>NC_064871.1:49828036-51311369 GCF_943734695.1 Anopheles maculipalpis
TAAAACAAAACAAACAAAAAAGCGCAGGAAGAGAGAAAATTTACAAAAAAAAAAAACAATACAAGAAACAAACAATTCATACACTTATAAAGGTAAGATTACTACCACGAGAAGATTAGCCTATCTAAAACAACCCAAAAAACAAACTATTTAAAACAGAAAACGATAACACAAACACGCGCACAATGCAAATGGAAACCAGTTGTCGTCAATGTAATCGATTATCGTGGAAAGCAATGAAAACTAAAAGGAGCAGAAACATGAACAAAATGGGTTCAGATTTCGTTCTGCACGACGGAAGAAAAAAAAAGGAAAAGAGAGCGCAAGATAGAAGGGAAAGAAAGGGAAGTAAATGCGGAGAGAAAAGAATAAACAAAACACACTAGTACGTAGTAAACTGAGGCAAAGAAACACTGAGCAAATAAAAGCATACATCTAAAACGCATCAATAAGGAGATGGCCATACTCTATGACAAAGAAAAAAAAGGAAGGAAGAAGAACAGGAAAGACGGTAAAACGAAACATAAACAAATCCCATTTACATGCAGACATGTATTAAAGAAAAGCATAAACGGAAGGAAGAGAAGAAGCAAACATGGGAGAAAAAATCTACCAAATTATATACATATATATAGACTTGAGTTTTCACCGTGTTTTGTGTTGAAAGTGTTTTTTCGGGAATGGTATCTAGTTCCGTTTGGTTTATCGGGACCGCACCATTCAACCACCGCAAGCGGTTACGGACGCTTCGTATGTCTAGTGCCGCGGTATTGGTGCCGTCTCCACTTGGGTGACCACTTCAGTCATGCTTTTCGTTCTATGTAAGACAAACAACAGTCACCAACTGTTTAAGCAAACCACTATAAGCGAAGGTAAGAAGAGAAACAACAGCAACACGAACACACTACAAAAATCCAATACACACAACCACACATATACATGCTCAAACACACATATTCTTTAACATTAAGCAACCGAACCGATTGCAACATTGAAGAAGCAAATGAATTACTAATAAACAAGTAACAGAACTCAAAGAAAACCCAATTATGCAGAGACATCCACTCCTAGCAGAAGAAAATTTCCAAAAACTTATCACTAAACGAACATAAGAAGAAGCGAAAAAAAAACATTATTAAAAAAAACATGTATAAGCAAAAGTGTGAGTGAAGGGTGCAACTATGACACACACACAAACAAAAACACACTATTGGTCTACTAAGGGACGTATTACATTACATACAAACAGCACAGCAAATGGCTGAGAATTGGAAGATAAGTAAGAGAAACATTCCTACCAAAATGTTCCAATGCTGCTTACTACTTGGGTATTGTCGCAGATGTTTCCACAAAACCACACACACACACTTTATTACACCTTATCCATCGTACGTGAATAATAGGGTCACACGTACAGCGTGTGCTTAGAGTGCAGAGAAGAAAGCTACTGATGATGTCCATTAGCACGTTTGACCGTAATTTGTAATCTAATTTTTTCTCTCGATAAAAAAGAAATACTACTACGACAAGACATCAGCACGAACGTGTAGGATACAAAGGACCTGTAATCGACCTGTGGTATCGATTTAATTTTCCCAACCTTGGAGCCATTTTAAGTTACGGAACAGTTACCAGTATCACCAGACCTGCGGTGTGATCGAAACTCCGAGCATTTGTGAGTTGTTTTCCGAATTGAAGCATCTCACTAAAAAGACACTCCTGAAGGAGGCTAGCATTAGATTCCTTCCTGGCTGACTGTCGCCAAGGCTAACAACGTGTTTTCTGCTTGAAGGGAAGTGCAAGAGTCTAAATGCACTCGCCGAAGTCAAGTCAAGCAAGACAAGAGTTTGCAGAACCTTACAGCGCTTAGTATTGGAAGGAATATATGGAACAGGCTGGAACTCCTAAATGGGCGCTATATTTTGAAATTTATTTCTATTTTAAGTTCTGTCGCAGTACGCTAGGGAATATATATGATGCGAGCACTCAAAGCAAAACCAACAGATAGCAGCAGCCAACTCTTACACTAAACTAAACGAAGCATGGAATGAAATGAGAGCAGGTTAAGCGAGCGCGAGCGAGCAGAAACAAAATAACACAATTTAACTATAAAAAAAAAACCAGATAAATCTAATACAGGCACCAGTGAAGATGCAGCAGCTAGAGAGTATGAAAAAATAAAACACACAAGAGGAAAAACAAAACAAAATGCATAACAAAACCCCCCTTTTTTCCATCAACCGATCCAGTGAGCTTCGAGGCGGGGCGGACCTGGTTTGTTGGGCCGGACCATGGACCATAAACTATTTTTTCTTGTAGATTTAAGTGATTGTAATGGTACTGTTTACCGGATTGCCATCCGAACGCACCCCATTTTGGGTGTCATTATGATGAGGTGTGTTCAGCGTTTTGTTTTCCTACCGTTTTCTTACCAACGTTGCGTCAAAGGAGCAGGAGTAGTGATGAAATTTTCATGATTCCGATCTTTGGACTTCCGATCGTGAGCCAGAGCTACTTCGGTACGAACAAAAACTAATTGTGTCTGGAGCACATGTTTCGATCTAAGAGCCAAAATTCGGGCGCTGGGGGATTTTCATTCAGCGCCAGCAAAAATTGCACAATCACATGTACTTATTTGGGAGCGAACGGTTTATGCAGTAGAATTGCATTCTTGCACACTCTCCTGTAGGGATTTGTCTTGCAGCTACGCTTGGAAGAAACGGACAACTTACGGATGGGCACACCGCAATACATTAGATTGAGAGGATTGAGTGCATGGTCGCACGATTTTCGCAAGAAATTCGTGATAGATTGACACTTGGACTGACGGATTGATGATTCCTACTACTTGCAAAACACATACACAAACACTTACACACAGACACGCACGCATACTTACACATACACACACATAAGCGGATCCTGCCGCTCGGCAACCGGTAATCCGCCGCGCCGTACTCGGTCTGCGGTCGGTATGGATAGGGGTATAAACTTATTTTTTGTAATCTAATTTTAATCACACAAACACACCACAAGCATATTGTATTTATTCTCTATTTAAAATGCAGCAAAACAAGCAAAAGCGAAACCAAAATAACAAAAAAATAAGAAACAAACATAATGAATGCAAAAAAAAACGAATTAAATAAACACAAAACTCACAAGTAAATAGTATCGAAATAATCAGAAGTATTCAAAAATTATTTCTCAAACAAAGCAGCAGCAAACCAGTAACAAGCAAACAAAACAGCAGCAAAGGAAGCACACAGTGCATGCAAAACATGCAAAACGATACGTAAACGTATTTTACCAAATCGCAACAACATGACAGCAAAACCTTAAGACAAGCAAATGCAAAATGAATACAAAAAAAAAAAACACACTAATTAACTACTTATCATACAGGCAGCAGAGCAAAATGCAAAGAGCACAAAAAGGAATGGAAGTACATACGAAGATCATCAGCAGTAACTTGAAATGATAACAAATACCATCAAATGAACCGAATCTGGAATATCCATAATTTTCAATTGAGGCAGAAACGTTTCTTGGTGCCGCCTGGCCTGACCGCATGTGACACCGTTCCCTGCAGCACGCGAGCACTTCGACCATCTTTTGCTTCTGCGCAGGGGTGAAACCACTCGAGCAGGTCAGTGCAGCAAGTTGCGTGAAATAGTATAATATTTTAAAGGAAATGTAAACCAAAATACTACATGTGAACTTAACCACAAATCTTAATACCATCACTACAACCTTTGAAACAACGCAAAAAAAATGCACAAAAGAAAACAATCCCAAATAGTTATAAATTTCCAGAGAGCACACCGGAAGTAAAACCGATTTGTAATGGAACAAAACATTCCATTTTTTTCGAAACCCCCTCAAAAAACCTCGGTAACAATATCCCCCGTTTTCATCATCAATTTATTGTTTGTGTTTTTTTTTTTTGGGTTAAGTCTGTATAATTTTTATTTATTCTTGTCTGTCAATTGTCACACCTTTAGGAAGCGTAAACGATCAGAATCCAAGTTGAAAACAACGTAAACTTTTGGCACAATTTTCGCGGCAAACTAACAAAAGTAAAACAATTGGCAAAAGGCCCTAAAGAGTAAAAAAAAAGCACAACACTTACACACGAACACACAGGAAGAAACAAAGCAAAAAGTGATCAAACCCGGTGCAGAACATGCTGTTGCGATGCGAAACGAACGAGGAAAAATGTCTTATCCCAAATGGATGGCAAAATGCAAGCAAAATAGATAGATGAAGAGGAAGAGACGATGAGCAGGATACTTTCGGTACTTCTTGGGAGTTTAAGTTGTCCTTTAGTTTGGTACTTTTAACGCAATCCGTAGCCAACACAGTTGAGTTGTCTTTTGTCGAATGTTTTGTGAGATTTCTGCCCAGAACCCTGTTTTCGGGTTGGAAGGTGAGAACACCAAACAACGATCACTACCCGGGACAACAAAATGGGTGCCCCTGGGAACACTTGGGCAGTCCTTCCGAGTTGGCAGGCCCGTTTTGCACGAGCACGGTGATTGTGTGTATGAAGATTTTGCACCAGTTCCATCACTAGCATTGGAACTTGCCTGAGAAGGAAAACCAACAACAAGTAAGGACCCATGCCCAGCAACAAACGGCGGAGGCTGGGTTGCGTGAATCCCACAAAAACACAACCATAGCAAAACAACTACATTTATACTTTCTAACATGCACAATAGACCAGAGCGGGCGCAACAGAACGATCATCTGCCGGGACGGATGGGCCGCCATTTGTTGCGCCGTTTCTCAATAATTTCTTTATTTTATCTCATTTGACTCTCCAACTCCAAACGAGTTCAAACCATCACAAATGATGTCACACTCTCACACAATCCAAGTACACAACCGCACCGGCACAGAACCACACAAGAACAACCATCCACACCAGCAGCAGCAGAAGCAGCAGAAATCAGAACTGAAACCTCATGTGGACCGTGTATCCACAGGACAACAACAAAAAAAAAAGGTCCTTCAGCTACAGAACCATATGCAATGAACAATGAAACAATAGACAAACCCCGTTCGGACAGGATAAAACCAAGATAACCATTAACAAAAACTGTAAAATAGTCGAACTCGACCAGTTCCACACCAAACTAAACCACCCCCTAACAAAGCAAAACTAGGCAGAGGGACAGAGGCGGGCAAGTCAGGCGATCAGCAGTACTGAACGAGTGTGGAGTTAGATGTACATACATTAAACACACCGGTTTAATTTCTCGAATCTTTGCGTTCGAATTTACGCGGTTTTCAGTTTTTTTCCATTAACCTCACACAATGGTAATCAATATTGCCACAATCACAATAGCCGAGCCGAGGGTAACTGAGGCTCGGGACCACTCAATACTTGCCTGCAACCGTACCGGCAAAAACACACCCGACAGCCTTCACCCAACAATTGGCCCAGGAGGACGCGGGCCTAAACTGATGTACAATGTTTTACAATCGCACCCTCCCACGGGGTGGCAGGCTGTGTGTGTGTGTGTGTCAAGGCGGGCGGTAGCGGCAGGTAGCAAAGATGTATTTTATGTTGAAATAGGATAAAGTACCTAAAACTAACAAAGATGACACAGAAGAACACAAAGATGCAGAGATGTATTTCCAAACAGTCCAAACAGTGCAGCAGACAGCAAAACCACTGTAGCGGCGTATGCAGGCGTATGTGTGAGCGAGAGTTACTGTACACTAGAGAAGAAAAGAAGGGAAATGAGGGGGAGGGGGGGGATTTGGTATAGGAGAAGGAGAGCAAGAAGAGAATACTTTTAGTGCAGCAAGTATTTCAAAATATTTCAACACACACACACACAAATATACAGAAGTAAAACCAGCGAGAACAATAAAAGAACAAACCAAAACCAGACAGGAAATTTTGCAAAGCAAGTAACACTAACTTCCAAGAAACCGATAAGAACATGCCAACAAGACCATTAGTAGTTGAGACAGCATGAAGCATATGGGTGCACACAACGCAACCTACACAACCACAGTTACAATTACACACAACGATCGGCGCGTAAGAGTGCGCAGCTAAAGTGCATCAAAAGCAAAACAAAACAAAAAACCGAAACATTTGTGCCAAAACTTTTCGATTGCAATTAAAAACAATACACTTACACGCAACACACACACACACAAACATACACAGTAATAAGCGGTAACACTTAATTGTAACCCAACAGCGCTACACCCGCTACAGCGCTTCAGTGTGCTGGATCCGGCGGTACTACTACTACTACCTACTACTACTAATACTACTATCAGCTACAGCTGTGTCAACAGATCAAAGGACAAGCATACAAACACACTTGGTAATAATGACACGCTTCACCGTGCGAAATTGCACAACAATACCTTTCGTTTAGATTTATCCCTTTTTTTTTTGTCTCCTCCTTTTGTCGTTATTAAAATACCCAACTTTGTTTTTGAATTTTATAGTAAATAACACACGCGCACATAGACGAGGCGCTATCCCCGAAAAACAAAAACTCAACACTGGAACGTCAATAAATGTTTCGCTGTGTTTTTTTTCTGTTTCCATCGAAAAGCACTTGGATATGAATTAGCTTTTCGTTTTGACGACTGCTGGTGTTAGCCAGACTCCTCAAGAACGGGTGTACTTACGTACTTAGAAAGTGCGACAAATCGTTGTTTCCTTCAACCGTCCACCCGAACCTGAAGGAAGCGCTGGGACCCGTTTGAGCTGGGAGAATGACTGTACCACGGTCGGTTTTTAGTTGAATTTTCACCATAAACAGGCAGGCAAGACAGGTAATCAGGAACAGTCGATAACATCGGCAGTGTGCAGCGGTAGTGGGCTTAATGCTTCTACCATAAACACTGCCTGTGCGTTAGTACACACACACACAAACGATTCGCTAGTACACTAAGGCGTGTGCAACGCTGCATCAGTGTAGACGAGTCACCTGCGCACACTGTTCCCATTTCTCATCGGCTACTGGACAAAATTCGCAAATCGCAAAAGCGGTTCCCCGATTGACGATCGCGGTGAAATGCGCAAAGTTTTCGGTTCGTTTTTTAAATGCAAAGAATCTCCACACAATTACATCACGATTGGGATTCGCCGTAATACACAGTAATAGTATCGATAGAAAACCAATAGACAAGCATACAAATTCCAGAGTGCAAACAAGTAACAAAACGAAACGGGAATGAAAGACGAACGTAAGCTGGACAGGCTGCCAGGTGTCCGACCAGACCAGATGAAGTTGGAGACGAAGGGCGAACGAACGAAGAGTTACATCACTATACTATCAAGCTAAACGAGCAGCATCAAGACAAACACACCAGAAATAGATGGGTTGAAAGTTGAATACACTCCACCAAGTAGATGCAAACACAGCAAACAGGCAACTTTATCAGCTGCAACAGTGTAGCCGGCGAAACACCATTATCACCAGGGCCGCTGCTGCAGCTGCATTCGGCAATAGAGCAACAATAGCAAAACGGTTAATTTTGTGCACCCTCCATATAGGGGGCGCTACCGATCGCACTGTGATCGGGAGCGTTTGACCTACCCAAAACAAAGCAAACAATAGACAGGTTAACAATAGTACACGGTTTACCAACTCGAAACAGAAACACACCAGTAACGACGACTGTAACAACAACTCTGGCACACCAAACGGGGGCAGTAATGGACACAATACAAAACTTTTGGGATCGATACGAAAAAACCTTTCGGACATTCACTTTGAGATGCTTTCGGGAGTAGCATGTGAAGAACTAATATACATATATATGCCGTAAGGTAATAACGAAACGAACAAACAGGCAGGAACAAGCTCAATGATTTTGGATATTCCTAACGCGTATTAAGTGACATTTTGGCGTTGATTGCAAAAATACAGAGTTAGGCAGAAAGAATGCGAGAGATTAGTGTAAGATGCGCAGGATTGCATAGCGGATTTTTGGTTTTCGATCATACAAAGAATTATGCAAAAACTCAAACAAACCAACACCGGACAACACTTTTAGACCACTTTCATCACCATCAATCATTTATCATTTTCATCAATCGTAACTAGTGAAAAGGGCGGCAGAAGCATTTTTAGTTTCGCTGGATTTAGTTTTATGGTTCAGAATAAGCGACAACTTTCAGGCGAGAAATAACGTGGACAGACACACACCAGAGAGCTAAATAACCAATACCCAATCAAAAACGAACATCCATTCAAAAATCGACCATCTTGCGGAGTAACAATGACGCCCGGATGTATTATCAGAACAGAGGTAGGAAAAATGCGGACAAAAATAAATAACACCCAGACGAGAAGAGCAGTCGAATATCATCTGCATCAAGCGACATAGCGGTTATGTTTTTGGAAATTTTTGGATAAATATAATATACATATATATCTACGACACAAATAACAAAAAGCGCAGAAAACCAAACCAGCATCACAAACCGGCAAAATGAAAAACAAAACTAAAGTAAAATAGTCAAATCAACCGAAACAAAAACAAAACAAAAAGTTTTAAACACAAAAAAGATGAAAAATTTTACAAACAAAATGCATTACGTATCATTTTACGTTACAATGTGTCGAACTAACCTGTGAGAATGAAACTTTTTGGGAGCTAACATTTAGAACGTTTCATTTGGAAGGTTTAACATGTTTTAGACTTTTAATTTCGATTCAAGTTCTTATCTACACAGCACAAGATCACCGGAATAATACCAACCGCAAGCCTGTTTGGGAACAGTTCAACATTTAGTCGAGTGTTTTCCCACTGTCCAGATGATCGGAACGGAGCTGTGCGCTTGTGCCGTGTAAACGAGACCTGACAAAAATGGTAGTAATTTCGACGGGCGATTTAGACAATGGGAGTATCAACTGGTCAAAAACAGGAAAAATATGGCATATGAAAAATAATAATTGCGCTTACCAACGAAAAAATGATACAACACAAAATTGTTTTGGAGAAAGAAGATCATCTCACAACATCATCAGCAACAGACAACGCAAATGAACTAGCGTAAGGATGCTTGAACATCGGGAAAATGTGCGACTGTGGCATAAAAACCGTCGCCAGGCTGCGTTCCGGTACAATATGGAACAACCTCTGTGACCTCCTGCTACTTACTAAGCAGTGTAATTAGTACTCTATACTCTAGGCATAAAACCCAAAATTTAACCAATAAAGTAACTGGAGATTTTTTCGACGAAGAGAAGCGATCTGAGCGAACAATAAAACCGCCCGTTTAGGCTTATATCGTTTGAGGAGAGAAGAGAATGTGTAAAAAAATGTAACAAAATTTTACTGTTTAGGCACTTTATATCTAAAGCGTGTACATAAAGTCACCTACAACTTAAAATGTCACGGTTCACTAGCATATGCCGTACCGGAAACAAAAGCCTGGTGTATCATCCGCACATCCGCTACCAGCTCAGCTCAGCGAAACAACCGAAGATGCTACGTTTTGGAGGAACCAAGAAAAAGCAAAGTTTTCATTGCATTCGAAAAAGAAGACAAGAAAAGGCAAAAAAAACAACGGAAACGGAAGTCCTGTGGCGGGACACGCACATTGACAAACTGTATTTCAAAACGGACCTTTTCGTGACGACCATCAGTATCGTAGAGCAGCATGAAGTAAAACCAAGTTTGCTGCGAAACCAAAATGTATTTACCGAATAAATTAAGCAAATTTTTTGATAGCCAAACGCCACACCTTCTCGAGTGCTACTGAACGAGTTACGGTACGAATGCAAAAAGAGGGCAGTTTAGGCGCAGAAAAAAATAAAACAAAATAAAATGAACCAAAAAATAATGTTTGGATAAAAAACCCCTCCAAATCATGCGTAGAAGGTGTAAAACTACTGAACTAGCAAGCTATAGCGCAAAAAGAAAGTATGAAAGTGACGTACAAAAAAAAAAAAAACAAACTAAACGATGTTTACGTTGTTTCGTTTTTCATTTGCACAAAAATTGCAAAACACTGTACATCGCAAAAATCGGGCGAGCAAGTTTTAGAAATATAACAAAAACATAAAAAATGAAAAGAGAAACGGGTTTAAAACGAGACAAGCTATAGGTAGAAGAGTTTTTAATAACGATTTCGTTCGTTTCTGTTTTTCGTTTTCCATTAGTCGTAATCTTAAGTCTTATCTTATTGTATAAATGAATCACGACAAAAAAGCAAAATGGAGAAAATCGAAACAAAACAAAGAGGAGAAAAAGAGAAAAGTTACATTGATGAGTGTCCGCAACTGCACCGAAATCTTAAAACAAGAATGCAAAAATATGAAAACGGAGTACGAAAAAAGAGAGCGAGAGATGCAAAATAAACACAAATAAACGCAACACAGAGTCAAAACTCCAGAAAAAAAAGAAGTAAAACACACTGTTTCGAGCACACGAAAACAAAACTGTTTTGTTTTGGTTTTGATTTCGAAAGATAAAATAATACTTCTCTACAAGAGCGAAAAAAAAATGTAACTGTCCGGACTATGGTGAACGCGAGGAAAATCGGAAGGAATGGCAAAAAAATGAAGAAAAAGTGGACGTAAAATTGTAGCACTACAGCGCAACCAGGAAAAAAAGGGAACGAATATGTTGGTAACATATATGTGTATAAAATGAAAACAAAAAATGAACGCGAAAGCAAAACATAAAACGAAAAAGTTTTTTGTTTTTGTGAACGGAAAACGTCTCAAAATTTATATCTAAATTATGATAAAAATCTAAGACGACTACTAAAACCAACGGAAACGATTATCAACGCGGTTGGAAAGATAATAACGGAAAAGCATCAAAAAGGGAAGAAACAAGAGGAAAAACAAAGCACACACACACTCTCTAAATCTAGTCTGGTGCATAAAGAAGCAAAAAGGAAAACGGTGTAGAAGTAAAAACGAAAAGAAACCCAAAGTAAGAATATTGATCGTGAAAAAGGAAATGGGAAATTGGGAGGAAAAATAAAACGAAACAATATTACCTTAAATTTAAATATGGATATGACAGAGGAAGAGGTCAAAAATGTAAAAAAAAAAACAAACCAAACAAACACGAACAAACGATACTAAATCTGTAAGATATTTAAGCGACTACTCTAAGGTGTCGATTTTTAGAGGAAAAGCATGACCTGCGTTAGAAGGAAGAGCCCTAAATTTAAAACTAAAGCAAAAAAGCAACAAGAATACCAAATCTAGGAAAACAATGACGAAACGAACACGAAAAAAAAGGAAAACTAAACAAACAAACCCAAAAACGTTACCGGAGTGATGAACGGAGTGTTTGCAACAATGTACTAATATGCAAAGCTAAAAGATGTAGTTGACGCACATCAACAAACCGTTTCAATTCCCAAACAACCGTGAACACATACACAAACAGACACACCTTAACACACTAACTGAAGGCACTGCACGACGATGCAGCAGCAGATACAAACACTGCAGAAATGGTATGAAACCGTATCGTACGTACAACCGTAATAAATTGGGAAAGGCACAAGGCCGACGCTCGTTCCGGCACACACGTCTGCCGAGATCTGCCGAAAACAAAAAACCAAAAAACAGTAAATGATATAGTGTAGAACAACACCATCTGGCAGCTGAAGCGCAGTTCGAGCAACTGAATGTAAGATCAGCGAATAGCAAACGCCCAGAGTGATGTAAAAGAGAGAAAAAGAAAAGCACGGATGAAATGCAGCAAAGCAGCTAAATGCAAAAAATGGAGAGAAACAAAAACCGAACAACATCTTACAAAAAAAAAGTGGTACTATTCATGTAATTATATACTTACGAGATATAGAATGAGAGAAACAGAAGAAAAACGCGAGAAAGCCGCAACAAACGTGGGGAAGAAAAAAGGTGAAAACTTAAGAAAAATTATAAGACAAAATCACACTAATTGAAAAAAAATCTACATTTTGCATAAACAAGAACACACAAAAAAGGATATTTATGCTTATTATTTTATCTCTGTAACAAAGCGTGTCATTGTCCATACATGTTATTAGAAGTTTCAACTGTTTGGTGTAATAAAAATTAAAACTAATGAATAAAGAAAAGTAAAAATTATTAATAAACTCATGTACAACGGTGCTGACTACTGCTGATGACAAATCATTCACAATCGTGCATGGTAAGTATCAAAAACACTAGCGAATAATATTTCTGAAATTGGAGTTTGTATGGAAAAACTCACTTGTTTCAGTACTAACATGGAGGCGCCCGGTACTTGATGGAAATATTTGGTTAACCGACAAATGACCATACCATAAACCTGATGATGCTCACGAATAAACAATGTATAAACTCTTAAAAATGAACCAATTTCAAACAATTGAAATGTCCAACAAAATTATCCCAGGGGAAAAAAACTGGACCAACTTCAGGAACACCCCAAATTGACTAGAAATAAAATCCAGATCAGCTTCTACGACAACGAGATAATTATTGATTCACAAATTAGTTTCACAACTCACGACAACCTGTCGAGAACAGGATGCTTGATCACCTCCAGGCGTTAATAACAATGTACAGCAATTCCCCCGACATACGCCATTTACACCAGCTTATTTATTCCAACACACATGGGACACGCATTGTGATAAAAGATCTCAAGCATACTCGACATCTTTAAGTCAGATGTAAGCCTTGTAGGCGAAATTTACGGGAGTGAGTTTTCCATCTTTATATCACTTGAATTCCTTTCGAAATGTACGAAAAACACCGGGCGCCTCCATTTTAAATTATTCTTTGACGAAGTAAAAATTCGACAAAAAAAAAACTTTATACCAAACAAGTCCGGCAGCAAACCCGATTTGCCAAAGAATGATTACGTTGTAACAACCTGCAAAGCCATAATAAATTTTTTAAAATTTTGCAAAATTTTAGCAATACAAATTAATATTGTGGTGTATTTGTATACCAGAAAAAGGGAATTATCAAATGCTGCTTAAAAATATGTTTCTGTGATTGTTATAGTTATTGATCCATGAGATCAAACTATAAAATTGAGTCATACAAACGATTATTTTACAAAATAATCATCATTCGTTTTTCAGGTTTTTTGCCTCTCGCATGCAAGTTTTTTTTATTTATTTATAGAGGCTTTGAGTCTTAGATACTTCATTCGCCTCTCTGCTGTATAAAAAAATGGTTTAATCTAATATAAAACTGTTTAAACTAATAAAAAATGTGGCTTAAATATGGAAAACTATCGCGATTATGGCATATGGTATCGGATAAGTTTAAACTATTGCTTAAATTGCTTTGTATAAATGACTGATGCGTAAAAATCTAATGAGGCGGTTCTGCTGGAGTTTGTCGGGTGATAGGATTGTCGTTGAATCAGTTTCTAGTTGGCAGGTGGCTCGGTGTGTCGTGTATCCATGGTAATCGGTGAGGACGTGGCGGACGGTGATGTCAACACCACAAAAGCTGCAGAGTGGAGGACTGGATTTTTCTAGGAGGTAGGAGTGCATAATGCGGGTATGACCTATACGAAAGCGGAAAAGGACTCGTTGGATGTGGCTGGATTCGGTATCATTCCCATTGTTCTTGATAGGACGGAGTTTGTTGCTGAGGTCTACGTTGTGCCATGTGGAGTTCCAGTGTTGGGTGATGATGGTGTTGGTGAAGCGGATGGCATCGCGGCGTGAAAGGGTGTTGTATGGTTCGTCAGGACTCCAAACCAAACAGTCAGGACAAGACTGTCGTCTTGTCGTTTTGCAGACCCGAGAATGGATCCGAAGCCTTTAGAAAGCCAACACAGGCTATCCATTCTCGACTCTTACTCAATACGTCCTCGACGTACAGGCTGGTGAACTTGTCTCTCGAATATCTGAGCTCGGGTAAAATCAACCCCGGGGGGCTATAGGAGGCATGGCCAAATTGAGAAGGGTATAGGCATCACGGGTATTTGGGGCATCTGAATGTCGGGTATGGGGGGGGGGGGGGGGTGTTAGCTCGTCGACATACCTCTACGAGGGCGGAGTCATCCCGTCCCATCGCAACCCAATCACTACAGAATTTTTCGAAACGGACTTTCTGGAAACGACAAATCGCTATGACCCCGAACTGCTCTTAAAATGGGCTCATGGAATGTACGCACTCTAAATAGAGCTGAAGCCCTCAAGCAACTGGATGATGCCTTGACCACACTGGACATGGACCTTGTAGCACTACAGGAAATGCGGACGTGACAGTCAACGCTACGACATCTATTATAGTTGCCACGACCGCAAACAGGAGCTCGCAACGGGTTTCGCCATAGGCAAGTTTTTCAACATTAGCCTCATAGACGTTCACGCCCCTACCGAAGACAAAGACAAAGAGGAGAAGTACCTTTTCTACGGCCGCCTCACCAAAATCATGGATAGTTGCCCCAGGCATGATCTCAAAATCATCCGGGGGGACTCCAATGCATAAGTCAGTAGGGAGCCAATGTACCGCCAATACATTGGTTGTCACAGTCAACATGAGCGCAGTAACGACATTGGTAGTAGATTGGTCCAGCTCGCGGTTGCGAAAAATCTGGCTGTAGGAAGTACCAAGTTTGCGCACAGGGACATCCACAAGCTCACGTGGGTGTACACGGTTGGAGCCACTTCCAACCAGATCGACCACGTGTTGGTAAGTCGCCGAAGACAGTCGAGCCTGTTAAACGTCAGAATATATCGAGGAGCCAACATCGACCCCGATCACCGCTTGGTTGGCCTGGTGATCCGCTGTAAAATATCCCATCCCCGCGCCAATGGGGGTGGCGAAAACACGCAGCCTCAACACGGACTCTAACAGCAATGTCCAATAGGCATTCAAAGCCGCTTTAGACGAGTCTCTACTACCACAAACGACGTACGAAACTACGAGCGAAAGGTGGGCTGCTCTAAAAACGAAATACTAAACTGGGCAAGCACCACACTCCCACCACGTCGTGGAAACACCAGATCTGGCTGGTTCGATGAAGAATGTAGGAATGTGACGGAACACAAAAATACTGCTTATCGAGCCATGCAGCAACGACACCAAACGCGGGCAAGCGCGGAGGCTCAGGCGAGTAGAAAAACGAATTCACCGCACCAAAAGACACGCCTGGGAAGAGCAGGGAATGCGTCACGCCTGGGGAACTCAAACCGATCAGTTAGGCGTACGGCCTCATTCGAAAGTTTTACTTCATACCTAAGGCGATCCGCTGTCGAAACAAGGATGGTGATCTGGTCAGTAACCAGTCAGAGGTCCTCTCGCAATGGACTCAGTACTTTGATGAACTACTTAACGACCAGTTCAACGAACAGCTAGAGGCTCCACTAGCAGACGGTCCCGAAATACCGTCGCCACCTGACATCGAGGACACGCGCAAAGCTATCCGTCGGTTAAAGAACAATAAAGCACCCGGAACCGACGGAATCGTAGCCGGACTGGTCAAAAACGGGGGTGCCTCACTAGAAAATGAGATCCATCAACTTGTTACTGAGGTATAGGATAGCGAATCGATGCCTTGTGATTGGAATCTCGGCATCATCTACCCCATATACAAGATGAGAGATACGTTGGACTGCAACAACTACAGGGGTACAATATTCTCTAAAACTGGAAACTATCAAAGAGGATTCCGAAACGGAAAATCTACCACTGACCAGATCTTCACCATCCGGCAAATCTTGGAGAAGATGGCTGAACAGCAGTTGAACACGTACCATCTCTTCATAGATTTCAAGGCCGCATATGATAGCATAGCCAGGGTAAAAATCTACGAGGCCTTGAGCTCTTTTGGGATCCCGGCCAAACTGATCAGGATTGTTAGAATGACCATGGCCATCGTCACATGCCAGGTGAAGGTGGATGGGAAACCCTCAGGGTCCTTTGCTACCACCAAAGGCCTGCGTCAGGGAGATGGGCTCGCCCGTCTCCTATTCAACTTGGCTTACTGTATCGTACCTTTATAGTCCCAGTACTCACATACGCCTCTGAGACATGGACCCTGTCCAAAACAGACGAAGCCCTCTTAGCCGCGTTCGAGAGAAAGATGCTCAGAAGGATCGTTGGCCCCGTATGTGTGGAAGGACAATGGAGGACCCGCTATACAAACTGTACGATGACCTCACCGTCGTGCAGCGAATTACGCAAGCCAGGCTCCGATGGTCCTTTTAAGCCGTCCACACGAACAGAGGAGACGTGGTAGGCCCAGATTGAGGTGGAAGAATGGCGTGGAATCATCCGCCATCAAGGCCGGAGGGATAACGGATTGACGGACGACGGCGTGGGACCGTGAGCAGTTCCGGATTCTGCTGCGGTAGACCAAGACCGCAAAGCGGTTGCAGCGCCTGATAAGTAAGTAAGTAACGTCTCTACTTACACATTTCGTTGCAAATACACGATTTGGTTTTAGTGGAAAAAGTATTCTATCGCTGATCAAATCTGTATGCTGCACCAGATTCTTCAGGAAGGCCGCGAGCAACATAAGTCTTGTTCGTCGACTTTAATTTGATCTTAAAGGCTTGGTGTTCAAATTTGCTATCTAAGTGCGGCCCTCTATTTCTTGACTTTGTGAAAGGTCATTATGGGACTACCTTAATGTTGCACCATTCATAAGTCTTAACCTTAACCAACCAAGTTCGGATGAGGCCACGGACGGAAGAATCCTTGGACCCTGTAGGTTTCTGGAAACGGATTGTAAACTTGGTCATATCTTAAATGTATGCAGTAATGCACCGAATATGTGAATCCAATCGTATTATTGGAGTGTTGATACAAAATAACATTTATTTACTTTACATATGTTCAATTTTCTTCTTTCTAGAAGATCCGATAAATTTTAAAATTGTGGTCCATCGATCAGCTATCGCAAAAGTGTTGTTGGATAGTAGGAGTTTTCGAAGGTTCTGCAATCCTGAGCTACCTTTTTGAACCCTAGAATCCAATCTCCAATCTTGGTTCTGGTGGTGGCCCACAAATCAGGAAGACTTTTTCACCTCCTTCGTATGTGATCGTCACCTTTTCCTTGGTGCCGGTGTTTGGTTGCTCGGCTGAAACGACACGAAACAATGCAATAACACCAATGTCGGTAGAAAACCCTCCTCATGCAGATTTTCTTACACGTAGCATTCACTTTCGGCGAGGGCTGATCAATATCTTGCAGAAAGGGCATTTTATCGTTGAAAGACAAGTTGTAGCACGCTTGATGTTGTTGGAGCGAACCTGACATAAATAGGAATGAAACTGCATCAGTACGAAGAACGATCATACAAGAATCACGCTCAATGATATGGTTCTCACCGTCAATCCGAAAAGATCCGATTGAATGACCTCTTGGCGACAGCACTATACCACCGGGATTAACACTAACCGGAAGAAATACGCCACACGAATGCTCGACATTGCTTTCGTTGAACAAACACAGTTTGCTGTCACAAAGCCGCGCGCAACGTGTCAAATCGTTTAAGCGAGAAGAAACCGAACCGAACAGAACAGCAGAGTTTTCATGGAAGAACCGTGAATGTACAGAGGTATGCCAAACAGGATTTGCCTTTTCGCTTTTCGCCGTGTGCGTGGCGCATAGCGAAAACATGCCGCTGCTGTCTGTGACACAGGATTGTATGCTGCTTGCCATGCTTGTATCGACGGTTGTACGCAATACGCATCACTTCTCGTCTCCCACAAGTTATGCAATCTGCATACATGTAATGAAACATTTCATGAAATATTCGTTTGCTTCGGTTTGAAAAGATACTCTTCGCGAAATCAAACAGGGTTTGTAGTACCGGGATGAAATTAACTTTTCGGATAGCTTTTTTTTTACAGATAATTAATGAAATATCAGACAAATTGATTAAAAAAGCTAAATAAACCTTTGAAAAAAAATAAATAATGAGAAAAAAGCCATAAATATGAATTGCATACAAAATATTATCCTACGGAAAAATATAAAGTCTGGACAATCTTTACGATTCGATTTTTTTGTGAAGACTGGCTTCGCTTATGCTACGTCTTCTGTTGTTTGGTGTGCTTACTCTGCAAAAACAACATAAAGTACGCGACTAACGTAATATATTTTGTTTGATTTTTTATCGTAAGAATTGAAACAACTAGAAAAAGATGAATATTTACTTCGAGTACGAATTTAATTCGAACATTATTTCACTTATCGTTCGACTTTTCGTGATTGACTCAATTATTAGAGCAATAGAATTCATAGAATATAAAAAGCAGCAAATCATGAGATCATGTAAAAAGTCATTTCTTGGTTTTTAGTATTTTATTGCAGTTTATCTGAGACGCAGCTGATGTTGCCGAAAGTCACAGACGTTATTTTAGCCATTGTGTCGGATAGACTTTAGAAGTTTTTTTCTTTGATCATAAATAAAAAGTTCTACTTGATCCGATCGCTGATAGATCGTTGATCGATGTGGAGGAACGCCGTACTCGCTTTGGTTCCTCTAATCCGTTCAAAGTTACGAGCCGTGAGTTCAATGTAGTGTGTAATCGTTTTGAGCATGACTCGTCGTGGACCGCCGTTCTTAATTGTATACGTTCTGTGCGTCCTATTATCCATTACATATTGTATTTAATACTAATTAGCTAACATAAAACAACACGACTGCTTCATTTTAAGCCAAGAAGAAGGAAGTGTAGCTGAAAAAAAAACTCCTCTCAAACCTAAGGAAACAGATAGATGAAGAGAAACGAGAGACGAGTAGTAGAGCCAAAATCGTAGGAAGTGAAAGAGATTTTTGTAGCGTTTCCGTAGCGCTTTCCAGTGCCCGTGCAGCATTGTCGATGAAAATTCACGTCATGAACGCTGCCTTAACCCATGCTACCTTTGCTTGTCAGACGTACGATAAGGATATTATTTCCACTAGAGGAACGGAGACAGCTGGGCCAACAACTTCTGTCAATTGTCCTTTGCGTATGTGGGTGTGTGTGCATAGTGCGTGGCGGACAATACTGCAGAAAAAACGATTTCGTTGTCTGCCGTTGTGCTCTTTACATGGTCGCCAAATGCGCTTCATTTTAAATAAACGATACAACGATTATATTTTGTCGGGAGCTACCAAGCCTAATTTATTGAATGCTAATCAACCAGCAAAGACGCAAATAGTACATTCTAACCACAAGTAATCACAAGGAAATAATCCATAGCTTAACCAAAACCTGATTGATGACATTGTACTATTATTATTCAAGAACTTCCTTCCAGCCAACCGATATTGTTTGCTTATTTATCCGATTCCGGTAATTTAATAGTTCTTAAATTAGTTTCGCGTTAGTAAATTACAGTTATGTTTGGTATTTATCAAATTCTCATTTTTCAATATTTTGTTGCATGTAACATAAAAAATAGATACATAATTAATCAACAAACATGCCTAATTTTCACTAATAAAGTAAGTGGTTCGTTTGCATGGTCGCGTGCTACAGTACTGGACAAAATAAATCATATACGATCAAACATACTTTTTGATTATCATTTTCATTATTTTTAAATTCCTGCAATGATTCATTCAGAAAAGTTAAAGTATGCCAGGCCATAGTTAAAGGACGGCCAGGCCGTAGTGCTATAATGCGATTAGTAATGAAGATGAAAATGAAAAAAAAATCGTAATATTCGTTCCTGAAATAATTTAATGCAACAAACATATACTTAAATATGGGAAAACTAAATGATACAATACAAATTTAATATTTTTTAACATTTCAACGACATGTCCTTCAAAAATCTGTCTTGTTTTATTACAGTTTTGTGTTGCGGTGTGGGTCATAATATTCATATTTTTTCAGTTATTTTCATAATGAAAATATCAAGAGAACATATTTTTTTAGTGACGTTTACCATCTGTTTATTGACCTTTATATACTTCATAATGATGGCTTTCCACCGTATTGTCAAATCTGTTTATTTACGATCGGAAAATTGTACTTGATTTCTCGATGTAACTGTGTATCACATTTTGCAAAAATATTTTTAAAAATATTTTTAGATAGCTTTGCGAAATCCAATGTATTAATCAACGAAAAGTTAAGGAATTTATTAATTTAACTGTCCATCATCGCATCTTATGCCGGAGACTCAACTAGAACGGTATGAAATTTGAGCTTTGGAGTTTGACATCGAAGAGTGTTTTCATCAGCAAGCGGAACCAACAAAATTAGTAGTAATTTGCCGAAAGTGTATTGGGATATCAGTATATTTTTTATAAATAGTGTTGTGGACTGATGAAAGTTCTATGGACCTAAACATCGATCCAGGATGTGTCGCAGAGCTGGTTTCGCTCTAAAACAACCATAAAATCAGAAAACGGTGAAGCATGGATAATGATTCATTATTCTTCCCCCCAGCATGCCCGTTTGTGAGTCGCAATTAAAGGCATTATTTTAGTGGACAGCAGTCAGGAAACAAAAAATATATTTTCTGCAGAATAGCGATGATGTGTGACTGATGACTGTGATTGAAAGTGTTGTTGTAGGTAAATATAGGTGGTCATACTAAATACTAAGGGTTGTAAAGTATGTTCTTTCGTAAGTTTTTTATTCATAGCGATGTATAACGTTATACTCAAATGATAAAAGCGTATGATTTATTTTGTCCAGTGCTGCATAAATCCGATCATCTCACTGATTCTCGTTCAACGTTTTTAAGTAATGAAATTTTTTTAAAGGCACTTCGTTTGGGACGCTTTAAGAAAACGGACACACAAAACAAAAAATCATAACGATGAAGGCATTCAAACGCTTAATTCTTTTTTGCCGATTTGTTACTTGGGTACCATGCTTGACGCACACAAGCGCGAAGCTTGCGGGACCGCTAGCGCTGAGGCTGTGCTGTAGCAAATGTTGTACGATTGCGTACGTTACTCGGACAAGTCCACTGCATCGATACAGCATAAGCACATGGTGAATGGAATTTGATAGTCACTAGTGGAATGTAGTGCTTATGCTTTACTTTTTAAAATACAATTTTTAATCATTCACACTGACGTGTACGCACCAGAACACAATTTAAAATTTACCGTCGGAATTTACCGTCACAAAGCACACTGCCTTACCTAGTGGCGTGGTCGTAATGGTAGTAGTAGTGTAGTAGCAGTACACGTAATAAAATGTATTGCAGCTGCCCCGTTGCGTTGCAATCTTTGCATAAAAAACCCCCTCACAGCACCAAATTTCACACACAGTTCGCGGACGCCGATTCGCTCTCGCTTCTCCGTCAGCACAGTCAGGGGGGGTGGGGGTGCGTTTGGCGTTTTGCTTTTTTTGTTTTTTTTTTTGGGGGGGGAGATAGCAATTTTTGACATTTCGCTGTATTGCCGTTTCGCGTTATCTTCACACAAGCAGGGAGAAGGAACGGGGTAAGCGCAGGGCAGAAAACATCCCCATGTGCGCGTGTTAGCCCGAACCGTGTCGGTGAAGCGGCAAAATCGGCAAACGAATTTCGACCGGCGGCGGCTATGCTCTCAGTGCTTCGCTGCAGTGCGTGCGATAGGTTCTAGTGTAGTTGTAGCGGTCACTATGGGAGGGTTTTGTGATGTGGAGACATGTGAGTGTTTGCGCGCGGAAGAAGGGGAAAGGGGGATCAAAAACTTGTTGCATACTCCGACGGACGGGTAAAAGCGTTTGGTTGTGTGGTTGCGCCGTGTGCTGACCTACAACAACTTTCCTTTCCCAGCTTTGCCGCTCCGGATACGGGATCGTCGGTCGTGAGACAGTGTGCGAAGAGCAGTGTGCGTGCATGTGTGCGCACTGCATGTACGTGTGTGCGTCACTGCACATTTATCAGTGCAATTCCGCCTAGTCGCCTAGTTTGTCTGGCCAATCTGGTTGGGTTCTTTATCGAGGAGGAGGCATTTGGCCGTGCTGTCGTGCTGTGTCGTTGATCGGCTGTGCTGTGGGCAACACACAGCCTCCTTGAGAGCTTGTGGAATACAAAACAACAAACCGTGAGCGTGTGTGTGTGTATAAAAATAAAGTCCTTCCCAATTTCCAGTAAAGGCGGAAGCTTATTGTCAGTTGAAGCAATGCACCGGTGCTTCGGTTTGTAAGTGCAGTTTGCAGTTTACAAGTGCAGTTGAGATAGTGCGCGAAATCACCGACGACATACACACCCCGCTGTGGCTGTGATAAAACCTAACAACACACACACAGAAAACAAGTCCCACTCACACAAAACGTGAACAAATGTACTTCAAGCCGTGAGTGTTTTGTAGAAAAGAAAAACAAAGCAAGCAAAAAAGAAACACACTCACACAGTGCATTTACTGCGAGAATTTGATTATTCAACGTTGCAACTGCATCCGAATGCACTGCCGGTTTTGCACTTCACCACCTTGCCCTTGCCATTTCCGTGCTGCTTCCAACGGCCTAATGACGGTACACCTCGGGAAGCCAAATGCCGAGGACGTATTGGTTGTGACGCGACGAGGGGCAGAGTGGAGGGGGCGACGGGAAGCTTAAAGTCCAGGGGCTCCCCCCATCTTATCTCCTCAAAACGCTCCTGAACGTCGGGTGCTTCGCTCAGTGGTGTGCATCGAAGACGTTCGTTCGTTCGGTCTGTTCAATAATAAAAAGTGCATCAAAAACCGCACTCGGCTCTCGTCCACCCTCCTCTCCCCCCTCCCCATCTGGTGCACCGTTCGTCGCGTCGATGCACGAGCAGCAAGTAGGTGTGTATGGGTCGCGCCACTTCACGCACACATGAGCGCGCTCCTTATAATTAATGCAACAATGTTGCTCCGTTTTCATTTACTTGTTTTGCTTCCCAACACACCACCGTCACCACCGTTGCCGTCGTAAGTGCATCGCCGTGTGCAAGATCGTCGTGCATCATCCTCTCTCTCACGCAGGCATTTCGCTCTGCTCCCCAATCCCTCTCTCACTTCTCCTTTTTTCCGGCCCTTCCATCTAACCGCCACACTTCCCGTAAGTGCATTTATTTCCCCTTTTTCCCGTGTAGTGGAGAACGTGTTGTCATGGTAGCGTTCGTTTTGCGTAGTGTGTGTGTGTGTGGTAGTGTACGTAAGAGAGTGTTCGTGTATGTTAGTGCGTGTGAATCGACAAGCAAAAAAAAAAAAAAAACACGCGTTTTGCACGATTGCGCTAGATGAAGGTAGAGCAGATAAAGCGGCGGATTTTCGTTTCGCGTCGAGCGGCCCCTCAAGCCCGTACGCCAAAATCAAAACAACAAAACATATGTTTTTGGAATGTTTTTTTCCACCCAATCGCGGGCGGTGTGGGTCGGCTGCATGGGCACGCAAACACGAGAGAAACCGCCAAAAAATTGCTTGTGCATCTCTCCGCACAAGCACCGGGGTGGGTGGTGCATCGTTGATTGAATTTGTGTGCGCGTAGGTCGGGGTGCCGGCGATAGAAGGCGATGGAGAAGCAAAAAGGTGTACAGTGACCGGTAACTGTCACATTTGTCAAAGGAGCGACACATGTGAGCTTTTTTTTTTTTTTTTGGTGGACATTTTTAAAGTGTTTGTAGTGAGGATGCCGGAGATAGCCGTTCGTATTTTATGGTTGAATTTAATACATGGTCTCATGGTGTTTTCAAATGGAGTTTGTCTATATCTAGTGAGTTAACGGAACACGTCAGTATTATGTTAATTTAATCCTAACTCCGAATATTCTCATATATTACAACATCCAGCACGTGATGAAGAACGCTTCGTAATGTAATTTGGGTAATGTGAACCTTACACTACAAGGTTCCTAGCCCGAAGAGGTTGAATTTTTGCTGAACGATAAGTTCTCAAGAGCTTCATCTAGCCGACAAGTCCTCTTGGCAGGCGAAGCTTCTTAGTAGCCGAAGCCTCTAGGGGAACGAGGCTCTTTAAACGGCTAGACCCCCGATGGCCGCTCACTTCACGCAACCGCAAATCCGCATCTGACTCTAGTTACCGTCGAAGTCGAAAAGCCGAAGGAAAAAACAATATGGAACCGTAAAACAGGTTGCGACATATTCCACGATTTTAAACAAATAAAATCAGAATCAGACAGTAAAAACTGACTTTATTGATTTCCTTGCACAATATCGAAAGATTAACTAAAATTTTTTACTAACATAACGATTTAAGAAAAAAATCATACCAAAATCTATTTAATTTGTTTCATTTATTTAAAATATGACGGCTTGCGCCGTATTGTTCTAATAAAATCAGTAATTTTAATGTTTTCTTCACACGACATGAGACGGTATCAAATCCCGTCCGGAGCGTTACCCCGTAAAGCATTTATAATTTTCCAGCTATTGAAGGAAACTAGCAACGGTACGGGTAAATTTCTGAATGTTGTAAAGCCAGAGAAAAGTTATAATACATATTTCCAAATTATAATTTTTTAAATAACAATACGGTCTGGCCGTCCCTTATGAATAAAAAAAAAAAATTAATACACATTCATTTGAGGACGTTATGTAGTTAAAACGAGACTTTAATTTTATTAATGCAATAATTAAAAAAGATGAATAAATTGTTGTCTGACTCTTTGCTATATTGATAGGTTCAATATAATACACATCAAAATATAGCCTCTTCAAAATGATTTTATTTAGGTGTATTTCAGTTCAAGAAAAAAAAAACGTTAAAAAAGGGTTTTTTAAAATTTTTTTAAAATTTTAGTTTGAGTTTGTAATTAACTGTTCGTTTTAAGTGTGCTAAGTTTGACAAATTCTGAAAGCGAACTAATAAAAAACAAAGCGTACTTAAAGGAAACTGTTTTATCCATAAACAACGTGATTAACTTAACGATCTCTGAGGTCATGTCGGCCATTGCGCATTGGCTTTACTAGAGACTGCCAATACCACGTAGTTGATTAGTCACAGTCCTCACTACGGGGGGGACGGTCCTGATGGGATTTGAACTCCGGTCCTGCCGTTTGAAGACCGGCGTCGCTGTTGCCTGCACCATCGGGGCGTCCATTATCCATACGGGTCCTGACGTGTTAAAATTGGCACCGCTAGCGTCTCGGTCACCGCACCGCTTCAAATCATAGCTCGTATCAAATAATAAGTCGCAATATAGGACATTTGAAAGGCTACATAAATTCAAACAGAACGGTTACATAGGCGAAAGTAGTTTTAAATACTCAGAGTCTTTAGAAATAAATGAAATAATATAAAGCAAACATCGGACGGTTCATGTTCAACAGAACAATGCAAAGTCTCTGATATTTTGAGCTAATGTCATATTTCCTTGCGACTGGACTTTGCCGACCTTTGATTTAAATGATAATTTTTCGGAATTGGATATACGGTCCTGTCATGTGAAAGCAATCACCTCGTCTACCTTACCGCTCATTTAAACGATTTCGAACTAGAACTTTACCACCGAATGTATAGTCTTAAAGTCCCGGATGGGATTCGATATTCAGTGACTATAAACGGAAGAATACAGCGCCTTGTGTGAGCCTGTTGCAACACTAAACCGACTAATGTACACTGTGCCCCAGAACTAGTTTGAAAATCCTTGAAAATCCTCCATTTTCCTGTAAAGAAAAGGGTTACACGCTAGCACTGTGCCCCTGTTCCATGTGTGGAAAATCCTAAAAATCCTTGAAATGTGATCCTTTACCAGCGACACTTGTCCTTTACCGTCACACTTACCCACGTACCCAGGGTCCACAGGCGCGCGCGTGCATTGCGTCGAGTTCCGCGTCTTGATTTCTGAACTTGATGTCGTCGGGCCCATCCCCTCCTTTCCACCACAAGCTGTTATGTGCCACCCACACGATAGTTGCCTGTCGCACAAAAAAAAAATCCGTGAGAAATAGTGTTACTGTGTGAGTGTGTGGGAGAGTGAGAGAGAAAAAGGTGAGAGTGAGATAGAACAGAGAATGCTTTAGGTTGTGTTGGTGGGGGGGGGGACGCGCGATCGTACATTCATACACGTGCTCGGTCGTCTCTAAACGGTTGTGCAGGAGTGGCAACGTACGAAGAGCAGCCAGCAAAAGGGGGGGGGGGGTAAATGTGAGGACAAGGTTCGCGAAAAAGGTCCACCACGAAAAGGGAGCTATGTGCGTGTGTGTGTTTAGTATGTTTCAAACAGTCTCGCGGACTCACACCACCAATACGGCATGTTTCTGTGTGTGTGTTTGGTTCTGTCACGCGGCGTTTGAGTATGGGGCCGAACGATACATATTCAAAAGACCGCGAGAGAGCGAATCGTTTGTAGCTTGTGTGTGAGTTTGCGAGCGCACACAGCGAGAGAGTGAGAGAGCAGAAGCACGAACCGAGAGCGAGACGGACGATTGACTTCGCTTCAACTCTGTTGCATTGCGTGTCGTCGATGCACTTGGCGAACTGCAGTTTGTTCCGCAGCATCGTTCCCATCGCATCGCGCAGAGCCTGCAATCGGAACGCACGGTTCTTTACCCTGCTGACTAAGTGTATCGGCCGTCCTGTCGTTTGGCTACTCGTAAGGCGCCACTTGTGTGTGACCCGAAACGTGTCCCGCGTCGTCAGGAGAATTCCCACAGAATTAATCCTCTAAAAAAAAAAAACATCCGCTAGCCAGTGAGAATCGGTTAGAAGATCCCGCCGGTAAAAATGAGGATCGCACAGATCGCGAAGATCGGGAGCATCTGAACTGTTCTGCTTCAAAGGTGAAACCGAATTGTGTTTGTCGTAGAAAACTGATTGAAGAGCGACAAAAAAAAAATGCAAAAGATCCAAAAACGGGACGTTTGATGTGTGTCCCCAACCTAAAAAAAACCTTATCG
This sequence comes from Anopheles maculipalpis, assembly GCF_943734695.1. Taxonomy (NCBI): domain Eukaryota; kingdom Metazoa; phylum Arthropoda; class Insecta; order Diptera; family Culicidae; genus Anopheles; species Anopheles maculipalpis. Next base: position 49,854,761 of record NC_064871.1, read on the forward strand.
ATCATAAACAGTCTCAGTGAGTGTGAACGGTTTGCATATAGTTGTGTCGCTTTGGCACCGAGTGATCAGGTCTGGATGGAATAAATTCCGAGCAGTGTGTAAATAGAGATGCAGAAGCCACGCAGCTTTTTTGCCACTGATTTACCAATAAAACCCGAGCACTGACGAACAGTGGGCTGACAAAATAGAGACGAACATTCTTGGGGCGAACAGCTGTGGTCAGCCGAATCGAAGCGGTGCGGACACACATATTGTTGTGATAACGGACGTGCGCCCGGTTAATGCACACGTGTACCAGCTTTTTTTTTGTTTCTCGTTCGTTCGTTTGTGTGCTGATAACACGGTGCAGTGCTAAAACTTCCCGTGAGCACGACCAGTGGGGCCAGTATCGGTAACCCACCCGGGTGTTCCACCGGCAATCGGGAAAAACGGTGTGAAAACACTGCTCTAGAAAAGCAAATATTCGCTGCTCGCTGTACGATAAGCGGAAACGCACGGTTGAGATATTATTATTTTTATTGACCAGTGTCGCGTCAGTAGTGAGTGAGAAGACGACGAAGACGAAAACGAAGATTTTTTTTTGCTTTGAATAATTTGCGAATCAGATTTTTTTGTGCCTGTGGATGCGTGCGTGTTGGTGAATGCATTTTAAGGTGCAATAAGCTGTTTTTCTTTGCACCAAAAAAAAAAAGGAGAATCACTGTAGTGCAAACTGAAGAAGAAAAGAAAAAAAAGTATTGAAAACACCACCGTGTGTAATTGAGTGTATTGTATTGTGTTTATGTGTATGTGGTGATGTGCGTGTTTGTGCGTTTAAACTGGGAAGCATAAAATAATAGTGAAAAATCGTGTGTGTGTATCATTTTCCCAACAGAGTGTGCTGCTGACGTGATCGAGAGTTTAGCTGTTTGAATTGATAGTACTTGAGTAAGTCGCTGAGTGATGAAGAAACGGTTGCCTTCGATGGCAGAGTTCGACGCGTGTGTTGGTGTTTATTGATTGAAATCTTTAAAAAAAAGGAAGAATACGAAAAATAAAATTAAACTACAATTAAAACGTCATTTCGATCATAAACCTATGGTGAGTTAACTATTTTATTGCGACTTGTTTAATTAGAGAAGCGTTCCTGGTAGACCAACGTTAATTATAAGGCTTCAGCTACTGAATTGTTCCTCTTACTTTGAGGAAATAAAATTCAATAACTCATAAAACTGATTTATTATTTTTTGAGGAACAGAGAACAGATTATCTTATCGTACTTCGGTTAATTTAATGGCAGCAAGTTAGAGTGAAAAAAGAGAAAGTAATTCGTGCAAATTTAAAGGGTTACTTAATTATTTTTTTATTTTATTCAAGAGTGCAAATTTCAATATTTGAATAAATAAACATTTCTCTTCAGGATTCTACGCAAGAAAATCTAACGAACAATTCATGGAAAAGCACGCTTTATTTTGTTTTAAAAGCTCACGAAGCGTTTAATTTGTAACGGAAGCTACAAAACTTTACGCCAACAAGTTTTTAGCTTGGATGAAGTCTGCGTCTTGAACATTTGATGAATTGATTTTCAAGCAGATGAAAACCAGTGTTACCGATCGTTGGGATAAAAACAATCAGCAGGATAGCCCTTTTGAACAGCTGTCCTGCGTAAATTCACCATACGATTATTACAATGTAACTAACAAAAATACAAATTTTCGTCTTACAAAACCATGGCTTCCTTGATATGCCTTTTGGTTTACTTTTCGTAGTAGTGCGGCTTTTACATTCGATTTCTAACAGAGTTTTATTTTATTTATTTATTTACAATTAATTTCGACAATTCTTCAATACTTTATTTAAATTATTTCGACAATTATTTATTTTAAGTATGACCACATATGTTGAGTGTTTTCATTAACTAGAATAAAAGGGCTTTTCCTCTCTGTTTTTTGCCTTTTCCCGGCCATGCTCGGTTGCTTATGTGTTGATTTATTTTATAAAAAAGTGGCATAAAGAGTAAATTAAATTACCTTAAATTTGATTCGATAACCTTGATTTAGTGCACAAAAATATTATTTTTCTGATATATAATATATTTTTGTCTGAAAATATTAATTACTTAATATCACAACAAATATATTTTTGTCTGATATTAAGCAAGCTCAAATTGTCTCAAAATGGGAAAAAACTTGGTTTATAATATTGGACTTTAAAAATATTCATTTTGATATTTCGCATAGGAACATGTTATATGTACTTACTTATTATCTTAACAAATAGTAAGATTTATTTAGTATTGCTATTTTATAGTATTTGGCTAGTACATAAAAAAAGCGGATACAGCATAATTTAGGTCTACTTCCAATTTTACCCAAATAACAGAATTTTTAACTTAAGAATGATCAAAATTTTTTGCCATTCTTCCAGTGATGAAAATGATGAAATTTTAAAAAGATATTCTGGGACGGCCCGATGCTGTAGGCGACAGTGACGCCGGTCTTCAAACGGAATGGCCGGGGATCAAATCCCATCCGGACCGTCCCTCCGTAGTGAGGACAGACTATCCACATTACGTGGTATGTTCATCAGTCGAAAGCAATAGGGCCAGGCCTTTCTGAATTGAAAAAAAAGAAAAGAAAAAGATATTCCAAAGTTGATCGTTAGTTGCCCAAAAAACGTTTCCCTAATATGTGTGTCAGAAAACTATTTTTAAGTGCAAAATTCATTCTAGACATGAGAATACTAAAATTGTCGAGCGTGTAAGTTATCTCAATGTTTGAAACATCTCTTCCAGATCACCTGTAACTTCGCATCGCATCGATTCTACAACCAACCAACCCTTTCCGGCAGTTCCGAGTCCGATCGTACCCGAGTGGAAAATACATTGTATTTCTGAAAATAGTTGATCGCAACCCCATAAAGCTAAGAAAACAGTTCAACTGTGGCGCATCTGCTTTGCCAGAAAGGAAAGGTGTAGTGGGCCGGTTCGCTTTCGGAGTCGTCTTGTACGACATTTGCTCGAAGGGACAATGCCACACACAATAGCGTACGGCGCGCCAGAGCTCGGTGAAGTAGCTACGGCAAGTTTGTACATAGAGTAAGAAGCTTCCAAATACTAAGTGTAGTGAGCAGCGGGTTACAGAGCCCCAAGTTCAACGTAACGGAAGTAGACGAACTGTATAGCGAACAGTGTAGGGAGAGTAAGGGCAGAGAGTTTGCTTAAAACACACAAAGATGCAGGGAAAGTAATAGCGGGAAAGCAATCGAGTGAAATACGTGAGGAAGCAGTAGCAGGCGACCAACATAAGAGACACTTTGAAGATCGCGCGACCAAGTACGCATCAATAAGTTATTCATCCATCTCGCGATTCTACCCCACTTCCGTATCGCGATCCATAAGTATTGTGGCAAAATAGAAATCGAACGTGCGCACGCTTCAGTGCGTATCTTAAGGTAGGAAAAAAGTTGACAAGAGGTTAGGATTAGAAGGAAGGGAAGAAAGAAAGTAGGAGACAAAAAGAGAGCAAGTCAGAGATATATAGAAAGCTTCACATCCTCTTCGGTGGAGGCTGCTGACGTACATCTGCGGGGAGTAGCGCCGTACCACACGGGAGCGCAGTTTTAGAATGGTGTCACAGGATCGTTGGGCGGAAGCAATGTCCGACTCCGGGTACGATTCGCGCACGGACGGCAACGGTGCGTCCAGCTCGTGCAACAACTCGCTCAACCCGCGGACACCGCCGAACTGCGCCCGTTGCCGCAACCACGGTCTGAAGATAGGGCTGAAGGGTCACAAGCGCTACTGCAAGTATCGCACCTGCCACTGCGAGAAATGCTGCCTGACCGCCGAGCGACAGCGTGTGATGGCGCTGCAGACGGCGCTGCGGCGCGCCCAGACCCAGGACGAGCAGCGGGCGCTGAACGAGGGCGAGGTACCACCCGAGCCGGTAGCTAACATTCACATACCAAAGCTGTCAGAGCTGAAAGACCTGAAGCATAATATGATTCATAATTCTCAGACGAGATCGTTTGATTGCGACTCCTCCACCGGATCGATGGCGTCCGCACCGGGGACCTCCAGCGTGCCCCTGACGATACACCGACGGTCGCCGGGAGTGCCGCACCATGTCGCCGAGCCGCAGCATCTTGGAGGTAAGTGTCCGCAAGACAATATTGGTTTTTATTCGAAATATCTATCGTCAAATTGTATTGTTGGATCATCTACGATTTTCTAGATGCTTCCGAAATTTGGGAAGATCTTACTGGGCTAAAGTCAATTTTCCTATCCTACGCAATTCCTGTCTTCCGCCCAAAAAGAGGCAAACGTCAAAATGAGCTTTGCCTGTACGATCATCTCGATTCAGCTGCATTGCTGCTGCTTCTGCCATCACGCAATGTGGATCGTCTAAACGCACGCACTCGATCAGACCATCGAGCCTGGCCTAAATCCATCCGATGCTTCCTTCAATCGAGCCCCCATTTTCCCACGCGTTTGCACTAGTTTCTGCCGTGCAGCCGAGATCCGTATACAGGGTTTGAATCACACAAAACGGGACAGGAAAAAAAAACCTCCAAGCAGACCGGTTTAATGGCTGTTTCATGGACGGTACCTTCTTCTTGCAGGCGTGCCGAGGTACCATATTCCTGGCACGGGATTTCGACATGCCACAGGCAACATTGGAGGGTTTTGGGTCCGGCACCTGAAAAACCCTTCACCGCCTGCCAGGTTGCGGTGTAAAGACACATTTTGAAGAGCGACAGTGGTCGCCGGTCGCACTTATTCGATGCCTCAATTTCTCATGATTAGCCGGTTGCATTGCTCATGGTGTACTGGTGGTTGTAACTGTTTGCGTTTACGTCTCACTTCATTTCTCGAAGTCCCTTCGCATCACGGGTGGTGGTGTGAGTGCCTCTATATAATTTTTTGCTTCCGCGTCCACCCCACAAACGAGCCCTTTTTCGCATCGTATTACCATAATTATATTATTTAATTATCTACTTCTTTTCGAACGCTTGCCCGTTTTCGAACTGGTTGGCGCGCCGGCTGCCGCTGGTGCCATTCGGTTTGTTTTGCTTCTTTTCACGCTATTCTCGGTGTTCTTTCCACTATTGGCACATTCTTTACAAGACGCATCCTCGCATTTTTTTTTAGTCGTTCGTCGGACCAAATCGAACGGGTTGAGAATGAAACTGATCAGAAATGTATCTGTGTGTGTGTATGGCGCTCGGCCATGGTTGGTAGTGTTGTACCGTGGTGGTACCGGCACTGGTTTCGACTGGCAACAAATAATAATTGCAACAGTATTCAGATGTCGAAGCACTGGTAATGACAAGCAAGCAGCCAGGGGGAAGGTACACGGTAGAATGTGTGTTTCTTGTCGCGATCGGCAAAGCGGTACAAATAAAAACATGAAACATTATCCTTCGGCATTGGCATTGGCAAAACAGTAAGGCTCCGTGTGCGTAAGGCCAGCGGAGCAAAAACGAGCCAGGACGCTACATAAACCTAGGATTGTTGTTTATCGGAAATTTCTGTAAGGAAGGAGCTCTCGCCTGATGGGGCGGAAGATGTTAAGCAGGGCTTCGTAAGCTGGGTGTGCGTTTTTCTGTAGTTTGTTTGCTCTTATTTGCACAAGTGCAAGAGACGTGAAACGTGTCATCCTTGGACGATTGTTAGCCGGAGGAAAGAAGGAAACGATCGGATCGCGAAGCGTAGTGTGAGGTGGTACCGGTAGTACGATGTGTAGTAGGTAGGAACGGTTATCGCCAAATTGCTCTTAACTTTTCCACTTGTGCAATTATTACTTGTTATATCATTTCCTTCAGGTTGTCCCTTTCAGTTGTCCCTCTCGCTTTCACACTCGCCATTATTTGTACCAGAAGGAAGCTGCGGTATTCAAGACTTCTAGCCAGCCATCCACCCCGTTCCGATAGTGGTTTTAAAAGTGTAGTCAAAGATTAAGTTTTGCCCTTATGCTAAATAAAAGTTTGCACGCGATCCCCGGCCAACACAACGCACTTTTGGCGGCACATTGTGTGTTCGTGGCGTCGCATGCACGAGAGGACGATTAGCCGATGCTCCAACAACCATTGATCCTTGAGCTCCAATTGCGTTTTTTTCTTCGGGATGTAAAATTGTTCCACGCCCGTGTGTTGGCGCATACCTTCGCAAATCCCCAAGCCGTCTTAATGTTGAGTGAGTTAGGCATCTTGTTATTGGAAGTCTTTGTTCTTTTTTTTTTATCCATAAACTGGGAGGGCCACAGAATGATAAAAATGTCATTAGAACGCTTTGATGTCAGCAGTAGCAAACCCTGTAGCAAAACCCGTTTCCTTGACGCTAAGCTTCTGTCCCGGCAACATCATGTGCGATAGATGGTGGCGGAATTCTTTGCAGAATGTGTCGCCACTATATGCACGTGTGTGTGTGTGTGTGTGTGTGTGGGTATATTGCAGAACAGGTTTGCGGTTGAAGAATGTTTCGCTAGTTTCGCTTGGTTGATTGATTACAACGCCTAACTATCATCGTTAATCATGCTGGTGGTGCTTTCTTGCCGCGGGAAGTTCATTTAGCATGACCTCTCGAACATTGACAACGAACATCCTTTCCTTGCGAGTGTAGTGTGCGGTTTTTGGCGTTTTCTAGTGATATGCAGTGAACAGGCACTGCCCGGTTTCGAAAGGTGGAGTTGATGTGCCCCCAAAAATTCCGGTAGCTGAACCATTGCACTCGTCTCGTACCCGCTTATTAAGCAGCATTATCTTACTAGAGTTCATTAACGAGTGCGTCAAGGATACGCAACTTCATCCAGGAACGGAACGTTAATGTCCCAAATGAGCGTTTATGATGGGCCTGTTGTGCAAGGTGCATTTGTTTTGATTTTGCTGTTTTTTTTTCCAGGTTGTAGATCCTTGTTGACTCTGGCGTTGTCTTGGGGAGATACATCGTAACGAGCGGTGCAACATGTGGAGCGCTATCAAATGTCACATCCGAAACGGTGCGAGGTGTTTTACGTTTATGTTGTAGTACCAAACTTTTTTGTTTGTTTGGTTAGTGCGTGCTGTGAGTGTATACTCAATCCTTCATGCCTCCAACCTTTACACGGTTACGATCATAAACCGGTTTAAATTTTTGCTCTACCGACCGAGAAGTTGTGCGACATGTTGTGCGTTGTCGTTTTTTTTTTTTTTGTTGGCTTAGTTCTTCAACAAGCGATTCGATCCCATTTCTCTTCGGTCGAATAAATGCTCTCGTGAATGTATGCGTGTGTAAGCGTGTAGTTTTTGATGGGTCCGGTTACGGCGCACATAAATCCTTGCAGCAGCACCTTTTTCGCATTGGGCGGCTGCCACTCCCGAGATGGTGTTGATTGAGTCATTTACCATCACCGATAGAGATCTGGCGTGCTATTTGACGACATTTTTGGCGTCCACCGAAGCTCATTTCACGGTACGATGAAGACGAATGGCCGAACGCGGTGACGCATGTGTGTGCGTGGCTGGGAGTGAGAGCTGTTGGCGCATATCGCGCATCTTTTGGTTGCGGTCAGTGTGAGTAGCATTAACCCCTTTGCATGCACCAGGAGAAGTTTAAAAAGGAGTTCAATTTCGGAAGGAACTCGTTTGCATTGAAACACGAGGGACAACGGGAGAAGTGCGTTTAATCCGATTGTTCTGTCGTTTCCGGTTGACGGAGTCCCTGCCCATCAAAACTTTCGGAACAGTAGGACAAGAAGGGACCTTAATTTCGAAGCACACCTCTTGGAGAATCACAAGAAAGGCACACATTATGAAGATACGCTGTTTATTGCACCCCTCAAATCAAAAAGGTCAATCCAGTGGTTTTCTTGCGCGTCCTTAAGAATTCCCCGCTCGTTTAGGGATGTTTGACGGCGAGATGTAATTCTTTTGTTCAGCGAATTGACACCTCGAATAAAAACAGACTGCTCTATCTGCTACAGTACTGGACAAAATAAATCAGACGCGCAAAATAAAAATGCTCTTTGAGGAGTATTTTAATAATTTTTCAGATAAATACTATGATTTATTCGGAAGAATTATAGTATTCTCATTAAAGAGTTAAGTATTGCTGAGAAAAATATTTAAAAAAGCTTCATATGCATACAAGAAGTTGTTATAGCCAACAGTTGTTAAAAGTTTGGAAAACAAATTTTGCTCGATGTGAGAAATCTAGTTATAAGCGATCGCAAAAAAGGAATTGCTTTCCGGAAAATTGCTGAAAAGTATTCGATTTCTATTGGAGCTGCAGCATATTTGGGAAAAAACACGAAACCTTTGGAATTGTGCGCATCTTACCTGGACAAGGACGTTATCGCGTAACGACCGGATAGCGAAGCAAAACCCTAAATTGTCTTCCAGGGAAATTAAGGAAACGAGGAATCTGGATGTCGATCGTCGTATCATACGCCGGCGCCTCAACGAGAGTGGTTTGCAAAGTTATTTGGCATCGAAAAGGGTGATCATACTAAATATTAAAGGATAAAAGGATATATTTGATATAAGCATAGCTTGTGAATAAGAATTCTGGTGTATGATTTATTTTGTCCAAGACGATCCTCATCCTTTCCTGAAAGATAGCATACATTTAGAAAGTCGTGCGTAATTCTAATAACTTCACTTCTACAATATTATTGCCTGATAATAGGGCAACAACTTTCCTAAAGATCGCATTGTTGTAACTATTACACTGAAGGAAATATTGGTCTTGTAGAGAGAATAGTAAAAGCGTATGAATTATTTTGTCCAGTACTGTTGCTCCGTCGGTTGTGGAGCGATGCGTTAATTTATTTCATCCACAGCGTATATCTGATCAAGGCAAAGCAACAAATTTCGGACTAATTTAAATGTAAAGGAAATACATGGTCTTTTTGTAGACTGTAAGCGTGTTAAATAGTGTCACGCCACGCGTCAGTGTGAAGATATTTTGAAAGATTTCACATTTATGCTTCCTTCCTGATGGACACCTCCATTTCGAAAGAGCACCAAAGAGCTATACCAGCCAGCGGGGAAGTTTTGCAAATGTATGCCCGCTGAGTAAGACATCTATGACGGATACCATGTGGAACGTACGATGCACACGCACAGGTACTACGCTCAAAGATCATCTTTGTGGCAGCCTCCTTTAAAGTGCAACTCGATCGTGAGCGGTGGGCCTTGTTTGGAAACTAGCCGCGGTATGACGTGTGACAGTGTGGAATTTCGACTAATTAGAAAATTATTAATAGTCCTGCCTTTCCCTTCCGTAATGCGTGTACCCACCGATACGTGTCAGAATTTCGCGTCGTTCGCGTTATCTTGCTGCGCGTCCACACCAAACCCGATGGCGCATCCTTTTGAATGTACCAGCAACCCCTGCGCTTATGCAATGCACCAAATCGCGTACAAATTAAAACGTAATTTAGCTCCGTTTTTCGCGCCTCGCGTTTAGCCTGTTTGCAAGGGATTCCGTGTAATTAAAAGCGTATTTGAATAATTTGATTATTGTATGCAAATCAAAGAAATTTGTTTTACACAACGAGAGCGACACACCACAAAAGGAAGGAATGAAAAGCGGAGATTTCTGCTCGCAAGAAAACGGGTTTTCTTCCGGGTGCGTGACGTCGTTGCCGCCGGGGACCAGATTACAGCTGGTGACAACACGGCGAAGCTGATTCCATTCTCATCTGCCCGTTCTTCCGGTGTGCGGAAGGGGCACGGTAATGATGCGCCCTTGCGCACACGTACGTTGCTATAATGAACCGCAAAACGAGAAGAAGTCTCGCTCGATCGTCGGTGAGGAATTGTCTCACAAAGGGCGAGTCAATTGGCAAAAGGGTTTGAACCGGCCACTTCCTCACAATGGAAACCACCGCGCGCAGGGTATGCGCAGTATTTTGGCAGCCTGAATGGGGAAGCCAAAATATTCGACAGCTCGAGCGACGCACGTCTCTCTCACGTTCTCTCACACACGCAAACTCGCAGGACATGGCCGGCGAGGCCATGAATGCACTGGTCAACCTTACCCTCGGTGTGATCGGGTAACGTGGCGGTGGGGATTGGGAGGTAAGCAGGGATTGATGCAATTTGATGCACTTTTGCCAGCCGGCTGGTTCGTTGGTTGACACGCTCGTTCATACAAAACACGCTAAAGGGCTCCCCGTTTGGCTCCCTCCCCGAAACGTTGGCGTGTTTGGCAACTGGCTCGATTTCGAATCCCCATCGGACCTAAAATAATACCGAGTGCCGCCACCCGCTAATTTTAGCACCACGAGCCGCACGAGCAACACTGTTGCGCCGAATGTCTATTTTCGTCAATTCCGCCAACAAGCTCCCCCCCCCCTGGTCCACCGCCCTCTTACCTACAAAGACCCCGCACACCGCACAGAGTCACCAGCCATCCCTGGCGGATGGTAAATCGCGAAATGTGCGCACTTCTTGAGAAACTACACACTACTTTGCATTCGTTCGCTCGGCGCATTCTACCGTTTTTCGCGTTGCACTCGATGTGTTGCACTTTCCGGTTCGTTACGTTTGACGTACGCGAGCGCGCGCGCGGGCCATCGCCAAAGCGATCGATTATCCCTCCGGGTTGTGTGTTCTTTTCTGCTGTTGTTCTTTCTTCTTTGCAGCCTATCCTACTTCCCCCGATCAGTCCGCTATCACACCCGCGCGATGCATTCTGTGGTTAGCTATGGTCAGTTTGCACCTTTGATAGGGAAGAAAGAACAAAAAATCAAAAATGTCCATACGAATTACTTTTCGCAATACAGGGTTCTTCAACAGCATGTTTCTAAGGGTCGGTTCCTTTTTTTCATTCTTGCAAATGCCCATTCGAACATCGGATGGACGCTTAATTTTCATAAATATGAATCCAACGTTTGTTAAGCAACGGTCCAGTGAAACAGAGTTTTTTTTCTATGCTTGCCAGACTTTCACAAACCAGTTTAGTCAGATTCAGAAACTGTCCCTACATATTTGCTCATCAAAAACGGTTTTGGTCTATTGCTGATGCATCAACGCCGGTCAGATACCATGCAGTTGGGTAGTCAGTCCTCACTACGGGCATACTTTCCTGGTGGGGGTCTCTTCTTGGTTTAACGACCCAGTATGTCACGCTGCCCATGTATTGTCTTGCTAGACTTTATGATACCAAGTAGTTGAATAGTTCATCCTCACTACGGATGATCGATCCGAATGGGATTTGAGCCTCGATTCTGGCGTGGGAAGTCCGGCGCCGCTATTTCCAAAAAAAGCCCCTTTTTTATTTTTCCTTTGTCAAAATGTATGTTTTTCACAGTTCTGCCACGTTTCAAGTTACAACATCAACCCGACTAGGAGTAACAATTTGTTTTCGGACCTGCACAAAGTGTTTTTGTTCATATTGACCATGTCCAAGTTTGTGGAGCAACGCGCATGTGTCAAACTTTGTTTGCGCAATGAAATAAACGCTGCGGAAACAGTGCGGATGTTAGAAAAAGCCTTCGGGGAAGAATCTATGTCGAAGAGAAATGTGTACAAATGGTATAAAGTGATTTCAAGAATGGCCGTGAGAAAGTCGAAGACGAGGACCGTCCGGGAGAGACCATCCACTTCGACCGACGACGCCCACGTCGTCCAAATCAAGGATTTGGTGGTCGACAATCGACGGTTGACGATACGAAACCTTTTGAAAAGCTTTGAGATTTCGAAAGCCTCGGTCAATACCATCCTGAAAGAAGTTTTGGGGTAGAAGCGGGTGAAGTCTCTCCTGGTGCCGAAATGCCTGAACCTGCACGAAAAGCAGAATCGCGTCGAAGTCTGCAAAAGGATGCTGGAAGACTTTTAATTATATCAAATGTAGAAAGCTGAAATCGATTAAAACTGGCGACGAAACATGGATTTACGCATACGACCGGAAACAACGGACGGGATCCAACGAAGTAGTCGCGCCAAAGCCGGTCGAAAATCAAGTTGATGCTGACGGTATTTTTTGATTACCGCGTGGTGGTTCACAAGGAATTTCTTCCGAAGGGCCAAACGGTGAACAAAGAGTACTATCTAAGCCTTATGCGGTGGTTGCGGACCTCCATCTGGTGAAAGCGGCCGGATTTGTGGAAAATAAACAGCTGGTTTTTGCACCACGATAATGCGCCCTCCCATACGGCGGCCATACATCATTTTGAGGGAGTTTTTCGCAACAACTGGCACCCATGCTGTTCCACATCCGCCGTATTCGCCAGATTTGCAACCAGACGACTTCTGGCTGTTCGACAAACTAAAAACCCACCGTTTCGGGGACACCGTGTTGACACTATCAAGGAGATCATCAAGGAGAAGCCGCAGCGATGGTGGAACTAAAGGACATCCCAGCATCCGCGTTTTCCAGCTGCTTCGAGGAGTGGGAGAAGAGGTGAATTGCATCGGAAGGGGATTACTTCGAAGGTTTCCCTTCATGACCTTCATTTGGACTAAAAAAAAAAACGCAAAGTCGCTTAATTTTGCGGGCACAGTAGTATTTTTTTAATTTTTTTTCAATTATGACGGCTTGCGCCGTATTGTCAACACGCATGTATTGACTGCTTTTATAAACTAGATTACCAGGGCATTTCCTGATTAAATATTAATTCTTTAGAATTTATTTTTAAACATTGAGAAAATATTGAGTACAAATTGATAAAACCAACACCAACACAAGAAACCCGATGCTGCCATTTACAAACGAACTGTAAAACCCTGCAAAGCAGTGGTAGGCACGGTGAAAAAGTCACATCTTCCGTTTGTGGGGCAGTCCTTCGGGAGCATGACCACAATAGATGGACGGGCGGTGTTGTACGCGTCCGTCGGTGCGATGATGATTGATACATTCATATTCGTCGTTAGAGACCACCGATGTGGCGAGTTGTGACGAAGCGTCGGTAAGCATACCGACCGGCCTGTTGTTCCAGTGGAATATGAGCATCGCGTCACGTCGTACTTAATCAACGCGTGTGTGTTATTTGTCTGTGGTACTTCCGTATGGGTTGCTGGGACGTTCCCGATCGTGGATGGGGCAACAATGCACAAGTTTCTCGATGGTATAGAACCGGCGGGGTGGTTTTTTTTTTTGAGGTTCTCTTCCGCCATTTCGCGTATCCGTCATCATATAACTCCCCGTTCGTTCGCGGTTGTGTGTGGCATATACATAGCGGAATGTGTTTATTTACGTTTTTCACGTGCAGCTGTCCTTTCGAGAGATCATGGGACGGGGTTGGTTGTTTTGGTGGTGGGAGCGGATCAGGACGCGAAATGTCCGAAAAACTGAGGCACACGAGCGCATGTTAAAGTGCAACTGGTGTTTCGCGATCCCCCGGCACGGCCGAGCGAAGTAGGAAGAGAAATCGAACTAACTAGCAAACTGCATGGAGAAGTAGTCGAGCCCAGTGGATTGCGCGAAATAAAGTGGAATAAAATAAACGAAATGAAATTTACAATTAAATTGATTCTCTCGATTGCTACCGCGGAATGGATTCTTTCGAAGTGCGTATGTGCGTTTGCAACCTGCAGCAATGATGCAGCTTTCCCCGAACGCGCCTTGACCAGCAAATAGGAACAATTTATGTACCAAACTCACGTGCTGGTGCAGATGTGAAGGATCCTACCGGACTGTGGGACATCATACATCTTTTACATGGAAAATCAAGTCCCCGGTTGAGGGTTGAAAAGCGACTGTCGGTTGTCTCGTGTTGATTGTCCAGTGGGTTTGTATTGCTAGTGGCTGCTACACCCTATGGACAGGGAAATGCAAACGACAACTTCTAAACGGAAACAATAACACTCATAATAATGTTTCAATTAAAGACCGAGACGGACGGGGTAACTGGTTATGCCAAGGGAATTTCACATACTCTGGAATGATGTATGAACTTATGCGAATCCCTTCTAGAACTTCTTGGTACGAGTGACAAAGATGTTAATCGACGATACCTGGAAAATAAGACTTGCAATAGAAAATTGTTTCACAAATTTCTATGATAACTAGCGTCTCGATCACATCCGCTTACATGTCTCATGATCTTTGAGAAGTTGTCGTATTTGGTGTCTAGCTTTCTTTTCTTTGGAACCGCTACTTCAAAAAGTCTTAGACTGCTATTGATGATTTCCTTGATATGATTTGACGCAGCCACATTCGTTGTCATTGTGGCAAACATTCTACAAGATGTTGAGAAACCTTTCCAACAGTCAGTCACCTAGTAAGCCGTGGTTTAAAGCGTTCTTTAAAGCCACCCCAGAGTATGAATGTTTCGGTATGGCCTTTTGAGACATAGCTATGTCGCATAATAAGGTCAGCTGTACGGAATATCTCAATTTGAATAGAGCAAGTATAAATATATTGTTGCATACTGAGTGTTGGCGAACGAGCTCAAGAAAAGACATTTAAAGTTTAAGTAAATGATTCGGCGTATGCGTTTATATTTTGTGATTTTGTGTGCTCTTATGGTTGATAGAAATATTTGAAAACTTACCGGTCCTTATATTAGATCCTTAAGGCTATTTTATTTACAATAAGAATCAAAGTATGGTTTTGGACGTCCCTAGTAAAAGTCCTCCCTATCCTGGTTGTCTACCTCTCACAAAGACTGCATCAAACGTCAAACAAGTGCAGTAAAAATCTGTCAAACGTTGCTTCATTTCATCATCGACTGTCATCGATTGCTGCTGGCAGCGATGAACTGGAAGCAATAAACCAATGTCTTATCGTGAAGCAAACATTTCGAACGATGATATAGGATGTCTTGCCAGCGTTTAGTCATTTTGGCACCAATATTTTATATTTTTTCCTCTCCGTGCCGTGACCGGAAGACAATCCTTAAAACGCTGGCTTCAGTTGATAGACAACCCTGGCTGGTTGGCTTTCTGCTTTGGCAGCGAGTGACGTTTTAGTAGTCGCGACGGCGGGCACAGGACTTGTTCTTCGGGAATGAATGGTCTTTTGATGGAAGTTGGAGGAAGCTTCCAACCGCTTCTACCGCTGCATCACATCATATGGTTTGAAGCACTAGCTTTGGTCCAATCGGAGCGGGAGGTACAGCCCAATCCCGTGTAGCACATCGAACAGGGCATGATGCTGCTGCTGCTGCTGCTGCTGCTGCTGTACGGTGCATGAAGACGAGCCTTGCCGGCCCCGTTTTCGCTCTGCTCGAGAAGGAAGTACGAGCGCACATCACGGTTTCGCGTCGAAAATCGAGCATAATTGTATGCTGTCTGATCTATTTCATTTCAGGATTTTTTCGTTCTACCCCTAGTTTGTGTTGCTGGTGGCAGGCATTCGTCGTGGGCTGGGTTTGACAAGGGCCACCGACAGAGGAAGGTTGGTGACCCCACCGCATCCGACTGGTTTGCTTCGCCCTTCTGCTGAAGCGAAAAAAACCTTGAGACACGGGAGCAGTCTTAAACCGGCTCCACCATAATACTACTGCATTCAGCACGGCGGTGCAACACAATCGCACCAGTGAAAAAAAAAAAAACGAAGCGATCTGTAGGCTTCACCGTAATACTTCACGTTAGAGAGGCTGCGCAGGGTTGTTCTGTCAATGTTACGTCAAGTAGAAAGAGGTGGCAGTGAAGAGTTTGATCCAAAAGGTGTTGTTGCTGTTGGGCGGCGGATGAGAGCGCCTGGCAGCCAGTAACGCGAATGGGTCAACAATGTTGAGATTCAGCCGGTTCGGAGCCTGCGGAAAGTTTTGCTAGTGACTTTTTGATTCTTTCTTTTTAATCTTTCGCCTGTATCCCTTGCGGTGGTGTGGAGCGCGATGGGTGTTTTGGGGAAGGTACGCACTCGAATCTTTGCGCGCGCGAATTTTTCAAACGTCACGGCATACCCTCATCAAGTGGTGCGCTGTTCCGCGCAATTCAGCCTTGTCTGCGAAATCCCGGAACCCTGAAAAGTGTCTACCGGCATCCCGGGATGGGATGAGCGTCTGGACATCGCGATGGTTGGGCGGGATTGATACAAAATAAACAACAGAGCAAAAAGGTACTGGGCGACTGTGCCCAGGATTAAGGTCACGCTCAATGTTACGAGTGTCGAATCGGTTCGAGCAGCGAAACCGGACGGTTGGACGGCCCCGAAACACGGTGTCGGATTATTTGCCAATGTTAACCGATTCAGACTTTAAACAATAACTCGTGTTTTGCTCGGGCAAAAGTAGATGATCCGGCAATCTAGCCGATAAAACAAGCCAGCTCACAAAACTTTAAAAGATAACAGATCACAAAATTAACGATGCGAGGGATAAGCACCTTCTTAGTTGGACGTCGTTCTGGATGTTCCTGGATGATCACGAGGCAGACACGGTGTGGTCCGACAAACTAACGAATGCTGCTGTTTTGGAAAACACATTTTTGCCCATTTCGGTTGGTGTTCTTGCAGGTGGCAGGTGGGAAAAGGTGGCGCTAAAAAGCATTTCTGGAAATTAGTTTCCATTTTGTTTATTTGTAATGCGTGTTATGCTGTTTTATTTTTTTTTTTGTTTTGCTGCCCTGGTTGAAACGGTTGGAGCAATTTTGGCATTACAAAAGTTTTTTTTTCCTGTTCCGGTAGTATCAGCTGTACGCGTAAAGCATTTAATGGTCGTCTGGTTGGGTCTCATAATCGCGCGGCCAATTATGTCGGAAGGATGCTAAGGATGGATGGATGGAGAGATGTGTTCGGACCGGGGAGAGAGAGAGAGAGAGAGAGAAAGAGTGTTGCATTGATGCATGAGCAATCAATCATCCCTTCTTGACTTGCAATCGGGTTTCCGTGACACACGTGTACGGGTGTCGCTGACGATCGCATGTTGTACCTGCAAGTGGTCCGTGTCTTAGCCACGGACATGCCATCGGGGGCCAGCAATCAGTATAATTCGGTTTTAAAGTTAGTTTAGATTATCGAAGAGACATACGAGCGGACGAACGAAACGTGAGTGCGAAATGTGCGGATGTCTTTTTCCTTTTCTCCTGACATCTTGCGTGTGCGCTGGTTGCACTTGCACTTGCAAACTGGTTTTGCTTGATGCACGGGAAATTATTGGAGCCATTCCAATGTTTGAAGGTGAGATGCGAGAACCACCAGCTCGGCAGTTCCGATGCAAACCCTTTGACCTTCTCAAGTAATGTTGGTTTGTGTTTATTTTAATGAAATAAATAGCGAAATTTAATGTGTATGTAACGTTTCTAGCTCACAGAAATGAGTATGGACGCTCTGCTTTAATGGCATAATTAATTGTTACCAGCGTCAAGGATGGACGAGCTCGTCCAACAACCTATTTCGCTCAAATTTGACTTCCAATGTACCGATAATACCTCATCGTTACGATCATTAACCTTTCTGTGCCCGTTTTGCCGTGGTGCATGTTGCGATCGAAACGATCGAGTGTCACGATCCCGTCTTTCTTCGCTAAGCCTTCATCAAGCAGCAGCAGCAGCAAAAAAAAGAAGGAAAATCCTTAAACTATGCTCATGATTTTCGTTGTCTGGATGGTTTCGGAACACAACTCACACCCCGAGCAACCGTCAGGGGTGCTCGGACGAGCTTCTGTTTCGCTAGGACCGGCGTATGAGAAGCCAAGAAATCGTCTAGCTTTCGGCTTGACAGGAAGAAATTACAAACAAAAAAAAAACGCGCTCCGTAGCTGAAAAGGCGACCACCGTTCTGCTGGGCTTGCAGAACCCAACCACCAGGGCCAAGAGCTCAAAAACGGTAAAGCTAATAAACCTGTTTTATGCCATTTTTTCCACCCCTGTTCCTGCTTGCGCATTGATTCATTTCTAGAGCTCGCGCGCCACACACACACACACACACACACACACACCCTTGTTTCTTTCTCCTGTTGCATACGCGGACGTCGCGCGAGCGTTCTCTTCTCGTCGCGACTGCTGGAGCCGGAGGTGTGCAGGCCGCCCCGTAGCTGGGCAATAGGGGTAAACCTTTCGGGCGATTGTTGTATTTACCAATCGTGATGCATGATCAATGTTGTGCGGAGTATTTTATTTCTTGTAAGCAGCGCGCACTGTTGGAAGATTGGCTCGAGGTTTGGGCAAACATTGCAGTGCGCCCAAGTGCAAAGGATTCGATTTAGCGGTGCCGCGTGGTGGTGAGCGCTGTTGAAAGGTGCACACAGTTCTGGAGCACGGTGCTTTTCCTCTATCGAGACGAGCAAGAAGCAAAAATGGGGGTAGGTAACGGGAGCCGGAACTGCTGCTAACCCTTGTATCACGATAGGATCGATGCTGAGGAGGGTCAAGTTCAGTTGGTTTTGCCAATGCATCATTGGAAGCCATCTTAGGTAAAAGAATAGAGCTGGCGGGCTGTAGCTTTTGTGGCATTGGCTTTGGTCTCATTTTACTGACAGAATAGATTCACTTCTTGTTATCTTTGTGCTTAATAGACATATACTTAAGCTAGTTTAAACGTAACGATTTGAAAACAAAATTTCTCCCAGTAAAGTGGATATTAAAATCTGTTGTGCAAGATGATAGGATGAGAAATCGATGCATCCTTGAGGCTTGGCAACACAAAAAATTGCAGATGATCACATAGATCAACGGGTTTGCAATTTATATCGCCTCACGGTGTATTTTACTTCATTCCGAAGAATGGTGTTTTACCATCCTCCACAGCTCATTATGCGTTACCACACAGACACTCTTCCGCTAGTTGGCGGGACCTTGGCGAAAAAGCAAAAAAGTTCTTCTGCCTTAACGCTTGTCGTGAGAGAAATGGATGCACGCACACACGGTCAGCGAAGCCGGAAGGCAATACCGGGAGCCACCGGTACGCAATGTCGGGTTTTATTCGCAATTGGTTTTTAAATGCCCCAAACTGCTACATCCCGATGGTGTAAAAACGAAAGACTGCGTACCGCGAACGGAAAATGATCGAAAAACAGAATCATGATGGCCCGACATGGCATAATTTGCCGGTCTTATCGTGTTTTGCGCATTAAGCGTGGTAGAGTGGTGAAGTGGATTTTTTTGTTGGCGCAGGTTTTTTGCTGTTGCTGGTTCTACCCTTTTTTTTTACAAGGCATGTACGAGGAATGTTACATTAACACTGCGAACAGCAACAGTGTTCAGCTGTACCCGGAATGTATGCACTTTGTCTTGCAATCGATAGAATTTACTTTGGTACCGAAAGTGTGACGTGCGGTGCATATTAACACACGCCCGGTGATGGAGTCCGTGAACTTTGAAGATACACTTCATGCGTTCCCGAAAAAAAAAGAACTTTTGTTAAGGGAACACATCATTGCTTGAACGGGAAACAGAAAGGGCTCATTAGGCGGTAAAAGAAAGAGAGTGTGTGTCTGTAACTGTTGATTGTTTACTTAAAATTAGCGATTGCAAAATCAATACCGACTTTCGCACCGTCTGACGTGATGTTTCCGCGAGAGACCACAAGGAATTAACACGTCCGATCATCGTTACGATCGTGCGGAGGAAGTGCGAAACTAATGATTTGTTTTAAAATTAATGAGGGTAAAACCAATAGCGCAATGTGACTCCGTTGCATATTTGTGTTTGTTGTGGTATGTTTAAGCTTTTTAATTATCTCGTGTGCTAATTTGAGTAATTTATTAATACTTACGGAAGGTGCAGTTCGAATTTTTTGTGCCAAAGGTACAACGATGTGAAATACTCCAGAATTCGCATCAGTTTTGCATAAATATTCCTTCGAGGATATCTTAATTTTGCTTATTTTTTTATGCGTATGCCTCACTCAAAATGGGTAGTTACTGGGACTTGTGAAAATTATTTTCCTCGATAGGCGTGTCGTCGATCGAAAAGACAATCATAAGTTATTTATTGCAGTGTAATTATAATTTAATATATAATTTATATTACGTCATCTCCTTCTTATTGTAGGCTTAACGTCTTGCTGGGTCATGCCTCTAGTGGCTTATCATCTAAGTGAATAGTCAGATTTGAAGCATAATCCGGCCGTTTGAAGACCGTTACTCGTATTGTCACCTTTATTATTCAATATTTATATAGCTGATGTACCTAAAACACCAAACTACAACCATTTTCTTTATGCTGACGATTTTGCAAAAAAAATCGTTTTCTTTTGCAAAAAATCCTACAGCAATTTTTAAACATTTGAACAAAGCTCATTAAACATATGCCCAATACTATGTCAAATGGAAACTGAAAACAAACATAAAATACTTAGGAGTCTACTTCGACAAACGGTATATTTTAAAAACAAATATCGAAAATATTTTAGTAAGAACGAACAAATTGATTAAAAGTATGTACTCTTTTCTTCGCAGATCAAACTTCAATTTAAAAAACAAATTACTTATTTACAAGTCATTTTTTCGACCAGCACTAACGCATGCAGTCCCAGCTTGGAAGAGCATATCATTATCACATCGTAAAAATTTCAAATTAAAATTGCAGAACAAGATATTGAAAATGATCATGAATGTTCCTCCTTGGTTCAATACTAGAGAGCTTCACAGAATTAAAAACATAGCTACAATTGAAGAATTTATTCAGAAAGTTTACCGTAACTATCACAACGACTGCCAAGCAAGTAATTTAAGAACATTGAACGAGTTAGCAATATAAGCCATGCTGCCTTGATCTTGGGTTAAATTGTTTTATTATTTATCCTTTATTTCCGTTTTTATTCATCATAAGGTCTTAAGGATAGGTTAGATTTGAATTAAAATATTTTTTCGTGGGTTTTTATGTAAAGTTTTCCCTTATTATAAATAATGAATCATAATCAATAGCAAAAAAAAAAACAACTATCGCTAACCAGGATTTGATTTGGATTGGATTTGAACCCCGGTCCTGCCTTTTGAAGACCGGCGCCGATGTCGCCTGCTCCACCGGGCCACGCCACATTGATAAACAGGGTTTCTCAGTAGAACTGGACAAGTGCGAGGCATTTCTAGACAACGCTCAAGATGAACTGGACAGCGGGTAGATTGAACTGGACAAACGCTTGGTTGAAGTGGACAAACATCAAGTAGAACTGGAAAGTCATTTTTGAAATGGTTTGTGAAACGGTTTGAAGCGTTTCGGAAAGGCTTGGCAAATTAAAAAAAAAACTGGTGAAATAGACGTTTTTTTCTAATTTCCAATTCTAAATAATTCCCAAACGTAAAACTCACGTTTAAAAATGTAAGATAGAAATAAAATATTCGCATGTAAATTACAAAAAAAGTGTATTGCAACAGTTACTTTTTAAAAATTTGCCTAGCGTTTCCGAACCGCTTCCAACTGTTTCAAAACCCATTTCAAATACGACTGTCCAGTTCTACTTGACCATCGTCCACTTCAACCTAGCGTTTGTCCAGTTCATCTTGAGCGTTGTCTTAAAATGCCTCACACTTGTCTAGTTCTTCTCAGAAACCCTGTAACATTATTAGGAGAATATTAGAATAGAAAACGTAAAATTTATAAACGAAACAGTTATTGAAATTTAAATTAGAAGATCAAAATTAAACAAAAAGTCACCAACCAAACCCTAAACTTGTACGTATGTTACAAAAGCTTAGATATAAATTTCGACAAATCAAAGATATAAACAACAAAACAACAAGATAGGTAACTATAGATGTCCACGTATTTAGCAAGTAATGTTCTGAATATGGCTTTTAAATAAATTAAATAATTATAAAATAATATAAAATAGTAGAACCTATCGATGGCTGGAAACAGGGAGAAGAATAAAAAGAGCCACTAAACTATAAAAACCAAACTCATTTAAGCTATGGACAACGATTTAATCGCAAACTGTGCTCGTCATAAATCACAATCGAGAGAGCAAGAGATTGTGCGAGACAGCGAGCGAGAGAATGATTGTAATACTTTCAATTTAAATAAAATGGCATCCCACCCATGTATGTAATCGACTGACCTTGGTGCATTCAGGCGATGCATATACGGGGCTTGCAAACGGGGGCTAGCTAGCTAGCACAAGCGCAGAAAATTGCCTTATCAAATAACAAACCATTCCTCTTCCCCCCCACGACCACACCGCCCATCCCAGTACCCAGGCCATCCATCTGCTACAGACGCATCCGATCATTTTCATGCCTGAATCGGTTGGAAAACTTCTTTCACCGTGCGACGGTTGGAAAAGCGTTTTCACAATTGCCACCTCCCACACCGTGCCGCGTCCCTTCTATCTCGGAACGCGGGGTTTTTTTTTGTCCTCCCCCTTCTTGCAAACGGCAGGAGCTTATCGTTCCGTATCGTCTACCTCTACCTCCACCGGTGCGTTTTGTGTTGTTCGCGGGAAAGCCCATATCGTAATCGATATGCTTGTTAGTGCATCCGCTGGTGGACGCAGGAAAAACTAATACTCCAGACGAAACCAACCAAACAACACACCGCACGGATACACACACAAACACACGCCTGACTGTGGGAAATGCAATGTACTGTGAAAGTATGGCTGACTGGTTAAATGGAGGGAAAACAAACGATGAAGAAAATACCGGGTGGAGGGGGGGGGGGGGGAGGGAAGCGAGAATGGTTTGCAGAAAGACGCAAAAGTGCTGCTGCTAGTCGGTACACTGGAAGGCTAGCAAACAGACGACCGAACCTAGGTTCCTTCCCGGAGACCCATTTGACGCTAGATTTGAGCAGGCAGTGGCAAAAGCGACAGAGGAAGAAGAAGAAGAAGAAAAACACACATACACTTTCATAATGAAATGATAGACACGTGTACGTTTCCAGTTTCAAATCAATTTCACACTCGAAGTGAGAACAAACCCGGGAAACAGGGTTCCTCCACCAGTTCGCGCCATGTAAACGCGCCTTTCCACATGGTCGTATGCCATATTATTTGTTCATGCTGAGGCTACTGATGGCCCGTGGGTGTGTGTGTGTGTGTGTGTGTATGTAAGGGCATTTTTTTCTTCCTCTACCAAAACCGAATCGTGGTGTGGGCGCCTTTCGTGCGCCGCTTCGACTACTTGCATCTGCGGGTGAGTTCGCAACGATAACAAAAATGTGTGAACGCGGACTGGCGAACTGGCAACCGTGACACTGACCTAGGACAATTAGAAACTGATTGACGGAAACGATATGCATTCGAAAGCGAATCGCAGCTTTTCTTCGGCTTTTATCAGCGTCGCCGTCCATCGGCGGGGGGAAAAGGATTTGGAGTGTGGATTACGAATGCGAATGTAGGTTATGCAAGGGCGCTGAAAGGATTAGTTCGAAGTTGATCACATCACCAAGTACACACGTCTGTTGGATATCGCAGGACACGCGTCCGGAAGTTCAGGGTTTGCCACTGGCCACTGGTCTGACCTTCGGTTGCTCTGCTCACTTTGCTTTGCCGAGTTTTTCGGTTCGTGTTCCACATTTCCGGTGGTTGGTTGGCAGATAATGAACATCAATTTCGAGCACGGCAATAATCGTAAAATGCAGGGAAATATTTCTTGATGCATTCCCCGACTGTCTTGCACTACTGTGGGAAGCTGATACCGTGGCTAAAGCTAAGAAGGACCCGTGTTAGGTAAGCGAAGATGATGCGAAACTAGCGGACCAGTGCAAGGGCTTGCGTCGTGTGTCCCCCCCATCCCCTTTTCCCCTTCCTTCCACTCGTATCCGCGTCCTTTTTGCATGTCCATAGAGCCATCGCAGCAGCACGTACTAGCATCGAGATCGAGAGATGCAGGATAGGACGAAAACAAATGTAAAGTCGCTCGGAACAATACATCCTTCCGTCTTCGTGCGTCTCGTGCGACTAGAACCAGGGGGTTCTGGGTGGAACATGGATGATGTGTGCACCACAATCAATCCCTCATGCCGGGGGTTTCCTGGGATCAATCCGTTCCAGGTTCGCCGAGCGTTAGTGTGTTTGAGTGCGTTTTTTTCTTCTACTTTTTTATTCCCGGGTTTTGTTTTATGATTAGAGAGCTTTTTTTCCGTTGCTGCAGCTTCGTTGTGCTGCTGCATTTTGTCATGCTTTGTGTGCGATATTCTCTTGTCACCGAACTTGTGTGTTTTTTTCTGCTCTTGTCTGCATCTTCCCCCATCACCAAGAATGGTTCATCTCCACGGACGGTTGTTTTTGTTTGCAACGACTTGTTGGGGGGTTTTCAACTTGGTTGGTTGAAATGCATCTTCATCGACGAGGAATGAACGACAACGAAGGGTACGATAAAAACAATGCTTTTGATGCACAACAATCGCGACAGAAAAACACAGACACACACACACGCATTTGTTTGTGGTCCACAACACGCAAGAAAAGCAGGAAGAGCAGCTTCCTGGTGGTGCCGGGGCGAAAAAGAAATTGGATGGTCGTAAATTTCGTTCGGTAGCAAAATGCTTCTTCAGCGTTGCATCCGAAAGGAGATGAAATTGAAATGGGACGAAATTTTTCGCCACATAAAGTTGTGTGTTCCTGTGCGTTTTCCTGCTGAGTGACCACTCTAATTGATCCTGTCTGGTTTAGTTGGTGAAAATAAGCTACAAATACAATTTGCTACAATGCTTTGAATTGCTTTGAATACATTTCAAATTTGGCCAAGACTTCAGCAACTCTCGTGTGCTTGTGATGCAGTACATTAAGCGTCCTGCATTATTGATCCCCCCGACAAACAATGCTCCTACTTTACTTAACCATGCGAAAAGTGATTTCGATCAGGCCGAACTTCTTCAGCTGGAACGAGAAATTCAACGCATTCCCGTAGCACATTCCCATACGCCAATTTCATCCCTTATTTACTCTTACAAATGATCTCGGCTAACCGAAAGCGAAGGTTCTGTGGTGCAATATTAATGTTAAAGAATTCATTTTTAAAATATGCAAATTTTAATTAATACTCTCCAATCCTCGTTCCGTTTTCGGGTCACAAAACATTCTCCCCGGGAGCGTTCGTGCCAGTGGCTAGAGTTGTAGGCCGATTGGTAGAAGGCATCCGTCATCTGTCTGGACGTGGACATCATGTCCGGGGGGGGGGGGGGGGGGGGGGGTCCTTTTGCGCCGGATAAACAATGTGCAAGAGCGAAGTTATTAGTGTTATTATTTTCGAAACCACATACGCGTCTCGTGTGTCAGAGTTCCAGCCTTGACCAGCCATTCTTTCCGTACTTATACGTAGAATAATTTCTGCCCCAGAGGTGCTCGACGGTGTAGGAGTAGTGCAGTGCAGTGTATGGGTGAAGCGAGCAAAACCTTAGGACCTTTGGTCGTGTAGCGGTAGAATCCTTCCAGCGGAGTAGAACGGATAGGGTGAGAGAAAGGTGTATGAAATATGCATCGCGAATGTACGGATATCATTAAACTCATTTCCTATCGAGGGGGAGACAAAACTGTTCGGTGAAAACTTTTCGACAAGCACTCGCGATCACGGGGGTTTTTTTCTGTTTTCGACGGTAGAACGAAATCTCCAAATCCTGAGTCCTGAATAGCGTTGTGGCGCGTCAGTGTTTCAGTTTCATTAATAGGAGATGGAGATGAAGATACAAGAATTGATAAGGAATTATTTTCCAGCTACGTGCAGTACGCTCTATAACCCTCTCTCTGTCGATGTGGAGCTTCCCATTTATCGTTGGGCCGATATGAATAATAGGCCCTTTCAGGTGACATCCAGGGGCTGGATAAAGAGGCACAGCGCGCCAGTTTTTATTTTCTCACCAATCCTGTTGCATAAAGAAGTGCACTAATGAGTGTGTTTGTGTGTGTGTGTGTGTGTGTGGCTGTGACTGCATTCAGTAAGTCCTCGATGTGCATTACTTCAAGTGGTGAGGGTACGGTATGGCTGTTGCACTCAATGCTTTTGCCGGATGATATAATGCACCGCGCGCTGTTGTGTGGGACTGGGCGGTTTGGATGGATCAGGCGCGACCAGCATTCCTCCGCGCTCGGCCCAACAAGGATTCGAGCGTTGGCGGGGTGGTGTGATGCAATTCTCCGGTGCATGTAAGTAATAGTACTGGCGGAGGAATACCCAGTGCGGGTTAGAAAAGTATTCCCCGTGGAGCCACAGCATTACTTCATTCCACTTGACGGAAGCTAATGAGCAGAATCAGGTTGCAGTGCATAAGAGCGAACTCACAAAAGCCAAGTAAAAACACACAACAGGCAACAACAAAAACCAGCCAGGGGTCCCGTTCACGTGCACGAAAAAATACCCTTTCCGGTGTGTGTTGCCCAGTGTGAAAGCACCGGCAGTAATAAAATTGTGGAGCGGTGTGGAAAACGGTAGTGCTCCAAACGGGGGGAAAAAAATGTCAACGAGCTTCACAACGAGAAAGGAAACGGAAAATTCTCCATCGATATAGCAACAGCTCTTCAGCACACACAGACTCACACACTCCATTGCATAAATCGGAACGAGGCATACATCAGCGTCAAGTTCAAGGACAATTGTCAACGCTTTCCATCCCACCCCCACTATCGGGGTGATGGTGGACGGCGACCACACGAAAAACAAAAAAAAAATTCCCTCCTCTGACGGAAAATGCAAGCGAAACGACGATAGAGAGAGCGCGCGCGTGGACGCACGGAGCGCGGGGGTCTCGGAAAAGTGTCTCGGATGTGGGAAATCGGTTTACAGCTAGCCAGCCAGCCAGCCAGCCATGTGGGTTGGCCGTTGGTTCTGGTGTGCGTGCGTACACATCCAACGTGTTTGTCGCCGTCGTCACCATAGACGTTCGGGTCACCCATACAGCCGTGCCGATGATTTAAACGGATAGGAAAACATGTGGCTGCGATGCGATTTGTGCCGGCTTTTCCTCGCACCCAGCGCTGCTGCTTCTTTGGTTGCGGCGGCGGCACACTGTGTAGCTGTTTGTTTGGGTACGAACGGTTGTTATGACGCGGCACGAAAACGAAAACGCAACATTGTTGCTAACCGGCTCAGCGAGTCGGCAGAGAGAAAGAGAGAGAGTGAGAGTGAGAGCGAGAGAGTGACCTGTGCGTCGGCGGCAGTACGGCTGAAGGACCTGTGAAGAAGTATCCTTGTTCAGTCGGGTGTGTCTCTGTGTGCGAAGTATCGTGTACGCCTCACTGTGTAAGTAAGTGGACACAAACCTCTCTCGTCCGAATTACTGCCACGGTTGGGAAAACGGTGCCTCGTAAGGAAGACCGAAACCGAGGCCGAAGAAAAGTTGAGCCAGTTTTTCTCGCTCTCAGCTGTTACTCGCACAGCTCATGCAATCGAGAAGGATACGATGCACGCACACAAAGACATAGTCCGCCCGCGATGCCGAATGCACTGGGTTTGCATGTGTGCACTGCAGCGCATGCGATCGAACGCATGCGAGGGTTTGGAAGTTGTAAAATGCAAGATTGTTGCTGAGTGCAATCGCGAGTCAGTTGTGGCGCTTCTCGCCGAGCTGTAGGATGTGTTGTTTGACGCGCGTAGCATCGTTCAAAACACGCTTCCGCATGACGAAAAAAGGAAAACTATCACTCGGGGTGGATTCGTTTTCCTGCGTGGAATTGATGCATTGATAGTAACGCCTTGATCAACTTGTATGAAGACATTCGCTGTAACGTGGTGGTTTGATGTTTATTAGGAGATTAGATATGAAATCGCACAGAGGCTTGATCAGGTCGAGACTTGAACCCAGTCTGAAGAGATGCTGCATTTATATGCCATTTTAAGAAGATTTTGGTCACTTAAAATGGTTTCAAACTTGGTTCCTATTTTGCAATTCGTTTTTCACATAATAGTAGATAAAGTATTTATAAAAATTACTAAAAGATACGTCCAAATAGTTGTTTTTAATTGTGTGTCAATTTCTTCTTGTTCTGTACATTAAAACATCAAGAGTTCTTGGTCTGGTGTCCTTGTCTTTATTTCCCCATAGACAGTCCTGCGTACCAGGAAACACTCTGGATGGGATTTGAAGACCAGGTGGATATACAGGGAACTGCAAATGATAGCGTGCAGCGGGCCAACTTTAGAGAATATCGCAAGTGCTTATGAAATGACCGACCACTGATATAAAAACCCCCAATAGATTTTACAAAGTCCTCCAAAATAGTTACGGAAGCCGGTGTGATTGATCTGAAAAATGTATATTATGTAGATGAAGAGTTGAAAATATAAACAAACTTTTTTACATTAATATTTTATAAAATAACCTACTTTGTGTGCGCGGATACCAAATGAAAATTGAATTCATATAGTGATAAATAAAAAAGTATTTGGTTTTTACCAACAAACCACAAAAATTATAAAAAACCGTATCCCAGAAACGTGCTAGTATTCGAATTCGAGATTTGAACCAGTTCGTATATACAAATGCGTTCAAAAATCGTTCAGCCGTGCAACGGTTCGACAAAACCGTTCATGTACAAAAAAATATTTTATGTTCGTCTAGAAAGCGCACTAAACACTGTTTTACTAAAC
Organism: Anopheles maculipalpis; assembly: GCF_943734695.1. Taxonomy (NCBI): domain Eukaryota; kingdom Metazoa; phylum Arthropoda; class Insecta; order Diptera; family Culicidae; genus Anopheles; species Anopheles maculipalpis. Next base: position 49,883,077 of record NC_064871.1, read on the forward strand.
GTATAAATGTTTTTGTAAATTTTATGTATCGCAAGTATTATCAAAATAGCAACGTGTGTTAACTTTTGGTGCATGTAGTTATAAAATTTTACGGTAAAAAAGTTTGTTTAAAATTTATCGACTCTCCGATTTTCCATTATCAATCGCACCGGCTGCCGTACCTCTTTTTGGAGGATTTTGTGTCTTTTTTTGCTGATTCGCTAAAGTATTGGGGGTTCCTATATCAGTGGTCGAGGATTTCATAAGCGGTTTGCGCTATTCTATAAAGTTGGCCAGCCGCACGTTATCATTTGCATTTCCCTGTAATAACCCTGATCTTTCTCTGGTGAATGCGTGAACGATGTCGTCAGTCTATGTCAACTTGGGCCTTACTTAAAAAACTTCTTCTTCTTCTTATTGGCGCCACGGTCAATGCCGGCCATCGAAATGGTTTACGAGACTGCTTACTTACTGCCCTCACTACGAGGGGATGGTTCTCAGATGAGATTTGAACCCCGGTCCAGCCGTTTCAAGATCGGCGCCGTTGTCGCCTACGCTATCGATACCGCTCCACATCCTGTGTTCAAAAAGCCCCTTTAAACTATTGCACTGGCATGATGTCATTTCGGTAGAGCGGCCACCATTCTCTATATTCTGTCTACTTCTGTAAAATGATGTTTATTTCATAAGGGTTATACTTCAAATTTCTATGATTAATTCCTTGTGTATGGTTGTCGGTATAACTTGGCACATGTATAGAATAAATATTGGTTAAATCTAGCCCATAAAATAGATTGTTTGTAAGTTTATGTTCATTTCGACACAATTTGAACCATGAGCTTGTTTGTATTTTAGCTTTAATTAGCTGTCTTCCCTTTTCACACCCCCATTTGTGGTTGTTTTAATGATGCACCGTTGTTAGAAGCGATTAAATGCCACTGACGAAAACAAAAGAACCCAACAGATTTGCAATACCGTTTTTCGAACGATCGTCCTAGCCGGTAGCAAAACTGCGATGAAAAAGCATGCCAATAAATAACGAACCCCATCCAACTCGTGTGTTAGGCGCTCTAAATGATAGCGTGAACCTGCGGCTGAAACATAATGTCTCGCCTAAGCTCGCCGCCGGAGAAAAAAGCTTCTTTCCCTGCTGCCGATCGGTGGTTCAGCTTTTATCTTCTTTCCGTTTTTTTGATTCCAGAAATATGTTGCTGTTCACACACCCGTCATGAAGATCGCTTCATCGCCCGCTCCGACAGGGTGGAGCATATTGTTATAACATATAATTTGTGCTAATGGTTATGGGGTGGCTTTATTTATCATTACCCTAATAAATTGATAGATTTCATTGATTCACTTTCCACCGGCATTCCGGTGTGCGAGTTTGATCGATTGGTGTAGGCTCTTACTACGCTTGATTTTAGCAAGCGTCGTACCGTCGATCGTCGATCGTCAGGTTCATAACTCATCCATTGCGAAACCATTGGAACTTGGCAAAGGAAGTTGTGCAGTTTTTTGTTTTTTTTTTTGTTTTTGCTACTCTCGCTGCACTGCGTTGACCCTGGCACTGGCAAACACTCTTCGTTCGGCGTCCGCGTCCGCTGCCAAAGCCGCGAGCAAACATAAGCATACAAACAAACGTTCAGCCATGTGGCCCCTCCACCCTCCACAAACCCCCAGCCTTGTCCATGTACCCAACCCAACTTCAAGATGTTCACACAAAGCGAACCGCGCGTGCGGCCGAATGCCGCAACTGTTGAATGCATGTCGTAAAATAAAAATTTATGATTGTAATTATCATCTCTTCTCTCGCCTCATGGAAGTCCGGGGTGTCGAGGCACTCTTGGGCCAAAGTGGGAAAAGATCTTCACTCGTGCATACTGCATCTACCACTACCTCCAGCATCGCATCCGCCGGTTGCAACCGTTGCGGGTTAAGACAAAAGGCAAACCTGGCAAGGGAAAAATCAGTTCAGCTTCTCTTTTTCGCGGTTTGTAGCACAATGATAATACGTTTTGTATGGCCGCCTCACCCCCAGATGCATTCTTCACTACCAAATACTCTTCGCAAAACCTCACCTTCCGTTACATTCGTAAACCCAAGCCCAAGTCACTCTGTCTGTGGTGGATTTATTATCGGTAGCAGTGCAAGTAAGTTGCAGCAGCCATTAACCGTGCGGTACATTATGCGAATATCGTCGGAAATGTGTAGGTGTGTGCTTGTATGTGTACACTTACATTTTAGACACCCCGTGCGCTGGAATGATTTCGCATCTTTTAATCAAATGGCGTCAGTGTCAGTGGGTACTACAGGGAGAAACTGTTGGTAAAGTGAACGCTTATCTCTTGGTTACCGATTGTGTTGCAGCGCTCTTTAGATATAATTTGTGGCACGCTTTATCGCGGGTAACGACAATGTTTCGCTGCAGCACGCGCCAGTTGACGGTTTTGATGGACGCAAAGGCAAACAGATGACAGGTTTTACCACTGTTTGCCTACGTCGGTGCAACACCTGTCCCGAACTGTGATGTCCGGACTGATCTTGAGAAAGTCTACCGTTACTAGGTGCAGTTGACGTTTACGCATGCTCCAAGGACTCAAACAAGGAAGAGCTAAGTCGGTGGTTAGCCCAACCTAACCTAACCTAACAAAGGTTTGATCAAATAGTTTTCCGACCCGACTTTGTGGCTCAAAAGTCAAAAACTCAACAGTTTCTAAACGTCTGATATAAGACAAATCGAAATCGAACAGTGAGCAGTAGTAGAACCAAACTAAAGACTTGCAAAAACTGCATCCTTTCCAGCATCATTATGTTTTGGCGGCGTTTTCTTGCATTTTAGTTTTGCTTTCGTGAAGTGATATTCTTGAACTGATCATTACGATCGCAATCGGTTGATATGGGCGTGCAGATCGGTGCGAACAAGCCATGGTAGCCATGAGGGCTTCCATCGTCCGGCCATCAGTCACCGGCGTATCATCAGCCGTGCTCTTAGGTGGCATTCCGGCTTGGCGAGGTGGCATAGGGATCGCCAACCATCAAATCGAGCAAATCGAGATGGATAATTTTCGATTATTACCGGGTAGACCGAGGCAAACGAAGGGAAATGATATTGTTTTCTCGTGCACCGTGTACGACTGTGTGCTTTTGTGTTAGCTGGTTTTTATTCCGTGTTGGGCTTTTGTTTCTTTGCCCACTTGGAAGGATCCTCAAGGGCTTGGGCGTTTGTGTGTGTGTGAGGGGGGGTGGAGCGGATGGGCGGACGGGTGTGCTTCACATGCAGTTCTTGCATCTTTCCGCTATATCAGGCCAGTAATTGCATAGTATGAACGAGAACAACGGAGCCGAACGTTGGGGGATATATGAAGGCGTCCGTACAGCGCAACCAACTGCCAAATGCCTCTGGGTTGCAGCATTTCAGGCAGGCAGGCAGGCAGGCATTAATCGTCCGGACTTCGGGTGGTTCGAAACAGCCAGACAAAACACACGGGCCGCGGCGGGAAGACAATGATTGCCTTCACGCCACGGATGGTCGCCCCAGCGACGGCAACTCTGGACGTATCGGAATGCAGGCTTTTGGGCGTGGCTCACGCTCGGGGAAAGCTGATAACTTTATGATGTGTCGAAGATGAGAAAATCATGACTGTTGTATTTTTATGTGTTTTTAAATAATACAATTGACGTTATGTTAACGGCGCGGTTAGGCTGCCGGTTTGCTGGTGGAAGGCTTGGGATTCGTAATGGGAGTACAATTTTCCCTTAAACGTACGTGGCTCGAAGGGATGCGGTTTGTGGCTGGGTTTGTTTGATATTGTTTCGTGTACTTTTAACATTCGTTCTGGAGGAGGATTTTTGTGTTGATTCTTTGTTTTTTTGAGCAATGAAAACTATTAACTCTGGAGCACTTGTTTTGATGCACAAATTTGATGCAAACTTTCGGGTCTTGAGGTACCAGATGAGTGGTTTTTACTCGGATCGCATCAAAAGTACGGCATACATGGCTCCATTGCTGTGCTGAATTCGGTGGATTCATGCTATCAACATGCGTTGGGCAAAACGCAATTGCGCTAACTAGAGTGAGGCATCCGCACTGACCCACTCGGCATATGCCCTCGCATGCACGGTCCGGAAAGTGTGATTTGCCACACGACCAGTGTGCGCCCGTCTTTATAAATAGGAAGTCATTTCAATTCATTGATTGAATGGGTGAGTGACGTGAAATAATTGCATTCATTGCAGCTCTCGGCTTGAATCTGCAACCAGGAGCAGCTTGTAGAGAAGAGAATTATGGGGTGATTCGAATCTGTACGTTGCGGCCTGGGCGCAACGGTCACGGGGTAGCTATGGCTCAATGTCATCCCAGTTGCGTGAAGAACATCAAATTCCGAATTCCTTGCCGGATCATGGGCTGAACATGTTGAGGCATAGGTTTTTGAAAATACGCATTTTTCGACGCAATGACGCTATAATCAGCTGTGTTTGTGTGTGTGTGTGTGTGTGTGTGTGTGTCTTGTGTTCGATTTGATGTTTCTGCACCGCATCGTATTCGTTTGTTTTGTAGCCAATTTCCCAACTACGCGTGTCTTGCAACCGGGTACTTCATCATGCCACGTCAATAGGTTCGCCTCCATCAAGCCAACCCAAAATTCTTGTGCAATAGGAAAACAAGGGTTACGTGTGGTATGTCTTGAGCAGTATCTTTCGGAGCTGGATGCGTGTTAAGGCAAGGGAAAAGTTGTTCGAAAGAAAGTTCCAAACCAATTTGCCACGTGAACGTGTTCCAGTTTGATGTTCTTGCAATGGTTCTTGATGTTGTCTTGAAGTTGTTCTGCAGTCTATATTATTGTCTAAAGTTACACCTGTCAATTCGTTTGATGAATTCTCCAAAGTAGACACTCGCTGGAGAAGATGTTAGTATTATCTCTCAAAATTCATAACAATTCTTTTCCCTTCATCTAAAGATATATCTACAACATATCTTCTGAAAAGATAAATCACATAACACATTTGTCTGACCAAACGTTTGAACGCTTCAGCGTCTGTAACGGAAGCGGAAGAAAATGATCGATTCGCTGTGCATAACACAAGATTGGCTAAGTTTGGAAGAAATATAGAGATAAAGGGATGGAAAAAAAGCTGCGAAAATAATACCGTAGAAAAAAACTGGTAGACTGCCGCGGTGGACTTGATTGGCTAGAGGGGCACCAGGAATGCGGAACGGGAGGAACGAGTTCCCAACATCATTATCATCATTACCGAAGTGATCGCGTCATTTATGATCTGCTAAAGTTATGACCATGGGGAAGAGCAGTGCAGAAAGAAGCAACAACAACAACAAAAAAACCCGGTGGTTTGGGCGTAGCCGTGCTCCCGAACGACCTCGAGAAATGCATAAATTGGACGACGGTCCAAACTCACGAGCAGATCACTCGGGGCCATCTCACGGTGGTGGCGATACCGGTGCGCCAGGCTGGAAAAGATGGAATCTTCCCGATCGGTCCGACCATCGAAGACACGGGGTGAAAGGGAAAGCGCAGGCTGCAGAAGATAATGAAGCTGAGCCCAGCGAGCGGACGGGTGCGCTCAGCTCAGTCCGGGTGAAGGTATTGCAACTAAGGAAACAATTCTAAAGATTGATCGTGTGACGAACTCGGCGAAAAAAGTCGACCGAACGAAGGCACTTCTTGGGGAGTCACTTGCAATGGGGGCCCCCACCACTCCCCTCGGGGGGTGAAGTAACAGCCATTTGGACGGCGAGCTGAGGAGGACCGTTTCAAATCGCCACAAATCGATCAACGACTGTCGAAGGTTCGTCGCGAATGTGGTAGAGTGGTGCGGTGGTGGTTACTGCCATTGTCTCTCACCTGAGAGCTCGGCAGGGAGCACGGTAAGCAACGTCGTCGTCCCTCGCAGTCGATCTGTTGGCACCGATACTGCATCGTAGGCGCACACGACGCTGTCTGAAGCAGTGCGAGTGAGGTGAAGCAGCTTCTTTAAAAATTGATTTCAACCGCGAATTGAAGGTACTGCAGCAGCAGGCCGGCGAAGACGCAAAACAAAGCCTCACACTGTAGGGATCCAATAAAATCGACAAATGAACGATCTTTCTCTCTGCCACTCTACTCCTGCCCGACTTGTGTGAAGGAGGGCCTGTTGCGATTCTCGCCAAAGAGTCACGGCGGTGATGATCATGATGCGCTGCATATACACAACCGTAATCATCTTCGTCATCGTTCGCCCCGAGACTGGGACGTCCTTCCCCAGGGGCAGAAGTCACAGACGACGCATGCAAGTGCGGCGAACATTCGGAAACTAATGCAGAATCAATCAACGGGGTCGGAACGGGAGGTCGTTTTGGTGCCTTGATCGACCCAACGCATCGCACTATCGTGTCTGGATGCGGATCACTGATCGTTCGAGATAGTAAGAGCTAGTGAGAGGTCTCAGCGGTCTCCTCTATTGAGCCGTCCTGGATGCATTGTGTGAATTATATAATTAATTTCCATCTCCACCCTGATATCGATTCAATAAGAATCCCCTGTGGCCAGATGGTTGTACGTGTGTGTGTGTCCACTGTGCAACACGATTATGACCATTGTTCCAAGGACGAGAGTAGCCTTGCGAGATGTACGGCAGGACCTACCGGGGCGTGTGTGTGTTTGTGTTTGTACTAATCTGTCGAATAATTTGCCAGCAATAGTCAGTAGCTGGCATGTCGAATCGGCGCCTGGCGGGTGCTTTTGGTGTGTCGCTTGCTTGCGAATCATGTTTTGCACCGTCATTCTCATTTAAAGCTCCAGTTTTGCAGTGCGGTCAAGATCAAACAGTTTGTTGATGCAACGTCTTCACCAAGGTGCGTTTCACGCTTGAAGGTGACCCATTTTTTGTGTAACTAGTTCGGGTTCTGTTGGGAGTTTTAATTTGGAATATGTTTGCGAGTTGGCGTTCTTGATTAATATTATGATTAATAGTGTTTCAAGCACAATTCGCTTGAACGCTTTTGAAAAGGGAACAAAACGAAAAAAAGTGCTGAAGAGGCTGCAATTACTCTTCAAATAATCCAAAAACGGAGTTGCTATAAAACGACCAGCTTCAGGCATTCAGGTTTTTTATGTCTATTGAATAATATCAACGCGAAATGTGATTTCTTTTATTAACATGTCAAGTTATTTTTTGTTCGTATATAATATACCTCAAGAATTGTTAAAAATGGCTTCTTAAAATGCCATTTTCCAATTATTTGTTTGATTAATTAGTTGAGCCTTTTTGATGCCTTGCTTTGTCATATAAGCCACGGTACACGAAATGACGAGTCAGCAAAAAAAAAAAATCGTTGAATCCCTCCGGCCTTGATGGCAGATGATTCCACGCCATCCTCCCACCTCAATCTGAGCCTAGCACGCCTCCTCTGTCCGTGTGGACAGCCTAAAAGGACTTTCTGAGCTGGGTCGTCCGGTGCCATGCGTATAACATGGCCAGCCCATCGGAGCCTGGCGAGCCTAATTCGCTGTGCGATGTCGTGAGGTCGTCATACGGTTCGTATAGCTCGTCGTTGTAGCGGCTTCTCAATTGTCCTTCCACACATACGGGGCCAACGATCCTTCTGATCATCTTTCTCTCGAACGCAGCTAAAAGGGCTTCGTCTGTTTTGGACAGGGTCCATGTCTCAGAGGCGTATGTGAGTACTGAGACTATAAAGGTACGATACAGTCCCAGCTTCGACCGTCGCGACAGGTTTTTTTTAGATGAGATGTTTCCTCAGGCTGCAGAATGACCGGCTGGCCGCCAGCATCCTAGCGCGCAACTCCGTCTCTATGCTGTTTTCGGTGCTGACTTTTGACCCGAGATAGGTGAAGTTTTGGACGACCTCAAATTTGCGATCCTATATCCGTTTATCACCCTCACGTAGTTCCGGATTCCTTGGTAGGGTCGCTGATGATGCCACCATCCATTGAGTCTTTGCCTCGTTAATTTGCAATCCGAGGTTTTCTGCCGCCTGCTCGATCCTTGGATGGGCCTCTGCTACCTGGGAGAGCCGCAGACCAATGATGTCTATATCATCAGCGTATGCCAGAATCTGGATTGAGTTATAGAAGATAGTTCCCGAAGTATCCACCTCCGAGTCACGGATATCCCTCTCTAGCGCCAAGTTGAATAGGAGAACGAAGAGTCCATCTCCTGATCAATCCTGGCCAAACTGACCTGAAGCCTGATGAGTTTGGCCGGGATTCAAAAAGAGCTCATGGCCTCGTAGAGTTTTACCCTGGCTATGCCATCATAAGCGACCTTGAAATCTGCGAAGAGATGGCACGTGTTCAACTGCTGTTCAGCCATCTTCTCCTAGATTTGCCGCATGGTGAAGATCTGGTCAGTGGTAGATTTTCCGTTTCGGAATCCTCTTTGATAGTTTCCAATTATCTGTTCAACGAACGGGACAAGCATATAACGAAGGATTAGGGAGAATAATGTACCCCTGTAGTTGTTGCAGTCCAACATATCTCCCATCTTGTATATGGGGTAGATGATGCCGAAATTCCAATCACAAGGCATCGATTCGCTATCCTATACCTCAGTAACAAGTTGATGAACCTCATTTTCTAGTAAGGCCTCCCCGTTTTTGACAGAACTGGTCAAAAACGATTCCGTCGGTTCCGAGTGCCTTATCGTTTTTTTAACCGACGGATAGCTTTCCGAAAACTTTACTTCAAGAGTATTCGGCATGAACCGCAAGCTGAAAAATCAGAAAAATTTCGCCTCTCTCTCATTTTCTATGTGCTTCTATGAAGGTTTGCGGTTGAAGAGATGCAAGAATAAAAAAACTGTTAAATAGTCAAATTCTACAACAATATTTTATTTATCGTTTGATGGCAAATTTGTTTTAAAAATTCTATATTTTGTAATGTGACTTTTATGGTTATTTTGATCCACTACGAAAATTCTTTACTTCTTCCTTTTTTTTCGTAAATTTTTACTGTCACAAGCTGTATCTATCGATACACCATTTGTCATAGGTTTGATTGTAGGTTCACGACCCCAGTCTCTACCCCAGACTGCATAAATTATGTATAAATTTTATTGATTGACTTAAAATCGCGTACCACGCGTATTAGGCACCCAGTGTGTGTCGTGGTATCGATCGCTCAAAACATGCAACCGTTACACCGGTGGTGCAGCGACAATTGCATACAAAATAAAAGACGAAACCCGGTTGCAATCGCCCAGAGAAAGCAAAATCGAATAAACAGGGAATCCCTCTAATTTCTTTGCTTATGTCCTTCCTGGCGGAGCGTTTAGTAGAGAGGTCACACGGGTGAAAGGGGTATGACAGCGCGTGTATATATGGGGGAGTAGACGAAAAACAGAAGAAAAAAAAAACCAAACGAAACAACGAAAGTCCGAAAGCCTGCCATCTATTATTGCCTGGCTATTGGCAAGGAGCTTTGCGAATGGTACAGGATTAAGTGTTGTGCAGGGTTAGGTCTGCTGCTGTGTGCGTTCGTAAAATTGATCTACATAGAAGCAAGCAGTAGTTGGCTGCCTGTTGCTACAATATCGAGGCCAGGCACTGGTTTCGCCTTCGCTATCTGTAAGCTGTCGGCCGCTTAAACGCTCGTGTACCGTTTGCGATGCATTAATTAACAGCACAACAGTGCTGGAAGAGCAGGCAGTGACCGGGTGGGTCTGCAAAACGGAGTGGAAAAATCATTGCCATTGGTAAATTTGCATACCGGCCCGTGATAAAAGATGATAAAGAAATGTGTTGCTTGGTGTGTGTGTGTGTGTGTGTATGAGAATGGCTTTAACGATAAGCGTTAAACATCGTTTTAATTAGTCACAGAATCGACCGAATCATGCCCTGCAAAGTCTGATCGTTTTCGCAAAAGGAGTTCAGACGCACAGATTTGACAAATCGTTGCAAGAAGACGCATGGAACCGGGTTCAGCTGATAAAGCGAGACTTAATCGCACTTCAGCACAGCTGTGCGTTGATGTGTTTGTGTGTGTGTGTGTACGAGCGTCTGTGTGGCACGGATGCAACGGTGGGTGGCATTGGATTTCAGCCTAGGCATTGTGATTAGGCGCTGCAAGCACTAATCTTATCGCTTGATACGGGTGTCCTCTATTCTACTCACTCGTCTCCTCGCACAACCTTTGCCGCATTTTGCCAACAACGTACCACCACTTAACGCCTGTCTTCACTCCATTCGCCTGATGGTAATTTTCAAATAAAAAAACTTTTCTATTTTTACAACATTTGACGCACTTCCCGCTGCAAGCGCATCAGTAGCGATCTATTGTAATTCAAGCAAAGCATGAAATAAATGTCATTTTCTTGTCGCGGACGGATTTCGGTTGAGACTAGTCGGTCTAACGCTTCTGCTGACGGTTTCGAGTGCAAGCTGTGTTATCAGCGGACGCGATTTTTGCCTGCATTTCTTGCCGCCGCGAGTGACCTCGAGTAGGGATTTGCTATGTAAACATAGCGTACGTGTGTATAGCCCGTGTCTGGTATAGATTGTTCCGTCACACACGATTGTGTTTATGCTGCACATTTAAGTTCGCTCTTGCCGTTTGTCGGCGTATCGTTGGGTGTGTGCGTGTCAATGGGTGAGTTCATGACTAGCATCGCGAATGAAACGAACACCCCAACACCCAACTCCTACCCTACCGGCCATTGGGATTTCTAAATGCGGAAGAAACAGTCGCACCCGTTCGCAAGCGGTATTGATGGACTTTAATTTTAACATTTAAAATATCTAGCTCGTTCAGAGTTAAAGCAACAAAAAAATCGGATCCTTTCCATTTGCTGCTGGATCCTTTGCTTCTACTTCCCTCGCTGCTTATTTTCAACTCCACGCGCGCTGGATTCGGTTTCCTGCCAGCGGATCCGCTGCTCACTAAAGAGCATGCGGAATAACGATAAGTGACAGTTGAATGTTCAGCTGCTTTAGCCCCGACCGAAGGCTTTGCCCACGATACGGCTCGATACGCTAAGCAAGTCAACTAGAAGAAGAGTTTGGCTGCTGTAACATACGAAACAGGCAGCACACGCCAGACAACGGCAAAGGCGACGACAACGGCGACAACGACCGCCAACCGTTCCGGGAGTGACAAGTCACTTGCGTTCCGCTTCTAATTAAGCGAGGGCCACCGCGTGGAGACGGTGTTTGTGTGAGTGTGTGTGTGTGTGGATATCTTTTGCTGTTGCGTCTTGTTGCGATGGCAAAGGTACGAACCAACCCTCCCACGTCCAAATCCAAACCAAAGTGAGTTAGTTAACAGGCAATGATTTTATCGATAGAAATCGTTTCAATAATCGACTTTAAATTGTACTTTGGTGGATGTACCCGGGTGCGTTTGCGTTGTGCTCGTTGCTTCATTTATTATGTACAGCGGCACAGTGGTTGTGTCGTGAAGTAACGCGATTTTGACTGCGAAGCAAATGCTCGGAAGCCAAAACAGTGTACAAAATTGGGTTAGTTTCCTGTACTAGTGGAGGCATTATGGCAGTTGAAGTTGGCAAGAAACCCATGTTACACCGCACCGGTTGACGTTGATAGTACGCTGATTCATATTTGAGGGAGATTATTTTGTTCGAATGTGGAAAATAAAACAGCTCACGGCTTGTTGCATATTGGTAGGTAGCAGGTGTTTGCATAAGTAATGCAGCGTTCCTTAAAATATATTTAATCATTTAAATATATTTAAAAAAATCTTTGCAAAATATTAATTAATAAATCGTGCCCGATCTGAATAAGACAAATCTTAGTTGAGAAATTTAATATTTGTAATAGCATTCAACAAAAGCGGTTGGAAACTTTATAATGCTTTCAACGCCCTGTCAGTTAGGAGGCGCCAAGAAGAAAAGGGGAGAAAAGAAGCATCAGAAAAAGGGTAGAACGAGCCTGCCCTGGGATCATTTTGGGAGCGATCGATCAGTCAAAATCAACCACGAGAGGACAAAGATCGCAAAAACGTATATAGGCGCGCGCGAACAACGTACTAATTTTTTGATTATTTCTTAGAGCTTACCAATAAAATAAGCTACACAGCAAAAGCAAAAGAAGCGTTTCGTTTCTCAACAAAAGCATAATATTTTGAAGTAAATCCTTCTACTAACTACTGCCAACTAATTACTTGCCAAAACCACGTATTTCAATAGTCAGTACTCATCAGGGGGGAGCGGTCCGGATGGAATTTGATTCCTAGCCCTGTAGGTTGAACACCAACGCCGAATATTCTGTTTTAAAAACATAAATCTATTTATCTGAGCGTTGGACAACAGCCCTAATGAATCCCGCTAGCAAGATCCTAAAATTTTTCGGCATGCCGTTACAATGATTAACAACACTTTTTGAGCACTTTTTGAGTCCAAATGTCAATTCTCATCAAATATTAGGATACGAACTGTGCTTTAGAATTATTTTAGAATTATAATTTTCTAATTCTAATTGCATAATATGGACGTACTCATCGGGACTTAGTCACTACGCACAGCAGTTGGCAAAAATTGCATCGATAGTTTAACGAGGACCTAAAGGTGATTGTTGCCAGAGAGTGAAGAGGTCATATAAAATTTTAATCATAGAATATTGAAGAAAAAGGATTTTTTTATTGAAAAAGCTTACATCACTTATAGGTTCTCCTAAAAAATTAAGTAGTGTTCTTAAAAAATTCTCTCAACAAAGCTGTAATTACTGCAGATGAGCGGCTGATTGATCGTGACGTTATTCAAGTTTTCCCAAGGGCTCGTTTGTACAATGTTGTTACAACGGGTCCCTTCGGTTGGAAGTTTTTGACATCTCCTGGGAAACCTTCCATTCGACCACCTATCCACAGTACTTCCTATGCTTTGCGAGTGCGTATGCCCTGGAACAATGCAAACAATGTTTTAAATGGTTTTAAGTTTATAGAAAATTTAAGATCCTTCACCTCTCGCTCTCTCTTTCTGTACCAACCAGACACAAGACAAGCACAAGAATTTGCACAATCCTCCTTCTTCAAAGTCCACCCCCATTACTCGAAGAGGTATACGGCGGAAGGATGTTGTCCTATGATTATGCTGTCAGAGGAGCACATTGAAACTACCGGCAATGGGGGTGGACTGGTGTATTCTACAACATTTGCACCTCAATAGCGAGTGCAATTTAGTTAAATTAAGCGTATTCCACCGGGAAGTGTGTGATGCATTGTGAGTGTGTGTGTGGGGGGGGGGGGGGGGGGGGGAGGGTTTCAAGCCATGGTTGAATTGTAACAATCGTTGACCTAGGTCGGTGATGTGGCTATTGTTTTCCATACACACACACACACACACACACACACACACACACACACACTCCAACTCCCCCACGGAGCCGGTTAGGTGGCCAGCAAAGTCACGGGCAGAACTGTTTTGTGGCGTGGTATGTTGCAACTTTTCAACCGAAAAACCTTTGCCCCAGTCCAGACTCTCTTCAATTCTTTCCTACAACTCCTCCCTGTACTGTGCATCACGATTTGCAGCACCGCTTTAGACCGATGACTGACAAAAAACCGCATCCGCTCACATTGTTTCTGTGCCAATGTCTATGCGTTTGAGTGTGTGCCTGTGTGTAAAGTTCTGCCTCAAAATTGGAGCGTCCTGCGATGAGTACGCGAAATCCTGCGAGCTGGACGGACAAACAGTGGAGGTTCAATGCATCGGATCTAATACATCCGCGTGACCCTATGGAAGCTTACCGAGTCCCCGGACCGGGGTCTGGTATCAGCTGTCGCGTTGTCGCCAGGGTTGGCCACGCGAACTTCGGTTCGACAACAGTGATGTGTTTGTGCCGGTGTTGTTGTTTTTTATTCGCTCCATTTTTCTCACTCCGTTCCCTGGGTGCTAGAATGTGGTGCATGTGACATGTCGCCACAACTGTCGACACAGATTCACTCTGGCGGAAGCGCAGCCTCGGCGCACTTGGGCTGCGTTGCGCGCCCGGCGCTCACAGGAAGGAAGTCCAGCCGCGCGCGGTGTTTGGCCCGAAAAACACAAAAAGCGGTTTGAGGTTTTAGAAACTTTACTGCATGTTTTCTACCGCACACAGACAGATAGAGTGCAAGGGCACACGGGCACACACCTCAGCAGTAACGGCCCATTCTAGTGTGGAGAGATTTCGCGGAGTGTGGTTCGGAGAGTTCACTGTCGAATAGCTGCGAAAATTGGATTCGGAACGGCAACGGATGTTGACTGTTTTGTGTGTTTGTCCAGTTCCGCGAATAGTTGGAGAAAATATGCTCATCCATCCGTAGCTAAAGCTGAGTATGCCGGGGCGGCAATATATCACCAGTAGCATAGTTGTGAGTTCTTTTCGGCGAGAGTGTCATTTCCCGTCAAATAGACGTAAATATCTTCCGTCGTGGTAGCAATCATATTGGTCAGTGCTTTCAGTAGTCTTGTATGAACACTTTACACGAAGGCTTGGTTCGTGTTTAAACGTTAATAAAACAAGACGTCTTTATCATCGGTGAATTCTGCGGTTCTTCGTCGTATTTTTTTTTTTCACACGTCCACTCTGCAAAGGACAACTTTAATAGCAATAAAATGAAGCAAAAAGGAAAGGAAGAAGTAGCAAAACGACCCAATCCGCGTACCAAACGCACACTCATCAGCGTACGCGAACCGGTGACATCCATCCTCCGAAAGTGAGGCTACTTTCCCAGCCATAAATCATCCACTTCAACCAGATTGAGCCACGACGGTCGAGAGACCGGCACGTCTGGTGCGGTCTGTCTCGTCTCGTTGCGTGTGCATGTGCAATTGGGTGGTGCCTGGGGGGGGGGGGGGGGGGGTCAGATGAGAGTGGCTGTAGGAGGTAAATTAATTTACACTTGCATACAACGACGCTCAAGTGGATGCACTTGTCCGCCCTCGGTGGGTGGTGTGGTGCTGCTGACGACGTTTCGAACGTCGAGAGATGATAGTGCTACTAGTGGCCGGCTATTGGGGAAGGAAATAGTGCTAGAATCATCACCATCATCATCATCATCGCGAGCTGATCGAGCACACCACCCATCTGACAGATCACCTCCGCTACTGTCAATTTGACCGTAGCCTGAAACTGCGCCTTGCACTTTTCGATAGGAAAAAAAAAATGCGAATAAAATTAGAAATCGAACCCGTCTCATTGGGATTTTGTGTGTGTGTGTGTATTGGTGCGTACAAGTATTTGTAACACTGGCTATGGTTAGATTTCCTATTCCCTACAGAGACGAGCGAAAACCCGGCGATGCAAACTTGCAATTTGCAGGTTCCATAGAGCTGTGTGTCTTGTTTGTTTTTGTTTGAGCGTGTGAGGAGAAAGAATTGCGAAAGGGCGTCGTGGGTGGGTCGGGGCTGAACTGTTAAAGCAAAACAAGCCATCTCTCGCTCGCCCCAGCGTGTCCTCCGCCAATACTTGCCCCGTAAAAGCAACAAAAGACGCTCCGTCTCTCACATTCCAAGATCTCTAACTCTTGAGCGACTACCGTCTGGAGGGAACTGAGTCTGTCCGGCAAATGGTTGGTTGGTTTAGTGCAATCACCGCCACCGGTATCCTGCACCCTTGTGCAGCACAGGGAAGGTCCCAAACACTTTACGCGTGCCCTGTGTAATGTCACTAGTCGATCACAGCCGGGGCGGGTTGAAACCGATTGAATCATAAATTGCACTTACGGAAGCACTTGGGGCCGGCCCGTGCGCGATATGTGCCGCATTTTATTTTGCTTCTCCCACTGCACCCCGTCTCCCCGTTCCACCGCGTTCTTCCCCTCTAGTATGTGTCTGGTGCATCCATCATTCGCGTACGAGAGTCTGACGATGATGATGATGCAATCAACCGGAGCGCTGTAGTTGCTGGAGAGCGGGTAGCGTTGTGCTGGCTAAATGGCGCGTGCACCAACACCAACATGCATCCTTCTGTGGCGCAAAAAAAAGGCGTAAATTGTGCGGCGCGTGTACGATTCTTGGTGGGCAAGAATAGACAGAGAGACCGAGAGAGAGAGAGAGAGAGAGAGAGAGAGAGAGAGAGAGACCGAGAGAAGAGGGCATGTGACTAGCTAATTTCTCATCCCGCGACAGCTTCTTCTAGGCGTGAAATTCACGATCCCCACACGCTTATTATTTACGGAGGGGCCCTTTACTGGAATGGAGGCAAACTCCGGCCAAAGAACCAGAAGCTTAGCTGAATTGTTTAGACAATTTCTTTTTTTTTCTAACCGGGACTTTGTGACTATGTTCATGTGTGTACACACGCCTTGAAGGTCAATCGAAGAAAGGGAGAAATGCATTCTCTATCATTCTATCGGCCTGCGAGGTGTAGTGGGGGGGGGGGGGGGGCAGAGATAGGTGGTAGGGTCGTCGCGAAATCCTATTGATAGAAGGCAGGCACTTGCGTAATTGTTTAACGTGTAGAACGGGATGGGTGCCCACAGAGCCTGCCTGCCGGTGGAAGTGGTTTTTTCGACGAAGTTCTGCCACAAGGAATACGGTTGGCATTGGGTTACAGAAGAAGCGGCAAGATTTGAGGCCCCAGTGTGACGTTGAATCGATCACTGTAGTTGTCGCGTGGAACAGCACACACACACACGATAAAATGTAACTGGTTGGCGCGTGCTGCTTTCGTGATCGTGTGACGCGCGATGGGTCTTGGTACCTGAGCGAAGGTCTCACGCATCGGGTTGGGAAGAAAGTGACGTGAACGTTCAACCCTCCCCCGGGAAGCAGAGGAGCACGGGAGCAGGGATCCACGAGCGTAAAGACCTGATAAGATTTCGCCTTGCAACTCACAACCTGACCTAAGCTGCTTGGTGCAAGTGCAAGCAAAACGCTTTTCGGTCTTTGTCTTCTGTCAGCAACATGCTGGAAGGTGTGTTGCGTGCAGGGAGAGAGTACCCTAGAGAGCGTACCCACACTCTGCTGGTTGGTATTGGTCAAGTCGGGTAATGGTGAGCGGGTTTTTGACGCTGTAAAAGGTAATCGCGCCGAGCGTCGTGTGACTAAATATAGAGCACTTCCTGAGTTGTTACGCCAAGCGACGGAATAATGAACGGAACTGCAACAGCAGCGGGCCACCAACGACACAGTGGGTTACGATTGTAGGGTTGATTGGTCAAAACACCAACTGTGCGGGTGTCACGTGCTACCTCTCGTATCACTGTTGCCTAGTCCTGTTTTTATAAATGCATTTTAATGTGGTGCAGTTCTCGTATTGCAAATCACACATCGTCTAGTCGTTCGCAAGAAAATGTTGCTCTATTCACACGTTTCTGTGACGCGGTGAATAATTCGCGACGACTGTGCTCCCCCAGTGACGGTCATGTTGGTCGATGATGATGATGATGAAAAGTAAATAACATTCTTTAAGTAAATAGTTGCAACCCGAAGCTAGTGCCAATTGCTGCATGCCTCTTCTTCGTATTCTGCCACCCTGCCCGGGTTGGTTTTGTTGGTTTTGTTTGGCACAGCAGCGTTGAGTACAAATGTAAAAATAAAGTTCCTTAAGCAGTATATTGAACGCCAATGAGACTGTCTCTAACTGGGATAAGGGAAGCTCGGTGAGGCGAACAATCGGTCGTGACCAAGGAACCATCGTGTGGGCAGAGGTGCGAGATGGGTGATCAAGGGTAGGGGGTGTAGTTTTCGGCCAGTTGTAGTTTTTGCGCGACAGAAACCGTCAGGTTGCGTCTCTGTGGATACTGTTTGTCCTTCGTTTTCTGTGGCGTTTTACGGTCTTGAATTATAGGATGGTCAGTCTTAATACCGTGAAATTTATCAATTTTAATTACTTTCCTCAATATTTGTCTACAAATATCAATACTCAATTTGAGCTTCTGTTTAACAGCGTATTAATGTTTTGCTTGTTTCATTTGTATCACTTTCAGCTACTCATTCGTGTGTTTCACCAGAACCTGTAAATCTTCTACCTGGTAAGTAGTTAGTTTTACATAAGTAAGTTCTATACTCTTATTCGCAGACAGTTTTTTTAAGGTTTCATATTTTAGAGCTTAAAGATCAGTTATTATTTCGTCTCTTTTCACTGCAAAAATTCTATTGGATACTGTTAACAAGTGCTAGCAATCAATTCTATCGATGACCCGTCACAGTCAACTTCTTTTACACTTATGGACGTGAAAGAAGGCTCAGACGCATAGGCCCAAAGTTCTACTCATTAAACTCTGAGGTTTTTATTTTCCAACTTTGCAAGACCAGCTTCAAAGTGTGTATCCTGATATCTTCAGGCTTTCTTATCAGCCTCAGATACATTTTACAATTTTACAAACCAGTCGAGGAACTACTATCAGGTCTGATTTGCTTTTTTGTTGGAAGCTTTAATGCTAGAAGAGTGCCTCGCGATCTCCAATATTGCTTCTCAAGGATAAAATGCATAGATGCAAGGATTGTTGTTCCAAATCTATTGATAACAGTCCATTTGAAATTAAATTTTAATTTGATTTTCCATTTTGGATGTACAAAACTAATTTACCGTGTTATTTTTAATGATTCTTGATTCTATGATCAGAGCAGATGGCCGATCGCTTCACCAATTCAATCGAGAGCACAGACATTTTTTAATAATGCTTTAAATATTTCTCGTTCTTGTCTTTATCTCAGAGCGGGAATCGTTTGTGTGCAAATCGATACGAGCAGCTTTGCCCATGGTGCAGTACACTCGAACTCAAAACAATAAATAACTCAACACAATCACACCTTGTCCAACGCCCCCGACCCATTTAATCTTGGGTGTTGCTTTCTTTGACCTTTTTGATGCCTAGCAGCAATTCTTGAGGCCGATTTTCATTCCTTCGCCTCCCAGACCGACAATGCTGACCGCACGATTATGCTTCGCTCGCCTATTTTGCAAAGCGAGCTTCCTATCGCCAGCGGACACGAGAGGCGAAAAGCAGACGTGAAGAATCGATTGGACAATATTGTTATTTATCGCTACATTCACTAACCGATAAAATTGTCCCCAAACCGAACCCGGAGTACATAATTCTCCACTCCCTTGCCCGCCCCGGCTTTTCTCATCTGTTGCTGCTGCTGCATTTATCTAAGAATGTAGTACTGTGTCATGTTTCCGACCGATTGCAAATACAATTGCAAGCATTGAACGCTCAGCTTACCGTTTATCGATTGCATATGTCTCGTGGGTCTCTCCCAAGGGGTTTTTTTTTTTGGTGGACAAGATACCCAGCGCAAACATTAAAGCACTCCATAGAGGCGTGCCGTCGGGGCAGGGTCTGGCCATTTGCAGCACTCTTACGTGGTGGGCACACAAACGGATGGCATATTTACCAAAACGATGTTTTCCGCTCGATATTCAGAAGTACAAGCGGTTTAAAAAGGTAAATACGAGTGTCTGTTACACGATTGCTGTGTCCCACCTCATCTCTTCCCCACTCGATACGCAGAGGGTGTTAATCCTACCAACCCCTGTTCTGGCTCCTCTTGTTTGATGACTGAAGATCACGAGGATCGAATGGCGGGGTGTGAAACAGAGTGTGAAAAAAGAAAAAAAACTCTATACTGGAGGTTGAGATAAAGCATTCGCTGTGACAGTCTGGGAAGAAAGTTACATTTTGTTGACCAAGACTTTGCCATATTCATATGTCTCCCAAATATGTCATTTCGTTTCCTACAGATGCTTCCAATGAAGCGAGGTTTTTTTTGGTTCTTCAATTCCGACTCACAAAAAAAAAAAAAAATGGCTGCTCTCCGTTTGTTGTGGGAGATTATGACAAGGGTGCCTCTGATGGGCTAATTTGCAAACAATTTACATAGCCCGTACCAGTTCATTACCGATCAAAATAAACAATTCCCGCAGTTTTTGCTTGCTTGTTTTGCACTCCGGGGCGATTCTTTCGATCACACGTCAAAGCGGATAAGCGCTGAAGCGCTGGAACGCTGTTTGTGGAAGCATGGTTGCAGTGGAAAAGAGGTAGAAGAAGAAGAAGAAAGAAAGAACAACAACAAATTGTTTACAAAAAAAACCAAAGAAAGCAAACCAAGTAAATGTAAAACTGGCCAGGGTCTGGCAAAAGTTTATCCGGCACACGGCAAGCGAAACGAAAACTCCTTACGCCTCATGCAGCGCGCACGCTCGTGTGTGTTAACGGAATGAGGGAAATAACACCAATTCATGTCAATGTCACTGTCACTCAACCCCAACATGCGACTGCATCATGAGCGTGCGCGAGGTCCCCGCGCAACGTTTGGGGATGATGTTGCGTGGTGTGTACGGTGCAACGATCAGCTTGGGGTTGCACAATAGTGGTGGATTCGGCAGGGTAAGAGGTGTGCCGGTACTTGATTTTCAGGAATCAATATTCCTCGCTGTCTGTCAACTTACTTACCCCGTGGCACAATGTTGGGGTCCCTGAACGAAAAAAAAAAACGTGGGTGAGAAAATGAGTGAAACAAGCGCAGAAAAAAACAAAACCCAATGCAATAACAATAAAATAAAATAAATCTCCTTCGACCATTTTGATTTTGTCTGATTTCTCTACATTGTTGCGCTCGGGAGAGTCGAAGGTGCAGGCAGGTAGGTCCTTCCCGCGCAGCAACGGCTTGGCGTGCGGCGTTGGAACTGTGGGAAGCAGGTGAAACAAGTTCATTTTCTTCCGTTCTTTTAAAAATGGATGCATCCAGATAGGGGTTGGTTGTATTTGCTATAGTTAACCCGTTCTGTACGTACCCGGCCGACAAGCAGATCAATTCTTGTTTCCGATGATGGGCTAGAAATCGTTGCTCGTTTCGCTTGTGACTGGGTGCGCGATAGCGATAATGGATAACGGATAGATCTCGAGGTAGGGAAAATTGAAGATGCATTTTCCAGTTCCTGTAATTGCGATGTGAAACTAATACCTGCACTTTCTTACCCAGCAACGAACAAGTTTTGTGCGATGATTAAATGCAACATTTTGTAGTACAATGCGATAAAAACGCGTCAAACGAATGATCTGCGACAACCGAGCCGCAGTCCTGGAGAAAAGCAGCAAACAACCGTTGTCCAGCATGCAGGTTTGCTGGTTGCGCTCGATCATTGTCAAAGCAACATTAAACAGGACGCCAGGTTGAGAGGATCGTTCTCTATCGGGTTTTGCATTCATATTTGAGCATCATCAGCAAGCGTTGGGATTGATGATTGATGTTGGGAGATGAGTTGGACTCTCGTCCCAAACAACACCGGTTGTGTTTGATTGATTTTCTTCACACCTAGAAGTGTGCACCGACACCGTATCTGCATGCCCGGCCATGGTTAAACTTGCGGTACATCGACAAGGGAGAGGGAGAGTGTGAGCTTTGTAAATAGAATTTCACGCGTAACGCGTCTAGACAAACCCCAATTCTGGTGGTTGCATCGTGATGGGATGCGGGCAGCAGAATTGTCCAGCAAACGCACGACCATTTCCACGAGGAAATGAGCTGCGACATGGAATGTCGCCCTTGACCATGCACGGTAGGCGTGTGATGTCTTCTGAAATTAACTGTACCGTTGATGACACACGGACCAAAACCCTTCACGAAACCAGTTTCATGGTTTGATGATGCCCCTAAGACAGGACACCAGATCCAGTTACCAAGATTGCGAATCCGGTAATGATTAGAATGTTCGGCAAAAAAGGGAGCTCTCTGGATGGGGTTTTCTTGTACGCAAAACAAGTATTTGTAATAAGACAGTTATTATGCTTTTGCTTTTTTGGATTGTTTGTGGAAAATTTCTTGGAAAAAAAAATGTGCAAATCATGAAACTTAATACGCCATCGGTGTAGTGTGTTTGGACAAGTTAATTAAATTTCACCCAACCGTATCGCCCAGGCAATTCCAAACACAAAGACGACGAGACTCCGCTTAAACCTTAGTGCAGCAGGATTTAACCAGGTTGCTGAGAAACTGGATCCGCTCTGTACATGTTGGTATGGGTGCATTTGAAAGTCCTTCCTGGACAGGACATGCAGTGCGTACCAAAAACCTCGAGCTCGAACCAGCGTAACTGAATCCATTAAAAAAAAAAACCCCCCACACTCTGCCAAGTAATGTCCGATGCCGTGTCCAACAGCGGGAATGTGTTGTTATCTTGAGTCGTAAATCTTAGCCAACACTCACACATGTACACACTGGATAGTACCGAAAAACGAGCTCGACATGCGGGAACTCGAAGCGAAGGATCCAACCGCAATCGGACGTCCGAGTTGGACGGTGGAGGAATGGTTGATACTGGCCGTGTTCCTTCCGTGTTTCGAGTGGCATTTTAGCCATGGCGAATGCAACAAGGCACAATGTTAATCACTCATCAGAAAAGACGGAACGGTTTCTGTTTCGCTCCGGATAGTTTGGTACCGATCCGTGGGGACACATAAACAAGCAGACACAAACAAACGGAGCAAATTTCATTCTTCTGCACCACTCATCTTTAGTCACACGCGGCCCAGTCATAATAGCGTTGTGTAGTGTAAAGAAAGTTTCCCCATTTTCACGCCAACTGCCAAGTTTGGTGGCACATTCCGAAGGGCTGGCGGAGATGCTGTGGGATTCTGGTGTGTTTGGGGGATTTCGGCAAAACAATTTCCTAAATGTGGTCGACCAAGAATGAAGCGGTTGCACTTAGCACTGGTTTGTACCTTTTGTACCTTCTTCTGACATCAAGCGCCGGCGACCCCAGACGCGCCAGACGTGTCTTGTGCTGTTTTGGGAAAGGAAACCAGAAAGTCTGTTGTAGCTTCCGTACATTTTTTTTTGTTGAGTTCTTGGGTGGCAAGTCAGCAACAAGCGGAGTTCATGCTCAAACATTTTATCTTTAGTAATGCCATTCGTGATGCATATATCAACCCGGTACGGGCAGTGCTGGATATGATAGACGAGCCAATGGAAAAATCGGAACCGAACGACGGGAACGTGGTTGGATCCGTGGTGAAGGTTGGGAATCGGACTAATGCACAGCTGTCTCGAGACAACCCGAAATGATTTGCATTCAGCTGCATCGTGCAAGATATGGGCCGGTGAGCATCGGTTTGATGGAGCCGAACGCTTTCGTTTCGTTCCCGTAGACGTGCCAGCCTAAAACGCATAATCTACTCGGCACCACACAGAGTGGAGGTTCATTGTGGTCTTCTCTGATCAAAGGCTACGGTGTTCCCCCTTTTTGCTTTGTGTAGCGGCCTTTGGTTGGTTGTAAAACAAGCAAGTAAACAAATGTAAATATCATACTGAACATCAAAACCGTTCGAGTGGCTGCATAGACGTATTTATCTTGTTACTGTGCTTACTGGTTGATAAGAAGCTTCAAATAGATTTATGGTTAAAATACGAATATTGTGACTTAAGCAGATAAGCATTTGGACATTGAAATAAGTTAGGACAACACTGGAAAAAAAATCTCCAAAGAAATCAATATTAAATGAATCAAGGATCAGATGAATAATATCAAACTAATTTCAAAACTAATGCCACTTCTGGCGTCATTGGTTCATTGGAGTCTTAAGGCAGTTAGTTGTCATCTTCGCTATGAGTGCCGTCAACACAACAATTTGGAGGTTTGCTCTTCTTTCAAGCTGTTGCTGATCAGTTGATCTTTCTTCTTTGTCATAGAATAATTAGTAAAGGTCCCCGATTGATGTTTGTTTAAAGTCTGGAAGACACTTTTCTCAAAGCTTAGTTACCCTCCGTTAGCAAGATCTTCTTCGTGAAAGTTAAAATATTATCGTCTTCATGTTAAGACTGGTTTCTGAGCGAAAGGTACTGAAAAGACAAGGTTGGGTTCTGATTTCTTCATTCAATTTTGCTTTGCTCTTTTAGAGATCTTCTTGATAATGCCAGCTGTATATAGGCCTGATTAGCACATACAAATTGTCAAGACAAGTTTTCAAAAACGGAAAATTCGAATTATGATAGCCGTTTGTGTTGTCTGTTGAAAAAAAAAACTTAACGAAAGGCTTAACGAAACTTACAAGTACATTGTCAAGAATTTGTATTCTCTAACACAAACGGAGACTCGTATTTGTCAAACTGTTTTCCGTCAGCTATTCCAAATGGAAACGCGCCATACTCACTCGGTCCTGTGTTTTTCCAGTTCGTTTTCTTGTGCAGTTTCAATCAAAATGTGAGTATTTTACTTCACAAAGGATCTTCCCGAAGAAAAGGACGGGAAATAAGTATCTCCAAGCAACTTGCTGCTCATACGTTGCTTCCAAAATATTTTCTTTTCTTTTTTTTTTATTCATAAAGGACGGCCAGGCCGTATTGCTATTCCAAAATATTTAAACACTTGGTAAATGCCACGAATAAAGATGGTTGAGAAATCGCTATATGAAAATATTTCCCGGTTCCATTTTGGAAACTTCCCTCCGCAAGAAACCGCAGCGTAGCAGCCAACATTTATATTGGCGTGATTCCTTTTGCCTTAACAGATGGAAACTTTAGCTCAATCTTATCAAGAATATTGAAGAAAATTTCCTTTGTTTCACGTAATTTTTTCTCAAATCTGTAAAGAATAACCTAGCGAACTTATCAAAAAGGTTCGAACTACGAAGCAGCCGACGTTGTTTAGTAAAAACTTCCATTTTTTCATCACCACTTCTGCTATCATCGCTCACATCAGTTGTAAATTCATCTTGATATCAAAATATCAGGTAGAACACAAAATATCTTCTCAAGAAGAACATTTGTTTACACTTTTGGCTTTGTTTTTGTTGATTTCATCACTTTGACAGATTGATTTTGAAGATTTAACGAAAAAAATTAACGAAACATGTCTGTCACAAGAACGGTTTTATAATGATTTTTTTTTCCATTTGTAATGACAAGCTTGTCTTGAGACTTTTCCGATTGTAAGAGATAATCAGGATTTATGGTTTTGTGAGAATTATTTATATCGCTCCCAAAAAAACCGTTTTTGAAGCGGATCCAGCGGTGGGATGGTCCCAAACAGAACTCTATAATCGGGCCCGTCCATTGAGTAGCCGCCATTCTTACCACTAGACCCAAAATCTACAACAACTGCTGTCAATTTCGATTTCAAAGTTTACACCGAATGATCGCTACATGCCATCTTATAGTTTAAGTTCATGTAACGACTTGTTTCGCCATGGTTGTACTATCAATATAAAAAAAGCGAAACAATTCGTTTGTGTACAATTTTCGCCGACATCCCTCCTGGTGGGGGGGTCCTGTCCACCTTTAATAGGGATGGCAGGGCGCGGTGTAGTAACATCGCCTGAAACACTCACTCACACTGTAAGTGTTTTGATGCAGCGGTGCAATCAACGAGAAATTACAGGCTTCCAGGCGTACCAATACGATCGGTTCAGCTGTTCCCACCAACCGTCCCTCCGTTCGAACCAAGCGGAGTGCAAAAGCGCTCCAAGCGTTCCGATTGTTCTGCTGGCTGTAGGTTGTATTTTAGGTCGGTCCCGTGTGGAAGCGTTTTTTTTTTCTGTTGTTGTTACGCTCTTCTCCAATTTCGTAGCATAAGGCGGTCCCCGGCAGAGAGCTTGCCCGCTCGTCGCACCGCACACAGGATGCACACTTGTGAGCACTTAATTAAAATTAAACTAATTAAGAAAGCTCGTCGTATAATTTTCACACCATAATCATTTTCGGACTACTGGTAATGAAATTAATATTTCATTCTATTTTATTATTAACGTTTACTCTGTACTGGTTGCTGCTACTGTATGCTGGTACAACAGCACAGACCCGGGGAACTCTGACGATGCTGAACCATTGCACCGTGCCAGTTTCAGCTCTGATGTGTATTTTTCGTTGTTGTGCTTCTCCCGGTTGTTAGTTGACCCTTTGCAGCAGTGTTTCTTTACTTACCACATTAGTTGGAAGATTTACATACGCGCATTACACACCCTTGCGGGGGGAAGATGTATGCTTCGTTTAATCTCAGTGCTACTCTCCTGCGCCCTTGCGCTGAACAGCAGCGGAGCAGCAGTAGCAACACGATCGTCTATGGGGTCGCATGTGCAGATCGCTTAAGGTGAACAATTTATGGAGTGGCCGTTTGGAGTGGGGAGAAAAAAAATCCTTCCTACTTCCGCTTCCACCAAATGATTGCCAATGATGGTACGTCGCTCTGCACGTACAAATACACACACACAAAAAAAGTCGTTCAGTCACGGACCGGGCGACACATGAATGTTTCATTGAACTTTCCCGTTGAGTGCAAAGGTAAGCCAGTTGGGCCCAAAGTGAACCATTTCCTAAACCTGACTGTTGAAGGGCCCAGTGCCTCCGAAGTGACGACGAAAAAGTGCTGCACGATTCTTAGCAAAACCCACACCCGATCGACGGGTTGGGTCAGTTGGTAAAGCCACGGTAGAACGTGCGAGGATCAAGCTGGTTTGTGTGGTGTACACATTGTTTGATGATTTATCTCCTGCTGCTAACTCGGCTACTGCTGCCGTAATGGATTTGAAAACGCGTGGAATCGAACCTCGACACTGAAAGAAGAGGGTGGAAAGGATAAGCTGAGGTGGAGGAGCGGAGATGTATGCGCCATATTATGAATTATTCATCCTCACGTGATGATAGTTGAACTTTTGTTGCACGTGTGTGTGTGTGTGTGTGCGATTGTAGTTGTTTTCAAATGTAGTTTACAATGAAAATGTCTTCATTTGAAGATCTGCTCTTTTGGTTTTTAAAGGCAAGTGTATAATTATTATTTCTTCAACATAATAACTCCAGCAACAAGTGCAAAAAGATTTTTGAGAAAAATCGCCCTTTCGCCTATTTATCATTGCTACCAGCTTACAGTAGGTGTTAAAAGGATAATGCCGCCACAATTAATTCCGTTTTTTGCTGTCGAGTAATCAACGAAGTTGCAAGTCTTTCGTTTCGCATTCTTTGCTATGCCTCCGTTGTTAAGTTGCAAAGCTGGAACATATTGCATGGCAATAAATTCTCAGCCCCCCAGTCCCACCTAAGGCATTTCGCGCTCTGTGTTACTCGGAGCATCTCCAGCACGTCCGAAAGTTAATCGCGTTTATCGCGTAGTGTTAGGGGGTTGGATGGTTACCGACTACCGAAAAATACCTGTTTAACCCCGAGCAAAAGATGTGATAAACAAGAGCCTTACTACGGCTCAATTGAACGACAGGAAGGAGGCTTGACCCCCTTTTTTTACGCGTACCACACCTCTGCACAATCACTGTTGGAGAATAAGAGCGGAAAATGGAAGTGGTCGAACAACATAACCCGTTGGCAATGATTTATCGGTCGGTATTGCCTTCCCTACATTGAAGATACAATCCTACAAGGCAGCAAATGCAGCGTGCAAAATGCATCCTTTGGCGTGTGATTGCGGTTGAGCAAATGCAGTTTATTCCCAAATTAATTAGATCCGCAGCGAAACAATGTACTCCAGCAAAAAGAGCCTAATGAGATATCGCGTTTAGGGCGCGCGCGTTTGCCATGCCATAGACCGCGGCGCTACAATGGGCAGCAAATTGCCATTTTTTCTGCTGCTAGTGTTTGCAAAAAAAGAAATCAGAGGATTGAGCGAACACGAGTGACAGTTTACCGACACAGCATGTTTTGGCCAAGGGAGGATGATCATTAGATCGGCGTATGGATGGGGGTAGCTGACCACTTTTGGTGGCACTCTCGCTAGAACTAGAGGTGTACGAGTAGTTGCTCATTTTCGACTACAATTCCGATGGTTGGCTCGCGGTCTGTTGTGAAAAAAGTGCTAATCGAACGCACTGGCTCAATGCTGATGCATTGCACTTGCTATTACGAATCTGGTTGGACCCGCCGGGTGCCATTTTGGACGTATGCGCGACAAGTGAAACAGCGAGTAGAGGATGCATGATGATGATGTTGCTTTGGTTAGACCAGGGCCGGAAATTGGCAAGTGGCAAAACCAATTTTAACGCTCCGGGGGGGCACATTGATGTTCTCTGCTAAATAGACCAGCGGTGCAACTGCGCGAACCTTCACGCCATTAGGCAGCGTAAATTCTGCGGGGTATCCAAATACTCTAGGAACGTGAGTACAAAAGCTAGAACGAGGGTAATTGATTTGAAAATGACCGTATGCCGTATGATTTCGGTAGGCAAATATAGTTTGTTGCATTAAATCGTTTCAGGACATTAGATGTGTGCGTGGAGTTATTGATATTATGTCCAAGGTAATAAAGCTTTTAAACGTTTTAAACTAATTTTACTGACTATGATGAAGTGAGAGTTCAATCATTTTTACAAGTTTTACAGTGCTGACATATGAAAATTATAGTCAATGGGAACAATGTGACGGATTTATGGGCAGCAAAACTAAGCATTACGTATCAATATATTGAACACCCCTTTTGTAGTATTGAATGCTGTGTTACTTAAATTGTGATGCTTACTTACTTACTTACTTATTAGGCGCTTTGCGGTCTTGGCCTGCCGCAGCAGAGCCCGAAACCGCCCACGGTCCCGCGCCGTCGTCCGCCAATACGTTATCCTGGCCTTGATGGCGGATGATTCCACGCCATCCTTCCACCTCAATCTGGGCCTACCACGCTTCCTTTGTCCGTGTGGAAGGCCTAAATGGACTTTCTGAGCTAGGTCGTCCGATGCCATGCGGTGAGGTCGTACAGCTCATCGTTGTAGCGACTCCTCGATTTTCCTTTCACACATATGGGGCCAACAATCCTTCTGAGGATCTTCCTCTCGAACGCGGCTAAGAGGGCTTCGTCTAGTTTCGACAGGGTCCATGTCTCAGAGGCGTATGTGAGTACTGGGACTATAAAGGTACGATACGGTCCCAGCTTCGACCGTCGCGACAGGTTTTTTTAGGTGAGATGTTTCCTCAGGCTGCAGAATGACCGGCTGGCCGCCAGCATCCTAGCGCGCAACTCCGTCTCTATGCTGTTTTCTGTGCTGACTTTTGACCCGTGATAGGTGAAGTTTTGGACAACCTCAAATTTGCGATCCTATATCCGTATATCACCTCCTCGTGGTTTCGGATTCCTTGGTAGGGTCGCTGATGATGCCACTATCCATTGAGTCTTTGCCTAGTTAATTTACAATCCGAGGTTTTCTGCCGTCTGCTCGATCCTTGGGTGGGCCTCTACTAACTGGGAGAGCCGCAGACCGATGATGTCTATATCATCAGCGTATGCCAGGATCTGGATTAACTTATAGAAGATAGTTCCCGAAAAATCCGTCTCCGAGTCATGGATGGCCCTCTCTAGCGCCATGTTGAATAGGAGACAGGCGAGCCAATCTCCCTGACGCAGTCTTTTAGTGGTAGCAAACGACCCTTGAGAGTTTTGGTCGGGATTCCAAAAGTCAATTTGGTCGGAATTCCAAAAGAGCTCATGGCCTATTAGAGTTTTACCCTGACTATGCTATCATATACGGCCTTCAAATCTATGAAGAGATGGCACGTGTTCAACTGCTGATCAGCCGTCTTCTCCAAGATTTGGCGCATGGTGAAGATATTTGTGATGCTGAAAACTATTGAAATATTTTACAAAGAAAAGTTACATAAAGTTTTAGAACTATAATAACATCTCTGTATTAGAACTCAACAATATCGACCGTTTTCTATAGACTTCTATTGATGTGTGTTCTAAAATAGCAAATAATTTCTGTCAGTTCTTACTTCGGTGGAACGTCCCGGATGGGACTTCAGTTGAATTGAGCTTTTAAGTATTTGATATGCTTTATACCAAACTTTTCTTGGTAGAGACATTTCATATCTTGTTCTGTAAGTCAATTGATGTAGTTTGGGTGACTTTTTTGTCGCCCATATTTCACATATCAGTATCAGGAATTCCATCAAGATCTGGTCATATTTCTCGCTTCAATTTTCGTATTCATCTCGTATTGAATTATTGATTTTGAACCTGATTGGCTGGTCATTTTATTTTAATTATGGTATGTTTTCATTTCCTTCCTCATGAATGTTTGCTATCTTTCTAGTCCCTGCAAGCAAATAGAAAAAAAAAACCCTCTAAAGATCCTTTTAAACCGTAGCTCAAAAGACGGGTTTTGACAGCTTATATATGGGAGGTGTCAAAACCCTTTTTTGAGCAGTGGGGCAGTTGAGCGTCATTTTTTCAAACGTCTCATTGAACCCTTTCGATGCTCCAACATGAGATAGTCAGCTAGTGCTGTGGAATGGGACTGATGATAATATCAAAGAGCATACAGTCAGTAGAATTTCCTATTCCAAGCTATTTTTCTCATCGAATTGATCATGGAGCTGAAAGTTGATGTGGTTCAGAATCACTTCGTGATTTCGCGAAGTTTTTGGCTCAATTCTGTGGGAAACAGGTTGATTAGCGACTCTTAGCACTGAGGTAAGTTCTTCTTGTACGTGGCACGAATTGTCGGTAAACAATGCCAGTAAGTCAGCAGATTCGAACTATAACTTAGCTATCGTTGAAATCACTGTCTCTTAATCGATAGAACATATTTCAACACCTTGCAACTCTTGACAACACGCGGAGATTCACACAATTTGACAAAGGTAGGAGATTCGGGGAGATGCGAGCAGTATATTTTAATATTCTTCAAACAAAAGTTACAGCAACACGTCCAGGCCGTTCCTCTCTAAATAAAAAACAAAGGTTAAATTATGTTTCCATAGCAAATACTACTTTAAAAAGTTTAATGCTTCAAAATCTCTAGGATTCCGCTTTTGCTGTGATATGTGATACACTTTGCATACCATTCCAAATTCCGACATGCACAACGGTTGTAACCTGTCATCAATACCGGATAAAGCTATCCCCCAAGCGGTAGTTAAACCTCTTGAAACGGATTTTAAAAACCATATCATCGTAAAAACGCTTTCCCAACCGTGTGAAGAAACAATCAAAAACAATAACCGAAAATAGGATGGTAAAATGTGTTTACCCCAAGCCAAAAAAAAAGCACAAAACTCAACACATGTAAAACAAAAAACAAAACAAGTACATTGTACAAGCTCGGTTCTTCTTTTTTTTGCCCCCTCCTCTGTGTGTTTCTTCTTTGTGCGAATGATGTTGCCAAACCACAGTTGCTGGAGGCTGCCCTGGGGGTGGTTTGTTACTGGCAATAGCTCTGCTACCGTTCGAATGTCGACGGATGTTCAATTTCGTTTCTGTGAATGGATTTACTTCCGGGTGGCGTTTGAACTACCGGCAGTTTTTTTCACCAATGACATACCCTTTTTTTTCACCACCCAAGAATCGATACTACTCGGTCGGCAGGCAGGTGAAAAGGAATTGTTGTTAGCACCAAAGCTAAGGGAAAACCTGGCGTAACAGAGAAAAAAAATGGAGAATGCTATTCGTCAAAGTAAATTTACATATTCGACGATCGACGGCTGGTTTTCCACCAACGATTTCCACACGTGCTGTTGCCTGAATTGGTTGGAAATGGAAAGGAAATGACCACCTCCCTGGTGTGTCACCATCGCATTCGGTTGTAGTTTCAGTCATATTCAGGCACCTGAAGCTGAAGGTAGGGCGAGCGAGCGAGGCCACCAGCATCGTGTGCCTGAACGATGCATTTCCGAACGGAACTCATTGAAACAACAGAGCCGGTAGAATTTGCTGTGAGGGTTGAACGTGAAACAAAACAGCCGTTTGATGATTTGGATTCCTTTTTTCGAATCGATTTGGGCAGTTCGCCATGCCAGCACCACACCGAGGGGTTGAGAGGTTTTGGGTTTCATTTGCGCGCGATAGCGCACTGTCGCAAATTTATGCAAAATGTATTAAAGAATGACATTCGAGTGAGTGGAATCAATTCGATGTCGGTAGCAAAGATGTTGTTGTTTTCCAACCACACACACTCTCGACGGGGTAGACTCTCGTGCAGGATAGCAAGTGTATTGTTTAGAGCCGCCCAGTCTTCCAACGTGTCAGCCATTTTTGGCGTATCGTGTTTGGAAAAATTAAATCAAATAAATAAAACCTCCTTCTGCTTCCAAGTTCGTCGATCCTCTGATAGCCCGCCACACGCTCACAAAAGGCGCAAAGAATTAAACACTTTGTTATTCTCCGGTCTGCAACTTTATAAGCTTAGTCGAGCGGCCCTGTGCTCGAAAAAGGGTTGGTAAAAACGTTATGCAGCACGTATTAAATTTATGATCGCAACAATGTCGATTTTTCGTTTGCAACCCATTTATGAATGAGCACTTGACGGTGTAGACGACGAAGTACAATTTGAATGTTTATAGCCTAAGCCGAGCGCAAGAAATGTCACCCGCGAAGAAGACACCGGTCACAAACTTCTCGAGTGCCTGTGTGCGTGTGTGACGTTGGTTATCGTTCACTTCCCACAGCTGGAAACCATTCGCCGGAAAACACGGAACCCCAGAACCAGAACGAAATATCGTTAATAATCCGTGCGAGGCGTGTCCTTGTGTGTATGCTCTCGCGTGGTGATCATGCGTGTGGCGAGTGCGCGATCAGCTTGAAGCTTGCTACAATGTTGCAACGAGGAAAATGTGTAATCGATTTAGTGTACACTTGGCTGGACCTAACGCGTAACGCGTTGTTTCTATTAATGTGTCTGTAGCTCTTCCTGCGAAAGACATTCTCAAGGAATGTTGCGTTCACACAGGAAGTGTCAACTTGACGGACCGTGCCAAACATACCGAACCGTGGCTATGGAGGAGGCGCGTGAAGGGTTCGTGTCGTAAATGTCACCAGGCAAGGGTAGGGTATTTGTTTTGGTAAAATTTACGATTACCCTGCAGGAGCGTTGCCGTTGCCCAAAGAGGCAAACAGAGAGCATAATTGTTATGATGATGATTGCGGCGATCCTTTCCCGGATTCAGTCAGCTATTTGTTGTGTTTTGAGTGGTATAAGGGCTTAGAAAGGCCATACCGAAAAAAAAAACTAAATAATGAAACTACATTGTTGCAACAATCACGCCAAGCGTTTAAACAATGTCACACTCTCAAATTTGGAGTTTTGTGCCTCGAGTGGATTCTTACATTGTATTCTAAAAGTTCTGCTGCAACATTATGTGTGGCCTTTCGAAAAATTATTAAAGGTTCTGGATTGTTTAAACGTATGCTTCAGTTTGCTAGCTGTTTGGAAAGAATTGCTACGAAATCAATCAAACAATTATGTAAAGAAGCATGGCTACAAAGTAAAGTAACGATAATTACATTAACTCATCAGCGAAGAACGCACAAAATCAAGCATACAGCGGGAGAACTTTTTCAATTCGTTGTACCAAAGTTGCTGCAATGTGTTCGAACTGTCGAGGAATTCATTAGGAATGACTAAATGATATTCCGATTGGGACCTGCGGAGCACACTTTGTGCTCACCATTCACGGTCGTAAACATGCCTTTGATGTTTTTGAACAACTTTTCTGAAACGTATGTGTTAAAGTGCCGTTTTTTTTTTTTTTTGAACACCCTTCCTTTCCGACTCGTGCCATTTCATAAGCCAAGCGCATTAGGCATCCTAAAATTGCTCGGTTCGATTGCGCATAGAATTTAAATACACACATCGAGATTGTGTGCTCTGTGGCATATTACTAGACGCGGTGTGTTGGATCCCAATCATGCTTTCCATATTTTTCACACCTTCGATTTGAATTTGTTGTGTGTCGTGCAGCAAATTGACACCTGCATCATGCGTTTGTTGGCAGGGAGACACGAGTAGGTAGGTTGATAATGTGTGCAGCAAAATAAACACATTCACGTGTTTTGTCAGTACGCCTCGTGTGGTGTACACGATGTATTTCGGCTGGCCAAACTGATGACAGACGCGTGCGAAATGTTTCAAACCGTCCACCTCAATCAACACACACACATTCGCATGGATACAATCTCGGCTGGAATGCAATTCCTGCCGCGTTTCGCTTCGCTTCCGGTAGTGTCCCGATGCGGCGAGTTGCTAATTTCCCGCGCGTATCGAAACTTCGATGGATGGCCGGGCTTTTTGGGCGCAATTGATGAGGTGGCGTACGTACCCGTGCATGCATACGGCACGTTGACCGGGTGGGTAAATAATAAAATTCAATTTAATTAAAATTGAAATTAAAACTGGAAATAATTACAAATAAATCATAATTATATCTGCGGTTAGATTGTGTGCAAGCTAATTATAAATCAATACCCGGTCGCGGAAGCCTCCTCATTAATGGTCACATAATGCGGGAATGTTCCCTGCTGCCCCGGGTGTATGTATCGGCGACATACAATTTAACCACTGGGGCCAACCCGATTGTACACTCTGACACGACGGTAACTGTCATCACTCTGTCAGCCTTCTCTTTGATGTTCCGTACTTCAGGTCCGGGTTTGATCGGGTGTGAAATCGGGTAGTAAACAACAGCCCAACGATTCGCTCTCTGATCCATGTGTGTGAATCTTTAATTTTCCCTTTATTAATGCGTTTTTTTTTTGTTTTCCTTTCGTTTCGTTGTTGTGGCTCTCTCATTTTGAGTCGGTGGAACATCATGTAACAGCATAATGACTGTTAATATGTACGCAAATAAAAATCCGATTTTATTGGTGGCAAGTGGCTTCCAAAAAAGAGTCCTTGGGAAATTGAGTGCCGCAGCGTGCATCGTCGGTATTGCCTATGAATAGCGGCAGTTGCCGCCTCCTGCGCCACTGCTTGTTCTTAACACAAGCACTTTACGGTTGATTGAGTCAAACGATTAACACTTGTGTGTTTGATTGAACCCTTTTATCCTGCGATTGTTCGCGGATATTGAATCATGGGGAAATCAATTGCCAGATTGCCACTCTTGTGTGCAACTATTCGCAAGTAATCTTGCGATGTAAGGAGTTTGCTCCACCTCGAAAAATCAAACACATACGAGCAAATCAAACAAACTGACAAAACGGCCCCGTTTCAGGGTTAGTCGGTCGGGCTCTCAGCATGCCTGTAGTAATCGGCTGCACTGATAATAAATCGTGGCAAGCGCCACTCGCATGCATCGCTGAATCTTCCGCAAAACAGCTAAACAACTTCAGAGGCACGTAGAAGTAGAAGAAAAAAACAACAACTCAGTAACACAACTGACGGTGAAACCCGGGTGTCAGAGTACGATTCGAGTGCCGCAGTATTACTCTGGGCCCTTGGTTTCTGATAATGGAAGCACACTTGAGTCATGCCAGTTGGCTTGATTGTACGGCACCATAGCAGATTGTGTCCGTAGCGCGCTAAAACGAAGATTCGGTTTAGCAGGACAAAAACAAGACAGACAGCAGCAACACGATCAAACTCGTGACACAAATCGAGTACCGGAGGTGTAAAATACCGGGCTACCGGGTGTGTTTGTACGGTTGTATCTGGCGGGCGCGCCACTACGTGTTAGAATGTCATTTCCATGATCCAGATCCACATTCACACACGGACAAATGGAACAAGTTAAATGAAGCAAAAATTCACCGATTCGGATAAGACTACAGTGCGACGATCACGCACGGCAAGAAGAGATAAAGCTGCTTGCGAAATAAAACTGCATTTTATTTTACGATCTCAGTTGATCATGCCGGTGCGCGGGACTTCATGTTGGTTGAAATTCGTAACGCTCCAGGAAGTAGCTTAACGTAACGCCTTCTCGAGTGAAGGGCCACGCCAGGTTTCTAGATACCGCCGATCGTGCCGCCTCAATGCTGCTAGCCGGAAGTACCAGCTGTAGTTCCTGCAGCAATGCGTTTAGCTAGAACGTGTGTACAGAAATTTGAAAGAGTCCTGTTTAGAGATGAACAGTCTTTTACTTACCATCTGTTCCTCCTCGAGGGTATTGGTGCGAGCTGCAATCGACTGTACCAAACTGTTCAATGTATTCAAACCAAGAGTGTTCAAAATGTACGCATAGTTGTCGGTAAGGAAGAGTATCAACGCGTCCACACCTCGTCGACTTTCCAGCACGGACGTTAGCACGGAAAAGCGTTCTTCCAGGTCGTAATTCACCTGTAAATCTCCTCCGATCGCAGTAAGCAGGTAAGCGTTCAGTTGCTCGGTGTCGTTAGTGCAACCCAGCGCATTGATCAGCACCAATCGTTCTCCTCGGTTTTCCGAATCCTGCATCTTGCTGTACAGATACTGGAAGGAGTTCGCGGTGCTGGTACGCAATCCATAACAGTACACCACTTCCGATACATCCGGGTGTACGCGCTCCTCGCCACTCACTTCGCGTTCCAGTGCGATCCGAGTGTCAGTGAGACAATTTTCTATTTCCATCCGGCAGGCCCAGGTGGAGATAACTTGCCGGAGATACTTATCGAACAGCGTTTCGTCCGGTGCTACCGAATTGATGTCAAGCGTTAGGAATACATCACCAATAATGGTGTCCACGAAGAGCTGATAGTTGATATAATCCGGCTGACCACGCATACGATTATAGAAGTAAACTATGACGCGATTAGCTGCTTCCCAAGGTGGATATTCTCGCTCCTGTCCGAGGTACGTCATGAGCTCGAGCGTAGTCATTAGATCGATGCGGTTCGATCGTGCCAAATGGAACGCATCATCCACAAGCTGTGCCCTACTGAGCGTTGGAATGGACTCGGTTTCATCTGTAAGTGCTTGAATCAACAAGTTCCAGTTCGCGGCGTCATAGTTTACACGGAAAAATCCGGCCTGATTAACGTTAGCTAAAATCCATTCGTTGGCCGGTGCCGATGTGTTCACGCGAGTAGCTTTCGTAGTCAACCACTGCCACTCGAACGGTCCTTGCGGTGAGTCTCCCTGCTCCATGATCGTGTAGGGGATCATCCAAACGGTGGGATCATTGTTCACTATTTTGGTACTGTAGAATCGATCCTGTGACAGTATTATTTCTCCTCGATCCGTGCGGCGAAGTTCGAGCACGGGATAGCCAGCCTGCTCCACCCAGCTCTTGACAAAGCGTTCCGCGTCAACGTGATCGGGCAGCAGATTCAATCCGTCGGTCACTTCCGCCATTGCGTCAACAAACTCGTCCGTGCTGACGGCCCCAAACGCGTTACCCTCCAAGTAAATCCTTAACATTTGCCGCCAAACCGTATCGGTGAGAAGCAGGCGGAACATTTGAAGTACCGAGCCGGCCTTCCAGTAGGCGACGTTATCGAACAGGCTTAGGATGGCATTAAACGTTGCGCCGCGGCTAAACGTCATGGGGCGCGTGCTTTCCTCGGCGTCTGTGATGAGAACGCGCTGGAGCACTTGAACATTGAATAGGTGGCTATATTGGCGCTCGGGATAAGCCATATCTGCCGCCATGAACTCGTACAGCGTGGCGAAACCTTCGTTAAGCCACAGATAACTCCACCACTGGTTGGTGACAACGTTACCGAACCATTGGTGCGCGTACTCGTGCGCTATGATTGTGGTGATTGTGGTTTGCGATCGGAAGGTCGTAACGCCGGGCTCGTAAAGCAAGTACTCCTCGCTAACACGATAAAGCAATCGGTGAAAATGATTATGTAAAAAAAACACACACACAGAAAATACGATGAAACGTTACGCAGTCTCACGGTTGGAGCTAACGACTACTCACCGATATTTACACAGTCCCCAGTTTTCCATGGCGCCTGCGGAAAATTGAGTAAGTGCCGCTTGATCAACCTTGGGCATGAAGTCACCGTACGGCAGCCCCAGATACTCATCCAACGCGTTCATTATGAGAATTCCAGCCTCCAGCGCGTACTCTGTTTGGTTGATTGCGTTTGGACGAGCGTAAACGCGCTGGTGATCTTCTTCGCTCGACGTGTACAAGAAGTCGGACACCATGAAAGCCAACAAATAGATTGACATTTGTGGCGTAGTTTCAAATACTGAAACTACGTTACCGTCCAGGTCTCTACAAAAGCAATTGGAAGAGGTTTCCGTTAGCGTCTCCAAATACTGTATTCGTAAGACATGCTATTCTTACCCAGCAATGGCGTAGATCGGCATGTTAGATACGGCCTGATAGCTCGGATGATGTTTGATTTCTAAGCTTATCGTCGCCTTCAGTGCTGGTTCATCCAGACATGGGAAAGCTGACCGTGCACTAATCGCCTGGAATTGCGTCGAGGCGAGATACCTTCTCGTACCATTAGCGTCCCGGTACGAGCTAATGTAAAATCCATCCTCATCGGTACGAAGTTGTCCTTCAAAATCAAGATGCAAGATGTACTGACCCGGTGCAATCGCACGCCGTATCGAGAAGATGATAAATTCTCGCTCCAGGTCCTCGGTGAAGCGAAGAGTTTCGAGAATTGTCGCGTTAGTGCCACCGTCCGTGGAATACAGCTCGTTCGATGTAATGCGCGATCCGCGGTTGTGCACGTAAATAATTCTGGTCTGCTGCCGAACGTCCAGATGTATGTCCACACTTCCACTGTACGATCGGTTTCCGGTGTGAACCTGCGTCTCCAGGTAAAGTTTGTAGTGTGTGGGCACTATATAGCTCGGCAAGCGGTACCGTAGCTCTTGAGCAGCATCCCGATTTAAGGCATTTGTGTCAATGCTACCCTCTACTTTCTTCCACTTTTGTTGGGCCGGATGCACTGCACCGAGGGCAGTTTGCAAACCGGTGAAAACCACCACAACACCAACTAGCAAACGGATCAGCATGTCTGCTGACTTTGTAAACGATTTCGGAACTGAAATCCATTTTAAGTCAATCGAGTCGATTTCTTCTGGGCCAGATTGTATCGTGCCGTATCGGGTTCGTTGTGGTGATAAGAGCCACAATGTTGGTTTTGCTGGCAGTATTTTCTCGCCCTCGGCAATGGATCAACTTCATATCGCTTGATTTTTCACGATTCCGATAAGCAGTGGACTGAGTACGTAACAATCGTAATCGTTTAATGACTTAATCTCTATCGTTTGCTAGACGCGGTATCAGTTTCAGGGGATTTTGCAAAATTCTTTAAATAAATTGTTTCTCGATCGATAATCTTGTTTCCTAAATTGCATGGATTGTTGGCAATTAAGTAATCATGATCAGTGAATGCGAAGTCATCGCTCTTTATCTCCAATTCAATTGTATTATTATTTGCCATTTGTGCATCATTAAACCTGAATTGAAACGTTTACGAGGAAATGCAGCCAATGTTGAAGTAATCTTGTAAGACGAAGAATCGATTGAGACTTTGGGAAAACTCAATTTATTTTGGTACATTTTGAAGCTGAAGAAACCTTTTACAAGCACAGCTATTAATAATGTTTGAATGCTTACTTTACTTACTTACTTATCAGGCGCTACAACCGCTTTTCGGCCTTGGCCTGCCATAGCAGAGTCCGAAACCGCTCGTCTGCCAATCTTTTATCCCGGCCTTGAAGACGGATAATTCTACGCCATCCTCCCACCTCAATCTGGGTCTACATCGCCTCCTCTGTCCGTGTGGACGGCTTAAAAGAACTTTCTGAATAATGTTTGAACACCAGACCACACCTTTTTGTATTCCATGAAGTTCATAACTTGAAAACACCGTAAATGGCATTGCTATAGTGCTCCTATAACTAATAGCGAAAAGGTTATAAGTATGATATCAAGCAGATTTTTCTATTAGCATTCACAAAAAAGGTTAAATAATTTGAAGAATATCTTTTAAATGGTTTGTTTTGATCGATACAATTATACGATCTGTTGCAAAGCTGGGCCCTTGTCCCTTTCAACGGATTGAAACCGAATGGTACCACCGACTCAACCTTTCAAGACCGGAGGATGCCTCCGACTTCAGTGAACAGTCTAAAGGTGTTGGTTAGAATACTGCTTTATTCAAATTCTTACTCGCTAATTTATACTATAAAAATGCTGACCGATCCGCAGTAAGCGGATATATCTGACCTACTTTAACTGTTTTCGTTGGCTCGCCTGATTAATATTTCTTTTTTGATTGATCGCATGTTTACGATTAACATTTTTGTCGCGTCGGAAACATACGGCACATCGGTGCGTCGCCAACACGATCGTTAACGATGCCTTGTCAAGATCAAGATATCTCTAAACTGCAACGAAACAAATCATATCTACACATCACTTATACTACACACCAGGGTGTTGGGGTTACAGGTTCAGCAAATTGATATTGTATTCTATTATTTTGCAAATTGAAATTAAATAACTATTTTTAAGTTGTATTGGATGTAACGAGCCGATAACTACATTGATTTGGTTTTGGTGTTCACTAAATTCAGAGATAATAGATGACAACTTTCTATGTGTTTTTTGTTGAAAATTACTCTTCTTGACCTGCTCAGTCTTGAGCACGTCGCGTAGATATGGCCTCGTCGCCAATCCGTTTCTAGGATTTTTTTTTATCCGATTCGACCCATTATTGTGACCTTTTGTTGCAATTATATTGGGGTGAGTTTCAAGGCCTCTCCCCAACCCCCTGTCTCGTTGGAGGACCTACGCATCCTAGCTGATTAGATTGCCGTAGGATGTCAGGACAGAAGGACAATCAGCCGCCTCTGAAATGGAGAACAGACGCTAGTTAATCCCCTCGCTCAATTTAGCCATACTGCCTCATCTTGCTCAGATATATGGAGATATATGTTAACATTCTGTACGCTGTGGACGTATTGAGTCGGAGTAGGGTATGGAGAGCCTATGATGTCCTTCAAGAGGAGCCTGATCCATGTCCATATCAGTACGGTATTGCTACATACACTGACAACAGAACAGAACCTGTTGAAACTTGTTGCAGGATTTGAAAAAATAATTATCCTCTAATTTATGCTCAATGTTCTTTAGTGCTGAAATTTTATAAATCCTTTAGTAAGCGCTTGAATTGTCAGAAATAAACTCAGTTTTCGAGTTATTCGGTCTGGCTGTTCTTCGGTGAATAAAACAAAACAGGAAGCGCTACGTTTATTCGCAAGTATGTAGTTATAAATAAAGTTGAAAGAAAGCTTAATTTGTTTATGTTACTTTTAATCAGTTGTTTCTTCTTCTTCTTCTTCTTCTTCTTGGCTTAAACATCTACTTGGACACGCAAGCCATCGAATGGCTTACAACTAGACGTGCCGATAACCACGTAGTTGGGATAATCAGTTCTCCCTACTGGGGGACGATCTGGATGGGATTTGAACCCAGGCTTTTCGTTTACACAACACCGCTGGCGCCTATACCACCGGGCCGCGTTCAACTAGTTTCCAATTAGTGCTTTATGACATATATCGTCAAATAAATTTTTTTGCTAATGTAATTGTTAGCAAATATTTGTCCTTCATTTCTGGCACGAGAGGATAAGCTTACTTTTTTTATAAAATATTGTTTGTTGAAAACAACTTAGAAACTAGTTTGTAAAAGAAAAGTAGGTTGCTTGTAGGGACGACGTACAAGTTTTACAAAGAACATTTAAGGATTGTTGTATGCCCGGGATAAGGCAAAGAATAAGGAGGAAATGCCTTATCAATATAATTGTTTTTTTTTTTTCTCAACACAAGTGGTGTTGACAATACGGCACTGGACCGTCATATTCAATTGTAAATAAATAAATAAATAAATAAATAAATAAATTTAAGGATTGTTGTTTCAAACAATGTGGATGATGTAGTTTGCAAACAAACGTAGGATAGGAATCCTCTTATTTATGTTAATGTGACTTAAAATAGTTAAGAGGAGGGAAGGGAAGTTGAGGTTGTTGTTTTCAACAATGGCTTCCATAGCCTGTATCACTATGCCTTAAGCACTAGACCCCCTAGCGCACAGAACAAACTTGTGCTCCAGGGTCTCTGGCTGGGAGCAGAATGAGCAGGCTGAAGGAGACCGATTTATCCTGTCGAGCAGCAGTCCGTGTGGGACCTTGTTGTGGAACCAGCAAATACAGTATCGAGCTCTGGTCGGATGAAAGTCTGTAGCTGGTAACTACTGAAAGGCCTAGAGGAAGATCGCTTTTTTTTAATGCTTAATCCTCCTGAATCACGGTATAAATTCTCTTACTCCGTTTTTAGTAAACTAGTAATCTAAAATTTAGTTTATGAGTAGTTCAGATAATCTAAACGTTAGAAAAGTATTCGAAACGATAATTGTATTGCACTACCGGAACAGCAAAATCAAAGTACTGGGCGTAGTTACTTAAAAGCGTTGCCCACTCTAAAGCTATAAACCACTGGGGACAAATGAATAGCCGCACAACTACTTTAAATTCTATATAATGTGACCAATTTTGTCCGGCTCGTCCTGTACTATGCCCGTTGCACTTCATAATGGCGACAGCCGGAAATGGATCGCGTGTAGATATCTAATTCAACGACATCTTCTTTCGCACGATGAGTCAAAGGCAAAGCCCACAATCATCCATACCCGGAGGACATCGTGTACACAACACGATGTTAAGATGGCGCTGTGGAGGGAAAATAATTAATATTATAGTATCCTCGAACGGTGGTTACGTTGTCGAAGTTTGGCGAAACCCTGATGTACTTAAAGCCATTACTACCCCAACCTGCTATATGTACAGGTTGCCTAGCTGTTTCTTTCCCTTGTCCCTTGGCTGGCACGGTTTGCAAGTTGGTTGGGCCCCCTTCGGCA
Source organism: Anopheles maculipalpis (assembly GCF_943734695.1). Classification (NCBI taxonomy): domain Eukaryota; kingdom Metazoa; phylum Arthropoda; class Insecta; order Diptera; family Culicidae; genus Anopheles; species Anopheles maculipalpis. The sequence goes on from NC_064871.1 coordinate 49,925,470, forward strand.
AAGATGTAACATGTAACGTGCCCATTGGAACATGGGGAGATGGTGTTTGAATGACGTGAATCCAGCTGTGAATGGCTGTCGGCATCGAATGCAAACCGGGATAGCAGGCCCAAAAGAGAAAGGGCGAAGAAAAAATGTTTGTCGGTGGTAACTGTAGCCCCGACGAAAAGAAGGGCTTGCGAAAATTAGTCACACCCTCCGTTGGGTGTTATTAGATTGGGTTAGGAGTTGCAGTTGGGTGGGAGATAATTTTATGTGTCTAAAATGGTTAGGCGTTTCGCGTTTTTTTATATATACATCCAAAGAAAATATTTATACCCTGCGCACCGTTACATCGTATTCGTTGATGGTGGGTGGGGATGGCTGGAATGTGTATGTGTGTTTATGTGTGTATGATATGATGAAAAATGAATTACGGCCATAGTAAACACACGCGGAGGTCGTGTACGCTAACGACCCCGCAGGCCAATCCCTCTTTTTCTACATTTATACCATTTAATTTCACCAACCAGCCGAGCCAGTTAGCCGAGCTCGGGTTGTTTTACACGCTCGAGATAGAATAATGGCGCGGCTGCACTTTTTCGTTCCAGCTCGTTGCACAAAAGCGTCGAACAGCGCGTTTGTTCACGGTGTGCTGCATTAACGCGCCTGGGAATAGGTCCCGCGAAATGCATTTATAATTCAGATTAGTAACAAAATGGTGTGCTCTGCAAGGGAAGACGTATCAGCAAATGCAGCGTATGAACGCATTTCGCACGGTGTGGATGGGAAAGCGGGTCTAAAGTATGTCTGTTTTTTAATTTTGAAATGGCGATCGAAACTAAATGCCATTTTTATGTTTATTACAGGCAAGTTACAGCAATCCAATATGAGTGAATTTTGTGTGTTAAGCTTTCTATTCTGGTGTGGTCTATAATGGCACACCTTTACGCGTTTTAGCTCTCTATTCTAGGTGATGATGTCATGTGTGGTTTGCAGCAACTTTACCCTTAAAACTGACTTCTCCGTACTGAATGGCTCGTAATTTTGTTGTGCAAAGTGTTACCATATTAATAGGCCCATCGAATCGAAGGTCAATCTGCGTCATAAAACATTACAAACTAGACAGGCCGGGTCGGGTCTATTGGTCTGAGTGATCATTTTTATGACCACTCACCTAGGATTAAAGTGTGCACTTATTCGCGTCCTGATTCGCCGCGCAATCCATAGGTGCGGCGAGGACTTATCCTGACGAGCGCATCCAGCAAAACCAAACCCCGCAAGAGCTCGTTTCGATCGTTAAAATCGATCGTAAAAAATATTATGGAAACGGCCAGGAGGCCACCAGCAGTTGGAATGTTGCCATTTTACGAGGGCAGCTGCGGTGCATCCCGCCCATGCGTTAGTGAATGTCATTAAACTCGCCACTAAAGTGTCGTTCGGCGTTCGGTGGCGAAACGCGATCGCTTCAGGGGGGGAGGACCGAGAATATCAGTTGCATCGGTACCTTGCATCGTTATCGAGACTGATTAGTGATCGTGATAATGATGGCTGTTTCGGTGGCCATTTGGACGGACTAAGCGGGAAACTGTGTGCAAGTATGTGGCAGCATGACTGTGGCAAAAAAACACACTGGCCACAGGCCGTTTTGTTTATACCGCTGCGTGGCGTGTGCAAGTTTCTTGTTGTTTTTGTTATAATTTGCCAACCATCCGAGCAAGAACAGAAGGACTATTAAAAATCAATTTTCCGCCCGATCCTCATTGCCACAGTTTTATCTCCGGCAAATGGGCGCACTACGCTTGCCTTGTCTTTTTACAGGGAGGCGATTAAAAACGAGTGAAAACAAAAAATAAAAACAGACATAAAACGCGATTAAAATGTCAGCGAGAGTGACTGTAGTTTTTTATATTTTGTTGCGTCTTCTTTTTTTGTCTTCTGCAGAGTTGTATCATTTTGTTAGCTCAGAATCAGTTCAATGGCCGATAGGGCGCTACAAACTCTCGCTCTTTCTTTCCCTTCGGTCTGTATCTCCCTGTCGCAATTGTAATGATCAGAACGAGCATAGGAATTCGCGTACATGACGTTGGTTAGCATTCTGGTTTTGCAATGTTGTGATGGGTTTTGCGATTTTTCCACACGCATTACGGTAGTTCAGGATACATTAGCCGTTAATCGGAAATTTGCGTGGTGACGTGGTAATTTGTAGTTTATTTATTTGTGATTGCTTTTGGCTGTGATGGCGGAACGAGGGAATGGTTAGCTTCCCATGCTCGGACGGGATTCATTTGATAATCTGATTTATCCAGTGTTTGGCTTTTTGGATGCTGGGAAAGGCAGTTTGTGTCACATTGTAATAAAACACATGACTTTTATTATTGCCGTTCTTCGGTTGGAGAAGCTTGGAACTAAACTGAACTGATTTTAATTATTTCTATCCACAAACATTGGGATTTTTTCTATCTACAAAAGTTATATTTGATAAAAGATAAACTAGAGCTACCAGAGGGTTTTCTGGACTCCTTAATTTGTATTTGATGACAGCGGCGCTGGTCTTCACACGTCGGAATCGGGATTCCCCGTTCGGATCGTTTCCCTCGCAGTTAGGCCTAGCTCTCCAACTATATATATGATTTCAACAAGTCTACCCAAGGCTCACCATTCGATCGTCAGCGTGACCGAAATCGTTAAATCAAGAAGCAGAGCGAGAAGCCTCAAGTTGGTCTTTCATTTAGAGAAGTGCTGTGCAAGTGTGGCAGAGTTCTATTTTCTATTTTTTATAGTTCTTCTTCTACTGTTGGCTTAACGACCTCTAAGGTCGCGGCATGGCCATCGAAATGGATTAAGACTAGCCGAGCTCATGTAGTTGGTTAGTCTGTCCACACTAATGCTACTGGGGAGTCCGGATGGGATTTGAACCCCGGTCCTGCCGTTTGAAGACCGGCGCCGCTGTCGTCTATACCACCGGGCCACCCCTTTAGCTGTAGTTACCCACTGCAGTTTTTTCTCACTACGCCCGGTGGTAGAGGCGACAAAAGGTAGGGGCGACAAATCCCATTCGGACCGATCCTTCGTAGTGAGTATTGACTGTCGAACTACGTAGTATCAGCAAGTCTAGTAAACCAATCTATGGACGGCAACTCATCTCTGAATTGCTTTGAGTGAATAACAATCAGATCGAGCAATGCTTGCAAAGCAGAAAATTAAAATATTATCGAAATTAAATCTTTCCAGCGCTTTTACTGCTGTCCGCAAGATGAGACTACTGACTCTAGAATTACTATTAGGTGCGCAAATAACGGCCGTTTTTTCATAAGTTTATTCTTACTCTTGGCATTTTTATTTGTAGAAAGTGGGCAATCAAAGTATTGGCCATTATTATTTATTACTTTCTTCCACCTTCCACCGGGTATCCAATCAGTTCTGGATCTGTTCATAGGAGGAGAACTGCTGGTCAGCCAATCCATGTGCCATGGATCGGAACAGATGGAAAGCTGATGGTGCCAGATTCGGTGAATACGGCGGGTGCGGTAAAACATCCCATTTGAGGTAGTTTTTCACAGGTTGCGCAACATGTGGCCGAGAATTGTCATGCAGCAGAAAAACTTTGTCGTGGCGTGATGAGTATTCCGGCCATTTTTCACGCAGAGCGCGGCTTAAGCTCATCAACTGTTTCCGATAGCGTACACCAGTGATTGTTTCTCCCGGTTTCAGAAGTTCGTAGTAGATGACGCCGAGCTGGTCCCACCAAATGCTCAGCATAACTTTCGAGCTGTGGATGTTCGGCCGAGCTGATGATGTTGGGGCATGACCGGGGGATCCCCATGATTTTTTGTGCTTGGGATTGCTGAACAAAATCCACTTCTCGTCTCCCGTTACGATTCTGTGCAGGAAACCCCTTTCTGTTGTGCCGCTGGACCAGCAATTGACGTATGAAGTGTCTGCGTTCAATGTCCCGCGGGTTCAACTCGTGTGGTATCCATTTGCCTTCGTTCTGTAGCATGCCTAACGTGTTTAGCCGTGATGATATGGCCTGACGAGTTACGGCACGGCTGCAAGCTCTTCTTGCGTTTGGCAGTGATATTCCTCCAGTTCCTCTCGATGCGCTTTGGGTGTCGTTTTCTTCGCTCGAAACAAAAACAACAACGCCTTCCGCATATGGCGCTTATCTTGCTCAAAATCAGACATTTTCAAGAACTAGGAACTTTTACTCGTACGAAATAATCACTAATCTGTTTACACAGTTTGATTACATCATTCCCGAAATTAATTTATGGCGTTTAAAAGCGTCAAAATCGCGCCACATTCCACATTGGCCCCATCGATTTCAAAACGGCCTGGATGTATTTTAAAATATTGCATATTCTAAATAAAAAACCCCCGATTGTATTAGATCGTTTCAATGAAGAAAACATACACTAGTCATAATTTATTGCTCATGTCTCTCTTCAATGCAACCATCACGTGAAGTGGACGCGTTGTAGTTTTATGCTTCTCGACGAGTTTGACTCGTTACCATCTTACGACATCGTCCGGAAGTGTCCTTAAGGACAATCTGTGTGGTGGCATATCGTAAACACCGCATCAACAACATCAAACCCCGAACGGAACAAAGATGCAGTGTCGGTAGTACGTGCGTTAAAACCGTGCCTGAAAATATGCGCATTTTCCATTTTTATGACTTTATGCGAGAAATTCGGTTCGGTTGCGCGGTTCGGTTACTCATCATACAGCGGTCACGACGACGGTTCTGAAGGTTGAATAGATCCGTCCCAAAACTAATCCGTGAATCGCATCTGCTGCATGGTGCCGGCAGCGTCCAAGCAGTGAGCGCGAGAATGTGTGTCTGCGGCAGTAAAACATGCTCGGTTTTACGATCCTGGAAAAGTTTTTCCTCGCTTTTCCTTTATGTGGAACGGATTGTTCGTTCATTCGTTCGTCTCTGGTGTTGTTGCTGCTGCTGCTTCAAGATGCCCTGCCTTGCGCGTTCCGTTGTTTGATTTATTTGTATAGAGTACGAGTACGAAACTAATAAGTTCTGCACCTCTTCCTAACCTCTCCAGGGAGTTGTACCTCCCGGAGATGGCTGAAAGACAGACAAAAGTCATGTTTGTTCGACGGCGGACGGTGGTTGGTCAAGTCAAGTCAAGTCTGGATGCGTTCCAGTCGTGCTCGTTTCCAATTGACTGCATTCGGTAGTGAGTGAAGACAGTACCGGGGTTGTTAAGATGCACCTACCCGACTGGATAAGCATGTAACGTGACGTACTGCTCCAAGTGAAGGTACAATTGTTCGCCTTGTTTTTGATTAGTTTTAAAAAATTTGGCTGATTTGTTAAATTTTTTACGACTTTGTTTATGAAACGGAGTTGAAGAAAGACGAACAAGAAAAGACGGAGCTCGAGCGGGTAGTTACGGAACGATTGCGTCATACACGTTGCAGTTTTTGGCGCCATCCTGGAACGAGAGGGACAGAAAGTGGTGATGTGCATCAAACTATGCTGCATGTGAACACGAAAGCATCAAAATACACGATCGAAAACACAGTGCATTGCGCGGTACGATAAAAAGGTTTGAATGCGTCATAAATCGAAAACGGGCAGATGAAATGAATTGGAAACGAATTCTGGATTCTCCTTTCCGGGTTGAAAACGCGAGAACAGTTTTATGGGATCCTTTGAAGTGAGATGATAAGACATGGAAAATGTTTGTTAAAGTTTGATGACAATGTAACTAGCTGTTTGGTCCGCTGACTCGCATATTATTAAGGGTTTAATGCGCGCTCCTAGCGTAAAGTGTCACCGATCGGATACGCTTCACAGACAGTCTAGTTATTGAAAGCGAGACCTTGGACATTTATAGGCAGTCCAAGAACGCAATTCACAGCGTGTTTCGCGAATAATTTAACCAACGTCGTTCGCTAGTAAACTGGGCAGCCTTTCTTCAGCTGCTCTTTTAAATGTTGGACATTTTCCAGAGCGTAATAAAACTTCTAATGGTACGCTAACGACGTGTAGTTGTACTTGGTCCAATTGGCCACACTTAGGAGGCAGGGTTCGTTTTGTGGGAGGGTATTATTTTAATTCTTCTTTTTAAAAACTCATTCGTTGTGCCAATTGCGATCTGTCAGTTTGCGAACAACCGTGGTGCCACAAATGAGTGTTAGCGTGAGTGAATTTCAATTCCCGAAGAGGTCCGCGGGTCCGTCATAAAACACCCCTCCCTTCCCATCCTCGTTGCCCATATCTTAAAATCCACTCGTTAAACGCAAAACCACGAACCGATCGGCGCTAGTGGAAGGAAGGGTCGGTGTCCTACTCGCTACGAGGCCAGGGCGCTCAGCGCAGCGCAACGATCGTAAATTATAATATGATTTTTATTACATTTTAGCGTAGCATAAGCCGAGGCCCGGCTGAGACGTTCGTAATTTGTTATAATGTTATGGCTTTCCATACGGTGGGGACCCTCCAAGCGCCCTGGCTGACTGACTGACTGCTAACTCTGGTCGCTATTGTTATTTTTTTATATTTCCTTTGCCAGCCGGAAAAGGGCTGGAAGTATCAGTCACTTTGTAGGGAATGGGATGCGCGAGAAGTTCGGCTTGTTTCTGCAATAGTTCCCGCACATCTTGTCCCGATGCTTGTATCGGCATACATTTAGTTTAGTTCTTGTTTTATTTCACAAAAAAAAAAAAATAATAATTTTACAATGCTCGTATGCTAGCGTGCGCTGGCAGTTGTGTTTGTGACTGGTGGTGAAAAAAAATCGACCGCCGAGCAAAACGGTCGAAATGCCTTCAGATTTCGATCGTGCCAGCGCAGTGAAGATTTGTAGTAACGAATTGCGAAAAGAAACATAAATGCGCCACAACTTCACAACGCAGGAAGGAGAAAAGCTGGTGAAGAGAAGCCGGATACAAAATTGCGGTTTTGTAGCTTTTATGATCCAATTAGCTCTAGAACAAGCACTGAAGAATGGTGAACCAAACTCCCGGGCGGGGTTGGGAGTAATACGAGAGGGGACCAGCCGGTCCGGTTCGGTTCGGTTGGCATGGTCGATGGAAATCGAAATCAACGGATATGCGTTCGCACACACATGTTTTTTTGTTTCTTTCTTCCTTTGCATGTTGCAAATGAAGCATTGAAGTCGCGCATGGGAAGTGTCATAAACTCATGTATGCAATTTGCTTCACCGGGTTTCGTCACTGATCGTCACAGTGCTGTAAATCAAACCCTTTAGCTGCGCAGTAAATGAGAATTATTGCACGAGAAGGAATTTAGACTTGTGTATGGAAATTAAACTTAAACAATTCCGTGTCTGTCCGGTGCTGAGCACGTCCAGGATCGTAAAGAAGGTCATCATACTGTCATAAAGGATTGGTTTTTGTTCGCAGACATCATTAGTATGTTGAGATTATATCCTTTTTTGCTGTTATAAAGTCTTAATCATAAGGGGCTTTATTTTTATATATTTATTTTATTTGCATAATGAAAAAGAGTAAGAAGAAAGGTAACTGTTTCTTAACGCAATAAGGACCACAATGCCATTCTACTATGTACCGAATAGTAAGATGACATTGAATGTCAAATTTTGCGCGCCAAGAGAAGCCTCTTGTATTTTCCGTTTGTCAAAATGTATGTTTTTGACAGTTCTGCCACGTTTCGAGTCACAACATCAACCCGACTAGGAGTAACTATTTGTTTTCGGAGCTTCGCCAAAAACTGGGGAAGAATCTATGTCGAAGAAAAATGTGTACAAATGGTACAGTGATTTCAAGAATGGCCGTGAGAAGATCGAAGACGAGGACCGCCTTCGGAACCTCCTGAAAGTTGCCGGTTTTATGTAAAAACAACAGCTGGTTTTTGGGAGTTTTTCGCAACAACTGGCACCCATTTTGTTCCGCAGCCGCAGCATACGCCAGATTTGGCACAAGCCGACTTCTGGCTGTTCAACAAGCTAAAACGGACGCTTCGGGGACACCGTTTTGACACTATCGAGGGCATAGAAGCCGCAGCGAGGGCGGAACTAAAGGACATCCCAGCATCCGCGTTTTCCACCTGCTTAGAGGAGTGGAAGAAAAGATGGAAGAGGGGCATTGCATCGGAAGAGAATTACTTCAAAGTTGAAGATGACCAAATGCCAGATGCTATAAAGATGACATCCAAATGAAGGTTTAGCAGTAAGTTAGAAATTTGAATGTTGAATGTAAATGAAAGCTATCATCCGTCAAATTCTTAGAAATTAAGAAAGTCAAAAATGTCACATTCATAGATCTTAGAATTATTTTCCACTTTGTACATCTGAACTTTTGCATAGTTCTTCCGAAATACTCATGCAGGGTCCAGCAATGTCGTTTGTCATTCGTTTATCAATGCGTTTTTGGTGGACGCGTCAAAGCGATCTCAACTGTCACTCCTTTCATCAATAGCATTTCACAGCCTTTAAAGACCTTGAGGGCTGTGTTGTCTTGTTCAATCTTGATGTCCAGCTTTCCCGTTTCCCAATTTCGTTGCTTTCATTAAATTATTTTAATCGTTAGCTTGAATCGACGTGTACACTGGTCTTATTCAAACTTCATATCCTGCAACATAATGTATTGGTTAAAATAGGCTTCTTTTGCTTGCCATTTTGTCTTCAGCCAAGCCAAGTCTTCAAGCTGAATTCATCATAGACCCAAAAAGTTTTCAAGCAACTGTGACACACCAGTTTGTTCAACCTAAACAGGTCCACGATGTTTTATGCGCTATTACATTGCCGTTTCAGTAGTTTATGTTGTACCATGCTTTTACCCAATCATAAAGTTAGTTATTATTATCCGTGACACAGTTTTTCTATTTAAAAAGGGAGCGTGAGTGTGAGAATGCGCCAACAGCCCTTTTGCCTTTCTGTTGAACCCAATGTGGTGCTGTAATCTACCCACACCTTACATTTGAGACTCTTTGCTTTAATGGATGTACGAAACGATTTTTCCAAACCCTCGTGGCTTTCGATTGGTTCCGAAAGGGGTTCGTCGTCGGAATTGGGATACCGACCGACCGCTTGCTGTAATAGAGCGTAGATATCCGAAGAAGATGGAAACCATTTCGTTAAACCAAAGGAACCTGTACCAAGAACCCGAACGATCGTACCTGGGGGCATCGTCGACCAGCCTGTGATAGTGTGTGCCGCGACTAGATGATACATACAAAACGCACATAAATCAACATGTTTTCGGGTGGGTGGGTGATATTGCGGGCGGGCGTAGCATCAAAGGAAGCGAGCGAATAGAAAGAGCCGACTCGAGGCGAACTGAACGTAGTGTAGAGTATCTGGTGCACTTCAGTCATGCAGCTTCACTTTCCAACGCTATATGCACCGACCAACGGGCAACGGCAGCATAACGCCACGGTCCTACACTGCTTTATCCTCTCCATGGTTGGGGTGGTAAGCATACTCGACGATGTTGCGCCCAAACCGAGCATGATGTTGCTGGTGCACCAGAACGAGACAGGGCAACGCTGCACAGCATAAGACAGAGGCGGAGTCAGCGCACCATTGGTCGTGTTGGAAGGTCGCACTGTTGCTCCCTCTCTGTTCACTGTGACAAAACATAACGCGGTGCGGTTCCTGCTCACTCTCGCATTCGGAAGTTTTCCCCACCTGTGGTGGACCTGGGTGAGCCGGTGTGGATTCGACACCACTGGCTTCTTGTGTTGCAGCAAACCGACCGAACACGTGTTCTTGCTATTTCCCGGGGCCAGGACATAGCGAAAACCCGAGGATCTAGAGGCATCGGTGGTCGGTCCGTGAAGCGCCGCAAAGTGAAAATCGTGTCGACATCGTTTATGTTGGACAGTGGAAAAGCCGAACATTTGTTCGCATTTGTTTTGCTGCACTGTGCAGCAAATGCTGCTGGAGTTTCTGCTTGTGGGGCGAGCAGTCGGATTCTTCTTCATGTAGGGCGTTGCGCTTTTCCCATCACGATGTTACATCGCTTCGAGCAACTCTGAGGGAAAAAAAGAAAAAGTCGGATGTTCTTGCCGGAAAAGCTTACTGGGATTGCTGCATTTTCCCGAACAAGCTTTCTCCTCTGCATGAGAAAAAGCAGCAGAAACGGTTAGTGTTTTCTTCAACACGATGTATTATGTCAACGACAGCCACCATTGGCTCTACCCGCGTACATGCTCGGGTGCAGTTTAGTCGCCTGCTTCGCATTCGTCTACAGCGAAACGAACGAACTTTTCCGAGCACCACAATTTCCTCGCCTTTTTTTCTACTGTCGTTTGCTTTATTGCTGCACTTTTTTCCCCTTTGATGTACAGCGTTCGGACGCCTTAAAGGATTGCAATGCGCGATTACGAAAGGAAAACGGTTGGATGACGCGCGAAGGATGTGTGGTGGTGGTGTTGTGCCTAATGAAACAACGATGTTTATGTTAGCGCGAATAATTCTGACACAAGCAAGAAAAGCTGTCCAGCGAGATTAGTTCCCGTGCCGACCTCTGATGCCTGTGTTTGAGTATGTTGGCACTGTGCTCGGAAAATGTGAACGTTTGCTTTTTTAATGGCATTGCTCGTACACGTACACACATTGCTTGTTACCAGATAAAAGAGTTTTTTTGCTTTTTTGCGAGGGACACAAGAAGGAGACCGTTACGAGGACAAAGGATTCGGTTATGCAAAGAACGTTTGCTCGCCGTATTGTTGCGTCAGTGTTCGGAACGCATCGAGCCGCATAAAAGCACTGAATTGAAAGTCACGGAAGGAACTCCCAAGTATATAGTAGACTATTGGCATCGTACAAAAAAGACAAAGAGGCAAAGGTAATTGAAGTGTTGGAGCTGAATTTGGTAAGGATGTGGTTTTATGTATGCGCTCTAGTGCATTGTGGGCTGTGTTTATTGAATGAACATTCTCGTGCTGTTGTTCGAGTTCGGCTCCGAATTGTAGTGTGGCGTTTTGTTTAAACAGCTAGAACAACCGGGCGTACAGTTTAAGTACTACCGAAAAAGAAGTTTTCTGATGCAGCGGATAATGACTTGGCACAACGGTCGTTCCTAGCGTTAATTTTTCCAGCTTTTAAAGGAAATTTACAATATTCAAATTAAAGTTGCAATTTAGACGCAATTCACAAGCAAATAGGAGGGCATAGGATTCATAGGATGCTAGAAGTGACTTTTTTATAGAGAGCAAATTAGTGTTTTACTAGTCATTAAATACAGTATTGGACAAAATAAGTGCAACTAATCAATCCCAATCAATGAAACTCTATATTGAAGATGCATAGTAAGTCAATTGTGAGAAAGATGTTTTAAGATGATTGAAACAGCACTTTTCTTGTATATTATAACAAAAACTTCATTATATATACATAACAATTCATGAAAAAAGAAATAAATATAAAAAATCATCGTTTTCGCCATGGACAAAACAAGTGCAACTTCGCGTGTTGTTTGCCAAATTTAAATTTTCTTGCAATATTTCGTTGCAAATTCTTTGTTTTCAATTACAGCCTTGCATCTTCGATGCTTAGACTCGTTCAGGTGATCAATGAAATTTTGTGGAATTGCTGCTCACGCTGCTTTTTGATTTGTGCAAACAACTGATCCTTGCGTCGAACACCTTCACGATCAATTTGCTGATTCACGATCTCCCACAGGTTCAGATCCGTAGATTGGGGCGACCAGTTCCATCACCATGATTTCATTATCCTTAAACCACTGTTTGATCACTTTGGCGGTATGCTTGGGATGGTTGTCTTGTTGGAATATCCATTTAAATGGCATATTGCATGCAGCATAAGGCAAAAAAAAAAATTTCTGGATGTCATTGTGACATGAAACGGTCCATTATTTCATCGATTTGATTAATTGGACCAAGAATGTTCGCAGAAAAACATCCCCAGACCGTTACCTTGCTTCCGCCATGCTTTACAGTCTTCTGACAGTAACGTGAATCTAAGCATTTTTCAGCTGGTCGACGTACACGGAAAAAACCCCGTCGCTTCCAAAGTTGTTGAACTTCGACTAATCGCTGAATAGAACCGTCCGCTATTTCTGCACATCCCAATCAATATGAGATTGAGCAAACAGAAGTATTTTATTCCGGTTCCTATGTGAAATCAGAGGCTGCTTCGCAGGACGTTGAGAGAAAAATCCGGCTTAAATTGCATAATAATTCGCACTTTGAACGAAGATTTGAATGGATCTTTTTTCATGCTTCGTACGATCATAGTGGTCACAAATCGGTTTTTATGAAATTCCACTCTTGAAATCATCTATTATTTTCTTTCTTAGTTTCACTCCAAGGCTGTCCTATTTACCTTGTAGTGTTACAATAATGCCAAAAGAACACTTTTTTGCAGCAAACGAATCTTTTTCCAACGTAAAACAAAGTTCTTAAACGATGCTGGTAGAGAGAATAGTTCAAAGAAGCGAAAAGATACAGTTGTTTTGATCAGCAAAAAATGGTTCTTGTCCACAAAACACACGCTGTGATCTGTCAATTTGACAGCTGATTGCTGCAATGAACATGGAGCAAACGTCTAGAAACCTGAACCGTTAACTGCAGTAAGTGTCCCGTTTCCTATTTCAAAAAATTCAAATATGCTGATCCTTTTTATGATTGATCTATTTGAGTTGCACTTTTTTTGTCAAATACTGTATAATGACAGGAAAAAAACGCTGTATATAAAGGTTCTGAAGAGCTATTATTTTGGACATGTCTCTAACACGCTCCAAGTGTCAAAACTCTGTACATGTTGTGCTCAACCAGTAGTACAAACAAAGCACGCGTTATACCTATTTGTCACAGCATCAAGCTCTTCAGAATCTTATAATACTGAAGGGAATTACTCTGCCAAATTCAAGACTGCAAAAGCTCATATATCAGCTGTATAATATCTAGAGCTGCTACCACTAAATGCATCACCATTAAATTAGGAGTTAAGGACATTTCCATGTAGATTTCTCATCTGCGTAAGTTTATTGTGATAAATCGTTACAATTTGTACATCCAAAGATTCTAAACTTCGAGAAAACGATAACCAATGAGGAATTTTAATTACTTGTTGCCTTACCTAAACTAGAAGTGAGATTCTAAATGAACCTAGCCAGAATATAAATGTAAGCGATGAAAGATGCAAAGTGTGTGGCTGAAATCGCCAAAGGTTTCCAATGCATCACCCTGCAAAGTAACATTTGTCTTAACGTTTGCCTTGAAGCAAACATTCCAACAAGTATGGAATTACGAGCTATTTAGTTGTCATGACCCAAGGCAATACATTCCTCCCCTCTATGCCAAAAACAAAAAAAGATTGATTAACATCCTGACGGCTCATATCACTTATAAATGCCGCCCATAAAATTAATCGAAACAACACGCGGCTCAATGAACAATGTTCTTACGCGCGGTTCCCATCTACGGGGATAACATGTTGCCTGGCCGGCGCAGCGAACACAAGGTCATACATGCCAGCGAACAGGCTGTTCCTGCCATGCCGTGCCAGCCCGGTACGCGAGCAGCAAATCGGCAGAGAACAAAAAATGAAAATAATTGAATCAAACGAGTCCCGTGATAAACGATCCGATTGATTCGTTAGCTCTCCGGCAGGCACTCCGTTCCACGAGTACCGTTTCTTGCGCCACGTGCGTTCGGCAGTCTTATCTGAGATTATACGGACGAGAGGTGACAGCTTAAGGAGAAAAAAAAAGCTGCGGTGATTATTTAAATTAGCACCACAAACGGAGCGCGCTATGGAAGTCAGAGGCGAATGGTTTTAGTGCGCCTTATTGAAGAACAAAAAAAAAGCCAAGGTAAGAAGCATAATACCCAAGGCAAGGTGTTTCGTATAAGATCCGCGGTGCCCTTTTGGCACCCGATAATCTGCAAAAAAAAAAAAACGTTCGGAACAAGAATATCGGAAGCTCGGATTGCAGGTCTCAGCTTCAGTAAACCAGATGCACACACGCTTTACTACGGGGGCGTTGAGGCAATCGAAAGCAATCAACATCAATTAGCAAGTTTATTTGCTGCTTCACACACTGACATCGGGATCTGTGTTTATGTATGTGTGTGTGTGTGTTTGGTGTGTATGCTCTTCCGCATAATACAAATTGGCTGTTTTGCCTTATGGCAGATCGTTTTTGCTTGGCGGCATATAGATGAAAGTATGATTTATCGCCGACAATCATTTCTCATTACAATGGCACGAGGATCGTAAAATCTGTGCTCCTCCGGAAATGTTGGTGTGTTTGTGTATGTGTGAGGGGGTGTGGGGAGGGTAAGGTGCTTAGCTTTGCTATGTGGGTGCAACACGATCCCTCTGACAAGGCCAGCATTCATCTGCCAAGTGACGGGATATTTGGGATGATCGCGAAACGGGCGTTGAAGGTCGCGATGCACGTTCTTTTCTAACCTTGCTGAGTCACCCGGTAGCACTAGGATGGTGAATTGTTTGCCCCAAAGGAAAACGGTATGGCACCAAGCAAAACCAACCAATCGCTACCGTACGACGATCGTTCGATTATGGTTTGTTTAGTCTGGATGCATAAAATATTGCTCAATTATTCAATTTATCGCCCTCCTCGTGGGGTAGAACATTGAACATTGCGTCGAACATCGATCCGTACAAGCGAAGTGCAAATATTTTAGTGCCCGTGTGCACGTGTGTTTGTTGTTGATGTTGTTTTTTTTTTTTTTGTTTGCTTGTTGATATGGTTGGTTTGTGGTGATGTTGTTTGCAAATGTGCATCGTATCGCGAATAGAGACGGTGCAGTATGGAATGGAAATGCAGACATAATTGTGCAAATAAACTACTGTCGGTGGAAGTTGGAATGGCAAGCGTAAGTTTTGCTTGCTGATTGATATTTATATTAAATAAGGAGTTACATTTTTCAATTCAAATATATTAGAGAAAGATTAATCGATTCAACAGATTATGATGACACTTTTATTGTAGTTTTGTACTACAATGTTAGCAGGAAAAAAATCAAAAAGAGTTCGAATTACCCTACAAGCTAATTATTTACTGCTCTTTATTTTCTGTTTACCATGGTACGAGAAATAGCGCTCAATGTTTTAATCCCCTCCTGCTAGAAGCGATCGTTTTGTCATGATCAAAAAAGCGAACGGTTGAAATATATCACTGCTTACATTACACACCATCAGCAATATTCGAGTGATGCCCTTTCGCGAGCACAGATAAAAACCTTCTACAAAAAACCCACGGCAGAAAATAGCAAGGAAAGATCGACAATGATCTATTGACTAGTGTGATGGCAAAACGGTGGGTTGGTGGGCGGTTGATTTCGGTGGATCCTCAGCTCAGGCATATCTCGGTCCCAGTCTGCCCCGGATTGACACTTTGACAGCTCTGATGCAATACCCATTTCCAGAACGGGATGGCGCGGAAGATCGCACTCGAGGCATCCCTCAAACCCCGGAATGAGCAATCGGTGGAAGAAGCTTATTTCCACCAATCAAATGACAAACGGGCGCGTGCGTGCGTGTCAGAGAGGTTTGGAGGGTGAACAAAACCAGGGAAGTAGGGGCGGGGGGGGGGGGGAGAGCGAGTCTGAGTAGGCATGAAGATAGTGTGCCTGCACTGCTCGGAAGATTGAAGCTAAATTAAGCACAAGATTAGCATGACTGAAGTGACTTTTCAAAGTGTCAGAATGGTTGCACACTCGGTGAGAGCTAACTGGGATTGCAATTTTGCGTCTGGTGTACCGAGGACGGGAATGCTCCGGTATGCAGCAAAGGGACGGTACGGGAAGGGGAGGGAGTCAGTTGCAGGCTTAAGGTTGCCCTCAAGCCATTGAAGTCGATACCGTCGCGCGGCCGTAGTGGAGTAGTAGTAGAGTAGCGCTCCGTCGAGTGGTTGTGAGCGATGACGAAGACGATGTTGCTTCTACTGCTGCTGCTGCTGCTGCTGTTGTTGTTGGTGATGATGATGATGATAATAGTGCAAATATAAAATAAATCTTCTGTAAGCTTTGTATGGTGTGGCAGCGACAACTAACCCTTTCCAGCATTCGGACGAAAGGAAGGTAGTAATAGCCAGGAAACACGGTAAGGGTCAAGCTGAAGGAGGCCTCTCTACGGGGTTTGCTGCGCTCCGATGCACGTTCCGTTTTGCGCTGTGATTGATTATGGAATATTTATTATAGTGTCTTGTTTTGAAAAAAGAAGCTTCAAGTGTTGAATTTCTATACCGAGGGCTGTGCGTTCTGGGATGCAGGGAAAACAGGGGACCATGCAGTGGTGAAGATCCGGAACGTCGCTCACCGCTGCGGGATGAAGTTATTGTGTATGCGCTCGCACTGATGGGAAAGTCATTTTTCACTGTAGCGGTCAAGCGCGTATTCCAGTTCGTTCTTTGGTTCGTGAGGAAGAAAAGAGGGAGGGATAGAGGGAGACAAGGAGATGGTGGGAAAAATTAAACAAAAAACTAGCAACTAATGAACCGCATCGCCGTGTTCTCGTTCGCAATCGCGATTGACACCTTCGATAAGACGCTCATAATGACCCAACAGGGTGACGTTAGTTCTACGTGCGATAAGATTATAATCGATAGCGGAGCACTGTGTGTGTGTGTGTGTGTGTGTGCAGGCCAAGAAACATTCACTCACTTGTCATAAAGATGCAGACAAATGCTTGGGAAGATGAAAGAAAAGTACATGTAACAATGAATTAATTCTATCCGGAATTAGCTCGTAAGTTCTACAATTGCAATCTTTTCAATGAAAAATGAATGGAAATGGTTTTCTCTCTCTTTTTCTCTTTCCAAAACTCCTATCGTCCCTTCCCCTGCCCTTCCCCGTTTTCTTCAACAGACGATGAGCTAGTGAAGCGGGCCCAGTGGCTGTTGGAGAAGCTCGGTTACCCGTGGGAGATGATGCCACTGATGTACGTCATACTGAAGAGCGCCGATGGCGATGTACAAAAAGCACACCAGCGGATCGACGAAGGTAAGCTGGCGATGATGGTGTCGTTCGACATCGCGTACATCACCGTGTCAGACATCTTCTACTGTGCCTAGTGAATTTAGTTAGCATACAATAAAGGGATTTTGAAAGGACACAACGAAAGGGTTCTCACCGTCGAAGAAAAGAAATGCAAATGTCCTTCAAAATCCTCACCTACCTACCTCAGGAAAATGGAGTTGCTGTGCAGAAATAGGTTTTTGGTGAGGAAATCTTGCAGTTAGATTAGAAGCTTGAGAAGATGTTTGAAGTTAGGTTGAGCTCCAATATTTTCTACTTCAGCTAGCTAGCAGTCGGATAGGCAGAGCATGTATCAGGATATTAGAGTTCCCTTGGAAGGTGAAGCAGTCGATCCTTCTTTCCTCTTAAAAAGTAGCAAAGGGCTCCAAATATGCTTCACAATTTCTGTTCTATTTTGTGTTCAAAATTCTTAAGATTTCCCTGTTTCCACCATGCAAAGTAGCGTGTACCTTGACGCCTTACCTTACCATTACCATTTATTATGTTCAACTACAGGTCAAGCGGTGGTCAACGAATACTCACGATTGCATAATCTGAACATGTTCGATGGCGTGGAGTTACGCAATACCACCCGTCAGAGTGGATGATAAACTTTCCGCCCATTTCTAACAGTCTGTTTCCTCTGTATGTATATCGGTGTGTGTCTGTATGTAGAGGGTGTACGTATGTGGTGGTTGTGCGTGTGCGTGTGTGTGTGCGCGCGCGCGCCAACCTACAGCGAAGGAATGGGCGCGCACCGGGATGGTGAACCGAATTCTTCGATAGTTCTGTGCTATTTTTAAATTGAAATGAAAACAAAAACCATACAAACCTAGCAACAACACTGATGCCGATAAGTTCAAAGTAGTGTTTAAGGAGTGTGCCCCCCTCCCCCCTCCGCCCCCTTAGTGAGCTAGTGTGAAGTTTGTGCAGCAAAAATGGTGGGTGGGTGTCCCTTTTTCGCGGTCTGTGCCTGTGCCGGTCTACGCAAATCTACGCACGCACGCACAACACGCATACACAAACGAACGCTTTCGATTATGTTGTATATAAAAGTGTTGTGAAGGATCGTATAGCTCATCTCGTAGTGCTGCACGACATCCTTTTTAGCGAGCGCGTTCACGATCGTGGGTATTCGACTGCCACGGCCACGGCTTACTCTCATGCAATATTCAATCTCTTGCAAACGACCAAAAATGATCACCCTCCCTTCTATGTATTCTTGCGTTCTTTTTTCTATGTTTCGCGCCGTTTGGAACGTATGCTCATGTATGTTCGTCGATCGGGTGATCGCCTTGGCCCTCGGTTACAGTGTACATACGGTTCGAGGATAACTTTGACCTGCAGCCGTTCTGGGGCTGTCACGTGTAGCTATACTTGTGAGATCGGGCTCCGGCAGTGTAAACTACTACTACTACTACTACTACTACTACTACTACTACTGCTACGGCTACTACTACTGTATGTGTGTGCGTGTGTGTGGTGCAGCAGTTTCTACGCTTGTTTTATCGCAAAGTCGCATGAAAAAGACTTTCCGATCCATCCGGTGTCTTGAATTCGCAACCCATGGTCCCATTTGTGCTGCCATCTGCCGCCGTGAAGTTGTGCTCGGGGGGACGACCTTGTCTTACAGTCGTGTGCAAAGTAATTTAGGCGTTCAATGTGTTAGGATAGTTAAAACGGGGGGCGAACAGCAGCAGCAGCAGCAGCAGAAGAAGAGGCGAAGATGAGAGAAAGGAAGAGCAAACCTGTGTTCCACTAGTAGCCAATAGTTTAGCGTGTAGTATATAATATCTTCACCAATCAACCTTCCAACCATCGTTCAACCAATACCTGAGTCAACATCATCGTTATCGTGCCACAACTTAATTAAAGCAACACAAGAAAATGGGATAAATAAACATTGTACCGCGGAAATCGTAGGGCGCATTTGGGCGCCCCTACGTTCCCATGCCATCGTCATCTCCAATCAAACTGTACGGTAGTGTGTGTGTGTGTAAGACGTGCGTGTGTGTGTGGGCGCGCGCGTGTGTGTATGTGCAACGATTTAATTGTTATTAGAGTACAAACGAGAGCAAGGAAATGTCTGGTTATTCTTCCTCCCAATTGCCGGTATTAATGAAATATGGGCCATCTTGCTTACCCGGTGCACTCTGAGCACCTGAATGTATGCACACACCCAAATTCTGTCCTGGGTCCTTCCCTGTAACCACATCAATCAATAAATTTTGCCACATCACTACCGCTGTTCGCGGTACTGATGTTGAGATCGGGTTTTCACTTCCACTTCTACAATCAATCAATCCGTGCAGAAGGTATGGTAATCGGCGATCGGCTGCACCAACCGAGCATCCGCGGTCGTCACCGGGACGTTCAGGTGTGCAAGATGAGCTGTACTAATTGCATCTCTGCTTTCTTTTCCATCCATCCTTTCTCTTTCTTTCTGTTTTTGTGCCTTCGCAACAATCCCTTCACCATCCAAGGTAAACGAACGATTAAGACGTACGAAGCGCTGGTGAAATCGTCGCTGGACCCTAACAACGATCGTTTGACGGAGGATGACGAAGACGAGAACATATCAGTGACCCGCACCAACTCCACCATTCGATCGCGGTCCAGCTCACTGTCGCGGTCGCGATCGTGCTCGCGCCAGGCCGAAACACCGCGTGCCGACGATCGGGCCCTGAACCTTGACACCAAATCGAAACCCTCCACCAGCAGTAGCAGTGGCACCGGCTGTGATCGAGACGACGGCGACTGTATCGCGTTCGATGACAGTGCGTCCGTGGTAAGGGCGACACACGCGTCACGAGCGGCAACGCGCGTAAGCAGAGGTCGTTCCCGTAGCCAAACGAAACGGTACACCCAGACGGTGGAAAGTACCAACGCAACTAACCGATCACCCGCGCCCGATGAGGAGCCCGCCGTGTACAAGAGTCTCGCGGAGGCGGCGAGCAAGATGGCGCGTTCGTTCATCCCTGCCCGGGAGCCGGAAGATTTGCACACCCGGCACAAATCACCGGACCGGGAGGACAACCCTAGCCAACCGTACGAAGCGTACCTGGAGTCTGTGCGGCGGAGTAAAAAGTCCTTCACAATCAAGGACCAAGGTGTGGCTGAATCGTCCGAGGAGTGTTACGACAAGGAGAAGGAACAGCGCATACCGTACTCGTTGCCCAAGAGCACGTTCGATCCGCTGGACCTGCTGAAGAAACCGAACGGGCTGCCGTTCCCGATGTACAAGTATAACGAACTTGAGGCAAACAACTTCGCGTTACCATTGCTGTTGCCAGGGCTGGAAGCGGTCAATCGGACGCTTTACACGACCCACTTCCCGTCGCAGCTTCTGCCGTCCAGTCTGTATCCGCCCGTTAGTAGCGAGTCCACAACCGTACCGATGTTCCACTCCCACTTCTTGAGCTACCAGCCTTCGTTGCAGCTGTCCCACGTGGAGCCCTTCTATCGGAAAGAGCAACAGCAGCAGCAACAGCAACAGACATTAGTTGAACCAAAGGAACAGACGTCTTCGTCTTCGCCCAGCAGCAACCGCTTAACGCCACCCAAGGGTGCATTTTTCTACGCGAGTGCGGTGGAAAATTCGCTCACTGCTCATCAGGCTTCAATTGCTACCATCCATTAGATTGCACCGCCATTTCCGAGCTGGTGCAAGAGTGCAGTATCCGGCCGTTCGAAAAGGTAGGTTCCTTTAACCAAATCCTAGAGAGCAATGCAAATCATATACTACAGGGAAATTCTTTGATCTTTGGACATGCTTTTGAAGCGTTATTATTCCGTCAGCCGGCACATTGCTGATGACCCATCGAGGAGATGGATAGAAAAAAGAGTAATATGTTGTTGATGACGGATTCGCTACCAGTCACCGGTCGCGCTTGGGGCTGATTTACTTCTGCCAGTATCGATCATCGTCAGTGTGAGAAGTGTGCTTGTATAAATCATTCACAGCCAAATCAACGTTTAGTTATTGATATGGGCGAGCAAAATACGGAACAAAAAAAAAAAAAAAACACTTCCTGCACTTTACTCTTTGGGTGCTACAATCTCTCTGCGTTCTGACGCCGCACAATGGTCCAGTGACGGAGCTAAAGTTAAATCCTTCATTTTATTGATTTGATGTACAAGTTGATTGTTTGAGGATAGTTATTTATCGAACATTTAATTTGTAACGATTTGTTTTGATCAAATCTCGTGACTTTTCTTTATTATCTTATTATCGACAATGTTGGAAAATATAAAAAGAATTTGAAGCTTTTTATTATGATGTTTTTTTTTCTAAGAGATTCCTAGGATTTATTCTGCAAGATGTTTGCTTGATATATTGCAAGATTTGCTGCTTTTAAAGATGACTTCATAAAAGCATCAACATTTATTCAACGGCAGAAGAAGAACAATCTCTATTAGTTTTATAAAGTTATATCATTTAAGGTAATGGTCTCAGTGCTTGATTTTACAAGCACTCCAATGTACAGTCAAAATGAACAGAAACACTGGTTGATAATTTGTGTTGAATACATTATTTCTCTGAAGTTTCTGTATTGGCTGTATAAAATGATTAGCTTCTAATAGCTAATGGGCTGATTATCACATACAAATTGTCAAGACAAGTTGTCAAAAACGGAAGATTAGAATTATGACAGCCGTTTGTTTGTCTGTTGGAAAAATAAAACTTAACGAAAGGCAAACTTTCAAGTGCTCTGCCAATAATTTGTATTCTCTAACAAAAACGGAGACTCGTATTTGTAAAACTGTTTTCCGTCACCTATTCCAAATGGAAAGGCGCCAAACTCACACGATCCTGTGTGTTTCCAGTTCGTTTTCTTGAACAGTTCCAACCAAAATGTGAGTATTTTACTTAAGAAAGGATCTTCCCGAACAAAAGTATGGGAAAAAAATATCGCCGAGCATCTTGCTGCTCATACGTTGCTTCCAAAATATTTAAACACTTGGTAAATGCCACGGGGAAAATTGGTTGAGCAATTAATTTATTGAAATCTTTCTCGGTTCCATTTTGGTAACTACTCTCCGCATGAAACCGCAGCGTAGCAGCCAACATTTCTTTTGACGTGAGTCTTTTTGCTCACAGGCAGAAACTTTAGCTCAATCTCATTAAGAATATCGATGAAAAGTTCCTTCGATACACGGAAATGTTTCTGAAATCTGAAAAGAACAACCTCGAGAACATATCGAAATGATTTTACACAAAAGTTCACAGGCGTGAGTTTAAGCTTGATCAAGCGTGAGTTTAAGCTTGATTGGTTAGTTCCAAAGGATCGAACATACTACGAAGCAGCGGATGTTGTTTAGTAAGATCTTCCATTTTTTCATCATTACTACAGCTATCATCGATCACATGAGTTGAAAAAATCATTTTGATATCCTAAATATTCGTTTTTTTTTTTTTTGTTGGCTTCATCACTTTGACAAATTGATTTTGAAGACTTAACGAAAAAAAAAATGCTTAACGAAACTTGTCTGTCACAAGAACGGTTTCATTATGCAAATTTATTTTCCCTTTGTATTCACAAGCTCGTCTTGAGACTTTTCCGTTTGTAAGAGAGAATCAGGTCTATAATCTGCTAAAGTTGTCCACAACAGCATATGAAAGCATTCCAAAATTAAATGATGCTTTTTTAGTATCATCTGCTGTCATATTGAAAACAGTTTTTACTCCTCAAAAATCATTTGAAAAAAATAGAGCATTAATTGCACCATTCCTATGCAAATTCCTAACTTTTTGAACTATATTGACCGGCACTGGTAGCATAGTGCTTCCAGCAACGCTTGGGACCGGACGATGTATTGCAAATTCTAAATAAAAATAATCCATGCGGGTCGGAAAGCAAATAATTTATTTCCTATTTATATTTATTTTTAATCACCCACAAATGGGGGCGTACGATGGACGCGCACACCAGCAGCGGACTAATGCATGCCTTTTGTTGCTTCCCGCTTGTCCAACTATTGCCTGCCCTGCGCCTTATTTCGAAGTGGCTATTTTTCACTTCACTGCTGTTTTGCCTGGCAGCCTTCGGGGCAGTCGGTCCCTTTTTTTTTTGCGGCCAAATGTTGATATGATTCGACACGACGTAACGATGGTGTTGTTTCGATGGTGTGAGAAGGGTTGGCAAACAACAACAAATACAACAAAAAAAAAGAAATCGTTGTTTCGATTATTCAAAATTTATACACAAAATATGCAACGCGTATTGGTGCCCCTCATCATCGACCGTTCGTTCCTTCACTCACCGGCAACAATCAATGTAATAATAGTGTGTGATGCCGCCGGTGAACCAACTGGGAATGTATGCGCTGGTTCAAGGGGAAGGGTGACGCAGTGCAGAAAATGCGTTCTGCAATTGCGCTTCTATGTGGCGGGGGACCGACTGCGTCACGAGTGAAAGAACCGGAGACCTGTGTTCGTCAAGCGGAAATAAACAAATCAAAACAATCCATCCCTACCCTGTGCCATTCATCATTGGCGCGATTCGGTAAATGCAGCCTCCACCAGCGAAGCTGGCGCTCTCTATGCACATGCATTGTAAATATTCATACACAGTGAGGGAGCGAGAGAGTGAGGGAAAATCTGCACTTGTCCGACACTCTCGCTTTTCACACTTTGGTTGCTATTTTTATTCGCCTGCTTAACTCGGCGTTGCTTGTTTGCGGGCGCGTTTGTGCGCTTAATCTGCACTCTGCTGGAAGGTCTCTACTAACTCTCACCCAAACGACTGAAACTGCTCCACCATCTGGCAGGAAGGAAAACCGGGACATTCCCCCAAAAGAGGGACAAAGCTGAACTGCCGATGGGTTTGTCCGCTGTGTTGACGGACGGGAGCAAGTTATGAATAAATTTAGTCCATTCGTTATCCACCAATGCATCATTAATGGTGGCTGGTCTAGCGTGAGCTGCCGTTGCGTACCGGTTAGGGTAAATAATACGATTTTTACATTCCAATGTCGTAGTAACTAATTTTGTGGCACACTTTGGAACAGGAGTGCCTGAGTGCTTGGCCTTTGATTGGATGCCGAACGGAGCTGGTGTGGGCTTAGGTTTAGTTAGCATATCCGTAGAAAACAGTAATAATTTGTAGTGCTTATGAAGCATGACGGAGTTTTCCGGTTGATAAGACATAATCATGAACATATGTCAGAAGTGGTATTTGGACGGCAAGCTAAGCAGATGAGATGTCCATGGTAGGACATTTTAACAACACTCGAAATGCTTTCCGAAGACTTGTTGGTAAGCGAAAGCAAATAAAGTACGAAGTAACCATTTACAAACATAGTATATAATAAATATTTGGGTGATTTAGTATGCCATTAGATGGCCGGCATGACTCAAAGGTTGTTAAGCAAAGAAGAAGAGTAGAGTAGAAATATCTGCAAAGACAGTTTGCTCTTGGACATGGGCAGACATTTTCTGTTCAACAATGAATATTTTGTGTAGTAAATTCTTCAAGAATTTCGATCCCAGTTTATCAATTGCGTTTGTTATTGGATATGTGATTGGCAAGAGCCGTAGAGTAGACGGGTTAAACCTCACATGCTCTATTTAGCAACGCCATTCGATTTGACAGTTCTGTTCAACGAGGTCTTCAGCACTCTTTTGCAAGTGCAAAAGTTTCGGTACCGTTTGCACCAAATCAAACACACTAAACTGCGTTACACAGAAACTGACACACACACACAAAAATACACATGATTGAAAGAGTCCTCTCCGGAATGCATTATGCATTAAGGGAGAGGAGGCGTTTTTGTTGTTCGCCTGTGATGCAACGCACCCGGGACCGCATAAAACCCCGCGGGACGATTTAACGATCATCGTAAAACGGTATAATACACCCGACCCGTGTGTGGCCGTGTGCAGCAAGACGGGGCAACACAAAACCTCAACCAGGAGTGCGGCTTGTCTGGTGGTAGAGATCTTTGCGCTTGATCAGTTCGCGAGGTCGCTCAATGCATTAGGAAATAATATATATTCCAGGCAATAATAATTTTCTATTTTACTGCCTAGCGTCTGTTCACGAGGCAGCTAGATGTGCGCTGCAGACCGTAAGGGTACGTACGTACGCCCAAGGTTTCCGCGGCTTATCGTCAATGGCAAATCTTTGCATCTTTTGATGATCGATTCTTTGGTCGAAGGGGATGAGACATACCCCGACATGTACGGGGAGGGAGTGTGTTGGGTAAGACATAGAATAACACTAGCGTCGCTTGAGTGACTTGACTGGCAGACACCCCTAGACGAGTGAGAAAAAGCGTCTTACAAGACGCGCTAAATGCAACTTTACTACGGTCGTAAAATAGGTCGTAAATATCTGCCAACATATCCCACCTCCTGTGGAGCCAAGGACCGAAAGCAAAGACACACCGGGCCGGTGGTGTTGGCGTGCATTTCAAGGCGGGAGAGGCGTAGAACCGAACTGACCTTCCCAAGACAGATACCGCTTTTCCTGACGCGTTTGCAAATTTTTATGCTAAAACTTTCTGGCCCGTTGCGTTGCAGCATATGAATGCAGCTGAGTGTGCAAGTCGGTGCAAGCACACACGTTTCGATGTAAGCTGGCCGATAACGAAAAGATGTGTTAACGGCCAAGTGTCTCGTGCAAACCTGAACCACTGATACGTCTACAATCGATAACGAACTTTACGATAATCCGCCCGGACGCCAAGACGGCCCAATAACCTCACCGGTTGGCGCGGAATTAGAGTTAGAGACATACACACACACACTTTTCGTGCGAACGGTCTCCAGCGCAACATTGTGGCCACAACCGGGTCATAAAAAAAAGTGGAGGACATCTGTGAGCAGATAATTTACAAGCTACTTTGTATAATGAAAAACGCATTAAAACAAAACTACGCACACGTTTCGCTCCACTCTCGCAGCGGCAGACTGCTCGACTGGGGCGACACTGACGCCGCGGTTCGCACTGATGTCGCAGTCGACGGAGCATTTCCGGGTGATCTCAGCTCATGATTATTGTTGGTCGGTTATGATGATGCCACACGGATGCGCCTAGCGTTGTGCATTAAAACACAGACACACCAAGGGGGGGGGGGGGGAAATGTTTTCGTCTTGGGAGCTTGTTTACCGGCCCAACGGCTTAAGAAAATGAAGCTGAGTGTGAGCTGCTGTTTTCCAAAACCTCAAAATGTGTCTCTGTGGAGAGATAAACTGCCAGGGCTTTAGTCAATGGTAGCTAAAGGTGGCTGACGGTCGGCTTGTGTTGGCGAAACCGGTTCCGGTACTGATCGGCCATTACGGGCTAGTGAATTTTACTAGTTTTCAGCGAGATAATTTTATGGCTTTCCATTTGAGCGAATTGCTTTTTTTATTGCCACGAACAGACCGTCGGGGGTTGTCTGGAGCGAGCTCCTTTGTGTGTCGCTCGTTGCAATTTGCTCTGCATAGGGCTGATTGTACTAATGCAAGCAAAGAAAAAATGCAAAATGCAAAGATCGAATATTGGTTTTAAATTCCTTTTCACACAATGATTACCATTTCTAGAATTAACAATTTCTTTTAATTAACGATTAAACAATTTTCTTTTTCGTTTATGAATTTTTCTTCACCAAAACACAGATCGAACGATTGGAGCCACCGCCCGACAGCAAATCATTCGTAAGCCGATAGATGCTACCCCTAGTCTTGGCTGTTACTGGAGCTTCGCGGGTCTCAAGTTCCGTTCCTTAGCAATGCATGCGATGTGAACCGTCTCCAACACCTCCCAAGTCATCCACCCCACAAAAAATCATCCACGTCGTCGTCAGGCACGCAAGCAAAACTCCGTAAGTTGTGCTTTTGTTTATTAAAATAAATATCTTCGCCGTGCTCCGTGTTAAAGAGATGTAAAACACGGGAAGAGATCTGGAGTGGTCCTTGGATTCTGAAAAAGAACTACAAAAAAAACATTAGATTATTGATATTTTTTTTCGATCGTGCAACGAAGGTCTACACTGTGATACAAAATGTTGTGTACAGGATAAATAATAGAGTTGTTTTGTTTGAGCTAAAAAGCGAAAGCTAAACAAACCAAGTCGCAAAACTTGTAGAAACATAGCAGTAGCGCAGAAATTATTGCAGCAAGGTTTCGTTTGATGGTGCGTCATGTGTAAAATGGAGATACAAATTGTAGCAGTCTTACAGGAAGAAATAAAATGAGATAAAACTGTAACAAACACTAAAAATATAAAACCACAAGATGGAAGAGAAACGTATAAGCTTAATACCAAACCCTCTTCATATGTTACATTGCGCCTTGTTGTTTACTTTTTTTTTTTTGCATAATTTTCTTGTTCAAGTTGTTTTCGTCCTTGGCGCCATTTTCCCACCCAAAATTCTCCTTTGAGTTCCTACCATGATGCGAATGTGTGGCAAGAGCAAGTAACTCTAACAGTATGTGTAGCAGCAGCAACAACAAAAAAAAAGTATTGTTTTCGGTAACCAACACACAGCACAGTTGGAAGTGTTGGGAAACAAAAATCTCACTAAAATGAAACTCATCATTGGCACAAAATAAGAAAGTAGGATGGAAGGAGGAGGCAAGGTGATCTTGGGGGCACCACCCAACCCACGGTGGGGCCAACAGAAAACAAAAATGGGGATGAAAAGATTCATCAGTTACTTGTTACTTCTTCCTTTTAGTTTTGATAGCGAATAGAAAAAAAAAAGAAGGATTGTATTCATCTCCCATGGAAGATGGAACAGCGTGCGGAAACATTAATCTGTTCGATGTCAGCAATGGTAGAAAACAGAAGAAGTAGTAAACAATGGCTAGTAAAGAATCGAATTGTGATACATGCGCACCGGGCGCCCTACAGCAGCATATTGTTCATGTGTTAGCCTTAATAGTTTTGTGTAAAAAGGGTTCCAGGAAGGAATTACCCCATTAAGGTTCTTGGTTGTGCAAGGGAGTACACATACACACATATTCTCACACACATACACACCTAGAACGCTGCACACGATCGTACAAGTTTCGTTTTAAGGGAGGTTTTACTGTGCTAAGTTCGATTGGTTATTGAGCTTTTTTTTTTTGCTTTGTGCTAAGTTTAGGCGTAGGAATATGTGTTTATCGTTATGTTTCCTTGTGAGGGACAGAGTGAGTGAGAGAGAGAGAGAGAGAACCATGGGCGTCCTTGTTAAGTCAGAACACATAGCCAACGCGCGGATGCTACATCAGTCGAATTTAAATATTAAAACAAATGGAAAACAGAGAAGCCACATACATACAGAACATATTTGCAGTAAGAAAAAGAGAAATGGAAGTTAGTGTACAGAAAGCAAGGTTAAATGTTCCATTTTAAGAAGAAAACAGTACAGTTTAAGCAGAATCTGCAACAGAAGCGAGGAAAGAGGATGGATGGGAGTGGACAAAGAAAGTTGGATCAAAATGCAACTATTTTAACGCCAACTAAATACGTTGTGCAGGAGGATGTGAAGAAACATGTTGAAAAATCGCATACAATATTAAGCCGAAACTCTTTCGCCATTTCAACACATACAGCAGCATTGAAGAAGATCAAAACTCGGTACATCTTCATCATCATCACCTAAGAAAGCATCCCTATAAATGAATATATTTTCACAACCATAGTGTGTGTGTGTTCGCGGAGAACCAAGGAAGCGGGTTTTTTTTTGGAAAATTGTTCGCTCGCTTTGCTAAAGATCATCCTGTAGTACTGTAAATTAAATAGTCCTTAGTCACAATCTATCCAACAGCGAGATGCGCGAGCCTGAAAAAAAAAATCCAAGTTAAATGCAAATTTTATCGCACCAAACCCTAGTTCACGTACACTCAAATTCACTTATTAAACTCAAATACAAGGGTAAATAGTCAACACGACAAAGTTGTAAATAGAAATGCATACAGTGCTGAACAACACAAAGGTGTACAATAGAACATGTATCAATAGGAAAGCATAACTTGTCAAATCAAAACGCATATTGCGCGTATTTGCTTGATGTGCGCATATAGTTAAAGTGGTGTAAAGATGCAGCCAGATGTGAAAAAACGGTTTTAAAAATTACAACAACAAACCCTCCCTTTTCTCTCGCCACCCACCAAAAACCCCATTATAAACAACCAGAATGTGTGGTAAGAACGTGTTAGAAACTGTAAGAAATAGACGGCAGAAGAACAAACTGCTAACAGTCGATCCATGCTAAGTGTGTACGGATGTGTACGGCTCTGGTGCGATGCAAAAAACCGAATATACCGAAAACTGCAAACTTATGCAACACGGCCAATGAGCGCGCATCTGATAATGTTTGTGCGATATTGGCAACACAAAAAAAAAATCATACAAACAGAAAGAAATAAAGTGGAACAAATGGAAAAACAAAGCAAAAACACGGTAAATAAATTATTAATATTATTACAAAACGCTCGTCGTTTGTCGTGATTGTTTATGGGTTAATGAAAGTAACAAATAATGAAGCAAATAGGAAAGAAAGACATCTGGATTAGCATGCTGCTCCTGTTTACACTTTTTATTAGACAGAAGCTACTTTTCAGGCATGAACATAACTGCTGAACTACCTGCTATCTGAACACCGCTTTGTTAAGTTTTTATAGGTAAGTTTTTCCTTTATTTATTTATCAATAAATCAACACCGCATGTGATGACTATGTGTATAAACAAGATTAGCAGGGCATTTCCTCCTTGTTTTTTGCCTTATCCCGGGCATGATCGGTTGTAGGTGAATGTTGAGTGGGTGGTTGATGTCCTGGTCTATTTTGGTTGTTGTTGGTAGATGTATTTGGTCCGAGAGTTTTGGTGCAGCTGTTCTATTGATGAGGGTTGAGTACTGTCAGTTCGGCTACAGGGTTTCTGAGTAGAACTAGACAGGTGCGAGGCATTTCTAAACAACGCTCAAGATGAACTGGACAGCGGGAAGGTGGAACTGGACAACCGTCGCCCTTTCTCGACAGTGGTCAATTTGAACTGGACAAGCGCTAGGTTGAAGTAGACGATGGTCAAGTAGACCTGGACAGTTATATTTGAAATGGTTGATGAAACGTTTGCAAGCGTTTCTGAAACGCTAATTTCTGTACCTGTTCGTCGGTCGATATTCTCGACTGCGCTCAACAAGCAGGGTCTTGCAGTTTCAAATTCCACGCAGGACCACAGAAGGTATTCCACATCGTGGAATCCGTCACCGCAGTCACACACTTTTATGGTGCATGATACGTTGATTGAATAAAACGTCAGAAGTCACCAATTAAGACGAGGTTTAAATGGATCAAATACAACTTCAGAGTAATGTGCATTGCGAATCTTTAAGCAAAACCATAAAGCTTGAACATCTAATATTATTTGATAACCTCAGGAAATGCTGGATGTTAATGCTAAAAGAGCGTACAACGGGGAAGTACTACAGGTTTTGTTCACTGAAAATGATTGAAGAACTTCGAACAATCTTGAATAGCATTGACTCATTGGCCGGAAAGGAAAAATGCCGCAGAGCGACCAGGTGCCAGGAATGTATGGCTTATTGAAGATTCTTTGCTTGATTGCTAGGGTGGCGAATCGGGAACTTTACATTACAAATTCGTGACTGTTTATACGGTTCTAATTTGCCTGGATCTGATTGTGATTTGTCTTAAAAATTGTATCGCTTGTATGTAGATTCGTGTCAACATGGTAAATATTCCGTAACGAACACCATTTTTGGTTATGATGATGAAGTTTAAATGAAAAAAGATAGAAAGAAACGATTCTTAATGAACCGTCTTAGCCGCAAGAAACGCGCTCAGTACTTTGGGTTAGACTAGACTTGGAGCAACTCCCCAAACATTTTAATTGAAAATAGTGCACGGAATCAAATTTTTCAAAGATAATTTAGACTCTTTTGAGTATGTTGGAGTTGGTATGGAATCTTCATCATCAAAAGATTGCACGACTGCCAAGGTTCCTTGGAAAACGAAGTCTCTCAGACAGCAAGGTCCGTAAAACGATGAGGATTCTTGGTCAAAAGATAAGGATGAGGATTTCAGGATTATGAGGTCTACGAGCTGCTTTAGACAACAAATTCTCCAATCCGCAATTCTACATTATCTTCTTCTTCGAGGTCGGGATGGGATTTGAATCCCTAGTTCTGCCGTTTGAAGATCGGAGGCGCTATCGCCTGCACCACCGGGCCGCTCCTTTTGTGTCTTGTTATTTAATTTAGTTGTTTAGAATCAGTTTAAATTTCGAACATGTCCAGAAAAAAGCAATGAATGACAGTCTCTGGACGATTGTAAATAGAAGTACCAAAGGAGAGGACGGTAAGTGTTGTAATTTTGCTTTCCGAATTGACGGAATGCAATTAATGCAATGGATGATTTATTTGCTGTTCCAAAGTCCTATAAAATATCAAAATGAGAGAAAGAACGTTTAAGAAAGTACTTAATAGTTGTAGAAATGTGTTGCTTTGTCGCAGTTCTAAGCTTTTCAAAACAAAAAACGATTATAGTTTATTCGCTGGACTAAACCGAAAGGTCGTAACTCATTTATAAAAATAATAAAAATATATCCTTTAGGGAACGTTCGCAAAAACAAAAAGCTAACACATCGTCATTTTAAACTGTGACACGATTTTAATATTAATTGTTTCATCGCATCAATTGCCCAAAGTGCATCACGTGTGGAAAAACAGGAACTCCAAATTAGGTTGGCTGACAGTGAGTTTGAACTGGATTGTGCTTCTGTTCCCGGTATAGCTTCCTCCTTGTCATCGTTGCTCGTTTTCTAGGTGATCTGCAAGGACATGATGATGAGATGAGGCAAATTCAACTCTTTACCATCACCACCATATCCTTCATCCAATCACCAACCGGTAGCTGAGAGCGGCCGGTACAGAGTAGAGTCAGGACGATCGTTTTCCTAGCATTTGTGAACCTAACTGCATCAAGACGGCGGCAATCATGATGCTGTGTATTCGTGATGCAGCAAGTATCCGCGTGGCCTGCCCGTCGACAGCAACAGCAACAAAAAATAAAAGGGAAAGCCATAAATGCGACAAGAAAAGGGACGATGCGAAACAAAACCGCATACACGGTCTTCCCCGGCTCGACCGTGGAGTAAAGATGCCGAACATTCGTACTGAAGTTTGCAATTGGGAAGAGGGTTTGCCAGTTTGCCAGTGCCGTTGCCAAACCCCGTAATCATCGGGACTGTCGGTTGGTTGGAAGATGCGGGCGAGACACACCGCGGTCATGCACGAACCACCGGAACACTTTGCAAAAAAGGAAGTATCGATACGCTTTCAGCACGATGAGGCTCCACGATAACGTTGCCCCACCATCCCCAATCTCCCTTTAATCACCCCCCCCCCCCCCCCCCACCCCCCATCAGCTCGGCACGGTCGATTGTTCAGTATCGGAGCACCGGAACACATAAACGCTCATCAAGAAAAGAAACACTTGAGCAGCGAGAACTTACAGACATACACAGAGACAGTTGAAATGCACTCGAAGAAGCAAGCAACTAAACCGAACTGTGCAGTGAAACTCATTTTCCCGCGATGTGTGGTACGGTTTACCTTCTTTTGTTCAAGCGTTTCATGCAGCGAAAATTTCATTTGGCGTTTGTGCGCTTTAGCGATTTTTTCGGTAAGCGATCTCATTTGAACGGCAAACGTGACGAAGTGCAGGTTGGGAAGCGAAACCAAACCAGCAAATGAAACCGTTTGATGAGCCAACAGAAAGGAGGCGAAAAAACACCTAATCTAAACAGCAGCAGCAGCAGGTATATCGTAATCTGCTGGGAGTTTTATGCGGCAAACTTTACGACGTTACAGTTTATCTGCTTCGCTTCGTTTATTGGAACGGTTTGCAACCGGTGAACGCTGTTGTTGTGCTGCTGTTGATGGTGAAATCTTCAAAAAGATCTGAATTTACTTTAGAGAACACACGAACAACACCTGGAGAGAGTGAGCTGGGTTGAGATGAAATATTTTCTTATCAAACCGATCGAGCAATTCTTATCGCTTTTTTTACGGTAGGAAAACTTTAAGATTTAAGATGTTTAAAGTATTGAATTAATGTGAAGAAAGAAACAAATGAGATCGTGAAAAATAAAGCTGAATCACCTGAGGAATAAAGCTGAAACTATCTAACGAAGAGCAACAGCTAGATACTCCACAGGGAAACGATATCATGCTATTGCCACCACGTTAAATATATTAGTTAAATGTCTACAAATTGTAAGACATCAGGCACCAACAAAATAGGACAAAACAACCTGCATATTTCTGATGTATCACAAAATTTTTGATGACAACATAATCGTTTTTTCACAATATTTATGAGGATATGGATAAAATACACTGCTGGGTATTCAAAATCGGACACTTCGAATTCGATCGTTCTCTCTATTTTTCGATACATTTATCAGCTTCCTAGAATTGTAAAACATCATCAAAACTGTGCAGGTGTTTTCTTCTACTTCCTTCCTACACGATGATGCGAAACAAGAATTGAAAAAGCTCTTTTCTACGAAAATAAGGGGTTGCAAATGAGAAAAGTCTTTATATCGCGCCGGGCATTCCAAGTCGGCCACCTTAAAATGTATTTGAAAACAGCTATAATAATATTCAGTAGCATTTCCATGAGCTACTATTACGGCCTGCAATCTTTTCGGCATGCTTTGGGCCAATTTCAAACAATACTTTCGCAGCCAGCGTTTTGCGACATTTTTTGTTTTGTTGGTACCAAACATGCCCGATTATATTTGGGTCCTGTGACTGTGGAGGAGTTGCTAACACTGATGAGCAGTTGTACAACGTCCATGGCTTATGCTTGGGATCTTTGTTTTAATAGAGCAAATAATCACCTGCAATACCCAATTGTTCAACACTTGGCTGAACATTTGCCTTAACATAACGCTGAACTGTTGGGGAATCTACGAATATCTCTGATGTTGTCTTTTAATTCAACTGAAGTCAGGCAGGGATTGTTTCGAATTTGTCGAACAATGTGTCGTCCGTCTCTATCATTAATTTTGCGTTTTTATTCGTTGGTGGGTGCTTTATTAGCAATTCTACCATCATTTTTGTACCTTTTTATTATGTCGTGGACTGTAGATTTGCTAATATTGGTGATTTCACGGATTTCTCTAACCTTTCTACCCTTTCCCATGTTAGAAATTACAATTTTTCTATCTTGAATAGTTGTTTGCTTCTGCATTGTTGAAACGTACTTGTTCTACCAATCACTAAGTCGCAAAAGAAAGTAGATGATACGTTCTAGCTTGACCTTTGCTCAATTTGTTCATATCATACGAAATCGAAATAAATCAAAGTGCCAAAGACGCCACTTGCACAGTTTTGATGATGTTTTACGAACGGCTGAATTCGAAGTGTCCAATTTTGAATACATAGCACTGTATGTAACGCTGCATATTACAAAGATATTACATTTCACTTTGCAACAACAGTAATTGCATGATTTGCACCAGCAATTATATGGTAAATTTCCTAGCGCTTATCTCATTTAATATATTTAATGTTAGTTAGAAGACCCTTCCCGGAAAGGATGCCTCATCTCGGGTGTTATTGGTTGTAGCGTTGCTTGGCGTGTGGCTTCGTTA
This sequence comes from Anopheles maculipalpis, assembly GCF_943734695.1. Lineage (NCBI taxonomy): Eukaryota > Metazoa > Arthropoda > Insecta > Diptera > Culicidae > Anopheles > Anopheles maculipalpis. The sequence goes on from NC_064871.1 coordinate 49,960,010, forward strand.
GCTAATGGTAATGCCCGACTACCAGCGTGGCACTTTGTCGTGAGAAGACATCTTATTCTGGATTTACTGGGACGCTTAGTTGCCAAGTGTTTTGTGAATCACGCGAGAAGTCTTGTGCAAAATAATTCTGAATTGGTTGATCCCTATACAAGGCACATCTTTGCAACTTGAATATTCTGTGAAACATTCTGTATTATTTTATTATTCATATATTATATTTTATTATTTATTATTCATTTAAGCATCCCTCTGAAAAACTCATTTTAGACAAAAATATCACTTCTTCTTCTATTGTTAGCTTAAGAACCTACCTACTAGCTGACGTCAGCCCTCGAAGAGTTTGCTAAACGATATCACGTAGTTGGATAAACAGTCCTTTGCCTCTATCACCGGGCCCCTCTACCGATATGTTAAATTTTTGTTCACAAGACGAAAAACAGCTTACCAGAAGTTGTGTCAGGACATATATGCAGGTTTTTGCTCTACTTAAGCAATGAGTTTATGAGCATCCTTTAGTTTATGTCCACAAAAGAGTAGCTCTCTAATTGAGGATTTGAAAATTAAATTATTGTTTATTCCACTTCGAAGCAGGTGGAAAACGCGGATGCTGGGATATCCTTTAGTTCCGCCTTCGCTGCGGCTTCTATCTCCTCGGTAGTGTCAAAATGGTGTGCCCGAAGCGGTCGTTTTAGCTTGTTGAACAGCCAGAAGTCGGCTTGTGCCAAATCTGGCGAATACGGCGGTTGCGGAACAATATGGGTGCCAGTTGTTGCTAAAAACTTCCTCAAAATGATACAAAAATCAGCTGTTGTTTTTCCACAAATCCTGCCGCTTTCGCCGGATGGAGATTCCGAAAGGTCTTGTATCGTCAACCGACGATTGTTGACCACCAAATGCTTGATTTGGACGACGTGGGCGTCGTCGGTCGGAGTGGATGGTCTCCCCCGGACGGTCCTCGTCTTTGACTTTCTCACGGCCATTCTTGAAATCACTGTAGCATTTGTACAAATTTTTCTTCTACATAGATTCTTCCCTGAAGGCTTTTCGTAACATCTGCAATGTTTTCACAGCGTTTAGTTGACGAAGCTCCGAAATCAAATTGTCACACCTAACCGGGTTAATTTTGTGACTTGAAACGTGACAGAACTGTCAAAAACATACATATCGACAAACGAAAAATAAAAACAAGGGACTTCTTTTGGCGCGCGAAATTTGACATCTAATGTCACTTTACTTTTCGGACGCAGTAGTACATTGATAAGTAGTTCGGAATCAAAAAATTGTGTTTATTTTTAGTTGTTTTCAAAATCACATTCTCAATTAGCTGTCATCAAATAATTACATAAATAATTTGCACCGATTTTGTCGATCAATTCTTAATTGGAATAAAAAAAAAACTTCAACTACAACTAGTAATTTTCATGTGTATTCGCAGATTATTTTACGTGTGTGTTTATGCGGAAAATTCAATTATTCGCACATGCTTCAACTATGAAATGTAAGTTATTCTGAACATCCCCCGGGTCGTACAAGAAGTCCTACTAAATGAAACGTTTATTATCTATACTTAAGTCGGGTCAGGAGCAAGTACACGATCGATGTAACTGATTTTCCTTGGCAAACATTCACCCGCCTATTTGATGGTTCATCGGATCGGTCGATAAATCAACCATCGCATCCAACCACAGCCACAACGGTCCAGTTCGGCAAATCACTCTAAAGAGGCCAAGAGTAAACGCTAGCATTACCATTCTTCACGCTGGGGCTATTAAGTTTCGGCTCGGAACACGGGCGCATCGGAACACACACAGGCTGCAATAATCTTCATTGATCACTGTGAAATTAAACATCATAGCGTGGCGCGCAGGTATCATATTCCAATCGATTTTATTCAAATTCTTAAATAACATTTATCTTCACTCAGCTGATCCGTCGCACCCAACCCACCACCCAACTACACACTTAGAATAGCCATTTAGTAGCTGTGCTGCATTATTTCCATGTCGTGCATTATTTGATGCATCGGTGTGAGCGAAAGAGATCGAATTATCCCAGTTTTCAAACCGGATAGAACGAAAGAGAATCCAGCTGGTCTAAAACAAAACAAACGACAAAAAATGCACCGGTGCAAATAGATTACATTATTTGTGTTTCATTTTGTTCAGTGTGTGTGTGTGTGTGCGTGTGTGTAGTTTGCCTTAAATTGTTTTATAATTACTCTTCTGCGACAAACCGACCATAATGTGGCATCACTAGTACAGGTGTTGAGGGATGAGGGACGGGAGTGGAACTTTGCGGATGACAGACGAGTATAATCCGATGTCCTCTGGCAATTTGCGATGGTGATGTATCACACGACAAGAGGGTTCCATCCACACCGGTTATATAATAGACAGCCATGTTATGCATCCATATTTTTTGCCGCTCTCTGGATCAAATAAAATGCACGGGGAAATATCGCAAACTTTTCTTTTTTGCTCCGTTCGATCCGTCCCCATTTCCCTTTCGATGCATATTCAAACTTTGTGGGTGCCTCATTCCGACTCAATACGTCAAACCAACGACGCAATGCAACAGAAGGGCAATCAAACCGGATACCTTGTGTAGTCGAAAAAAAGGTGTGAAAATTGTTCAATCTTCAGCCTTCATGTGCATCAATCGGTAGGTCGGTCGTCTCTTTCGTTGCCCATTACTCCGCAGATATATCTGCAGAAGCCTGGGTGCTGGGTCTTTCCGGTGTGTGACCGTTTTTCTTCCGTTCCGGCACTCTTAAACGCTTCCAATATTTGTGTTTAATTATTCGAACGGAATCCTCTGCGACAGCGCATCCAGCGCATGGTGCAGTTGTCGGGTGAGCATGTGTGGCCGTAATTATGTTGTGATTGTCATTGTCACTCGATGCGCGATAAACAATCTACCTACAATTTATGCACCCAGTGGAGAATCCACCACCATCCGGAGTTAGGACACGGGATGAAGTACTACTGTGGGTGTTGGGAATTGGAGCGTCCAATTCAATGTCATCTGTATCAAAGCGGATGCATAACGAACGATGCAAATGGTGTGGAGGGACAAAGCCCAAATAAAAAAATAATAATAAAAAAAACACCAACAACTAGGATGCTCCATGATGTGTTGGGACAAAACTGAAAGCCTCTCGCACAATTTTTTCACCGGACACCGGAACCCAGGAGGCCAGGATTGAAATGTGCGTTTAAATATATATATTTTTTGCTACTCCGACCGATCTCCATATCGGCTATCCCTGTGGCTTCCTCCTGAGGGTCTGCTGCGCTACACGGTGCACGGTCTAACGCATCCGGCGAACGTTCGGTTTGTTTCCAATGTTGCAGTTGCAGGCGGACGCTTGCGGATGACAAAAAATCACTTACTTCCACTCGAGCGCCAGCGCTTCAATGTGGACAAACGGAAACATATTCCCTCAATATCTCCTTCACCTCTTCTGCACTCGACACATGTGGCCTCGGGGAGCGTGTATGGGACTAGAGTCAGGATCAGGACCACGGCCGAACCGGACAGAATTCGAGGCGAAGAGCGTATCATTCGCACAATTCGTCCCGGCCCGGAACTGGAACTCTTGATGACAGATGGTGCTCGAAAGTGAACTGTAAAACTGGACGGTGCTCAGTGAGTCGAGCAAGGATAAAGCCAGCAATTAAAAAAAGAAAAAAAGAAAAAGAGAGAGAGAGAGAAAATACAACCATCGCTGGCCACAAAATGTAGTACTAACTAAATCCAATCCAAATAATTATATTTCAATTGTTTATGAACGGCCACGCTATGAGAATCGTATGATGTGGGGCTGGAAAGTCTGCCGGTTTTGTTTTCGCTGATGCTGACCAACATAATCAACGTATCCTTTGTGGTTGTGGAAATTCCAGGATATTCCCGGTAAGCCCCAACAAGCGCTTTTTGGTTTGGTTTTACACGCTGAAATGGGCGCTGGTGACAATTGGATGGTAAATGCCAGCATTCGTTCCCCATCCGGGATAGTACGCTGTGTATTGGTGTGTTACACAATGGTCTAGGAGGCCCAGCATTGGTCAAATTATAACGGTCTACAGTACTTGAGGAATATTTTTATAGCTTCATAGATTCAAAACAATAACCCAAAACATAACGATATATTTTTTCATATTTACATCAAATGTTGCCAAAGAATGATTAATGTAGTGCAAAACATATTTTTAAATTCGAATCTTAAGAGAATTGTCAATAATGAAAAGAGAAAAATTGTCAATACGGCCAGGCCGTTCTTACGAAAAAAAAATCTTAAGAAATGATAAATAATCATGCAGATATTAGTACAAAGTTGAAAGCAATTCGTTTTCCTGCCTTTAAAGTTCATAATCACTTCGAATGTCCATCAGCATTCCAATGTGAACAAACTTCTTCACAACTTCTTCACTCCTGACAAGAGAGAAAGGAATGTTATAAGTTCTCAACTATTTCTTCATATGCTTCTGTTTTGTTCTTCATCTGTTCTCTATACTAGATACACTTGATTTACCGTCAAGAATATGTATAGTCGGTCTGTATAGCATAGGTGACGGACATGTAATGGATATTTATAGTACCCATACTACTTATTTATAGTACACATATACGCCTCTTCGATAAGGATTCTGTCCAAAATTAGAGGGTTCTCGCTTGAGAGAAAGAGGAGTTGCTGAAATGTCGGGCTAATGTTCTTAAAATTGTGCGAGGAATTAGAAACTGTAAACTGTGCGAGCAATTATGTCAAAATAATGACATCGATCAAAACAATTTCGATGGAATATCTTGTTGATGCGTTCGCCACAAGAATCAGTATAGTGAAGTGAGAGACGACGACTCCGCATCGTGAGCAGTATTATGCAAGAAAGCCAAGAGCTCCGTTTCGTATTAAGTAGACTAAGTAAACTTATAACAGTTAACAAAACAATATCATACGTTATTTTAGATGTCCTTATTTAAGGCCCGCCTCTTTTCTGTTAATCATGACTCAATTCACCTCTCAATAGGCAGTCCTGCATACATGCACATGTACAGAATGCTATTCGAGACTCAACCAGGTGCCGGTCTTCACACAGCAAGCCAAAGGTTAAAGTCCAAAAAGAGTTCAGCCAGCCAGTCTCTTGAGCCATTAGATGGCCGACATGATCTTATAATGTCGTTAAGCGAAGAAGAATATAAAATCTAAAATATTTCGAGCTATTCCTCGTCAATGTTATTCACGAATTCACGCATATCGATTATGGCGTATAGCAAGGAGCTGCTATAAAGGCATTTCAAGTTAAGAAAGTGTTACAAAAAATGATTAAAAATAAAAAAACACAAACCATTAAAAGAGACATCATACTTTTGTCCATTTTACAATCTCTCGCGCTCTCAATGTTCGTTTGCATTGTTACGCATTACATCGCTTGGAATTCGGACGCTTTTGGTGGATCTGATCGGATCGGTCGGTCGGTCTGTGGTTCACCAGAACGCGGTACTACTTCATTCTCCATAGACCGGTGTTACGTGTTACAGCGTGCCTTTCGCTGATTGTGAAGAAGCATAGACAAACAAATACCGCACCAAACGCTGCAAACGAGATAATACCGAAAAAACCCGGCCGAAAAACTTTCACGGTGTATCAATTTTTATCCTCCCACCGATGAACGAGTCATTGAGGATTGTCCCGATGACACCCGGCAGTTGTGGTGGCAGTGTGCAGATTGTAGGCAAAGCGATTCCGATTGAATTGTTTCGAGTCGATAGCCATCGGTCCAACAACTTGGAGCAGTGGTTGTTGTACAGAGTCGGTTGTGATGTTACGATATGCGATCTCCCGGAGTCCACGACTCGGGTTTCTGGACTTCAGTATCGGTCTACTCCACGGGGCTTAGTCAGCTCGTCGATTTGTCGGCTTCGACCTATTGTTGGCATTGGATTGCGGAAGGATTTAGCGAAGATTCGGAGCCTTTAAGCGGATTAACGACGTCGCTTTGGGGGAGATTCGCTTAGAAGTGCTTTGCATGTTTGTGTGATGGAAAACTGGGCAAAAGAATGTGCATTTGTTTGTTTGACGCTCGCTACAAGCCAATGTTTGCTTACCGTCGGCGTGTAATCCTGGTTGCTGTTGTTGTTTTTTGCCTCGTTTTCTGCTGCTTTTTGTGCCTCCCGTACTCCACCGCTCAGTACAGCACAGCAAACAGTCCCGTGTGTGCTTGTGCTCCGTTGTTTACATTGTAACACCTCTCGGTGGTACGCAACACCACCAGGTACACTTCCCGTTGCATAAATTGGCGAAGAAATCAATCACCACTCCACCATGCCGGACGAACGCACGAGCGGGCGCGCGCGCGCCTTTCCAAACTGCAGTTGCATTTGCCGCACCTTTCGAAGCAAACAAGCGTACGATTCCCTTAATTGAATGATAATCAGCAACGGAAATGTACCGCTTCTGCTCCACTCATCACCAAAGTCGGCGAAACGTTGGACCGCTTCGGCTTCACGGGGAGTGATGACGAACCATGAAGTTTGCCGGCAGAAATTGCCAATAAAACTTGTCGAATGTTGAATGAGCCGAACGCCAGAAGAACTTTTATTGCCAGCTCACCCGCGGCCACCAACCTCTAGCGACCGGTGGGAAAACGGATCCTTTAAAGTCAACGTTAATGGGGTGGAGGGATGTATACCCACCATAAGAAAAGGCGTCCGTTGACCGCTCCGAAGACGGTGGTCCCGGCGTCGTCGCTAAGCTTTGCCCGATCCGTGTGTCTGGTGTGGTGTGGCGTCGTTCACTCTGCCACAGTCATTTGCACACTTTTATTAGGCTAATTTAAATAATAATAAATGCAGCCAGCAAAAGGCTGGCACCGACTATCTTGCAGCAAATTTTACCGGTCAAGGCAGCTTGTGGAAACAGGTGGATGGTGAGTAGGTATCGGGAGGTGAAAGCATGCACAGGGACGGACAGGAAACGCAATGGTTTACAGTTCTATTCTGGGGAGGGTACTTCATTTCTTACCTTTTTTCGTTCATTAATAATTGCAATATTTGTCAGTGGTCATTATCCAGCTACAGCGTCTGGTCGTCTCGATGCTGGATGCGTTGGGGAGTGACTGCGCTCGAAGTGGATACAAAATTTACGACCACACTCGTAATGGAAAGTAATTTTGTAAAATAAAAAAAAATACATTCAAATCATTCGTGCAGCTTTAGGACACGATAAGCACAATGTTTCAAACAGTAGATTTTTAATGGCAATTAAAGATGTTTTAACGGTATAAACTACACATTTCTAGAGGTACTTGTGATAGTTGCTCATGCAGATGTGTTTGTTGAGGCTCTGTCACTCTGAAGTCAAGTTAAAAATAATTCCATTTGGAAATGTTTATGTTGAACAAAGTTGGATTTAGTATGAATCCGGGATGCAAAAGACATTTGAGCTTGCGGGCTCAAAGATTGAATTTAAAAGCTGCATTTAAACCATTTTCGTAACGTTTAATACAATAATTTTTATTGTTTGTTAAAAGTTGTTAAGCACTCAGATCTTCAAATAAAATCTAAGGACCATGGAAAATTTTAAATGGTTTAAATCATCGCAGAACCGTCAAATGATCTCCAATTTGGGATTTCGGGGTTTTCTCCGTTGTCTCGCCTAGACTACATCCCACATTCATTCCTTTCGTAGCATATCTCCTCTCCATCCTTACAACAGAATTTTATCAACTTTAGTGTGACTTTTCAGCGATACAATATCATAATGTATATATTTTTTCGTTTATTTATAGCGGCTTTGAGTCTTAGAGACTACATTTCCCTCTCTACTTGAAAAAGTTGGTTTAATCTAATACAAAACTATCGTTTATGTGGTTTAAATATTATGGAAAACTATTGCGATTATGGCATATGATAATGGATAAGTTGAAACTATTGCTTAAATTTCTTTGTATAAATGACTGATGCGTAAAAATCTAATGAGGCGGTTCTGCTGGAGTTTGTCGGGTGATAGGATTGTCGTTAAATCAGTTTCTAGTTGGCAGGTGGCTCGGTGTCGTGTTTCCATGGCAATCGGTGAGGATGTGGCGGACGGTGACGTCAACACCAGCTGAAGAGTGGAGGACTGGATTTTTCTAGGAGGTAGGAGTGTGTAAGACGGGTATGACTTGTACGAAGGTGGGAAAGGACTCGTTGGATGTGGATGTAATTGACATCCTCCCATGAAGCAGTGTTGTGCTTGATAGGACGAAGTTTGTTGCTGAGGTCTACGTTGTGCCATGTGGAGTTCCAGTGTTGGGAGATGATGGTGTTGGTGAAGCGGATGGCATCACGGCGTGAAAGGGTGTTGTATGGTTCGTCAGGACGGAGCCGACTATTGTTGGCAAGTTGGTCGGCTTTCTCGTTTCCGTTGATTCCGGAATGACCCGGAATCCAACAGAAAACGATTGTCGGAGACGCAGGTATGGAGTCTAGCAGCTGGATGTGAGAGTCTTTGGAGGTGCCGTGTTCCAGGGCAGCCAGAACACTTGCACTGTCGCTGAAGATGACGTTGGGTCGGTCGTCTAGTTGAATTGCTATCGCTTCGGCGGAAAAAATGGAGGTGTGATTAGGAAGTTTGATGGCGCAGTTGTCCGTGGTGGAGTGGATCCCACAGCCGGCTGAGTCTAGATAAACGGAGCCGTCTGTAAAGATATGAAGGAAATGTTTGTATTTGTTCTGAATTAAGTGAGTAAAGGTACTATTGGCGATGCGGCTGCTTTTTACTCAAAATGTATAATGAATCGTAGGATTACCTGGTGAATATTGCGAGGATTAGCCTCGGGCCAGAGAAAATTATACCCATTTAAGCTAATATTTTTTAATCAATTTGATTCTATTTGTTGCGTTCCCTTCACTTTCTTATGTTGACTGCTGTTCCATATATGCAAGATATTGTAAGAGTTTGTTGCTTCGTTTAGTACTTCATGTATTGCAAATCATAAACATAAATCACATAAACATTAGAATATTCTCCTCCAGACTTTGTTAAAATTGATCGTTAAGATGTTTGTGAAATTAACACTTTAACAACACATTAATAAATTGAAATGTACGGCTTTTTTTTATTATTTTTATACTTTTGTCACAAACTTTGTCGAGACTGATGAATTTTTTTGCCTGATTTAAGTTTAAATCGTTCAAGTAATTTTCATCCAGTTTTTAAATAACTTGCATTTTTTAATATCAACTGTTGAATAATGTTTCTTGTTCTTGGTTTAACGCCCATCTTTGTTCACGTCGCTCATCAAATGGTTTATTGATAGCCACGTAGTTGGATAATAAGTCATCACTACCGGGAAACGGTCCAGATAGGATTTGAACCGCGGTCCTGCCTTTTGAAAACCGGCGCCGCTATTCGGCAGCTGATATGATACACAGGGTTAGAAACCTAAATCTGTGCCAAAAAATAACCCTTCTAAACACATTCCTGTTACCCAAAGTATGGTACATTGCGTCGTCGTCGGCAGTTTCCTTTGAGATGGAAGTGGAGGAATAAGAGTACCCCTGCAACAGATGGTTCTTCCGCGAGGCCGTGGTAGGTTGAATCTTCAAATTCCGTCTCTTAAAGCACTTGCCCTTCTATGCAATCGCAACGTGACACATAGGGAAAGCTTGTGTTTGGGAGTAAAATTCATCACGGACCCAAGCCATCGCCTTACCCTCCCTCACCATCAAACTACCCATGTTTAAAACCTGACAACTCTTCCAACCAAATATCGAACAGCAACATCATCCAAAACACAGATAGCTGAAGCAACGAAAGGTTTACTGATTCTAAGGTTGCGTTGGAAACTCCTTCCATACCTTGGAAAAAGGTTTCAAAAAACATCAGCTGCAGGAGGCTTTCTTCCGAGCAAAGATCATGCTCCGAAGTGCGCGTACTGTCCTTTGGATGAGACTTTGGAGCTTCAATTCGCCTCATGTCCTAGGGTCGCTCCGGCATAGATGATGATGCAGCAAGAAATAAGAACCGTAATTCCCAATGTGTTAATTAGCTTCAACGATTTGCATGTTCCTATTCTAGCCAGCGCCAGCTCTTTCAGAAACATCACTGAAAGAAAGTTAGTGCAACGTATTTGCACAAATTACTTTTTTAAAACAATTATATTCTAAACGTCTCACTAGCAAATATCAACAAATCTTTCAAATTGTAAAATACCTTTAAACTTCTCAGCAATATATAAAACCATCACCATCTACTAAATCAAACTCAGTCAACTTTATCCGCTCGTTCGATCCATTCAATTGTGATGACTTCTAAGCAAACATCCCCCAGTTCAGCAGAAACGCAGCACAAAATCGGCATTTGGAAACGCTTTTACACAGAGTGTTGTTTGTTCGATTGTTCCTAGTATCTATAAAACATGAACCCAAACACGCCACTCAGCATGGATTCAACTGGCATGCACAATCTAATCGAATCGACCGCCTACTACGCTGCTCACCGTGTTTCAAGACATCATGGTCACACTGGTAGTGCTTTTCTTTTGGTTCGGCTGCTTCGAAAAATGCATTTCAGCCATTTGAATAATTTGATTAAAACTTCAAACCCATTTGTGTCCCCGCTTTTTGTTTAGAGCATCAGGGAGCAGCACTACTGCAAGAAGTAATTCGATTTCATAATGGAAACGGTTCATCGTTCATCGCCGACCCCCTTCTGAAAAACTGTACGCGAACGCATCGTTCGCGTATCGAAAGAACATCTGAAGGTTGCAGTGAGATGCACTCGCAATCGGAAAACAATCGACACTGGCGCGGTGTGTGTGCGCGCGTGTGTGTAAGATTCTGGCACAAACCTCATGACAGTCTCTGGCCTCCGTTTCCAAAAAAAGCGAGCCGAGTTTTCCTGTTGTGCGAACTCAAGTGCGTATCGGGGCCAGACTACAGCCGGCGGCAAGTTTCGGCTGGAACCATGGTTTGATCCGGTGTGAGTGCGTATTTTACGTACGCCGAGAGTTTTCCCTCCCCAGAGACCTGTCCATTTACATAAACAACGGACAACAACGGACCTCGCGGCGTAAACCGGTGCACACCACTACCCAACACCGGTGGCCGGGAAATCCGGGATGGGTGGTCGCCAATGTCACCAACAAAGCTTTTCATCCAGTCCGATGATGCAGGGAAACGGAAAATTGAATAAATTAATAATTTATAAATGTTTGATTGGATCCATATTCACAACTGGCCCTCGTGCCACGTGCGCACGGACTCTTCAATGCAAACTGTGTCACTCGTTCGGCGATGTTCCTTGTTTCTTCCTTTTTCCTTTTTGCTGCCGGCCACCGTTACCACTATGTTTGTTCTATTTTTTCCCCCGTTTTATCATCTGTTGTGGAGGCGTGTGTGTGTGTGTGTGTAGTTTTGGAGTTCTCTTCGATCCTCATCCAACCGGCTAACCATGTCCCTTTTTTCCTTTATCGCATCACCAGAGAATTCTCAATTCAAAAGGAAAAGTGAAAAATTGTATTATCAGTTTTACATACAAATTGCATGCATACTGTCCGTGTTACAAGCGCGCCAAACAATTGCATCGATCCGAGCTCGCGCTCACCGCCCGGCTTCGATTGATTTGGATAGCGAACGGTTAGGACAAACGTCATCCGTTGCAGCTCGTGGTGAGCTGCAGGCGAATTGTGTTGAACTGTGCAAATGGCGTTTTGCACACCTTTCGTTCTTCTTTTTGTCCAGAGTCATCATCGAGGCACACCGTTGTTTAAAAAAAGGACCAAATTTAATTTAATTTACTTCAATATGCATTCGTCTATGGCAGATGAGTGTTTTAGGGAGCAGTTTTGCGTTTCTAGTAGGCTTTTATTAATTTTTGGACAAACTTTATTTAACGAACTATTACGCATCATTTCATGTGCGTCCTCTTCCTGACATGCATTCAACCCACCAAGCAGCCAGGTGAACGACCACTAGACATAGTTCTCCGAACACGAGCGTTCCACCCCGGTGACTGATTTCTCCTGATCGCACCACGATCGATTCACACGATTTAAATCGACGGGAGATGTGGAAAGAATGAAAAATAAATTATCTCCCAATAATCAAAATCAAATTAGCATTCGACTCGTGTCGTGCCGATCAGCGATCAAAGCGTCTTCCTAACATTTTTTCGAGCCTTGTCTCGATCGAGACAAGCACTTTGCTTGCCCGTCTTGGTTTTATTTAGCAACCAAGAACCATCGGTAACATCGGTTTCTGCGGTTCTAGAAAGTGAAAACCTTCGGTTTCCCGCGGAGACTGGTGCGGGACGAGCGAGATTGAGCGAGTGAGGCGTGCCGGCCGATCCGCGGAGAGTGAAGACCGTACCGCATCAACCAACAAAGGCATATGATGATTTATGGATTATTTGTGTCTGAGTCGCGACGCACACGCGGTGGCCCACCTCGGACCGGCTTACACAGGTGTGATAGTGATGTTGGCTGTCACATCGCTGTCATTGACTGTTCGGAGGCAGGGTAAGAGGTGGCAGTTGGGCGTAGGAAAGGTGTCCAACGCCACAAAAGGTTCACCTTGGACGTGAACGACGCTTGTGAGCGTTGTTCCAGCCATGGGTATGATGAAACGGGCCGATGTATAATGCTCCGTGGGTCCCTACACGATCCTGTCATCGTGTTGCATTCTTTTGACGAATTTCTAATAAAGATATTAAGCTGCAAATTGCATTCTGCGCATTGCGTAAAAGCGTTTTGGTATTTCTATTTTTGGTATTTAGTTGGATAGAATTTTGTGTTGGTGAAGCATAGTAATTGAAGTATTTGAAATGTGTTTTGTTATTTTTTATAAGCTGTACAAAAGCAATCAGCACCAAAATCACACTTGATCTCATCGTTAACAAAACTGATCAACTCAAAGGTTCCTTTTCTTGCAGGAAACCTCCAAATTATCTTGTTTATAATTGGAGTGCTTTAACTTTTTCTCCATAAATCTACAACATTCGTGTATGCATGTTAATGTTTTCGATGCTAATCTATGTTAGTGAATTTTATTGTTCAATGATCAATGCCACACGTTAGACGAGGCTGAATCGAATAAATATCTTTAGTCTGATTATTTTGATATTTTAGTATCCTGTGTTCTTATTTACCTTTTTTATTTTAAACTCCTCAATGTCGAGAAGGAATTTTGTTTTATCATAGTTTCCGCAACTGTCAATTCCCTGATGACATTTCAGTGATATCCAAGATATAGAATCAATCAGGCGTTAGTAAATAAATACGAGAATGTATGTAATTAGAACCATAATATATTTATTTATTTTTATTTATTTATATTTATTTATTTATTTCAAATTTCTCAATATATTGGTCTCTTACTCAATATATTGGGATATACTCTTTGGTTGTGAAGGTTCTGAAGAAAGAATGTTTTCAAGTAGTCCTCGTCGCAGTCTTCCAGCAGGTGACGAATCGGAATGTTTGGCAACTTTCCAATGCCCCGAACTGCGTCTAACAAGGCGGGTCGAGTAGCCTCGTATTCCACACAAGACCATAGAAGATGACGATACCATGACATCCGAGGGCCTAATACTAGACATCATTCGAATGAACGCACGATCACGTGAGATGCCGTGGAATCAAGGCTTCAAGGGCACTTGGGGAGCGATCGAATATAGAAACCTCCGGAGCTCATCGGCGTCCCACAAACTCTGCCACCGAGCCATACAGAGAGACTGTGGGGCACGCATGTACTCGTGTGGTAGGATAAGCCTGTCAAAAAAGGACCCTTCCGAAGCACCCTTTTTGGCCAATTGCTCTGCCTTTTCATTGCCGAAGATACCGCAATGTGCAGGCAGCCAAACAAGAGATATACGGAATGATTTCTCAAACATTGAGCTTAACACCTTTAATTTTACGAAGAAATCCGGGCTTTTAATAGCCTTCAAATATTTTAATGCTTCGGCAGCGCTTAAACTGTCGGAGAATATAAAATATTCATCTGGAGGATCCGTCAGTATAAAAATGGTTGCTGTTTTCCTACAATACTTTTCCACAAAAATGCTGGGAATTGCTGTCCTGCGAAGACTATCGAAGATAGACTTGGTTTGCTCTCTTTACAAGGTGTCTACTTTAAACCGGGAACTGCAGAACCCTGGTAGGCTTAACTATTGTAATTATGGCTAGTAAAAAAATTAATCTAATCCTTTAATTTCTCTGTACAAACTGCTGATGCGTAAAAATCTTATGAGGTGGTTCTGATGCTGATAGGATTGTTACGGATATGTTGAGGATGTAGAAATGGGTCAAGCGTCTTAGTAGATTACGAAGGCGGGATAGGACTTGTTGACGGTGGCTGGATTCGATATCTTCCCTTGAATCACTGTTGTGTTTGATGGAGCGGAGTTTGAAGTGCACGTGTGACCACAAAAAGTGGTCCACATCGCGGTATCGATCACCGTATCCAAACACTTTCGTCTTTATATATAGTTACACGCTGTAGATGAGCGTTGAACGCATAAACCAAGGTCACAGGGACACTTGCGGAGGGATGTAGAAAAGAAAACGCCCGAGTTCATCCGCCTTCCACATGCTCTGCCAGCGAATAGAAAAAGTTGCTGGGGAAAACGAAGGAATTCTTGGGCCGTGATTGGTCGGTCGTACAAAGGCGCCTTCTTTGACGCCTGTTTAAGCAAGAGAGTCTGTCCTAAAAGAGGCCTAAATTACCGAGATCTTAAACGGCGTATCGAACATTGCGCCAAGCAGTTCAATGATTTTACTGGTAAGGGTCTCCTGCCTTTGGGATTCTCAGCGCTTCTACAGCACTAAGGCTATCAGTAAAACTGAAGTACTGTTCTGAAGGTCTTGCTGATATCATCAATAATTATAAAATATTTCGGCTAGCTTTGCAGAGTAAACACTACATGGCTGCCAAAATTTGAAAAATGCTTCGCTGGGCTCTTTTGGAGCTATACAATCTTCGTAAATCTTCAAGATCCTTTAGAGCCGGTCTCTAAAAACGCTTTCAAATTGTCTATTATCAAGGGTTTTGTACTGAACAATGGACTAGAAGGCAAAACGACAACTTTTCAAAACGAAGTTTGAGCGGCATCACTCCGGTCATTACATGTTCATGACAGGGACATGTTGTGCGTAGATTTCATGCTCCCTAATTCGGGTCTAATACAATGATACTGTAGCTGCTGCTGTGATGATATTCTCGCTGCATCGGTAGCATGTAATAATCTACCAGTAGCAGGACTATTTCGCTTCTGATTCAACTCTACTCCGTGGATGCTATCCTTTGTTACGGTGGACCAGAAATCGCATCTCCAACAAATATCTCAGAACGTAATTGCAGTGTCTATCCCATCCCAATTCCCATCCACACTCGAACAGCCATACGAACATGGTGGACCATCTTCCATCACTGACATTGGTCCAATTTCCACGACCACTCACTCGACACACTTCCCATACCCACCGGTAAACGCGAATCAATCCGCATTATCTCGTGCGCTGCAAAGGCGCGAGGTCAGTTGCAGAAAGGAAAATAATCATCCGTACCCTGTGACATGACAGCCTAATAATATCTAATTCTAATGTAGCTACATTTTAAGCCATTTGCATTTCGACGGCAATCGGTCAACGGCCAGGACTCGAGCGCAAACTGGTGAGCCAAACGCAACGCGAACGACCCCAGCTCCGCGATCCCACGAGTGAATAATTTCACTGTCTCACTGGTGTTGTTTGGCGTCTGCGAAAAACGTTCGTCCTCTCGAGGAAAAAAAAACGGGCCGACTTGCAGCCGAGATCGAGAGTGCAAACCACAAACACCGGTGTACGATTGCATTGCATAGGAACGCAGGGTTGGTCGCTGGGGATTAGGGATCTCCAGCTTCCAGCAAACGGGGCCAGTCGTCGCCGTGAGGTAAGTACGAAAATTGGCCCGTACCTGGGTACGCTAAAGTGAACATGTTAGCCGGCGTATTGTGTTTGCTGCACACAGATGCAGACGAAGCTCGATGCAATAATAAGCGAAAGTAAACATTTGCAGAACAGAACGAAACAGTACAGCAGGATCGCGGGTTTGAAAGGCTCAAATACATGAAAAGTAAAACCAAAAACAGAAAATCAACCGAAAGCGAATGTTTAAATGAACTTCTTTTGTAGCTCCTTTTTTACGGGTTTCAAGGTGCGCAATGAAGTGTAACGGCACTCCGTCAACCCATCCAGTTGGCCACGGAGGACAACTGCAGATGCAAATACAACGATTGGAACCTGAGCTGATAAAGATTAAAGTGACTCGGAGCACACCACGTGAAAACAGATTGAACGGATAAGCTTCAGCGATTTTTTCAGGTAAAATATGGCGTGTGATTGATACAAGTTCTCAATCTACCAAGAAGTAGCAATAATCTTAGTTTTATTAATAAAATAACTGTAATGTGATGTAATGTAATAACTAATATAAATGTAGTGTAATAATGTAATAATGTGATGAAATGTGAAAATTAAAAAAAATTATACTTAAATGAAAACTAAATTTAATATGTATGAAAACAAAATTGCAACAACGATGAAACGATGAGTCTAACAAAAACAAAACAAGTTAAGAACAGGAACAGAAAAAAAAAGAATTGTAAAACGTTCTAAACAAGACATTAGCTTTCGATGTGTCACAGTTTCGATACTAAATTTTTATAACAAAATCAATGTTAAGCTCAAAAGGAAAAAGAAGTTAAATTTCAATGTGAATTTCCAATAAAAATTAGCAGAAACCAGCATAACGAAAAATAGAATCGATCCAACTCGATTTCAAACTATTTATCTCGAAATCGAACAAAAACTATTTATAAATTAAGGATAAATATCATATGAGAAAACAAGCGTCTGGAAATATAAAAAATTACAACATTTATAATAAAATACAACTAGACTTTGTAAAATAATATACTTTACAAATATTCATGGACAATAATTAATTTTTATTAAATAAAAAGTAGTAAAATTAAAACAAGCAACAACACTAAAATGTAGAAAACATTTTGAAAGCACGGTTTGAGTTGAAATATAATGCTGCATTGGCAGCATGGCCGTGTTCTATTAAAAATCATAATGCTAAATATACATCAACAAACACACAAACTTTACAAGAAGTATAAGAAAAAGTAGTCTTAAATAAATTAAACAACTGGAAAGTTAGATTCTGGGAATGCAAATTCAGAAAAAAACTGAATACACAAAGTACAATAGCAAAGAAGTACAAATTTGCACAAAATTGAAATAAAGTAAAGAAACCAACCTAAATTTAGATACTTGTGCTCTGTTCGATCGAAACGTACCATAGTTACTTGGGCGAATTGTAACAACAATTACACCGTAATCAACCTATCCGTCACCTGCAAATACCTGCCAACCCCCTTCCAACACCACTTTGAACCTCCTCCGTCACCCATTTTGCAAGACTGCAGAACACTTTATCTCATATCCTTCGGCTGTATTACTTTTGCTTTCGTTTAGTCCAGTCACGAAGCCAAGATAAGTTTTCGCCAAACCTGACTGTGGGCCAGTGTCTTTTTGTGATCGGCTCAAGAAGGCTCGGTGGTGGTGTATCACTTGAAAATCGGTTTTCCCAGAAGCACACAACAAAGCCCCCCCCCCCCTCTCATTTCGCCACGTTTTCCGCACAGCAAAGGACCCGGTGTCCACGTCCTGTCGTGAGGCGCTCATCGCCAGCCCCGAAGATTCGAATTCTCGGCCGGCTCGTAATTACGTTTAATTCGTAAGCAATTACCGACGTTTCCCCCTAAAACATATGACCGAAACCAATCCGATTCCCAGTGGCCCCTAGTTCCGAGGGAGCTTGGTGAGCGAGCGTGCGAGTGAGGTGTGCTACATTGTTATGCCGTTTGATGTTGCTGATGCGAACGCACAGTTGCCCGTTGTGGCACGGTTTGAGCGAAAGGCGAGAAAACGATTTCGAGCAGCCTCGTTCAAAATCTTCTCGGGCGGGATGAAAGAAGCAAATTGTATATCCATTCTGCCCTTGGATTTGGCGAATGCGTCGTGCTAGTCGAATTCTCGAAGCACTAACCCTCGACAGTTTGTGTCAAATGAAGGAGACTGCAAGAAAGATAGCGAAGCAAGTGCCTCTGGAGCCTTTTTGGAGTGGTGCACGGCATCCCAGCCGCAAACGAGCTCCAGAAACGCAGACGAAACGTGTCTACCACCATATCAACACCTGCAATCCCTCGTTGTCGGTGGCGCATTATCGCATATACAAACACAAACGGCATGCAATAGTGCACCGGTGCGAAATGCGTTGGAGTGCGGTTACACGGCGAGAGCGAGAGACGATTGTTTGTTTCACACCCATATAATGTTTGGGTAGCACTTAATGCCTTCACCGCACACACCGAGCCACATGTACCGGGCCATCCTCACCAATTTTGCTTCCGGTCTCGCCAGTTCCACACTCGCCACACCATCATCAACAGCACACTATGGGTTCAAAAAGTGCACAAAATCAAACTCCATTCACACTTGTCCCTTGTGATGCAGTTGCGTTGCGTTGGGGCGCCGACCTAGCTGGGCGGTTCCGGAGAGGTGGTTGCACTCGCTCAAGAGTATGTAAATTTGTTTGTTTGATTTGATTTCAAACATTTGTTTCGAGAGTCTTCGGGCCCACCGCATGCTGTGCCTATTTGTGTTCCTCAAATTTGCGCTACTGATGTGCTTTTGGTAGACTCCAGTTGCATGGTTTGTACTACCCCGTAAAAGGGGTTTTGTAGCGAGCCGGTGCATCATCACACCGAGCCCGAGACGCTGTACCCTGCCAGAGGATGGTGATGGAATCGTGACCATCGAGCGGAGAGGGATTAAATCGCATTATAACAGTGCAATAATGAGGTTCCAAACAAGGACATGCCCCTGCCTCGACAATCGACAGGACGTCCCATACGAGGAAGGCCCAATGTCGGCAGCTGTGGCAGGGGAAAACCGACAGCATGCTAACGGGATGCCTAGAGATTTTGGGGTTGGATTTTGATTGATCATTTCAATAAGTATGGTTTTGATTAAATCTACGTATTAGCTTGCAGGCAAACAGATGCAGCACTCGAGAGCTTTTGAAATCGGAGTCCTTCCTGCAAGTCCTGTGCGATATAAGCCCCGGTTCACCCGGGCTGGTCGGAGCTAATGTTCAAAGGGAAGCGGGCACGTATTGTACCAACCTGGAACAAACACACACACACACATGGAGGGGTGTGATGAGTGAGACCGTGTGCAAATATCTGACACCTAAACCAAAACGTACCACTTGAGCCGAATTTGCTCGCAGAAGATTGTTGACAGTGCTAACAAACCACTGATCGGCAACGACAACCCTAAACCTGCTGGTGCATCAAGGGCTGTGCACGTGCAATCATGTAGCAGGTTACACGTTCCCGGCGATGCAGCTGGCCATATCCTTTCCCGTGTCGAGTGGTGCTTTACGCGTGCTTGTTTGTGTCTCGAATTTATTAAGTGTACAATCGAATAAACTAGTCATTGTGGGTAAAATTAGTTATTTGAAAACATGGTTTCATCGTGCGGTTAAGTGTTTATTTATAATGAGGTTGACCTTCTTTTTTTGTAAAATTAATCAACTGTATAATGGACATAATGGAAATACAAAGTTGAAAAACTGTAGTACAGGAAAGACAGGAGATTATTCCATTCATTATTAGAAGTTTTTTAATATGTTAGGAAAAATATTAATATCAACTGATTGTGAATGAAGCTTCCCAATGTTTTCCACTTTCAAAATTTCTAGGCTTTATATAGTCTTACAGCATGAACATTCCAGTGCGATGATAGGTGCTAAGTTTCTTCCTAAAAACGTTTTTATATCATTACCATCCAATTTAAATGATGGCTAATTTTATTCATGTGGAGCGACTGTACACTTCTTCTTCTTATCTTAAGACCTCTAAGGTCATGCCGGCTATCGGAATGGCTTCAGTCCGTGTCCTCACTACGGGGGGACGGTCCGGATGGGATTTGAACCCCGGTTCTGCCGTTTGAAGAGTGGCGCCGATGTCACCTATACCACCGGGCTACCCCCAACAACTGTACACAATAATGGACAAAAATATAACTTCAGCTAGGTATAACCATACCAAAACTAAGAAAGAGCTTCGTCAATATATAAACTTTGTATCGCAATTTCGGTTTGATTTGAAAATAACCAAATTATTTCGTAAGAATCAAATAACTCCCCGTTTAAAAAATAATTTCAAAAATTTTTGAGATGCAAAGCATCTCTTTTTAATATCTTATACCCTCTGATGATCGATGATGATGATCTTCTTGCAATTGATGAATTGCCTTGTTTTTAAATCGTTTGTGGTCATACTACTGTGACCGAGAAATAATCTCCTTCCGATGCAATGCACCTCTTCCATCTTTTCTTCCACTGCTCTAAGCAGGTGGAAAACGCGGATGCTGGAATGTCCTTTAGTTCCGCCGTCGCTGCGGCTTCTATGCCCTCGATAGTGTCAAAACGGTGTTCCCGAAGCGGCCGTTTTAGCTTGTTGAACAGCCAGAAGTTGTCGCGAAAAACTCCCTCAAAATGATGGCCGTATCGTGGTGCAAAAACCGACTGTTGTTTTTCCACAAATCTATTTACCGAGGCTTTGGAAACCCCAACACTTTCTGAAAGGTCTCGTATCGTCAACCGACGATTGTTGACCACCAAATCCTTGAATTGGACGATGTGGGTATCGAGATTTTATTTATTTGCCTGCAACTAACGCTGTGCAATTCATTATATATCAACTCGAGCCAAGAGAGGACACAGAATCGATGATCGAATGATAAAAGCTTTTTCAACCAAGATTTTTATAAAAACAAAATTAAAATAATTAAAATGATTATTTTTAAAGATTTTTTAATACTAAGAGTTTTAGTATTTTCTATACAGTCCCAGCTCCATCTGCAGCGCTAGATATAGTGGATGAAGACAATACCTTTGCTAGACCAATCCATGATCATTGAAGTTTAGAAACAAATCGGCCAGTTTTTACTTGGTTAATCTGTATGATTTTTCGGAATAGGCCGCAATTTCCTAGAATTGAGTTATTCTCATGTTCATAGACGATCGACTAACGCCTATGCCTAGTTTATCGTTGCGCGTTTAAGAATTCAATCAATTGTAATTTATGACTCCACTTGACAGAACTGTTTAAAATCCCTTTCGGACCGTTCCTCCGGTGTAGGGGCTAAGTATCCAACTACATGGAATCAATGAGTCTAGTACGCCATTCGATGACCGATGTAGTTAGGTAGTTAATCCAGCGAAAAGAAGAAGAAAAAGAAGGAGTAGAAACCCTTGTTACATTTTGAAGTTGTTCTTCTTCTTCTTGGCTTAACGAACTCTAAAGTCACGCTGGGCATCGAATGGCTTACTAGACTCTTCCCGATACCACGTAGTTGGATAGTCAGTCCTCACTACGGGAATTTAACCGAACTTAAAAATCTTCAAACGAGAGAGTTCTCAGCAAGTCTAGTTCTAGCAGCGCCAAGTGTTATGATCACGAGTCCTTTTAAAAAGCAGATATGATAAAGGATCGATACGGTAATGTGCGCTTTGCAATATAAAGTAGTTGTAAAGCAATTAAATGTTTAAAGAGACTATTTTGAATCGGCGAACAAACGAAGGCTGAACGTGCTTCTTGCTGCTGGACGTAGTAAACGAAAGTAAGTCGTCATTTCGGAATACCCAAAGATCCAACTCACAGTTTCAATTTTCTCATTTGTTGGCGATTGACTCTAAATTGTAGAGAAGATCCTTTCTCCCGCCATCTAGCTTCTCAATACAACCCCTCGATCTTCATGGCCTGATGCCTCCTAACATCAAGTAATGATTTTTCTAAACGCTTAAATCTTTGACAAATCGGAAGCATGTAAAAATTTAAATGCAGGAAATAGCTATACAACAATCTCTGCTGATCTCAGTCGCAATAGAAATAAAAATGGTGATAACAGGCTAAAAGACTTGTGATTTCTTTCCTCAAACTAATTGTAGTTCATAAGGGACTTGCATTTATCTCACCAATTTCTTTGCCAATAAATGCCTTGTTTTAAGAAAAGGTAAAAAACAGTTTCACTTGAGAATCTAAAAACAAACAAGTGTCGAAAAGTTTAGAAACTCACAAAACCAGTCTGGCTTAAGATCTTGACCTTCAAAGCGTTTAAAGCTCAAGAAAAAGGATACAGAATTAAACAATTAAGAAGATATTGGCGAAAAGAATAATTTTAATTAAATCCTGTTCGCATTGTGTGCAATATAAACTCTGCATTTCTGTGCACAATTCACCAGTCATAAATTCATCAAACTGCAACAACCGGGAATTACCCATGCAAAGTTCTGGGCAACGCAAATTGGATGTATTTCTCAGAAGAAAATAGTTTGGCAACAGCCACCATAAAACTGTATTATCATACATTGTAGTGGCCGCTAGTGGGATCAGAGTCGCTATGCATCCTTCGAATTTCAAGGAACTTTAAATCACCGACATCCGACGCGACGCGTACCTGTTGAGCCGCAACATTGTATCAACGTGGCCGTCTGTGGCTGGTGCCATTAAACTTAAACACATTAAATATTTATTGAACGCAAGGATTTCTCCAGATCCTTGGTGGGATCCGTCCACGCATTTCGCACAAAAGAAAGATCACATCCAGACGCCGTCTGCAAATGGCAAAACCCAGTCATCTCCACCAGGCGTCGGCGGTGCGCATCCAATCCTTGTGTCTTTTGGCACATAAAGAAAAAAAAAGTTGCTGCATGTGATTCGGCGAAAAAGTGATGACCATCACCAGTTTGCGAAAGTAAAAATTCTACATCCATCGAAACCCGCCAGTGTGGGTTATAAAAATCAATCCATATTTTTATTGCGCACCAGAAATTTAACTTATTAGAAATTCAACATTCTGCTGCAACATTGTTGCGTGTGGCCGGTCCGGTCGGCCGGTATGGACGGGTTTAAAAGGCATGCCGGCGGAGGGTTTTATGGTGATGATTTTCTTTTGTCGACTGGCCTTTCTGAACGGGGTTGGCTAATTCCTGCCTCGCAAGGCTCACATGGCATCACCTTGTGCGTTCGCTTCTTTTTTTGTTGATGTATGGTGCAAAGGTGGTTTTGTTTTATTATTGAAGACATCACCAAACATCACGCCAAGAACGAAGAATTACCTGGCCCGGCAGACCCGGCGATATATCATTTCTGGGACCACAATTCGGACCAACGCCGCCCTAGCAGTGCCGCGAACCGACACAAACGAAGCAATAAAAGTCACCAGTAAATTAATTTGTTTTAGATTTCTGGTCGATGGAGCCGACCTCAAAGCTCACGTATCGCTGACCGGTTGCTCCGGCGGGCTATCGACGGATCCAGAAAGGTAGGTCTAAAACCGATTGATACGGATCGGGGATTGATGGGGCACGGCCAGACTATGGGGGTTCTCAGGTCCCAGACGCAGAAGTAGATGGTGGACAACCAGCGAAAACAAATTAAAATCATCGCTCTTTTACGTCCACGAAATGACCACGGTGACGATTGGGCCGGTACCGAGCAGCAGCGTGATGAGACTGCTACAAAAACATCCATCCATCGACACCGCCCAGGACCGCACACCACACCGGGGTATGCTCCAACTTTTAATGACGAGATTTTTGACGACTGACCACGGACATTCGCATATGTTTGCATGTTTCCCGGTGTGTGCGGAGCGTGCGGTAAACATGCGATGAATTTTCATAACCAGCTCGCTAACCGTTTTTATGAGATTTCTGGTCTTGAAATAGGGTTCCAATTTGGAACTCCCGAATCACTCTCCCCCCCAAAAAAAAAAAGTCGACCCTGCTACCCATCAAAAGGAAGTCACAAGAAAATGAGAGTAAAAGAAACAACAACGAGCAGTGTTTACTCTGGAAGAAGCTCGACGCTGGGTGGCCTTTGATGCAAATGCAACCAATTTCACAACCGCTGGACACTCAGACACAGGTGAAAAAAAAAAAGAATCCGGAGAGTCGAAGGACAAACTAGTCTATTTATGCTTTTGAACCAAAAAGAAAAAAAATCTTTGAGCAAACGAACGAATCGATGTGGAAATAAAAACTCCAACTCGAAACGTAATGTGGAAAATTCAAAATGTTCATTTCGAACGACCCCGGACCCAAGCTAATAAAGATCCTTCTCGACGGCCATGTGTGTGAGTGTGTGTGCCTGTGTACGAAATGCACACAGAAGCACGCTGCCCTGCTGCATTTCCGGTGAAGTCACGGTGGCCTTGTGGCCTTCCATCATCCATTCCAAGCAGTCATCAGCGGCAGCTCAAACGGACAAACGTGTTGGGAGGAGTTTGGTGCATATTAAAAATATGATTATTTTGTTTTCGAAATTGCATCGTAAAAGTTTACTTTATACCTAAAATATATATTTAAAATATGAATTCCGAAATCACTCAACTTGAAAGCTACATATATGTATGTGTATGCACACGTTTGCCCATTTGCAACGGGCCCAGCCGCGAGAATGAATGCACCCGAGCTGAAGGTTGCGATTTTTGTTCCGTTTTTTTTTTTTTACGCCAACGTTTTAGAGCTTCCTCCTCTGAACGGAGAGGTCGTAAAAACTCAAAACCCCGACCGAGACTTAGCGGATCTGTACGGAAAAACGGCGGTCGAAGGCTTCGTGAGTCGTGGTTGCACTGTTATCGCCGAGTGCTTGGGCGCTTTTTGTTATGTGCGTTTTGTTCCGGAGACCAGGAAATGAATTATATTTTCTTCTTTGTGCATAGTGCTCTCATGCACACACACACACACAAAGACACACATACAGAACATCCTCACCAGCAAGAACACTTGAGGAATCGTGGCGTTTCCCACCGGCGGGCCAAACCCTGAGGAATGGAGCTTTTGCGAAAAACTTAAACTTTTGTGCCATTAAAATCCGGTTTTGATGGCTTTGGCGAACGATTCTCGGCTGGCCCGGCGATCGTTTCGGTTTCCTCGTGTCATTTATGGCCCAAACCGACGGCTGCCCCAGTGATGCATTTTTCCAACCGGTGCGTTACTGCGGGGAAAAGCGCTGAGAGCCTGACGGCGCGAAATAGACGAGTGCTCCAGAGCGCACCCAAGCGATGACGCCGTGATGGATCTGTCACACGGCAAACAACGGGCATGGGATTTGCAACGAAAATGCAATATCTATATACGTGTGTGCGAACGAGCGTTAGTATAATGAAGGCGAATTTATGGCTTCACCGACCAGACGTTAATGATAAAGTTTGCTGCCAAAACTGTACCAGCCCAGCGGCCCTGAGCAGAGGTGTTTACGGCTCGGAGAATGCTCATTTCCTCTTCAATATCACCGCTGGACGCCTTTTTACGTTTTACGACTAAAGTTCAACTAATTTTGTAATGCTGCAGCAACTACTTCTACTACAACTTCAACTGCGGTTCGAATTTAATGGGCAGAGAAACGGTAGTTTACAGCATCTCACGTTCCCAGCTGTTTGATGAGGAACTTTCAAACAAAACCCGTCTTGACGGTTGACTTATGGCGCAGAGACACAACAGGAAAAGCGTTTTGTACTTCGATTGCACACACAAAAAACAAAATCGAGAAAAAAACTAAACTCTGCTCAAAAAATGCTGCACTACTGAGCCAATTTGCTTGAAACCGTGCGCGAAACAGCAATTGAAAAACTTTTGAAGAAAAGAAAAGTTTTTTTGCCCGTTTCCACCATGACGAATGAAAGGCGAATCGCGAAACGCACCTTCAAACAGTAGTACCGAAAGGTAAACAGCTGAGTGGACAGCTTCCGCCACCGAGCACCGGGCATGGGCGGGCGGTAAAATTATCTTCTCGTTCTTACGAAAAAACAATGTAAAACACCGTGCTCGTTGACACAACAGATCCGCAAGCGACGAGCCGGAACTATTTCAAAGCGGCAGATATGAACAATAGTTGCTGAACGCCCCGTCCATACAACGAGCTAGGTAATATTTAATCTTATTTCATTACCCGTGTTTTGGTGCCAGTCAAACGTTGGAAGAGAGTTGAATTGTCCCACAACTGGTACAAACTGTTTGACAAAGTACGAGGGCTTCTATGCCAAGGGCTAATTTGTTGCATTCACTTTAGGTGGTCCAAATTCAGACTTGGACTTGAATTGTAGATGAAAGCAATTGCACTAAAACTTCTTCACTCTCTTCTTTAATTTCTGGTCAACTTGAATAGATGTGCCCTAGGCTTAACTTTAAACTGTATTTTTACTGTCCAGTACAAGTCCAGTTGCTGTACAGTAATCAAATGTTGTCAAAAGAGCAAGGAATTGTAAAGTTCAAATAGATATCTAACATTGATGTGTGATTTGATTCAGACACATTTGATATAGAATAAATAATTTTTTTTTCGATACTGTACTCACAGACCTGATGAGCTTAAAGTTTCAAAGGCTTTTGGAGAAGAATATTACATCTTGGTGTCTGACCCTTTATTTGATTTTGTTCGTGTTTTGTTTTTGTCCCGCTCCAAGACAGGTCTGCTGAATACAATAAAAATATTTATAAATAAATAGAATAATTGTCATACTCAAAATAAATAAAATAAATGAATGGAATACCAAGCAAAATAGTTAATAAATAGTTAAGAAGTAACTGAGTGTTCAATGGCCTTTATTTAAGGGATGTATAGACATTGCAAGACGGCCGCCTGGAAGCTGCGTCGTATAAGGCGACTCTTAACAGAACCCCGTGCTAGGAACCTCACAGTAGAAGTTGCATTATAGGGATCAAACTCGAGGCCCCTGATGGTCTAGTTGGAGCCCCGTTGAAGGAAAGTAAGCCTCCACCCCTCCCCCCTTCCGGACACATGATCAAGATGTACAGGGCCGCTGGTCTCAATCGATCTCAAGCACATTTTATCGATGGACACATAGAAGGACGTGGACTTAAGCAGCCTTTTTCCTTAATTTTTCAGTTATAAAAGTGTGTTATAGGATGTATCTCTACCAAATTCTCACGTAGGACTTATATCATCCGAGGACCAAATGAATGGTTAAGATCTCTCTAGCTTAAAGTGCCAATGAAGAAGACGATTCTAGCTGTACGATCATGACTTTTCATTTCGCTATCTTATTAAGGATTAAAACAAATCTAATCATAAATGGCAGGCATGCTGCCCGCTGTGTATAAGCATATCAAAAGTGTAAGATAGGAGTCACTGCACAGTTGTACGATTTTTTTATTGTTTTGATTTTGCATGAGATTTGACAGATTTTGGTCGTGCAACTACACCTGTTATCCTATTCACCTTTAAAACGTGATAAAAAGTTTTGAAAAATATCGTACGACTGAGCGGTGACTCCAGCTTGAGAAGCAATCCCTGCAGATTTCAAGCATCCTTGTCCTCTCCTTGTCAGAATTATACTCCCGTTTTTATTGGTTGATTTAGATTTCTTATAAAATGGCATGGACATTCAACCGTAAATTGCCAAATAGTTATATTACACCGATCATGATGAGACTATTAGGTTCTTTATGCAGCTGAAATTAATTAATTAATCTCACGAAAAATTAAAACAGTAATGTAAAAATGTCAAAAATTTAATTTTAATCTTATTTATCTTTAAGTATGACAACATTTCGCCGTATTGTCAAATTAAATGTCGAAATGATCGTAGATAATTTCTAGTAAATAGCAGTTTATGAACTGGAAGAGCTGATGTTGTTTTTCTCAAACCCTATGAATTTCTTGCTTAAATAAAACTAGCCTAGGACTAAATTACAACTGCAACTGGACCACTCTATTTAGTTTCTGTCCATTCAGATAAGATTCCATGCCAGTTCTGGTGTGTTGTCATATTTCTTCAGTTCCAGCCTCTAAACCCTATATAACCCTTATATATATATCATTCTAAACCTTCGATATTGTACTGTTTAAAGGTACTTTATTGCTGCTCAGTTAGATCTACACTCCAATATACCTGTGAGTTTTGAACGCCGGTTACGTTACGCTGCCTTGCAAAGAACATTGAGACAAAGTTTATATTTATTACTTTTGAGCTGCGCTGTAGTAGATAGTGTTAGGTAAGGAGTACGCTTATCACATGCGCTAGCTGATTAGAATACTAAGATATTAGCCAACAATATTGAAGCTCCCATCCCTACTATCTTTCATAAGCCTGAATGTGTCCGGTCGGCGCCTAAAATCCCACTTCCATCTACATTGAATGTCTTCGTTGACATAGACTTTAATATATCGAGCTTTTCTTTCATGAACCGGCTTAGCAATCGTAGTAATCCTCTGAGTTCGAGCCTGAGCCTGTATTTTAATAGTTTATTTTGTTAAGCCTGAATGGCGGAAATCTTTTCTCCAATAAATAAATAAATAAATAATTCCACTGGAGTAGCCGTACATAAAGTGATTGATTTGTGGATATTAATCGACAGCAAACCGGGGTTGAACCGGATCGTTCCCCCGTAGGGAGGACTGACTATCCAACTACGTGATACTCGCAAGTCTAGTCTGCCATTTTGAGGCTGGGGAGACCTAGCAGATGGATCAGCCAAGTAGAAGAATCGATAGTTGAAATATCCAACTGTAAATTATGTTCCAATAATACATTCATTTTCAAAACAATCAAAACAGTTAGTTTCAAAAGGCAACAAACTTCCGGTAATGTCTATGCGTTGTGTACTCATGACAATATCCTTTTCCATTGTTCAAAGATTGAAATGCTCATACAGCTATTTCAGCATATGTTTTTATTACTATAAACACAAAGGTTAAGCCACACAACGCGGAAGCACCATTAGCCATAAATCAACTTGGCGGATAACATAAAAATCACTCAACAAATAGATGTGCTGTTTCGCTAATCGAATGGTACAATAATTAAAACTTTAGCAGGAGGTCCTAATGCCTGTAATACAATTTATCGTGGTTCTTTATCAACCAGACTAACAGAATTATTCAATTAGCTTTCTTCATCGTCGACAGAAAGGCAGCAGCAAGACGTGTACGGCACTGCACAGATTCTGCCCAGTGTTAGTGCTCAAGTGCGGCAATTAAGCTTTGACTTCGTGCAGCATGATATCGACTATCCACCGATTGACTACCCTCTTCAACTGCCACACCCGGCGCCTCCTTCATCCTCACTCCCCCACCCACTCTTTCACCTTTTCCAGCTTCAGTTGCAACTAACACTCATCGGCAAACTTTTCTTATCTGATTGCATTTTTCTTGATGACTGAGCATTTCCCACTCATGCACGTTCGACCGAACCGGGACGAAAGCTCGGGACGAGTTTGTACGTTATTTTTACGTTATTGCGCCGGTTCTAAATTATGGGACTTTTTACTGCTTTCCACTCGGAACAGCAGTGAAATGGAACAGGTCGACTGTACCATGTCCGTCGTACAGCTACCGTAATGACACGGTAGCAGCCCAGAGTTGCGGGACCCGTTACTGCGACAACACATCAAACTTTCCTCCGGCTTATCTGATCCTGCTCCCTACCCGACAACCACCACAACGGTTCTACTTCACACCCATTCTGCAAACTGTGCTCCAACAGGCTCTTTACGTCCGTAATCTTCATCTTAGCGCAAACAGTTGTGACATCCACGTGAATAATTGATACAAGCAAATATGTACTCCTTTTGCGTTTGCGTCCGTCATTTCTGCCACGGAGTCCGCTCTCATTTCCACCAGATCGCTTGGAATGCACTCAAGGTGCATAACTTTGCTCGTTAGCATAAGAAATTTTCGTCGAGAAATCGTCGATGTGAAAGCAATAAATGTGCACCATCGCATCGCTAGTTATCACTCCATAGCGAGCGAACTTTTACGGGCAAGCATAAGCCCCGTAAACTTTAGTTCGCAGACCAGACCACCAGGAGCAGTAAATGTGGTTCCCTTCACTGGAGAGAGAGAGAGAGAGAGTGTGTGTGATGGTAGCACCCCCTAACGTCACCCAACCAGAACCGATGGGAATGGATGCAACAAGAAACAGATGCTACTACCGATCTGTAGCCATCACCACGCGTATAATATCGCAAAAACCCGCCTAATGTGTTTTCCCTCGCGTGGGCTTTGGTCCGCCCTCACAGCCGACCCGAACTCATGTGGCTGGGTGGGCGGAACGAAAGTACGCTTTTCCTCGCCGCCCGGTCGGTCGGTGGAAAAAGGCACACCAGAGCAACACTGGCCAGTCAAAATCTACCGCTACTACTGCGAGACCGATACATTTGCTAAAAAGCGTTGCCAGGCTTGGGCGAACGGTTTCGGAAGGGTAGAATTTTAATTTTAATTGTATTTTATAACAATAATAACCATTAGCTATTATTCGTTTCATGTTTGATAATGCATGTTGTGAATGAGTCACAAAAAAGGAAAGCAAAACAACGCCAAGGGGGCCTTATCTAAACTTGTGTGGTTAGACATGCCCCCAAGCCGAGTCGACCTCGCTGCCGTAATATTGTGTCACCTTCAGATGATGAACCTATTGATACACGTGGGAATCCCGAGTCGTAGGATGTACCTGTAACATGTGCTGGTAGAAAATGTAATCTAAAATCTTTTTTGCCATAATAAATCATATTCAAATCTCTGATT
Organism: Anopheles maculipalpis; assembly: GCF_943734695.1. Taxonomy (NCBI): domain Eukaryota; kingdom Metazoa; phylum Arthropoda; class Insecta; order Diptera; family Culicidae; genus Anopheles; species Anopheles maculipalpis. The sequence continues at coordinate 49,990,656 of NC_064871.1, forward strand.
AAAAGGTAAATAATGATAAAATTTAAGAGCTTTTTATCACAGCCATAACATTCTGACTTCTCACCATGATTTTTATTCATTGTTTTTTTGTGGAAGGCCTGAAAAGGACTTTTTTACATAAATAAATTAAAAACACAAGGCTTTAAATGTTGTGTTGTCTATGTCTTGGGTGTATTTCTTGTAAGAAGGGCAGGCGTTGTTCATAGTACAGTGTTCTCTCTAGTCCAGTCCAGCTTTGACAAAACGAGTTTGACAGCGTTGGCATTGGGTTCGGGGTTTTTGGCGCGTTCATTCTCGAGAGTAGTGACGTCGCTTTCGCTGCTGCGGGATAGAACTTGCCGATCATCTTTAGATTGGAGACTGATTAGATTGAGCTTAGAATGTCATTGCTGGACTTAGAATGTCATTGCTAACATTTGTTTGTTTTGTTACAGTCCCGAATGGCAAAAAGTCGACAATAGCCAAAACATCAGAAACCGGAAACAATCAATCAGCCTTCACAATAGCCACAACAATAGTACCGGACCAACCACTATTACACCCACCTTAACAACCGACATGCAACAGCCAAAATAGGACTGGACATCAAGCAAGGAATTACTCACCCATCCACTACCGAGTGTGCCCGGGATAAGATAAGGCAAAGAATAAGAAGGAAATGTCTTCCCAATACAGGGTTTTCACTGGTTTTATTGACACATTCAGCGCGTTATAGAATCGTTCGAGCATACATACTATTGACTCGTTCGGCGCGCTATTCAGATGATTGTATTGATTTCATCGGCAGTGCTTTTGACAACCCTTTTTTTTTGTTAACGGGGAGGGAACCTTCAAAAGGTCCCCATCTCGGAAGGTGGTCTGCGGCTACAGACCAACCCTCAAGATGGGGTATGTGGGATTCATCGTGACGCTGGGCCCGTGAAGCGGACCCGGCAGCCGATGCGACCCAACTAAACCACTCCTCGACCTGATCCGAAACCTGCCGATGCGCTGATGTGCGTAGTACTCCATGCAGGTTCGTTTGTGCAATGCACTCATCCCGTTGACGCGCGGTTGCTGCGTCATTCGTCCTTGTTGTCTCAGCTGCTGCTGCTGCTTCATGCCTTCCTTTCCGCTGCTGCTGCTCAGTCCCGTCCGTCCGTAGCCGTTACTCCCGGTTGGGTCTAAGCTCCTGCTGCTGCTCTGGTTACTCGTCGCTGCTGCTGCTGCTTCCGTTGTAGTATAGTCCTTTGTGTGCGGTTACGGCGGCAGCTATTGCTACCTTGGTTGTTCCGTGTTCCGCCGTCGTTGATGTCGCCTCAGTCTTGCCGTTGGTGGACTTTCCTCATTTCACCTCACTTGGAGGTTTCTGAAGATGGTCCGAGCGGCAGTCCGGACTGCTTCCCTGGTGTCGCGGTTGGCACACATTTCCGCCGCCAGATTGTCCATCGTCAGGCGGGTGTGGCTCTGCTGCTGCATTTCTTGTTGGATCCGAGCAAACCGTGGACAGTGGAACATTACGTGGTCGACATCTTCCACGTCATGTTCACACACCGGGCAGTTTGGCGAACCGTCGAGGATGCCTTTCTCGACGAAGTAGCTCCGGAGAAACCCATGCCCTGTAAAGAGTTGAGATAGAAAAAAATCAATTTCTCCGTGCTTACGATTTACCCAGGATGCTATTGGCAACCCTTGGTTGACACATTTTTCTGCTGCTGTCAATGGATATAATTTTTTAACCGGGATGTTTACATACTGCCAAAACAAAAGTGTCATCGATTGGAGGGCCCGTAAATTGTTATTTTGCAAGTGGCAACTCGTTACTGAATCCCAGGAACAGCAGGAAAAAAATGTGCCAACCAAGGGTTGTCAATAGCACTGACGATGAAATCAATACAATCATCCGGATAGCGCCCCAAACGAGTCAATTATATGCTCGAACGATTCTATAACGCGCTGAATGTGTCAATAAAACCAGTGAAAATCCTGTAAAATCATAAAATTTATTCAACACAAGTGGTGTTGACAATACGGTACTGGACCGTCATAATCTATTGTAAATAAGTAAATAAATTAAAAACAAAAATTACTACATTTGAAGTTATACGAAGTAAATAATTATACAAAATTAGGTGTTTGAAACAGTCTTGGAAAACTATTTGCAAAGGAAAGACTCTGTAAAGAATGTATGGAGCTTATAGAGGATTTAAAAATGTCCCAAAAAGGATAAAATTATTAACCAAATTCAGTAAACCGTCAACTTGTTTGAGATCTATTCGCGTTCGGAACGCATTCGCTTTCGTCATCTGCAGCGGGCCTACCCTGAAGTGTTGCTGATTGAGAATGAATGAGTGTTTCACCGATACCATACGCCGATGTATCTTTCCTGATTACTAATTCCGGCCTATACAACCCAACCCCCTAACGCACTGACTACCTGACTCGAATGGCCCACTCAAATGCAACCGTGTCACTTTTTGTTCTGATCTACAGTTGCACTCAGCCAGTGCCACGGGCCAGTGCGCCACTATCTAGGTGCCATCAGTCATCACCGTTCTAGTGAATTTGTTTCCGATCCCTGAACGTTGGTCGAAAATAGAAACCGATACTCTTGCGACCAGAGCTAACACTAAGCACACCTCGCTGCCTTTACCTCGTACCATCCCGGGGAAGGGGTGTTCTGATAAGTGAATTGCAGTGTCGTGCACTATTCGCACCAAACCATGTGCACCATGGGGTACAGGATGCATAAAACCCAGATCTAATTACGACGAATTAATTGTATATTCATTAGTTTAGCTCTTTTTTTTTTGGGGGGGAGGTACGCGCAATTAAATTTCTACTGGCTGCATTTTAACGTAACCATTTGTGTGTGCGAGTGATGCTCCCGATGTCGACTGCCTTTCTTGCGACCACTTGTGGGCTCACTCATTATCGTCTTCATGTCCCCGTCACATCAGGGATATGTTTGACCGGAGCTTTTTGACAAAATTTTTGCTCCCACTGCTCGCGGCGCGTGTGAGAGCGAGCTGTTTGTCAATTGGTGCTGGAAAGAAGGAAAAAAAAAGAAGCAGGATACTAACATAAATTATACACCGTGCACACCTTGTCGTCCTCGTGTGAATTGGGGCTCCTGGGCTTCAGTTCTGGGAATCACTACTCGATAACATCACCATTGCATTGGGGCAAATTGCAGTAAAAGTGGAGCCACAAATAATACCACAAAAAAACATCTATAATTGAGCAATTGCATGACGGTTGCCACGATCGGACACCGGCACTCTGGTCGTGTTGCCTCGATTTTCCAATCTTTTCCCAAACTCACAAACAGATACAGCAAACGAAAAAAGAGGAAAACATCATCGAGCCTGCATTAGGAAGCGTCGTCTAGCGGTCTGTTCACGTAGGGAAATGATTATTTTAATAAATTGCTGTCATTATACGTACTGCTGCTGGCAATGCTGGTACTGTCCAAGGTATGATGCAAATGATGCAAGCTTTTTACTGCAGCACCAAACGCCTAGTTGGAAAGGGATGTCGGAAAACATAATCACACTGTGGGGCGCTCGTTTTTCGGCTTTCGGCAAAAGAAAAGGTTAACGACGATTCACGATTCCACAGAATGTCATCGGCACAAGTGAAATAAAAATATCTACAAATAATTATCGGCCATGGCAAGTTTGCTATTGCTTCTCGCTGGGACCGCTCTACCCTACCTACACTACAGTGTCTGCTAGGCACTGCTCGATGGTCGATGCCCTCAGGCTCAATGGTGAAGCAGAAAAAGGTAATACACTCTCATAAAAACACACACAATCGAAATTAATCTTCCTAATCGATCAACGATGATTTGCTATTTTAATCCCCAAAAATCGAAATAATTATCCCAATATCCGGTTGTGTTATTGAATTTAATCATCTTCCTCGTTAGTTCCCCGTTCGGTCGATCCCCAAATGCACTCAATTAGAACCACCGGTAGGCTTTTCCTTCCGCAGCTTTGCCATTCCCATCACCCTTTGCAGTTTCGGAGTACAGACTCGACCGCGCTTAGACTACGGCTGGGTTAATGTTGTCACATTGTTATCACAAAATAATTTAAAAGACCTAAACCACGCCGCCACGCCAGCTTTGCACTGTCCCAAAGCTAATATAGGAACGGGGTGACATCCAGAGAAGTCGCCGGATCCCCATGGAGTGCATGTTATCTCTTTTGTTTGCTAAGGGCCGGAGCGTCGGTCGGCTGTTGTGTGGTTGTCGCCGTAAATCCTCCGAATCAAAGCAAAGGCCACGTGTGGTGGACCATTTTGCCAAGGGCCTACCGTCATTCGCGTGTGTCTTTTGAATAAATTTATGAAGCAGATGAGATTGTGCGGCCGGTCTCGGCAGGCCTCTGCTACATCAAACCCGCCAGACATCAAATAGCTCTAATACGGTCTTATGAAAATATCATTACCACAGGTGTGAGCGAAAATATGGTCGCGAGAGAAATGACGGTTTTATGGAGGAAAATATTTAATAAACAAAATCAAATAAAAATTATAGTTTTTTTTCTTTGAACTAAACAAGTAAAAATTTTGTTTTAAATTTCCATACTTTCCCTTGGTTTATGAAGCGTTGGTTTATCTATTTTTGCTGTTTTCTTTTTTTCTCTTTTATTTCCGCTTTTATTGATTCTGAGTTTTTGTTCATACTTTCAAAATTCCAATGAAATAACAGATCAATAATTATTGTGTTAAGGTTAGTGAAGTAAGAACCGGTATCAAATGGAATTCTACAATATTAATTAGCATAAAAAACATAATAAATATCTATGCTACTACTTCTACTACTACTACTACTATTACTAGAAAGGCAGAGGATGATAATCATCCTCTGCTCAGATGTTCATCTTTTTAAAATTATTTATATTTGAACTTGTGTATTTCAAGTTTTTTTTTCCTTTGGTTCTATTTTTTTTAATAAAATCTCTTTCCATATTTTGTTTCTGTTTTGATCTTATCCTCTATTTCGGGTTTTTGATAATTTATTTCTCTTTTGCATCACTGCATTAATTGATGATTAGTTTGCTTTTTCGTTTTCTTATTGTATACAGTAATTATGTCTATTTTATAAAATATTTTAATCAATATTTCAAATTTTCTTACTTGATTTTATTTTGTTGTACTTTATGTGTTGATTACTAACCTTTTTTGTATCCTTTTTGGAATTTTTTGAAGATTTTGCTTTGTTTTAGATTTAATATATAATTTTTAGTATTTTAATATTTTGTTGTGCATTTTGAAGTTCCTTGAAAGCTTTATTTTGTTCATTTTTATTTTTTTTATTTTGTTTTTTTTTTGTATTTTAGCTGCTTCCACATGCACATTGCATTGCATAATTGATATTTTTTATATAAAAAGAAAATAAAAATGTTAATTTCATCATTTACTTCTTGAAACAATGCTTCGTTGTTCATATTTGAACAATAATTAGTTTTGCAATTAAAAGATTCCCATAACATACATGCCGAACAGTACTATAGCAATATTAATGCGTAAAATGGCATGTTGATCAGTGTAACGGAGTGCACTTGTACAACTCTCTGAGTGGTAAAAAGAGCAAACTGCATCGGGACGCAATCATAAGACTAGTGACTAAAGGCGTTGGAGACATGTCGGCGTTCTAATGCTCTCTTTTCCCTCGTGACTCTTTCTCAACTACCCCTTTTCCTGTTTTAGCTTAACTTATCCAACTTCAACGGTACCGTGTGTGTTGCGCCCAAGTGCATCATAGAAACGTCAACCACACACACCACTAGCGCAAGGTGTAGATTTTACGCGAAAATTATGCCTCCTTCCGCACACGCAGCTCTCTGGCGCAGACACTCTATCCCCTCCCGTTCGCTGTTCGTACCTACCCACCCAAACCCATTTGGCTCAGGTGAAATCTGATACGTAACGGCGATACGCGCCTGTGAATGCTTCTGCCGCACAAATTATGAGTATTACTTATTCATAATCTAATTTAAACGAATTAGTCACAAATTATAATTTATACACACACACACGCATCAACGTTCTTCGACCCAGTTGGGCTAGTTGGGATTGTTTTACCGCAGCCAGCCCCTTCCTCATCATTGCCTCGCCATTGGAAACGTCGTGAGAAAAGCGCTCCAAGCGCTGCCTCCTTCACCGTCTGCCAGTGTTTGCATTTTCCAACAGCAACCTCGTGTTGGTCGGCGAGTAGCGATATGGATGAGATATTTTTAAGCCCGTGTTGGTCCGTGCGGTTCTACGACGGGCCGGGATACTTGAGCCGACCGATCGTTCGAGTCCGATGTGCCGTTTCGTTTCGGGGTTTTTGATTTCAGAACACGAATTCGAACTGAAAGCAGCAGATGTACGATCCGATCTGATGGGTGAAGTGTTGGAAGCCGCTTTCCTTTCCGATCCTGGCCCCTCGAAAATGGCGACTAATTAGTATGACCTATTCGGAATTTAATAAACCATCGTGTTTGTCACCATTGCTCCACGGACATACCCCCTCTGTCTTTGCCTATTGCAAAGAGCAACATTTGACGAGGAATATTTTTAGCGCCATAAATTCTTAAACTTAATTACACTCTCACACACACAAACATACACAACGCTTGAGTGAAGCGGCGCAGCCCTATCGATCGATCAGAGCACAAATCGAGGCACAATTGTGTTTACAGTAAACCACAAACCCCAAACCCCGGCCAACACTTGCTACCCTTCTACCGAAATGATCTCGCTCGCTGGCACGATAACGGCTCCAGCTGGTAGCAATATAATCGATCCACTTTCCCGCCTTAATCCGTTCCGGAGCACTTTTCCTTGGCCGCCGCACGTCAACATGAGGAACCTCTTTCGCCTTATCGTATCGCATCGCCTTGTTAGTAAACGATGTGTCGTGTTTGACGTATGTTTACTAAACAATTCAAACCACCGCAAAAAAAAAACTGGCCCTCACAGCCTGTAGCGATAATGTGACAGAAAGTGTACGTACGTGCTGCGATGGAGCGTGTGATGGACGGCCACCCTCAATACCGCCCGCGACATTGCGCGCGGTTGTCGCAAGGCACGGTTGAGTTTCTGCTGCAGAAAATGATTATTATTTTTTTGATTTACTGATTTCGATTTTTTTTCGTTTTTTACTTGCCTGCTTCTGTAAACCTTCACAGCAAACAATCCGATCACTTCTGTATCCGTCATACACACACACACGCACTGTAAACATGGAACACAAACACACACGGACCTCGATGCACTCGACGACCGCCTGAACTTCCTGAAGTGTTGCGTTTTGGCTCAATTTATGCCACCACACATCGTTCAAGCAGCAGCAAATCGAACCAAATGTAAATAAATGAAGTAAAATAAAGAAATCCCAACGATTGCTCGCCGGTTTGCCCGGGGTTGAACGAATCCATTGATCGGTGATATTAACGTTTTGCGCCTGTCCAGCATCAGAAGCTGGTTAATGAGTCAGTTATGAGCTGCCAACCGATGGAAAGCCGATACGCAGCAGCGGTTGCTGTCGCGTAATCGGCCAACATCAGCGTACCGCAATTGTTGTGTCTACGGTTCCAGGGGCAAGCTTTGGCTCTTAACATGACACTGTAGAGTCGCACATTGATTTTTACATTATGCCCTGATCATGCTTATTAGTGTGATTGAAATTGGCTTTGTGACAATTTAGATGGAATATGATCAAGAGTTGATCAAGAGAAACCACAGTGCTCTTTTAAATTCGGCACAAAATCTTTTAATTGTGGTTAGCAATGTATCAAAATTTGTACAAAGAAATGGTACACTCGTAATAGCGATCTAGACTTTGCTCAGTCAGCTGTGTTGTACGACTCTTCAAATGGAGCAGAAACTGATGAAAAAACAGAGGGGTTATTCAACATTGCTCTTTAAGGTGTCATGCGAAGCGCGGGCTTCGTATTACGGGGAACTCAATTTTCCTTCCCAATTCCTTGGATTCGCGGATGACATCGACATCATCGAACGGACAACGGCGGCGGTGTGCGAATCGTACACCCGACGGAGACGCGAGGCCAATAGAATTGGATGGAGGATCAATGCGACGAAGACGAAATACCTGCTTGCCGGAAGCTCTGACCGTGATAGAGTCCGAGTCGGAAGTAGAGTATCAGTTGACGGCGACGATCTCGAGGTGGTAGAGGAGTTCTGTTTCCTTGGTACGATCGTAACTTCGGACAACAACGTAAGCAGCGAAATCCGCAGGCGCATTGTTCAGGGGAATCGAGCCTACTATGGACTCCACAAACTCCTGCGATTCAGAAGATTCCAACAACACACAAAATGCAAGCACTTTGATACGTCCAGTAGTCCTTTACGGATACGAGTCTTGGACTATGCTGACGAAGGACGTCGATGCACTCACCATTTTCGAACGGCGGGTGCTAAGGACTATCTTTGGCGGTGTGGCGAAGGAGAATGAACCACGAGCTAGCTGAGCTGTTTGGCGGTGCTGATATCCTGACGGTAGTCAAAGCCGGAAGGATACGTTGGCTGGGGCTTGTGATGAGGATGCCGGACTCATGCCTCACCAAGAAGGTGCTCGTAAGCGACCCGTTCGGCACGAGGCGTAGAGGAGCTCGTTGGCTCAAGCGGAGTCTAACCTGTCGGAGATCGGATGCAGCCGTGAATGAAGGAATGGCGGCCATGTCGACGCGACGTGTTCAATCCTGAGCAGGCCAAGAATAAGAAAAAGAATAAGAAGTCTACACAACAATATCGTGGGTCAAGGACAGCCGTTTCCCTAGAGAGTACTGCAAATTCTCCAAAAACATAGTTTTTCTGTGTAATTTCTGTGTAAACAATTCAACATAGCAAAAATGTTAACGTTTGCTTCGTTACTTTAAGCGTTAATCTCCTTCTAAAATAATATAACTTTATATAGCAAAAAAAGGTGGCAGTGCACTCTTTAACATTCTCATGGATAGCAAAATGCAGGTGCAAAAACCCTATTTTGAGATTTGGTTCAAAGCGGGGTTCGATCGTTCCATTGAAGAAATGTAATGAACCTAATAGGTTAACAACGAAATTTTAATGATTAGTTTATCGTCGGATAGCAACATTATTTTGTTGGTTTTACACAAGGTTCTACATTTCTGTCTAAACATCGTAAGAATTTCCTGCAGAGCAAGGACATCGTTACACAACATTTTAAGTCTTTGTCTTATATTATAAGTCTAATATTATAAATCACTTATATCACTCATCACCACGATCGGTCGGTCGATCGAATGTAGAAGTCGTTCTAATTTTTAATGAGCTTTCCTGCAGCGACGGACAAGGCAAGAAAAATACCTACTTTTGTAAAAGCCAATTTATAGTTCTTTACTATTCTGAAGGAAGGATAGCAGAAAAAAAGGTCGGCAATAAAATAAAACCATATACCACATTTAATGTGTAACACATGGCCCGGCCCGGTGGTGTAGACGACAGCAGCGCCGTTATTCAAACGGCAGGACCGGGGTTCAAATTCCATCCGGACCGTCCCCCCGTCGTAATGAGGACTGACTTACTAACTACATGATATATCGGTAGTCTAGAAAGACATTCGATGGCCGGGCATGACCTTAGAGTTAGTTAAGCCAAGAAGAAGAAAAATGTGTAACAGAATGATCTGATTGAAAACCGTCGTTCTCAAATATAAATAAAAATTGTCACTTGACTCATTACGCTTTTAACCTTGATCAAGGGCTTTTTCGACTGCAGAGCTACTGCTGAGAATGATTATACGAGTTTTTTCGGTGATCAAGTGGACGCACAGTTGAGTACGTGTGAATTGAGATTGACTTAATCTGGTGGTTCTAAACTAAAACAACTGTATTCTATTCTTTTTATTATTGATTATAGGAAGCTCTAAGCATCAACAGAACAAACTTGCAAGAGGTTTTCTACTCTGATTAGTGGATTCTTATTCGTATAAAAATGACTATTATTCTTAAGTTAAGTTTCAAGCAAATCATTTAAAAAATCCTTCATCCGAGCTATGCCTTCTGTAAGCCTTTTTTATGAATACTAGCAAGATCAATCTGTGACGGTGATTTATAAATCATTATGAAGCATTTTAACGCATTCCCTCCATGTATGGCTGTTTGTTTTGCCTGCCAAATGTTGCCGACATTCTTCCGTAATGACTAACGTGCCTAATTGGTTAGACCAGCGGCTACTTCATGCAGGCGGGATGCATTTCAACATAATTTCTAGCATATACGAACTAGCCATTTGCATGTCGTGAGCGCCGACTTATCCTACGATATCGAACGCGGACGAAACGAGCAATCCATTGCACATGTACGGCACGAAGGCGAAGATAATTTCGAAGCTTTCAGGCCGAAGTGTTCAGCAGCTGCAGCTTTCATTTTCCCCATGTGACCAATGGTGATTATTTATGAAGTGATTGTAATTTGTTTTCATGTCACAACGTTGGAAGACGTGAAACTTCAAAAGAAAGATTCAAAAAGAACGGAGAATCGGTTAAATAAGAGTCCCAATTATTGTTAAAAGCATAACAAACTTCATACAAACATCACCAAAAACTAATGTGAGTACTGACCATTATTACACCTATTCATTCGATTGGTAATTATCGGCTTGTACTACTTTATCCCACATGTTTTTCGCCTCTCTTAAATGTATCAAAGCGCGTTTCAAGCCAGACTTGGCACCGGTTTTTTGCGAATCTAAATTTCAAAATCAAACACATTTACGGCAACGCATGGAAGCAAATCGAATGCAACAATCGCTGCCAAGAAACTATCTATTTTGAGTTGCATTTGTGCCCAGTCTGTCGTCTGGTGTCATGTCTCAGACTGAGGTAATATTTCATACGTCAGCTCAGGGTGCTCAGAGTGTCCCGGTAAATTGTTCTGGGACCGCACATTAATAAATGATTCTTCGCGCTAATGTCACCGTCGCAATGATCCGTCGGTATCGTTTACCGAAAACTGCACTGTGCAGTGCGTTATTAAAAATAGCTTCATTAAAGACGGTGCGCAAACCGTGCACGGTGAAACACTATCCCCAGTTTCTCGTGCGAAAGCGGACGGAAGCGTTCGATCAGTAAGTGCAGTTGCTTTTAGTCGTGCGTGGCGAACGATCGATCTATCGATCAGGGTCAATGTCAAGGATCGATCCTAGTGTGACAGGCGAGAGTAGCAGTCGGCGAGAGCATATCAGCTGTCCGAGAAGTATGTTATTTTATCTCTTTTGTTTGAAGAGTCTTATGTAAATAATTGAGAAGCAATATCTTAATCTCTACCTTTCTGATCAAACTTTTATATGGAAAAAAATAATAACATTTAAGCAAACAACTCCACGTTTCAGGATCCTGACAAACATGGATGCGAGGAAATATTGCCGCAAGCTACGAAGAAGAGCAATGCAACAGTGGACGTGAATAGCAATTTAAAGCACCGCATAGAACCAATGTTGCGCGTTTCGTTCTTCCAGAGTCTGTGCTCGTGCCAGTTCGTCGCATCAAAGCGCATCTCATGGAGGTGCAGCCGTCACAGTGACGGTTGGACACGAACGGGCCGATTTATTCCTTAGACTTTCTCGTCCGACGGCGTTGTTCACGCTTCGCAGGGTACATCAATCGTTAGCATAATGGTGTGTCGGATTGTAACAGTCACGGCGAGAGGACATAAATTAAAGTTGAATAAATTTGCCATAATCATTACACCTTGCTGGACAGTGCGAGCGTTCGGTTTCGGTGATGAACACATTCGATCGATAAGAAGCGATGTAATCAGCACCAAAAATCAACGAAGCATTTTATTGTTCCTCTGCAGGTTGATCCTGTAAGAAAATAGTTTAAAGTGCACGTTGGGCTTTAGCGGAGATAAAAGACAATAAATGAATCTTTATATCAGTAACAATCCTTGCAGTTTTATCTTTTATTATCTTTTTTTTATTTATTTGAAAGATTTGAAAGACAACAACGATAATACTGTAAAAGAACACATATCCAGATGTCAAATGAACTTTTTATTAGCATGCAGAAACGTTTACACAGAAGTAATCAGTAGATCTCAATCAATAGAACCTAAGATATCCTCACCAACACCACCACCAAGAATTATCCTAATTATTTTGAGTATTTTTTAACCTACAATTTGGAATCAAAATTTTATAAACACAATCTTGTTTAACACAAATATTCTTAAATTATAATTCAAAATCTCATTAGTTTGCATATCAATTTAATTATTTATGCGATAAATCGGGCGCTAGTTGATCATGTAGCAACGAGCAGTTAGCTTGGAATTGAATAAAAAAAAATAAAATATCGAGCTATAGATGCGGCAGCAGCAACGGCATTCGCACGGTAGAAGCAGTGTTCAAATCCCATCCACATCTTTCCCTCTTAGTGAGGACTGACTATCCAAATATGTGATATCAGCAAGTCTAGTAAGCGATTCGAAAGCCAACGAAGGAGAAGACCAATTACGCCAACAAGAAAAGGATGAAGAAATCGATGAACCTGGGTTAGTATGACTAACTTACTTACTTATCAGGCGCTACAACTGCTTTGCGGTTTAGGCCTGCCGCAGCAGAATCCGGAACCGCTCACGATCCCGCGCCGTCGTCCGCCAATACGTTATCCTGGCCTTGATGGCGGATGATTCCACGCCATCCTTCCACTTCAATATGAGCTTACCACGTCTTCTCTGCACGTGTGGACGGTCTAAAATGACTTTCTGAGCTGGATCGTCCGGTGCCATGGGGACTGGGACTATAAACGTACGATGCAGTCCCAACTTCGACTGTCGCGACAGGTTTTTTGAGGTTAAATGTTTCCTCAGGCTTTAGAATGACCGACTGGCCAACAGCATCCTAGCGCGCAACTCCGTCGCTATGCTGTTTTCGGTGCTGACTTTTGACCCAATATAGGTGTAGTTATGGACGACTTCAAATGTACGATCACCTATCCGTATATCATCTCCACGTAGTTCCGGATTTCTTAGTAGGGTCGCCGATGGTGCCACCAGCAAGTTGGTCGTTGCCTCGTTAATATGCAACCCGAGGTTTTCTACCGGCTGCACGATCCTTTGGTAGGCCTTTGCTTCCTCGGAGAGCCGCAGACCAATGATGTCTATATCATCAGCGTATGCCAGGATCTGGCTTGACTTATAGAATGGTTCCCGAAGTTTCCACCTTCGAGTCACGGATGGTCCTTTGGTGGTAGCAAAGGACCCTGAGAACTTTCTATCCACCTTCACCTGGGATGTGACTTTGGTCATGGTCATTCTAACAAGCCTGATCAGATTGGCCAGTATTCCAAAAGAGCTGGCATGGCCTCGTATTGTAGTAGGGCAGTATGACTTTGGGTTTAATTTGTTAAAATTTAGAATTCAGGGGATGGCGCTAATCAGGCCTGTTTTGAATGTAATTCTATTGCATGATATCCAATTTTCAATGTTCCGATGATTAAATTATAATATTGGTAGTTGACGTTCAATCGCTTCACTGTAGAGAAATAGACTAAGTAATATTAAATCTCAATGTGTATTTATTGCAATATACATCTAATACTTCTAACAAAAACTAAGAGCGGCAGGGGTTCAAATCCCATTCTTACCGTCCCCCCGTAGTGAGGACTGACTCTCCAACTACGTAATATCGGGAAGAGTCTAGTAAGCCATTCGATGCCCGGTGTGACCTAGAAGGTGACCTAATCCGGTCTGATTCGAATGTAATTCTATTGCTTGATGTTCAATCATGCAAATGTCCAATGTTAAGCAAAGAAGAGAGAGAGAGAGAGAGAGAGAGAGAGATCTAACAAACCCAAATGTTATAATATTACAGCATTTATTTTACGGTTCCACAAACAATAACTTTATTTTTTCTCACGCTAGCACATCACTCGGGACGCTACACCAAAAGAAGAAGTTCGATACTCACCACATCCCACTCTCAAACTAATGAGTGTATCCCAACTTAACGAAACTACTTACAGTGCCTACCTAACTTATCGCCACAACACAAATTTTACCTTGGCTCGCAGCTGCCAACTAGTCAAATTCACCATTTGACTTTTAGGGTTCTCAATCATTAAATGTACAAAAGTTTTTCGTAGTCTGTACAGCCTACTCAACAGATAATCCAAGTTGAATCTCGACAATAAGCTCTTGTTATATGCTGCTGTAATACGGCCCAACGTATTACCTATGTCTCTCCAATTTGGGTCTCGTTATGAGTCTGCTAAAACTCATAAACTTAGATTGCAAAGAATTTAAAACAAATTTATAAAAACATTCTTAAAGCAGACCACCTTGGTTCAGAACTAGAACATTACACAGAGTTTGCCGTCTTCCCACCATTGAAGAATTCGTAAGAAAACTCAATCATATCTACAACATAAGATGCAGAAATAATAATAAAATCGTACAACTAATACAAAAAAAATCATTCCTCTCCTCTCATTATTGAAAATTTCCTTATGTTTCTAAAAACTAACATCCTAAAAGTTATTGAGAATGTTGAAGCAGAAAGTTACAAATTTAGAGAATATAATTTTGATTTAAGAGTTATTTATTTATTTGTTAATTTATTTATTTATTTATCTGTAACATTAGATAATAATTAGGATAAGGAGACAAAAACATATTTTTTGTTCTTATTATGAAGTCGGATTTTTAGCTAATTTGCCCTACTTTTGCATTTAAATACAATTAATTGTCAATGTTGTTGCATTCCAATGGGCACAGTCAAAAGATTTTAGTAAAAAAAAATGTTTTTGAACCCGCTGTTCAACGAGTGAACCCGCTCTTGATGGAATAAAAGTCTTGATGGAAGCCTGTACTAGATCTTTTCGGGTGCCAGTTTTGTGCTAAATAAACTATGTCATCCTATTTAGCTTGAATGAATCATCTCAATCACTTACTTCTCCAAACATTATTTTATCCTGCCATACGGTCGAATTTGCCCACTGTGAAAATTTGGTAATTAAGCATTCGCTTGTCATACCTGCGGGCCAAGCTCCACCTCCGATATTAAAGCGCTACACTTACATTGCACAAGCCGTGTTAATCTAATTTCGATAATTTACCGCCCGATTACTGTCACGGCAGTCTCCCGCGTGGCCTTACTGAAGACGAAAGGTTCAATGAAGTGCTGATATGTTTTTTTTACGGATCTTCGCGCTTGGAAGTTGGGCAAACCTGTATGCAAATCGAGCGAAACACTTGGAATGAACATATCACACGCATTGGCACCCCTGCTGTGGAGCACCGGCCATATAGTGCTACCAAACGAGATCGAACCGAGCCGGTGCTCGGAAATGGGAAATGCGTGTGTGTTTGTTCTTTGATCGGTCACATAAATTCCGACAGTTTATCGATATCCGACGGGACCGCTGACAGGGTTGACGGGTTTGCTTCTGTGTTGCAAAAGCAGTTAGTTGTTGCTTCTCGGAGGCAAAGCAGCCAAAGCCACTGCCAACCCACCCATCTCGGATGGATCTTTATTCCAGGAAAAAAAAAATACAGGAGAAACGCATCCCCGGTCCAGAGCAAAGCGGTCTATCTCGGGTGCCGATTTGCATAGAAATCGGCCAGGTGCGAACAAACTTTTAATCGATCCCGTTGTGCATTGCATAAAGCTTAATTAAACTGCACCGACGGCACGCAACTGGCTGGCAGTGGCTGTTGCAAAACGACACACCAGTCCCAGCTGGGTTTTGATGCTAGAACCGCACGGTGCTCCACCGTGTTGTAAGCGTGGACCCTAACCCATTTACGAACCAATCGATTGCCATACACAAAGGCGATCTCATTAAAAGTTTCTTCCGATCGAAGTGTATTGATTCCCAGCACCGACAGCTCCGAGAAGTGATTAGAGTTGTTCTTGGGGAACAAAAGGCGTCTTATCGTCCCAAAAATAACGCGCTACAGTTCCTCATATGATGGCTCATTGCAATAGCATAATCAGGAATGCTTCTCCGAGAAATTCCACGTTTCAATGGGAAGAAAAAAAAATCATTTATAACGTTACGTGTGCGCTTGCAAGTGACCTCTTGCAGTGGATTGCATTCTTCAACTTTTAATTGAGTTGCCGACTCTTATGGTGCATTCGACGTTCCAACACATAATGTTGCTGCTCGGGCCATAATTTCTCATCTCCAAGAAGAAGTAAAAAAAAAACGGCCCAATTCGGCCCGATTAAGTTCCCGCAAAGTCCCCACGCAAGCAACTACTCCACACACAAAATACTAACGAGATAAGCGATTTTTAATTTGATTATTTTAACTTACATCACGCACATCACGGTATCGGCGCCCCACACCGTTTGGCCGGGTTTGGCAAGTACACGCCACCGACTGTTTCTCCCAGTCGGCTAGTTTTCTTAGGCACGGGCAACATTTTGAGTGCCGGATTCTTCTTCGGATGCGTTACGTTTGCGATGCTTCCCAAACAGTTTCCGTTCCATCATCATCATCATCATCATCACACCATATTCCCGTGCCGGCCGGGTGAAGCCATATCACGACATGAAATCATTTTCCTGCCGACTCGATCACTCGTTGTACTCTGATCGTTCGTGTCCTTTAATGATCGCCGCAGGATGTTTTTCGACACGTCGTAAAAGCGGGAAGATAGATAGGAAGCGGTCGAACATTACACGGAAACCCCCGGCGGGCTTTTTAAAGGTATCTTCGACCGTTCCTCTGCTCCAGCCTTCCCGTGCTGTCGCCGCAACGATCCTCGTCTGGTGATAACAATATTAAATTAAATTAAAACTCTGCCAATAAAACATACTCTATTAGCCTCGTGCGTGAACCTGGACATTTCGGCTTGACATTTGCTTGCGCTTTTAGAATAATTTGATTAAACAGCGGTGTCCGGCGTTCACCTGGATGCGAAGCGTTGACATCAAGCGCCCGAACAAAGGGTGCGCTGATTGGTGGCCGTACGCAGTGATGCTTCCTTTTGCTATTCCAATTTATTTCTTGCCGCATTCTTGCTGCCCTGTCCATTTTCTATCACCCCAATTACAATCAACAGATCGACAAATAACACCCGACGTAATGAACGGTGGCAGTAATGGCGGACAGTTATGCACGGACATGCCTTGATATCTTATTTGCGTCGGAAAAGAATGCAAATGATGCAAGCGATTACTGTGCGCCACGATCGGCGGTCGGTCGGTCCCGATGGTACGTGCGTAGTTTGGGTCTGACACTGCTGCAGTAATTGGGCCCATGGTTCCTAGTACAAGCTTCAACAACAAGAAGAAACAGGGAAGCTGTTTTTGGAGGTTGCGTTGTTGTGGATAAACATCATCAGCATCGGGGCAAAATGGCCTTTTGGGTTAGCTGAAGTGACAAATTCGAGAATCGTGTCTCGTTTTTTTTTTTTTCACGGCACTTTCACTTCTTCGGTCAAAGCTTGAACGAGAAGAAAATCGACCATCGACGGTGATCGCCATGCAGCTCACTCCCTCTCTACCCTCCTTTCCCTCCCATCGTCACTCTAATGCACTGCACATCGATGGACTGTGATGGACGGCATAATTTCTAATCATTATATCAGTTTCACCACTGTGTGTGTGTGTTTACCAAACGTGGTACAGCATGGTCTATTCCTTGAAAAGGTAACTAGCCTATCAGGCCCGTACCATACATGCAAGTATCCCGCCCCGAAACACACGTCGTCGTGATGATGTTGTCTTTTACACTTCATTGCAGTTCGGTACTAATTGGAGACGATTATGGTTAAATTGCCATCCCCATCCGACGGCTCCGCACGACGGATCCTTTATGACTTACGAGCGGTGGGCCCGGTGGTCCCAGCCGTGGTTCGTGTGCGACACAGTACACAATGTGGTAAAAGTAGGCGCACACAAGAACCGGAAAACCGTGGTCGAGGTCGCCGGTTTCTTCGTTCCGCGGCGGATCGTTTCCGTAATTGAATGCCGTTTCACTTAATTGGTGCGAGGCGGCAATCATCGCAATTGATGCATCCAATCGGCCACGAATAGGAAGTACATTTGTGTATTTGTGTGTGAATAGTGCCGCAGCCACAAATGGGCGAAAATCTTGAGAGGGTTGTTTTGCATTTCCGAAAAAAGAAACGTCCTATTTGCCGACGAAAATAAGATGTCGCATAATGGCATTGAATATAGTTTTTAATTTTGTTGTTATATGATTCTACTGACAGTTTTGTGGTGAAATAAATCAATAATTGTTCACGCACAATGGTGAGACAGAAACTTGACGAAGAGCAATTCGTCAAGTGAGTAGTGAGTTGCACTGCAGTGAGTTGAGAGTTCACTACTGTGAGTAGTGCATGAGCGTCAGTGGCGTGAGTGACACTCAGAAAATTATAAATAGGACAAATTTAGTCAATAAAAATCTGTTGCACTTTCAACACTAAACACGACGACCACACTTGGTAACTATAATGCCGCGAATTACCATCCGAAACCTCCGCGAATAAACAATAGTATTTTTAACAATAATTCGACAATAATTTAACAATAATAATAAGTGTTTAATACATTTTCAGCGCTTTTCGTGAAGTAAATTAGATCCAATAGACTTCAGTTCATAGATCACAATGGCATTGTTCTACAAGCCCACACACAATGGTAGAAGTAAAAGCCGATCTTGAGACACAAGAGAACCGGGGTTCAAATCCCATCTGGACCATTTGCCCGGTAGAGTGATGTCTTCTTCTTCTTTTTCTTAGCGTAACGACCTCTAAGGTCATGTCGGCCATCGAAATGGCTTTCTAGACTGCCGATACCACGGGGGGACGGTCCGGATGGGATTTGAACCCCGGTCCTGCCGTTTGAAGACCGGCGCCGCTGTCGCCTATACCACCGGGCCCGGTGGTGGCCCCCAGAGTGATGTCTAACTATCCTAATACGTCGTAACCAATAAAACTCATAAGCCTATAGATGTCCTGCGACTTTGACAAAAACTCGTGCTAGGTCCAAAGCTAAGATCAAGAAATTATCTGTAAGGGAACGAAATATTCATACGATTGTGGAAAAGTCCTTTATAGAAATTAAAAATGCAGTTCAATAGTAAAAACTAGCCTATAAAACGCTGTAAGTCATGGTAATCAAGCAAAGATTTACTTCATTAATAAGAGAGAATACAGAGGCCTGTAAATTTTCCAATGTTAGTCTTGAGATCTACAGCCTTCCCCTCAAGTGATCCTATCAAGCAAAGAACCAGTTCATACAATTCACTACAACATCAAGTACAAGTAAATATGATAATAAGCCAGCTTTTTCATCTGGACTTAACCACTTCTGAGGTCATGCCGGCCATATAATGGCTGACTAGACCTAATGATATTACGTAGTTGGATAGTCTGTCTTTACTGCGGGGGATTCATCAAGATAGTGCTTGATTCTGAGTCTTGCTGAATCAAGCTGAATCATAGAATGAACCTAGGTATTTACAGTACATTTGCTCTCAACATGTTATTTGCTGATTAATTTAATTAAATTTCTTCTCGTGTGAGCGCTCGACGTCGTCCAGACGTTTTGTAAAGGAAGGAGGAATAAATCACACAACACAACTTTTGGAATAAATCACACAACACTGTCATTTATGACCTCACAAACATGATTATATCCTTGACTGCGTAATCAGTTTTGTAGTCCAATTGTTATCCATTCGAATTATTTCAAATAGAATCATATTATAACTCTCTTTTTAGCACATTAGCAGTAGAGTTATAAAACAGAGATAGTTATAAAACATTTAATGGTTTATTGAATTGGCTCTATTGAACCGACGACAAAGACATTAATCTTCTGATTCCTTTTACATGTGTAGATTTGAATTCAAACAGGTATTATATCTGCTACACAATACACTTTATCACGTATGCCATAGAAAACGTTCTGAGGAAACGACCACAACTTGGCTGACCCCACTCAAATACGTACAAACTATAAAACTCCAACCGAGTTGCTTTTATTCCTCACGCTTAAACACTAAACATGACTGCAATTTAATCATAAAAGACCAAGATTTCTACAATTTAACTCATCCCTGTCCTGAGATGCAAACTACCAAACACGCAACATTGCGCGAAGGATCCGTAACGACATGACAGCAAATGGAAAGTGCACGATTCCACAAAAGGATCAACGTCGTCGAGCCGATCAGTCAGCACAGATCAACCAGAACGACAACCGCCTTTCCTGACTGGCATGCAAGCGCTATCGATGCATAGTCATATAAATCAAGTCGTCTATCATAAAACTGTTGCATTTGGTGAGGTTCTCGCGGCCAGTGCTCTTACTCACCACAGTGCAGACTGACCTACGCAGCCATTGTGGACGCCCCACTGATTTCGCTAGGATTAACCTGCTGGGCGGAAGACGCTCCGGGAGACATTAAAAAAAACCGATTCTGTTCCGCTCGGTGAACCTCTCCCGAAACACTAAACTCCACCCAATCCTCACACGTCCCCTTTGTGAAGGGATCCTCCGCACTTCAATTAATCGCCACGTTCTCGGATGTCGGATCGGGTCGGTGGACGGACACGGACGTGACTGAAACAAACAGCAACAACAACAAACGGCAAAAAAGTAAACGGAACTCGAAACTCGTTGCACCAGTACCAGATGGATTGAAGTTTTATTAATTTGAAATAAATTGCGCTGCCTGTCCTATTTCGTCAGCGGTGTTGAAGTGCAATTTACTGCGCTGCCCGGTGCAAATGGAACCAACGAACCGACGGATGGATGGACGGATAGGCCATGCCCCCGGTGTGAATCTATCCACAACATTCGTCCAAAAGACAACGGCACCCGGCAACTCTTTTGCAACCAACTGCCTTCCGACCCACCGCGCGTGGAGTGTGGAGTTTGTTTTTTGACTCCCTTTACTTTATTTTCAGTTTCATTTGCCGGTAGATTGTGTGCAGCTCGTGTACTTTTTACGCCGTTTTACGACGAGTGCCCGCGGGAGGCCGGCTGCACCTTCCAAACGCTCCGTCGGGGCTTGCCTCGGAGCAGCAGCTCCGGTCGGTCGGATTGGTTGGTTGGTTCGTTGCTTTTATTGTTATTATTAAGTATAACTTTAAAGCCGCATCGAAATCGTTGCACTT
This sequence comes from Anopheles maculipalpis, assembly GCF_943734695.1. Taxonomy (NCBI): domain Eukaryota; kingdom Metazoa; phylum Arthropoda; class Insecta; order Diptera; family Culicidae; genus Anopheles; species Anopheles maculipalpis. The sequence continues at coordinate 50,011,754 of NC_064871.1, forward strand.
TTACAACGTAAAGCGTTGCTCGGCCGATCCGGTCCATGCCGAACATCGCGCACAGCGATGCTCTGCTAGAACGGATGGACGGATGTGTTGCGGTCTCGAGACGACAGTCTTGGGCACTGTGGTTTTGGCTTCTTAAGATGGGGCTATAAAACTTGGATCGCTCGTGTGAACGAAGGAGATTAAAACCGGCCGCCGTGAACGACTCTCGCAGGCAAGATACCATCCACGACCACGGATTTCGACAATCTGGCCGGTGTTCTGGAAAATAAAAGTGGTGTAAGATGATGCTGACTCAGGACACTCGGGAGTCAGGATTTTAGCGCACTGGTACTGCATGCGTCACAAAAACTGTAGCGATGCATGCAGAGGAATAGATGACGAAAAGCAACAAACTGAATATCAGAAAATTTGAATTTTTGTTTTAATTTATCGGTACAGTTCAACCCAAACTCCCGCTTTAAAGTGTTTTACTTACATAAAATAAAAAGGTTTTTTTTGTAAAATAACAATTAGCAGGGTTTTGGCTCTACATGAAATATGTAACGATTAACAAACATGTAGAGATTACTAAACATAGCTTTGAACAACGACAAGATTAATTATTTAATTATTTAAACTATCAATTCTTATCTGTTCATTCTAACTACAATGTCTCCCAATGTCTGAGGGGCTGCCCGGTGGTGTTGGCGACAGCGGCGTTGGTCTTCAAACGGCAGGACCGAAGTTCAAATCCCAACCGAACCGTCCCCCCCGTAGTGAGGACTAACTAACCAACTACGTGGTATCGGCAATCTAGAAAGCCATTTCGATGGCCGGCATAACCTTAGAGGTCGTTAAGCCAAGAAGAAAAATGTCTCCCAACCAAAATAAAAGGAATTTTATTAGTAAAATAGGCCGTTGGGCAGTTCTTTCCGAACGAAACTTAGTGACGTCACTGGTATCTGCAGTGCTCGAAAATAGAATAAGACTACAATGGAACATGGAGTTTTTAAAACTGCATCTTTGGATATATGTATTAAGCATCCTTCTCAGCCTCATACTTATTACTCATTCTCCTATATCAGTGACGGTCCGTTAGCACAGCACGTGGGTAACAGCACCGGTCTCCACAAGACAGAACAGAATTTTGAATCCCTTTAAGATCACCTCCCGACAATCCTGTCAAGCGAGAATGCTTCAGAATGAAATGCTTCAGACCTATGTCGAAGTTGAATAGAACCAATAAATAAGAGGACGATTTATTTATTATTGAGTATGACGACACGTCACCGTATTGTCAAAGGGGAAGAATTAAATTTTGTTTCCACATTCATGTTGAAGAAAAAGCATAAGTCAGCAGCTTGGAAGTTTTCCGTATGATTGGAAAAGCATAAAAAAACTGAATATAGTCAAACCATATGGTCACATAAACTATTCACATTGTTTAAAAGACGTGTAAGATTGTGTAATTTTAAAGTGTAATAAGACAACTCATTTTTTATTTGGTTTTTGTTTTACTTTAGTGATTCATTTTTAAATATCGTAGATTATAGATAGTTTTTGAATTATAGATTTCCTGATTGATACAATTATACATTCGTTTGTCTTAGATCTTCAATTATCTAGCTCTATCTTATGGAAGTGGTCTTCAGACCTCAGATAGTCAGACCTGTGCTTTAACCAAGCTGGATGGGATAAAACAGGTTGCAATTTGAATTTATTTGTATAGACTTTTGAAGAACATCTTTATAGCAATCGGTCTTTGTCATTACTGTTTTATTACAACTGCAGACATTGTTATTTTTGTAATTTTTGTATTTATTTTTGTCAACAAGGTATTATTTCTGCCCAAGAAAACTAATATTGTAAAGTTACTGTTTTCGAACTACACATGAATTTAATCGCCTGCTTAATGTGTCATTGAGAATCTTTTGTGCATCTGTACTTACTTACTTATATTACAACTGCTTTTCGGTCTTGGTCTGCCGCAGTAGAATCCAGAACCGTCCGTCCGGTGCCATGCGTATAATATGGCCAGCCCATCGGAGCCTGGCGAGCCTAAATCGCTGCACGGCAGTGAGGTCGTCATACAGTTCGCATCTTCCTCTCGAACACGGCTAAGAGGGCTTCGTCTGTTTTGGACAGGGTCCATGTCTCAGAGGCATATGTGATTACTGCAACTATAAAGGAACGATACAGTCCCAGCTTCGACCGTCGCGACAGGTTTTTTGAGGTGCGAGATTTCCTCAGGCTGTAGAATGACCGGCTGGTCGCCAGCATCCTAGCACGAAACTCCGTCTCTATGCTGTTTTCGGTGTTGACTTTTGGCCCGGAATAGGTGAAGTTTTGGACGACTTCAAATTTGCGATCACCTATCCGTACATCATCCCCACGTAGTTCCGGATATCTTAGTAGGGTCGCCGATGGTGCCACCTGCAAGTTGGTCGTTGCCTCGTTAATATGCAACCCGAGGTTTGTGCAGCTTTTGGTCTCTTAAATACTTCCACGATGAATCTATCCTTCACATGAAGGATAGACATGCATTCTTCACATGAAGTATGCAGACGATCTGATTGCGTTTATAGAACAGAAATCCTCGCATATGGTCATATGTAATGGCTACGTGAAAATTTCTAAACACTGTATTTAAGCCTTGGATAGAAAGATAAGTAATTGTAGACTGTATGTCTGGCCCCCAAATATCATCGAAAAGTAAAATAAAAATTATTTATATTTGAGAATTACGGCTCTTCGACACATTGTCAAAAAAGTATAAAAAATGAAGGTCTGAAAATTTCTTCGGCATCAAAAATTCAAGTGTTTTGCTTTTTTATAAAAGACACAAAGAAAACAAATGCAATGCAAAAATGTATGCAGAATCTTAACAGGGTGAAAAAAAGAGAGATGAACTAAACGTAAGCAAGATCAAGGTTTTAAGATGGAAATAACATGAAAAAATTCCCGTTAAAAGTCAAATTTTAGATGTAACAAAGCAGAAAGATTTGTCACAATTTTAAGAAATGAATATTGCGAAATGAAAATGAAGTGTTGTAATTGAATATAAGTCAATAGGAGTCAGAGTAGTCAATATAATTGATTTCTACAAGTTTTTTACTTCGTTCAAGAGTCAAACGAGCAGAAATATGCAATATTGCTATGAAAAATAATATTCCTTTTTTTATTAGTTTACTTTTAGTCATAAGTATTATTTTTAAAAATGTTCAACGCGTAAAAATCCTTCTAAAGTCACAACAGTACTCGTCTTTTAAAATATTCTTCTGTCATAACTTTAACCAATGGAATTACTTTTCATTTTGTTGTGACACATACTGGTACACAGCTCAGCAAACGGATTAAAATACCAATACAATCATCACAACACAATTCCGCGAGTGAGGGCAAATTCTTCTTGCACCAAGGCACCAGCAAAACCATTCTCAACGCTTTTTAAATTATACCCGAACGGTATTTAATTTTACGACCCAGGTTTAGGTTCAGCGTGGCCCTTTTCCTGATCCGGCGTTATCCAGGATGGATGATGCATTTTCCAGGAACCTGCCCTGCTGGTAGTGTGTTGACGTTCAATGTCTTCACTTCACCCTGCTCCTGGATCGGATTTAAAAACACTGGCATCCGATTCCACAACCCCAAACGGGAATAAAGAGCAAAACAAAAAAACTGCAACGAAATCAGACAAGAAATAAAATGCTCCATCAAACAGCTTCTCGTACGGAAAGCTTCTTAGCTCATCACTTGGCCTTCTGCTTCATCCCCTTGCTGCACCCCATTCCTCATATAGATGCAGTTGCAATCTGCAAGACACACTCGCACACACACACACACACACACACATACACACTATCGTTCACAATAAATGCACCGACCGTTGGCGATGGCTATGGCTTGGGTTGAGTTGCTCATAAAAGCGCCAGTGTTTATGTAGTGTGCCAAAGGTGCTTTTACTGGAAATTGCGATCTGCGGAGCGATGAAATTTGATTGTCCACCCGCCTTTACCAAAGCGTCATCGTGTGTCTGCCTTTTTATTGTGTCCGCATTTTAATTTTAATTGTCCACGAAGACATCTTGCGATGAAATTCAAACCCCGGAAGCGAAACACGAGTGCATGCGCTTTATTTTCTTTTCATTATTTGTTTGCCCACACCGTCCAAGAATCGGGTTCCAAACGGGCGAGATAAACAAATGGGCGAGACAGCTTAAGTAGCAGAACCCTAACTGAGCAGGATCCACCTGACCCACGCTCTCCGCAAGGTCGATTTTCTAGAGCAACGTTGCTTGTCGTGGGCTCCGGAATGTGCCAATGTCGCAAGTTTACGGTATACGCGTCCCAGAGTAACCTCCACCCATGCTGATTGGAAGCGAAACTCATCCACCGATGAGCTGCAAAATTGTGCAACAGCACACACACACACACACAAAATAAAAAAATGTCCACTTCGAACGCGATAAAACTTTGTCGTCAGGTTGCTGCCGAGCGTCGGGGAAACGTTGCTGTTTCATTCATAAAACTTTTGGCGAAGTTTTATGTGTGGGAATTTCGGTACGGGACTCGCCCGGCTCGTGTCGCAAACAAGCGCACCGGTCGTTAACGGTTGTCAATGAAATTTGCCGCGAAACGAGCATTGCATACGAAGTCCCCGGCTGTAGCTAATATGATATGTACGTGATTCGGCGATTCTTGCTGAATCTGGCAGTTTGAATGGCAGCGTACAAGAATCGCGAATCGGATGGCAAACACAAACGTGCTTTAGGAGGGTGCTCTTTGTTGTGGAATAGTGTACCCCGAGGTCGAATCATGGTCGGTAAAATTTATTTGTGTTTTAATAAACATTCGGGTAGGATTATTGGTTTGAGCACGGATTGAGAAAAAGCGGATTAAATTCGGGTTAAGAGACACAGATTTGAATATACAACAATGAAGACAAGGTGCTTTCGATTGAAGGCTCATGAGATGTCTGACATGAGATGTCAGGTGCCCGTAAATTGTCATTGCATTCGATAGACGTCAACAAATGTACTAAAATTATTGTCTAAGCATTTCTCAAACATTTGAAGCCAATATATAAAAGATCTTCTGAGAAACGAAAGGAAAGATACAATTAGTGTAAAAATAGATATCTGGTTGTGAAGGCAACAGTTTCACTGATATTCGCCGGTGTTCGAATAACTTCCGGACCGTTTCCTCGTAGTGAGGACTGATTATCCAACTACGTGGTATCGGCAAGTCTAGTAAGCCATTTCGATGGCCAGCGTGACATTTGAGGTCGTTAAACAAAGCACGTCATGAAAGAAGAAGGCTCACGGAAGGACTCACGGAACGGATACTATTTAAAAATTGGGCGCCAGTCAAGTTGTGCTCGTACGTAAAGGTTGATCGCGAAGAGTAGAACCGGCGAGTCGATCCGTTTCTTCAAAAGACCCGCTACAAATGATCTTTGCATGGTGTGAACGTTAGATTTAGAGATCAGAGCATGCATTCACCACAAAAGTACTCTAAATATTCTGTATAAAATTAAAACTGTTACACAAAACTCATTTTACAACGCCTGATATGAAGCCATCCTTGTGACAATCACTTAGAATTAGGATTAGACGACGTTTTTTCAGAAGATAATCATAGAGACTCGAAACTACACTCAGAGCTAAAATATAATATTGTTAAACCAATTTAATCATTATCGAAGGACTTTCATCCAATCCTTCGGCAGCCAAATTAGTCGTCTAACCTAAGATTGAGCTAAAAACGTAATACTTTACGACAGCCTAGGGTCCCAAAACTCCCGAACGACCCTTTAGGTTTAACGCATACGTTGGTCGTTAGTACTATTTTTAGGATTTATAAACTTTTTAAAGACATAATTTTTAACGATAAATAAATTTTCATCTTCAAATTCTTCTTAATCTTGGCTTAACGACCTTCTAAGTCGCCTTTTTAACCTTATCTTGGCTTAACGACCTTCTAGGTCGACCGCCGGCTATCGAATGGCTTTAGTAGACTTGCCGATACCGTTGGATAGTCAGTCCACACTACGGGGGGACTATCCCCGGATGAGATTTGATCCTCGGTCCTGCCGTATGAAGACTACACCACCGGGCCACCCCTATTGAACTGCTTTAATTTAAACTATTAAACTTAAAGTAAATCAAAATTGTGGAAGGAATATGGTAACAGTTGCTGAGCTGGACCCTTGTCCTGTTCAACGGATTGAGACCGGAGGATACCTCCTACTCAACCTTTCAAGACGAAATTGAAAACCGGAGGGTGTCTCCGACTTTAATGAACAGTCTAAGGGTGTTGGTTAGAATGCTGATTTATTCAAATTCTTACTCGCTAATTTATACTATAAAAATGCTGACCGATCCGCATTCAGCGGATATATCTGACCTACTTTAACTGTTTTCGCTGGCTCGCCTGATTAATATTTCTTTTTTGATTGATCGCATGTTTACGACTAACATTTTTGTCGCGTCGTAAACATACGGCACATTACTAGAAATCATTGAAACGAAACAGTTACATTTTAAAACAATAAATATGATATTTATATCAGTGTAAAGAGAAAAGCATTTAGAAACTAGTTTTTAGCAAAAACAAAAAATTTAAAATAAAAACGCAGAAAAATGTCTGTTTCTTTTTCTTTGACACAAAAACATCGGGAATTATTTACCTGTTCCAATAAACTGATTTTATTAAATCGATTTTATTGGCTCCAGAGAATGTGGGAGATTCTCGTGTAAGCCACAAACTCTTCCATTTTCAACTCCATTGCAAATTATTTTAAATTAAAGTATGACAGCCTATTAAGATATTGTACAGCTGTGTCTATACATAACATGTACAGCAATAAATATAACCAACGAACTTAGGAAAACACTACAAATGACGGAATGACAAACACGTATAATATCAAATAAAGATAACATAAACGGCAACCAATTAAACGTGCCGATAAATACAGCCTCATGAGCCTCATCCTCGATATCTTTTAGTTTTATCCATTACGATAATTTATTAAAAGACGATCGCCCCTTCAATTACAAATCTTGCAGAGCCACGAAACCAATACAAATCTTCGCCACCTTCAACCCTCAGGCGTACTTGTACAAACATTTGCTTCTACATCTTCATCTCAGGCAAAGTCGGCTCGGCCGAGATGAATTATTTATAATAGCCAGCGCACAAGAGAAGTGGTTGACTGTTAATGCAAGCCAAAGTTGGTTCCTTTTTGGTATTATTTTTCTTTTTATCTCTCTTCGCTTTCTTCCCTTTTTTTTATTTTTGCGAGGATTTGCGTTCCAAACGGTCAACCTTCCCATACACAATCAATCGTTACGATGGCCAGTTGTTGGTCGTAACTGCATGACAAGCCACACTGACCAAGAGAGACACTCGTGTGCAGTATCACTCAAAAGACGGACTGCATTCCCAAGTGTAGACACACACACACACCACGAGGGAGAGAATGAAGGCCCGCAGGCGACGTAAGGGAATTAATATTTTGCATACCACTTGGCGGATGCTGTAACAACCGAGATATACAAACGTCACGTCGCACGAGTTTGCGGTGATGATGTTGCTGTGGGAAGCAGGGACAAAGTGGATCTGTGAACCTCCAAACATACTTATGGAATTCTGTTTCACATTCTACTAGCAGCTCGCGACAATATCGCCGAGTTTCAAGATACGAGTACGGACGAAAGTAAGTCTGCGAAATTAGGTTTCTCTCGGTTTGATGGATCCCCGGCAACCCGAGTGCCACAGCAGTGTGCTGTTCTTTAATATAAAGTCATTTCTGCTGAATAAACACTTTTATCGGTGCCTTGTGTGGAAGGACCAAACTTTCGCCCCATTTCGGACCAGACATCAGGCGCACACTGGCACACTGCTTTGCTTTGCTCATCGACGTCTACCGAACCGAGGAACCTAGCCGGTCAGACGATGAGCAACGCAAAACGATGACAGACTACACTACTACTGGACGGCCAGTTTGGCACCTCGCACCGAAAGGCATAAATTTGCATACATTCTCCGTTGCGTTCGTACATATTGTTCACTTGTTTGCAATGTGATTACTTTCTCTAAATACGTTCCTCGGCCTCAGATGTCACTGCAGTGTTGCAGCGATGCAACACTCATCTGCCGTGCCGGGTGCAAAAGCTGTCCACTTTGGGGATCTTTCATCCGGCCAGCTCGAAAGGAAGCGTATCGAACGGTTCGGATGCACAACTCGCCCTGGCACATTCGGTGCCCGGTGTCGGTACGGGCCTACTGGGCTTCTCGGGCTAGTTTTTCCGACCGACCCCGTAACCGGGGCTTGGTTCCGGCCAACCGTACCACAAACACTTGATCAAATTGATGAAAACGATTTCACCGGACCGAAACAGGACCGAACCAGAAGGACCTTGCTTGTGTGGAGCGAGCCTTCCTCGCCAAAGGCAGCGTTCAGGTGTGTGTGTGTGTGTGCGAGTTGAGAGCGATTTTCCTAACCCCAACTCCAAATCTGTTCGTTTGGTACCACTCGAACTCGTCCGGCCACAAAACGGTCGACACTACTTCTAGTGAATAAGCATGTTGTGGGAAATCAGTTAAAGGCTTTGACAACGAGCTAATAGAGTTTCCGTTTCTGGTTTAGGTTCTGCACCCTCCCGGTTCTTTCAGCTGATGTTGCTCCGTACGGTCGAGGTGCCAGAGTTCACAGCTCAGCTCGACGCACCCGGACCGTTGCATTCCTGTTGGTCCATCCGGTCTACTATCACATGTCATCGAAATTACGTCTAAACGAGCGTTTAAATGATTTCGAATGGATAACAACAAACTAGCGGGCGGTACGATGGGATCAGAGATGATGGGATTTCACATTAGGTGCACGAGATGCAGTCCATCCCAGCGGCTTTCGGTTTCGGTTACAAGGGATTGTATGACTCCCCCTTTGATTGGAATGATGGCCTGATATGTGCCTTTGAAAATTAACCTCAACCAGTTCCTTTAGTTGAGTTTCGGCCAACGATGTGCGACCACATTGGCTATTATCGGCATCGGTCGAGGTGCACAGGATGAGAACGTTCTCGATTCCGAGAACTCGTGCAACAGATAAGCTGTCAGATCCCTAAACAGATTGGTGTGCGACAGATGGTCGATCCTGTTGACAGGGTGGTAAATACTTTTCACTAAAATTAGATAAAATGTTATAAACGGCACGGATGTCTTTACCGTTGAGATTATTTGCTAGTATATCCTTCCAACACAGCTTACGCAGTTAAAAATTTGGATTTTTATTCCGATAGCACGGCCTGAACCGTATTGCTAATGTTTTTTGGCTTGAAACATCTCAACTCTCGAAGAATATGTAAGTATTGCGAAAATTCTTTGCCATTTGCCCAAACCTATTGCAAGAAAGTAGTTTCTTAATGATTGATCCAAAATAGATCCGCAACTACATCCTCTCATTCGCCATTGCCTTATGCCATTCCAAATACCTCCATCATCATTCTCTGCTTGTACCTGTTGTAAACAAATATGTTCCAAAGATGCAATAAGTCCAAGTGTTAAATGTGGTTATATAATTATTTCCCATTAGCATTCGGGGTAAAAATTAGTCCATTCAATGGTCTGCTTATTTGTACCCTAGAGATAATTTTTCAGAGCTTTATTTTCTGATAGACTTGTGTAATTTCTTTAGCTACAGAAGAATGATACAATGTTCCTACTGTGGACTCGGCAGGTCTTGGCTTTTACTTAATAAACTTAAATAAAATTATGGATGGAGTATCAGTCAGGCAACCAGCAGATGGATGACTTGCGATCTTTGGAAATGTCCGAATTGATTTGTTGTTTTTTATCTCTTGAGTACAAGAAATTCATTTGAAATCTGGATCTAGAGCGATTACATACCAATATCGATACTGATTCCATAGTACCAATCAGCAGAGGATTTCATTCGAGTTTAGAAAATTCGTTCTAGCCGCTGACATGATAGCGTAGCTGACATCGCCAAGAATAGCCAAGTCAGCTAATCGACAAACGCAGGATTTGTAAGGCATTAACATAAGACGTACATGTACTCCAAAAAGCTTTTTTATGTTAAATAAAACAAGAGTACTACTAAAACTCCTAGCTCAAAATGAAATTATTCTTTGCTTATTCTTCTGATATTGAATAAACAATCTACAAAAATATTGATCCTCTGCTCGAGTGATGTTACGGAGCATAGCAGAGAACTTTATGATAGTAGCGGTACACTATTTTATGATCGAAAAAATGCTTATTTTGAGTCATGTCGTTAAGCTACTATTCCATTTTAGTCCTTGGCCAATTGCATTGGTACCACCGGTAAAAGATTCCTCAAAAAATTATATTTTTTGCAAATACTAACACTGAAACGAATTCAATATCGTTGTCTTAGGATTGCGCTGGGCAGTATGAAATCTACTCATACAATGTCCCTAGAAGTGATGTCCAGAGTGATGCCGCTAGTACTACGTTTTTTTGCAGCTATCGCTTCGCCTTCTACTGAGATCCACATTATCCAACCCACTAGTGATTGAAATCTTCAAATCGCTACTAGAGACAGGCTCTAAGTGCAAAATCATGAAGTTATATCATGATTTTGTGCCTCTCCAGGCAAACTCTAGTACCACTACATCAATAAACCGCGCCCCTTTCCCAAAGTCCTACAATGCCCTTTTAGTAGTCGACATCTCCATGCGAGAGGATACGAAGAACATTCCAAATGATCTTCACTGGAGAACAGTTCCCAGCATTTTTGTGGATAAGTCCTCCTGGATAAGTTTTGTGGATAAGTCCTGGATAAGGATTCTCTTCGGAGGCGGGCACGGGCTTCGGTGTATTTAACACATGCACCGACGACTTCCACAAGCTTAAACAGCTGCTCATTATAAGCGCGAATCCTCCGGACCAGTATTTTATATTTACTGATAGCCTCAGCACTGTCGAAGCACTGAAATCCGTCGAGATATTAAGAGGCTCTGATTACAGTATACCATAAATACTGAATATTCTAAGCTCTTCGTTCAATAAAGCATTCCGAATATCCCTTTCTCAAAGCTGGATCCCCGACAATGGAAAAGCAGACTTCTTGGCCAAGCGAGGTGCCTCCGATGGCAGCATTTTTGAGAGGTCGATTCTCCCTCACGAGTTTCTTCGCACCCCACAACAGCTGTGCATGGCCCGCTCGCAGAGCATGTGGGTTCCTGCACTCCAACTCACCTCAGGTTTCCCTGTTGTGTCCCGGGTTTCACGGACTCCCGGTAGATCGTGCGTTTATTCGCATGATGTCGAGACTTATGTCGAACCATTATGCGATGAATGCACATCTTCAACGTACAGGTAGCGCCGACTCCAAGGTTTGTAGCTGTAGCAACGGATACCACGACATTGACCACAACCTCAGGTCATGTGTGGAGTTCGATGCGGCTAGACCCGGACTCTTAGCAGCCGTTCAGGCATCAGGAAGATCCCGTGGCGGTGCTGATGCGCGATATCCTGGGACAGAAGAACTGCGGATTCTGCGCGAATTCTATTTGACTTCGCCAAAGAGATGGGAATCGTCCTTTGATCCCTTCCCCTCTCCTTTCCGTAGATTGTACGCACTATCGTTCTATTAGCGGATTGCAGTTTGTTATGTTTGTTTGTAACACGTTCGTAATGGATGGCGTCGACCTGCGCCAATCGCTATTTAGGCCCCAGAATCGATAAAAGTTGGTTTAGGAGATCTAAGGTCGTAACTGGTAACTGGGAGATGTCTGGATTCGATTCTGCAGTAACCTTACAAGGTTATTGTGGCTGTCGGCTGCTTGCGTTTTGCTGGCATCAGGGTCGCCAGCGACAACATTAAATCACCGAACCAATTGAATTATGTTTGTACGACGTGTAATTGTGACTGGCGGCTTTGCTGTTGGTGGAGTGCGTGAGTTAGATGCTACTGTAGCTTCACTAGGGCCGCCAGCCATAATATCCAAATGCTGGCAACGATATGGAGTGGCGAACACCACTCCGTATCGCCACTTCTGTTTCATTTTACTGTTTGATTTCCGCTGCAAAAACAATCTACAGTACCAAAAAATGGTTTAGATCTGACATCTATAGGTTATCTTTGATAAGTTTTGATTAATCGTTGGTCGTTAAATTTGATTTATCCGTCAAAACTGGTGGACTTCAAGGCAAAGAAATAACGCAATATAAATTCTTGAATTTGACCACTACGTAGAAACATACAACTGGCAAGTCATATTGTTCAACACAACCTGAACCACTGTCAGCATTCTTAACTTACAGGATCAAATTAACTTTAATGTTACATCACCTTCAATCCATTCCATACGGACATTACTCGATCTGCAACATTTCCACCGATTGACCTTCGCACGTACCATTTAGTGTTACTTGTTGTCTTAAATTTCCTCACGAATAGACGACACAACATTTGTCACCCATCGGGGAGCGAGCCCGTGCTATATCATTCTAAAATTGCATAAACTACCCTTCACCAACCTTACTCCTACCTACCTAGCCCTCAGTCCGGCGTCACAGTTCCACCCATATGTCGCGCTAATGTTTCGGGCATTAATTAAAATCTCGTTGAAACGTTGTGCCTCCGCGCGTTGCCAGTAGCCAAGGAGAGTGTACATTAATCAAATGCGTGAAATTCACATTCGAAACGGACACTAGTTTTTCACCGATGCATTCCGCTGGGGTTCGGTTGCGGAAAATAGATCTTCACCACAGTTTTCGGGCTCATCTTGCGCACGACGAACGGTCACGACACCGCTGCGCTGTGCGCTCGTGTTACATCTTGTGTGTCGGTGACGTTGTTGCACCGAACCGAAAACTGATACTTGGCTGACCGCTGGCAGTGGCTAGCAATCGTACGTGGTGCGCTTGTGTGCGATCGCGCGATCATGTCACTATCAATTCCGTGACAATTTATTAGACATAATTTGGTGCAACACAGAAGCGACAGCGATCATCGTCTGACATTTGCTTTTTTGGCACGGTGGCGAAGAAATTTACGATCGCCATCTGCTGACAGACAATCGAACGACGACGACGACGACGCTGACGCTCGCTGGGCAGGGCGGTGGAGGTGTCCCGTGCGTCTGTGGGTTTTGGATAGATTCATTTGATATATTGTAATTGCGCATCCTGGTAGACGATCCCGGCCAAGCGGGTTTTATGAGAGCCCGGGGCGTAATTGTTAACGATTTTCAAACCGCCAGAAACGAGGCGCAGATTGACGCAAAAAGAGATATTTATAAAACAAATGGCCCGCATGGTTGGCGTGCCTTGACGGCCAGAACGCTCCCCCGTTCGCCCAGGGTCCAGGTCCCAATCGAGCGAAGGATAATTGAATTTGAATGCAACAAATTGCAGCACTCGTGCACCAGCGGTACCAGTTTGTGCGACGAAAAGCAGGTTTTGTGTGCACGCTGGGACAGGTCGGTCTTCCGTTCTTTCGCCGCGGAACGCTGGAGCGTTTTAGTCCAGTTGGTGAATTAGTTGCTCCAGAGGTTTTCTGGTACATACTTGCGTAGATCCTCTCGACTTCGAAGCATAATTATTGGCTCGCTTTCAGCGCACGTCAGGGGAGTTAGTTTTGCTCCTCCTTCCCAGACCTTCTCACCCATCTATCCTTCCACCAAGCGTCTAACTCTTATGGTTAAGCTGTCGTAGTTTGTGTACGTGCGGACGGTGTGTCTGGGGCTCTTCGGAGCTAAACGTCCAATACTTGACATCGACGACTACAGCAGGTAGATTGTAAGTAACGAGAAATGCATCTCATTTAAAATACTTCGACGCTACTCCAATTCCCCTTCGCCAAGTAGTTCCAGCATTACCCCCAACCGTACCCTGGGTAACTATCGTCAGCATTTGGCCCCTCGGGGCAAACAGAAACTATTTTGTAATGTTTGAATTGAACGGCCGGTTTTGCAGTCAAACAGGGTGGAAGGGAAACACACTATTTCTCTTTAGCCTCGCGACGGGATCCCATTTTCCAACCTTTGCTCCCCCCGCTTAACGTTCTTCCCTCCACTTCCAGTCACTTTTCGCGTGATAGCGTAGATTAGAGTGATTTGAAATGAGATCGCGATCGCTGGAAGATGGATGGTCCCGAAGAAGTGATCGCTGACAACGCCAGGTGATTGGAATGGATGTGCCGACCGACTCACGCCAAAGGTCTACGAACTGGGTCGTGTCTGCGTCCGTCTGGGTCTCGTTTCTCCAAAGTGCGGAGATTTAAGCGATGGAAAATGTGGCCTCGTACGGTGTGACCGATGGATGGATTGGCCCCTCAGGTTCGCTCACAATATTAACTTACAGCACGATTGAATGGAACGAACCAATCTTTCATAGTCATACCGATGCAGGATAATCCTCCAATCGGCAATCCTTTGCCTTTTCATGTAGAAATGTAGAATCTACATGAGAGGCAAAACAGCTATTCAGCTCTTACGTGTGTGTGTGTACTATATCCCATCGGATTGGTGTGATTCCGGCTAGAAATTAACACTTCCCAACCGATGCGCAACATCACTCATCCAGAATTACTGCACAGAAAACAGGGCCGCTACGAGTACTGTTTGACATCAAAGCATGACAGATTGCCGCTGGTTCGCATTCAACCCGCGACCGACCCGAGCCGACTCGTTACAATCCTGCTCATCAGAGTGCTAATTTCGCTGACAGCTTCCCACGAAACTCTGTCCCTCTCTCGCTCTCTCTCTCTCTCTCTCTCTCTCTCTCTCTCTCTCTCTCTCTTTCGCTCATGGACACACACACACACACATCGGTTGATATCAATCAAAATTTACCACCAGCGTAAAAAAAGGCTGCACAACTTGACTGCAGGTGCATAGGGAGGCGGTTCAGCGATCGAATGGTCCTTGACCCTTTGTGCCTGTTCGGCACAACAATAAGAGAGTGAAATTTCTCCTCACAACGGTGCTGCCGCAACGTACAGAGGGTAAAATGATTAAAATTAATGATTCAATTCCGTAAGGCGGTATTGTGGGCCGCGAATTGAGTGCGAAAAATAGCCACGGAAGGAATCGCTTCAACCGGGCGCCGTGTAAGTTCTTTATTAGCCGTATCCGACCGGTGTGCCCGTCATTGTGTTCACCGCCGTCATGTTTCATTTGCTGGTGATCATCGCCCAGCCCAGCCACCGGGTTGTCTTTATGTTCGCGCACAGGACGTTTGAGACGAGGACGACGACGTTGGTTGCTTGTGTGCAATAAATCCATTTTAGATCACATCCCGCGATTGAGCGTCAAATTTTCATTGGCAGCGTTTCATTTTTTTCGTTTATTTATAGAGGCTTTGAGTCTCTGAGAATACATTGAGAGGCCTATCTGCTGTATACAAAAATTGGGATAGCCTCTTTTCAATCCGCTCGTTTTCATTATAGTTTGAGAATATGAGAGAAGTTATGTTGGAACCTATCTGCTTTCCTTTCTTATTTTTTGCACATGCTAGCTTGATTAGATCACCGAGGGAACTAAAAGATCCAAGCTAGAAATGGTAGACACATGAAGTGTGACGTCAAACGCGTTTTTGGTTTGGAGATTTCAACTTGACAGGCAACGAACTCCTTGGGTAAATTTGAATAAACAATTTGAAAATTGAAAAATTGTAGTTCTCTTATTAGAAGCTAGAAAAGCTAGTCGTGCGTGGAAAAATATCAATAGTAAATATTTAAAACGATCTCGATTCTGCCGCATATTACAAAAAAATATGGATTCAAAATTTTTCTTTTTATTTTAAAAACTTTCTAGATTGCGCCAGCGATTGGATGGTTTACTAGACTTCCTGATAGCACGTACTAGGATAGTCAGTCTTCACTAATGAGGAACGGTCTAGATTTCAACAGATGAGATGGGTCCTACCGTGCGAATACCGGCGATGCTGTTGCCTCTTTTTCGAGCCGGCCCCGAAATCTAACTAATGCTCTTGATAGAAATATTAAATCCGGTAGGGAGATCGCTAAAATATATGAAGTGTCATTCATTTAGAATTCGATCACTCATCAAAGGCTGTAAAACGAGAAATTTGTAACGCAAAAATATAATTGGATTGAGCATCTATGCGTCGAATACAAAATACCTGCTTGCCGGAGGCTCTGATCGTGATAGAGTCCGACTCGGAAGCAGAGTATCAGTTGACGGCGACGTTCTCGAGTAGAGGAGTTCTGTTTCCTTGGTACGATCATAACTTCGGACTACAACGTAAGCAGGGAAATTCGAAGGCGCATTTTTCAGTTGAATCGTGCTCACTACGGACTCCACAAACTCCTGCGATCCAGAAGACTCCAACAACACACAAAATGTACGATTTACCGCACCTTGTTACGTCTGGTAGTCCTCTACAGGTTCGAGTCTTGGACTATGCTGACGTAGGACGCCAATGCACTTGCCATTTTCGAACGGCGGGTGCTAAGGACTATCTTTGGCGGTGTGGCGAAGGAGAATGAACCACGAGCTAGCTGAGCTGTTTGGCGGTGCTGATATCCTGACGGTAGTCAAAGCCGGAAGGACACGTTGGCTGGGGCTTGTGATGAGGATCCCGGACTCATACCCCACCAATACGAGGCCCGTACGACACGAGGCGTAGAGGAGCACAGCGAGCTCGTTGGCCGGATCAAGTGGAGTCTAACCTGTCGGAGATCGGATGCAGCCGTGGATGATGGACTGCAGTCCTAGACCGAGTTTTCTGGAAAATGATTGGAGACCTGGCCATGTCGACGCGACGTGCTCAATCCTGAGCAGGCCAATTAGAAGAAAACAGGAAAAGAAAGGTTTTTTTTAATGTCATTTTATCACAAAATTCAAGAAAAATATATTTGTTTATGTACGGATAATTTGAAGCAACTTACTTTTGATACCTCTTATAAGCTGCCGCACAACTGGTTTATCCACTTCAGTAGCTGTTTTTCCCAATAGAATGCGTGTTGGGCAGTTGGCAAATCTGGCCAGAGCTTAATTGGGCCTTTAATAATAAGCCTTTAATAATTTAACCTTTGAGATTTAATAAAAAGCAAAAAACGCTTTTCCAGGCACTGATTTTCATAAACTGTCGAGTTCATAGATTGATTTGTTATAAAAACCCTTGTTTCGTGCCCACAGCTGCAGATGGCTTGCAATGCGTTTGAGTTTGTGGACAAATTTGTCAGCAAAAACGAACTTTTATTTATAGGGACCATCGCCCAGTGCTGTGGCAACATTAAGTTTTTGGCCAGAATCCTGCATCAAATCTATTTTGTTTCGTTTCGTTATCCATTTTTGGAGCACTTGGTTTTGCGATGTAACTATGCTTCAGAGTTCTGTTTGGTTGCTTTGAGGCACGAAAAGAGCGCTAAGCCTATGCACTCATCATTCCAATTCTTCTGACGGTACTTATGCTGGCACCGTATTTTTTTTTGCAATGTCCCCCCCATCCGAAAGTTCAAGGTAAGCCTGTCTTCTCTTCTTCTTCTTGGCTTAACGTCCTTTAGAGGTCACACGCCGGCCATCGAAACGGCTTACTAGACTTGCCGATACCACGTAGTTGGATAGTCATCAGCCCTCACTACGGGGGGACGGCCCGGATGGGATTTGAACTCTGGTCCTGCCGTTTGAAGACCGCAGCCGCTGTCGCCTGTACCACCGGCCGCCCCCGGTTAGTCTGTTTCTGAAAGACAGTTTTGATGTACCTTTCTAGCCATGCTTTGACGTTTCTGCTTTGATTTTCCTTCTTGTCTGCCGGACCAAGTTGAATTTTCTACAGCATTGGAGCACAATTATTTGGCTACGTTGCAGCTCCATCGTTCATAGTAACTGAAACAAGCATGATCATGCCAAAACCATTCCATAACGGGGAAGAGTGCACCAATACCTACTCATAGGTGTCAAAAAATTCCATATAGCACCACTGGGGGCTCTACTATACATAAGACAGAGTGAAAAATTCTAAATGTACAGTAGTTTAATAGCTAGCTAGCCCTGATGGCACCCTCATCTCGATTGTTCGTAAACATTTTCACAAAATATCCACTGGAACTCTGAAACGAATACTTGCATGCAAAGAAGGAACCGATCAAGCTAAATTATGTAGCCAACTGCGACGTCCTGGTCATAGGTTTGAAATGACATATCAGTGGCAGATTAACCTATGAGCGGAGGTGGCGGCTGCCAAGACCGACTTTCTATGTCTGATGGTTCTGTTTCGTTGATCGTCAGGCCATTACTCGAATATTTCTCAGTGGTCTGGAACTCCTATGCCAGGGTTAACATTCAACGTATTGAGTGAGTTTAGAGATCCTTCACCAGGTTTGCTATTCTTAAACTGTTGAGAGATTCTGCCTCCGTTCTACCTTCTATACTGATGTATCTTATGAATCCAGTTGGAATAAAGGAAGTTTAAAATAACAGGCCAAGAAAATTGTTGTACGAACATAGGAAGAGGTACTAATTTTCTATCAATTATCATCCACAAACTCCTAGACATTAAATCAAAAATAAAAAGAGAAAGGGTACAAAATTCCAAGAAGATGTTCTGTAAAAAATTGTGTCTTAAGAAAAATATGAAATTGGCTATGGCTATCTCCAAACGAAATTCTTCAACTCCCGTAAAAGATAAAAATTGATCCAAAATCCTTTTCATTTTTCCAAACAAGTACATTTGCTACATCGTTTGATGCAAAGAAGCAAATACACGTTCAGCTATCAGAATGTAAATCTCCGTTTTCTCTTGAGCTTAACCTATCCTCCCGCCATCATTGCTCATCCGACATTTGATCGATATTCGCTATTCCAACACTACACCAACGCTTGTATTTTGCTGCACAAGGAAAAATGCATCCTAGAGATTGTTGTGGTCAATGTTTCCCACCATTTACTAATTGAGCGTGACTCAAGACCGGCCCTCTTCCTCGCCGAGATAGAGAGGCGTTCCGTCTAGAGCGCGAGGGTCGTGCCATGACGATCAATCTGACACGGACGCCCCAACAGCCGTCCCTGCTCTCTTATCGTCCTTAAATCTCACCGCTAAAGGGTGGATACAACACACACACAGCATAATCGGACACAATCAGACAGGTAAAGAGAATGTCCGTAGCAGTACCGCAGCAGGGATGGAAGGCATCAGCAGCAACCAACAACATGCTACCGAGATGGGTTCGCGGTTCGATGCGCGTGAGATTAATTGAGATAATTAATTTTAATTATGAAATAAATTTTATCTCCATCTTTTCTCACTTCATTTTGCCCGCCCGTCTTGTGCTGCTGGGAGGCATTTGGGCGCTGCCGGGAACGAACTCTCGGTCAACATCATCTTGGCGTGTTTCGGGCGATAAGCTAGAACCAGTCGCGCGTGCGAAACATGCGCTCCCTCCGGAAGAGTATCCAAGGAAGACACACGACGTGCCGTGCAACAAGATAAAGACGCATACAAACATCGGGACTAGGCTTCTGGGCTCTACTAATGTCACTCACTCGCTTCTCTAGGGTCACCACAGATGACAGAATTAAGAAATGAATTAAAACTTCACTTTGTGCGTTTTCTTCAAGTGCAATAGCGTGGGGGTTGATAGAAAATCGAAGTGCGACGTTCGCTGTTTGCAGAATTCGATCGATCTTCTTTGGCGTTCCCAGTTGCGGGTGTATGCGCTACCCGTAACCTAGGGCATGCCATTCCGATGTGTCGTTAATGTCGGTCGGATGCGCGGGAAGCACTCGTAGGACCGCGTTCGAGATTGAGATAGCAAGACTTACACCCTCGGCTGATTTCCAAGCAAATGGAGTGACGCTCCCGATTCGCCGACACTGACCTGTGGTCGGTTGGTAGTGAGACACTTTTTCTCGCTGCTTAAAGTGACATTTTGACTGTTTATGGATTAAGTCTGCCAAGGCGGAGTTGCGTGCGTCAACTTTACATTAGTGTCAGTCAGTCCCCAAACGCCACCAACACTCACTCCCTGATTTCGCTTCGGATGTCTCCACTAGTGGGGCACAGAAAGCCTCGGGCAGACGATTAGCTGCAGACGGCGATTGCGATTGCGGCCGGCGAAGATTGATCGATTCTGCCCGGCAACCGAACAGGAGTCATAAATGTGCTCGAGGATCAGTTTTAATTTATATCTGCCCCATTCGCGCGGTCTTACAACCATGCCTGCGTGGACATTGGTGTTCTGAATGCAGCTAGAAATGCATCCCGAGGCTGTACGATCACCGGCGGGCAGTACTCCCAGCATCACGAACGCATCGATCGCAGGCAACATGGAGCCAAGGTACAAAGTTAGCAGTTGGAACATACCGGTCACCCCTTCACTGAGGGTACCCATCCACACGAGAGCTTCAGGGAGCTCCTTTTGCATAATAGTTTGCTACTCGAGCCGACTGCTCTTCACTATCGCAACTATCGCCTCGCACGCACGGGATCGCGGCGCTCATAAGCGCAAAATTGACAATCGTTCATTTTCTTCTGCTGCCTGTGGGCTGCTCGTTCCGATTCGCAGATCAGTCTGTCTTTTGGCTTCCTGCTCCGCGTGACAGTGGGTGTCAGACTATCTTGCGCGACCGATCATCTTCCCATCTTGCGTCCGCATCTTCCGGCGCGCACGACTCGTGAAGGGCCTCCTCTGGCCGAACCAGTGCGGGGTGGAAGAAGAAACCAAGAGAGTGAATTTCTTTCGCACCATCTGGCAACTGCCACTCGCACACTTCGAGGGCTCCTTTTTTTGCAACATCGTTCCCTCTGTCTCTCTCTCTCTCTAATCCGCCGCGTTTGCCAGGTCGCACGACCAGTGTTGTGTGTTTGTACTAATAAAACATTCGATATCTTGCAAAAGTTCGAGTCCTCCATCACCGTCTGCCTCAGCATCACCTCACCAGACCATCCGGAGAAGGATCATCGTCATCGGTGTGCCATCATCGTCGTCATCTGTTCGGGCTCATTATCGTCATGACTAGGCGCGATTGGCGCAAGGGGAGAAAGGGCCAACCGCCGACGCGAACCGCCGTTACGGATCGCACGCGGGGAGATCGATGATCCTTAATAATAAAAAGTACCGTTTCCGACCAATGCCACCAGGAGTATCTACAGTCTCCAGCCACCTTCCACTCGCACACCGGAGGCGTCGAAGCGAAAGTGTGCTTTAGGGCGCACATTTATTGTATGTCATTTGTAATGCTGGGAGGCCTGTCTGTTTTGCACACCAGCCAGCCTTTCCCTTCTTGGGCTTGCGCTTGTGTTGCGTCCGTTGGTGATTCTTGTTTTGTTTGCCACCGTGCTCCACCTCCGCCACCTGGATCCGCTTCCGCTTATCGTCCATTCAAGACGCAAAACTCGCGCTCCGCAGTTGTATACGATTCTGTTGTTTGGTTTGCTGCTGCTGTTGCGCGATGATTGCTATTATTCTTCTTGTTACGATTGGTTCCCTCCACAAGACCCTTGCGGCGAATGCGTTCGAGAGCATGCGAAAGGGAGCGCACACCCTTTTTCCACCCTCACGGTGGCAGCAGCAGTGGAGTTTGCGCGAATGCTTTGCAAAATCTTAAGCCGCTGCACCACTAGGTTTCTACTGCACTATGATATGCAAATGGATTGTATACACTCTACCTTAGCGAGAGCTTTTGAGTGATTGGATGGAATGCTGCTCAAGAGGTCACCAGTTGCCGTTGCACCGTGTGCTGGTACCCAATCCTCAGGCACCAGCAAAAAAAAACGGCACAAGCGATACGGAACGGTACGCACTGCAACCCGGTCGGAGCAGTTGGTTGGGATGGTAATGCTTCTTCGGAAACATGCGGCAGTACATACGGCGGTGGTGTAAAACCAAGGGATGCGCATGTAATGCTCGGTAGGTATCGCCCAATAGTTAATTATGCCGCGTGACTGACGTAATTATGTAGAAAGAGGTTACGCGGATTTGTTTGCCGTTTATGCTCGACCGAGATTCATTTATCCGCTCTATTCGCAGCAACGCAGCATCCCGCCCGTTATTTGGCCTTGGATGATGATGATGGAGATGGAGGTTTATTGTGCGGCATTGGATACCGACATTCACATCGATCTGGTGAATGTTTCACTAGCTTAGAATACAGCTAATTCCAGTTCGAATAGACTTTAAGCTTTAGCAAAACTACAGATTAGATATTAGATTCTCTTGTAGGTAAGTTTAACTTTTGAACAACAGTAACGAATACAAAACAAAAAACATAAAAAAAATGCAAATGTCCTCCGCTTGGCCCATTCTAGTCGTTTAGATGTGGCCAATTCTCAAGACCATTGCAAAGAAACTAGTTTCATAGCTGAATTCTTCTACCGTTGGTTGATCGATCGAATTGCAGACTAACAAATTCATCTCGTCCCTCAACCATTGTATCTTTCCGGCTTTGGCTACAGTTAGGACATCCTGGCACATTTAGCCCTCAGGAACTCAAGCTCAAAAATGGAAAAACACTCTCGTCCACTGCATGTGTAAAATTGAAATCTTCTTGATTGCAGGACTTAATACAAACCGTGGTAGGACACGTTTTCATTAAACAGTACGCCTCCGATTTTCGTTGCTTTGGGTGTTATCGGAAGTTATGATCGCACCAAGGTAGCTTTGCTGTTCTCTCTTCTGTATGAAACTTCTTCCCTCTTTACCGAGCATGGATCTGGTAGACATGGTTTCGAGCCAATGAACTTGCTGTGCTTATCTGCGCCGCGTACCGAATGAGGCGCCTTTCTGGCGGAGTATGAGTTCAGTAATCTCATCACGTGCTCCAACCATCGCAGCCTTCCAGGTTTGGCCATCGTCAGGATATCAACATCCTGGAAGTCACGCAACTAGCTCGTAATTATTTCTCTTTCTTCGAATCGCTTCCGGACTCAATTGATCAGGTGGTGAGAGTGATGATCTGTTCCTATTGGCGTATAGAAAAGCGATTTTCTCCAACAAATCAAGCTTTATAGCTGCCTTAGAGAAAGTCTGCAGATGATAATTCGAGATAGGAGGTAGCATTAAAGACTGTGATAGCTGGGAAGTAAGCACTGTCCAGCCTGGTTTGTCAAATATCAGCTGTTGGATGAACGTCTAGTGGTTAACACTTTAGCGCAAAAAACCATTCTCAATGTGTTAAAATCATACGTAAATCACCACGTTGGTTACGTTGGTAGGTGCAGTCGTGTGCACTAATATATATATTTACTATTATCAATGCATGCAACTTGGCCTGAACATTCGCTCTGAACGTAGTAACTATCATTGTTTGCAAAATATGCCAATTGCTGCCATATTGCGTCAACCCGGGTTTTTTTGTTTTTCTATCTGTCGGCACTAAAACTTCCAAATCATATATAAATATTCCTTATCCCGCATTCCCTATCCGTCCCACCTATAAACAGCGACGATAATAAACATGTGACTGGCTTCTTCCGTTTGTCCTTTCAATAATTTTAACTATATATATAAGAAATATATATATCTATATCTATGTATATATATATGTATATGTATAATCTATATACTCTATATAATTCACGGCATGCACCTGGTGTGTATGTTTCACGTTCTTTCCGGTCTCTTTCTTCATTCTAACTTTTTCCCCGTCGGTTTGCTATGCATTCCGACCGCCTGTCCATGTGTCCGGATGACATCATATCCTTTTACCTGTCACGCCCGGCTAGCACTTGGTTTTAATTGGTTTGTTCGAAGCAAATATTACAATCGGGCGCCAGGACAGAGCGACGCGTTAGGAGGGAAAAAAAAGGTAAACACGGTAGAAGCTTGCCTTCCGAAAACATTTTACGCAACCACAACAAAAACCAACGCATATGGAAAAAAACTCATCGTAGGCAGACGGTTGTTCTGCTGCTGTTGTCGCCGGGGAGTTCCTTCACACTCAGTTCTAGCGTTTTGTATTACTTGTCAAGAATGTGGAATATCAGTTCAAATACAATATCATGCTGATCGAGATGCAGCGCTGTAGCCTGTCTCTCCAGCAACTCCATCACTGCCTGGCCGAGCGCATTCGAGTACAGTGGTGCTAGCTTGTTGCCACCACTGCCCGCGACATACGAAAACTGGTATAGAGAAATGCACCATTACTACCCCTCATTAGGGAAGAAGAATGTTTTTTCAGCACGCTTACCTGTCCATGGTTGGATGTAATCCGAAGGGCAAGTTTGGTATGACCGTTGGATGCCAGCAGGTCCAGATACTCGATCAGTGCCTTGCAAGCCGTTTTTGCGACCGTTTCCGAAACCTTCGACATATTGATCGGATCACCGGGATGATTAGATTCTTCGTCTCCCTAAAAGCATGGAAGAGTTATGTCAAAATGCTCATTCTATCGCGGATAATCAACATACCTTCAGAATAAAGACTTCCGTCCAGCGGATGATGTGATTCGAGTTGAAGTAATCCGTTCCGCGGTGCACCCGAATGCTCGGTACACCGTCAAACGCTTTGCGATCGATCGGCGAAGTAACGCCAATGTTAAAGTTCAAATCGTTTGCCGTCCACTCGATCGAAACCAGCTCCTTCTGGCTGTCGTCTCCCTCGGTTGGACCGCATACGATTTGATAGTCTTTCATCGCTTTTAGCGCTTCTTTCACGAGCTGCAGCTTTACCGGCGGTATTAGCACCCTCAGACCATCCTCCAGGATGGTACACCTTCCAGTCAGACCGGAATTGGGCTTGAGTGATCCATCGAGCACCAGGAAACTTGCTCCAGTTACCTTACGCGGTTGACTCTCGATATCGATCGCTTGTGTCGTATACTGAGTCGCTTCCGGACACCCAGATTCCGTGTTCTGTATGCATACCAAGTGTCCATCGGCCTGCTTGCTAAAGTTGCCACCCACAGCCATCAGTTGCTCGCTTGAACCGTCCACCACCTTCACCATCTGCTCGTACCGATTGCGCGGTATCAGTATGCTCGTTTTGTGGTCCTCCAGATGGATTACCATCCCGCGCACACTCGGAATGGTGTAGCTAAAGTGTCGAAAATCTGCCAACAGATTCACGATCGTTTGGGCTATTTCCACGTACACCGATTCGCGCTCTCGTTCGCTCACGTGCGGACAGGGATAGTATTGGTAGAGTGCTCCGAGGCGTAGCATCAAACGCAGCGGAAGTATCTTTGCCCACGGTACCTCCCAGCGGTGAATTAAAATACCGATCAAGTACGGTGCTTCGGGCGTAATGACCGCTTTCATGCACTGGTACGTCGGGCGTACGTACAGAAATCCGCCATGGTTCTTGGAGCCAAGGAAGTTGTTCGATCGGGCAGGAGAAAATCCAAGCTCCGTAATTTTGTGTCCCCGGTTCGCCTCGCAATAGATTTCGTTCAGATGCGTAAAGATGTCTTTCGGAAGTACTCGCGAATCACCCAGTACGAGCAGTATGATAATCTCGTCCTGACCCACATAATGTAGTCCACGGGTGGTGAAATTGATCACAGTCCGATTAATGCAGCATGCCAACTCCACCACCGTCACTAGCACGTGGAAGTTTTTCTGTATCGCAAACGTGAGCGTTACCTCGCGCAATCCTTCCAGCAGCGATGCATCATTTTCGATCTCAACCAGCTTGCTTTCGGTTGGACTGATCCGTTTCAGCACGGGCGGCAATTTGTTTTCTTCCGCTGGAATGAAGCAAGTTAGCTGTGCACCGGCACGGGGAACTGCACTGGCATCGGCA
Organism: Anopheles maculipalpis; assembly: GCF_943734695.1. Classification (NCBI taxonomy): domain Eukaryota; kingdom Metazoa; phylum Arthropoda; class Insecta; order Diptera; family Culicidae; genus Anopheles; species Anopheles maculipalpis. The sequence goes on from NC_064871.1 coordinate 50,037,434, forward strand.
TCATCCGCACCGGGCGGTGTTTGGACGCGTGGTTTGCGAGACCGCGGAGGAGACGTGCGTGTCGGTACCGCATCCCAGTTCTGATCAAGTTCGGTCAGATCGCACCCGGGCCGTATACCATCGCTAAAGATAACGTTTTTGTCTTTGCGCATGTTCCGTGGAGCCCCGGCACGCTTTAGCACACCCACCGGCACCATAACCGAGATTGGCGACAGAGGCTGAGTGCTAGCGGCGGCCTGCTGCAGTGGTGGAATCACCGAGCAGTATTCCATCGGATTATTTGGATTCGGCTGTCGTTGCTGATTACTGCTCAGCCCGGCTGAGATTAAACTTCTCCCATCGGTTACCATTGAACCTGCCAGCTGGTGATGCTGATCCTCTTCCATCGCTTGCTGCTGCTGAATGCTCAGTATCACATCACACTCGATGCAGACGCGTGCCTCTTGGTCACCCAAATACTCCAACTTTGCCTTCAAACAGCAACAGGACGAACAGAGCACCTGACCGCAAGCCCGGCAATGGTGGCGTCTTTTGATGACGGAAAACTTTTGGTTACATTGCATGCAGAATTTGGTTGAATTGTCCGGCACCCAGAATGGTTGTATCTTGCCGAGTTGTGCCTGTGCTGGGCTCAGCAGTGGTGCGACTGTTATTGGAGCGGCGATAGGTGATTGTATCGGGTCGGCAATAGCCAAACGTGAGCCATCCTCCACCACTCCACCGTGCGGCGCTGTTCTACCTTCAATCGAGGCAGCAAAATCATCCGAACTGGTAGAAGATAACGTGAGACCTTGATCCGGAACAATAGCACGCGATGAGGGAGGTGTATGGCCTGGTGAGGCGGGAATGTTACCTTCCACCAAGCCACTTCCTTCACTCACTACTCCATTCCCCAACTCTAGAGACGTTGGTCGTTCGGGATGCGATAGGCTCATCCGGTTGATTTCATCTTCCGGTGAATCCATCAACCGACGTTCCGATTCCGTCTCTGTGCAGTCGATGAACTTGATCTCGCTTCCATCCTCGTCAAGCTGGAAATCTTCCGAAACTTGCGTATCGGCCGGAATGGGAATGTCAAGTTCGGAAACCATTGCCATTGCTCCTTCCAGTGGTTCCACTGCTGGAGCGCCGACAGTCTGAGGAAGAGGCGTTGTGGCCGCCACAGCCGCCGTCGCTCCCATTGCCAAATCGTTAAATTCCAGCGTAGAAGCTTGCGATATCAAATCGTCCTCATTGTCACCCCGGGATGAGCTTGGACTTATTTCATCGTCGCTACGACTGTCGATACTGTTTTCATCGGCACGATCCTTCACGATCGGCGCACCGCTTTCCAACACCGCAGGGACACGTTCAACTTCCGGTTGTGTTTCTACCGTAGTGTCCGGCAGCGTAACCGATTCCGTGTCCGGCTTCGGTGGCACAGTCGATTCAACGTTCACGCTACGGAAGTCAAACTCTTCCAACTCCTGCAAGTAGCTTTCGAGCTCCGTGTCGGATACATCGTCCATTGTTGATTCGAATCCGACCACCGGTTTGCGGGCATCATCCGCTTCCGGTGCCTTGACGGGCCGTTCCAAATCGTCCTGTGCTGTCGTTTCTATCTCGTCCTTCGCTACCGGCGCTCCTTCCACCAAACCATTTGCCTCCCTGGCACTTTTTGTCAGGTCGACCGCCACAATGGAGGAGATGGAAGAGATTCCTTCCAGATTTATCACATCATTGCTCAGCGTATCCGAGTACAGGCTATTCTTGTACGAAAAGGCCGATGTGTCCTGTGCATCGGCGGTGGTCGCTCCCTTCCGTGCAGCTCCTTCGTTTGTGGTGGCCAGCGTGGTCATTGAGGACGTATCCAGTACGTAATCATCGGCGCTAAGTGACGATAATTCCTCGGGAAGTTTTTCGTGCACGTGACCAAGAGCACCACGTTCATCTTTCGCTTTGCGATTGTCAGCGTCTTCAGCATCGCTGCTGGACGCGGATGAGGACGCTGATGAGGACGATGACCGCGAAGAGGAATGTGCGGAAGAAGATGCCGAAGATGAGGCTACTCTTGACGAACAACAGGACACCGACGACGCTGAAGAGTCGGGTGATGTCGTGGGGGAGGACACAACATGCTGCGGAGACGTTGGAACAGAGGATGACGTTGCTGCGGCCGAGGATGTTTTCACATCGGATGAAATTGAAGAGTTCGAAGGAGGCGTTAGCAGCGGCTTTCTATCGCTTGGTATGCCCAGATCGTGAGACTCCTGTAGGCTTGTATGCTTTGCACCACCCAGTTCCGTACCGCCGGCGTTCACGTATTCGTTCAGGCTAGAAAACACTGTTGACACATTAACTACGTTGGCCTTAAATTTCAACTTTTCCTGGGAAACGGTAGCCGGCCCGACTGCTGCCTGCTCCTTCGCGGTGCCATTCACTGAAACGCCAGACTCACGAACGCTCGACTTTGTGTCTGTAGGAAAAAAAGAGGCACGCAGAAGGTCACTGTGTGTGTCACAGAATGTTCCTTCAAAGACGATACCTACCCGACGCTCGCGTAGCAGTACTGGTGCCATCATCTTCATTTAGCTCTAGATCATCCAACACTTTGTCAATGTCCACTAAATCCATTGTGTGGGTTTCTCCGATGTACACAATCGGAACCGCCCTTTATGTGATCGATCAAGGACACTCGTTTGGCAATCCTCCACCCCAAGCTAGCACAGTGGTGTTTTCATATGGAAAAGCTTGCACGATCCTTTCGGCCTTCGAACTGCAATCGAACAAACCATTAACCTGCAACAATTACAGAACAATTACGATTACGGCATCCCTGTGTTTTGTTAGCTGCTCTTATCACTTTTGTCAACATCGACCGTTCCGTCACGCCGTATCAAGGAAAGACACGACTAAAACGTTCTGCTATGTTTCGCATGCCTTACAAACACAATAATTACCTAAATCTCCGATCAAATACTATTTATTACGCCGAATTACGCCTGCACATAGTTTTTGCTTTTGCTTACAACCTGTTTATCATCCGTCATACCAGACAGCATGAAGGGCAGGTTCTGTCATGATGCAGCATTTGACGTTTGATGGGCTCCAGAGAAATTAAAAAACGTTTGACAGCTGATACAAAAAACGATAATTTTCGAATGGTTTGTTTTGTATCAAAAGAGAAGGCAAAAATCCATAGGAAATCGAAAAACCACAACTAAACGTTTGAAATTTTATTTCTCTTCACTTTTGTAACGTACCATAGTTTCCTTCTGACATTTTCCCACTATCGGTCATCCTGCGTTTTGTGAAGCTGCTGTGCATCTCCTATCACAAGAAGTGCCAGCTTAATATTGGCCCTTGTCTCAATACTCTTTTCACGCACAATATCTGCCTCCTTCGTTAGCACTTTAATCTTCATTTCCACATAGCGTATGGCTTCCTCGATTTTAAACTCTACGTACACCTTCAGCCCAACGTCTACCAATATGTGATCGACGTTTTCCGCTCGAGCCTTGATGAACATGTTGCCGCCCACATTAACTTGCGTCTTAAATTCACTGCGATTCTCTTGCGTTAGGATAGTTTCAATCATGTGCTTTAACTGCACATATTCCAGCATTTCCGCATTCAACTCCTTCAGCCGCTTTTCATATACCCGCAGATCTTCCTTCAACTGCTCATTGATGAAACGTTCCACGTTTTCAGTGGACATCCGCTGTGCTGTCATTTTGCGCTTGAGATATGAGCTAAAAGTGAATGAATCAGGTTATTTTCGTCATGAAGTATTGTTTGTAGAAAAGATTTGTACTTACGAAAGATGTAAACAGTACAAGAAAGCGAGAGCCCTGGATCAAGGTGGACAACACGTGGTTTGATAGCTTGTTTGTTTCTAGATCCAAATACAGTTTTACAAACCCAATAAAGGACTAAACGCTTCCAAAATTACCAAAACACTACAGGAATCTGCCAAAATTATTTCGATTGGTTTGTTTGGTTTGCATTTTGCTATGTTTACATCCCGAAAGCAAAACAAGAAATGACATTCAGTAAAGATGACCCAACTAGCAATTCTATCATGCCCATGCAGCATGTGTTTAGCGTGTGATGAAACATTTCAAGCAGATTAATTGGAAAAAACCGCTATCGATTCTTAAAAATCGATAACTATTTTATCGCATACATTTAACGATATTCATAAAATATGAGTAAACATTTAATCAGTGGGTTAAATATTGATGTTTGCTGTGTTCAAACGATAACTTCACCAGCGCCATCTGGTTCAGCGCCATGAGGTTGATATAGCGCTACCCAATGGCAACCACCTTTCATTGAATTTATCGATAGATGGCGCATAATTAAGTTGTGTTTTTTATTCGAATTTTACAATATTAATTTTCTTGTAAATTTGAATTTGTAATTGTTTCACTGTAGTTTTGTTTTTAAAATTTGTTTTCTATAGTGTTCTATTATAATTTATTAACTTTGTTTTCCAAGCCAAACACAGTCTTAGCCAAACCGTCATCAACATACACACCTGTTACAAATTTCATGAAAATGAACATAAAAAATAAGAATTTTTGCCAGGCATTAAACAACGTTGAATACTGCTGGTCAACGGAACACTGCGATTGTGTAATTTGATTATATTTGATCATATGAACGTTCGCCAATTTCTTTAATGAGCTCTTACTCACATGCTACAAGCGAATCCAGCAATTGCGTGCACGTAAACTGAGCCAATCTGTTACCATTAACAACTGTCGTTGTGTATAAAAGCTGCTGATAGGACAGAAAAATGTTTCTAATGTAAAGTGATCGATGTGAGGACGAAAAATGGTTCATAAAAGCGATCTTGTTGTGATAGTGCTAGTCTTTGCCGTTTCGTTCAATAATGCAGCAGGACGAAGTGTAAGACACCGCTGTAGTGCAAACCAAGAAGTTATCTATGTCTCTATATGTTTTGTTCGTATATAATTTATCTCACTCTAGTTGGACCGTCCTAGGCGGGAAGTGGTGACAGATGGAATCGAGGTAGAACTGTCCACGTCCGGTGAGCAAAATCGAGCAGCAATTCCGGTGATCAGCGACATACAGCGGGTAGAGAAAATAGCTGATCTTTTGATATCGATCGGTGAACATGTGATACCTGCACTGCTGGACGGTTTAGCCGAACAGGTCACGGCTGCTGCACCAGAAAGAAGGTTTCTACATCACGTGGACAAAACCTCTCCAGAACAAACATTGTAGCTGGTGACTAGGAATCAAAGATCTTTAATGATTGCAGTACAATGTCTAAATAGAAGATAAATAAGGAATATCTATTTATTAGCACCATTTGATGTGGACAGAATTTATACAAATTTTTTAAGGGCACATTTACAACCAACCTAAACTGTTCTCTAGTACTATAGTAATCTATAGTTCAATGTAGGCAACATTGTCTACGCCACCTGTTGAATCGGTTGCTGCTTTTGGCTTGATTTCGAATACGCCAAAAATGTTGTCCAGATGAGACTGAAGAATCCGGCAATGACAATCTGGTTCTTGGGTTTGACCAGCGAAAAGTTCAACGTCTGCACGACTGGCCAGTAGAAGAATCCCACCTTGTAAGTGTCCCAAAATTTGGACCGAACCTCTTCGCCAGCTTGCTGCTGCGATCGGCGCTCCAGGATGCTCATGCCATAGAAGAACAGAACGATCGCGAACGGGTCATATGCACCCTGCTCAGTGAACGCTTTCGCCAGCGACGACCGAACGTCCGTCCGAGGCCACATAATGTTGGCACAGCGCATCCAGGTGTAGAGCATGGGCGCCGACACGAACGTACCGTACAGGCTGTAACGCAGACAACGCTCCCAATCATAGTTTTTGAGTCGCTTACCCTCGAACGTTTGCTGTATGAGGCATCCGGCTGGCCAGAGCGCCGAGTAGGAGATCATGCCGCGGAGAATTTTGTACTCATTGGTCACCTCTACGATGAACTTCCACCACATGTTGTCCGGGTGAGGGTCGTGTAGTATACGAGAGTCTTAAAAAAGCAAAAACAAAACTGGAAAGAAACAAAAAACGAAAACGAAAACCAAATGAGACACCCGAGGAATGTGTGTTACTTCTTCTACCGCGATAGGAACACGTGTTATTACACCACCACCGGAGACAGCGATGAAAAATCAATAAACTTAAAGTAGGCCAACAGTCATGGAGTAGGGTTGGGGAGACGGGTGGAAGGCGCGCAGGTCCGCGACGACGCGTAAAGCATCACACCTCCACACAGACGACGAACGGCCGCGTCAGCTGACTCGACGGTGTTGATGGTCAAAAAGCAAGTTCAAGGTTTTTGTGCCTCCTCCATCAACTCGTTCTTCACTCTAGCACGCACGGCCAATTACACGAACACGTATAAGGTTTATTCCAGACTGACCAATGCAATGTTTTTTTTTCAATAGAAGGTGCATGATTTTGCTAAATTTTACGGTGGTTTTATTGCATTTTTTAATTATACGTTTTATGTCCATCAAGAGTTGGTATAGATTTTTTTATAATAATGCATCTATATTACAAGGAAACACAAATTGGAATAAAAATTTGCTTCTAACTAAAATTGTTCAAACAGTTACGAACACGCCTTCTCATATGTAACTAACTAAATGGAATGTGTTGAGGGTATTGTGTTCATCTAATGCATTTAGCCACCATATTATCAACAGCCCGGCTAGCTCAGTCGGTAGAGCATGAGACTCTTAATCTCAGGGTCGTGGGTTCGAGCCCCACGTTGGGCGCGCGAAGAATTTTTTTACTTTTAGAACTTTTTTTACTTTTAGAACTATCTGCCATCAGCTCTACATTTTATTTTATATTCAGGCCAGGATTTTATTGTCTTCCTTTTCGCAGTTTCCCTCAAGCCAAGCATCACAGAATCTGAGAATGGCAAAACTTTCGCCATAAGGAGGCACAACGATATAACATTAGATTTTTGCCTTTATCGATCGGAGAAGCTACAGAACGCTAAAAGAAGAAGAAGAGTGCTTCGAGGCATAGTTTTGTGCATAGTGCAACTTTTGTTGAAAGTTTTCTAATTTATGCCGTCCGTTATCTCTGCGCTTATCCACCGGAATAGTGGGGCAAAATTGTGGTCAAAATGGGTTTTCTGCACACAGAGCTAGGCACTACTAGGGGAAGGAGTGCTACCGATGAAGGCTTTTCCTTCTCCTTGTGAAACCTTGTGCCAGGCATGCCGGTGTTGGAACTGTAATTTAAAGAAATTGTTAAGCGTTTACTTCACCACAAACGTGCGCGAGAGTTACGTGTCGGGGTTTGTATGCAAATTCTGCTGCACATGCATTCCCGGACCCGGAGAGCTTGGGGGAAGGAATAAAGATAGTTCCCCGTGGCGCTAGCAAAAGGGTTGTTCTTATCGGAGCAATAATTTATTATTCATACTAGCCGGAATGTAACGAAAACCACCCTCAACCACCCTAACGCTTCCGGGCTTTTGAACGGTGATAATTTTCTCGTGTGGGAACTGCATCAAAAACACACCTTCCAGTGAATTGATTGAAGACTGTAGCAGCAGCAGTAGCATCAGCTCATTTAGAGAATGTGCTGTAGAGTTTGTATTATGTCCCGTGAGAAAAGCCTTCGGAAAAGTGTGCTTTTGTCATCGTTAGCATGATTCCGATTTTTCATGCATCATTTCATGCGCCGTTTTCTGCTGGAATTAGTCATGGTGATGGCGTGAGTGGTCCTTGCAGGCAGGTACGTGTGCATTAGCATCATCACCATCATCATCATCACGTGATAGCGATTGTTAGCAGCCAATTTTGACGGATTGTTCCCTGCAGCAGTACCGCCAGCATTACTAAAATGTGACGATAGTCGTTGTCCTGACACACAAGATAACGACAATCTCATAAGAGAAAAATAAAAAGCTACAAGTGGAAACAGCCATATTCCAGAAAAGGCATTGGCAACCACACACAGCGCGACTACCACCAACCAGCAACAACTGATTCGATCTATTTATCTGTCGTATTTATCTCTGGCCTGTCTCTGACCGACGACGTCCATCTCTATCAACATACGCCGTCTGCAAGATATTGAGCACAGTACGGTAATGGAAACATTCCACAAAGTGATGGTGTGTGTGTCTGTTGTGAGGAATGTGTCCGTCCGGCATGTAAGAGTGCCAGAGCGTGATCTTGTGGTGGCACGTTGCTAACAGCATAATTACATATTTACCACTTGCTCAGTGACTTTGTGCTTTGGAGATTTGAAAGTTGCTCTCGAGGGTGCTTCTGGCAATCGTCTCCGTTCAGAAATGAGCTCGAAATTGGTGTAGAATATGAGGCACGAAAGCAACCATATGCCGCTCTACTCGAGTGCAATGGTGAGCATTCAAGTGCATCATTCGGTTGCACCAATAGCTAGGAGGATGACGTACGAAAGGTTTCTGTCTACTGCACTGACGTCAAAGCAAATGAGGGTTTCCTTTTATTGGAACAAATCAAGCATTTTATTTGGTAGTAAATATAAATATTATAGACAACAATATAAATGCAATGTTGTTGTTACAATCTGATGATTAACGGTGGCCAAAACCATACTACAGGAGCCTTGTTTTAAGTAGAACGTTAACAATATTACTTAAGATTATTTGATCATAATTGATTTTTACAAACTGGTAAACGATACGAAACAGGAAAATGCTGTCGTCGCGATGCTAAAAATTGCTTCAACCGTTCAAATTGCTGTGAGTCAGATCTCTCTACTGGAGACAGGGTCCAGTCGATTTATGTGCTCAATATTTTTCTGCTCTACGTGGGATGCGTCTGTAGAACGACAGTGGTTCCTCAGCAAATCTTCCATTGTTCATAAGAACTATTTGGCTGGAAAACTTAGACTTTGAACGTGGAGAGTTGTTTTACGTTTTACGTTTTTTAAGCTTTAAAATCTTTTTATCTTCGTTTCTATTGGCACTAAGACGTCTATTGCAAACCATCGAGCAATATAACTCCCTGGTTTTTATTTCTCTTTTTAAACTTTTGAGTCTTGAAGACGGATGGGAGTTTAAAAACACATTTTTAACTTAGTTTGTTCGCCGGTCGAGGAACCAGATGGAGCCTCTTTCTTATATTCTTACACTTTATGGCTATTACCTCCGTGATTACACTTAATGATTCGAAATATTGAATGATTCATCTAGTATTAAGTAAGTCTAGCAAGCCATTCGATGACCGACGTGAGCTAATAGGCCTGATTGTGAAACCGAAACGTCTTCTCAAACGTCACATAATTGTCACTTTGCTATTATGACTTTCCGGTTGGCTGAATCAGACGTTTAAAAGTCGATGACAGATGTTTGTCGAACGGAAAGTGAAAAATTTGCATTGCCTGAGCCAAACGGAAACGCGCGTTAGACCAAAAGTTTTCCGTCAGTAAAGTGCAACGGAAAGTATAGTTTGCATTCATAAAAACCATGTTAAAGCATAAATCTATAGAAAAGTATTTATAATTTACGTGGATATGTCATGACAGTAATTTTGAAGTCGTTTTAGTGATTTTATTTGCTGCTTTGCAGGAATTATTCTTAAGCAAGAACCACCAGAGTCCACCACGAAAAAAAACCACAAAAAGTATATTATTACACCAAACTGATTCATAAGTTACTTATTCTAGTTAAAATTAGCATTTAAGGATAGGTTTGATTCGATTGAAATCATCTGTGAATTTATGAACTGAGCAACCTCTGCCTGTATGAATGTAAGCAAAAAGTCTACGAAACATTCTTCAACTCTAACGAGGGACCATTATACAAATTTGCTTTCCGTTTGCTTAGAGTCTTTCCATCGGAAAGTATTTCCGTTTGGCTTTGACAATCAGGCCTAATAGGTCGTAAAACCTATAAATATTTTAATAACAAATTAAAAGATCATGTTGAAATTGGCAGGGACAAGATTGAACTCGGTTGCTACAAGATTAAAATCAATAGACATTTTTAAATTCAATGGCAACATTGATAAATTCAAAGTTGATCGGGTAAAATGAAACTGGCTTCAGAATAAAAAACAAAACGAGAATTTCTACAAGCAAAATCAGCAAACCATTACTAAAACACCTTTCGTCCTCGCTTCACCCATTTAACAATAACCTATGCAAGGACAATGTTTCCAAAAGGTGTAGACTAACATAAAATATATCTAAAAGGTGCAGAAGTGTAACATTTCATTTGATTTTAAACATTTGAAAGGAGTAAAACGTACATGTAAATTAGATCCGCTAAACTTTAAAACACTTTGTAACATTTAACTTAAAAATGGCACATACAAAAGACATAAGCATTAACATTTATTGAAACATAAAATAAAACCTTTAAATTAAGATTGTATATTCGAGATTCTGGTTCCGGTGGTTCAGCGTGGTGCAAAAAGCGATCCCTCAGCACGTCATTAGCAGACATTGCTTTAATTATGTTAATTCCATACCGAAAGCAACGGCCACGCAGTCAGGAAGAATCCCCTTCTATGCCTGTTTTCGTTCGGCACTCTCCGCACGACTCTTAAATCCAACAAACCTTTCGCTGCCGATTGCCAACGGAACGGTGGGAGTAAAAATTACACACTTCAAGCGCCACAGTCTCTATGTGAAACGTGCAAAAACGACACCTCACGACGCTCGCTCTGTTTGGGGTGTGTGCAGATTTTGTGTGAAGATGGCCACGCCACGTGCCTTCGAAAGGTGGAAGGTGCGCGATGAATTATTACAATTTAAAGCAATCACAGCCGAACACAACAGTACATTCACGCGCTCGATTCTGTGCCATCACGCTTACCACCATTGGAGGATTTTCGGATCTGCCGCTCACCGACAGGAAAGAAGGCGGGGAAATTATCTACCCCTCTAGCTCTTCTGGGTTGGAAAATAATGTTGGCCCGCATATACCCGAACCATAGCAGGATCGGGTGGGTGGTTGACTGTGGGAAGATGAAAAAGGGAGATGAACGACGGTGGCAATGAGAGATGAAGGCACGTCTGTGTGCACACGGGGCTTCATAATTTACGTTCATTTAATCATACGAGCTGATGAATTAATTGTTCCGACAGCGATAGCCGGGACAGCAGCCGAGAGAACCCGCCAGGCCAGGCACGTACGCGCAACCGAGTGGGTAAGTGCACCGGTTATAAATTACCTTGGATAACCTCGCAGCTGAAAATCGGTGGCCCACATTTGCGACAGGCCATATGCGCGCGAGCTCTCCGTTCCGTGAAGTGGGAATGTGCCATGTTTTATGAAAGTAACGTTAGAGAGTGGGACATTTTGTTGGTGTTCTTTGTTTTTCACACTCAAGCAAAAATGGCTGCAGTATGTAGTACAATACATTGTTGTTGAATATTGTTAAGAGTTTGCAGCAGCAAATGAGTTTGAGACACATTTTACTATATTGCAAGTGTGTTGATATTTTATCGGCTGACAATCTGTTCAACGGTATTAGGCTTACAATATATTAGGAATGGGTCATACGGTCCTCACTTCGACCTGTGAAGTTGTATTTTATAAATGTCAATCCAGTACATGGGATAGGCTAAATGTAAGCAAAATATTGACAAGAGGCTTTGCAAAACCAAAACGATAGTGGCTTCATCAGTAAGTAACAAGCTAATCCTAATATAGCAAACTATGCAAAATTAGGCGGTAAAGTTTAAAGGGATGATCTTAAAGGTATATTGACCGAGGTCGATTTTTCTATAAGCTGGTGTAGTGGTCATGGAAGCTTCGCGCATTTAGAGGTCCACGATGTTTTAAGCGTTATCTGATAGCTTGGCGTTGCTTAGTAGTAGTAGTAGTAGTAGTGTTTTTTTTATTGACAATGATTTACGAATACATTGAATATGTTGAAATGTTTACAATTAGTTCCCTAGTAATATGTTAATAATATAATGTTTTAATATGTTTACAATAATTACCTAGACTTGCTGTAGTTGTGGTAATCTTCTCCTTCTTGGCTTAACGACCTCTAACTAAAGTCATGCCCAGCCATCGAGAAATGGCTTTCTAAGACTGCCGATAGATACCACGTAGTTAGTTAGTCAGTCCTCAATATGGGGGGACGGTCCGGATGGGATTCGAACCCCGGTCCTGCCATTTGAAGACCAGCGCCGTTGTCACCTACACCACCTGGCCGCCCCAGGACTAGACAATCCGAACCGTTCCTCCTAAGTAAGGACGGGTCATCCGGCTACGTGGCATTAATAAGCCTAGTAAGTCATCATATTACTCACATGATCTAATTGTGAGGTTAAGTTAAAAAAACTAAAAAAAAGGTTGAATAAGAATTTTGTATAGAAACAATTTATGCTTTTTACTGCATTGGTTTGTAGAAAAGATAAGAAATGGCTCACCGGTAATGAATTCAAACTTAATTAATACATTACTAACGTGATTGAATTGGGTCAAGGTAGCGGCACCGGTCTTCACAAAGCACGTATTCGTTCTTATGACTAACCTTTCGAGTTCCTAAAGTCAATATAGGAGAAGAAAGCGTGAATGAAGGGTAATAATTAGCTTGGAAACCGATTGAATGACATGAAGACTCTTAATACGAATGTTCCTGTTGAAGAATGAGATTCCTTAGACGGTAAGGCCTATTGACTATAAAGTATTTATTTTTATTTGATTTATTATTAAGTAGACCATACGGTGTAAGCCATCATACTTCAATTTAAAGCATACATGTATTTTACTTCTACTTGGCTTAACGACCTCTATGGTCATACCACCGGCCATCGAAAAGGCTTTCCAGACTGCCGATAATCCTTTTAGTTGGTTAGTCAGGTCTCAACTACGGGGGACGGTCCGGATGGGATTTGAACCCCGGACCTGCCGTTTAAAGACCGGCGCCGCTGTCACCTACACCACCGGGACGACTCAATTGTGGTAATATATTTTCCTTTAAGGAGACTGGATTTTGGGTGGGAAAATTAGCAAAACCCACAGCAGTTTTTTATTTTTGTTTTACAGAAGTACATCAGCTTACGAGAGAAGAGAAGCTTGAACCTATTCTTAGTTATCTAAACAGTGATTAGAGTTGGCATCGGAAAAGGGAAGGAGTGTAAGGGAAGGGTTGAGGGATTAATGATCAATAGTTATGAACGGAAATGAAAGACTCAAAAAGGGAATTTGGGTTGTTACTACATCTTGAACTGTAATTAGTGTTCAGCTTTGTTATAAATGTTTCAATAGTTTCAATGTTTCTAATTCTGTGAATGTAATTAGTTCTACACCAGGGGGGGGGGGGGGGACATTCAAGAAAGTCTTTAAAAATGTATATTGGATTCTTTGCACTTTTTCTTTATGGGTTTTAGCGCAGCAGTGCCAAACAGGGTCTGCCTGTGAAAGGAGTGAAAAATATGGCTTCAGACTTATCAGGGTTGATTTTCAATTTCCATTTGGAGCAATTTTTCTGGTAGCTGACTAACGAACGGTTTAGTGTTTTGATGATTGATTTCGACAGTTTGCTACAGGTGCCGATGGCTAAGTCATCTGCGTATTGGTATTTTGTACAATTTGTCATTTTGGGTATGTCAGCCGTGAAGATGTTAAAAAGTAAAGGTGAGAGTACACTCCCCTGTGGCACACCCGGAATGGGAGAGTAAATATCGGAAATTGCATTATTGATGTGCACAGCATTGGATCTATTGGATAGCAAGTTATTGGTAAGGTGTATAAGATATTTTGGATAACCGTATTTAGTTAATTTGAATAATAGAGCGTCATGCCAAATGGTATCAAAAACACAATTTAATAGGCTTATTGGTACAAGGTTGTCTCAAATCGTTACCAATTTTTGGTTTGGGAACAACCTTAGTTTGTTTCCAACTGTTTGAAAAATATCCTTATTTCAAGCACCCGTTGATAATTAAGGAAATATAGATTATGATTGTTATAGGAAGCTGCTTTATGGTTCGATAGTCTATACTGTTTGGTCCTGGAGAGGATTTAGTTTTAGATGCGTTTTATGATTTTGAGTATATCCTTAGGTTTGATCAAATCAGTAGCAATTAATCCTGGGGTGGGGTTTGAGTGAAAGAACTTTGAAACAGTTGCAGCTACCCTATTTCCTATAGGGCTTGTATGGTTTGCGGTGGCACAGTGAGCATTTTGGAAATTTGTTTTTATAGCTTCACTTTATTCTTTTGAAATCCAGAGTGTGATGTTAATATATTTTAAAACTGGGACACTTTTGGGTTGTTTTTTAATGATTTTGACGAACATCGATAATTTGGTGTTGTTGTTGTGTTGTGGGTTAAATGATTCAAGATTTTACAACCATGCTGAATTCCCCAATAAACTTTGGTTGAGAAAAATCTTGGTTATTATGAGGTCTAGAGTGGTTATGATTGGATGGAATGTAGGTAGGTGTTAAGCGTTCTCTCCTAAGCTAACCTCAAAGCTAATCGAATGCTTCGGCGGAGGATGAACCAGACTAAGAAAAGGAGAGGAAAACTCCCACAAGACGATGCAGTGAGTCCCAATTACGCTAATTTCCATGTATTGTGAAGAGTTATCGACCACTTTGTATTAATACTTCTAAGAACTGCTGATCACATGATGCCTCAGAAACATTCAAGAAATTGGCAACCCCACATGTACGAAGCTACAATGAAAAATTCGCTCAACTGCCTGGGTATTCAACTTCGTCGGGGTATAAGAGATGAGCCGCCAAGTCAGGATAAGTAAAAGCTGTGGCAGGGTGATAGTATTGGTGCGTCTGCAAGAATGTCCGTGACATCCTGGTTTACAGGATGTAAGCGTTACATCCTGCCCGGAATCTAAGATTTCAGAAGCAGGCTAAACCTGCAAACCGAATATAGAGTTTGAGAAGTAAACCAGAGGCACCGATTGCGATTTTTATTATTATGCTTTGCTGGATCGATAGCTTTAAGCAAACAAAAAACAAAACCGAAATAAGAATTTAGTTCGATGCTAACTTAGAAACTAATTGAAATTAGTGTAGTATCAGCTCTCTTTAAATTTAAACTTAACGAGAAGTTGATAATGATTTAAACAGATTAAAAATTGCTTCAGAATTAAATGTGAAGCTTAATCCACACACTGTACACCATTTCTATGACTATTGCTGCTCATTCCATTAATCTGAGCGCTAACGAATAATCATCTACACGAATGCCCGCCAAACTAGAAACAGTAGCAACTGTTCGCATCAGAACTAATGGATAATAATTGCACGAGCTTAAGCAACACCCAGTGTAATGAATTCATGATAATTGTAGTGTAAAATTAGCCATTCAATCGAACTGCACTAACGCAGACCATCGATTGTACGATTCCCCTTTTATTATGCTTAACAGCAAAAGGATAGCCCGGCGAAGTTCATTCAACGTAGATGGGGAATAATATTGCCGCTAGCAAAACTCCATTGAAACTTCCGGAATCGACGGTACGCATAAAAATAAAATATTTAATCAAAATGAACCCATACCCAAGGGGGTCCGGTATCGATCCTTCCACACTCCTCTCCCCCCTCCAGAATGCAATGGAATGTCCCTCCACTCACTGGAGGTTAGCAGCGGCACACGACGAACCCAACGCTTCGCTGAGCTGGTATTCAATGTTTTATTAGTTTTTGTTGAGGAACATTAAAAAAAGATGAGCAAGACAATGTGCTGACCGAGCACGGCATGTGTAGTCCCCGTAGGGCAGTTCGCTAGCGATCAGGGACTTCCATAAAAATTGAAACAAAACGAACAACGCATGGCTTAGGTCCAACTAGGGAGAATCGTGTACGGACTGCAAATCGTGTCGCAGCTTAAAATGAACATAAAATTTCGCATTTGCTGTCCCGGTCCGTATCAAACAGCAGTGCAAAATGAAGATTTTTTGTTGGGAAGTTGACCTTCCCAGTGTAAGGAAGGCTTTGGTGATCAAATCATAATTTTAATAACAATTTTCGCTTATCATTTTTATAGCTTAAAATGCGATTAAAATTACGTTTTAGAAATTATGTGAAACTCCGAACCACTTTTGCAAAACAGGACACAGTATAATTTAAAAATTTTCCTTTGCATTAATTCTTGCCCCTTGTTTGTTGGTGTCAGAATGGTCCACATATCTTCCGTGTCGTGAAGCTGAGCTCCGTGCTGAGCACAACTGTGGACGTGTATTCATTTTCTTGCAATATTTATGATTGCCGCGCTTATTTATGGGGCATAAAATTAATTATGTTTAATGCTGATGTGATTACACCATCCGACCACCATGAAGTCACGCCACGGGGAAGATTGGGCTTAGAGAATCGGTTGCTTCGCTGCCCATTTCTCTGTATCGTCTCACAAGGTGCGATAATGTGCTCGCCGATTTCGGGATCACAACGCGCACAAATGATCGATACGGACTGCGCTACTCACTTTGGGCAGGATCGTTTCCCGGTTAAGGGTCGAATACGGGCTGATTCTGAGCGTCATTGTTAAAGCGTTCACCTCTGCGAACTGTGGAAACGATCGCCCGGTGATGCATATGTGGCTGCACCACTCACAATCAACTCCAAGAACCCGAGGTTGAGTTTTACGAGCGAGATTGGTTTTACGTTTCCATGGGTACACCTCCTTTTCGGCATGGGGTTTTTTGATGAACCGAACCCGTCTGCCGGCAATCGGCAATTGGTTTCGCTATAACCTTCTTGAAAGTTTTGCAAAAGCTTCTGCTATCAACGATATTACGTCGCGAAATGCGCTTTCCTACCGATACAACCACCCGAGGGTACTCAGCGGAATGGAGGTTATTGGGGTGATTATTTTGGCGTTAAAAGAGTTTGAAGTGATTTTCGATTTTAATGTGCCGTTAAGTTAGCAACACATGGTTGTAAAAAACCCCATCCCGGTTAACCAGTTCCATATTTTGTACAGAAAACGATAAAAATTGAAGCATTAAGCAAGTGATTTTAAAAATTATTGGGTAAGTCAGTAGTCTTAATATGAAAATGATTTCTTGGGACATGTAAAACATTTACAATAATTCAGATCAATCATTATTTAGCAATGTTAATGAATTTTAAAATAATAAACAAAGTTTACATTAAAACCTTTTCGACAATTCTTCCTTTGCAAATACAATTATTTGTGAAAATTGATTGTATAAGTCACTTGTATCACAAAGCACAAAGATGTCGGTCAATTACTATTGTTCAAAAACTTCGAAATAGATTCAGTCAGCAGCAATTGAAAGTTTATTAAGTTAGTGCCTATTCTCAAACTAGATTGATATTTTCACATTTCCATATAATAATTAAAGTATTAACGTGTCTTAACTTTTTAATTTATTACTCATTTAATATATCATATTCATTTCATATTGATGTCCTGGCTATTAATTCTCGTTGCTCTTAAATCTTTGTTTTGTTTACAACTAGCTCATGAATAGTTTATCTATTAATTATTATTTATTTATTTTAGTATTGATAAAGTCTTGCAGTGCACTTGAAGAAAATAAGAGACACAACATGCTTTGGAGGATTATTGCTGATTGAACAGTTGATCTATGATCTTTGTTGGTAAGATACAAAATTCTTTTGATACATTTACACGAGGAAGATATTCATCCGAGTAGATAATCTAGGCAGCAGTACAAGAGCCTAAAATGTCGTATAGTGTGCGTTCGATCTCGTTCTCGATTGAATTTAACTAGAGCTAATTTTGCTGACAGGGAAAATCGCATCACGGCTTTTGCTGTTTGACGATGCAGTTTGTGCATTTTTTAGTGTTTTCATTCAACGTTTTCCGTTTGCGTTCCGTGTGCAAGGGCTAACCGCGATGCTCCGCATTCATCGACGTGCTAGAACGACCAATACAAGGATCCGATTTGGAGTAGCATCAAATATGTATCGTCGGTACAATCGCTTTTGCTACGCTAGACACATCGCATCGACTGAACGTAACCTTTCGTCTAATCCACGCAGTTTTTGGAATTTTGTTAAAAACAAAACTCGTATCAACTCGATTCCTAATGTCGTCCCTTATGATGGTACCATAGGTACTTCTCCTGCAGCCATCAGTGAGTTACTTGCAAAAAGATTTGAGAGTCAATCTGCCGTCTGTGCCAACTGCTGTCGTTGAAGCAATCGCAGACACACCGGCTAATGCGCTAGTCTTTAATCTTCCACATGTGGATACATCTATAGATGTTACATTTATTAATCGCCTTAAATCAACAACGAATCCAGGTCCTGACGGTGTACCGGCCAATTTTAGCAAACGTCTTAACTCTTCAAACGGGAATGTTCCCCAGTAGCTGGAAATCATCATTAATGGTACCAATCGACAAAAAAGGCGACCGCACAAAAACTACCGGATGTGTCACCTCCTTGTCCTCGAAGGTGTTCGAGCATATTCTCCACCACTCAATTCTTGCTGCTGCAAATCACTACTTATGCCGTGCTCAACATGGATTCGTACCAAAACGTTCTACGGCCACAAATCTAGTTGAATTCGTCAGTTTCACCAAGAGAAATCTAGACTCCGAGTACCACGTTGATGCCATCTATTCTGACCTGAAGGCGGCTTTTGATTCGGTCTCTCATTCTATTCTTGTGGAAAAATTACAGAAGCTAGGTTTTGACAATAGTATGATCAAATGGATCAAATCCTATCTATCTGATCGATCATACAGTAATAAGCTTGGGGATAGTGTGTCACGTGCCTTCACCAGCAACTCTGGCGTTCCATAAGGCAGCATCATCGGGGCCCGCTGTTGTTTCTACTCTACATTAATGATTCTGGAATACTACTTGTAGATTTTAACATGCTGATGTATGTGGATGATGTCAAGCTGTTCACCGCGGTGAAGGATAGTGGAGACTGTGCTCGGTTACAATATGCGATTGATGTTATTAGTCTAGTAAAGTCCTTTTCGAGATGCAGCACTAATATCCTATTTGATTACAACATTGACAATAGTTTACTTCAACGTCCTGAATGTGTTAGAGACTTAGGGATTCTTCTTGACAAGCAACTCAGCTTTAGACCTCACATGACAAATCTTATTAACCGTGGTAATCAGATACTAGGCGTTGTATTTCGTATGACAAAGGAATTTCGCGACCCTACTGCTATTAAAACTCTCTTCTTTTGTCTAGTCCGATCAGGCTTAGAGTACGCAAGTGTTATTTGGTGCCCCGCAGCACACATCTGGAGCCAGCGCATAGAAACAATACAACGAAAAGCTACGCGATTTGCCATTAGACCCATGGAGACCCTACGATCGACACCCTGACTATCCCACTCGATGTCTTCTCTTGGGACTCCAACCACTGAGAGTTCGTCGTTCGACAGCTCAGTGTATGTTTGTAGCTGGTTTGATCGGCAATGAAATAGATGCTCCAGCTCTCCTTAGCTCTGTTAACTTTTTTGCGCCCTCTAGGAGTCTCGCTTTAGGACTACTTTTGGTCAATAGGACTCAGTGAACGCAGTGTGTACCTTATTTAATGTAAACTTCAACGTGTATGAATTTGGTATGTTCCAATCTACGTTTCGTGAGCGTCTACGTATGCGTCCAACATTATTCAATTCGTCTCTTTGGGTTATCACTCTGTTAAGAAAATAAGACACTATTCATTAAGACACTGGTATGTCCGATGAAATGAAATAAATAATAAAATAAATTTGTCTCCGGATGTGATTCAGTTAGTGGAATTATTGATCAGTTACGTAGTTACGGACATGTTTGCAGAATTGTAGAATTTGGGTTAGTTGAAGTTTGCTTACATAATCCTGGTTGAAATCAAATTGTCAATCCGATATTGGAAACTAAAACCAGTTTAATCTTAAACGAGTCCTATTCTACATTATTATTGCATTATTGTTATGTTCTCTCAGAAATTGATGGATAATATTTTTATGTACAATCTTCCAGTTCACCTCCGACAATAACACGTGAAGAATTTATAATATTCCAAGCAAACACATATCGTGCTAAGCGAATTGAACCATGCAGAACTGATATGCTGGTCCGCATAATTTATTGTCCGCAATACGTACAAATGCCACGATAATGTCATGTCTGTTACTCACCAAAACCTGTCTTATCGTTAGGATCATCTCCACATTTTTGTATTTGTCCTCACTTTTGAATTGCTAACGTGCAATCGCCGCATCGAGACCGCATTATCGCTGCACGTCGCACACTGACCACTGGGCCACTGCCAAAAGCGTACCTAGCGCATTGTCATGGCCGCATTTCTTCCGATGTGGTCATAAATTTACGCACCTTATCGTACCTCCACTATCGGCGGCAAAATGTTCACGATGCGTTCTCTCTAGCTGTTAATTAGCAAACAACAGCACTCTGTTTCTGTTCCTGTTTCACCGGGTCGCAGGTACGCGACAGACCGATTCGATAGCCCAAAACCAACCCACCACCATCATGTCAAGCCGGTCACCATCCTCATCATCGTCATCATTGGGGCCGTTATCTGTGTTCTCTCACGTGCGAAATCGCAGTACCGTGGTGCGTCCTATCGTCGCAACGCGCACTAGCGTGATCTGTGCGGTATGACCTACGATTGTTATCGGCCGACACTAACAGCTGAGCGCGTTCATCACTCATCAGCTGATTGTGTCTCGAGGCGTGGACCGTGCCAGACAGTAGAGATGGAGACGATCGAAGCAATGGCGCCAGACGTTGGTGGAACAGCGTCTCCAACTTAACTCACGTACTTACCGTACAAGTGATAAGGGAAAGACCGCCTCGACTTTGTCGCTCATCGGGAACCGACAGGGGCAACAACAGCAGCAGCAGCAATATTTAATTTAGCCCTCTTTACGAGTTTTATTTTTACCGCCTGTGTCCGTTTATTACCGTCCTGCCGTCGCACATTGGCACAATCTTCGATCGTCGGCCTTCATCATCGTGACCGTTGTCGCTGGGTAATGAATGAAATGAGCCCTCGGGTTTTGTTTGTTTTTTTGGTTTTGTTATTTTTTTTTTTTTTTGTAGCCCCGCGAGGCGAACCAGGTTATCGATTGTTGACAAAACAATTGAGTCGCGGAAATTGTAACCCCAAACAAGGGTAGGAAACCCGTAAGTCAGTGTGTGAGAGCGCTGGAGAAGATTGGAAGGCGGTAGCCTGATCACGGGATGTGTAATGGGTTTATTGCACCGCTCACATGCGGTGCTGGGTTGTGCGTTCTGGACGCATAAGTCGGAGCAGGAGGGCCGGTAGCAGTTTCACAACCGTTTACTACAAACGTTCGCTGGTAAGGGTACAATTAATTCATGGCTCAAAGAGGTTGAACTTTAAGTGGTGGATTACGAGATTCCAGATTATCGGTGACTTGAAGAAACAAGTCAAAAACAACAACGAAATGATTCCATTGCTCAACATATTGCGTTTAAAATGATTGCGTATTGCGTAGTAAAATGTACAACAGAATTTTTAAACCCACAAAGATATGAAATAAAAAACATTCGTGTCTTTGCTTTCGATGTGTTTCTGGTAGATGAAGCTTGAACCCGGCTTCCTCTAAAGACGAAATTAAGTCGATCACGAACCATAAACTTAATTAGTTACGGGGTGTCTTTTCATTTTCCAGTTGTTTACAGTCGGTACGACTTTGCCATTCAAGAAACGTTGTTTTATCGTTAACCAAGAAAAGATGAAATATTGCAGCAGTTATTTATGCTTGGAATGCACTATAACATGATATCATTATAGTTCTGATTAAGTTGAGAGTTGTGTTTCGTATTCCAAAGAGTTTTCTACATGCATTCTGTTCTTCACAATTACAATAACGGACCCATTTACCTTGAAACAGTTTCTTATTCATTATTGGACCGTCAAATAAGTCCTGCATATACTTGACCCTGTTATTTGAAAAACTCTTACTTATTTTCTATTTTGAGATCTTCATTTACTTTCAAGAGAGCTTCAGGAATGTCAGATTGATTAATATTTCTAGATTATTACATAACAATACAGTGAATTTGGATGTATCATATACAGAGAAATGCAATTGATAGCGTACGGCGGACCAACATTAGCGAATATCGCAAGCGGTTATGAAATACTCGAGCATTTTATACCAGATAAAATACCTCAAAACTTTAGCGAATCACCACCAATAGACACAAAATCCTACCAAATAGAAACGGAAGTCGTTGCGATTGATATGGAAAATGTATATTAGCCGGTTGAAGAGTTGAAAATGTAAACAAACTTTTTCACATTACTATTTTATGAAATCACTTAGTTTCTGCGCATTAAAAACCAAATGAAAATCATAATTTTAAAGTGGTTAAACATAAACTGCTTGGTTTTTGCCATGAAATGACAAAAATAAAAATTGTATCCCAAAAACTTATTAAAAGTTAAATTCAAGATTTGAACTGGTACGTATATACAAATGCGTTCAACTGTTCTGTCATGCTAGGTAAAATCCGTTAAGATACAAAACATTTTTATGTTGGTCTAGCACTACACTACTTCAAATGTGGTGCAAATGCTGGTGCAAATACGCACCTTTACGAGAATGATTGCATGCACCAAAAATTAACCCACGTTATGCTATTTTCATAATACTCACAAGACACAAAATTCGCAAAAATAATTTTTAGACACTTCGCTGATGATGCCAGGCGTTATTTTTCGCCCATAGTGGCATCCCTGGTTTTCTGAAGTAAAATACTCACATTTTCGTTGGAACTGCATAAGAAAATAGACTGGAAACACACAACACCGAGTGAGTTTGTCGTCTTTCCTTTTCGAATAGGTGATGGAAAACAGTTTGACAAATACAAGTCTCCGTTTGTGTTAAAGAATACAAATTCTTGACAGTGAACTTTTAAGTTTGCCTTGCGTCAATTTTTTCCAACAGAAAACACAAACGGCTGTCATAATTCGAATCTTCCGTTTTTTACATCTTGTCTTGACAATTTATATGTGATAAACAGGCCTATAATCATGGCAAGTTTTCAATCAAACACGTTTCATTTGCGGTAGTCTTTACTTGTAACCTTGTTTATGAAGAATATGCAGAAGAGATATTTCTGTTTTTTTTTTTTTTATAAGTAGACTGTATTAATGAACCTACAAGACGATAGTGATTGAAACGGTTTAATGTTGGCAATATTGATGTTGAAGGCAAGAAGCGTTTCAGAAAGTCAAAAGATGAGCAATAGAAGACGTTTGTCCATGAGATTTCCTAACAAATGGAAAGAGAGCATGCTGCATCTGTGGATTTTACATTATAATTACAAAAAGGCTTGGATATTGCATGATTTAAAGCCGAGCAACATTAAACGGCGATGCGGCATGTGTTGCGGCTGGTGATAGATTGACTAGTCCTTGACCTAAACCCACGAGAAATATTTATAAGTAACCCGCATAATGGGAAAAAATAATATATTATATAGACCGGTAGATGGTAGACCGAATGCATTTACTTCTACATTAAGTTTCTCGATTATAAAACAACAGTGGTTTATCACAAGCGTACAAGTTGTATTGATTGACATTGCAAAGAAAAGGATACGTTCGTTGCCTTTTACACTTCGAACATTAATTGCATAGTGTGCTGGCCTTTATAACTCATATTAAAAAACCTCCTCCTCCCCATTGTGGGCCGGACACAGTGTAGTTCTGTTGTCAGCATTGTTTATGATGTCCATTGTTTTGTCCATGCTGGCAATTACCCCTCCAATCGTCTCGTACACTTTCTACCGAACCACCGATCGATCCCTAGACTACAGATAGCGTTTGAATGGTTCGGCTCGATTGTTCCGATCGATTCCTCACCATATTATTGATGATGGGGCATCGACTGGTCGGTCAGTGTGTCCGGTGGTAATGGCTAAAGGCTTTTGTTGCTTTGCACTCTTTGTATAGCTCAATAAGCCCTTTTTAGAGGACGCTGGCCATGTCTGGCCGTTTGTGCGAACCATTTTGTGAGTTGTACTTGTTTCGATTTTTTTTTTTGAAAGAGAAAAATAATTTATATTTAGTTTTAGTTCAACAGTAACAACCATTTTTAGCGGTTGCTTTTGTTTGCTGCCAAGGAATATTTATTATGAAAGTCTGCAACAGCTAAAAATCATTCATCTCGAACCGCCCGTAGCGAATTATGTCCATTATTGTGGCTGTGGCGGTTGGGTTTGGGGTTGAATGTAGACCAAATGCCACGGTACGATTTTATGGTGTGTAATCGATTTTAATTGCCCGTACGGTAATCGAATTCGATTGTTGAAAACCCTTGTGTCGTCTATTTGATTGGGAAACACGGTACGGTAAAAATAAACCAACGCGAGCTCGCCAAACTGTTGACAAAGCGCAAATACTGCGTTTGTTAGATAATTTTTAACAGTCGCTCGTTAAACGATCGGAGAGTTCGAAGGAACGGTCGTATAACATTGAGAACGAAAGAAATGGCAATTAATGTTGCTTTCGTTGGACAAACACAATGGGACAATGCTGTTAATCAATGATGGCAGACGTTATTGTGAGCTTTTTTTCGAGGTACATATATTTCATTGATTAGTGTTCAATGTGAGTAGTGATTATAAGGGTAGGAAAAGCATTCTTATAACAAAGCGTTTAGTTGCCGAGAATAAGGCAGGAATAAGGCAGAACCCTAGGAAGAAATGTTTTGTTAAATTTGTAATTATTTAACGCATGCGGTGTTAGTTATATGGCAAAAAGTAAAGCCTTTTTGTGAGAATTTGAAATAAATATTTAAATACTGGAATTGCTGTCTTCTTGAGTGTCAAGAAATTGAACTATAGCTAGAACATATTTCAGGAACTGAGGCGATTTTGGAATAGTATAGCGATTTGATGTTTGATGCAGGATTTTGATTCCTTGGACATGATCTCATCCAGATCTTTGATATACAGAGCAGAAGCTGCAGCCCCAGCAGCAATGACCCAGAAACTGCTCAGTTATGACGTGGGCATATTGGCCAATTAAACTAGCAGATTAACTTAAAAATTCTCTCTGATAGCATTGAATCAGACGAGCTCGAATATAATATGACAAATTGCCAGCTAAAGTAGGCTTATGTCATCAGCTGCAAAACGTCGGAAATGGATTTAAGCGACGTTTACTATCGAAAAATGGAAAGATTTTACTACAATTTGACTGTTTGGTAATTTTTTTAAGATGGTTAGAGCACAGGATAAACACATTAATAAGCACGGGCTCATTTGTCGTTACACAAAATCCGATTAAACAAGAGCCAGGATAAAAGACACGTTTAGAACATTAATTTCAAATTGTCAATACCTCACAGATAGCGGACACATGGGCAGGGCTTGCTGTTTGTTCAGATCCCCGTTCGCAATCGGTTTACCACCCATCAGACATCAATCGGAAATCAGTAAATTGATGGCTGCTCTCTATGTCCGATACTTACCACATCCCACTGGAACGAATCATTACAAACCGGGAATTAAAGTGAGTCCTCACCCGGAGTGTTTTGCCGTGGATCCCGGTTTCTTCGGTTGTATGGATTTCTGTTGCTGCTGCACTAAAGGTGCAACTGCACGCACCCATTCGACCATTAATAGTTGCATCAAATGAACACCTAGGTTAGGCTCCCGTGCGTGATGGCACGGCACACTAACGAATCGGTGGTTGCACACGTACAAAGCACATGCCCTGTACCACCTGGGAAATAGCACATCGTGACCCCGGTGTTTCGCGGAAACTAGCAGCAATTTAATATTTGAAATTTGAATTTTATGCTTGATTTGACTTGCGTTCGGTTGCGCGGTCGGCAATGATGGCTGACTGTACTGTACCATGCAGGACACACAACTCTCTTGTGTGTTGCGTTCCGCGCGACTATCTATCATGGCGCATGATGATGATGATGACGATGTTGATGTTCGCCCGTTCAAGCATGATTTGCGTACCGTTTTTGGTTCAGCTGCTGGAACAGTGGTTTTGGAAGCAATGGAGTGTTCGAGTGTTTCACAAAATTAAATGAAATGCTGGCAACAGTAGCAACCGCCGAGCCTGGTACACGGATGTCTCTCTTTCACTCCATGTGTGCCTGTGTGCGCGACCGCCGCTAGCATTTGCTTACGCATATGGACGTCCCCAATTTGAGGCCAATATTTATTTATTCATTTGTTGTTATTATTCTTGGCCGGGGCCATAAATAAATGAACTTCAGGCAGGACAGCGAGAGCGCCGGGGTCATTTGATTATCCATGTGTGCATGCTTCGATCGATCGCATCCCGATTCCGGCTGCCGGAGACTTCGAAAACCGTCTCCCGCGACCGCACAATCGACCGGTATGTTTATTCAACATATTTATGTTGCAGCTTCACGTCCGTCTTTCGTCCACCCTGCCAGGGTTCATATTTTGATATGCCTCAGAGGACAACGATGGCGGGTTCCGTCCCGTAGCTCCGCGCGGAATTTCTTACACCGCCATCGTTTCGCTGCATATCAAAACAACTTCAAAAACACGTGCGACCGGTCGGTCGGTTCATAGCACACACTGCCACAGCCGTTTGACTTTCGTTTGCTTCTGTTCCGTTCAGTGTGTTCTCTGCTCACACGCAGGGCACTACCTCGTTTGCATAAAACTTTGCCATATCAATATTGATATTTTAATGCACATTCGAAACGAACGAAACTTCAAGCTCCCAAGCTATTCCTTTATAGCTCTGTAGAGCTCAAGAATCTCAAGTCACTTTGCCACTCGGCTCGACAATGTTGCACACCAAAATTTCGCCGAAACCAAAGACGATAATTTTGTCCGATACACATCGATGAGAGTGGAAAGATAAGTTTTTCCCAACCTTAAAAGGCCTTTGTCGATTTTTTATATCTTTTGCTTACTTCACAGCTGGTTTTGAACTGCATGTTGCTTTTAGAAGGCCATTAAAGGGGAACGTGACTGCGGAAGAATTGTGTTTTGCGAGACATTTTAAGTTCACGCTCCATTCGTGTGTTAAATATTTGAGCAAATTATTCTTAACGACACAACTTTTGCGACCATTTTGTGACATTCGGCGACGTGTTTTTTTCCCCCCTCGGTACCTTTTCTATGTTAGGTGAAATGGCACAACAATAACTATTCTAAAATGGTTAGGGTTCACGCTGGGAACATTAGCATCTTCTGTACGAAATGGTTTTACGTTGTGGTATAATTGTGTGTACGATGAAATTAAAGCACGGGCAGCGTGACGAGCCGGCCGGGATCGACTCGTCCAACCAACTGTCATCGGCAGCCGGCAAGTGGTTGTCATTGTTTGTCTTTCTGTCCCTCGATTGATAGTATCGCATCTCAACACACGTCACTCTTTCAGCGTACAGCAGACCACGTACCGGCTCCCCGGTCACGCAGCAGCAAAAAAACTAATCGCAAAGTAAAGAAAGCAAACGACGTCGGAAACTTGCCGACGTAAATTATAAACAGCCAACGGAAGCATCAAAATTGAATGTCATAATCATAAAAGAAATACGAGACCTCGAGTATAGACATGGAGGACACGGAAAGCGATGGAAAACTTTGTACAAACACCGATGCCGAAACGAATGCCTCAATGTGTCTGGGCCAGCGTAGGAGCGAGGGAGTGAAAGATGTGTTAAAGAAAGTAAAAACTCATGTTTTCCACTACCACTGTCACACCACCTCGGTCGTCCGATTCGTCTTGTCCAACTTCAAGTATCAAGTTTGCCATCCATTACGGCATCATGTTTTGCTGGAGAGTATCATCGTCGTGAGCAGTGTGACATCAAAGGGAATGGTGCCTTTTTTATTTTTCTTATTAAAGCACATCCCATCCCTTTCCCGGAGCGAAGGTGGCGCGTAAGTTGTGGCAGTACAGCGGAAGGGCGGTTTTACGAAATTTGCCTTTTCTCAATGAGCGAGAAGAATAAATGGCCAGAATAAATAAAAGGCTGGGTTGGGCTAGCAGGTCGTTGGAAACAGTTGCAGGATTTTCTTCTGCTCTTTCCTTGGTAAAGTGAAAGCAGTGAAAAGCAAAAAGCAAACTGTCTGATGTTTTTTTAAATTAAAGCAAATGAGTTCTCAAAAGAGCCACGATATGGTTGTTGCACTATCGATTACCAGCAAATGCCTAGAGCAGGGATATTCTAGGGCTAGCCACGTGTAGGACTGGTGCTATTCGTTTGTTGGACGTTGTAAAACCGTTAAAGACAAAAACCAGACACAGAGAATTGTGCTGAACAGGAAAGGTAGTTGTGAACAGAACATTATGGAAACAACTCTATGCTTTACCAGGTGTTTGCCTTTAACCTTTTGTTGAACAGAGTTTCAAAGTAATAGCACGGTTCTTCGGCTTTGTACGGTAGGAGATACGAGATTAAAATCGAATTGGATCGTTACGAGGACCCTGGTACTAGACCAGTGATGTCAAACTCATTTTGACTTGCTCATGGTGTGTCTCCTATGTTGTTCATGTACTTAACTTTGAACAGCTTGTAAAGAAAAGCTATAACAGGTTCCATAAATTAAACAAAAGAACTTGTGTTTATAAATGCTTGACACCTCAGCTTTGCTTGGTGGCGGTCATCGGAGGGAATTAGTTTTCCACAGTCATCCAGAAGAAAAATACTTTACGGATAGTTAACCACACGATATCAATTGTTATCGAATCGGCGTGAGATAACTGTCATTTCGGATAAACTATGATGATCAGAACTCTGACTATGGTCGATAAGTTGGGTGATCTTAGGTCTCTTGTATCTCATGCAACCGTAGACCATGCTCTAGACGTAGAATTTATAAAAATGAACCTGGCGAAAGGTAGAGTTCTAGAGTGCAATGAGAAATTGACGTTTTCTCCTTCATCCTTTTTTCGAACAGAGGCAATATCTTCAGCAGATAACTTTTTTTTCGTTTATTTAAAGAGGCTTTGAGTCTTAGAGACTACATTCGCCTCTCTACTGTATAAATAAGTGGTATAATCTGGTGGTAAAAATCGAATAAGGCGGTTCTGATGAAATTTGTCGGATGATAGAATTGTCGTTAAATCAGTTTCTAGTTGGCAGATGGCTCGGTGTGTCGTGTATCCATGGGAATAGATGAGAATCGATGTGACGGACGGTAGACACGATGAGAATCGATGTGACGGTGGAGGACTAGATTTATCTAGGAGGTAGAAGTGTGTAAGGCGGTTATGACCTATACGAAAACGGGAAAGGACTCAGCAGATCAATAACAATAGCGAATCAAAAGCCGAGTAAGCTAATTAGCGGCTGGAGTTTGCTAAAGAGGCTTCGAGCTCAATAAGTAAAGCTATAAATTTAATGATGATACGTAGCCTTCAACATAATAATAATAAATCATATGAAGTTCCGCCTCATCTCTTCTTTCCGTTCGAATACCTTAATCTGCAGGTAATTTTGATCAGATGAGTTTCGACGAACTATTTCACCATGTGGCATGTTTAGTATTTTTCGGTAGGACGATTATGGTGAATGTAAATTGAGAGCAGTGTTCGGAATGTTATTTGCATCGAAGATTTATTTGAAAAGAAATAAATGTTTTACTTATGGTTTGACTTTACCGTCCATGGCATTAAAGAAAATAAAATAACTATACAAATCAAACGTGGCTTTCAAAGTTAAAAAATCTCTATTGGAAAACCTTTTAGGCCTTAACAGAGAATATCTAAACAATTTGAAAACATTCTTAAACAGTATGTTTGACATGCCTGTCTGTGCTAAGGAGCTGGTCGTACAATCGACACATTTGCTTTGTTACAAGCAGCGAAAGGGACAGCTTTTTACAACGATCCACAATCTACTTTCTCAAAACGTTATCAGAAACGATGTGATGGAAGCGATGGATTGAGCATCCATCCATGCCCACCATAATTAGAACCCTTCTTCTTCAGGTGCGGCACATCAAAAGTGAGAAAACGAATCGAAATCCCGCTGGCAAACTCAACTCATTTCATTAACGCACCTCGCGCGTTGGTTGTATAAACACAGCTTACGGTTATTACGCGAACGCTTAATGCGACGGACAGCTTACCACCGGAGCAGCTCGTAGCGTTTAAAAGGAATTTTCTAAATTGATGACATTTCCATAAACCGGGAACGTTGGGGAATGGGTTTTCTGCCATCAAATGGATTTGATGATTGCTGCGGGGAAAGATATCCCGGAGCATTTCAGGTTCACCCACCAAAGCAAGACGCCTTCAATCGTTTATAGTTCGCTCAGGAGTAAGATAAATCGCCATCGAATGAAACCGAGGCATGACACAACGATTGGCTGAAATGACGATCACCGACTGCGAATGGAACCCCTTTTCGGATTTCTTCACTGCAGGAATTTCTAGCCTGTTTTTTTTTATCCCGCAGGATCACGAGGCGGAAGCAAACGACGGCAACGCACACTTAAGAGGCATTATCACGACTATTATCATCTGAACGTCGACAGTTTTGATAAATATTTATCCTTCCGATCCAAGGGGTCGTTTTCGTCCGTTGGTGTGTAAGGGGGTCTATGGGATGGTTTTTTCTGCCCGGGGAACTTGCTGTTTATTTGGGCACTCCCTTCACATTGAATTTATTGCCCCTAGCGTGCGCGCTGGCACAGGGGTTGTAACGGTTGGAACGCGCTGGTAAATACTTCGCATGAGTTTGATTGTACGAGTCCTCTGCTTGTCGTACAGGCAACGTGCAAGTTTTTGTTTGCGAAGGCGTGATCCACCACCCTTCACGTGCGTACAAGTCGTCCAATTTGGAAACTACAATCATCATCTACGCTTCGCACATTCACACCACACTTGGCGGAACACAACAGAGAAATAAGATTATCCTATGAAGAAGCTGTCTCTGATTAGATGAGCTACGAGCACCCCTCTGGGAGATGGGCAGGATATGGATGAAAGGAGCAGCGAAGAACACGTGACGGGAAATGTTTTCCGAGATGGTAGGGCTCCGGCTGCGGCGCCAGCCGAGAAACATTGACCTTTAATTAAGTGGTCATTTGTCGTGTGTCGATTCCGAAGGGTTGCCATGGTTTGACCGAGGGAAGCACCACACAGTCACGTGCAGCACCAACGAGAGTTGCTCCAGGCAACTGAGAGTGTGTCGCAAGTCACCGAAACCCAATGGAACGCCTTTTTATGTCCCGGAAGTGGCCTCAAGGATTCGAAATGAAATTATAAATTTAATGCTTCTGACGTGCAGCAAAAGCTGAGAAGCGACCGAGAAACCCCGGCGCATGGTTCAAATCCGGTCAACAGTAGCAATAGCAGCAGGAGCCCCCAGTAACCAAGCACCGTCCCATTTCCGTCCAAGTCCTCCCCGGAGGGGGCCAACTTCCGGTACAATGAAACTAACGGAACCGTAGAGAAAAGAGGGAAAAGGGGAAGCAACTGTCCGGGGTTGCAGCGTCCGGGGCCGAATAAACGGAAGGATGAAATGAATTTATGGGGACATCCAATGTTTCATAATTTAATTTGAAACGCTGAAAACTGTCATAAATAATCTTTCTCTTGTTTTTGCTCCTCTGCCACATTCTGCAGCCGTCCTCGGTCGGTGACTTCCTCCGTTGTGAGGTAGGATTTGTATTTATCTACCATTTTTGGTAGATCCTTTCTCACAACCCCGGAGGGATGGGAAGTAGAGAAAGGAGGCCTTTAAAATTATATGAACAGCGAGCGAGAAGATGTCAGATAGAGTGGCCCTCGGCGTTTCCCTGTTCTTCGTCTAATCAGTGAGAATTCCATTCGAATCTTTACTTGTGGCCGGAAAACGTGAGCAAAATGATAAATGACACGGTATGAATTGGTCGGTAACGAGGAGGAAACTTGCTTCTGGCTGTTGGACACGCAGAGCACTAGAGCAGCGACCGACTATCTCGTCACCTCAATGTCAGCTGATTGCTTTTAAGGTAAAGTTTCGTACATTGTACCCAAAGTTTGCGTTGACGATTATTTAAAGGAAGAATAATGCTCAATTATGTGCTGGTCGTTTTTGAAATTGCTCTCAATTGTTTAACATTTTATGCTCTTTGTAGCACAGGTTTCATAAAGAAAGGAAAGCTATTACAGAAACGAGTACTGTAGAGGTGGCATACACATTAGGAAACACAGAAACATGGGACAAAGAGTAATAATTTTTGGTCCACTGGCGCATTTATCGAATTTCACAACAATACAGGCGGCTGAATCAAAGCAGATGGCTTCAAAATCGTGGGGCGTTGCCTACGTACCGGGGTGTAAATTGATTGATTAACCTAATCAACAGGGACAAATGTCTGGACAGAATTCGGTGAGTCTGATAGGTGGAAACCGGTGTGCAAAAAGAAGAGTTTTTCACGCTCAAAGATTGTATAAGTTTAAGGAATGATGAGCTAACAGAGGAGAGCTGTGACTTTTTTCTAAAATGAATTATCCGACTATTTTATGGAATAGCTTCAATCAAAACTAATTGAATTGCTATGGTTTTCTTCCTGTTGTCAACTGAATCTGAACTGTAGCGAAAAACTTCCAAAGCAGCGTTGCTTCTTTCAACTATGTAACAAAAAATGTTTCATCACATTAACTTTGGAAGGCGACGAACATAAAGGCTCTTTTTGGCCTAACGACCTGGTAAGGACATGTTGGAATTTTGGAGATGCGAAGGTAGTTTTTAAAACTGAAAGCCTCGTCAGCAGCTTTAAAGAGCACGTCATCGTGCTCGTGATCCCCCGGGAACTCAATCCCTGGCGTCAGCTTCCCATCCATGTAGGCACCCGATCTCCGATAGGTCTCACTTTACCTGATCCAGCCAACGAACTCGCTGTGCTCCCCGACGCCTCGTACCGAACTGGGGGTCGCTGACGAATACCTTCTTGGCGGGGCATGAGTCCGGCATCCTCATTACATGCCCCAGCCATCGTATGCTGCCGGTCTTTGCTACCGTCAGGATGTCCAGTTCTCCGTATAGCTCAGCAAGCTCATGGTTCATCCTTCTTCTCCACACTCCATGCTCGAACACACCGCCAAGAAGGGTTCGGAGGATGCGACGCTTAAACACGCCAAGAGCGTTTGCATCCACCGCTCGGATGGTCCAAGACTCGTGGCCATATAGGACCACCGGGCGAATCAGTGTGCAATATATCTCACAATTAGTGCGGTCTCGAAATCTTCTGGATCTCAACAGACGGTGGCAGAAGGCCGTAGTAGGCACGATTCGCCTGAACAATGCGTCTGCGGATTTCGGTGTTGACATCGTTATCCGAAGTTACGACAGTCCCATGATAGCAGAACTCCTCTACCACCTCGAGGGTGTCACCGTTGACTAACGCTGCTTCACACTCGGGCTCTATCACGATCAGAGCTTCCGACAAGCAGGTGTTTTGTCTTCGTCGCATTGATCATCAATCCAATTCTTGCAGCTTCACGTTTCAGTCGGGTGTATGCCTCACACACCTTCGCTATTGTCTTGCCAACGATGTCAATGTCATCGGCGAAGCCAAGAAATTGAAGAGACCGGTAGAAAATTGTGCCACGGATATTTTTGTCTAGCCCCGCGCTTCGTATGACACCTTCCAAAGCTATATTGAACAGTATGTATATTGATGCTTAAGCTGGCTGTTTGGGAGTCCTCTCGATCGATAGTGCGCCCAAACTACGAAATATATTTTTGGCAAACGCCACTTCTTTTTTAGCAATTGTCACGTAAGCGGCTGCGTAGTTTCAGGCAAGATTAAGGGCTTTTACAACTGAACTGAACAACTGCTGAAAAGGTCTTACTCTATACAGGATTCTGCCAGGAACTAGATTTTATAAACATCGATCTTGTCCTATCATTCAGCATCGCTAATATCTTTTAAATCCTTAACGATATTCCACCATTCTTTTTTTTTTTGTAATGTTGTGTTGTCTATGTTTCAAGTGTATTTTTTATAGTGCCACAGGTGTTCCGATGACTGGACTCGAGGGCGATTCCAACACTGCCGTAAAAGGG
Source organism: Anopheles maculipalpis (assembly GCF_943734695.1). Lineage (NCBI taxonomy): Eukaryota > Metazoa > Arthropoda > Insecta > Diptera > Culicidae > Anopheles > Anopheles maculipalpis. The sequence continues at coordinate 50,071,367 of NC_064871.1, forward strand.
AGGAAGGCGCTAATTACAGTACAGTGTTCTGTAGGCCCAGTGGTGTAGGCGACAGCGGCGTTGGTCTTCAAACGGCAGGATCTGGGTTCAAATCCCATCCGGACCGCGTCCCCCCGTAGTGAGGACTGACTAATAACCAACTACGTGGTATCGACAGTCTAGTAAGGCCATTTCGATGACCGGCAAAATGACCGTTAGAGGTCGTTAAGCCAAGAAGATGAAGATGTTCTCTGGTGTCCAGTCCAGCTTTGACACGTCGAGTTTGACAGCGTGAAGTCCCATTCGCTGCTGTGGGATAGTTACCTTATCGATCATCCTCCGATTGGACGCTGACTAAATTGATCTTGACATGTCATTGCTGGACTGAACTGGAGAACACTGTAGGCAGACAAATAAATGCGCTGTCTGAAGAATTTTTATTTGTTTGTTGCAGTCCAGACCAAACCACAAAGGTTAAAAATAGAACGGCCACAACGCCACCATAGCCGGAATTCGGATGCAACCATCATCATCAGCAGCATCCACAAGCGATAAGCTTTGCTCGGGATAAGGCACAGAATAAGAAGTAAATGCCTTATCAATATGTTCATAAAATTTATTCAACACATACGGTGTTGACAATACGGCACTGTACGGTCATAATTACTTGTAAATAAATAAATAAATAAATAAATAAATTAATAGATTTTATCAACATATTTATGAATTGAAAAGATGGCATAAAACTCAAAAGAGTTACGAATGGTCTTCAAGGAGTGTTTTCAATTTTGTTGGTCAGCTCCTGCTCCTGCGCCAGCTCCTAATTAGATATTCTTTTCAACCACTCCAATTGAACAAACAAATTTGCTTCCGATTTTTAAAACCACTTATATTAAATGCATTAATAATTGTTAGATTGTAATGCACCGTAGGACAGTGTTAACGTTAGCAGGTTTGTAGATACAGTGAAGAGTTGAGAACAGAAAGAATTTTTTGAGAAACAGAATGTACCGTCATTCGCTTGCTATGCCAGCGCTCGAAGTACTGAGGTTGCTCCATAAATATTTCCTCGTCCAGGTCAGCTTGGAGAAAAGCGGTGATAGCATTCATCTGATCTACCTACAAGACGTTGTGACTGTGACGACATTGTTGTGACTGTGACGAAACAATGGCGAATATTTGTCGTCGCCTTCCACCCTCTAGCCCCTCTGAGAGAATCCCTTGCATACTAGCTTTGCACTATACCGATCGATAATCCCCGAGACATCATGTTTTTCGTACATGTTCTGCTTTTCATTTTGAACTGTAGCAATTCTTTGTTATAGCTTTGGTACATACTTAAAACATTTCTTACATTCCCTTTAGATTTACATTCAATTTACAGCAAAAGCTGGGTCCGCTCGAAACTCCTGGAGCTGCTGTCGCATCGTGGACATTGTTTTAATGATGTCCTCACCAATGGCTATATCCAAATATTCTAAAGCCGGCACTATTCATTGGAAAGTGCATATTGTTGGCAATAACGTCCCGAATTACTCTTCGGAAATTATAAAAAATTGTTCCATTGAGTTGATGAACGGTTCCAATTATCTGATTCACATAATCGGTCATGGATTCGCATGATGATGAGTCCCTTTTAATAAGTCTTTGGAGCTATTTTTTCAAGCTTCGAAGAAACTTCTTTGAGCCTGAATATATTCCTTGGGCTCAAAAAGTAAAATAATCTTTGCTCATGCTCATCCCCTTTCGATCCTTGGCTGCACCAACGGTTTCGTAGCTACCACCGTCAATTTCGTCTTCGGTTTGACTACATACCAGAGATCTTCTAGTTCCAGGATTGATTGAACAACACATTTCCAAGTTCTCCAACTCTCTCTTAATGTAGGATGCTCGATCCCGGAGAAAAATGTTGTGGCAATGCTACCATCAGCAACGCTCGAGGATACAGCAGAGTTCAAATTCATCTTGAAACTTATTCGTAATTACTGCTTGATGATTTTGTTGAAAGGAAATAATGACCTGGATTCATAACCTATTCGAAGTAATGCCCAACATAGATTATCTGCATTAAGAGTTGAGAACAGAAATAATTGAGAAGAAGCAAGTGTCCTTCGATTGAAACACATATTCAAAAAACTCAGGACTCAGAAATGATTAGCTATCGTAACATTAATTAACATTATCGAACCAAAAGCACAGCCAGCTTCAAAAACTTTTCCATTGTGCACAACAATCCACAACTGTCGAAACAAATGAAAACCCACATTCCATTGTCCTTCCCAACGCACCACAGCCCAAGCATCCTGGACAAGTTATTTTTCGAAAAGTTTGCTTACCGTCCGGAGCTGCACCAATTCCACCTCACCGGGAGCATTTTCATTAAACTCAATTCCAATTATTATGCGATCTCTTGAACGTAGAAATTCCATCACAATGAAGAAGACAACGTGCGGTTTATGCACTGACTAGCTCAAAAACTCACCCAACGCATTCCTAAGTTCTCGCCCTCTGTTCCAACTTAGAAAGCGATGTGCGGTCGAAAAGAATACCTTCGGTAGTGTAGAATAATTAAAACGAAAAATGCTGTGTGTGTGTGTTTTTCGTACGACTCTCTCGTGCCGTCCCTTACGGCGAGACAATATGGCTGACGGCAGTCCGCAGGTATTAAGCGCTCCGGTACGAAATTTGTGCTTCAAAGTGTGACTTGGAGCAACAAAAGCAACGGGAAGCATCGTCCACAACGAGTGGGCCACATGCCAGCCTCGCCAATGTTGCTGCTGTGTGCAGCTTTTGCCTTTTCCGTTTGTTGCTTCTTCTGCAGGATGCCTTCGTGTTCTGCAAGCACGGCAGTGTACACTTTACAAACGGGAAAAGTTGCCATTATAACGCGCACTGAAATGATGCTGATGCTGCTGCTGCTGACTACTTTCTCGGAGTTTCTGTATCCGAGTGCCATTTTATTATTCGCGATTCCTTTATTGCCGACACAGTGGCCGGACGACGGTGCGCCCTTTTTGGTAGACGAGTGTGGAAGCATTCCGATGGCCGCCGGCAGTGAGTGGTGTGTGTGTGTGTCGGTATGCTCTATTTTGTCGTTTTCGTTACTTTTACGACCGAACGTGTTTTGCAATTACGTAACGACACTTTATTACCGAAACACATGTTTGCCGAAGGGTTTTCTGTCCCACCTTTCCCATTGCCGACCGCCTTAACCGTGCCCAACACATATTGCACAAAAGGCAACGGTCGAAAAGGAGACGCCTGGCAAGGGACGGAAGGGAAGAATCCCACTGGGAAAACATTCTGCGTTCTAGCATCGTTCGTGTGTTGGCTTTTGGCTTTAGCCCGAGTCCAAGTTTGTTTGCACAATTTCATATCTTATTATTTCTGTAAGTTGTCCAAATTCCGGTTTCACCGAGTGCCGGAATTGCTCGAGCATAAAGGGTAAAGCACTGCTCTGGAATCGATATCCAGCGATAGAGCTACTGAGCACAGACCGTGTTAAATAGCTATGAAAAGGACTTGATTTGTTCGTTTTTGTAAGCAGATTATTGAGAACTGGTGACTAGAACTTCATAAAAGATCTGATTATCTTAAAGTTTTAAAACTTTACGTTCTCATATCGTAAGTGTAGGATTTATGCATCTCAAAATGTCCTTCACAAAGTTTTTTTTTTCCTAAAAACCGTTGTGTGTGACATAACACGCTTTGCAACGCCGGAACCAGCCTCGGAACTGGAATGAAAAATCAATTGGAATTTTGATGCTACGCAGCAAACATGATTCGTACCTTAACCCTGGTTCGTGCCAGGAATATTGCAAATAGCGCAACGTCATCACTTAGCACCGGAAGGGGTTTGTGTGCCTACAGGTACGGCATACGGCAAGAATCCATAAGCGCTGGATGGTAAGACTGAGTTCTCGGTGAGTAAAAGCGAAAACTCTGTGGCTGTGGTAATACTTGCGGAGGTAAAAGTTTACGTGGAACAAACGTGCGCGCACGTTATAGGATTTTCTTTTGGCAAGACACATCCCACCTTCGTGCTGCAGACAAACACTGGCAAGGAGAAGTGCACGCTCATAGTTCATGCCATTCGACGAGCGACGCACAAATTCCACAGATAAATCCCCACGGCAGATAAGTGTAGCGGCGAGATTGTGGAACTTCCACCAAAAGTTTCTTACCATGTCAGCAAAGTGTATTGAAGTGTAAAATTTCAGCTATAAATTTTTATATCTTCAAGACACATCGGCAAACATTATGGCGGTAAGTTTTTAATTTCCAAAAGAAAATGGTTTCGACTTTGGAGAGCACAAATTTTATGTTAAAACCTAATTGATGCCATCGTGATGCTGTACGGCCTAGCCGCCTTGTATAAAAGTGTTTGAAAAAGAATTCGAAAAGGCATAATCAATGTTCTTTTACGGATTAAACACCTTAAAGCATAATAAAATGCTATAAGTTTCATCAAAAGCATTCTCGATGCTCTCCTATCTTCAAACTAAATTATTATGAACCAGTCTATTTGGCGTGTTTGCGGAGCATGTTTAACAAGTCTCATACTGGGAAATGGGGATGCAACATCCAGAACGGAAGTGCTAGAGAACTATATTAAGCAAACACAATTTGGACCGTTACCAGTTCCCGGGAAGCCACACGTCACACGTAATCTATTCATTCCATCGGGAGTAATGTACCATCTCTTTGATGTTTCTGTAGGGCGAAGGGGATGTGCGAGCTGCCGAATTCATAGCTAGTGTAATGACGAACTGCACGCTTGGTTTGGAACTGTTTATCTCCAGGAAGCTTACTTCAAGCATACACAGCTGCTGATACGCTTAATTTAAGTAATGCTTCAGTTGAAAGCAAATCTTAGGATTGGTCTAAATGTGAGTAAAATACATGTTTTGATAATATCCTTCAAGATAAAGGTACGTAACGTTTTGAAAAGGTCAGAAAGGACTTCAATTTTCCTTACCAAATTCCGGTCGGTGAATAAAGCCGCACAACTTGAATTTAGAGTTCTCGAGATTCTGAAACGAGAATGGCAAAGTAAATGCATTTTAAATTCAGCCTCAAATGTGTTGTTGATACACTAAATACACGTCTGCAGGGATGTACGATAGGGGCTACATCTTTTGATGTTTTCGTTCAGAATAAGATGATAATATTATTATACCATTACGCTTAAGCCGCCGAGGTCGTTCTGGCGGGAGGCAGAACATAAAAACAAAACAAGGCACGGTATACCCGTTTGGCACCGCAGCAAAACAGGATATTGGATAGGGATGAATGATTTCATGATTCCGCTGGCGAAAGGAAGTTGGCATGAAACAACAACATCAAAGCTAATTTGGATTCGTTCCGCAGCGAACACACAACAGAGATCGAGAACATCTCTGAGCCTTCCCCGATTTGGTCTGCGTCCCATAACGTAACGGATGGTAAGTACAACGCTACTGGTAGCTCTCGTGGTAATGTAACGAGCGGGCTCTACAGTGACGAGGTGGCCGAGTGGTTAAGGCGTTGGACTGCTAATCCAATGTGCTCTGCACGCGTGGGTTCGAATCCCATCCTCGTCGGTGAGTTTTTTGCTGCCTGCCAAGTCGAACGAGCTGTCATGCGTTCTTCACTCCTTTTTATTCTTTTCCATAGGAAGAACAACGTAAGGACGTAGCAAAATAATAAACAATTTCACGGTTGATGGATTCTATCTTCGCTAGTAACATCGTGCTACTGTTGCCGGTTTGAAAAATGGCTTTGAGCGGCTCTCTCCCATCACGGGGATGTAGCTCAGTGGTAGAGCGCTCGCTTCGCATGTGAGAAGTCCCGGGTTCAATCCCCGGCATCTCCAGAGTCTTTTTTGCTTTCAACGCTCTCGCATAGCTCAACTGTCACCGTCGTGGAGGGGTGGAGTTTGTTTTGATTCTCAATTTGTTTTGCACCTCTCCTTCTACTTTATCCGCATACATCCCACCCCTTCCGGCTTCCTCTTGATTGATTCATGCTTTTGTGAACGATCGTTTTATTATTAATCCCTCGTCCCGTCCACACACGCACACATCCACTTCTGTCCCGCGCGCACGAACGACAAACGTTATTAGCCTATCACGGAACCATAAATCTGTCCACGGTACGTGCATTTGTTTTGCCTTTTGTCCTCCGTCGCACACATACACACACTCCCTATTCCGTGTTCATCCCCTTGACACGTTTTTCCCAGAACCATTTGAGACTAGGGTTGCAAGTGTGTCGTATTGGGTAAAAAGACGACGCAACTAAAACCGTCTGCCACGCGATGAGAGATCGTTTATAATGTTTTGATTTAGGGGTGGCACGTCAGAATGGATGGAATAGGGGGAAATGCAACGGAACCATCCCTACACCGAGGGTTGTTGTGTCCAATGCCTGAGGGTTTATAGTTGCGGTAGGCGTCATCCCTTTCGAGAGTGAATGTTGGTCACGTTGCATCATACACATTCACATTCACATACGGAACACACTGCGAGACACGAAAGCGAGAGCATCAGCCCTCTGGATGGAATTGAAGACGGGACGGACCAGCGGCTTCTGTGTGTCGGAAATAACCACCATACGGCGGTGTTGTACGCGGTATGGATCATGAACAGGCAGAACAAGACACAGTCTCCGGGCGAAGCGAAGAACGTGCAAAAGTGATCGGGAAAAAGCACACGAGAAGATTTATCGATTCGCCTGATTTCCCACTGCTACGGTCGCTATGGAAGGTTGTGTGTGGGGTGCACAGGTTGGGATTTGTTTGGCACACGAGCTGGTATTGCGTTTGCCTTAAACAGTGTACCGTCCAGCCACACCGGAGAATTGTTTCTCCATTTCGGGCTTCCACTATTCCTTTTGCACACTTGCAGCGTGAGGTACGAAAAACTAAATTGGTTTTCCGGTTAATTTATCATTCATCAGTGCGAGATACTACGCTTGGAAATAGAATACATTTCCCCGACACTAACAATACTTTAGAAATTATTTCTTTAAAGTAATTTAAACTAAGCATGAGTTTAGTTCACGTGCAACAAAGGAAGATCGGAGCAGGAAATGGTTGCTATCAAGCATTAATGCATCTCATAAGCTAGGTATGAATTATTCAAATTCCGTAACATGACCCTTGAGCACCTTGAAAATACATATCCAAGCTAGTGAGACAGCTAAGGGTTCAGTTTGTGTGAAATATTCATATAATTGCTAACGGACTGCAATCGAGATTGCATATGAGACTGGTACGGGGGGCTAGAGAATGCGCGTCTTTGTTAATGAAGGCAATTTTGTTGCCTAGACGGTGTAATGAACCCAGCGGGAGGATGTCCAGGTCGTGGTGTCTCTCTCTCTCTCTCTCTTTCTGGTTGTGATTGTGCTATTCATAATCGATAGGTTTTACGATGTGTCCTCTCTGTTCCCCTGCAAGTCTGTTCCAATCATTGTTGTTGATGGTCGGAACAAGAGGCAGCATTATTACACTGAGGGAAATAAGTTTAGTCATACACATATAGTGTATGAAATTTAAATCCATCAAAATCGATATTGAACTTTGAATTTTTTGAAAAAAAATGCAATTTCAGCTTTTTTTCCATCGTCCCTTAGTAGATTGCATGTGTAGCTGCCAGGTCTACAGATATAAATATAAAGCACATTTTTTCCGAAAAACTCTCATTGGAGACTGAGTTTTAATGTTTTGGAATCTGTCGTCTGATTCAAGCGCTACAAGTGCAGTTTTTGGGACTGCCGCAGCAGAGTCCGGGACCGCTCACGGTCCCGCACCATCATCCGCCAATCCGTTATCCCTCCGGCCTTGATGGCGGAGGATTCCACGCCATTCTTCCACCTCAATCTGGGCCTATCACGCCTCCTCTGTTCGTGTGGACGGCCAAAAAGGACTTTCTGAGATGGGAGATCGGAGCCTGACGAGCCCAATTCGCTGCACGACGGTGAGGACGTCATACAGTTCGTACAACTCGTCGTTGTAGCGTTTCCTTCATTGTCCTTCCACACAAACGGGCCCAACGACCCTTCCGAGCATCTTTCTCTCGAACGCGGCTAAGAAGGCTTCGTCTGTTTTGGCCACTATAATGGGACGATACAGTCCCAGCTTCGACCGTCGTGACAGGTTTTTTGAGGTGAGAGGTTTCCTCAGGCTGTAGAACTTTAAGACTACCGTTAAGCAATTCGAATTCATATTCCAATAGTGTAAAAAAGCATAATTTAGTAATCTTTACGAATGGAGAAAATCAGAGTTCGCTATCGATTACCCGATTTCCACATCTCCTTTTTTATTATCCAGACAAATTGAAGGAATTGTTAATCGTCAAGGTGTCTCAAACGTTAGAAACACTGCACAAAAATGGGATTGCCTTGATTATCTTTCCAACAAACTACTTTGAAGCCACTCGAGATATGATGACCATATTTTCGTACAACTTTTGGGAGTAAATTTTGATCATAATCAAATCCTGCATGTTACCTTTAGCAGTCTTTTTCATCATTTTCCGAAACTGAAGTATTTAATGATCGTTTTAAAGTTATATTTACCATTGTTGATTAATACGAGATTATCTTTAATTAATATATAGAAACATTAGTTCATTTCTCGTGAAGCCTCATTACGAGGAAAAGAGGAATTACCATTGCCTCTTGGCGTTAAATTTTATTTTAGTTTAAACTCCTTCAACCTGTTCTTCGAAGCGTTCAATTATATTTTTTTTTTTGTTAATGGTAAAACACTCTTTTCAAATAATTTCAACATGCTTTTGAAAAAATTACATTCATCGATGAAACACAGTTTTTATTTTATTGCCAATAGTGTATACCACCATCAGAGAGGTTTTCCACTTCATCGAAAAGATAGTGGCACAGTAAAAAAAAAGAATAATTTCATACCATCCGCTAGACAACATCACCATAGAAATTTTGTCGTCCTAGACAACATCATTGTCTAGTCTAGTCTCTTTTTCCTTATCCGTTTGCTTCCATTTCATTCTCAATCTTGCCAAAGGACATAGTTGGAAAAGTGGAAATATCGAAAATTCTCTTCCCATAATCTTCGGCAAGTACGAACCTTGAGTGTTTTAAGCTTTAACTGTCGACCTCTCGTCCGAGCACATTCGTTCAACATTAGACAAGAACCAAACAGCAGGACAAACAAAACACAAGCACAAAAAAACCCCGTGTGTTCCTCCCTTTAAAGTTCCCGTATCAGGTTTCTGGAAGGCTCAAAAGAAGGGGCCATCATATTATCTGTGCTGTGAATCAGAAGATTTGATCCGAGGAAACACGTATGGAAAGCGTAGACATTAATGCGATGGAAGCGTTTTCTTTAGTCAGTTTATGACATGTGTTTCTAAATAATCTATAGGTTTTCTTAAGCTTCTCAGGAAGCTGTATGATGTGTTTAAATGCTGTGGTTGTATTAAATCGCATCCCAGGCAGAGATGAGAAAGGACCTGCCCAAGGCTAGGAGTATTGTATAGAGTTACAAATCGCTTTTCTAGCGCAGCTTGACGATAGAAATGCTTAAAGCAAACAGTATTTGTTATCAAATAAAAGTAGCTTCAAAAGATACAATATTTGCAAATATACTATCTCAACGCTTGATTGAATTGCATTGAAGTTCACCGTTTACATTAGTTTTTTCTGTAAATAAGAAAATAAAGAACTTCTATAAATCACACACAAACAGTGCACGAAACAGAAGCGCTGTCAATCGAAAGCCAAGCTGGTACGAAATCCTTCAAGCGCATGAAGCAAATCAACCAGAAGGTGGCCCTGATAATCAACCGGATGTATAAGAAGACGTCACCATCGGTAGCTCACGTCTCTGCAGGGCTTTTGTTTACCTCCGAAAAATCAATACATTACAGCACCCGTTTAAAACCCAGCGAAGAAAGTCTATGCGAAAGGGAAGAGTCATGTTTGTGCAACCGGATTGTGCCGGAAGCCGGAAAGAGATTGATAAAATTGATCACCTTCTCTACCCGTTCTCATGCACTCGTCTATGACCTTGTTGAATTCTCCTGAGAAATAGCACGCAAGCGAAATTGATTCAGTTGAAGCAGACGCTATTGAGGAGCCAGCATGGTATGGCGAAGAAACAGTTTACCTCGTCAGCTTGACGCACGGGACTAATTTAATTAAAATATCAATCAACACACCACGCGGCCGAACGGGGAAATGTCGTGACATTAAGGCGGCGTTTGTGGAGTTCTTTTCAGACATGTGGCCACGGTTCCATTTTTGATGAGGATAGAGACAGAAGGACAATTTGTTTTCACACTTCACCAATACAAGGGTAGCATTGCAATGAATCAGTGCGTTGCAATCATGTACCATCGTCAGCTTGTGCTCCACGGATGAAAACTGGGTGTGATCTTAAGCTAAAAAGTGTATAACGTCAGAGAACTTCAAGAGGATGAAATTTTGGGTCCATGTTTGGACCCCTCACGTCAATATTTTCAATTTCTAATCACATCTAAAGAAATCAATAATTGTCTTAAAAAATAAAATTCCACATCCGATTATCGGCCATTTTGTACGTCCATTTAACGTCCGGTCTGGTAGCTTTGTCAGTAAGAAATCAGGACCTATGAGTTTAGAGCATTCGTCTCATGGATGAATGACCGTAACTATCCATAACGATGGACCTAGTCAACATCTAGGTTTTGGTTGGTATAATTGTATCTGCCCTGAGTCGGCAAAATACGTCTTCCACTCGAGTGATATCATTATTATTATTAAACATAGTAAACAATAAAATTCTGTATCACTTCTTCCCCATTGCTTTAACAATCACACATTGTTAACAAACTCTGTTTAAACACATGTTTGTGATGCCTGTTTTTAGTCATTTCCGAAATCCGTTTCCCTTTCACGGCGCTGCCATTTACCACCTTTGCAGTTCCATACAATGCAACCTGTTGTAAGAACTTTGTACGTCAATGTCCTTCAAACCATGTGCATGCAAATATGTGTGCGTCATCCAACTGGATCATTCCCCGTATGAATGGCCATAATACACGATTGGGCTGCCCAACATTTGGGTATAAATTCTGCCTGCAAACGGCCGAATAGATCAAGTAGCGATCTGAGCCCTCACGAACTAAGGAACACTCCAGCCGAACTTCTAGCCGTGAACTAACCCATCCCAAGATGAAAGCAATCTTCGTACTACTCTCGGTCCTGGCCACCATTCTGCTAGCAAGCGCAGCCAAAGTCGTGCAGAGCGGTAACAATCTAGTTGTGTCGGAGGTGCGTGGAGTGGCTGGCACGGCACAGATTAAATTCAAGGATGCTGCATCCGCTGCCCGCAACTTGGCATCTGTCCGGGCCGCTTTGGTGCGACGCAACCTGTAAACGACCCGACTACGGACTTCCATAGCAGACGGACATGAGTAGCCTTCCGGGAACATCTACGGAGCATACTTTTGCCCGGAAAGCGCTCGGGAACGCGAAACGAATCCAAATCAAGCAAAAAAAAACGCTTGGCAGGCAGATGATTGTTGATCGGTTTCAATAAAAGTTTGCACTATCTGACAAGCATCTGAATGTTCTTTATTGTGGGCTTTGCATAGTTAAGTAATTGTCGTAAAAAGTGACGGTTTCGATTGAGTTTTTTTATTTTTTCGGTACTCTTCTTTATTCAATATTTGAACGGAAGAAGCTAAAACCTGGACTCTGTTTAAAACAAACGAAATCTTCTTATAACCACTTTCAAGAAGAAGATAGGCAGATATAAACTGATGAGCTGCTCTATGTACTTCCTATTGTGCAAAAAATTAAACTCGATAGGCTCAGGATCCATTCGAATTGTTCCCACATAGTGAGGACTAACTATCCAACTACGTGGTATCTCCGAGTCTAGTACGCCTTTCGATGTCCGGCATTACCTAGCAGGGCGTTAAGATGAGAAGCATGTCCAGGTGTATTGAGATGGTTGTATGCTCAACAAATGTACTGAAATAGCAACTAACAGGCTAAATGTTGTCTATAAACACGATATCATAGCCAATGTTATGTATAAGTTTACTATACTAGCACTTTGAGGCTTTGAGTCTTAGAGACAACATTCGCCTCTATCTGTGTAAATAAGTTGTATAATCTAATACAAAACTATTGCTTAAATTTCTCTACATAAATGACTGATCCATAAAAATCGAATAATGCGGTTCTGATGAAGTTTGTCGGGTGATAGAATTGTCGTGTAATCGGTGTCTAGTTGGCAGGTGGCTCGGTGTGTCGTGTGTCCATGGCAATCGGTGAGGATGTGGCGGACGGTGATGTCAACACCACAGAAGCTGCAGAGTGGAGGACTGGATTTTTCTAGGAGATAATAGTGAGGCAATTTGAAGTCGTCCAAAACTTCACCTATTTCGGGTCCAAAGTCAGCACCGAAAACAGCATACAGTCGGAGTTGTGCGCTAGGATGCTGGCAGCCAGCCGGTCAATCTACAGCCTGAAGAAACATCTCACCTCAAAAACCTGTTGCGACGATCAAAGCTGGGACTGTATTGTACCTTTATAGTTCCAGTACTCACATACGCCTCTGAGACATGGACCCTGTCGAAAACAGACGAAGCGTTCTTGACCGTGTTCGAGAGGAAGCTGCTCAAAAGGATCGTTGGGCCCGTATGTGTGGAAGGACAATGGAGAAGTCGCTGCAACGACGAGCTGTACGAACTGTAAGACAACCTCACCGTCGTGCAGCGAATTATCCTCGACAGACTCCGATGGGCTGGCCATGCTATACGCATGGCACCAGACGACCGAGCTCAGAAAGTCCTTTTAGACCGTCCACACGGACAGAGGAGGCGTGGTAGGCCCAGAGGCTAGGATAACGGATTGGCGGGCGACGGCGCGGAACCATGAGCGGTTCCGGATTCTGCTGCGACAGGCCAAGACCGCAAAGCGGTTGTAGCGCCTGATAAATAAGTAAGTAAGAGTGTGTTAGGCGGGTATGACCTATACGAAGGTGGGAAAGGACTCGTTGGATGTGACTGGATTCGGTATCTTCCCATGAAGAGGTGTTGTGCTTGATGGGACGGCGGAGTTTGTTGCTTAGGTCTAGGTTGTGCCATGTGGTGTTCCAATATTGGGAGATAAGGGTGTTGTGTGGTTCATCAGGGCGGAGCCGACCATTGTTGGCAAGTTGATCAGCTTTTTCGTTACCGTGAGTTCCAGAGTGAACCGGAATCCTACATAAAACGATTTCGGGTGAGGAAGGGATGTCGTCAAGAAATTTAATGTGAGAGTCTTTGGAGGTGCCGTGTTCCAAGGCAGCCAGAACACAACCACTGTCACTGAAGATGACGTTCGGTCGGTCAGTCTGTAGTCCTTCGTCGGCGGCTAGTTGAATTTCTATTGCTTCGGCGGAAAAAATGGAGGTGTGATTAGGAAGTTTGATGGCGCAGTTGTCCGTAGTGGAGTGGATCCCACAGCCGGCTGAGTCCAGATAAACGGAGCCGTCTGTAAAGATATGATGGAAATGTTTGTATTTAGTCTGAATTAAGTGAGTAAAGGTACTATTGGCGATGTGTCTGCTTTTTCCGGTTCCCCAGAGAGAGCTCCGTTCCCAGTCTATGGCAGGAACCAGGTTGCTCGAAGGTCTCGAACGGACGCTTACAATAAGAGAGTCATTAGGAATAGCTCACATGAGTATAGCCTATTACTGCAATGTCCCACAGGCAGCGATGTGCAAACAAAACTATGAGTTTTGTGACCAACATGACTTCTGTACAATCACTGCTGTGTTCAAGAACAACATTTTACTGAGATGGACCAATAGGAAAAGATGAGATTCGTACACCGCTTATTAATTTTTTTTTGTAAAAGTTTAATGATTTTTTGTCCTTTGAACTTATATAAATAAAAAATAAAAATAATAAGTTCTCTACCAGGATGTAAAAATGACAGTCCATCTCGACTACAGATGCAAAAACAGATTTTTTTACTCTTCTTCTTCTTCTTCTTCTTCTTCTTCTTCTTCTTTGGTTCCACAACCTCGGGGATTGGCATAAGGTAGCTGTTCCGTGATGCCTACTCGCCATTTAATTGCTTTACCGATTCCACAGATTCCCAAAAAACACATGCGGACACGCTCGTAACTGTGCTCGAGCTGTTCATAGTCGTTACTGTTCAGAACAGAATGCAAGCAATAAATCATACCAGCAAGAATAAATAAAATCATAACCTAAATTGTGATTGCGACTGTTATACATGCCCCACCCGTCTTTCAACACAGCCACGACGCACTGACAAGCCCTCGGCAACCATTGAGACAAACAGTAGCAACGGCCGGATAGTCCCGTAGAGCGTGAGAGCTGCCGCCGGTGTTTTGTACGACTTCCCTTGCAGTATAGAACAGAAGCAGAGGCGAATAGAAAATGTCGCGACATGAGAGAACCGTGGCGCAACGAGGTTCGCATTGATGGCAAGAAATCAGCCCAAGTTAAAGTCCCACCGACAGCAACGGTACAGGAGGTCGCTCCTGCTGCGTAAAATGCTCCACGGCGCTTCCCGTTGTTCGTAAGAAATGGAGACTCTGTCGACTGAAATAACAAACGACAAGGCGGTAAGAAGTGTAAAATAAGATCAATACAGACGAACACAAAAAAAAAAAGAACGCGCGCGAGAGACAACGCAGAAAAGATAATCAAAATTAATGTTCTCATGTTTCGCCCTGTAGTCCAAACCTCTGCGGGCGTGTTCTCGTCTGAACGCATACCTCAGGATCGGTTCCTTTCTAGCGTCCCTTGTTTTTTTTTGTCTTGCAAACTCAGATCGCACATGCGGAACTCCGAGGGCGGAAGTTTGTTCGATGTTTGGGATGCAAACGCGTTTGCCCTCCATCCCCCCGGTGTCGACTCGCCGAAACAGCAGTAACCCGGTGGTATGCGTGTTAATCAATTTAAATCAAGGTTCGTGTTCTCCTCAACACTGACTTGTTGGCGTAGGACGTGAGAGACACGAACAGATTTCGCTTTTCCGATTTCTTAAAACCGGCCAAAGTCAGCGAACGTAATTGGACGTTTAAATTCAGTTATCACGAAGGAGCAGCAGCTGAGGACTCTTTGGTGGACGGAACGGAACGAAGGCTTTGTGTGAAATAATGCATCAATCAAGTCACTTTTATTGAAGCTGACGGTATCGCTGAACACGGGATAACTAGTCGCCTTCCATTGCAAACTGAGACACTGGAGCTACAGCTGCTTGCTTGGGTTCGTACTGAAATGCAAGAACAATCGCGAATAGATCCACCATTGACAACAGGACGACCGCGGGCGGGCGCTGTAGCAACAAGATGGTTCCGATCAATCAAGAAACAAGCACAAAAGGGCGTCTTGAAATGTTCGCCCGCTGGATCTATTTTGAATTGACCCAAATGGCGTTGGAAGGCTAGTCTTGTGACAGATTCTTATTCAATCTACATTCTTACTTCATCAAACTGGCGACAAAAGCATTACAGAGATATCTCTTGAGAGAGTAAGAGAGAGAGAGAGAGAGAGAGAGAGAGAGAGAGAGAGAAAAAATCGCTCAACGTTGCTAATAATCTTTCCATGGAGCAGCATTTCGATCAATAATTCGTAATCGAACATCAAGCTGGGCACCCACATGAATTTCGAATGCAAAATATGGTAATAAAATAAAAATACATCTTCTGCTTGGTATAAGCCGATTAGTCTGGGCTGCCGTGTGCAATCTTCTCGCAGGACTTGCAGCGCTCTAAAGTCCCATCCCGTCCATCGGGCCCACACAGCTTCAAAAATTGACTGCAAATCTATTCAAGCATTAGCATAATCGCAGCCAAGGAACTCTACTTTTACCTCGTTTTGGTGTCCTGTTTTTCTCCTATGATCTGACGTTTCTTTTCACTACCAAATAGGGCAACCGGCAGCCTGCAAACATCAGTTGTTATTTTGTTAAAACAAACCCGCCCCGTCGATTGTCATCGTCGCAAATCACCACTTTCTCTTGCTTTAGTCCAGCGAAAATGCACTCGCCATAAGTTGGTTGACGGGATGCAGGTGGTGATCGAGCGGTTTCTGCGGTTCCTGTGCAGTTCGTTGGTTGGACTGTTTGTTTGTCTTTGCACGTTTCGACGATTCGGGAAACGATTATTTATTTTTCCCCGATTGGCTGTAAGTGGTTTTTGCCGAGCGAGAGCACCTCCCCAGCGGAAGGATGGATAGATCAACAAAAATCGAAATTCAAGCATTGAGGGGTGTTTTTTTTCCCTCAGAATAAATATATTTTTTGTCAGAATAAATATACTGGTCCATTTCTGTCGACAATAGATGCACTTTACTGCAGCACCGGAAACCGGGTAACGCGTTATGATAGAAAACAACTGGCTAAATAATGAATAAATCGTTTGCTTGTGCAGCTTCCCTTGGCTTGGCCGAAGGGTAGCGAAAACGATCCGAAACGGAAAAGTAGTTTTGAAGCAAGAGCACAGACCTAAAAGTTGTGCCTTTTTAACCATCAAACTTCCACTTTGTTGCAGAAACTTTTTTGCAACAAATTTATTATGAGAGTATGAGTAAAATGGTGACAGTATTATGCTTTGAGCCACTCTATATCAACGACCTGATTTCTCGCTGAAAAACAAAATCTAGAAAATGAGAACACAGAAGTTGTTCTGGTGGCGCTGGCTTGTGCAATTCGTTCGGTGTTGCTATTGGTCTGGCCACCACGAAATGGGTGGCAGCCTGATTATCAAAATGACCACATTATGGTGCAGGTGAAAAGCGGTAGTCATCCTTGTGGACGCCGCTTGGATGGGAATGTTTTTTCAGTGCAAGTGCCTGAACCGTTCGCAATCACTCGTTGATGATGTTGATTATGACGCTACTGTTGTTGATGCTGCTGCATGAGCGTTGGGGAGAGGCATTTTTAGTCGCATTTAATCGCATTGTGGTATATGCTGCCTCTAGCTGCCTCAACATGTCTGCAAACTGGCCACAAAGCGACCCCGATACCCCGGATCGGTGCACAGCAGAATGGCAGGTGGAACGGACCTGGCCGTGGTTACCCCATTCGCAAGAACCTTCCCACTGCAGATGATTGATAGAATGGGTGGACGGATGAAAGCCATTTGTGCAAATAATCAACAAAATGAGCCCTTCTATTCAGTGGCGGCAAATGGAATGTGACGGCCTCGACGAGGGCCGACGGACGGCTGCAATAATATTTGCGCCGAGATAGAGCTGGTTGTACATATTTTGTGTAGAATTCTTTTCACATTCCGCTCGGACTCGATAATGGGCCCGGTTTGCGGCATTGCTCGATTGACGTCGTTTTCTTTGCGCTGTGAAACGTAGCATATGGGTGAAGGTTCGAAGTGTTATTTTACCACAGGCAAACAACAATATTACTGTTTCGATCGGTTTGGACATTTTATGTCGTTGAGCTTTAAAACAGAGAGGAGAAAAAAAAAAGAAATTAGGTGCACAAGTAAGTAAGTAAGTTATTATTTTTATGGTATTTTTGTTAGCCGCAATATCACTCAACATATTGCTCAGCATTTTTTGTGACCGCAATCCTTCAAGTAATACACACCATGACTAGAACTACCCTTTTTTAAGACCAGTTTTTGATGACTCTTATTCGATTGTAGCATCCCTGTTTAACGATTTAGATATCGTCTTTTATGAAGAGTACATTTTTTTGTTTATTTATAGAGGCTTTGAGTCTTAGAGACTGTATTCGCCTCTCTATTGTATAAAAAATAAAGTTGTTTAATCTAATACAAAACTATCGTATATGTGGTTTAAATATTATGGCAAACTATTGCGATTATGGCATATGGTGTCGGATAATTTTAAACTATTGCTTAAATTTCTTTGTATAAATGAATGATGCGTAAAAATCTTATGCAGTGGTTCTGCTGGAGTTTGTCGCGTGACAGGATTGTCGTTAAATCAGTTTCTAGTTGGCAGGTGGCTTGGTGTGTCGTGAATCCATGGCAATTATACTCTTCATTGGCATACATTTTTACCAAGTGCCATTTTTTTACTGTCTCGACTTCTTGCTAACCGGTCGTCGCTTAATTGTGAACCTAATAAGTCGAGGCACGATTCACACCGATTTAAAATTGCCAAACAATTTAACAAGAATATTTAAACAAATGTATCGCGCTTGGGGTATAAAGCATTCTACCGAATCGTGCACTATATTTGCGGTCGGTATCGCCCACCCTTTGACCAGGATGCTCGAATTTCAAAGAGCTCCAGGACCAGGAATGCTTGCCGCTAGCGCGCCACTAGCTTTCATAGGGTCGGTGCACAAGTAGAGTGAACCGACCGACCGACGCGGGCCAACAGCACGGAATGTTTATGATCTTATATTGAAATTTAAAATTAAAATTTTTGGTTGTTTAAGCAATGTTTGCCTTTGCCGCACTTATGATTATAGTTCCCGACTAGTGGTCCCCATCCAACCGACGTGTACGTGTATTTATTTTGAAGTTTCCATGTGTCCATGTTTTTTTTTTTATCTTTTTCCTTGTCAGCTTGCACGCTAGCTGCTCCAAATAAACTTGGAACTGCTTTCTTGCCACATGCTCACATGCATGGGAATCCTAGCCGCCATTCGGTTGGAATCTGCTCCGGTTCCGGGATGGAATTCTGTTCTACCGTCAGCTTCCCATACCAAAAAAAGCCAGTGAGCTGGGATTATGCTACTCACGGTGACGGTGACGTTAAAGTGCGGCCAAGACACATGGCACGGATGAGCTCGAACTCGAAACGTGGTTCACTTGATGGGAAAAGTTGCTCATGCTAATGTCGCTCATGAAGTTGTCCTTTTGCTATGATGTTTGTGTGTGAGTGTGTTTTTTTTATATCCGGGAACGAACGACCAGAATGGTTAGGCTCTACGGGTTTATGGTCTCTGAAAACGATGAGATGAGATAATGACAGTTGTTAGTAGAAAAAGGAAAACGCAGCCAGAAATTACCGCCATTTGCCGACTGAGCTGTGGATAAGTTTATCGTGTTTTAATTAAATTCGTCTCAACTGAACTGGTTAGAGCAATAAAGCATACGCAGTACACGAGAAATGAACCAGAAATTAGAAAATAAATAGCCACAAAGTTACTTCCCCTAGCCGCTATACAACGCTATAGAAGGCATTCGTTGTTTTGCTTCCAAAATTCTGCACAGCTACAGTTCAAATGTACGAACATAATAATTTGCCCAGTTTATTACAGCGAACAGTACAGTTGGAGAGTACAATTTTGAGACGATCCAGTTACAACGGAACACTCCGGTCCGATCCCCTAGCGGCACAACCCAGACACATCATGATCGTCCATTCAACCGGACGAAAAAACAACCCTCCCCGGATGAAGATTTTGTTCCAGCAGCTAGAAATCTACATTCTGATAAATGGTATGCGCTGCAGGTTCCTGAGGGTCATTTGGCATTCAAATTTCTTGCCGTCCGGAGGCTGCTGGCTGTGTAGCATGCTCCAAAGATTTCTGCCAAGCGAACGCCAGCCTGCTGGCGATGGAAATAATAATGCATCTCTGCTGTCCCTCTCCGTCTTTCGTCCATTGCAATGGATTGCAATAATGGACCTGCTATAATGGACGGTACTTTTTACTAGACTGAGCAATTAGGTTCTAAATTTCGCAAACGATCTCCAAGTTGCAAGCTGGAAACCGTTTTGTTATGCACTAGTGGCCCACGTCGAAGCAGCAGTTGGGCAGAATGTTCCCATGCTTTATTGCAGGACGATCCATTATTCATTCTTGCTGGAAACGAAACTTCTTTCAGGACTTTGGGGGAAACGATATTCAGTCCAGAAAATGGGTAGAAATTTACGATGGATTGTAATTTTGGCGCTGCACACATGTACAATCATTGTATTTAAATTAATTCAGGTTACAATGACAAAATTACTGGTTGTGTGTGTACTGCATAATAACCATAAGTTTGAGAAGAAACACACACACGATAGCATATTTTGTGATGTAATTTAAATGCCATTTTAAGAAATTCAATAATCGAAATTCATTTATTCATGTAATATCAGCACGGGGATTTTATGTACACAAATAAGGAGAGAGGTTTGATTTTTCCCAACAACGTATCGACATCTCAACCAGGATGGACTAGAATCCCTGTTAACTGAAACTGATGGTATTGTTATAATCCTATCCCACAACCCTATGGCAGACAGAGCGTTATTATTATTATTATGACGGTCGCTTCATCCCACGTTCCCAAATCCGGAACTCGGTCGTTCGTACGCTCCTGGAGAGGTGTAGACCCTCCTGTATCTGTTCGGTGCACAGTATGAATCATAATTTACGTCACATTTTTCAATTAAAAGTACAATTTTAAAACACCATAAAATGCATATCCCACTCCATGCGCTCGTTCGCTTGGAAGTAAACTAACGAGACGCCACTAGGAGGGCGAGACAGGGCCTTACCGTGTCTATGAGTTTCTTGATTTCTCTTCCGCCGTTCTGATGCTACGCTGCTGGAGGTAATTCTCTGAGGCAGGCCAGAACCTAACGACGACCAAGTCGTCGTGCCGTCCCTGGTTGGGATGAAGCGAAGCGTGAAGCCCTGCACCATCATTTACGACACAGTCAACCCGTTGTGACGTGAATATAGCCTAAGGACCCACTCGAACCTCCGTTGGTGGAGGTCGCCAACGCTAGTCCCGTCCGCTCGTTGGCAGTTTTTCGTTCCGTAAAACTTTTACCGCTGCTCGATTGTGTGTGTGTGTGTGTGTGTGTGTGTGTGTGTGTGTGTGTGTGTGTGTGTGTGTGTGTGTGTGTGTGTGTGTTTAAAGAGGTCTCGTCTAAAGAGTGGCAACCCTTTCCTTATTTTTGTTCTTTTCAGTTCTTGACGAGCGCGGTGGAGCTCTCCAAAACATTGCCAAACAATCATCGTCACGAGAGCGATAAACAATACCGCTGACTGTTCTTACGTTCTCCATTTGCACGTATAAAGGATTACACTTTTCTTTCCAATTCACTTTCCACACCCAGCTGGGTTACCCCGGGTGCGCGATCCCGGGACCGACTTTCCGACGCAGCGACAAACAACGCTAGCCGCCAAACGAGAGAGCTGATCGTTTTCGTCCCACTTTGTGTGGGACATGGACCGTGCCGCCCGTCTGCCAGTGTTCTCTAGCAGACTATCTGTTGGTGACATATTTCATCTTAATTTATCTTCATTCTTCTCAATTTCGAAACACCAAACTTTCAAACGGCCTCACAGAGCAGACAGCCTCGTAGCTTCAATCGCCCAGCTCAGCTCGTGTGTGTCCTCCGGATCCAACAGTCAGAAAACATCCTTTTGTTATCGGACGGTTGGTACGCCAGTTCGGTTGGGTGTTTTCTGAGTTCCCTCTAGAGTGTAGCCTTGTTTACGTGCTTGTTTGACAGAAGTGAACCGATAGTTGTCTGTCCCGTCGGCCATTGGAAGTTCTCGTTTGCTGGGACAGTTTATGCTCGTTACATATTGACAAAGGGCGTCTGGTCACATGCATGGTGGTCCTAAGATGATGGTGGTATTGTAACAATGACGGACCCTAAAACGATGTCATAATAATAATTGACTGTAGTTTTTACTGTCTTTCTCCATCGGTCGTGCACATTATGCGCGCACCAAGATGCTTCGAAACGAACAGCGCATTCTCAGCATTGAAAAAGACAGCCTTATTGCTGGGACAAGGAACACTTGGGTAAACAACTTGCAGCGTGGCATTTGCGTTTATAGTGCGTGACGAATCTAGGGCTCCCGGAGATAGGTTTGCCAGCTCAAGAAATACTGCTAATGCTGCTGGATACCTCCGTGATTAAGACTTTAACCTCTTGCTCTGTTTGGTGCAACCGTCTTCGACTCGACGTCGAATATAGGAGCGAAACTGGATTTGTTGTTTTGTTGCTGGGTGTAATGAAATGGAAAATTAACGACTCTTTTCCCCCTGCCTGAACGCGTCTTATCTGCACGCATGATCCTGAGAATGCGTTTCAGTATGTGCGTGTGTTTGTGTGTGTCCCGCCTCTAGTACCGACTTTCCAACACAGGTTCCCGGCAATCAACGGGCCGGCCGGGGATGGAATTTGTGAATAAATGTATAGTTTATTGTTATTTCCAACAATCGATCATTATTCGTAATTTTATGTTTATGGCAAGATGAATTAAACATGTGCCCGTGTGCACCACCGCCGCCACCACGCCGTCAACCACCCCACGGAATGGAAGGTTCCCGCTTCTCTGCGCTGTCCACCGCTTAAAGGTGACTGAAGGAATTGATTCGGCTGATTTTCCTTCTGTCTGACTGATGAATGAAAATCAGATAATAATAACAATAATAACAGTCCTGCTGTTAAAGGTACGCAGTTGTGCTGTGGTGTGCATGAGACATGCGGCAGTGAAACATGAAATTGTATAAATTATTCGTACAATCAAACCGACGGCTTTCGAATCGACCCAGGGCCCCTCCGCCCCGTTATATCCCAGTTCGGCCAGCGTTGCAAACATTTTGCGGTGGAGAGTATAAAATTTATGATTAATAAATTTATGCTAATTAACCTTTTGCTCATACCCACACACGCACAGAGCAAACTGTCCACACTGGCACATGTTTGGGCTTTTTCGGTGGGGCCCGAATTCAATACTCTTTCCGGTCTAACGATCCTGCCGGGGTTTTAAAAACCTTGTGTGCGTGTTTTTCTTTTTATCTCTCTGCTATGTTTTTTTATTTGCCCACCCTGTCATCTTTCCGCATCTGTTTATTTTTCATCTCCGGAGCTTAAGCTTGGCGCGATTTCCAGCTCTCCGGGCAGGCCACTGCACATTGCAGTACGTCCAAGTTGGTTGAGCGGATTTGCTTCCAAGACACTTGCTGGGGGGGTGAGATGCTCGCGGTAACGTTCGAGCGTTCCGTTGTCCGTTTATTCGCGTCTGGCGTTCATGGCTTCATTCATCCGGAGACTGATTGCTTCCAATTCGCTGAGCCTTCGGGGCATCAATCATAATAAAACAAGGGCTCACCGTTGCGAGTTCGGTGTGATCCCACACTGTACCGGCCCACAAGGCTTGGGAAAATCTCTGATGCTGATCAGCATGCGTGCGGTTAGGAGGGCAAAAAAACATGCTCCTGCTCTCTCGCTCGCTCCTATACTACAATTCTACCATTTCGATTTCATTGTCTCCCGACTGTGCCTCCACGAAGCCTTCATTTGTAGTGAAACTGACCGAAACCGAAAATCGATGAGAAGTGATTGATTTTCAGCATTCCGAATAGCCCGACCCCGGGTTGCCCTCTTTTGCTAGGGATTCTACGGGAAATACGATTGCATGAAATGGCTTGATTGATGCGATTGTACGGCCATGGTCAGATCGACCGCAACACGCACACACAGGGGGCTCCGTGGGGGAGTGGAATGGCGAGGTGGATGGATGAGTTGGTCATAAAAATTAATCTAGTTGAGATTAGGAAATGGCATTCCTGTCTTGGTTGGGATTATGCCTTAATGCGTTTTACCGCAGTGCCAGTGGCAGAGAAACGTGAATTTGTGTATGTGAATTTGTTCTTTGTGGGGCAAACCGCAACCACAACGATGTTGTAATCCGCTGGCGAAAGAAAATTTCGACGGAATAGCAAAAGGGAATAAATCGTAAATGCACTACTAAATTCGGGGTGGATTTAATTACGAAACGACCATTGCGATGACCGTATCTGTGAATACGAAGTTAGTGTAATGGGTTTTTAAGGTCGTTTCGGTTGCATTTTGTTGGATTTTTCACTTGCAAAATTACAGTTGAACATTCGCAGTCGTGTCTATTCTACATATGCAAAAATATGTTTGTTAAATCTCCAAAACTACAGATTGAATACTGAAACTATAATTGGGCAATTTAAAGTAAGACATGCTTAATATCTACTACTGATACTGAGCTATGCCATGGACAGTTCCACCTTGATCAGTCATTTTAACCGGTGGTTTGTCGAATGATGAACAGCGTATTTCAAGTCAAAATACTCTTAAAAAAGGTTGATGCTTATATCGAATAGAATTAACTATTTCATAGTCTATTTTTGGTTTTGGAAATCCAAAAAAATATGAACATGTTAGCCAGATAGACCTCCCATATCTTAAAAATTGTTTTTTTAATATTCACCAATCTTTTTGAGCGAAGGTCGAGAAGTTGCATGAAAATCTTGCTAGTTCTAGTGTTTAGGAAAAGGTAGCTTCAAAGCATACCAGGATTTTCATTTCAGAATGAGCACATGAGCTTGTGTATGTTATGCTAACCTGCTAACAGTCTGTGGAAGCATCTCGCCTCAAAAAATCTGTCGCGATGGTCGAAGCTGGGACTGTATCGTTCCTTTACATTTCCAGTACTCGCATACGCCTCTGAGACATGGATCCTGTCCAAAACAGACGAAGCCCTCTTACCCGTGATCGAGTGGAAGATGCGAACTGTATGACGATCTCAACGTCGTGCAGCGAATTAGTCTCGCCAGGCTCCGATGGGCTGGCCTTGTTATACGCATGGCACCGGAAGACCCAGCTCAGAAAGTCCTTTTAGGCCGTCCACATGGACAGAGGAGGCGTGGTAGGCCCAGATTGAGGTGGGAGGATGGCGTGGAATCATTCGCCATTAAGGCCGGAATAGCGGACTGGTGGAGGACGGCGCGGGACTGTGAGCAGTTTCGAATTCTGCTGCGGCAGGCCAAGACTGCAAAGCGTTTGTAGCCCCTGATAAACAATATTATGCTAACCTTGTAGAGCAGAACAACCACAGCCTTTAAGTCATCTAAACGGATGCAAAATAACTTAGTTATATCAGCTCCAATATTTTAAAGAGATTGCTAACTATAGGCCTGATTGTCTCTTACAAACGGAAAAGTCTCAAGACAAGTTTGTCAATATAATCGGAAATTAATTTTGTATTATGCAACCGTTCTTGTGACAGACAAGTTTCGTTAAGCAATTTTTTTCGTTAAATCTTCAAAATCAATCTGTCGAATATTTAGGATACCAAAATTATTTT
Organism: Anopheles maculipalpis; assembly: GCF_943734695.1. Lineage (NCBI taxonomy): Eukaryota > Metazoa > Arthropoda > Insecta > Diptera > Culicidae > Anopheles > Anopheles maculipalpis. Next base: position 50,096,390 of record NC_064871.1, read on the forward strand.
TTTAAATCATTTGAGTGATGATAGCATTAGTGATAATGAAAGAGGGAAGATCTTACTAAACAACATCCACTGCTTCGTAGTATGATCGATCCTTTGGAACTTACTAATCAAGCGTGAGTTCAACCTGTGAAACTTTTGTGTAAAACCTTTTTGATATGTTCTCGTGGTTGTTCTTTTCAGATTTAAGAAACATTTTCGTGTATTGAAGGAAATTCTTAATGAGATTGAGCCAAAGTTTCCGCCTGTAAGGGCAAAAGGACTCACACCAAAAGAAATGTTGGCTGCTACGCTGCGGTTTCTTGCAGAGGGTAGCTACCAAAATGGAACCGAGAAAGATTTCAATAAAGCAATTGCTCAACCAACATTCTCCGTGGCATTTACCAAGTGTTTAAATATTTTGGAAGCAACGTATGAACAGCAAGATGCCCGGCGATTCCTTTTTTCCCGCCCTTTTTCTTCGGGAAGATCATTTGTGAAGTAAAATACTCACATTTTGTTCGGAACTACACAAGAAAACGAACTGGAAACACGCAGGACAGAGTGAGTTTGGCGCCTTTCAGTTTCGAATAGGTGACGGAAAACAGTTTGACAAATACGAGTCTCCGTTTTTTGTTAGAGAATACAAAAACTTAGCTGTGAGCTTGTATGTTTGCCTTTCGTTAAGTTTTCTTCCAACAGACAATACAAACGGCTGTCATAATTCGAATCTTCCGTTTTTGATAACTTGTCTTGACAATTTGTAGGTGCTAATCTGGCCTTATGATTAATGACAGCCAGAACCCTGTCAAGGGTTTTTAGAGAAATTCACAATAAAACTAGTAATTAAAAATATCATAAAAGGCAACAAAATATAAAAAGGTAAATTTTGTTGGAAGAGCTTCCTTCTCAACTTCCAACCACTAATACAAACTCATCTATTCCAAAGCAGTTAATTGACGACATCGATTGTTCTTTAAAATTTTCCAGAATCCCAAACAACAGAATACATGATGCAACATTTTTCAAAACAATTTTATCCCCACATTATCATGCCTGCAAGATTTCGCGAATCATTCGCTAACGCTGTAGCGCGAACGCTTCAATTAATCAATGTATTATTCGTCGGGGCACGGAAATTTGCACTCCAACCACCGTGGAACCTCCATCGCGTCCTGCACCATGATTATTTTTCCGACCGACAACCGACACCGACGGCAGGGCGTTCGTTTGCGGTTATGCATTTCCATAAATTACAATTCCCCTTTGACACATTTACGCCTACAAGCATTATGGCCGTATGGGGCGCGCAGCGCACCGTCATGTGCGGCTGTGGGAACATGTTTTAGTTTTCCCAGCGCGCACATCACGCGTTTTAAATTTCGGGCTTTCTTTCTGGCTCTATAATTTCACCCATAAATACTATAAACTGCCGAGCGGCTGCTGCTGCTGTGTGTGTGTGTGGTTCTTAATGTGGCATCAGCTTGCCATATTTCGATCGTTTGACTAATAACGAATATTAATACTTCCCAACATCAGCTGCGTCCCGTGAACCGCAGTGCGTCGTGTGTCGTGTTGCGTGGTTGTCTACTCTTCGGCGATGCTGGCGACGACATTGTCTATCAAACGAGTTTTCCTAATGTAATTCCAGCGATGGCGGTATTTATGCTGCTCGTCGGCCTGGAGATGCGGAGATCCGAAGGGTCACGCGGTACGCCCCGCACACGGTGACAAAATATCGATGATTGTTGTCGAGCTACATTTTTCTTCCGACAGAAAGGAAGCCCTTTGTGTCGTTTCCCTCCTCTTAACTCTCCCTGACAGTTTGCATTTCTATGTCAGGACTGAATAAATAATCGGTACAGTAAAGAGAGACTCGCACTCAATTTATCATGTCGTGGCTGCGGGCAACAATGGCATCAATTTCAACTCTGTACGGCTTCCCTTTCGCTGTCCCGGCGAACCGTGGCGCAAAAAGAGATGTACATGTAGCTGCTAGAACTTCGTTTTTCAATCGCTGCAAGTGGCTTCGAACATCTGCGCAAGCCATACTAGAGCAGCTCCATAGAAACGATGCTTTTAAATCGACAGCTAATTGTGTATTTGACGACAATGCGTGCTCGGTTGCTGATAATGCTGAATGGTTTTTTGTGCAGGAAAGTGGCGTAATTGCAGGGTGAATGGCAGAAGGCGAATGGGGGTTTGCTTGGCATGGATCTCTCGACAAAGAATGCAACGCAAAAGACAGCATTAGACAAAACCATTGAACATCATTATCAAGTAAGCGCGGGACCAGCTGCGCGGCTCAACAAGACACATCTTCCATTCCCACCATTTCGTAGTAACACAACGAAAAGCAATACAGCAAAACCACTCCAAAACATCCCAGTGCACTTGCGGACAAACCCTGTAATTGTGCGACGAGGCAAGCAAGTTTGGGGGTTGGATAGTTTACTCCCTAAATGCCATTTCCTGATTGTTTGGTGTTGTAGTTTTTATTTTCGCATTTTCCACTCACAAGTATCTCTGGTAAGTGGCCATGTTGTTGCTCAGTAATGGACGGGTTCCCCTCCCCAAGACCGTTTTCTCCAGCCAGTGGTAAGCGTTCTTACCGGTTGGCGACGGACTGTGTGGAGCATTTAAGTTGTCGCAATCAGGCTAACTACCTGCTGGCCGTGGATGCGGCGAACGAGCAGCATTTCCAGTAACAGATGGCATAATCGTTCGCCGCACCACACGAAACCACGGGTGAAAGAGGTATTTGCCAACGAAAATTGCATTTATTTAATTACCAAGTTCTTTTAAGAAAGTGTTATTAAAGCCTCGCTTTCGAATTCGACCATGTGTGGGTCGGTGTTTGTTGGTTAAGGGTTGCAAAACTGTTGGACCGGGAAAGAAAAGGGGAATCAATTGAAGTTGTTCTACACGATTAAATTGGTTGATTTTTGTTTTTGTTTTCGAGAGTAGCTTCTTAAGTATCTTTTTGTTTCTAAATTGATTTAATTATAGTAAACTTTATCGTTATTATCTCACAGCTATTAATTCTCTTCTCTTTACTTTCAATAGTTATTTAATTTCAATAAATTTGCTACTTTCTCTATTTTACTTCTCAGGGCCAATGATAGCGATCAGAATTATTTGTAGAAGAATTTTGGAGGCGTAGAATAATGATCAGCAGTCGAATATTGTCCTCTTTTATGGGAAATGTCATGTTCGTGTCTTATAAATAGTTGTAGTGCTACTCTGCTCGGTCTGGTGAGTTCATGGGAAGACTCTAAGTCCCAACGATCTACTTATTTGGTCACGGTGTTTTTAAGAATACATCTTAAATACAATATTACAGAGTCATTATTTGATTTCTAAAATCTTCTTCCTCTTCTCCTTCTAATTGGCTTAACGACCTCCAAGGTCATGCCGGCTATCGAAATGGCTTGGTAGACTGCCAATACCACGTATAATTGGTTAATCAGGCCTCACTACAGGGGGACGGTTCGGATGGGATTTGAACCCCGGTCCTGTCGCTTGAATACCGGTGCTGCTGTCGCCTACACCACCGGGCCGCCCCTAAAAATACAGATTTCTTAAATACAAGATCAAAATTGATGATGAACTGAAAATTAAATACTGTGAATTTCATCCCTGAGCGAAGAAGTTAGAAAAATTGAGCCACATTTTGTTCCACAATTCAGTGTATTGAACATGTGCCTTTGTGGGAAGAGATTGAATCGACGAGAGACAGATTACGATCAACCAACAGGGTCGCTTCACCGTAAAGCAGAATAGAAAATGATGATTACCTTAGATTCAGAGCAGGTCAGAGCATTCGTTTAAGCGCTCAAGAATATCCAGAACCTGTTCATAGTAGAGCAATACGGTAGGGATCTTTCGGACTTTTGTCATAAATATTTTGTCATGCGTAGTCTGAGGACTTCAATTTGAAAGGAAACCTCCAAAACCTGACACTGGAAGCGGCCGAGATATTGAACAAAACTTACTTTCTCAACAAATATGTTATACTTTAACATAATTCTGAAGACAAAACGAAGATAAAACTTCGCTTTTTTAAGTTTGTACACACTTTTTTCTCCGCTCCAAAATTAATAAACAATTTTAACATCATTGTTGTTGTCAGTCCTGCGGTACATGTCACATTTCTTTGCCACATTCTTCCCGTTCCCACTCATGCGGAAATACATGCCCAAGGGCTGTACACCCTTTTCCTCCGTATGCACTTTATCAAAACAGACACAATGCCAATTACCCTTCAATCTACGAGAAACTTGTTAATTCCCATTCCTTTCCGAGCGACTTGCTTCCATCTCAGCTTAGCCATGCCCACTAACCACGCACAAAGAAGCATCCAATGAGCTCGTAACAGAGCAGTCCACGACGATTGTTGTACATCGTACTACATCATAATCATCAGCTGAAGTGAGGGAGGATGTTATTTAATACAATATCGCGGCCTTCAACGTCACGACACACATTGTAAATAGCGGCGGCGGCAGCCAGTTCGTCAGCACCTCGCTCTGCACGCCGCACTTTGTTCGCCACATTGTGCTCATTTTCCGCAATTGCTTTGATTGCTGAGCGCGCGCGCGAACGATCAGGGATATAACTGGTCGCCGGGAAGGAAAGAAAATGAAAATAAGCCGCTGCCACCCAACGCACAACAATACTGGGCCACCAGAGCATCGCATCTTGCCGCATTGGCGCGCTATTTGTTATCCGTTAGCTTTTAGCGTACCACCGCTTGTGGTATGCTTTTAGCCGGGAAATCCGTTCCCGCGAGTACCAACTTCCCATCATCAGTCCAAGCCCTTAGTTGCAATCGGCGTACAGTGCGGGGCCCTTACACGCTCGCGCGTCATCTCCTTCACCCCACACATCGCGATTAACGCTGCCTGGGGCATGTGCGCACAGGCTGCGCTGAACGATACTGTTGGCACTCCTGTTTTGTTTTTTTTTTCACTTTCGCACTGTTATCAAATAATGTCAGCACGAGGCCGTGCGAGACTTCGTACGGTACGGCGTAAAGGAGTTAATGTTATGAGAGCAGTCAGCCGGAAGAGCATGCACGCGTAGAAGCAGCAGCGAATGGTGGTGGCGATAGTAAAAACCGAAAGCTTCCACAAAACGAGGCTAAGAATGTGTATTTGCTGTTTCGCATCTAGTGCCGTGCCACATTGTTTGCCTGCACGGAGGCAAAAACCCCGTGGACAAGCGGTTCCGATCATGTAACCCAATGGTGCGCGTCAATTTCATGCCATTCACGTGGTAAGCGTGCACCAGTTCGTGCCGTTTTCTCGTGCCCGCTTCACTTATGCGGGCCCTCGGATAGTGTGGGGTGGTTTCGGGGCTGAACTTTTCCACCGTGGAGACGCTCACGCAGTTGTCATATTTTGCTGCCAGGCCGCGGTTTAATATCGCGCATCGCGCGACAACGACGACCGTTTGCCGGAATGTAGCAGCAGGGTCGTCGTACAAGTATGCCAACCATCGCATACACGCGAATTCACGAGATAAATGTACTTTATTGTTTTATAGCCTTTTCTGCGGCACGGAACTCCCTACCTACCGGCTGGGTTTTTGGTAGGCAGCGGCACATGTTGGCTAATTCCTTTTTTTCCGAAGGCAAACGACCGCAAACCACGTACCATGCATAAGGCTACCTATCATTCGTTGAGCAGAAGAAAGAAACAGAAACTGCAACAATCCCGACCGTAGCATCTCGGTCTGCTGGTCTTGGCAGACGGACACGGGCTGAAGCACTTACACGTGTACCTTGAAGAAAAAATGAAACGAGTCGTTGGAAAGCATTTATCACGAAATTACATACGCACGGTATGATTTTATTTATTGCAGTGACATGTCATTGGTGATGCAAAGATTAGAAGAGCCAGTCAATAAGAGACAGCGCACAGTGAGGTTACGTGCCCTTGTCTTCTTTTTGTTGGTAAGTCATGCAAGCTTGAGATAGTCTTGTCGTTTCTAGCTTTTAAATTTAACTTTGCATATAATTCACCCGTTTTACTGATCATCCAGAAGAGGATGATAATGTTAAGTCTTATAAATCCATACGAATGCTGCCTGAAACATATCGATAATAGTTTTGAAAATAACCTCATTTACACAAAATATTGTAACAAAATCCAAGGAAACATAAACTCGTATACGTTAACAAGCCATATTTCAGTACTAACTTATGACAGTACTTAGTATGACGCGAAATGAACATTTCTATGAATGTACAAAGGTCGCTCGTGATTTCTGATAAGATTCCGACTAATCGTTAGACAAATTCTGGGTAATAAGTAATCGTTAGTCAGGGAAAAGGAAACCTTGATTAAAAATAATATTATTAACTGAGTATGCCCGGAATAAGGCAAAGAATAAGGAGGAAATGCCTTACCAATATGATTATTAAATTTATTCAACACAAGAGGTGTTGACAATACGCACTGGACCGTCATAACTAACTATAAATAAATAAATAAATAATAATAATAATATTATTATTATTATTATTGAATTGATCGTCCGCCGTTTACGGCTTAACGAAGTAGGAGGATTACAGTTTTACAAGAATTATAAATTAAAACATATGTATTGTACAGATAATTAGTTCGTAGTAAGAATGATGCGTAACAGATTTTTAAACGTGAAAAGAGGCATATTAAAGTCAAATATGTGCGAATGCGTATTGAATCGGCGTATCATGGATTTTAGGGGAGCATTATCTCCATACTCCGTGCGCGAGCGCGTAACAAGTAACATTAGGTGATGTCTGGCGGATAGTCTGGGGACGTTAAATCTAAGTTCTCCTAATAAATAGGGATCTTCGATAGTTTCAAAAGAAGTCCTGCTGTGAATGTGGCTTGACGCAAATATCGCCGATGTTCCAGAGACTCGAGGCCTAACAGTTGACAACGCTCAGTGTATGATGGGAGGGAGGAACTATCGGCCCATCCTAACTTACGAATCGCGTAACGTGTGAACTTTCTTTGGACAGCCTCAAATCCGTTTATCTATTCGTTAATGTATGGACAGCACATAGGTGAGTAGTATTCAAGGAGCGATCGAACCAGTGAGCAATACAGACACCGGGAGTCGTCAAAGTCACGAGTCAGTTTGAATATTAATCCTAGAGTTCTATTGGCGCGGTTGATAACGTTGTAGCAGTGAAGTCCTAAGGACAATTTTTTGTCAAGTAAAATACGCGTAAAGGACAAAACGAAACACTTTTCGGTACATAGAGACAAAAAGTTGAGGACGCACCAGTTGTTGAACACCGAGACAGATTGCTGTAGTTTAGCACAATCTTTGATCGATTTTACGGGCATAAATAGTTTGACATCGTCAGCGTATAACTTACAGCAGTTGTCAGGTAGAAGAGAGAATACGAAGTTTATGTATAAAATAAACAGCAATGGTCCCAGATTGCTACCCTGAGGAACTCCCGTGGTGCTTATGAAAGGGCGAGAGGTGTGATTCCGGAATTTCTCACGATAAGATCGAAGGTAGGAGTTCACCCAAGCTAGGATTGACTCTGAGAGGCCCAGCCTTTGTTGTTTATTCATTAGTATATCGTGGGATGTGCTATCGAAGGCGGCTCTCAGATCGGTGTATATGCAATCGAATTGAAAACCCTGCTCCATGCTGTTAATATGATTCTTTTAAATTACTGTATATGTCTAAGAATAGGACTAAACAACCTGTTTTGTGATTGATTCTAAAGTAATAGTTAGGAGAAAAAAAAATTTCTATTAAAGTATGATGCACTCAGATTGGAAGAAAAAATTTGGTATTTCCACGGAAATTTTTTGTATCTTTTAATCTTTTGAAGGCTCAGGCATTCGTAAAGAATTGTTTTGTATTCTTAATATTGTGGAAGACCTCCTTTCGACGCTTACTGACGCTTACTTACGACGATATCAATCTGTTATCTCTTTGTTACCTATTAGGTGTAATACATTTATCTCATTGAAGTTTTCCGAAAATGCGAAGGAGTTTCACACACTGCTCTTTAGAAATCTTGACATATTTTTCAGTTTTAAAAGGTTTGTAAAATCTGGTAAAGATAAATTTCTGTACGACAACCATTTCCGACAACCAATCAAACCTACGTCAAGAAATTTCTTAACTTTTTATGAGTATTTCAACAATGATAAATTATTATACTTCAACAAAACTTTAACGTTCTACTGTGTCCGAAAAGTAAGGTGACATTTGATGTCAAATCGTGCGCCAAAAGAAGCCCCTTTTTTTATTTTTCGGTTGTCAAAATGTATGTTTTTGACAGTTCTGCCACGTTTCAAGTCATTATATCAACCTGGCTTTTGTTTCTCGGCAATAAGGGGCAAACTATTCGGCTTCAACGGTTGCAAAATCGTATTATGAGGCCGATTTTGGGTTATGGTCGACGTACATCGTCCGCTGTTATGCTGGATATCCTGCAATGGATGTCTGCAGAGCAAAGGATTTTGTATCAGACCATGACATTTGTACATGGACTTTTTAACAACCTATTGCCAGTGTATCTGGGAGAGAGCCCCAGATACCCCTCTTCGACGCCCCCACTTACGGTTTATTAATTTTTTTTATTATACAATTAGAGTAAAAAAAAGTAAAGATAATCCCGTCCTTCCATCAAACCTGTGTTAAGGGTAAGAGGTGGGAATTATCATCATCATAGGAGTAACAATTTGATTTCGGAACTGCGCCAAGTGTTTTTGTTCCTATTGACCATGTCCAAGTTTGTGGAGCAGTGCGCAAGTATCAAACTTTGTTTGCGCTATGAAATAAACGCTGCAGAAACATCGGGGATGTTACAAAAAGCCTTCGGGGAAGAAGCTATGAAGAAGAAAAATGTGTACAAATGGTACAGTGATTTCAAGAATGGCCGTGAGAAAATCGAAGACGAGGACCGTCCGGGGAAGACCATCCACCCCGACCGACGACGCCCACGTCGTCCAAATCAAGGATTTGGTGGTCAACAATCGTCGGTTGACGATACGAGACCTTTCGGAATCTCCATCCGGCGAAAGCGGCAGGATTTGTGGAAAAAGAACAGTTGGTTTTTGCACCACGTTAGTGCGCCCTCCCATACTTCATAATATAATTCAAAACAATTTTTTTAAACTAAAAATTATGATTAATATTCAATCTCATCCGGACCGTCCCCCCGTAGTGAGGACTGACTATATAACTACGTGGTATTGGGGCAAGTCTTAGTAAGCCATTTCGATGGCTGACCTGACCTTAGAGGTCGTTAAGCCAAGAATAAGAAGGACTCAATAATAAAGAATACCTTATTTTCGCTCCTGCGATGAATTTCTTTCGTCTTAAGCTGCGGCTGAAAATAAATAAGAAAATAAAAAATACATTTTTAAATAATTTATCCTTCTTCAACGTTGCATGTTCACTGATCAGCATAATGAAACAATAAAAGGATTGAAACATTCAAGTATTTTTATTTGGAAATAAGCAATACAACACAATACAAGCAAGATTGATCGAGTATCGGTCCAGAAAAATGTCTTGAATTCCTAAAACGTTTATGCATTTCACGAAAATACACGGAACGTTTGGTTGGCTAAACTCCACAAAGCCGATGAGCAAACAATAAAACCTACACATCCACGTGTGTTCCCCGATAAGACAAACGCTGCTATGCATATTTTTCCAATCTTTATTGACAAACCGTCTTCAAAGCTTTATGTTTATCAATCGAACCGTGATATTCTCGGCTCCACCAGCAGCTACCGTTCCAAAATTGATTGATGCACAGGCCTTCTAGCCGGACCAAACTCCATTGATACCACAAGTTCTACATTAGTAAGCAAACGCACACACAACCATACCGTGGTTCCTATCGATTCTTGCATGATGAAAAAAAAAAGAATTTCGTTCCAGCATTGATTAGTATGGAATCGGAAAAATCCTCACAATTTCCATCCCAATGGTAAACATTTCACAGCTTCCAGCACACACCAACGTGGCGGCCCCCGGGAGATAGGAGGACAAAATATTGCCTGAAAGAGAGTGATTTGAAAAATGTATTCAACCTTCCCCTATGGCGCACACAGCAACGAAGCCCAGAGACAGAGTCAACAACGACACGGCGTTGTTATTTATGCTAAGCAAATGCGCCTCCCTTCCCGCAACTGTTACGACCGGTACGTGACACGATAACGACCGACATTCGCACAAATAGCCGCGGGAATGTGACAAATGTGGTGCGGTGTTGTGGAGTTGTGGAGACACGAACCACACCAATCCATATGCTAATTTTCCGTACATTCTCGACTCCGACTGTCGGTTTGTTTGTCCTTTGAAAAAATGAAATAGTTTACATAAATACAGGCGCAAAGCGATTGAATGTCAATTCGTTCCCTAGGATGCGCGACGGCTTGCCCGAGGCGTAGGCCATAAAATGTTTAAATGTTAAACAATTTACAGTACAGAGAACCATGTCATTCTCATCATACACAAGATAAGGTTAAAATAATAACCAAAAAAAACACCGCCAGACAATCCCCCGTAAAGCATATTTTTTAATTTCACCAGCATAAATAATTGCAGTCAGAACGATTTTTAGCTAAATTTCCACATTGATTGATTTTGCTCGCTACAGCCGTCAATCGAATTATTCATTACGCTCCGTGTGGCCACATTCGATTGATGTTGGGGTAATTAATTTTAAATCATTTGCATCTCGCGAAAATTGAATTTAACTGAGCGCGTTCGCTTTCGCTCTAATTGTTTCAAACGAACGCCATACACGTGGACCGAGAGCATTTTGCTAATGGTTTCGGTTGGGTGGCATGCTGATTGATAAATTACCCGTTTCGACAACGATCATCAAACGCACACTGGCCGGGAATGGGCGTCCACTGTTGGTGCACTCCCGAGATGATATTATCTCCCGCCAGTGAGATACAGACTTCGGTCCCACACTGTGTGACAGTCCACCACTGTTGCGAGAACGCACCGGATCGGCACTGGTCCAAGGGCATACACGCACACAAACGCACACATGGTAGGAAGAAGGAAACGAAATGGAAGATAAACAAGAGCTAAAACCACGGCCGACAAACCCGAAACGCCGAGGGGGAACTATATTAAAATTAATGACAAAATAATATAAATGTCATAATTACTGCCGGCAGGGTGCGTGAAGCACAAGCCGAGCGACCGGGGAGATGACAAAACAACGTAGAAATGTGAGCGTCCTTCGAATCCGGGCGAAAAGGGCTGGCTCGGTGTGTGACTTCGAGGGAGTGTGGACCGTTGCACAATGAACACGAAATGCGTCGATAAAGGAATACACGTGGCAAGTTTTCTTCCCATTTTGCATTTCATTTGCTTTCTTGCTTAGAGCAACAGAATGAGCTGTGAGATTATTGCGGGTAAGTTCGGAGGACAGATTTTACAACGCTTTCATTGACATTTCGCATTTGAACGTTTCAAGTAAACAGAATTCTACGAGATATGTGACTTCCCACCAGCTGTTTCGTGTATGCATTACAAGTAACATTTAAGGATAGAACCGAAAATACAACTACACAACGTAAGAATCTCACGCCACGATGACAGTCTAGCAAAATTATAATTGCATTTTATGGCTCAAGTGCACACGTGCTCACTAGTGTAAAAAGGGCTTACACAATTTGCCACATTATTTCACTCATTTATGAAGACAACTAGTTGTATGTACAAATACACACAGTAGAAAACTGTGCAAAAAAAATACAGCCCAACACTCACTTGCACACAAAAAAAAGGATTTTCCACAATTTCATAATTGCCTCCTGTGAGGTTTGAACTCACGACCGCTGGTTTACGAGACCAGCGCTCTACCACTGAGCTAAAGAGGCGCTTGAAATCCCGCTCCTTAACTGCGTTTTTGAGCACGACGAATCGACAAACGGCACAACGTGATAAAATATACGGATTTTTCAGAGCTATTTTTAGGACTTTTTTTACGCAGACCAGACTTTTTTCTCCAATGGGAATAACCTATCAGTATAAAGGTCCGTAATTGTCACAGAAGCATTATGTCAACATTTGTTACAGAAGGAATGAGCATGGAATTGTTTGACAGAATTCCTCTATGCTATAAATCTTTAAGCTAATCAGGATCATAATGTTCAAGGTTCGAAAGTACACGAAAGTGTAAGTTAGACGCATCAATTTGGTGAACATTGCATCTGCATTGTTGAAGTTGAAGTATATTTCCACTAGAACGACTTCTATAATTCGATACTGGAAGTGCTAATCGTAATTGATTTACAATCAAATAAGACTATGCAAGAATGCAATATCGGCATTTGATGTTTCAAGCCGAGAAGACAAGAATTAGACGTCCTTGGAAAGATTCGTTTCGATTGACATGATGTTGGTTGATGGATCAAAGACTTCATCTTAGAATTTTTAGTATCCTTGCAGATTGATGAGTTTTTTTTTTGGAATTAGAAGTGAAAAGTGTTTCAGAATTCTTGGAAGTTTAGTTTATTTTATGGTGACTACTCTCCATATTGACAAATTCTTCCAACTAAAGCTATATTAAGACAAATTTGTATTGATTTTATGTGCTTCTCCCACCTAATATGGTACTTATTAGCTAACAATATGGCTCTCTACGTAGAACAGATCTCTACAGCGAGGCTGCTCTAGCTCTGGCTCTCTTGCGACATTGACGCAGCATGTAAGTTAATAAAAAATAGATTTAATCAAAAGTTAGTCTGCCTCCAGCTTCCGTAGCGAAAGGACGTGTTTCGCTCGAAAGCGTCTTTACGGATCATTTGTATACGGCAGAAAGAGGCTATTGTTCTCGAGTGCGAATGCGTAGTCAACGCGATTACCCGTAACGCACCTATCGGTGTCTCCGTCTTACTCCGATATTCGTGCGGAGAGTGTACCGTTACTTCTATCGATCGAGTGGCGATCGACGTGTGTTCTTGTGTTGTGAGTGTGTGTATCGTTGCTGCTGATCGTAGCGATAAGCAAGCGTATCAACGCAACGCTATCGCTTTGATCGGCGCTTGTGCTACAAGTTAGTGTGTGTGTGTGTCGGTGTGTGTTTATTTGTGCATCGTGTGATACGGTAAGTGTTACCCCTTTTTTTTATCCGCTCCGTTGTCTCCGGCCCTACCATGGCGGTAGAGCAGGATGCTTCCGACTCCGATCGGGAGAATGATCACTCGAAAGAAGTGAAAAGAAAGCCAGGGCGTCCCAAGGCTGCACCAGCGGCAAAAAAAATTGCCTTGGACGAAAGGCCTTCGACATCGAAGGCCACTTGTAGTAGTGTCACTTTGGCAAAGAGTGCCCAGGTGACAAAAAGTGCCCCGCTGACAAAGGGTGCCCCGCTGGTAGCAACTAACGAGCCGCTATCAGAACACCGAGCGCGTGCTTACCCGCCGTCGTGGGAGGGTAAGCCAATAGTATATTTTATGCCGCGAGTTAAACAACTCGATGTAAGGACGATCGCGGCATCGTTATTCAAAAAGTACCCGGGCGTTGCCGATGTTTTTCGGATGCGCCCAAACAAGATCAGGGTTACCGCAAAGGACCGGGCTCAAGCCAACGTCATTGCGGCTGACCCAGAATATACGGAGCACTACCGGGTTTATATTCCCGGTAGTTTGGTTGAGGTTTCCGGCGTAATCGAGGATTTCGATTACCCTGAGGAGGAAGTGGTGCAATTGGGCTTTGGGGTTTTTCAAACCCCGAACTCGCCCAAGATAAAAGTGCTTGAAGCAAAAAAGCTCTTCAAGCTTGATGCTTCAAGCAAGCCAGAAAAAAAATATGTCCCGACCTCCTCAATCCGGGTTACGTTTGAGGGTACGGTACTCCCGCAGGCCCTAATTCTAGAAGGCCTCCGGATACCCATTAACCGGCCGTACGTACCAAGGGTGGCAACCTGTTCCAAGTGCAGTCAGATTGGACACGCTGAACCGTTTTGCACACGTAAAACATGCTGTGGTAAATGTAGAGGGGCACATGCCACCGAGGAGTGCAAAGCTCCCTCCCAAAAATGTTCGCATTGCCGGGACGAGTGGCACGAGGTAGCTTTGTGCCCCGTGTACCGAAAACTCCAAAAGGAGCAGACTAAAACAATATCCGAAAGGGCACGCGGATCGTACAGCGATGCTCTAAAGGGAGCAAATGCATCAAACCCTTTTGCTGTTTTGGGTACAGATGCAAATGGCAAGTCCAGCCCGACTGCACTCGAACAGGTGCCATTGAGACCGGTGAAGAGAGTACCTTATAAAAAGGTACAAAGGAAAGTCCTAAGGACAAAAACTAAATCCTTGGCACAACAGCGTCTCGCCAAAGCTAAAGCTTCCACCCCAGTCCAAAAACGAGATGCTGAACATCCCATTCCCGCTCCCCAAATTGCCAGGAAGGAGCCCAAGAAAAAGCGATCTCCCCGGACCGAAGCCTCTCTGGAAAGCTTGGCTTTTCCAACCGGGGGTTTACCGAAAACCCCTACCCCGTCCCTTTCCGAGATCCTAGAGTCACTCCTCATAACCCTCAACCTCCCGCAGCACCTGCACATGATCGCTACTTGGGCCCTTCCTTTCCTGAAGGGGATGATCAAACAGTGGCTGGCCCAATGGCCATGCTTGAGCATGATGGTCCGATTGGACGATTAATTCCTCCAAGGGCTAACATCTTACAGTGGAACTGTAGGAGTTTGCTTGGCAAGCTAGACTCCTTTAAAGCATTAGTGGGCGAGCACAACTGCGATGTGTTCGCCCTCTGTGAAACTTGGCTATCGGAAGAAATTAATCTTACCTTCCCTGGATATAATATAATCCGTGAAGATCGCATTACAAGGGGTGGGGGAGTACTAATTGGTGTTCGAAAGAGTCACGCTTTCAACAGAATACCTACCCCTAGGCAAGAAATGATCGAAACTGTCGCAGTCAAGGCAAAAATTAGCGATCTTCACGTGACAATTGCATCCATTTATATCCCCCCGATAGCCAACAATGAAAAAGAAAAAATTGAAAAGATCAAAGAGGATCTTGGAAATTTAGCAGCGGTCTTGCCTGGACCACTTTTGATCCTGGGAGATTTCAACTCCCATGGAATCGACTGGGGCTGCGATAAGGATGACATACGCGCTCCAATTATCCGAGACATCTGCGACAGATTTGGGTTTTCAATCCTCAACTCAGGAGAGGCAACTAGGATGCACACACCGAAGAGTAGGGCGAGTGCACTGGACCTGTCTCTATGTCCATCAGCGATGGCCCTGGATTTTAGTTGGAAGGTGATCCAGGACCCTATCGGCAGTGATCACTTGCCGATAGAAATTTCCTACATCAAGGGAGGATGTCCAGGAGGTGGAATCCCCGTTAAATGTGACTTAACGAGGAACATCGACTGGACGAGATACGGTGAATTAGTAGCCGCTTCGCTTTCTCTTGACTTGGAAGATTTGTCTCCAGTTCAGGAGTACGAAAAACTTGTTTCAATTATAAACAAGTGCGCTCTTGAAGCCCAAACAAGGCGCTCCCACCAAGCAAGGACATTCAAAAAACCTCCCACTCCTTGGTGGGACAAGGATTGCCAAGCGGCTTTTAATAAGAAGCGGGAGGCGTTTAAAGCATTCCGGGACACGGGCTCAAGGTCTTTATATGAAAAATATAAAGGACTGGAGAGATCGTGTAAAAACCTGTTGAAGGCGAAGAAAAAGGGTTATTGGCGCAGATACGTCAATAACCTAGACCCTTCCGCATCACTTAATTCGCTTTGGAGGATGGCTAGAAGGATGCGAAACAGCAACAACATCAACGAGAGCGAAAGCTTTTCTGGCGAGTGGCTAAATGAATTTGCCCACAAGCTTTGCCCTGATTTCGTTCCTGCGCAGAACTTTCATCAAAATGCGCCTGGCAGTGACCCTATCATGGACTCACCGTTCACTATGGTTGAGCTATCGCTTGCTCTCCTTTCAAGCAAAAATTCTTCCCCAGGCCTGGATCAGATCAACAGCAAACTGCTGCAAAATCTTCCCGACATGGGCAAGAAACGTCTGTTAAGAATCTTCAACGATATGTTGGAGTTCAACAGCGTCCCGCAAGAATGGAGGGAAGTGAAAGTTGTCACTATTTTGAAGCCTGGCAAACCGCCATCAAGACACGATTCATATCGGCCGATATCATTACTTTCGTGTCTGAGAAAACTCCTTGAAAGGATGATTCTTTTACGGTTAGAAGAATGGTTGGAAACCAACAACCTTCTCTCAAGTACTCAGTTTGGTTTTCGTAAAGCCAGGGGTACTAATGACTGTTTAGCGCTTTTGGTGACTGAAATAGAGCTTGCCCGTGCACGCAAGCAGAACATGGGGTCTATCTTCCTTGACATACAGGGGGCATTTGACTCAGTTTCTCCATACAAACTGAGTCAAAAGTTAGAAAATGCGGGCCTGGGACCAAAGTTGAATAACTTGTTATTCAACCTTTTGTCGGAAAAAGCTATGAATTTCAACAATGGTCACGTGCAGTTAAAACGGACCAGTTTCCATGGACTAGCACAAGGGTCCTGCTTGAGCCCACTGTTATATAACTTTTATGTTAGTGAGATAGACTCTTGTCTAGCGCCAAACTGCAGTCTTAGACAATTGGCAGACGACGGCGTTATATCTGTTGCAAGCAGAGACGCCGACGAAATACAACTGGCTTTACAAACCACTCTGGATAATCTTTCCGAGTGGTCTGAAAACCTTGGTATCAAGTTCTCTGCAACGAAAACTGAGATGGTAGTCTTTTCTCCTTTTAGCGACACGGGAAAAAACAGGGAGAAAAGGCTATATGACCCGAAAATTGATGTCTTTCTGTATGGTGAAAAGATATCAATTACCGACAATTTTCGATACCTTGGTGTATGGTTCAATTCTAGGCTAAACTGGAGTACTCACTTCACCCGTCTGGTGCAAAAATGCAGTAAAAGAATCAACTTTCTAAGGACAGTCACAGGATTCTGGTGGGGCGCACATCCATCAGATGTCCTGAGACTGTATAAGACAACGGTACTATCCGTATTGGAATATGGAAGCATATGCTTCCATTGGGCATCCAATACGTTGATACTCAAGCTAGAAAGGCTACAGTACCGCTGTCTTAGACTCGCACTAGGGAGCATGAAATCCACACACAACATGTCCCTAGAAGTGATGACCGGAGTGATGCCGCTCAAACTACGTTTTGAAATGCTGTCGCTTCGCCTTCTAGTCCGTTGTTCAGTATCAAATCCCTTGATAATAGAAAATTTTGAAGCGCTTCTAGAGACAGGTTCTAAGAGCAAAATCCTCAAGATCTACGAAGATTTTGTTGCCCTACAAGTGCATGCTAGCGCTCCACAGGCATTAAATCGTGCTGCCCTTCCTGAGAACTACAGTTCCATTTTAGTAACAGATTCCTCATTGCACGAGGAAATTAAGACCATACCTAATGATCTTCGCCCGAGGGTAGTTCCGGGCATTTTCATGAACAAGTATGGTCATTTAGACCAAATAAGCCAGTACTACACTGATGGATCATCCTCTGAGGAGGGCACTGGCTTCGGTGTTTTTAGCGAGTTCACCGAGGCATTTTTCAAATTGAGGCAGCCATGTAGTGTTTACACCGCAGAGCTAGCCGCAATCTTGTACGCACTATCGATGATAGCAGCGAGACCTTCGGACCAGTACTTCATCTTCACTGATAGCCTTAGTGCTATTGAAGCTCTGAGATCTCCGAAGGCTGTTAAGAGTCAGGATTTCCTTACCATAAAAATCATTGAACTGCTTGGCTCAATGTTCGATAAGGCGTATAGGATCTCGCTAATTTGGGTCCCTTCTCATTGTGGAATTCCCGGCAATGAGAAGGCAGACTCACTGGCCAAAACAGGCGTCCAAGAAGGCGCTTTTTACGACCGACCTATCTCGGCCCAGGAGTTCCTTCGTTTCCCACAGCAACTTTTCCTGTCTCGCTGGCAGAGCATGTGGGAGGCGGATGAACTCGGGCGTTTTCTCTTCTCGATCTCTCCGCAAGTGTCCCTGCGGCCTTGGTTCGATGGGCTCTCTGTGGACCGGGCGTTCATACGGATGATGTCTCGACTGATGTCGAATCATTTTGCGTTGAATGCTCATCTACAGCGTATAACTCTGGCTCAGACAAAAGTATGTGGCTGCGGTGACGGATTCCACGATGTGGATCACCTTCTGTGGTCTTGCGTGGAGTTTGAAACCGCAAGACCCTCCTTGTTGAGCGCAGTCGAGAATGTCGGCAGACGACCGGGTACAGAAATTAGAGAAGTGTTGGCTACCAGGGACCTCCTCTACATGAGGATCATTTACCGATTCGCCAGAGACAACGGTCTTGTCCTATGATTCCACATCCCAAGTATCCTTCCAATCCTTGTTCGTATTTCCCCATTCCTTTGTTGTTAAATGTTTTGTTGTCTACGTCTTAAGTGTATTTTTTGTAGTGCCACGGGTGATCCGATGACTGGGCAACTGCACTCGAGGGTGATTCCAACACTGCCGTAAAAGGGAGGCAGACGTTGTTCAAAGTGCAGTGTTCTCCACTCCAGTCCAGTTTTGACACATTGAGTTTGACAATGTTGGCGTCGGGTTCGGGGTGTTCGGCGGGTTCAGTCTCGGGAGTAGTGAAGTCGCTTTCGCTGCTGCGGGATAGAGTTTGTCGATCATCCTTTGATTGGACGTTGACTAGAGTGAGCTTGGAATGTCATTGCTGGAATGCACTGGAGAACACTGTACGAAGACAAATAAATGTGCTGTCTAAACAATATTTGTTTGTTTGTTGCAGTCCAGACCAATCCACAAAGGACAACAATAGAACGGCCACATCACCACTATAGCCGGAATTCGGATGTAACCAACCACCATCATCACAATAGACACAGCAATAGTCCCGGACCATCAAAACTCACAACAACCACCACTACATCATCATCATCATCATCATCATCATCATCATCATCATCATCATCATCATCATCATCATCATCATCATCAGCATCATCAACACCATCACCACAACCATCCACAACCGAGTATGCCCGGGATAAGGCAAATAATAGGGAGGAAATGCCTTATCAATATGATTGTAATTTTTTTTTCAACACAAGCGGTGTTGACAATACGGCATTGGACCGTCATAATCAATTGTAAATAAATAAATAAATAATCAAAAGTTATCTGACCAACACAATCTATGCAAGTGTTGGGAATTCTGGTATACAGATATAAATGACAACCCTAGTCCTTAAGGGTAAATCCTTTCTATCATACGATAAAACCCATGCACGTAAATAAATTAATAGTTTGAACCACACGACCACCTTCCTTAATACCGCCGTGTTAGTAAAATCGAGCGATTTCGTTGTAGTTAAATTAGGATGAACATTGAACCCACGAAATGCTGGGCGAAGCTGTGCTGCAAGCGCGGCTGACAAAATAGCGACAAGAGGCCGGATGACAGGAAATGGCGTAGCCTTATACAGGTCGCACAACTACACATTAAATCAATTATAATCGCTCGTAATTTATTATCGATAAACCATAAATTATACGCCGCGCGCCTGTTTCCCTTTCTCCCCTCCCTTGCTCTGTTGGTACTATTAAGTGCGCTGGCTTCAAAAAGCCTTCTTCGAAGTACATGTGTGTTTGTGTGTGTGTAGGCAGCTGGCCATTGAGAGCGTCGAATTAATTCCCGTATTTATTAAATCCGCTGCATGCATGCACACGTACTGCGGCATAGTGCAGCATTGCACGCCAGCCAGTGCATGATGTACGCCTATGTGCACGCTCTCGCACAGCAAAAGGCGAAATCGACTTTTCAAGACGCCTTTATCTGGAGATTGTTGCCAAGAGAGGTCGTTGAGGCTGAAGCAAGAAGTTGCGGCAAGGAACTTAATGGTAACATTTCACGCCTCGTTGTTAGACATCGTTTACTCTGGACGAGAGAAATGGAGGCCCTGATGAAGGTTGGTAGAGGAAAGACGACGGTAATAATACACAGATCAATTAATGTATGTAGCCCTCGACCATTACCCTCTTCAAGAGTTCTATCGCAGTATCACTTTTACTCGTAACGAGCATCAAACGAAAATCATCGACAGTTCTTTGCTTTCTCGCTGTGGTCAACAATCGGAGTTCGTGAGAGTAAACGGTCGCCGCGGTCTCTTCCCGCCACATTAAGCAAATAAAGATAAATTAAGCCGAATGACCGACAACGTAAACATCCAGGTTCGACGACAACGACGAGGACGTACCACACCGTGCCGTCGCGCCCAACCGACGATCGAGGTTGATAAACGGATGGACGGCTCTAACGTCTGTGTCCCGTCACATGGTGGGTCAGGATCGAACTTTACACAATTGAAACGGAAAAATAAACGACCACTGCTCCATCCGGCTGTGAGGGGCCGCCTAGGGGGCGGCTTCTAACGCATATGCATAAAGAGGCATCGTCGAACTCATTCCCATTGCCCTCCCTATTCCCTTTGCCTGCCCTGACTATTGACACATGCGAGTGGATTTTAATGGCGCCATTTACTAGGCTTGATTGTGGAATCTTGAGCGGGCCACACCACAGAGCACTCCTCGGGGTATATGGACACACGGATTCACTGTTTTGGCTCCGTCTGAAAACTCACTATCGCGATCGTAAACGACGCACACATTTGATTGATTTTCCCCCTACGACAGCTCCTCAGCTCAGTACAATTGGACGGTTGTCATTCCGCGTAATATGTACGTTTGTTGTTTGCATGTTAGTTTTCCGGTCCATGGTGGTCCATGAATCTAAGGGGAATAATGTCCAACATTATCGTCCGCTCGCTCCGTCCCGATACATCACTCCATGTCATCATGGACACCGGATGTGAAAGGTGTGTTCTTTCCTGGCAACATTGAGCGACATCACGTCGCATTTTTCCATGTCAGACACACACACACAAAAAGAGCAATTTTATTACCATTTTGATGTAATGATGTGGCGCTATAACAAAGGTCTTCTTTCAATTTTAATTTACACTTTATTGGATTTTTTGTAAATCCAATATTCAAGCGTTGAAAAAGCAGATTTGCTGCATTCCGATTTTTATTCTTAATTTTTATTTTAGTATTGTGATTCTTTTAGAGAATGTTGTGTAACAATGTTGGGTTTAAATTAAGCTTTATGAGGCTTGGCGTTGATGAGTTTTGTTTTTGTTAAGCATTCATCTTTAGCAACTTTATTTTCAAAAGGCATGTTTTGGCGAGTATCGACTGGGTATTAGACTATTGGTAGACCTTCAGAGGAGAGGTAGACGTTTCCTTGTCATGCCTCGATTTTTTTATGAGTTTTGAGTTACTATACTACACTATAGTTAGGCCCAATCTGGAGTACATTCGAAGTCGAAAAGAATTATTTAGGTGTATGGTGGAAAAAGGAATTCACATACAAAAAAGGATGTGGATGTAACGCTACACGTTACTTTACACGATGATGACGGTTTGAATACCATTTGGACCGATCGCTTGAAGCATCCCTATGATTTGATAAACATTGAAAATCGTATAGAGCAGTTTCGGTTCTTCAGACTCTAAAAAATCAATTGAAATTTCATACTTACTGAAATGAAATGTTCTTCGTTGAGATATTTTATTTATTTAGTTTAAGTACGACCGTTTGCGCCGTACTGTCAACACCGCATGTGATGATTGTTTTTATAAACAAAATTAAAGAGGCAAAAATGAAAAATGCTCTACGCATTTACATAAAAATAAACTATTCAGAATTACTATGAATATAGAAAAGGAAAGAAATCAAATTTGATGATGCAATAACCTAATGGTTTTCAGCACAAATGATATTTTCTATGTCCTGTAACTTCGAGCTCAGCATCTTGCGGTACCTAAACTTATACCAAGAAAGCACAATATTGTTGTACCGGATTCAATTATTAGTTTAATTAAAATACGAAATATTTACAGGAAAAAAAATACAAAGACAGAGGAAAAATTCAACCTTTAAATCTATTCGTATGCAATTATCAAATGTTATTAAAACTCAACTAAACTTAGTACGCAATGAAGCATGGTCAAAAAACTTTGCGTCAATGAATTCCCAAAATAATCCTAACAAAGTATGGAAATTTGTAAAAATTATAAGAAACCAACCGAAAACCATTCCAGCGTTAAAAGAGGATGGTAAAATATTGCTGACCCCTGTCGTAAAATGGGTGTCTCTGAAATCGCATTTCCAAAAAGCACAACCAAGAAAACAAAGCAAATTCTACCTTTAATCTTTTTTTCAATAATCAAACTATCACAGACATTGTCCCAAGAGAACTTATTTAGTCAAAAGATGTTTTGGGGGCGGCCTGGTGGTGTAGACGACAGCGGCGAAGGTCTTCAAACGGGCAGGACCGGGGTTCATATCCCATCCGGACCGTCCCCCCGTAGTGAGGACCAACTACGTGGCTTCGGGAAGTCTAGTAAGCCATTTCGATGTTAGAGGTCGTTAAGCCAAGAAGATGTTTTGAAAATTATAAAAAATCTAAAATCCAAAAAATACACTTGGATAGAAAAACATAAATAATAAAGCAATAAAAAAAAACTCCCGAAGAATGTTATAATATATTTAAACGTAATTTTTAACCGTTGCTTAAACCTAGGAAACTTTTCGACCAAACGGAAAATTTCGAAAGTAGTTGCAATCCCAAAACCAGGGAAAGACAAGATTTTAGCGGCTAATTACAGACCTATCAGCCTTCTCAGTTGTATTGAAAAAAAAAAAATCAAAAAGATTATTGCAACAAAGTTAAGATCCCACACAAACAGATACAATATCATTTCAAAATGTCAATTTGGATTTCAACCAGGATTATCTACAACACATCAATTAGATCGGCTGAAAAACGGACATTATTTCCAATAGAAACATAAAAAAAATCCACCGTTTTAGATTCGGAATTATTCGATATAATGCTGGCATAAAGCTTTGCTCTTTGAACGAATAAAATTAAAGTTTCATCCTTATTTAATTCACATTATACATAGCTTTATCACCGACAGAAAAAAACGCAGCCCACATTTCAAATAGTACATCAGAAACATACACGCCTGGAGCAGGTGTTCCGCAAGGAAGTGTACTCTCTCCTCTTTTGTTTAATATTTACATCTCGGACATTCCGAAAATGAAGGATTGCAACCAACACTTATATGCTGACGATGTACCAACAAGTGCCAATGGTAAAAAAGCTAGGACTATAATTAAAAATCTGAACAGTGCACTTAACAATTATTCAAAGTACTGTCTCAAATGGAAGCTTAAAATAAATAGAGAGAAATCGGAAGCATTATTTTTTACCCGTTTAACGAGTGCAAATAAAATTTTAACCACGCAACCTAACACACCTAAGCCTTGGAAGGAAAAAGTCAAATATCGTAGCTTATTACTAGATAAAAGATTAACGTTTAGACATCATACAGAAAACACATTCATAAAATGTGAAAAAATCTTTCGTGCACTGTGCTCCTTTTTAAACAGAAAATCACAGCTTAGTTTTACAAACAAATTATTGCTCTATACTGCTTTAATCAGACCAATCCTATCATACGCCTCCCCTGTTTGGGTAATGTGCGCTTAAACACACAAAAATAAGCTTCAAATCTGTCAGAACAAATACCTAAAAACTATTTTAAATGCTCCTTTATAGTACAGGACTTCAACCCAATAACTGGCTAAATAACCAATTCTCCCCATCCTGCTTTTACTCCCACATTTTCCCACACCTTATCTTCACCGAAAACCACACCGTTTATAAAAAATTTTCATTCATGAGCCAATACAATTCTACCGACTTTAAAAAGATAATTGTTGTTTTTATTATTTCATAATTTTCCATCTAGCTTGATATATTATAGCTTAGATTGATGCTGGACTTCCTTTTTGAAACCTTAACACAATATTGTTCAAAGTAATTTGCTCGGTGGCATTGGGTATAATGTTTTGATATTAAATAAATAAGCATTAAACCGTTGGGGAAAATTCTAAAAAACTCTGGTATCCATTTTTAATTTGTATCTTAAGTAACCTATCTAAATATCAACCGTATAACCTAGCTAATTTATGTAACTCAGTTCGTGGAGAAGCAAAGCTTATATTTTATCACCTAGTTTGTCCTCATATCTATATATTATCCCTATTTGGATGGGTATTACATTTTGCTACATATTTGTCGTATGTTTTTTTGAGGTACTCAGAGAGATATTGTATATTTGTTTTCCTTTGTACTATGCCATGGTGGAAAGTTTAATATTTAACGCTTCAAACATTTGTTTGGAAAGATTTGGCACATTTGGACCAGACCAGGCTGGCATAAAGAATGATCGGTCTTAGTATTGCTTTATATAGTTGCAATTGGTTTCTTAACTTTAGTTTTGGATTCCTGATAATGAAACAATAAAGAGACTTTACAGACTTTTCTCCACCGATAATTTTGTTTTCTAAGTGATTTTGCAACGTCGAATCTTTTATCCAAAGTAACTCCTAAATAAGATACATGGCTGCTCCATGCAATATTCGAGTGGTTAATCATTATGTGACGATTTGGTATTTTATTTGAACTAGTGCAACGTGTGAAATATATTGCCTCCGTTTTATCGTCGTTTATTTTTAATTTCCATGTTTTACAGTAAGAGACATATTTTTTTAATGCCTTGGTTAAGGTTTCTAGTAATGGGTCCTGGAAGTTTAGCAGAGGAGCTCATCACAAAATCATCCGCAAAAGCAAAATATTTAGTAGACTTCGGTTAAAAAGATAAAAAACTAGAATAAAAATAGAGTAAGATAGGATAAATACGTAAAAAGTAGATTAAGCATAGATTTATATAATTATAATTTGTTTATTCATGTGGGTTTTTTTGCAAACAAATTTTTTCCCCACGAAACATTTTCAAACGCCAGATCGGTAAATTTTACGTTCAAAATCGATAAGGTCAAAAATAACTTAACAATAACGAGGAAAGACGAGATCGAACCCGTTAAAATAATTTAATATTTGTTTATTGTACACATTAATTTTCACTCGAATAATCTATCTATCTTCTTTTCCGCACTTCCCAAACTCCAGAGGTGAAAGTGACCCAGGAGGTCCAAAGCCTTTTTAAAACATCAAACAACAAAATTCCCCTTCATAGCACTTAGAAATTACTTTTTTATAAATTCAACAATGATTCAACAATGATTATTCATTAATAATTATTTATGTTGGTAAATAATCATTGTTTAATTCTTGTTAAAATTTCGGTCATATGTTACATGATTCTTTTCGCAAAATTACATTGTAAACAAATCGGGCTTGTTTAGAACCAAAAGCCATTGTTTTGTCAACGCTTGAACTTTGCTGCGAATGTTTCATTTGTGTGTAAAACATAAATTAACCATTAACTGAAGATCCGAACTAACTACAATGTCAAAATTGTTTTTTAAATAACATACTTGCGCTACAAGCACAGCGGAAACAACAGAAGCGCTATAACTTACACATCAAAATATACATTTCCGGCAGAAAACAACACTTGCTTCATAAGCTTTACCATAAAAAAGGAGTCCCTTTTGTGGCATACGTGACCACGGAGAGATGCGTTCAGTTGTTTTATTTTATACGTTTGCTAGAATTTCATCAAACGATTATGAAATTCAATTTATCCGCGCTCCCGCGTATCCATGGCTCGGGGCAGCCGGCCGACGAAACGAAAACAACAAGACATTTATTTACGGACCATTTCGATCACATTTCATGGGATTGCTGGCATGGGATGACATGGGGATGGCATGCCCGGGGGCAGTAAGGGAGGGCAAAAATAATAACTCACCAAGAGCACAACAAGTTCCCACGCATTCTCCGCCGACAACGCCGACGGGGTGGCAGGAAGTTATTTATTGTTTCGACGAGTAAGTGTAGACGGGAGACGCCTAGCCAGCGAAGTAAAACCGTAATAATAACCATCAAGAGCAAAAGAAAACGGTTCTATCGCCGGCGTTAAGCCAAAGCGTTACCAACGTGACCGTTCCGTTGTCGCCGTAATCGAAGCCGGGGAATGGGTATCACAAAACCACCCGAACCGGCAAAACCTCCAAAATGAATACCTACCGAGAGAAGCAGGTACATTGGCACAACAGCCCCTACGTGCCAAAAGCAGCTCGTGCAGAGTCTCCGGAAGGAGCATGGATTTTCCATAATCCAAACACGCACCCAGCATAAAGTAGCACGTGGCGTATCGTCTTAATTGCAGACGACCTCCTGGTGTGGATGCGTAACGAGATTTCCGAATTTCCTTGGTCGGAAATGGAATCGCCAGCCGATCTGGGTTGGATGGTCTAATTTCATTCCCTCATCTCTCTTTAGACACCAGGGGTGTCCGATGTGGGTGTGTGGATGTGCGCGTTGTCTTGGTTGTGCGGAAGTGAAAACCGATCCCACAAAGACGGCGTCGATTGCTTCAAATGCTAGACCAAACAGACGACTCGGTATCGAGTGACATATGGCAAGAGTAGTGACGTGCTAGAATGGATATCAAGTAAAAATATATCAACTTTCCAGTGGATGATTAGTTAGCAAGTTACCAATAACAATGGCTTCCATGTTTTCATCGAATGAAGAATTCTCTCTGTAACAACATCCTTACCGACGGTCAAATAATCGTAACATGTTCCGCTAATTCTCTTTCCCAGAAGCTCACCTTACGCATAGATCTCGAGTATCCAGAACGTTACCAAATCCCTGACTTTAATGCCAAGAATCGAAAGCATAACACTATCAGGCACAACAGAGTAACGTCTCATAATGCGATATCTGAAGACCGTATACGTGCTGTAAGCACTTTATGGAAATCAATATTTACACGCCAGCATTTACGAACGGAATTTCAATTTACACATTAATTCCTCACGATCCATCAGTGCGAGCACTATCAGCAGCTGCCTCTGTTGCTGTTCTTGGAGCGAGGCTTTCCACTGATAATCTCCATCCCGCCAGCACAAAATAAATGCACACCATTGACCACCGCAGCACACGCTTGGGAACATCAAAGCGATTTCATCATAATTCGTTCTCGCAATAATGCTCCAACAATGTAGGTCGTCGCGGCGGTTGTGTGGCGTTTATGACCGGCTCTTATGTTGACAAACCTTGGCGGAGAAAGTGTGTCCACTCGGCGAGGAGATCTTGGCCGGGTGCAAAGAGCGATTTATTTACAATCGCTTGACTAATCCTCGGGTTCCCGCGAACGAAACCCCAGCTGGAGCCACACAACAGAGTTGCCAGTGCTAGCTGCTAAGTGCAATTTGCTGCCGCAAACGGTTAGTAAACAGTGTCGTTACGATGACGACAGTGTTCCCTATCGCATGGTTGGGTTTGGTGTACATATGCGGAACGGCGGGAGGATAAATGGACTCCCGGACACTCTCGGTTGCTGTTGCTACTCGGGCACGGTTTCCTGGATAAACTAGCAAAAGACAAACATAAATTACTGCCGTAATCCGTTTATTGATTGGAAGCGGTTAATTTCGTTTCGCTGTTTCAACGAGCTGAACAGACGCTTTGAAGTTATATTGTTGAAGTATTTTTAGGGTGAGGCTAATCATTACATTAAACTAATTTGAAGGTTCTTAGCCTAGTATATTTATGGTACTACATTGAAATAATTCAGTTATACAACTCCAATTATTACGATTAAAAGGAAAATTATTTACTCTTTACTTTCGGGCAGCCCGGTGGTGTAGGCGACAGCGGCGTCGGTCTTCAAACGGCGGGACTGGGGTTCAAATCCCATCCGGACCGTCGTCTCTCCGTAGTGAGGACTTGACTAGCCGTGGTATTAGTTACGTGGTATCGCGTCATTCTACTAGTAAGTCTAGTCACCCATTTCGATGTGTGAGCATGACCTTATTAGATAAGAAGGTCGTTAAGCCAAGGAGAAAAGAAGATTTATGAAATTATTTCTTCTTCATCGTATTTCTGTTGAAGCATACCAATCGCAAACATATAGTGTTATGCATCAAAATCTGACCTTTGTTTTCAGTATCATTCGCTTATTTAATTTAGCTGGGAGAAATTTCCGCCTCCGAGCCGTGAGAGGGCACCATATCCCAGGTGTGCTCGGTTGTTTTGTTTCGTTTTGTTCCGTCATCCAAATCCAAAGTCGTGTTCGTAGCGAGGGTCTTATCGTGAGATATTTTCAACTGATTCCTAAACAATTATTTTGTCTCTTAAAGAAGAGTTTGCTCATGAACAACAACACAGGATTTTCCGTCGTCATTTTTACAGTGAAATTCTTATCAATTCATATCAATTGGTTTGAAAAGCAAAGAAGAATCTAAACAAACTAATCTATTTGACAGATCCATCAAAATTTAAAGCCACGAAACGGAGCGCCCCGAAAGTTGAATTTATAACCACAGAACAGAAGAATTCAGTTGAAGTAAAAAAAAACTGTAAATTCTCCAAAATATATCCTAAAAACCTCGTAAATAATTTATTTATTTCAAGGTATAAAATTCGATAACTACTTTATGTGAAATAAATTAGCAGAAATATAATTCCATGCTTTCAACAGCTGTTTTCAGCCTCCCGCAGTGTAAAAGTAAAACAAACAAACTTCATTACAGCTCTCCTAGTCAAAGTCGGTAAAAATAGACAAGTTTTGACGGACTCGTGATTTGCTGCATGGTTGTGTACTGCACTTTAATATTCCATGTGTTTCTATTTACAAGATTGACATTGAGATTGCACTGCGTCTCAGGAACACAAGATCCAAAACCCACCCCTCCGGCGCTCCTGTCCCTTACACATCCTCGTACCCGTTTGCCAAATCACATCAGATGCAGTGATTGCTGTTCTTGACGTGGCTCAAGTCTCCTGGGCAACCTGATCGACCCGACGGCGTACAAAACAAGAGAACAGACCGAACTGACGGTGGCCCTCGTTCACCACCTGCTGTGAGTAAATTTTATGCTACAAGTAACTCTAACCCCGCACACTTTCCTTTCCGGTTCGGCGTCCGGCTGGTTACGATGGTCGAGCAGCGTGTGTGTGTGTATATGTGCGGTGGGCGAGCAAAAAAACCCCACTTATGTTACAAGCCTCGCCTCGCCTTCTGTGACTCTTCCCCCGGTCCGGTAGTTACAAACAAATGAAGGAAATTATAAATAATGGTCTTCGAAAATATGTATGTTTCCAGTGTTATTATTATTAAGACCCGCAGTGCACAGCGGCAGAGCACGGGCATTACTGGCCCGTTTCGAGAATCGGTGGTACCCACCACTTCAGCCCTCGTCACCACCCATGGTACATGTTGTAACAATGTCTCCCGTCAGGCAAAAGCAGCAGCAGCAGCAGCAGAACCGATGATGATGAGTCGTCATTTTTCTTCAGAGCTTTACGCCGGTGCTTGGAAACAATGCTGCTGGCGAGCTAGCCCATGGCGAACGCAGGAAGAAAGTGTTCGTCGAAAGGGGATAAACATCGATTCGTCATCCGTTGCAATTGATTTCGCTTTGACCGATTCGTCACGATCCGGACGACACCGTGCACCGAGTCCGTGCGATGGACTTCCTGC
Source organism: Anopheles maculipalpis (assembly GCF_943734695.1). Classification (NCBI taxonomy): domain Eukaryota; kingdom Metazoa; phylum Arthropoda; class Insecta; order Diptera; family Culicidae; genus Anopheles; species Anopheles maculipalpis. The sequence goes on from NC_064871.1 coordinate 50,125,992, forward strand.
TAGGAATGCAATGTCGCAATCGTTGCAGCATGCCAACGGCTAGCGCATAAAAAAGGTCCATGCTGTGTTGACCTCCAGTAAATCTTCCGCAGCGCTTTCTGGAAGGTACATGGGATTTTCTATGGACTGAGAAGATGTCCCGACCCGTCAGGAATGTTGCGAAAAAGTATCATAGCGTGAACGATAGAAATTTACTATCTTTTAAAGAGGATTTGTGTGTGTCTGCTTTCTCCGAACTATCGGTATAATGTATGGTTTATTTAATTCGTTTTTCATTATTGTTTGGATGAGTTGCAATAAGAAAAAAAAATTTACTGAATATTTAAACTGTTTTAATAATTTTGAAACTTTCATAAAATCATTTAAATTGTTTGAATCACAAGAGCGTTCTTATTTTTAAAACAACTTAACATTTGCACCCAAAGTATGTGATGACTCAGAGTAAAGTTCGTACGCCGCGGGATGTTTATTTATGACACACAATCAACCAAATGTTTTTCGCATGTCATCATACAACGGCTGCAGATGCTGCGAGTACATCAGTTCCATTTTAGGTGTGTGACTGTGCGTGTGTGACAGTGCGTGTGTGACAGTCACAGTTTACCAACGGGCTTAGAGTGATGGCATCAGCTAGCTGCTCCGTTCGTGGGTGATCCTCCTAATAAACCATATCGTGCGGACAGATAGTAGCCATTAGGGAGTAATAAAATGTGCAAAAAATGTGTTTTCACTTTGTCGAAATGAAACAACGCTGTAGAATGATGTTTTCACACACACACAACAGCTGAAAAGAATGACAGCCATAATTATCTTTACAACATGTGCAAATATATTGAATTTTATTAAGTTTGATCAACCTTTTTAACAACGCTGTATATGCAGTGCTTGGCATAATTATATGTGCAACTATTTTTCGGTAACAAAAAAAAACACACAAAACAGACAGAAAGACTTACAGAGTTCGAAAAAAAAATTTTTTTTTTTTTGAAAATCTAAGTCTGAATTATAAAGAATTCGTTAGGTTAACCGATATGCAGCAAAGAGAGATTTAAGCATTTTGAGATCTTTGAATTTTTGTATTGTTGTAGCTAGAAAACATGTTACCACTAAACAAAATTTTATTCGTTCAATCGATAATGCACTATTCATTTAGAATCAGGTCTATATGGTGCTATATGGAATTTTTTTTACACCTATGAGTAGGTATTGGAGCACTCTTCCCTCTTATGGAGTGGTTTTGACATGATCGTGCTTGTTTCGTTTATTATTTTCGCTGGAGCTGCAACGTAGACAGCTAATTGTTCACATTCACTTAGAAAATTCAACTTGGTTCGGGAAAAAAATGCTGAAAAACGTGGCTTCTACTTTTGAATATGTTTTGAAACGATTTCGGAAACGTCAAAGCATAGCTAGAAAGGTTGAACAAAATCGTCTTTCAGAAACAGTGGATCGTCAGCTGAGCTGGAAGGTGTTGAGAGCGTTACAGGCTAACATTGGACTTTCGGATGGAAATATTGTAAAAAAAAAAATCGGTGCAGCATAAGTACCGTCAGAAGAATCGGATTGATTGCAGACTAGCGCTCTTTTCGTGCCACAAAGCAACCAAAAAGAACTCTGAAGCATAATTACATCGCAAAACCAAGTGATTCAAGAATGGATGACTAAACGCACATAATAATAGATTTGAGGCAGGATGCTGACCAAAAATTTAATGTTAGCACTGGGCGATGTTCCCAATAAAGTTCGTTTTTGCTGACAAATTTGCCCACAAACTGATGGCATTGCAAGCCATCTGCAGCTGTGAGCAAAAAACACGGGTTTTTATAACAAATCAATGTATGAACTCGACTCGTTTATAAAGATCAGTGCCTGGGAAAATGTTGATTTGATTAGTATAAAAGCTCGTAAAGGCACAATTAAGCTTTGGCCAAATTTGCCAACTCCCCAACACGTATTCGATTGGGAAAAATAGCTACTGAAGCGGCAGCTTGTGAGTGGTATCAAATGAAAGTTGCTTAAATTCGTCCGTACATAAACAAATATATTTTTCTTTTATTTTATGATAAAGAACAATAAAAAACCTTTCGTTTGATATATAAATTATATCTCTACGTTACAAATTTCACCTTTTACAACCTGTGATGAGTGACCGAATTCTAAATGAATGACACTTTAGTATATTTACCAGGTACAGTTCATTTGTAACCGATTCATATAGCTGTTTAACGCAAGCTTTAAATCATGTTAACAATAACACATAAAAAACATATGTTTAAAAACTTCAAAGAACAACAATAAATAGGCTACTTTTCTTGGTAAGTTTACATGTTTTTGCTTGTATTGCTTACAATAAAACATGGCATAATTTGGCAACAAGATTTTAGCAAACAATATTTCGCTAGAGTTTCGAGAAACAGTCCCTTTTGAAAAAAGACTTTTTTAAATTATGTAACATAACACTTTAAAATAAAAATACAAACAGAAAAAAGAGAAAACAAAACCTAACAGGGCATTTCGTTGTATCTTCTAATTTATTTATTTTACTTTCAATATTAAACGATCAGACAGTTACGCCATGCACTGTGCAAAAGCACCTGGCATCCTTCATGCCCACGCAACCGAAAAGCATCCAATGGTTGGCTAATTTACGATGAAATCAAAGAGCCGATCTTCAGCTCGCATTTAATGAAACCCAGAGATGAGGCTGCAAGTGCATACGAAGCACCCTAATAACAGGCTCACATTTCACAATGCACGTACGAGTTTTCTTTATCGGAGGCGCGATCGCGCACGTCTCACGGCAACGGTTGAATGAGGCGGATGAAAATGTCAATAGCTTATCTAATGACGGTCGATGATGTTGATGGGACGAGCCAACCGTCTGCGTGAGTTTTGTACGCTTATGGAGTATTGTGTGACATTAAACCCCATCGGAAGGCCGTCCCGTGCGGAACCCCTAGTGAATCATCTTCACACACGCACAAGGAAACGAGAATAGACAAACTGGTGTTATCGCGCAAAATAAAACCACTCGATGTCACCACCGTGCGGCGGGCCACGCGCGAAAATGGGGTTCAATCGAGCGACGGTTAAGGGATGGATGGTGGAAGCAAATGAAGCTTACAAGCACGTTCCAGAAATAATGAAATGCATCAAATTCAATCGCCCGGGGAATGGGATGGCATAAGTACGTGTGTCCGTGATGGGGAAGGCATCCGAATGAATTATGGAAGCGAACCACACATGGAACGCCTTATTGGCAATCAAATTTCCAACCGCAAGAAAGAGAAAAAGACAACAACTTTACCGCAATCCAACGTCGACAACCGGATTCATGGACGACAGCCGACAAACGGATAGCGAGAGTGGATAGAAAACATTGGAAACAGACCATCGAATTTAAGGCTGGAATAGCCCCGAAACCGATATCGGGAACCCCATTAGCACCAGTGCGCAACTCTCGAGGGGATGTGTTCATCATGTAATCAACGGCGATGCGACACTCTTAAGGCCTATGACACACCAGCCGGTTTATTATGGCAGATGTTTTAATGAGTCTTGCAAACGATGAAAAATGTGCCTTGAAGCACCACAAGGAACTGCCGATGGTTCATTTCCGGTGCGTGCTTCCTAGAGTTCCTAGAGTGGGGGGGTTTTTTTTTTTTTGGTGATGTGACACATCGTGCCATTATGACAGTTGCTGTCTGTTTGGTGAGAAATAGATTAATAAAACAGCACGGCTGTGTTGACTGTGTTTCAAGTGGAACAGCATAAGCTAGCTTTAAAATTCAACGTACGCTTTGCACTGAGCAGTTCGGCTGTATAATTTTCAAATAAAATATAAATGAGAATGTAGACAGCCTTCCATGCGCCTGTATGCGAACCGACTCTAATTCAATGCTTTGCTCAGTTTAAACAGTTTAATTGCTGTGCTACACCAAAATTCCTCCGTATCCATATCTAGTAAAGCAAGATAAATAAACTTTACATGCAACATTTCATGCCCAACCAGCAAAAGCGGAACGATAAGACTGCACTCTACCACTCCATTAGTGGTAGAGTCCCCCGTGAAACCAGCAGCAGTACGACCATCTGCATTAAACGTGCCCTGGGAGTTGTTGAGGCTGTGTCAACCGTAGCATACCAAGCGTGTTGCAAATGTGCCATTGTTTGCCAGGCGCTCGATCCGATGCCATCGCACCAGATACATAATATCACATTTCCTGCTAAAATCCTTAAGATTCGGGAATGCCTACGTAAATAGGCAAAACCTCTGCCGACCGATACGGAAACGGGTGGTAGGCAAGAGATAATCTACCTCTAATGTGAAGTAAACGTTGAGGGAAAACCTAGGTCTAGTCGCTGATAAGCGACCCTGAGAGCTCGTCGAATCCCGCCCGATAGATACCATGGTGGCATGGAACCCTTTTTGAGCCATAGTTGACATGGAAACTGGCCGAGTCGGATTGGAACCGGCTCACACTGTTGCCTGGTTTTCTTCGGTGTCAACCATGCACTATTAAAGGGCTTCTCTGTGACACGAGCGGGGGAAAAAAAAAACGAAACGAGATAAGCGACGTGGCATAAATATTCAATCTAATTTCCAAACACCGAAACAAACAACGCGCCTCGCTTCGCATATCGCGTTGTTGAGATGCGATAAGAGAAAATATTTTGGGATCTATGATGAAGTTTTTTTTTTTAACTCGGTTTCGTTTCTGTTTCTAGACCATCGTTTCACTGTTGTTTCTGACCAGAGAGGTCGCAACGCACTCACACTTCTTTTTTTTTTTTTTGGAAGGGGAGAAGAGAGTTTGGAATTTATTTAAACCTCTTGGTGTCAAGCGTGTTTCACTGCTTTTTTTGTTCGAAGGGACCTTAAACGTTACTGCTGCTGGTGCTCTTGCCGTAGATGATGATTATAATTTAATCATCATTATAAATTCAACACGACCCGCAGCAAAACCACCATCAACAGCCAGAGGGTGCTGCAGCCGGCCCAAGCGAGCCGGGTACGCGAGAATCCCTTTCTTATCGCAGCTGGGTTGTTGCTGTAACTTTAAAAAAAAGAAGCCGTAAAAATTGCACAGAAAAGGTCAGAGGCACATAACTTTGTTTGGTGATAAAAAAAAAAACTCCTGAAACCTGTGCCTGCTTTCTCGTGCCTTTCCAAACCGCAGTCTTTGGAAGGAAAAACACGTATCCCTTTCACACGGTGCGGTATTTTGGTCACAGGTTTTGAGAGATGAATTAAGTGTGTTGTTTTTATTTTGTAATGTCATTACATGGCATCTGACAACCAAACGTACCGACGCACTCGACAACACGTTGATGAAGAGAGAGAGAGAGAAAGATCTGTTGTGATCGTCACCAGAAGAATTCTCGATTGTTAATAAAATTGTTGAACACATAGCCACATTCCCAACATAAAGCACTTGTTCACTCCAATTCGGCTCCCGGATCCCAACGGCTGAAGCCCAAATTTACCCACCACTTCGCCATGTGGTAAGAGCAATTTCGTCCTGTTGGCGCCATGTACGTGTTGCCTCTGCTCGCTAACAGGCTGACCGGAAGTGTGTTTCATTGTACGCCGAAGGAGGCATTACCCAAACCCCAAAAGCCCGCGACTCGTCCGACATGAAAAGGAATGGTAATGGTAATTGTATGATTATGAATCGATTTAAATGTTGTACCGGTTTTATCTGGCATTACTGAAAGCCCTAACGTACCGATCAGGCCACCAATACGGTAGCAAATGATGGGGTTGTGCCAGTGTGCCATAATTTCGGACGCTAGTTGCTGAATATTCAGTAGAAATTAAACCCTTGAATTATCTGAGCCTTGGAGTTGCCTTTTTTCTCTCTCGCTCGGTGCTGTTAGTTTGCTGCTTTATTATGATTCGTTAGTGCTGAGTTGTTGCTTAATGCTATCGACACACAATGTTGCGAGGAAACCGAGGTACGTAGCTAATGGCACATTGATAAGCGGACAACCCCTTAGCAAACTTTAGTTCTCTTTCTCCCCCCCACAAAAACAAAAAAGAAAAAAGGGTTATAGCATTCAAATTGCCTGCCAATGGTGGACGGAAGTATTTTACATATGTTCTATTCGCAGCGCTGCTGTGAAAACAATGCATGATTTATGATAAGTTTGCGCTGATAGTTACCCAGCCACACAACAAAAAAAAAAAAGACCAACAGCCGTCCGCTTACTGTGCTAGGCCCCATTTCCGGTAGGAATTTTCGGGCATGTCGTTTGGAATTATTGATGTTCAAGTGGAGAATGGGTTTTCATATTTGCTTCTTGAGTGGAAATTTTGATCATCATAAAACAGGTTTTTGTTTGTTCAGCTCGTAAGTAGCCTAAATGGCACAACATTAACGACCGCGGCACATGCAAACGTTAAATTAAGGGTTATTTAAAGGACGACTGCAATGTCGCTTTTTAAACCAGGAATAGAATGTCAATTTATATCTTAAATTATTGCAAAAGCAACAGAAAAATAGAGAGAGGGAGAACGGAAACTCCATTAGGATGATGATTATAATTACTTTTTGGGTGTATATTTTTTCTTGCTTTTGGAACATCTTCTTCTTGACCTATTCAAATTTACTTATTTACTAATAAGGCGTCGCTGACTTGTGCTGCTCCAGAAATCCTCGAAACCGGTCTACCAATCCAATATTAACTCCATTTACTCCATCTCATCTCAGTTTGGCTGCAGGTTAACTTGCTGTGCCCCTTGCAACCATATTAAAGAAAGCTCTAAAAACCATCTTGAACTATTCAAAATGCTTGGTTATGGGAAACAGCGGGCATCACGAGATGTGATGATAAAGGTACTTAGAAGTTAGTTATTACCGAAACTTCTTTATGGTATCGAAATTGTATCACCTAGTAGAAAGAAATTCGAAAAAAATGTTGCCCTACTCTATCATACTGCCCTGAGACATTCCACCGGCGCATTTGTCACCGGCCATCGTTGTTTCATCGTTGATTTGCGAAAGCGGCCAGCTTCCATTTTCGTATCTCATTACCCAGAGACTACTATCAGCCGTAGGACGTCTCATGCAGAAAAGCATCGAAGCTGTGGGATATTTTCAACCAGATCGAAATGTGCTATAAAGCTCCCTGATCATACCACAATCTTTTCGGTTGAGGCAATAGCGATGATCACAGCGGCAGATGAAGAGACATTCTCCATCAAACCTAACGTTGTCTTTTCAGATAGCGCTTGTGTCGCTTGGCTGCCTTAGAACACGGAAAATCAAAAGACCCATGTATTCAAATTCTCGATGATCTTCCTTTAACACCTTCCACCACTTTCTGTTGGATCCCAAACGATACTGGGCGCAAAGGCATCGAAGAAGCTGACTGGCGAACGAAGGTACTTTTAAAAATACAGCACTAAAACCGTAAATGTAAGCATCAAAACGTAGAGTGGTCCCACTGGACCGTCATAATTAATTATAAATAAATCGTAGAGTGGTGAATGTATCCATGTTCCATCCATCCATCCATCCATGTATGTTTGGCCTTCTGTTCATGTGGACGCCCTAAAAGGACTTTACTGGCTGGGTCGTCCGGAGCCATTCTCATGGCATGACCTGCCTACCGCAGGCTGGCGTTGCACGTTGGTGAGATGACTGTATAGACCGTAGAGCTCATCCCTCTCTGTCCTTTCACATATATGTAGCCAAAATCCTTCGGGATATCTTTATCAAGAACGCTGCGAAAAGAATATGGTCCGATAGAGTCCTTGTCTCACGAAGCGTATGTCAGTACTGAGGCTATGAAAGTTCTATAGGCTTTTGAGTAGAGAAATTTGCTTTGACTGTAGTATGAGCGGTTGACAGCCAACACCCTTGCGCGTCAACATCAACATCTATGTTATATCTATGTTCTCATATCTATATACACTGTGGTTTTCTTGGGAATCTTTTGGATTTAAAGAAAATGTACCAAAAGGATAAATTTTGTTTTTCTTTTTCCTGAACCAGGTATGATGGTGGCAGGTCATCTTAAGACCTTCAAGAAAGGAACAATCCCATACATTATTTTGTAGTGTAAATGTTATTTAAACTATCTAACCTATCTAATACATATTATCTTATTTACAACAAGCCAATATTTACAATATTTATAAATTTTTCTCTACTAATCCGATCCCTATTCACAGATGCACAGAACTATGAATAGCGATCGGAATAGTATAATTCAGATGATAGACTTTTAGATATAAGCTTTTCAAGTTTTTTGTGATCTGATTCCTGATAGGCAGGGTTCCAGTTTCTTTGAGAAGCTGTGCAGTGTGATACCTTAGAGTGTTGGTTGAGGATCTTTTTAAGGAATTTATTTTGAATCCTCTTTACAACAAGCTTACTCCTGCTGGAGTAAGACCCCCAGATGTTAGATCCATACAGGATTGCAGGGAGTTTGTACAGGATTAATTTACTATCTATTGTAAGGGAAGACCGTCGTTTGATGAGAGAATATAGGTGAAGGAGAAGGCCGCATGTTTTGGATTTGATTTTTTCAATATATGCTTTAAAGGTAAGGTGATAGTCTACGGTAACGACAAGATAATGTACCGTAGGGTCCTCAAAACAATGTTGTTGTTGATGATTAGTACAGCTCTTACTTTTCGTTGAATTGTAGCTAAAGTGCGCTTTCGATGTTGTAGAACAATGGCTTGCGTTTTACTACTGTTAACCAGTATTTTCCAGTCGTTCAGAAAATTTAGGTAGCTTTCCACTCATTTTCGGAGGTCAGAAGCCTTGCATAGACCGAAGAGCTATAAAAAATTGCAGTTTCATCTGCATAAAGTTCAAGATATGTGTCTTGTTTGAAACATGGGACATCAACGGTTTGATTATATTTACAATGTAAATTGGAAAACCTTGTGCTTTCAATTTATGCAAGAGCCCTCAGTGCCACACATTATCAAAGGCCTTGGTTATGTCAAGTAGCGTTATAGCGGTTGACCATCCACAGCTTTTGCCTGAGTTTATTATGCTAACCAAGCGTTGCAGCAGATGTGCCGTGGAGTGTCCTTTTCTAAACCCGAATTGAGCCTCAGTCAGCTCAGGGTGTCCAGAGCAATGATCTTCCATTCTGATACAGATAATTCGTTCCAGGATTTTACTAAGCACGCACATTAACGAGATAGCCCTATAGATGGAAGCCATACAGGGGTCTTTTCTAGGTTTCCTGATAGGGATAACCTTTCCATGAGTCCATCGGGTTGGGAAATATCCTAACTCAAGGCACGGATTGAAGATGTTGGTAATTAGTGTCAGGGAGTTGGATCCAAGATGTTTTAGGCAGATGTTGTAGGAAACCTTGAAGGAAACGGTGTATTTAATAATTCTTTGAATTTCTCTACGTGAGGTCCTGTTGATGCCTAAAGCTGGGTCAGAATAGGAATTGATTTCATCAGAGCTATGATGCATATTTTCATGCGAACTGATCATTGTTACGCTGACGTTATGTGAGCAAGCAAAAACATAGGCTAAGCAGGAAACTTTTTCTTGTGGGGTAAAGCTCAGAGTTTGATTGCCTTTCAGAGGAGGAATAGGTTTAGGCTTAGTGCGCTGGATTTTGGCAATACGCCAGAAAGGAAGGGAACTTTTTGGGAGATTCCTAACCATCTCTGAGAATTGTTAGTTGTTATGACACCTAAGCCTATCTTCGATTAGTTTTTTAGTTAAGTCCTTATTTCCTGTGCTTTGGTGTTGTCTACGAAGCATGTTCTTTTCAGAGATCAATTCTTTTGTTTAACGATCAAGCTGGATGAGTTTTGCCCTTATTTCAACGCGGGGGACGCAGCGGATAGTAGCTTCCGTGATGCGTTGGAATCTCACCCAGTCTGCTTCTCGGTAGTTTAGGTGCTCTTTCCTGGTCAAGGTGCCCGATCAATCTATTTTCATTAATACTGGCAAGTGGTCTGATGAAAGTGCTGTGATCGTGGTGGGATGATTTGCCTCAACGTTGGTGAGGAATAAATCCAGCGAGCTATGTTCTTGTCAGTTCTGTATACCGGAGGAGGTTGCAATAAATTTTGATATCCTTCCCTACTGTATGAAAGATTGGCATCGCAAGGCCAGCGGGAGCTATCAATCGACCCAAACTTATTTAAATTAATTTCTAATTCTAATTCTAATCTTCTCAGAGTATAATTAATCAACCTGCCTTCTAAATGATCGATTTTATTACTCTGAACTTTACAAAATCGTACCCTTTCTTCAGCTACTCACTTATTATGCACCGAAATCATGAAACCAAACATCGTACCTCTATTAACAGCATGCGGTGATTAGTTTTTACGGCACACCACCACGTTCTCAAATCCTAGAAAACTACCCTGCGAAAAGCTCATCAAGTTTAACGACACGATGAAGATGACCGAATGTGCCCGAACGGGACTACTTTACGTAATTTGATGCTTGGTTGGTGAACATGCGGCAACCAGAAAGAAAGAAAAAACATGATTGTAAAATTAGTTCATTTATATTCGGTTCACCTCTCTCGATGTGCCTTCCCAAATCTTTCTTATGGTGGCAGAAGCGGGAAAGAGAGTCAGAGAAAGGGAGCTTTAAAAAGTGGATTAGTGTTATTGGTACCGGGGTATTTGGTATAGACACTCATCCGTTCTGCTTATAAATGGCTAATAATCATAAAATTGGCTTATTTGGCATGAACAATTGGCCATTTTAGAATCGGACAGTATTTTGCAACGATCGGCTGGGGAGCTGGAATTTTCACTCGGGTTTATTTTCCTTTTTTTCCAGCCTCACTGATGGTTGTTGCCATCGCATCGCTTTCTCATCGTTTTATTGCACGCGTAATCATATTCCTGAACGATGGAGCGAACGAAATGCTACCATACTCACAAAGTATAGCACTGTGCTCATCGACCCACTAGGAGCGGTACACGATGAGCGCATGAGGAATTTACATGGCAAGATAAGACATTTTAAAAGCATTTGCTTTTAGCGATGAGTTTGCTTTGACTCACGTCGCAGAATGCATACTGAGCCGTATGTAAATGTACGATCGTTAGGACTGATTCATTGAATTGCTGTTTGAATAAGAAGCTGTTAGTGTGAACATAGCCGTAAATAATTTATTACTTTTATGCTGACAAAACGGCTTGGCTGTGTTGCTTGATAATTTATTTATTCCTTCAAAATATTAATCATTATGTATTCACTTACTATGGTCTTCAATTGAAATTTTTAAATTATCTTTCAGACATCGTCCAGAGCCATATACAGCATTAATTGTATCCAACTAAAACACGCAACCGTAACGAATCGTTCGTTCCGCATTTCACTTATTCAATGTCTAGAGATTGGAATAAAAAAATACCATTAAGATAATTTCAATCTCTTCTCATCTGGTAAAGTTCTGCATCAATTTGGTTGCGCGAAGTTTTTTCTCTGGTATCGCACCAGCCGACGTTCACCCATATTTAATCCTACCAATCGTGCCGTGTTCTTCGTGCAGCCCCGTCCCAACACACAGAGAACCCCTGGGCAAGCCTTACGAGCCGAGGCGTTTCGTAATGACAATCATCCCTCCCGCATGGTTTAAATTTATCCATTCATACCACCATCATCCGTGGCTCGCTCGGTTTCGTTCGACAGTAATCAAATCACTTCATCAATCTTTCTCGATCTTGCCGAGATCTCATTATACTCCAATTTCCCTTCACACTTCCCACGCCACCCTTGCTAACCGAGGTCGATCAATTTCCCAAAGGTTAGAGCGGTGCGGTGGGAGCACGGCTCTTGGGAGCCGTTGGAAGATGGGAGCCCGGGGTAGCGATACTCTCCCGTTTAACCTAAAACCTTCACCAGGCTCCCACCACGTACCGCGGGAATGGTGGATGTGGTTCAAGTGCAAGTGTGAGTCTGAGACGGACCAGGGATAGAGACGGGATGCGCGTACGCGGTTCTTACTAATTTCACGAGCTCAATGAATCAATTTAATTTAATAACACACTCTTTTAATACCCTGCTTTTTCCCCATTCCCCATTCGCGAGCGGCGAAATTGCTCCGACCGCGGCGCCAATCGAAGGAAAACTGCAAAAGCAGCGCAGAAGATAGGAAGAAACCATCACCGGGCAGCAGGCTAGGCACTAGGAGAGTGCGAAGAATTACGAGCCGCAACAAGACGCAAAAAGGAAACGGCGGTGTGTATTAATATCGAGTGGCCGTGCTGGCCCGGTTGGCACGGGCTCAAAAAATGGCTAAAGCACGGTGTTCTCAAAAAAAAGAGGACGTTGGTGGAGCAGTTGCTGAGGGGTGGGTAGGATGGGGTGGAATCCCCACGGAGATGGAGAGCTAAAACAATCGAGAATGCTGGTTGAGACCGACGAATCGAGAATCACCCAGATCACAGGTCGGGCGGGCGGAGGGGAATGCTATCGATCGTAGACCGATGTCTGAGTCATTGCCAGCTGAGAAGACCAGACACATTCCAGGAAAGATACTTGGCAAGAGAAAAACTCACCAACAAAATATCTTTTCCTCTCAACAAATCGATAAAAACGACTGTTCCCTGAAAGTCCCGGATTTTTTGTTTTGCTCTTCATTCCACTTCAAACACAAAGGCTGACATTCCGGTTTGCTAATGATCCATTCGTTGGAGAAGGGTTTTGTTAATCCATTTAATCTTTAGCAGAAAGTTCGCACAGCATGAGTTATTTTGCTGTGAGATAATGGAAAGATGATTCGATAAAGCAAATGAAACACTCACACACAGCAATTGCACGAGGGATAAATGAGTAAAGAAGTAAAGTTATAATTTTCAATTACATTGTTCGGGCCGGTGGTGTAGGCGACAGCAGCGCCGGTCTTTAAACGGCAGGACTGGGTTTCAAATCCCATCCGGACCGTCCCCCCGTAGTGAGGCCTGGCTAACCAACTACGTGGTATCGGCAGACTTGTAAGATATTTCGATAGCCGGCATGACCTTTATGAGGTCGTTAAGCCAAGAAGAAGAAGAAGATACATTGTAATTAATTTTAGACCCTTAAACGACTCATATGGTAAGTCTTCTTTGCAACCAATATTCAGAAACAAATCCTTTCTAAAACAAGTACATTTTTGTGATTGGTAACTTGCGAAGAAACATGAATACAAACTTGTTAAATCCAAATGAAATATGTTGCCGCACTTGTAAGCATATGTTGTTCTTGGACAACAACAGACACATGCCATGCGAAGTTTGCATCCCATACTGAGAGGTCCGACTCTGCTTCAAAGCTCGTGCAGCGCTCATCTTAGCGATAAAGCACCATCGGGCCAAAACCCTTTTGAATTAAATGCTTGTGTGTGCGCTCGTTTCAAGCGATGACTTGGCAAACTTATTTGTTTTCTTCAAGTCACGGAAACACACTGCACTCGTTCCATTTGCCTCACGGATTCCGGGCTTCCACGGACAAAACCCCTGCGGATGGTTTTTCGGACGGAAAGAAAAACAAGACCCAAATGACTGAGGTTGAAGCGCTGGTATTCGTTCGAGTACTCTCGCAGCAATTGGCTGAAATTCCCCAAAAAATTGTATGATGAATGATGATTGAAGCAGCCACTAGCACGATGATGTAGCATCGACGTCTGCAGCAACAACACAAATGTTGTTGTACGTCTTCAAGTAGTGAACCCCGCATGGAAGAAGCATCACTTACATGGGCTTTTGTATTTTTTAACAACGATTGCACTTAATCACTGAAGCCAAAACTGTAGCGAAGAAGACATTAAGCACTCAGTGTTCGTAGTTGGAAATAATTTACCATGCCAGCCTAATATTATCGTTGACGAATGGATGTCTGTGCTAATATGTGTGGTAATGCTCTTCATTGCACGCCAGTTCCTTGTGGATTCACAGGAAAATCCTATTGTCCTTTTTCATTTGCAGGAACACAATTGTATTTGTGCAGCACAAGACTCAGCGGCTCTCCAGGGTGTTCGGAGCGCACATTTAGAACTGAAGGAAAAACTGCGAATAAATCTCAGATTTCCTCGGATCCTACAAGCAGGAATGCATCGAAGGATTTGCCGTGAGGCGGACTTACAATGCTAGCATGTGTACTCGGAGGAATAAATTCTAATTACAATGCCGAGTGGTTTAATTGCGTTAAAGGAAACATAAAAGCCTATCCTTCGCATTAATTGATCCTTCCGAAAGGCTTTCCATCAGGCCGGAACGGTTCGTGCTGCGCAGCCCCTAAGCCATCCAATAGCCGTAACCAATGGAAAAGCACAAGGGTTCTCTTCCTCTGATTTTGCTATTGCCATGATGTTGCTGTTCTCCTTTTACCCTCCTGGTTCGCCGGGATCGGGACGTATTTAAATTCAATACCTCCCGGTACCTAGAGCCTGGGTTGCTGCAGCTACATAATCGTACCCTTGAGTGTTAAAAATTTATTACTTCTACTCTACATCAGCTTATTTATCGATCGTTCCATTCGATTTCCTGACCATCCGAAACGGCCGTCATGGTGCAGGAAACTGCGTGGCAGCGAGATATTAGAGACGGTTGGAGTGGTTTCCGTGAAGCGAACAGACAGGCAGAAAACGTTCCCTCGATCGATCTCTCAGCGCCCGATCGGTCACGGTTGTATTTTTATAGCATTTTGTTTTTTTTTTTTTTGTTATTGCTTTTGCGTTTTCATTTCAACCGCTAGCTAAATATTCGGTCGTGAACGGGAGACACGAACGTGAATCGAATACGCAGCATATGGTTAATTATGAAAGATGATTGATTTCAAAAATATATTCCTCCTCAGGGTAAGGCTAAAATTGTTCCTCCTTTGCCCATCCCTTTAATCCCGTCCCGGAGATGGCTAGAATAAGCGAATACTGCTGCTGCTGCTGCAAAAAAAAAATCAACCATTACAGCGTGTGCATCCTTTGAGATCTGGCGCACGTTGGGCCAACACGCGAGTATTTCGGGGAAAAAATGTGTTAAAAATAGTTTCACATTTGATAAAAGCGTTAACAGTTGTGTAGATGGTTAAAATTAATGTAAAATTTCAGAAAAAAAATTGAATGATATATGTACCCGTTATAAAACTTTTATAAAATTATAAGACTTAGTAAGTGGGAAGATTTCAGATTTTAATATTTTAGAAATAAAATTAAAACTTCTTAAAGCTGAATAAAATAAACAATATTGTTGTATTCATTTTGAAGGCAGAATATCTTACATTTTGATTATTGAAGAAAATCCAATAAACTAAGTTAAACTAAGCAAACAAAATAAAATGTGTAACATCATTGACAAGAATTGGAGTATTAAAGTATCTGTATTTACCCTAGTACCCTAGTAGTAGTTCTTCTGCTTTGCTTACCGACCTTCTAATAAGAGGTCACGCCGGCCGTCTGATTGGTTTACTAGACTTTCCGATACCATGTAGTTGGATGGGATAGAAATTGAACCTCAGTGCTGTCGTTTGAAGACTTGCGCCTCTGTCTGTCTATACCACCGAGCTGCCCTAGTGTAGGCCAATCCAAATCAAAGGATTCACGTTAAATAAGACGAAAAGGATAACAAAAATAGTAAAAAGTTTGTAAATGTTAAATAATTGTATTGGTGTAATAATCTCGAACCATAAATATTGACACAAGGAGTCTTTATAATGCGCTTTTACTTGTTGATAATGAGATCAATTATAAAAAAAACTCTCTATTCGTGCTGCATTGTCCCATTGTGCAGCGTCCAAATGATGGAATGTACGCTCATAACGCCAACTCACGGGGTAACAATCAATATTTTACGCCTGTCCTAGTTCTCCGGAGTCCCGGCAGCTATTCAAGACAGCAATCTACTTGACTAATAGTGTGCTGGCTCCACACAGCCACCGACTTCCTCATGTCTAATGGATCATTTTTGACGTAGCTGATGTTATTCGCTTAAATTGATCCTCTAGTAGCATCAATTCTTTAAAACACATTAAACAACACTCATTTCATGTAAAGGAAATGATTTCAGCTCCGCTTGGCGGTTGCGATCAGACACACCAGCGCACATTCCACGTTCGATTTCTTTGATGTTTTACAGGCATTTATACTGGATGGAGCTTGTTCCTGAAATTGCGAAAAACCCGATACCACTTACAGTAATGGCAGCTACATCCAAACTGCCACCCATAAATCAATCGCAATAGCAATTCCATTCATTTTTATGGCATCAAAAAACTTCAAAGTTCCATTTTCGTTGAACGTTACAAATCTCCCGCCACAAATCACATGTATGCATTGATGATCCCTGGCCCCGATTTTCCACCCTTAAGCATTCCTTTCCCCCTGTCCGATGGGAATCATTTCGTTGGACGAGGGGAGAGTTGAACTGACTGCAATCCATCCCCTTGATATCCGATACATCACGCGACCATTTCAACAACCAAACCCCGAAATTATGTTTCCGTTCCACCTTCACCCCACCACTCGGCCAGTAAGGACCAGTAAAAACAGTGTATCCTCGTGGCACGTCTGGTGACACAGAGCCAGAGCAATCACATTTCCATCGCTTTTTCCCATTTCCACGATGCACGAATCGCACCACATTCGCTCACCTTTAAAACACACGCACGTATGTGTGCAGTTCGATTTGGTACCTTTTTTTTTTTTCGTCTTCCAAAATGTTTTGCATTTTAGGTCCATCCATTTTTCTTTGATCTTCCGCAGATCCGCTTAGGATTACGAGACAGAAGCTGTAAAGTGTGGACGGAGCGGTAAATCGTTCTTTCGGGTATCGGCTGCAACAAATCTCCCGCTACCCCCCGGTTTGATGGGTTGTTACGCCGACTGACATTCAAAGGACGAATGTGTCAAAAAGGTGTGAAAACACTACACTCGATACCGTTTTTTTTCTATTGTGTGTATGTGTAGAATGTGAAGGGAAATTTCGTACTTTCGGTGTGGTTGATGTGAGGGTAAAATGAAGCTTTTTTTCTCTTTGATTTTCTTTGCCTAACGCAATGAGAAAGTGTGTATCGTTGATATTAATCATACACAACGGAGTTGCCAATTCCCGGGACCGTTTGTTGAGGTAAACTGATATCTTTGATGTTCTTCTTCCAATGGTGCTTTTGTTTCATTTATCGGAGTGATTTGTCGCTTGTGATGTTTCCCAGTTTTTTTATCTAATGATTATGCATTTTTAATTTTTAAAAATCGTCGACAATTAAGCTTTTAAAAATGTATAGTTTTGGCTTGTTGGAAAAAAAAATAAATTGTATGATTCGAATTTTAAGTTTTTTATTGATTTAATTAATAAAACATATCTGTAAATGTATAAAAAAATTGAAGTAAACGATGAGTTTATATGTTTGGGGTTTACCAAAAAATGATGGAGTGTTTGACAGAAACTGAGATAAATATTTCATTTGTCTTACTGAAGTCATCAGCAGCCATCAAAGTCATTCCAAAAATTGGATTCAATTTAAAAGATATATCGCTATACAAATTTTACAATAGGCAAAGCGTAGTTTTGCTTCTACTTGGATGTAAAATTTATCTCCATAAAAATTGTATGAAAAGGTTTGCTACCGTAGACTAGAGTAGACTTTAACTCTACTTGGATGTGCAGTTTCTCCGTATTCATGATGTCTACAATGTCTCTCCATCACACATCCTATGGGGTATTATTCCCATAGGAGGTTCCTCCCTGATCGCTGAAGCTCCTCTGTCCGGCGGGGTCTCTCCTGGTCGAAGAACTCTCCACCCCCTGATCGACGAGGCCACGAGGCCCCCGGGCCAACGATGTAGCCGTATGCAGATTGACGTATCAAGAAGTTCCGGCTTTCCATTACTCAACCCGTCTTTTGCTGTAACAAAAATCATGGGAAACAGTTACCCGAGTTCATCTCACCGATATCGTGGTCGGCTGCATGGTTTACTGTCCTACGTCGCAGATGAAATGGTAATGCCATCGGTAAATGTTGTGCTATCGAAAAGGTTCAACATCATTTATGAATCTACAGCTAGTAGAAGGTACTATTCAGATGGCCTCCACTGCAGACAAACTTTTGCAAGAAGATGTCGAGTGGGATCGTGCACTTCAGGAAGGCATTTCATTTCGGATGCTCTCGCAGCTGCGTCAACTGTTCGCTCCCATTCTTTCTGCAGGAATGCCTCAGTATCTTCGCTGCTTTTGGGACGCGTACGAGGACGATCTTTGCGAAAATTTTCATCGGAACAATCGAGATCGATACACTGCAGAGGATTCAGATCAAAATTACCTGTTGCGCAATGTTGAGCATTTTCGATCTTTGCGTATCATCGATCAGTATCTTCGCTAAACGATTCCAAAACGGTATTTCCCTGATATACCTCTTCTCTTAAATTATTAGCCGGTCAACTTTGAGTATGTTTTTATGCATCTCGAAAAAGCGTATCTACCCAAATAGCCAAAAACAAATAAATCGAACCCTCTAGCTGTTTGTAGCCTGCTTAAGGAAAAATCGAGCTATGGTTGAACTTTGAAGCTTGTTAAAAAGAGCGTGGAACCCGATGGAACTATGAAGCTTTTCTACTTGCACCTGGAACTCAATGGAACTATGAGGCTTGTTTATAAACGAAGCATGGTACTTCATGGAACTGTGAGGCTTTTTAAGCAGCACATGGTACTTTACGGAACTTTGTGGTTGTTCAATGGAAAAAAACGGCTTAGGAAATGTTTGTCGAACATTTTTACCGATAAAAACTAAATTATGTTGGCAAATAATAATATAACATGCAATGCGATCAGGCAGTTCCTTTATTTCCTCCTTTATAAAATATGTTTATTTTTTATTCAACAGTTATGACCAATATGTTCTGAATTTTTCGTGTCTTCAACCAGTGCTATCCACAAATATTCAGATGCAACAGCACACATAAAAATTCACAATTCAGAGACGGGTTTACCCATGAGCGAAATGAGCGACCTTCAAGTGTTCCGTCGTAAAAAAGACCAAGCTGAAGGTGCCTCGTCGAATGATTGCAACATTTTCCTAACCAACCCCAGATCCCCCTCTCCCCCTCACCTCCTCCTCCTATCAACATTGTTTGCACATTCTATCAAATGAATATGATCCACATCTCTGCTCGGTGACGAATTACAATGTTAAGCTGAGTAGGTGGGCGCCTTGTAGGCTACGAGAGGGGGAGGAGGGCTAGTTGATCTGATTTTTATTAAGTGTGATATTTGCTACTTCAAGCTGTGGCCTATTTTGATCGCCCCCACCTTTCATCCGGTTGTGCCCGTTCAGCTCATATATAGAAAGATTGTCCCCTCAATGATTGTACACTCAAAACAATTAAAAACAAAGTAAAACTCCACACATCCTTTGTATTTCTTGCTTAGAGCTAAAGTAATTTTTTCTGTGCTTGTTGCACGCTATCCAACAATAGACAAATAGGTATCATTGCCAAAGTAGAACACTGTTAAAGAGGAAAACAGCAGTTCGATTCTCAATTAATCAGACATACAGAATAAAACATTCATACACACAAGACTACCACAGCTAAAAATCATGCCTACTACATACCTCTTCTCTATGAAACCACAAGTCAGACAAAGGACCACATGTTTCTTTCTGTCTTGCTAGAAATTTAAATGCGCATAAAAATTTTCTTTTAGAGTTTGACGTACGGAGGCTGCTTAGGAGCCGGTTAAAAGTACGACGAACTTTGGCGCTGCTTATCTACTGCAAAATGCGTATTAGAGCAGCGATCTTTAGCATGCTACATCTTGCTGCTTAAGATTATTTGACTATTTGGGTTGTATTAAGATATATCACGGAGTTTTGTTGCGTAGCCCTGTAACTGGGCCACTTTAATTGTAAATTACAAATAATGAACAAGATCACGGAGCAAAGAATTTTGTACAACAGTGTCCGTCTTGTCCAGGTTATTTTTCCATGGATAGTGAAATCCCTGTATCTAAAAAGTGAAAACCCTGTTAAAAAGTTGAACTGAACTTACTTTTCTGAAAGTAATTATTTAAGCGCCACATAATCTAAGAGATATCACATAATATTACATTTTTAGCATGCAATATTATAAAAAGTACGTGGACGGAAGTCTATTAATTAAAATTTTAGCTATCAATTGTACTGGCTTCTTGTTTTAAACTTCGTCATTAAACAGAATATATTTTAATGCTTCAACAACCAATAGATGCAGTGTTCTAGAAGGAGTTCTTTGGATACCAAGTGGTTATGAAATATAATATTTTAAACAAATTTACATTAAAATACTTCCTTCTATGCTGTATTGCACAGTCATGGTTAAAACCTAACGGTAAGAACGTTAGCAAAACGGCACATTTATGAATAAAGGTTTGAAAAAAAAAAAACACACAAATCAACACTCAGGTGCTGGTGCCCGTTTTATGTGCCAGGTTCAATAAATCTTTATGGTATGACAAGTGGAAATTCTTAATTGTTCCGTTGGTGCAGATTTCGTACCATTACTATTTTTCGACCCCCATACCTTTCGGGTGTTTCTCATTGCTCATTTCCTTCTTTCGTTGTACCGAGTCGAACGGTTCAAAAAAGCAAGTTGGTCCTTTTGGTTGGACCAGTTTGTGCCAGCACTCATACCACGCTACCGTTTCGTTGCGTATAGTTTTTGGGCCGGAAATTGAATTTATCCGCGGTACACGGGTTCACACCGGTGCGATGACGAGGCTGCCGCTGTATGTTGCCTTGTACTGCAATAAACCGCAATATCGTATTACTTTAGCCACTCCATGCGCAACTTCCGGCGTTGACTCTAATGGTACCAATAAACAGACGGATTCGTTATCTCCCACCCCGAAAGGAGCGCCCCGGTTAATTGACTCACCTTTGCCCACTCGACAAGTCACACCTGCAGATGCGTGGTTTCGCGGGTTTGAGCTAACGAGAGCGCACTATTGGGCTAGGGTGGGACGTTCAACTGCAACCAATTCCCTTGGACCTGGCTGCTACGTAACGTCGCTATTGACTGATCCAATTTTTCTAGCATCAAATTTCACAAACCCAACTGTAAGTTGTACATTTTGTGCCCTTTTTTCATTATAAAGCAGTAGCAAGATTTTCCTTCTATTTGATTACTTAAGAGTTTCAATTAAAACATCCCAAAATTCTGATCATATCAAACTTTATTTCTGTTGGCGTGCTCATATGTCAGAAGAATATTGACAGCACTAAAAGGTTGAGCAAATTGTTATCATACATTTCTAACGGATTTTTCGAAGCTGTAACGGAAACAGTAAATTATCATATTTAAACAATCGTTTACGCACACACACACACTGTCCATAACAACAACAGAAGCGAGAGGTTTCATCGAGAACTATCGTTTGGAACATTTATTTGCACTTGCGTAATAACATTTCCCATTCCCGATTTGCTCACCAATGTTTGCCGATACGATTACGCGATTATATGCGAAAGGCGAACGGGAAAGAATTGTGCCACAGACAAGCGTACCAGCCGCCACCGTACATCCAATGTTTGGCGTGTCACAGTTTGTGCAATGTAATGATGGAATCTATTTTCTGCTTTTCTTTCTTCCATTTTGCCCGTAATGTCACTGATGTCCTGTGTATATTTACGATCGTCTCCTGTCACTGCAGTTGTTCCAGCAAGCACACGAAAACGGAAGGATCGGTGCTTGTTTTATTACATCCTCGCGCTGATGCAACCTTAGCCAGTTCTACCACCAACGACCCCCGTGACTGTTGTTTTACTCCGGAAACAGTCGTTACTAGCGCGCTGGCAGATACAGCCGTGCCGGATAGTGGCGTAATACGATTTAATATGACATCCATGATTTATTACGGTCCAGTTGCACGCTCTGTACACTTGGCTGCATGTAAAATCGAGTCGCCAGTTGGTCTCTTGTCGTTACACTCTGGGCACCCCTTCCTTGGTCCATCCCCCTTCGGTCAAAGTGCATCTCGATCATACACGAACTAAGAGCAATCCAACAAAGCACACCACCATCATCTTACCTAGTGCAAAGGCCGTGATTAGGCAGGAAGCACGTCTGTGTCTAATTAGCTACAATTAGAATTCTTATCATAATTTGGCCTCGCTGGGCGTGCTAACGGTAATAAGTTCTCGTCACGGACTGATTCACGCTGGCCTGGCAGTCAAAACGCACGACGAGCGAAAGGATGTATAAGTCGTTTGCCTGTTTTCTTCGATCGGTGTCAGCCCGCGCCCTGTTGACGCATTTTGAAAAGGGTGGAAATTTTACAGCACCACTTCGGTGGCTTTTCTGCTGGTACCGAATGCGAGGGAAGTCTGTGAAGCGTGCGGGCATTCGGAGTGTGTGTAGTTTGTTTGGCTTAATAATTAGTTACTTTGTTTGCGCCTGTCATCTTATCCTCGAGCCGAAATGTGCGTACCGAATCGTGGCCTCGCGAGGAGGGTCGTGTAGTCGATCGACACGTGCTTTGAATGAGGGGTTATGCTGTGAAACCCTTTTTTTTTTCTTTGAAAGGGTGCACTTCTCGTAAGGGTGATTAGAAAAACATGTACAATTAAAACGAGTTTACCGTTTACAAATCCTTTATGTGGATTTGCACACACACATTCCCGTGCAGGAGTCTAAAGCTATTACAGTTTAGTTTTCAGAATACCTTTTGAAGCTTAAATCAGGAAGAATAATATTACAGCACTAATTATATAGAAGGATATACAACAGTCATGCCAGTTTTCGAAAAGTCTTTCCGGGCGCCTTAGTCAACAATAACAAACGTATCAAGGCTTTTTGACATGCCGGATTGTCTACCTTATTGTTTACTGTCACGACAATACCGTAACGAGTATTGCCCCAACACACGATATGCGATGACTTATAACCAAACAGATCTTCAAAAACCTTGATTCTAAAATGTACAGTCATGAACGTTTAAATAGTTAATCATGCAGTATTACATTTCATGCTGGTATGATTAGATAATACTTGGATAATATTCCTAAATCATAATACAGTTTTTGGTTCGGCGCACTATGGTCTATTGGCAGCCATTTTTGCACACAGCAGGGCAGATTTTCAGCATTACGTTTCTTCGTAATATAAACTTACTACCTAATCACTCTTGACTATATTTCCCACGTCAAGATAGATGTAAGATCGACGCATGTGACGTGGATGTGACTGTGACTGTCCTGTGCCATGTTCCAGATGGTCTGATACCGATTGATAATTATTTAAACTTACGTTTATTTATTGAAGGTACAACGTATGGCCATAATTTAATAACAATAAACAATGAAAATCAGAATATATGACATCGGAAAAAGGTAGTTCAAACAAGGATACAAATTGGTTTCGAATTCGTCATTGGAATTATTGTAATAAAAAACAACATCGTTTAGTTTAAGCTGGAGTTACTGCCTAATACGATTGGTCAAATAAATGTTGTTCTAAGAATGTCATAAAATCGTAGAAATCATTTAGAAGAATTCGATTTCAGTTCTTATTCTTCTTCTTCTTGGTCTGCTCAGGATTGAGCACGTCGTGTCGACACGGCCAGGTCTCCAATAAGTTTCCAGCTGCATCCGATCTACGGACAGGTTAGACTCCACTTGATCCTCTACGCCTCGTGCCGAACGGGTCGCTGACAAGCGACTTCTTGGTGGGGCATGAGTCTGGCATCCTCATCACGTGCCCCAGTCAACGTATCCTTCCGGTTTTGACTACCTTCAGGATATCAGCACCGCCAAACAGCTCAGCTAGCTCGTGGTTCATTCTCCTTCGCCACACACCCTGCTCGCACACACCGCCAAAGATAGTCCTTAGCATCCGCCGTTAGAAAATGGCGAGTGCATTGGCGTCCTCTGTCAGCATAGTCCAAGACTCGTACCTGTAGACGACTACCGGACGTAACAAAGTGCGGTAAATCGTACATTTTGTGTGTTGTTGGAGTCTTCTGAATCGCAGGAGTTTGTGGAGTCCGTAGTAAGCACGATTCAACTGAAAAATGCGCCTTCGGATTTCCCTGCTTACGTTGTAGTCCGAAGTTACGATCGTACCAAGGAAACAGAACTCCTGTACCACCTCGAGATCGTCGCCGTCAACTGATACTCTACTTCCGAGTCGGGCTCTATCACGATCAGAGCCTCCGGCAAGCAGGTATTTTGTCTTCGTCGCGTTGATCATCAATCCAATTCTATTGGCCTCGCGTTTCAGTCGGGTGTACGCCTCGCACACCGCCACAGTTGTCCGTCCGATGATTTCGATGTCATCCGCGAAGCCAAGGAATTGGAGAGATCGGATGAAAATCGAGCCCCGGATGTCGAAGCCCGCGCTTCGCATGACACCCTCCAGAGCGATGTTGAACAACAAACAGGAGAGTCCGTCTTCTTGCCTCAGACCCCGGTGAGATTCGAACGATTCCGACAGCATTCTCGAAACTCTCACCTTGCACTGCACCCCGTCGATAGTGGCCTTTAGCAGCTGTACCAGCATCCCAGGGAATCTGTACTGCTGCATGGTGTTACATAGTTCGGTACGATCTATGGTATCATAGGCCGCCATGAAGTCAATGAACAGGTGGTGCGTAGGGATCTGGTGCTCCCGGCATTTTTGGAGGACTTGCCGTAGAGTGAAGATTTGGTCGGTTGTCGATTTGCCTTCAATAAATCCAGTTTGGTAGCTTCCAACGAAATCTGCAGCAAGGGGCTCCAGTCTGCAGAAGATTATTTGGGACAGGATCTTATAGACAACATTCAGAACTGTGATTGCCCGGAAGTTAGCACAGTTCATCCTGTCGCCCTTTTTGTCCACCGGATGTATGACACCCAGTTCCCATTCGTCCGGTAGTTCTTCCTGATCCCAAATCTTAACATTCAGCCGATTCATGATGGCGGAAATCCTCTCCGGACCCATCTTGAACAGTTCGGCCACCAGCCCATCGCTGCCAGCTGATTTGTTGCATTTCAGCTGTTTGATGGCACTGATGACTTTGTCCAGAGATGGTGGGGGTACCTCGTCATCGTCATGCTGTCAGTCGTATTTCTGCAATCCTCTGCTTCCTGCGCCTAGTTCGGGGCCCAGCTGTCAAAGTAGCACTTCCACCTGTTGATCACCTCTCGCTCGTCCGACAGTATATCTCCTTCCGTGCAGCATTCAACATCCTGTAGAACTTGCGAGGTTCCCCGGACTGGGATAACTGCTGCATCAGTTGCTTGTCCGACTCTTCGAAACTCCGCTTCTTGTCCTGGAAGAGCCGGATCTGCTGCCTCCTCAATCGATATATTTCAGTCTACCTAACAAATCAGAAGAACCGGATTCCTTTGGAGAACCAGATACCGGAGATTTGAGGAATCAAAACACATAAAGTCGTTTTGCATCTGTTAATGCACAATAATATTTTTACACTTGTTGAACGCAACAAATGATCGACTAAGACCGGCACCTAAGAATTTGTTAATTTGTAATTTTTGGGATTTGATACTTTTTAAAAAGAAGAAGAAAAAGATCACGTTAAATACATCGGATTCTACTCTTCAAAAGGACACACAAAAGTATAGTTTTTGCTGTATTAAATATATAGCAAACAGAAAAACCAGATAATCCGAACTGCATCAACAGCATCTAATATTAAGCATCAGCGGCTTGGATTTCTTGGCTCGATCATCAGGATCTATTACTTCTGATGATTTTCTAACGTAGGGATACTTCGACTTATAAAGGATACTTTATAAGCCCAAGGTTCCAAGGGCTCATAAAGCAACTACTCTCGAACAATTTAAGTTCCATTTAGGCCTTGAAATCATTCCAATTTATTTTAAAATTAAGAGATCAATTATTTCAACTGTTATAACTAACGGAAGATACACATTAATCTGTTACATTGTCACAATTTAAAGTACGACTACGATAGTTAACAATCTATTTAAGGTAATATACAGTATAAGAACCATTCAAGTACAGCAAAGTAATGTGAAACTCAACGAACAACCAACTGTCGCATGTTGTAGCGGCAGAGCGAATTCACAAAATGAACTCCACAAAACGAAGTCCATAAGTCCACCTGCACCGGTGCATTTGATAAATGAGCTTTGTAATTAATGAGGGTTACATCGAAAATACTTCCTACATCCAGAGCAATCTCACATTACATTTTCTTACTTTTACACTTACCGGTGGGTACATGTGGTCGTGAAACCACGCGTAGGAACCATGACCATATTTTGCAAATACACAAGATTGCAACTTTACCACCACCATAAGCTATCGAGTCGTGGGGCAGAGCTCGCGCGCACGCAGCGCATTAAAGTTTTTAATATCGTTGCACAGGAAAGCGGTCGGAAGCGGCAAACAGAACCAGCGGATGTGAACCCTTCTAATGACCATTTCGTGTATTGTCCAATGCGCACTAGCCACAACCAAGGTGGTCCAAGGATGAGATGTCCGTGTGCCTGTGTGCAGGCAATTTAACTTGCCCAACGGTGGTGCTAGAAACCAGACAAACTCGTCTCTGACGCTCGGTTTTAGTTCTTCTGTGGGGCAGCAGCAAAGCCCGGTCGGATAATTTATCGCTACCGTTTCTGTGGCACGGGGTTTTGAAGCGACGTTGCAGAAACCATTGTTGCAACCTCCAACCGCAGTGCCTTCCTGTCTTCGTCAGCGCTGTGATACAAAATAAAAGAAACCCTCCCAATTCCTCGGGTTTAGTTACCACCGAAGCGAACCACAAAGTTTTCCTCACGTTCGGGCAGCGTAAGGAAAATATTTTATAGACGACTTTTACGATCGACTTTTATTGTTTCTCTTCCGCCTTGGCGTTCCTTGTAGCAGCCATCCCCCTACGAAAGGGGATTCTCTCCATAAAGAACGAAGACGAATCGACAAAACCGGGGAAGCTACGTAGAAGAAGAGCATGTTGAAGATTTTCTTCGCCTGCTTCAAGATTCATGCTTCACATTTTGCTTACCTTACATCGCACGTCACCTAGGGGCAAACTCTCAACGAAGGAAAACCAAGAGGTTTCGTGTGTTTTGAGGTGTAAGTGAAAGAAAAAGGAAATAAACCCTGCAACAAGATGAATGCGATAGGAGCGAGGGTAACCGATCGATTTACAACGATCGATCGTCTGGCTTTTTAAGGCTTTTCTGTGTTCGTTTTCCTTTTGCCAGCGATTCCTTACCGATGTAGGTCGTCGAATCGATCGATCGAAGGCGAATTTGTTTTTTTTTTTTGGGTGGGTGGTGACGTACAATCGAACAAAAGCGTGCGGAGCCGCGCATAAAAGCATAAATCCTCCAAGATAAATCATCGGAAGTAACCTCCGACGCGCCTTTCGCTTTTTCCATTCTACCCTAAAACACACACACACAGTTTGACGTGTTTACTCGAGAACTGTTGGGATTGTGCGGTGCTTCCTCCCAAACCGCAACCGTGTTCAATAGAGCAAAGATGTTTAGCACTTAGAAGTGGCATCTGAGAAACGGAAACAAACGCTCGAAAGCATGGACGCACCTACTAACAAGCAGATACATGAACGAACCGTCACTTCTTCGTAGTTTCTTGAACCTTCTTTCCATACTTTCTAAGCACTTGCTCAGTTCTCGTTGTCAGAAAATGTCGGTGGCGGAGAAGCTACAAAGTTTTGATAAATTGATTCGCCTGCCAACACCATCGCGACGTCGTTCTTGTGTCCTCTGTCGGAGTAATTGCACCGAGCACACTTCACTTCCATCTCCCCTTAGACTTCTTTTCCAAATGCGTTGAACAAACGAAGGGCAAAAAAGAATAACAGCAATAAGCGTTCAGCATTGGGAAGGGTTATCGGTAGAAATTGGCGGAGAGTGTGCGCCTGGATGGCAGCTGGGAGGACAATAAATCATGCTCAGGATGCTGATTTTAATGCTTCGAAAATGAGATTAACAAGAGCGCGTTGGAACCGAAACGGAACATAAAACTCGTAATCCAACATATTTCCAACAAGCAAACTCGAGCTGTACTTTATACAGCGGGATTGATACGAGTTTCGGCTACGTTTTCTAGGCAACTTTTTTCCGTAAAATCCGTATCTGAACACGCTGGTTCAGCTGGCTGCTCTGTCGAATGTAAACGAAACCATTCTATCAATTTCGTAATTCGAGCAAACGTCAAACAAGTGCTCGCATCGCATACGGATAGGGCGTTGGAGCGTTGTTTAAGTATGCGATCGTGTCTGATTTACAAGAATGTGTTTTCCCCCATCCCAACTCGAAACATGCAGCTAGACGATAGTGACTCTTACGTAAGGTTCTTCTGCTTCTGCTCCCTTGAATCCACAATCAGCTAAGGCGTGTGAAGTACGCCGTGTGGTTTTAAATTACCTACAAATTGTTCCTTATCGTACACGAGAGGAACCTCCAAGACGCGCAGACGAGGTCAAAAGGACTTTCATCTAGTCCGCTCCGCTAACGTTCGACTTTTCTCGACACTAAAAGACGTACATCAGGAAGCCTACTCTGTAGCGAAGGTTCTTCTACCGTTCTGCCAGGCTGTGAACCGAAAACTTTACAGTAAAAATCTAACCTCACAACCAGCTGTCACGGTTGTTTTTCGGCACACAGTGTCCTTGAGCATTCCTTTGGTCGTCTCGCGTCCAATTAGTACGGTCTGAAATTACTTCTCTCCAGAAGAATTTCACCTTCCGTCCGTTTCGAGACGGTACCGAAACACGCCCCAAAACCTACCAAAGCACACAAAATGTTGCTGCAACGTTGAAACTTTCATTCGACACCACAAATCCCATTTCCGGCCGAGTACAACAGAAGAAGAAACCCAACGCCACGGAGTTCTTGCCGTCTATAACTGCGAAGTTCAAGAAAGAGGGCCAGAAAAGGAGGGTAGAACATTTTCCAAACTATAATTAGAGCTGGAAAATTTAAGTGGAATTCCTAATGAATCGAAAAATGAAGTACCTTTGCGCCAAGTGTTCCAGGGCAGTGCCCGGAAGGCTTCACACTGTGGAGTTAGAGTACTCGGCATGCCACACCTTCTGGTAAGGGGGAAAACTTTATCGAGAACCTCCTTCGAACTTTGGAGAGAAAAACTGTACCAACTTTTCTTCGATTCTGTTAGTTTCATGTGCCACACTCGCACTCTTTCTCTCCAGCGCAAGAGTTTTTTGAATCGTCTGACGAGGGCCTGCTATCGCTCTTCCTAATATCGCCTGCCTCATAACAATGTATGATGATAATTTCTGCTGACTGGCCACTACTTCTCCTGCTTCGCCAACACGAACAGCACACGCATTTCGTACACGTTTCCTTTTCATCTGCCCCAGTAGTGGTGATGGTGGGGTTGCCTATCAATTAAAACTTTTCCCTCCAATTTCGCCAAGCCCGAGTCGGAGGTCGTCTCTGTTTTATCGTCGGCCGCCCCTCATCCGTGCACGGCCAGCACAGTGCGTTCGCGTTGGAAGAAGAAATTAAGTTTTTAATTATAAATGACGACTGAGCGAGACCGGACGCCATTCTCCCGTATCGAGCGACCGACCGCGTGCGCGCTAAGCGATATGATGGACTTTATTGCGCTGCCACTCCGTCTTCCAATACGAGCCGACGCCCTCCTCAATCTCGCCGGGCATCATTCGCCCGGTGCGGTGCTGGGGAGAGTTAAGTTCCGCTTGAAACGAACATGACATCATACACGCAATAACAATAACAATAACTGTAGACGCATTAATAGCCACATTCGCTTGATGGCCGATATTAATGGGTCACAACATATGCGCCGACTCTTCTCGCACGAGGAAGACAGAACGACAAGCGATAGATATTCCGACATAACAAAGTGATCGATAATTGGCATATGGGAATCGTTCAAATGTTCGCCGACGTGACACACAGGTGTACACACCCACGGAAAGGGAAGCGATGAAAAATGGAATAAAAAAAACACACACACACTAACCTATCCCACTGGGACAAGAGGATAAATGAGGGGCCAGAAAACCGGATTCAAGAATTCGGATTACCAGATCAAAAAAGACAAGACAAACCATGGAAAGATCTTGCCTCCGCTACGGTAATATGGCGGTAAGAGTTTTTCTTATTTTTATTCACACCGTTTCAATTTGCTACCGGGCTTAAGCTACCGAACGGAGGTAGGTTCTTTGGCGTTGCATCTTTTCATTTTCTTTTTACGTCAAGTCTGTCATGAATACCGCTTGAAGAGATCTTTGGACTCGAAGCAAACGCATATGAAGCACGTTGATGCGTCCTCTATGTGGAATGAAAACAGAAAACCGAATAATGAAGAGAATTTATTTATTAATTCAGTTTGCAACTGTCTGATGCATCTTTTGAGTACTGCGAACTTTAGAGCAAGGCATTAGGAATTTGAAGATTTGTTTCAAAAATAAGTTTTTGTTTTTTGAAGCTGAACAAAGTTGAGCGCTTTCATGAAATTTTGCGAGCGAGAGTTTATTGTCACTTGAGAACGTCTCAAGGCTCGACGACCTCTAGAAGTGCTCTTCAAGGAATTCAAGATAATGCTCTATCAAAATGCTGTTCGGATGTCATCTTTAATAGCCGAACAGAGCGTACTATGGTACCTAGACTAACTTGAGGATGTTTCTGAGAAGGTTTGACAATTTATGTGTCAAATTATCCAGCGGGTAACATGCTCGTAAGTTTTACGGCATTCAACAGTTTTAAAAATATCCGCAATTTTCATTCCTCTTGCTTTTAAAATTATTGCTTAATTAATTAATAAATATATTTATATTATTGGGAATTGGGACGATCACCTCCTTGCCTACATTTATACTGCGAAGTTCAAAATGTAGTCCATAACAGGATCGAGAGCCATGCCCAATTTCGAATCACACAATAGCTGATTGAAGGCATGACATTTATGCTCAGAGATCTGTAGCCAAAGTCAAAGTGTAATCAAAAGCAGTCCGGACCTTGACCTGTGGGATGTATCAAATTCTCCGTTTCCGAGAGTTGGTAATTCTAGAGACCCTGAAGTCCATGTTCCATGGGTAGCCCGGTGGTGTAAGTGACAGCGGCGCCGGTCTTCATACAGCAGGATCGGAGTTCAAATCCCATCTGTGGTGGACCGTCGTCCCCCCTTAGTGAGGAATGACTCTTCAACTACGTGGTATTGGGAAGAATCTAGCAAGTCATTCGATATCTGGCGTGACCTTAGAGGTCATTAAGCCAAAACTAAAAACAAGAAGAAGAAAAGACTACAAACCAAAAACATGTTCGTGCTGTAATAAATATTCTGAGAATGTAACTGATAAAAATGAGAAATTACATCAATCAATCGATGTCCGGTCCTTCTGTGTAAAACTTCGATAGCGCTACCACTAAGCAAGATTTGACCCTAAAGACGAAAGCATAATTTAGTTCTTGATTCAAAGCACCGCCACATTCCTAATACGAAACAATTGTTCAAAATATTGTTCATCGTCCAGCTGAAAAGGCTAATAATTAGTTTTACTTCTCATTTGAGCCAACCCCCAAAAATCTGAAAATTCACTAACCACTACAAAGCATAATACGCCAGACGCCATCATCAAAAGCAGAAACAAAAGTTGACAGAATCGTCAAAAGTTGCGATATTAATCAATGGCTCGCGTTCATTGGGAGGGGTGACCGGTAGTTTCCCGTAGCCGAAAGCCCGATTGATCGTCTCTCTCTCTCTCTCTCTCTCTCTCTCTCTCTCTCTCTCTTTTGCTACCAAGGAATAGATCAAAGACCGGCATCAAACTCCCCAAAACCAAGAAGCACCATCACATCATTTGAAAGTCACCCGCCATCACAGCAAGTGGTGACGGTGGAAGTAATTTACGGAAAAGATTCCTAAATCCCGGGTTCGAAGGGACAACAACGGCGGCAACGGCAGGATAAACGCCAAAACGCCGTCAATAAAACATCACCTTCGCTCGAGTCCGACGGCCGTTGATGCTGGTGTCTTTTGTGGGTCGTCGGATCCCGCCGACTGGGGGAGGTTTTTTTTTCTTCGTTTCGTATGCTTTGTCCTCGCCGGTTCCGCTTTGGTCGATCGTTTCGTTACGTTTGTTGCGTCACTTCAATCTTCCGCGCGATAGCATGAGCTACCGTCTTCGCAGCGTATCGCGGGCGACATTGAAGAAAAGAAAAGCAACAAACCCAGTCTGTTGGCCAAGACACGACAAGAGCGGAGGGAGCAAAAGGGTCAAAGAGTGAGAATTGTTTGTTTCAAATTAAAAGCCATTTGATTTAATTAAACAGCGTTTTAATTTCCTTTCCGTTTTTTTTGGTTTTTTTCTTGTTTCACCGCAGGGTATTTACTATTGCTTAAGCCTCCCAACAGCTTCTTCGATTTTCTCATTTCTTTTTTCGTTTTAGTGCCTCCGACTTACGTTCACAGGACGGTGTAAACATTCGTCTGCAAGTCGTATCATAAAGAAAGAAGACGTTCTTGAGATTCGTTTCCCAGAATGTGAGCGCACAGGCACTGTTATTCGGTAGGTTTTGCCGCTGTCAGCCCAAGATCTTCGCACAACATTTAGTGTGAAGCGAAGTTCATGGGCGTCCGACGCGACAAGTATTTCCGAAAGAAGAGCGAGGCTGGAAGGTAGGAAATCAAATTTGAAAATAATCTCGATTTTGTTCACTCTCCATTACACAACGTGAAAATGGGTGGGTGGGTGGGCGACGAGCGGATCAGGCGGTGGTATTTTCATTTCCTTCCATTTGCTGACATTCGAATCTTCACTGAAGCACGTTATCATTTTGCTGTGGCTCGAAAAGCAGTGATTGAAATTTGTCCAATTTTGGATCCATATTTTCGAAATCGATTTCAAGTCTGGTTTTAGAAGATGGGAATGAGGTTTGCAATGGCAAATAGAGAAAAAGTATTTATCAGCTGCTTAAGAGCTACCGTCATAAACATTTTCTTTGTAGTCTCTTCCTCATTCAAAGGGAGCTGGCACCTTCTGCAAAAATTTGAAGGTGTAGAATGTGCTTTCGTTTTGTGCGTTTAAAAGCAAAACTTTGACTAGATACCGACTAGCTGTAAGGCCGTTTTATCGACTTGTATTTTTTCCTCTTTTCGCGAAACACTTTCAATCCACCAATCAGATTAGATGCAATGCGCCACTTTCGTTTACAGGGCCTATTTCATCGACAGACACGTCCAAAAAATTGACTTTGGCAAAAATTTGAATACAGATGATGCTGGTGATGCCAAATTTAAGCTACAACAATTTCCCAACCGTCCCAAACCAGTCCCCCGGCAGCCAGGATGTTGGCCAAAGTCCAAAACCCCATTAACAGCGGCTCAATAAAATCCTGCAAAACTACCTTTATCTTCGATCTGCTCTCGCTACACGCCACGGTGCTGCTTTCATGCCTCGGCTCCACCGGTAGCCCATTAAGCGACCTCATAAAACGGGCCTGTCGAAGCCAGTCAGCCAGCCAAACGCGGTACCAAACGAAGCATGAAAATTGGGCCTACTCACGAATAGATGAATCGATGCAGATAGGGATGCCCCGACGAGCCCAACGGCACGGTACGACGGGAGGGAAAAAAGCGTAAGCGGGGGCCAACGGGAGCATCCTAGTGCCTGCATAACTGCCAAACCCACACAAAACACTGCACACTGGAGCGTGTTTGACGGGGCTAGTTCGCTCAGTTCGCCCCAATGTATGCGCATAATTGACGCGATATAAACGTTCGTAATGGTGCACATCCCCACACGGGCAAGGATTCACCAGGAGAATGGTGAAAGGGAGGTGGAGGAGGCGGAGTGGACCAGCTTGATGGCATGTTTTTATTACAATTCTGGCCGTAAGATTTTGCTCTTCACACCAAACTGAGAAACACAGCACCGTAATGGGTCGCGCAAAACAATATTTAGAAGGTTTCCTTTCGCTTGGAAAGTAGCAATTTGAAGCACGACCCGGAAAATGATCTTCGTGTGGCGAAGGCTTTGAGTTCTTACGAGCACACAAACTACGAAAGCTGAAGAGAAAGATGAGCAAGACCCGGAGCACAGCAAACAGTGTGTCTGCATGGAAGCAGTTAAAAGTCTCATTTTCATCTTTCCATAAGTTATGTTTTCAGCAGCCAATTGGTGCGTCTCTCAACCGGAACGCTTTAAACACTACGCCACCGACCACTGTAGATGTGTCGTTGAGTGCTTAAAAATTTACAATTATACGTTGCTATTAAAGGAAGCCCCCTTTAATGTCTTTTCCACCTTTGAATCTCTCGTCAATAGTGTGACCCCATCAAATGGTGAAAAGTAGCGATAAAACAGTACTAATAGCTCTTGAGAAAACTCCATCCTCGAATGAAACGCCAATAGTTTTTGTGTTGTAATTGTGCTTGAAAAAAGGGCAAGACCTACCTGCCTGCAGTACAATAAGAGAAACTACTAGAAAAAGCGAATCAAACTCATTAAAACCCTACTTCTATCTGTGATGGTTGCTACCGACAGCCAATTCTTCCCATTCTCGTTGGACAAATTTTAACCGGCACATATTTTGTTGCTTGCTTTTTGCTCCACTAAGCGCAATCCAATCACACACTATACGTCTGCCAATTGGGACGTTCCAATTATGCTTATCTGGCCGGTGTTATCTTTAATTCGTTAGCTGTGTTCTTGGCCCAGCAGCACCAGTTGCCACAACAACACTGTGTTTTGCTCGCTTATTTTGCTAACGATCTCGGGTTTGCACGCTCGGAAGTGTGCGCGCGTGAGCGGCTAGGATAAGCAGGTCATTTGAGTAGTTTTTGACAAACGATTTTGTTCCTGTTAGGCCACCATAATAGAAATGATATTTTAGTTTAGTCTTTAAAATCTTAAACATCTCAAAGATCTCGACACATGCAAAATTTAAAGGTGATAGATGAAGAGACGTTTTTTTCATATTTAATAGTTTTTTCTTTGATAATTAACATTTGTTTTTGAGTTTGAATTTTATTTAATGTATTATCTGATTTAGAATGGTTATGCGTTTATAGACCTGATTGTCAAAACCAAACGGATAACTTTCCGACGGAAAGACTCTAACCAAACGGAAAGCAAATTTGTATTATAGTCACCCGTTAGAGTCGACGAATGTTTCATCAACTTTTTGCATACATTCAATCGTCTACAGATGATTTCATTCGAATTAAAGCTATACTTAAATAATAATTTTGACTAGAATCATTAACCAATGAATCAGTTTGGTTTAATAATAAACTTTTTGTGGAGGAAATGTTTTCGTCGTGGACTCTCGTGGTTCCTGTTTCAGAATAATCTCTGCAAACCACCAATTAAAATCACTAAAACGACTTCAAAATTATTGGCATAGCATATCCACGTAAAATTAATACACTTTTCTATCGATTTACGCTTAAAACTGATTTTTATGCATGCAAACTATACTTTTCGCAGCAAATGCATGCAATTTTTTGACTTTCTGTTCGACAAACATCTGTCATCGACTTTTAAACGTCTGATATAGTCAAACGGAAAGTCATAATAGCAAAGTGATAATTATGTGACGTTTGAGAAGTCGTTTGGGTTCCACAATCTGGCCTGATATCTGCATTCATTTGAAAGAAACAAATTTTACGTCTTTTTCTTCTGATTTGGCTCTACAACTTTGCGAGCCTTTGGTCCCTACTGGCCTCCTTTCTTAAGTTTTAAAACAGGTGAGCAGGTGCCAAATGCACCAGCAAATGTCTGTTATCAGATAAAAGTTCTTGCTATGGAGGCAAAATTTAGAACAAAGCAACAGAACAATGATACCTAATACCCGATCCTACAATATGAAAGAAGACAACGCTATCACTAGACCGCAAGAATCTATAATACGCAACCTTAATATATTCGATGGAATAACTATCAGAAAGCTCAGAGGACTAATGTAAGCTCAATCAGAGCTTCAACAAACAGATTTTTAAAAAAATCTTGTTTGATCGAAACAAATGTGAGTGGTTCAATCACTCAAGTCGTTGAGTCTTTATCTTTTCAGTTTGATTTAAATAATTTTTAGAAAGAAATGAGGAAGCTAGGCCGTCGCTTTCTTGCATCAAACTGAATGCCTTATCAACTGTTGCAGAAAAAAAGCAATACACGTACTTCAATTACACCATCCACCACCCCTCTGAACGTCATGTCTCTCATAATAGTCGCAATAGAAAAGCGTTGATTCATCCGTACCTTCGATAGCCGAACACAGGAATTACCTTCCTTTTTTGCTTCGAGGAAATGCTCGGTTGCGTGTACATAAAACCCCGCGCGTGTGTCTCAACGGGAGATCCGACCGCTTTCGAAATGAATCATTCGCGAAACCCCTTTCTGCCCGATGGTGCGCTTCCTGAGTGCCGGGAAACGTAGGGGTTCCAATTAAACGGCCGGGTCCAAAAATAACGACTCACGAACGATGAGATTAATTGCACGAACCCCGCGAACATACCACCAGATGAAGACGGAAGGAATGTGAAGAATGTTCCCTTCCTCCCCCATCCATCCGTGCCACCATCCCAAAGATTATTGCAACCGTGCCTGGCAGTGGTCAGTTATAGGCAGTGCCGGCATTATCGGTTTCATCGAAGGCCTTGGGCTGTTTCGTGGTCTACTTTCGGTGGTGCTCGCGCAGAAGAGCGAACCGTACACGATGCGCTTGATTGATTCACGAGCGAGCTACATCTAAATGATAATGTGATTCGACGATGCTTGCCTACCCCGCACGATAACTATCGATCAAAACGCGCATAATACGAGCGTGTGCTCGAGCGCGGATCATTGCGGGAAGCCAATTTTTTGGCCTAACGTTCTTGACGACTGAATGTCCCCCTCGAGCTTGAAACGTCGATCCGGTTCCCATCACGAGCAGAAGATGTCTTGCACATGTACATTCAGCCCCGTCTCGATTTGAAGCAGAAGGCGAAGGCGAAGCAGAAGAAGACAGCATGAAGCATAATTTAATATTTCATTTTATTGGTCCGATTCATGGGCCAAAGCTGCTTAAGAACGCAGTCTTGCGGTTGGCCCCGGCTCGGCACGATGAGAACCCTGGGAGTGAAGGAACAGAAGGTGCGTGTGCTGGCAATCTTCATGCATGGAAATTGCATTTTTGCAACTTGACTCCGTCCATTTGGTTTCACGTGTCTAAATTGTGGCCATGGCGAGCGTGGAGGACGGAAAACAAAATAATAAAAAAATCTACCAAACCAGGATGCTCTCACCCCGTCAGATAGGTTTACGGCGAGGTTTTGAGTTTGCTGCCGGTTTAGCATTTCATCCCATCTCCCCAGCATGGTTATTTTTTTATGTCTGCTTTGCTTTGAAATTACCTACTCAGCAAGGGTTGCGGCTTTGGGCCACAAATGGCAATGGTCGCTCGCAGGATGCATGGCAGGATCGGGTGGTTACCGCTACAGTAGTAGACTAGCTGCTCCATCGGTCCAAATTGGGATGACCTTTTGCGTGCCGAAAGATGGGAGCGATAAAGTGAAACGGAGGCTGGTTTTTCTTTGGATGAATGGTAATCGGGGAAGATTATAAAATTAAGATAATTTGTAAAATTGTTAAAGTTAAGCATTGTTTTGTTTTTTAAAGAAGACACAAAGAGTTGTACCAAAGAATCTGGTTAGCAATTTTTAATCCCTTGGACTCGAACCATTTTCACTTGCGGTAAAAGGATTAGATTTATTCGGGAATACTACTGTGCCCGAAAAATAAAGTGACCGA
Organism: Anopheles maculipalpis; assembly: GCF_943734695.1. Classification (NCBI taxonomy): domain Eukaryota; kingdom Metazoa; phylum Arthropoda; class Insecta; order Diptera; family Culicidae; genus Anopheles; species Anopheles maculipalpis. The sequence continues at coordinate 50,163,673 of NC_064871.1, forward strand.
AGTTCCGATGCAATGCATCTCTTCCACCTCCTTATCCCACTCCTCGAAGCAGATGGAAAAAGATGGATGCTGGGATGTCCTTCAGTTCCACCGTCGCTGCGGCTTCTATCTCCTCGATAGTGTCAAAACGGTGTCCCCGAAACGGCGGGTTTTTAGTTTGTTGAACAGCCAGAAGTCGGCTGGTACCAAATCTGGCGAATACGGCGGTTGTGGAACAATACGGGTGCCAGTTGTTGCGAATAACTCCTTAAAAATGATGGCCGTATGAGAAGACGCATTATCGTGGTGCAAAAACCAGCTGTTGTTTTTCCACAAATCCGGCCGCTTTCTCCGGATGGAAGTCTGCAACCGCCGCATTACGCTTAGATAATACTCTTTTTTCACTGTTCGCGCGATTGGCGCGTTTTCTTGGGCCTCAGCTCGGCTCGGTCGTATGCATAAATCCATGTGTTGTCGCCAGTTATAATCGATTCCAGCTTTCCATATTTGATATAATTAAAAGTCTGTCAGTATCGATTTGCAGACTTCTACGCGATTCCGCTTTTCAAGCAGGTTCAGGCATTTCGGCACCAGGCGTGACTTCACACGCTTCACAACCGCAAAACTACTTTCAGGATAGTGTTGACCGAGGCTTTGGAAATCCCAACACTTTCCGAAAGGTCTTGTATCGTCAAGCGGTGATTTTTGACCACCAAATCCTTGATATGGACGACGTGAGCGTCGTCGGTCGAGGTTGATGGTCTCCCCCGGGCGGTCCTCGTCTTCGACTTTCTCACGGCCATTCTTGAAATCACTTTATACCATTTGTACACATTTTTCATCGACATAGATTCTTCCCCGAAGGCTTTTTGTAACATCCGAAATGTTTCCGCAGCGTTTATTTCATTGCGCAAACAAAATTTGATAAATGCGCACTGCTCCACAAACTTGGACATGGTCAATGAATGGACAAAAACACTTGGCGCAGCTTCGAAAACAAATTGTCACTCCTAGCCGGGTTGATGTTGTAACTTGAACCGTGGTGGAACTGTCAAAAACATACATTTTGACAAACGAAAAATAAAAAAAAACAAAAGGCTTTTTTGGCGCTCGAAATTTGACATCCAATGTCACCTTACTTTTCGGACAAAGTAGTATTTCGTTTTCAAAGCAATTCCTAATGACTCAAGATTAAATGAAGTAAGACCTTATAACATCACATTTTCTCGTATGAGTGAATGGCTCTTTTTATCCTTTAGGTTTTTAAAAGTAAGACGAGATTTCATCTGAGATCTTGTGTTTGATGTGACGTATGTTATAATTCTACTGAAAATTTCAATTCATTTGGAAACCCTAGAACTTTATTTATTTAAAAAATGCTAGCTATCCGTCAACTATTATCTACAACATATATGCAACATCATACCTTTAAGGCTATGAGGCATGGACTTGGATCTGCTATGACGACACAAGAGAGCATAGAGTTATGTGACATTGAGTTGTATGCGAGTGACAGGGGAGGGTCATCAAAACAGCTCTCTCAAACTATTTCTAAGTTAATCATTATCATTATCATCTTCAACTTCAAATCCGACGGGTGACTGCTTTCCAACATATTATAGTTATAACCTCTGGTCGTAACAGTTGCTTAACTCTTAGAATTCTATCTGCTGCTTCTTATTAAAAATATTCAGCATTGACAGAGCGTCCATGGTTCGCGCTAAAGCCCGTTGCACGACTACACGCTGCATCGTCAATGTATTTTAACAAATATTTTAAATATTTCGTCCCATTATGAGATGAATGTGTCACAGTGCTTAAATTTACTGTCCAAGTATCGGCACAACAAAAAATAAAACTACATGTTTACAACAACATCATGCTCACAAAAGCATGTACATCGAAAGCCATAAAACGAATCCTTTTGTCACCTTCCAGCGCGTTAGGCAACTCTCGCAGCTTCTCGGTACCTTAAAAACGCATTGAGGCGTGTTTGATATTAAAATGGTTTTCGAAATCACCAGCGCGTAAAACATCAGCTCGATCGTCAGACGTTTTAGAGCGTCTGTGTCGGCGCGACGGGTCCGACAAACAGTAAAGTTGAATAACAACGTTACTGTTTGTCTCACAGCCAGTACATTTATTCTAGCACAAAGCACCATCCGAACAACAGGCACCACTTTTCTTTGCCGACCATTTGCCACTACGTCCGGCGCTATTGTTGGGGAAATTTTCTTACCCATGGTGTATCTCTGGTGTTGTGAAATTTTCCCTCATCCCATCGTATATGGACGGGACGCCATCGGATCTGGCTGGCTGGCTGGCTATCAAATGCTTTTATTATGAACCGACCCTGTCTGAGTCCATGCGTCGTCCTCGACCGCAGATACTATCATCAATTGTGATCGGGAGCTTGCTGAAACGCACCCGACTGACGATGCAAGACTTTGGTGTCGGTAGAAGAACTTGTACTTTCTTTTCATCTCTCTGGCTACGGTGCTATTCTATATAGCCTTTGCTGGTTTCTTCTTGAGTATTTCTTTACTTTTCTGAACCCGTTTCTTAATCGAATCAACAATGGTCTGGCAGAGCAACCGGTAAAGATGAAGCAGAGGTGCTGTGTGAATGAAAGCACTTGTCCAAGGAACTGCTATTTTATCATTTCTCCTTCTCCAGAAGCACATGTCTGCCCTGTTGTGGAGAAAACCCAGTAAAGAATGTGTCTGCTTTTACGTCACACAATAGGCGAACTTCTTAAATAATGCTCTGAATGCATGGCAAACGAAGGGAATACGACTGAAACATACGTACGATAGAGTGTTGTGTGATGTGATCGACTGTAATGAACATAAATTGAATTTCCGTCCTTAACACGATCATACCGTGTTCAAGCGGTGTTTACTAACTGTCTACGAATTTATCCGCGCACATTATTCCAGGCTGCATTTATTCATTTTCTAGAAAGCTTTTTCAAAAATCATTCAGCAACAATTATGCATAATTAAAATTATTATTATTCACCAATAAACCTCGAATCGGATCGGAAACAAATAAGACACTACCATTCTTTCTTCTTCAATTTACAGCCTGCCGTCCAACATAACAACCATACATAATTACACCGAATTTGGGTGTGCGCAACTTCCACTCTCAATCAAATAACCATTTGCTGGGGCTGGAGCGGGCCTTTTTCGGTCCGTGTCTTCTTATCCTTGCCCGAATCTGTTGGCACTCAACCGAGGTCGAGCCCGGTGAGCAACCTTGGCGTGGAAATTGTTCGTTTTCACCCAGTCATCAGCAGCACGGTGCAGACGTAGCTCTTCTCCCCTTCGGCCTTATCCCTAACGACCATAAATTCCACTCCGGACAAGGTTCGCCTCTTTCCGGAATTGTAAGTCAAATGAATATAAATTGCTATAAAATCCATAAATTTATAGCTTACAGCGGCCACCTCCAGACAAGCGCAGCACTCTCCCAGTTTGTCAAGAGAGATGGTCACAGCGGATGAAACCCGCTTCTTTCTCCGTGGTGAAGGCGGTAAAAGTGGCTGTTTACCTTTTTCTTGCTTCTTTATGACAAAAAACCAAACCCCGCATATACGTGCTTTATCTGCGATCTCCATTATCTTAGGTAAGGGAGGGGGGGTGAACGACGACAAAAAAAAAGCAAGAAACGAAGTCAAATATCCGAACAACTTTCCATCCCAGGGACTCTTGCCGAGGAGACGTGACATTGAGTGATGGAAAATTTCCGCTATCCTTCCTGCGCGAAAGGTACAGGTTGAGACAAAACAACATTGACAAAAAAAGTAGTCATCCATAAAAGATGACACCACTTTCCTCTCGATGCATCTTCCGATATGGTGCTCCCGTGAGATTACTTAACTTACACACACACTTCTCGGTTCTTTCAAGAGAGATCCGATTGTTGATGGTTGTCGTTGCAGGCCATGAACATGGTTCTCTTCTAGTCAAAAGCACAAGAAACAAAAAAAAACCTTTCCATCGTTAATTCTGACAAACCTTACACATTCCGTGCGTTTTCCCAGTTTGCCGAAAACTTTTCCGAAAACCATTAAAAACACTGATAACTCGCGGGCTTGATAATTAAACATAATTTACGACATCAGCATCAGCACGGCGCTCGACGCTGGCGCTCGTTAGACTTCGAGAGAAATGAAACGGGCGAATGATAGCCTGGTTTCAAGCAATAACTTAATTACCTTCAAGCGGCACACAAAAACTGGTGCTCTGGCTCGGCACGCAAAAACCATCACCACCGACCAAGGCCAGCGCTGCTGACGTTAGAACGATCGCTGTTAAAATATCTCAAAACACCTCCGAAGTCTAACTTCGCCCGGGTCCCGATTACCCGTCACATTTCTCTTCTAGTCTGATTGCCCATTGGGAACCATCGTAAACATAATTAAAGGCATAAAACTCTGCTCCGATATGAATCACCTAACCAGCACTCGCGAGGCGACTACCCTGCAGCTTCGGGGATACTTTAACGTACCAGCACCGAGGATCAGGCTTTATCGCTGGATAGATAGATGTTAGCGTATCTTAACGGGGGAAATAAAAAATAAGCCTTAGCTGCGAACAATCAATCCAAACGAGTGGAACCAGCCTACACTAGACGACAGGGCAAAACGAGTTAGGGCGTCAGTTTAGAACGGTCGTCTTTACAGTCGAGATGAATATTTCCCTCGCAGCTTAGGGATTAGGAATTGATGCGACTATCCGTAAGCTAAATGAGGAAATGAGGATTTCCGAATAAAAAAAAAAACACCAACGAACGGGGACGGTGAAGATTTTTTACGAAAGTGAATAGAATCTGCCTATTAGGACGCTTACTTTAAAAGGTCGTAAATGAGTCGTGGCTCTGCATGAATAGAGCATCAGCTTGCCCATCATATTGCTGCATCTTGACAAAGTTATTACACTCGAAGATGCTTTATTGCACCTTTGCATCATCACAGCCAACCTGCTCGATCGATTGATAGATCACTTTACAACCATCGTTGACTCTAAGCTTGAACTGGACTTCTGCCGGCATAAAAAAGGCACATCCCCAACACGTTGCCTACCCTCCCTAATAAAGGGCAAACCCCCAATCGATACGATTAATCCTTAGAGCCAAGCCTTCTTCTATCGGATTCACCCAAACCGCAGCGAAACGAGTCGCAATGACGACGACCCAAACGCTGCTCGTAGCTAAAGTATAATTTATGGGTAATTTGAATAAATTATTTCACTCAATTCTCAATTCTTTTTAACATTACAACACACCACAGCGGGCCACTCGTTTGGGGCGTTGCTTTACGGCCCCTTCCATTCGATCGCGACCCGTGATTGCTTTGCCTTTGGACCGGCGACTGTGGTATGATGCTCGGACGCTGTGTACGGGATCAAGCCACGGCCCCAAAGCCGAACCACAACAACACCATCATCGTCAAGAGGCAATAGGAATAATCCTATTACTCCTCAATGTTTTCTTTATGGCGTACAATCTCTCAAGCACGCTCTACCTGAACCAGCTAACAGTTTCTTAGTGGAGGAGATTTTGCAGTAGAAAAATTGATGCAGGAAAAAATCACGATTAAGAAGGAAAAAAAATTGACGAACATTCAAATTTCATTCAAAAATGTGCAAATCCTGTTTTATGTGTTTCAAATTATGGAAATTTTATAATAGAAAAAAGAGAAAGGGGAAGACAATTTTTAGATAAAATAAGCTTTAACAATGCCCAACTACGAACGAAGGTTACGAAATAGTAATCCATCACTTGCGTAGTAATTACCTGACAGTACCGCACAAATCACCCCTCTGGGAGGTGTTACTAAACACTCGAATGCGTATATAACGTTCATTCCCTGCATTAAGCCATCAGCAGTTTGTAACGAAAGATTCCCCGATGCGTTTGCTACAGTTCGCGTCACTTTGGTTCTGTCTACATCAAACACCCGTTCTAGCCAACTACAGCAATGATTTCATGAAGCAGTTCGATTTCAACGGAAAGTCCGTGGAATTGTTTGTACCGTTTTCTCTCTGCGGCATGCTGGAAAAGCTCAGCATTCTGGGCAAATCCTACACGGATGTACTCCTGGAAAAAAGGCGATGCATAATCGGATGTGTGAACAAAACGAACGACGCATTCCGCATCGGTATCTATGCGTGCGATGGCAGTTTGGCTGACTTTGCTCTGCCGATCAGTTTCACCGGTATGGACTTTATGGTGCAGTACTCGGACGCACAGTTTATCGCCAAAGGGCAGACACCGAAGGAGCAGCTTTATTTGCAGCTCGTACCGAATCTTGCCTGTTTGCAGAATGGTCAGAACGCTGTCTGCATTCGGGTGACGAAGTACGACAAGTTATTCGAACGCTTGGTAACTTTGTCGGGGGAGCAATTGATGGGCATTGAGGACATTGGAATCAACAGAAGCATATGGAAGAAAGCGTCGATGAATAATGATGCAAACGTAAGAAGTGTATCGGTAATGCTTGCAGCCGCCCATCTTCTAATTGCTCGACTAATTGGTTAAGAGAATATATTTTAATTTCTCAAACATTATTATCTGTTTTTTCTTAATTGTATAAAGAAACTTGGAATAAAGAATTTACTTATTTCTTTTTAAAATTTACACATATGAAGGATACTTTTATGCCGTATTATCGTCCATATTAATAATTTACTTATTTATCTTCCGAATATTCATGGTATTTTCATAATTTTGCCAAATAAGAACTAAGAAATCCTTGAATTGTAATCCATTCCTTACTAATTGATCCCTTGAGATATCTCATCACTCGTCTCGTGTGACTTTAAAGCTGTTTCACGCACCGTCTGCACGCAGTAACATTCAACCGTCAGCGTAATGAGGTTACAATTCGTTTTGACAGTTGTCCTCGTGACACTGCTGCTACCATCACGCTGTTCAAACTCCAGAATGCAATGGAAGGATTGTTTCTTACGCGAGTTTCTCGGCGGTTGGTATGTCGCCCAGTTTGAACCGTTTGTGGTGTGCGGAAAGGTGAACAACTTCATATCATCCAACGACATACTCTCGGTGAGCTATTTTCCACCCGAACTTTTGCGGTGTACGGTTGGATGCATCAATCGCACAAAGAGCGCGGTTAGGATTGAAATTTATAGCTGCAACAGTGAGGACGAAATGATGCTGTATCAAATCACCCTGAGTGAGATGAGATTCTTCACCTGCTACACGGACGAACACATTGCACTGAGGGCGGATAATTCGTATCGTTTCATTGAATTTACGCTCGAACGGGATTTAGGCTGTTTGCGATTTAAGCGACCCATCGACTGTGCGTTGATCTTTAAGCATGTCAATCAGTACTATACAGGCTACGATACAGTTTACGAACACATACCGGTTGGGGGGGAAACGTTTAATGTTAGTAAAACTGGATGGAAACCGTATTCGAAAAACCACAGCCAGCGGTTGAACAGAAGTTTGTATTTATTGGCTATAGTTTTTCTCCTTAACTTCTAATCATTGATACGCGTAAATTTCTTAAAAGACTTCAATAAAATTGAAAATATTTTGTATTTTTAAGTACGGAACAAGTATGCAGAAAAGATGAAAACTAGTGTGTGTCTGGTCCAGATGGGAAAAGAAATAAATTAAATTCTATGTTTAAAATATCTTAATAAAATATTCGCGGTACCAAACAATTGTGCAGCAGCATCTTCCTGCGATTTATTGATCTTTTTTGAAAGATTTGGTTGTTGCTGATGAATAGAAATTAAGATCAAATCCGTCGCAGAAATTGTCTCTCTGACAGCAGAACTGGCAGTCACAGCTAGCATAAAATTAGGTCAAATCAATTTGGTTAACACCAAATATAGATAAAAAGCCAAAGTACACGAAAAGTCGTCGAAAGTTATCATATTTTTCCCTACAAAAGCACATTCTTTGTTCAAATGATAAACTTAAAGAATAATTTAATTTTTTCATATCACAATGACCAGGACAGACCAGTATTTTAAGGAATACGGCCAGGCCGTATTCCTTAAAATCTAATCTTATATTTAGCTTTACAATTAATTCAACTTACAGGGTGTTCAATATATTCGAATACACTTTAAAAACGAGCTCAAAATAATTTTTTGAGTATTTTTTTCTTGAAGCTATATTTATTTACTATTATTTTGGCATATTAGCAGGGAGCACCCTCCTTTTGAACTTTAGAACTTAAGATTGAAACGTTTCTCAAACGAATCGTACGCAGCACGCAACAGTTCCATCGGCATTTCGTCGCAGATCTTGGAAATAACGTTCTTGAATTGGTCGATTGTGTTCACTTAATGCTCGGTTTGCTTGACCAGCATGTATGACAATACGTAGTAATCAAGGGGATTGAGATCCGGGGAATTGGGAGGCCATGATATCATTTTTTTTAATAAAAACTAGTAGGAGCTTCCCATGCCTGGATACGGCTCCCCAACCCATCACCGACGCGGCATTCTGGAACCGTAGGATGTTTATTTGAGCCTGGGGGATGCTGGCCAACATTGAACATTGTGCGGTTGTTCCAAAACAAAGAGTTTCTCATAGGAAAACCACGAACTCCTGACATGCGTGCCACGAAAGTATCAATTTGCATCGGTCCAGCCTCTTTTTCTTTGTAGCTTCCGTTACTCCATGTACTTTACGTTTCTTGTACGGCTTGTACCCTTGGTCCTTCGTCATAATAGTGTGAGTCGTCTCGATGGACACATTTAGGATAGAAGCAGTCTTCTGGATCGAACGGGTAATTTTCGACGGATCCGTTCCCTCACTACACCTTGATGACTGCTGGCGTCCTCGCCGTACGCGGCTACCCGGATCTTGTACGATTCTTGGTCGAGCCTACCATCTCCCGGTACCGACAGATGGTAGTATAAATAAAATTCCGCTTCACCCCGTGCTATTTCAAACGCCGGAATATGTCGCCAAGCTGCTCACCACCTGTGGTGAACAATTTTACTAAAAGATCGCACTATTTTATCGTGCACAGTGTTCACAAACAGTTACAACAAACACAAACAAGTGACAGTTAGTCGACCCCACATGCAACGGTTAGCCTATACATGATAATAAAGCTGACATAAATATTAATACACAGAATACACAGAGTGCAGAACTACAAATCGATGAAAAGTTGTATTCGAACTTACTGAACACCCTGTACGCGGATACTTTGTGCTGGTTTGCCACTCCATGTCATTTGGATGTTCAAGTCCGAAAGCCACTGCAACTTTGTGAAGCTACAGTAGCATCTAACTCACGCATTCCGCCAACAGTAAAGCCGCCAGTCACAACTTCACGTCGTCCAAACCTAATTCAACTGGTTCAGTGATCTAATGTTGTCGCTGGCGACCCTGACGTATGCAAAACGCAAGGAGCTGACAGCCACAATAACCTTGTTAGGTTACTGCAGAATCGAAAATAATTTGCTTCGTTTGTCAAACATTTTGTAGACAGAAATTTGGAGCATAAGATTTCAATTTAGCATCTATGATACGTGTTAATTTGTTTGAAACTGTTTAATGTTTGATCTCCGATTTCTTATGTTTTATCGCCCATGATCGCCAAAAGAACTCATTTAATTGTATGAAGCAACCGCAAAAGGCCTCAATCAAAATGGAAATTCAATCCTATAATTGATTAATAATTTCCAGACAGTGATTGTGGCAGGGCTAACAAAATAATAATGAACTGATTGGTGCAAAGACTGCACCAACCTCTAAATTTTTTGTTATCAAAACGTAACCTTGCCCATCAGAAATTACTCCCCAGAGGCAGATGGCTAATGTGAAACCATTAAGCATTCCCATAGTCTATAAAACGAACAGTCATACACCAAACAATGCACAGTCTTAGTCTTGATAAACACGTGATGTTGCGTGAGCTGCTGTTTGTGCTTACAGTGATGGATCTACGAACGCTTCATAGTGAAGCTAACTTATGCCGACCATCCTCTGTCAACAGTACGTACCTGTTTCGGTACCGTCCGTTTGAATTTTGCAGCAAGGTGGTACAAATTAGCTCCCCATTGATTGAGTATATGAATATCGTCATCCCCCAACTATCGTCCAGCTGCATGGTCAGCTGCGTCAAACGGACCCGCAACGCGGTCCTTATCGAGGTGGTAAACTGTAGCAGTGATGAAGAGTTCATCCCGGCACTGTTCTTCGCCCGGATGAACTTTGCCGTTTGCCTGTCGGACGATGAGATCATCTTGCACGGTTTCGATACGTCCTACTGGATCGAGTTTACCTTCACTCCCGACGTGGACTGTTTGCGGACCAGAATGCAAACGATGTGTACGCGTATCTTTAACTACAGCATGAAATATGCGCACAAGCAAATAGTCAACGGTTTGCAGGTTGGCGAGCTAAGCATCAATCTCGACAAACACATCTGGCGCGTCTTGGCAAGAAGCTGTGCGTGTCACATTTCCATTGGTACGCCGCTACTGCCATTGCTACCGTACGGGATTATTATCGCGCTTGCCTTTTACTCTCATTTCTTACGATACGAACGATTGCTATTGTAATTTTAATTAATAACAAAAAACCCAAGCATGACTGCGGTTTTTCCATCCCATTATGGCATATGAAGTGATCTTCAAAACAAAATTTGATTCTGGTTTCGCCATGAATCGTGAATGTTGGCAACAGAGGGCAAGAGATTCGTTTTATGAAAATGTCACCTCACCTGATGATGACATCCGTCCATCCGGAACGTCAACGGTGCTGAATGTACTGCCGAAAACTGTATGCCAGCGCACTGCCGGGGCGAACCGGTTGCAGGTAATTGCTTCAATCAAACCAACCCCGGGAATGTTAAACCATTGAGAGCAGAAATTATTACCCACATACACACACACACACACAAAACGCTCAGCCCAGACGCTGTCGCTGCGTTTCAAACAAAAACAGGACACTCGGAACAACAGGCACCATCGGCCGGAACAACCCCGACGGTGCCCGACGCGCACTGCCCTCGGGATATTATGTATGATACGGTGCGACGGGCCCGTGAATGTTCGGTCAGAACAACACGATGCGCACATTTCAGCACAAAATTGTAATTATCGTTCTCTGCCCGGGACATGGATTAATTACCGGCCGTAACATCTGTCAGTTTAATGGCACTCTTTGCTACTTTTGGCCAGTGCTGTCGCCCAGGCAGTGGACCACCGGATCCATCAAGCGCAACTCTTGACCGAACCGGTCCGCCCGAGGGAAAATGGGTCTACGGTGGAAACCACACTTACCTTCTCGTGAGACTTGTGGATGGTCGATAACATAGCGAGCGAGAGCGAGCATCGTCATCGGAAAAATTGTTAACTCACCAAACTTGTTGTAAATTTCATGCGACATTGTAATAAAGCTTTTCGCTTCCATACGCAACAACGCTGATTCATCTGTCCCGGTGCTTTCGTGTGACAATTATAATGATTTAGGAATAGGAGCAGAGAGACGGAATTTAAATGCAACTTAATAAACATGCAAATTAAGCTTAGGAATGGCAGATTTAAGCACTTTAAGGTTGATGACACAACACACCGCACTACTATCGCGTTTAAGAGTCTAAAAGCAATAAGCTTTTCGAGTATTCTAGCGTTACTAGCTACAAGTTTTATGTCCTGGGAAATATCTACAGTAAAAGCAGACGCTTCGACAAATAAACAAGATTTTGCTTACTGCAGAAGGAGACTTGGAACCTCCATAATCCTCACTCCATAATCCTGCAGGTTTTCGGAACTTCAGCGAGCTCGGTAGCTCAAAAACACAATTGTATTCATGCATAAATGTTTAATCATCCAGCATCGAAGCTATGAAGCGTTCGTCTCGCTTTCGTGTACACTTTCCAAGAACTTTCACGGGAGCTACAAAAGAGGATGTTTGTGACAGCGCATATCTATACTTTGATAACCTCACAAACAAAAACAAGGCAGCTTTATGATTTTATCCACTTTTCTGCAACCACGGACGACGAACGTAACATTATGGTGCCACCTCTAAACAGAGATGCAGCAAAAACAATCTGATGGTTTTGTTGTAGCGAATGGATCTGAATTCTGTTGTTTTTGGCTTGTTTCGGTGTGGTAGAATAGGGACAATTTGCGATGCAATCGGGAGATAGATTGGTTAAAGTTCGCGGAAACATAAATGTTGGAATCTTTAGTAGAAAGCGAATAGACGAACAGGAATAGAATGATCTGGAGCAGATTCGCAAGAGCGCGAACGAGTGAGAAACGGGCTAGATAGGGAATTTCAAGCGAAAAAACAAAGCGTTGCAAAGCGGCGTGCTTTTCATCGTTTTCTAACAATGAAAACAGAATAAACAAAATATTTGTGTCTTGTGCAGAGCGAAAAGGATAGCAAACAAAGACTAATGTAGCAAAACGGGTTAGCCTTTTTTAAGTAACGAATGATAAGACCATTTAAGATTTATGTTGAACGTTTACGCTCGAATCACGCATCCATTTTGTCGTTCCCTTTTGACGTGAGCTTCGTACAACTCAGCTTGGTATGGGGCTCGGATTTGTGTAGCGTAGAGGACCGCTCCTTCCACAGCTGGCTCGTTGGTCTAGGGGTATGATTCTCGCTTCGGGTGCGAGAGGTCCCGGGTTCAATTCCCGGACGAGCCCAAATGATGAGTGGATAACTTTTTTTGTATGGAAATAGTGTTAGAATCTTTATTGTTTCCTTTGTTTGCACCAGATTCCTTTACAATTATGTATTTTCAATTGTTTTTTAATTTTTAGCAGAAGTACAATACATATGTAACATGCTATTGGTAGCTTTCTCCTTGCAATTATGTTGTATGCAATGATATGATTTTCACGTGCTGTCTTTATGTTACTACTTGTTTCTTCATTCCCCCTAAAAAGGAAGTTAAATCAAAAGTCCAAATTAAGCTGTATGAAGCAAATTAATGATTCGATAGAAGCGCATCGGCACGCTATGAAGTGGCACCGGGGGCCTCGCACCCGGAGATGAAATTATTGTAAATGTGGCAACAGAAGCAGATTTTCTAACAATTTTACTGTCATTTCATTATCATTTTTCTCTTCTCTCTTTTTCTTTCTCTCTTCCTCGCACACCCCAGTTCCCCAGTCCCCCAATGAAGACAACGGTGGCGTCGTCGAAGAATGGAAATAAAATTACCCCCATTAACCATTAACGACGATTAACACATATCTGCCTTAATTTGATCTCGACTTGTCCTCTTCCATACCCTTTTTTTCCACTTCTTCCACTCACATTCCCCATTGGGTCCCATTCACACATCAAAACCAGCGCCCCCCGAACATGGTGTGTGCGTTTAAAGTCCCCCTCCGATCAAAGCAGCGACATGGCGCGAGACACGATGTTGTTGGTGTTGTCCATTCGTCCGAGACCTGATGTTATTCTTCGTTTCGTTTCTGTTTCGATGATTCTTTTCGCGTGTTCACTCTCTCCACCCGGCCGGCCCCCTACTATGGGGTGGGTCGTTGCCAGGCAACACACCGGGCGGCGGAGTTGTTTATGCTTATTCCGCCTGGTTGTTTGGGAGGGGCTTGTTTCTATTTTTTACTTCTTTTCCGCCGACCGTTTTCACATACCATCGGTGGCTGTGCGTACACACTGGTGGTGATCGTTGCATTCATCGTGGCGTAGAGCGTTTTTTTTATATATATTTTGGTTTTTGTTGTCTGTTTGTGTGTTTATTTATTTCATTTTTTTTTTCGTCTGCTGCATCGAGTGCCTTATACGACAGTTTATCTTGAGATAGGTCGGTGAATTTATTACGAGCCGGCGGAGCAGTTGGCTCATGAGACTATCGGCGTGCCACTCTCGACATCACGACGTTGTACGCTGTTGCTTGGTAATCGATTGATGGATGCGATAGTGATCGAAATAAATTCAGCGCAAAAAGCACTTAAAACGGAGACAGACACGCCAATCGGCTGGATTTTTGTGGATGTCAGCCATAAGGTTGTACGGTCTGTAGTGGTTGAAAATTGTTGAAGGAAAAAAAAGGCTATACACATCAATCTCCTTCTTACTGTTCAATCAGTTGCATTGAAATGGCTTATTCAATCGTCATTGTTTTCTACATTACGGAGCATATGGATGGTTTAACGGGAGGTCTATTGAATATAATACGAAACTAATGACTTCTAACAGCATGCAAGTAACCCAAACGAGTTGAAGCTATACCGAGGGGACTGTTGAAAATATAAGAATTAATATTCTACAATACAACGTCAAACAAGTAATTTTGTTCCATTCCAGTTTAGAGTAAATGTCTCTGGTAAAGCTAACCAGATTTTTCAAAATGGATTATCTATCCTATCAGTAACCTGTCGCTAGGAAGCCACCTTTTAGACTCAAGTTGAAAATTTATAGAGTCAACTTCTATAAGTCAACACAGATTCTAGCACACAATGAGGGAATAAAATAGTGATGGGAAAAACGACCGGAAACGGCCTCGACCAGCTCCGGAGATGGATAGAACCGTTTCTAGAACCGGCTCTGCATCCACAGCTCCGCACCCACGACTACAAACCCACGGCTCCAGAGATTTAAAGATGTTTTTAGTGTATAGTGTACATTATTCGAATTTTATTTCAGTGTGCCGTATTGTCTTACTGAAATTAAATAATGTTTCATGTAGCAAAACACGATCGTACGTAAAGCACACCTGCATCTGCAGATGCGTGACAAATGTTCGGTGGAAACGACAATGCAACTCCCGCACGGCTACAATGCACATACTCGAAATAAACAACATTATATTTTAGTCAATATTATTTAGAACCTTTAGGTGGCGGCTCGGTGGTGTAGGCGCATCGGCACCAGTCTTCAAACGGAAAGAACGGGGTTCAAATCCCATCCGAACCGCCCCACCGTAGTGAGGACTGACTAACCTCACTGTGTGGTTATATTCATAAATCAAGTAATACGGCCTGGCACTTTTACGCCTGGGAATTTTACGGAATCCGTAATCTGGAGCCGTGGATGCGGAGCGGTGAGTGCAGAGCCGTGGTTGCGCAGCCGACTTCGAATTGCAAGCGAAGTCGGTTCTGGAGCCGTTGGATCAGAGCCGGCTCCAGAGCCGTGGATGCGCTACGAAGTACACATCACTAGTATAAACATCATTAGTTGGAGGCACAGTTTTATAGCAGAAGCTTACCAAAGAATCGCAAATTCGAATCGCAAATTTCTGATAAGATGCAAAATGATTCAAAATGTGAACCGATCATACTATAGATTGAAGAAACTTCTTCTCTAATGAGCATGAATCTAAGGAATTCTCTACATCGACCCTGACCAAATCTGAGGGATTCCGCCAATCCACGTTCGAAAGAAAGATGTAATTCATCAGAAAGGCCAATATATTGTCCATATGAACATCACACTCAAGTCATTCCTGACGAAAAAAAAAAACCAATGATGATCATCTTTCATGTGAGCTTTCTCAGGAGAATCTATTCTACTTCAATTTCTCTTAAAAAAAAAGCATCAAAATCGAAAACCGTGGCCGTTGCAAGCTATAAATGTTTTCAATCGAAACTTCTGACGCTCGGGGAAACAATGGCATAAGCTCCTTACAGAGGGCTCAATAGCAGCAGCGTGGGCGAAAAGGCAAGATTAGTTTTCACGATTAGCTTACCTTGGTGGAGAGAGAAAAAAATCCGAAATGAATAAAAAACTATAAAACGGATGAACTGCTGCATGGTCGAAAGTACACAACACCAGCGCTCATCATCCCTTGTTGGAGGATGAGCGAGTCGTTTCCTCGGAAAGTCGTTTCCTGGCTGGTGCTTCACGTGCTGATTAAGCTTCCATTTCCGACCGGCCATTCGCTCCGGCTCGTCACATAAAACCCTGCAGGGCATTGCGATGGATCGAAGCGAACTTGCCAGCCCCCGTAGTAGCATTATAGCGGCGGAACAGCAGGCACAGGCGAAAGACAAGCGTTTTTCATTACGATTTGATTTGCGTTCTACCACACCGCGTGAAGGAAATCGAAAAATCGATGCACGGAATCCGAGCCACCGGAGGCGTATCTAATCGTAGAATGGATTCCACACCGACCACGCGGGACAGACTATCCGGTGGAGGTGCGCAAAAGCTTACCTTTGATACTGTGCCTTAGCCTTCCAAGGTACGACCGATCAGCGAGTGGCTTTGTTTTTCATTAGAGATTTTAAGGTGCGGGATTTGTGGGCTGTACTGTTGCTGTTGAGCTGAATGGAAAATCAAACAACGTACGAACTAATCACAAGATCCGTTCATCGTATGTGGCGAGACACGGATTTTCTTTGTCACGCTATCAGATGCACGCGACCAGACCAAATGTCCGTTTGCTTTTTTTAAAGTGAAGCAGCAGAGGATTTGATGCATTCGAGGAGCATGTATTTAGAAAGACCTGAGCTTGAATGCTTACATATGGACTTCCCTTAGCCATTGGGAAAACTCATCCAGCATAAGTCAAAGCTCTGTTTGTAGTTTGATAGGTATGGCGCTAAGTAATAGTTGTTTTGTACGCTCAAAGCTCATTTGTTCCAACCGTCGTAAATTATCAAACGACTTGGGCAGAGAACTCCAACAAAAATGAATAGAATGTTGACTTGAATATAACATGGTTTAGGCCCTAATTTTGTCAAACAAACTCTGGGAAACGTTTAAATGGGATGTTCTACTTCATCTCCATTCTTCAATGAATTTATAATGCCAAATGCCTTCTCAGAATTGGTCACATGGTATGGATGATCAATAGTTCCAGGAAAAGCAGGAAACCGAAAAATGGCTACGTTTCGTTTTGTTTTCGGGGGTTTCGGAATTATTTAAATTACGACTTCCTTTTCGAAAAGATATATTCGACATTAACATTTTATAAAGGCCTTTTGCACTCTACTGTTTCATGCAGCATTTGTCCTAGTTATGTTTTTCTTCTTTTTGCCACGCATATCATCAAATAATCCTCCAGCTTATCGATATCAAGCTTAGGGGAACGAAATTACGCTCACTAAACCCTCGATTGCTTTACTATCCCGATCCACAACACAGACACACCCAAACGCTTCGGATTAGGGACAGTTTTCCTTTTATAGATTAGTCACATCAGTGCGGTTTATCAGCGCACGTGGGTCATTCACAGTAGGAACCACCAGGTAGCCTGTTTTTAACTGAAATCGTTCGGCGATTTTAGCACAACCTCTTCCTCCTAATTATCGGATTTGGAGTACAGATGTACAAAACCCCCAAAACGTTATCAGTGGGTAAGAAGTGGTTCGATAACGCCGGAAGTAAACGTTTTCCTTAAGGGTACGTACACACACACAAACACGCCCGTAATTGGGCATCGGTGATGTGTCAAAACGATAACGTCGGTTATTAGTAAAACCATCGACAGCTTTGACAGTCGGTATGTTTGAAACGAAATTGACAGAAACCAACCAGGTACACAAACCGAAACCGAAAACCGGATCATAAAATAAAATAAATCTCCCAGCAAAAGACGCAGGAGCTCTCCTCTGCTCCATCGTTATCTGCCACACTATAATGAGCCAGACAGTAAATCGAGAGATTTGTTGGCAGCCTTTTTGGGCTCGACTTGTTTCCCGGGCTGATGTCACATGGATTGGTTGAGTACAGAAGGATTTCGGGTAATCAGTTCGAACCCCGGTACCAAGAAACCCAATCCTACTACTGCCCTAATCTATGTCGACACCGTACGCCGGGACGGTCTGCGATCTGAAGTGATTCAGATGCGATAACGGGGCCGAGCGGCGTTTGCGTTTGTTCCTCTTGGCCTTTTGCCCAGGCGTGTGATAGGCGGGACCAGACTGGCCAGACGATGACTCGGTGTTGGTGGGGAAGGTAATGCATGAATAAATGGATGACAAATTTCACCAAACGATTAACTACGGATTCCCCACTGCGCTCCGTACACTAGCCAAACAAACGAGAGTCGGAATAGCCGCAAATGGAATTATGGCATTTGGGGTGCTCTGCGGCTGCGGTGCACACACCGCACAGCAGTAGCAACATCGCTTTTTTTTTCATTTTATGCCGCGCTGTTTGGCGTTAATGATACTAATAAGCATTAGCGCGCAAAGCTAGCAGTTCCGGTGCTGATAAAAAGAACAAACACGTGCAAGGAAACCGCTCTGTGCTTTGTGTGTTATGAGTTGGTACACCCATGACCTACGAGTAGATGAAATCATTCCCACGCAATCACATGGTTTTCAATTTTATAGCAAAATAAAATTTACCTTAGAAGCTGATAGTATGCCGCCATAAATTAAATCAATCTTAAAACATTTTTGTTTGCATTACTGACACACACAAAAAAAGACCATTGTGAAAAGAATGGCGCTTATCTCGCAACTAGCAATGTGCGTGATTCCGCTGCAAATGGCCAGACGTCACTGCCATCGTAAATACTGCGAGGACCCCGGGTTCACCCCACTTCGTGATGGAAACCACTTAATCATTCTGCTTTATTTGATTTCAAAACCGTTCTTCCTCTGGAGATTTCCAAAACACGTACGTTCCACCGCACCACACCGTGGTCTGTGACTCAATCATTGCTGACATCATAATCCATCACAAATTTCAACTTCCATCATCTTGCCACCCCGCGACATGGCGAGTGATGCGGCGGTTTCTGCTTCCGCTCAAGGGTTTAACCTAATCCACCCGATGCGCCCGAAGCCCCGTCCCAGATACGTCCACCGGTCGAAAAACTGTCGGAGCAAGCGCTATATGTCAGGGCGAACCGTACACACTCATGACAAGAAAAATCGATCAAAGCTCATTAGCGTCTAACCGGTTCGGATCAGTGGCGGTTTCAAGTTCGATTGCACGTCAGTCCCTCTCCCTATACAATCGATTCCTTAGTCCGGGAGACCTAAAAAAAAAATACATCAGCAACAACCGTCAAGAACTTCCTGAGGTAACACGAAACAATTACTTACACAAGGAATATGCTTACCGAGCTAGCAAAACACGCCCAACATTCCCAGGGGGATTCATAAAACATTATCGCTTAATTTAACTTTTGTCAATCTCTGAGTCCCCGGTCATTAGCGGCCATTAGAATTTCGGAGCGAACCTAAAAAAACGCTATAATCCGCTAGCCGACATTTGCGCGCCACGGCAATTTCGGTATAATTAAGCACGCGCGGCCAGTACTCGTCACGGCACACAGTCGTGATGTTTTTGTCACGGGTGTTGCGTCTTTCCTGTGTCTGAAGAAAATTGGTTCACCCTTCTACCTTATGAGTGATTCAAATTTAGTCAACACTGTGTGTGTGTTTTTTTTACTTCTTTGCGCACGAAAGAAGTGGTTCAGCTTGAGGGCATTTATCGATAACTGTGTTGATGGTTGATTTAAACGGTCTGACTCCTTTTTTTTCTAGGCTACATCCTACACGATGCGTTCTATTTCTAGACGCATCCGACATACAGTTTAGTGTTTTATCACTAAAAAAGCAACACATTACTATCAACAGAAAGATTAGCACCGCTCATTAATGTGCGACACACGTTGTACGTACGATTAATCAAATCGTGCGTGCACTTCCTCGACTTTGATTTGATGGCCTCAAATTACGTTTGATTAGCAGCAGCACATACACACACAGATTCACATGTATATAGGGAGTGAATATGATTTATGTAATTTCTTAAAGCTCGAAGATGAACAAGGCCAACAGCCAGCTAAACGCTCCAAAATAAAACAAACAACAACTTTTTTTTTAACCTCATTATCAGCTCTCAAACAACTTGATGAGTATTCTACGATGGAATTAAACAATAAAAAGAGGTAAAGAAGGAGAGTAAAAACAAGCATGCAGAAGATTAAAACCAGCATAAGCATGTTTTTGCTATATTTTCACTCAACCGTTAAACATAGGTAAGATAATCGAAAGAAAAATTAAAACAAACTCAATCCATGTTATGCGATGGAATGTAATCATGTTGCACTGAGCATATTCAATGCAAATAAAATGAAGTGAATTAGTTATTTCTTAATTGTGTCTATATGCAATTAGTTTGTAATTTAGAATAGTTTAACAAGGGTGTAACGATTAAGTTTAGTTTGAATATAATGGATTGACGTCTTGCTCAAAGCTGCGCAGATTTAAGGCAAGGTTTCTTGCATTATAGCGCCATCGATTCATTTGGATCAGCTATGTCCAAAATATGGGCGCGAACCGGCTATGGGGCTATATCCAAAAAAGCTTTGGGACCCGGTGGTGTAGGTGACAGTGGCGCCGGTCTTCAAACGCTAGGACCGTAGTTCAAATCCCATCCGGACCTGTCCTCCCGTAGTGAGGACTGACTACCCAACTACGTGGTATCAGGAAGTCTAGTAAGCCATTTTCGATGGCCGGCATGACCTTAGAGGTCTTTAAGCCAAGAAGAAGAAGATGTCCAGAGAATATTCAAGGAACTTCAATTGCAGATTTGTTGGAAATATGATTTTTACACCGAGCAAAGAGTTTAAGAAAAGTCTTGCTCATCCTGATCTGCTGTAATCCCTCCGAGTTTTATCGCAATATTACAGTATCTGTTCAAACGTTGAATTGTATACTGGACATGTTATCCAAAACTAGCTTTTCATCTCTGAGACAAGGCATTCTTGAGAATCACCCGCAATGGCTAGGTAATCTCGCTAGTGTATACTATCTTTCTGACAGAGGGCGTCGATCGAAGAGACTCTCATATGATCTCAAAGTTATTTGGACAAAACTCTACAGCGATTATTATTATGCAATTATTATTATTAGAATCCGATTATCCAGCCAGAGAAACTGGGCAAAAACTTTCAAGCAAAAACAATTTCAAACAGTCATGTTTACCATTTTCCTGTGACATCATGGTTTTTTTTAAGGTCCCAGCTAACTGCCAAAAGTTTGTGAGGAAAGGACTAAGATTATTTTTAAAGCATCGTTTATTGATGCAAGGCTGTCAAAATTAAATGCAAAGAATACGTCTCTCACAGCTATATAATTGTTTATGAGATTTATTTCTAATGCCACGTTAATGGATATTCAATCAGTCTTTTCCTTTGGTATAACCGTCTAAATGGGAATCCCTATCCGATCCTGTTCTGTTAAAGACCAGTACTGCCACTAATGTATAGTCTACAGCATCTTATTTGACTTGTATTTTATGATATAGGATAAGTTCTCCCTCTTTGCTTTTAGGAACATTTATGAAAACAAGGTTTTTGCTCCGTGTGAGTCACTGATCGAGTCTCCAATAAAACCAAAGTTCCCTCTAGAGTTACAACCAACCTGATTAGTGATGATGTTGCCAGAATAATACAAAAAACCTAATACACATTGCTTTACACAGCAGCAAACACTCATCATTCCCGAACGAAGACTAAACAATGCAAACAGAGTATGCCCTTGCGTACTCTTGCTCCGGACCCGACACCTTTCCTGCTTCAGTGCTCGAAAATGACGTTTGGCCCTTACAAAAGGCAACACGAATCTGATCGATTTGCATGTCGACCGGTTCTGACGCAAAGCAGCAAAACAATCGTAACCACAGTTCAGTCCCGCTGTTTTCGATTAAAGTTGTGTCCGGATGCGTTCAAAGTGGCCGCTCATTGTTGTTGCGAGAGGTTTGTGAGCTTTTAGGCTCGAACTACGAACGTGGGACGGAACACGATCGTGACAGTTGCATATGGTTGAGCTGTTGATGAATGCCGAGTCGAGTTCTGTGTACTCAGCTTTACAACAACACCAAAGCTAAACGCGACAGTTTAAATTCTGAGCGTTATATCTCGTCTGGAAATTGGTGTTCCCGCTTAGTGTGACGGGAGTCGACGGACACTCGGTGGGTCATGAATTAAATATATTTCAAAAAACGCGTTCCACCACCATGCAGATCGCGAGGACGCTGCATGGACAAACACTGTGCGTCACTGTGCTGTGCTGTTCCTATTCCCATAGCGTGCGTAACGGTACAGATGATGGTTGTCAGAACAGAGTTCAACTAGATGAGTTGGCCGTTTTATGACTTTATTTATTTACCACACCATACTCTGCTCGTCATACTGCGTCAAGGCGATGGGGTTTGATGCGACAACTGCTGCTAAGCGAGTTGCTTTTTATTTGTCCACCAAACTAACTCGCCCCAGGCCAACGCTATCTTCGTGAAGTATTTTTAGAATTTCCTTTTTATTACACTCAACCCTTAACCGTAGAGTGGACTGTTGTAAGTACATACGGATAAAAAAACACAACACTCACACACACAGACACTTCCTGGTGCAAAACAACAATCGCAATCGAATCAAATCGCCTCGGTCTTTTCCTCGGGACAGGAAGTCAATTAGATGCGGTGTACGCCGCCTTAAGCAACAAAGCCCCGACGAGAGTGCGTCGGTCCGTGGCCATGCGGGGCTAAGGTAATTTAGTTTTGCGGTTTTAAGTGATTGTTTCCCAGCCCAAACGAAAGCAGAGGCGAGCAGAGGCCGACCATGCAAAGAAGATTCGCTTCTTCGTGTGTAAGGGGGCGCTTGGTTTTTCGCTTTTCCTAGGTCGCTTCATTTCATTCATTGCCGCTTGATTGAAGGCGAAATGTGCGCCACGTTCTTGACTTTCCCCCAGAAATCCTCCGCACCGCCATTCACTCACCGTTGAACCGGCCGGCCAGTCCCGAGGGTGGGCATTAAATTTCTGAAATTGATTATAGGGGCTTGCAGCAGCAGCAGCAGCAGCAGCAGCACCAACTACGGCACCGATCAGGACGGACTCTCGACAGGAGCACACCGAATGGTTGGTGTTGCTAGGAAAGCTGATGTCTGATGGGCTAGGAAGATTGCGGAAGGAGCACAAATTATACACAGTATCGTGGCGCAAAGGCACACCAAGCCAAGTTTAAGGTTCTGGTAGACGGTTTTACATAACAGCTGAACGGCGATGCCAACCATCATTACTCACCACTGGGTTGCCGAAACGTACGGTCAAAAGGAGTGGGCGGCACACGGCTTTGGTCCGGCTGGCTGAAAAGCGTTATCGAAGAGAAGAAAATAAATTAGTAGGTGTTACAGCTCAAGCACATGAATTATGTGAAATTATTTTTACTGACACACTGCAGTGAACGTGCTTGTATTTTCGCCATTGGTCGGTACGGTGCGGTAGAACGTTCTCTAAGAAGAACCATCCATGTGATTTTTCACTTTTCAATTAAATGAGGCAAAGGAGTAATATTTAGCTCAAATATTTGATGAGCCAAATTCACTATGAAGCTAGAGATCGTAATTGAAATAATAATCTAACCGAAAGAGATGAATAGATAAATTTATCTGTTTAAATGGTAAGTTTAGCTAACAAAATAAGTCTTCGTCTTGGCTTAACGACCGTAAAGGATACGCCGGCCATCGAATGGCTTACTAAACTTGCCGATAACCACGTAGTTGGATTAATCAGTCCTCTGGCTGGTGTCATTGCTCGGTGGCATGCCACTAGTTGCAAGGGAAACTTTGAAGGGATTTGACAGATGAGGTTAAACGTCAATTTTGGTCGTCTTGCAACAAATTGATCTCGCTAGTAAAAGCGCGTTTTTCTGGAAGTGACAAATTGAAGTGTAAACAAATTATTTGAAAACAAGGACATTTTTTCATAAAATTCAGCTACAGCAACAGTAAAATGGTACAACTGTAATGGCAAGCGATTTCTTATGTTGAGCCAAACAATCCAATTACTATCACCACCGGAAGTTTAGTATTCCTGTAGTACGGTATTACACGCCCGATCCACAAAAGTTTAGTGGGCAGGGGTAAAATCGTATGCCACCGAGCAATGGACACCAGCCTCACTACGGTATGACGGTCCGGATAGGATTTGAACCACGGTCCTGCCGTTTGAAGACCGGCGCCTTTGTCGCCTATATCACCGGGCCGCCCCTTCAAGCTAAGTCTAAAAAAAAAATCTTGTGCCATAACTTCTTCGTCAAATGCTAGTTTTGCATGCCCGTTTGCGTAAAGAAGTTAAAGGCATAGGACATCATCATCATAGACCTCGGTTACAATATTTCCCGTAAATTATATCTTATTGTGGATAGTGGCTGAAACTGTGTGTATCCTTTTTGTCCCCATAAGTTAGATACGTCTCGGAGACATGAATTTGGTCCAAAACATATCTCAATTGCTTCCGAGAAGAAGATGCTCCGAAGGATTTTCGTCTAGAAATCTAAAAATTCAACAAGCGTGCTTGAACAAGACCTGGCAGCATGACGAGCTATATGAGGACTCGGTAAGCTAGGCACGTGATTATTCGGACCGGACAACCCAGTTCTTAAATTCATTTTAGGTTGAAAGAATTCAAGGACTAGGATGTTGGATTGGCAGACGCTCGACGTGATTTTTTAATGTATTATTTATTTATTTTAAAATTTTATTATTAATGAGTTTTTTCAACTTTATTAGACTATACAGCAAAGCGCTGTCGTATTTAATAATAGATAAGAATAAAAAAAGAGTTAAAATTTATAAAGTATTTAGCGCATGACGTGATATCAATAAGTCTCGTAAAACATTTGATGCGTGGCATAACCTCAGCTGGTTATGCCTAAAAAGGACAACTATTTTTGAATTATTAAGTATGACAATTTATGCAATTATTAGTCTCAAGACAGGCTTGTCAATACAAACGGAAGATAAATTTACATTATGAAACCGTTCTTGTGACAGACAAGTTTCGTTAAACAATTCTTTCGCTAAATCTTCAAAATCATACAGTCAAACTAATGAAACCACCAAAAATTTAAAAAAAAATGGACACAACTGTTCTTGTTGAGAAGATATTTTGTGTTGTAGCTGATGTTTAGTATATCAAAATTATTTTTTTCAACTCATATGATCGATGATAGCAGAAGCGATGATGAAAGAACGGAAGATCTTATTAAACAACGTCGGCTGATTCCTAGTATGTTTGATCCTTTGGAACTTACTAATCAAGCGTGAGTTCAACCTGTGAAACTTTTGTGTAAAACCTTTTTGATATGTTCTCGTGGTTGTTCTTTTCAGATTTAAGAAACATTTTCGTGTATTGAAGGAAATTCTTAATGAGATTGAGCCAAAGTTTCCGCCTGTAAGGGCAAAAGGACTCACGCCAAAAGAAATGTTGGCTGCTACGCTGCGGTTTCTTGCAGAGGGTTGCTCAACCAACATTCTCCGTGGCATTTACCAAGTGTTTAAATATTTTGGAAGCAACGTTTTCGCCCAGATACATTTTATTAGAAATCTTGAGCAGCATTATATATTAGATATATATTTATCTACATATTAGAAATCTTGAGAACAAATGAGCAGCAAAATGCCCGACGATACCTTTTTCTCGTCCTTTTCTTCGGGAAGATCATTTCTGAAGTAAACTACTCGCATTTTGGTAGGAACTGCATAAGAAAATGAACTGGAAACACACAGTTTGGCGCCTTTCCGATTCGAATAGGTGACGGAAAACAGTCTGACAAATACTAGTCTCCGTTTGAGTTAGAGAATACAAATTCTTGACAGTGGGCTTGTAAGTCTGCCTTTCGTTAAGTTTTTTTTTTCCAACAGACCAAACAAACGGCTGCCATAATTAGAATATTCCGTATTTGCAAACTTGTCTCGACAATTTGTATGTTAAAATGAGGCATTTTATCTAGTGATGAGGAGGTTTACATCATTGACGATTGTAGCATTGATAATGAGTTTGAAAACACGAGTGAGTTCAAATTGCAATGTAAATACTGAGTTATAACAGAAAAATATATCAAACGAGAAGAAAATTTACATAAAATACAATCAATCATTAAACATGAAGAGGATTTTTTCACACGTTGGGTAATTGACATTTTCTTTTATATGCGTTTTAGCAAAGCATTGCCTAAAAGCCTTGCTCTGCTTTAACGATTCAAATGACTCCAACATTCACAATGCATAGAACGCCAACAATATTTTCCAAATAACTCAACTTAACTCTATTTTTATTCTTGCAAACCGTACCATACAGCAACAACAACGAAATAAACGAGTGCAATTACAACCGCTCAAACGATTACGGCACAAATTTACCACACTTTGCATTTACAAATACTAGTTGTGGTTTCAAGCTGTCTGCTCACTCAATCTCTCACTCTAGATCGAACTAAGTTGTGTGAAAGATCGAACGACCGACATCAAAACAATTCAGCTGTGGCAAAGTATCCATGCGAAACGGCTATTAAACACTAATGTGGTTTTAGCTTTTACCTTCCAGGTGCGGGCCACGTACGTACGATTCAGCAGGGATTGGTAACATTTGTCGGAACCCCACGGGACTAAACTTCATGCAGTTGCACCCGTCAAACAAATTTAAAAAATACACAGAGGCTTCATTTTTTGAACCTCCGTTACGGCGACCGACCCAGGCAACGCAAACAACATCGCAAACCGAAACCACCGCAGCACCGGCCAACTGAAATCCGTTGCATTTTGGAAAACCAAACCACGAAACGGGAAACCGAACCTCGATCTCGAACCACTCGATCGTGTCTGCATAAATATTTAATGCTTGGAAAATGCATATTTAGTTTCACCTCCTGTTTACCCGCACCCTCCACACACCGCAAGGTTCATATTTCCATTTCTCGCACCCACCAAACACAGCAAAAGGCACGAAACCGGGAGAGAACCATAACAAAAAAAAAATTTAAACCAACACCCTCGTCGGCACGGTTGTACAATTTGAAAATTTAACTCTCATTAAACATTCATTTATTGATTTTGGATCTTTCCGAAACGCGCATAGAAGCAGTGAAATTCGTCCATTTTTTCAGCACCAGTCTCCGCTGAAGAAGCATCGGTGGAAAGGTGGAAAAATATGGGAAAGGAAAACGGGCGTTCTCTGAATCGTGCCACCAAGAACACATCTCCGGGTTTCCGTTCATAAAAGGGTAAATATGCTTTGTGAATCAAATACAGAGAGATAGAGCGAGAGCAGGGTAGGGAGGAAAGATGCAGTGCAGGGGAAAAACAGCATACAAGCGGTGTGGCTTAACTGCTTCGTGTTAACCTTTTCCTGCTGGCCTCCATGGGCTGCATCGAAATGAGGAAAGATTGCATTCCCGGTAGGTAGGCGAGATGAGGCGACGACGGTGGGCTTTGTTTGCGAAGACGAAACGGATCGAATTCCGGCTCGCCCAGCAAGGGGAACAGAACGGAAGAGAACGCCAAAGAGTGGGGGAAATGCCGCGGACCATTTGTAAATATTTATCTTTCGCCCGCCAGCGGAAAAGGATGATTATCTTTGAAAACTTAGCCTGGACCCCGGTGCCGGTGCGTGTTCGGTCATGCCAGTTCTCAGATCTCAGTCTGCCGCATTTTGGGTTTTATTGTGTTTTTAGTCGGGTTTGGGAGGTTGTTGGGTTTGAATTTTTTTTTCGTTTGTGTAGTTGCTCTGCCGAAGACGGCTTCACAATTCTTCGCGCCTGTAAGAAATTTTGCACAAAATAAGGGGCCAAGATAGCGCGAAAAGGAAAACAAAAACAGAAGGGAGTAAAAAGCTAGTCAGCCGGCCGGATGCAATGCATTTTGCAGCCGCGGGCAGACGTGCACTGCGGGCGGATATCGGGCAACAAGAAAATCGATCGACTAATTCGTCAATTGCACCGGTGAAGAATGAGAACCACGCTCACACGATGACGCGATGCGCGCGCTATCGCAACGGTCGATGGGCAGTATGGAATGGAATGCTGGCGACCCTTTTCTTTCTCGGTTGAGGTTGGCTCGAACAACCTACCATCGGCCCCGATGTCGCGAATCAACGCGTTAATGTTTGTTTGACCACTTTTGTTTGCTTAACCTCGTTTACATGTGCGAGGAAGGGCGGGTTAGCGTGAACGGCGCGAAAAACAGGGACGGATTCGGTCGTCGTTCGGTTGAGTTGGTTGACACGGTGTCTAAAATGATTGTTATTTGGCAAACGCTAGTTGTGTGTTGTTGCTGTGGTGCTCGATGTGGCACGAAATAATTAGCACTGCTCACGGGTCCGGTCGGTGTGCGGTCTCAACGTGCTACGATGACGACGGCGACCCACCAAAGCCAATGCCAAGTCACACGTATGCACAAGCGGACGGACGAGCACATTACCCGGCGGTGTTGGAATTTTTCACCAACGGAAACACAAACCATGCGGCCAGCATCGGATCTTCGGATGTGTCCACACTGTTCGAGGTATTTACAGGGAAATGGATATCGAATGGAAGCTAATTGCACTGCGACAAATGACGCATGTGGCATACAGTCAAACAAACAGATGCTTGTTTGATATTAACTCGTGTAAAATGGGAAGCAATCCAAGGCGTGTTGGCTAATCTTTGTTAATTAAATTGATAAGCGTCAAGATCCAACGATTTAATGCGTCAAATGAAATAGATAAAGCCATCAGGCTAGATACGTGGGCTACGACTCTTCGAAAAGTCTCAAAAACTAATAATACTTCATCTAATGAATGCAAGAAAAATCTGTATCATGTATATACAAGTTCGATAACGATAGCATTCCATAAGTAAAGAGAACTTAATGACTTACTTACTTATCAGGCGCTACACTCGCTTTGCCAAGACCGCTAGGCCTGTCGCAGCAGAATCCGGAACCGCTCACGGTCCCGCACCATCGTCCGCCAATCCGTTATCCCGGCCTTGATGGCGGATGATTCCACGCCATCCTTCCACCTCAATCTGGGCCTACCACTCCTCCTCTATCCGTGTGGACGGCCTAAAAGGACTTTCTGAGATGGGAGATCGGAGCCTGGCGAGCCTAATTCGCTGCACGCCAGTGAGGTCGTCATACAGTTCGCATCTTCCTCTCGAACACGGTTAAGAGGGCTTCGTCTGTTTTGGACAGGGTCCATGTCTCAGAGGCGTATGTGGAGACTGGGACTATAAAGGTACGATACAGTCCCAGCTTCGACCGTCGCAATAGGTTTTTTGAGGTGAGATGTTAGCTCAGGCTGTGGAATGACTGGCTGGTTGCTAGCATCCTAGCATGCAACTGCTGTTTTCAATGCTGACTTTTGACCCAAGTTAAGAGAAAACTCAAGATAAAATCAGGAAATTCAAAGAGGAATTCGAAAGGTCAGTTAAACGAATCGGTATGTAATTCAGTATTCGAATGGTAACCAATTTTCAAAACAAGTCCGGTGAAATTCTCATGACATGCCCAGGGTAAGCGTGCCTGACAAATTCGCTGCATGATTGTGAGGAAACTGTACAGTTTCGTTAATTTTGGACAGAGTCCATGCATTTTGATACTTAAAGTTCTACACATTAGTGGCGGTTCAAGTCCCTTCGAAGACTTCAGTTGACAAGCAACATCCTGGTTGTGGATGCAACAGTTTGACAGAAGAAAGGAAGAGTTTAAGGCGATATTCTAAGTCTGGTGGGTAGAAGATGCAAACCAAGGAAACGAAATATTGCATTATAAATATTAGGCTACTCTACAACTATCGCCAACAGTTTATTTGCCAAGGCATTACATCAGTCATTAAAGACACAGTGACACTCAGTGCATTTCTCTGTGCAACTTTAGTAAAACAAAATTAGATTAACAGTTTGGGGCGTTTATCAACTTTTTAAGACACTTTTTATAATTTTATAGTTGAAATTACAATTGATTCGACCTCTTTCCCAGTGTTCCATCGGCTCCAATGGAATACAAAATTGCTAATTGCACTGTTTGCTAATATACCTTTCAGTTCATTCAGGCCGAATTCAAACCCGTTTTAATGTGTTTCAGGTGGATCCCTAACAAACAAACCCTACCCCTATTTACATCTGGCCAATGTGTCCCAGCGGAAACGCAATTGACGCAAATTACGGAGCCATTTTTAGTTTGTTCTTCTTGCTCTAAAGCTGCACATTACTCAAGCGAACTGGTAACGAATTGAAACGAATCGCTCCAATTGATAGGTCGAATAAATGAATGCATTCTACTACTGCTGCTTGCGCTCATCTGAAAGGGAAAATCCCTCCACAACGTTTCGGATGCAAATCGCGACGAACGAACTCTGGTTATCCCTCACCCTAGTCGGGGTTCACACACGGTGCGCTAATCTGTTAATCAGTTCAGTCAGTCACTGAGTCGATTCGCGATTGCACGATTGCTGCATTTTTATTTTTCTTTCGTACCTTGGCGAAGGTATTCGGTTTCAGCCGATAGTTGGATACGGAGGGCGTAACCCGAACCCGTTCTTCGGTGAAATACCCATCTGTATCTTTGAACTAACAGGGGCATAAAGCAGAGAAAGAAACCGGAATAGTTCCCAGTTTTCTTTTCTGTTCTACTATACAAAACCGTTTACTGTGCTTAGAAACTTCATTTTGGATTCTTTCCGTTAAATGTGTATACAATCTGCATGGCCTCTGTCCGTTTGCTGGTGCGTTGCTGCATCCCATCATCCATTTGCATCATTCATTAGCATTTCATTCACGGAACAGCACACTGAAACCACACATCCCCGGACGAATATGGAAAAGTTCCGGCTGTCATCGGTCGCGATGGTGGGCTCGACCCCCCCGAGCACTGCATGCACAATGCACCCGGCGTGCATTAGCATTTTGATCGAGGTCATACGTTTGGTTTGGTTACATCTTCGCTTCGCCATCTTCTGCTCAAACTGGTCTCTAGCTCTTGCTCAGCTGTGCAGAGTTGGTGCGAATGCACCTTCGGTTACCACACTCAAACTCTCTCGACATCTACACTTTCGGGCTGGCAAAAATCATTGCAATTGCATTCCTGTTTTCTTCTGCGCTCGGCCATTCTGAAGCACCCAGTCTCCGTTCGCGTTTTTTCTTTCTTTCTTTCTTTTCGCTTACGTACACAACGTACATCCTTCTCTCGCCGTGCTGTGTGGATCATTTATCTTAATGAATATACAGCGTGTAAAGCATGATTTATGAATCAGATTAATTATCACCATGTACACAACACTTTTTTCTGCCGCTTCGCTTCTGCACACGTCTGGCACGTCGGCTTGGTGGGCTTCTTTCCCGCACCTTGACTACATGCGGATATGTACGGCTAATTCCTGCCTAGAAACTTGTGATGGCCGTTGTGGAGTAAACGAAATGTGGCGGCCATCGTACAAATAGCAAGCGCGCCCGTCTCGCATGCGATCCCCGCATTTTGTCGCATAGTGGCATTAATTTTGTATCGATGACATTTTAACTTGCCACACACACACATGCGGGTCCGCAGCTTCGTCCGACGAAGACGAAGAACAGCGTGACTCGGATGACATAGATATGGGTCCCGTGCACTGGGTGAAATGTGGATCAATAACAATTTAGAATTTCTCGGTCTAGCTTGGTCCGCTGCTGAAACATGAATCAGATTGATTTCAGCAACTTTGAGCAACATTCACATCGGGTAGGTACACACATCAGCATTAATCATTCGATTACAAAACAGAACAGATTTTATGTTTCCGATTTCAGCTGCGATACAGGATTGGAATGAATTTTCAACACGCAGCATCATTGGGAAGGCTTCGGCGACGAGTTAAGTGAACAGTCTTTAGTTCGAAAAAGAAATTGTTTTCGTTTTTGACCTGTTTTGTTGATAGTTTAGGCTACATCTGCTTTTTAAAAAGAGTCAAAAGCATACTAAACTAAACTAAGGAATCTCGCGAAGGTAGTAATGGTATAGATTGAGCCAGTTTAAGAAGCAGCATTTGCTGGGGTATTTTATAGTTTAATAATGTCTGATTTCGGGGCGGCCAGGTGGTGTAAGTGACAGCGGCGCCGGTCTCCAAACGGCAGGACCGAAGCTCAAATCCCATCCGGACCGTCCCGTAGTGTCCGGACCCGTAGTGAGGTCTGACTAACCTCACTACGTGGTATTCATAAAGAGTCAAAATGGCCAGGTCGTTCTTAGGAAAAAAAATGTCTGATTTGATTTAATCCAAGATGAAAAATCCCAGATATTGCAAGATAGACTGGTCTCGATCACCGTAGAAATAGTTTTTGTTTAATCTTTGTCGACTGTCCGATGAGCTGGTCATGTGATGAGAATAACATCAGAGGACTCTTCCCGTAAAATATATGTGTGCCAAGAAAGCTTGGTACGTCCCGGAAATTGAATTGACAGCTAATGGCGCCTAACCATTATTGGCAACAAGGACTTTTATGCATCAGGCTAAGTCTATGAATCGTATTTAGAGGTTGATAAGGAAGTTTTTTGTAAAACGTTACTCGCCTCCTAATGTTTAAAATATTTCATTATAAAGTTAGGTTAACATTTGTCATTCTCGAATCTCTATTCATCGCATTATCGTTAAAACAAAATTCTCATTTATGATTTAAACGAGTAATAAAATTCCTCACCAATTCCTCACCTGCATCAGCTCCAAGCTTTTAAAACGCGAAACATAAAGACACCTACCAACAAAGAATCGTTGGTTTAACTTTTCCTCAAAACACCTCCTAGCAGCCAACAGAAACGAAATGATCGATCGATCGGTACGCAAAGTTTCGAGCATTGTGAGAAATTCAAACGCAAAAAAAAGTAATCAATCGTCTTCTCCTTCTACAGTTGCTTTTTTATGATAAATAACACTGGCACGTTGGAAGATATGACGATACCGCGCTACACAGCGCTAAAGTCATTTCCGGTCCCGGAAGGGCATTCATCAGATTGGCAAAGAGGTTTCACCTTCTTCCCCCGACTTTGCTGGGGGAGGCACAGGATGTGCTTGGTGATCGTACGAATATAAATCAATTAAAATTAATTAAACGCGATTCCGGCAAAACTTTTTCACACCGGTGCGCGAATCGTTTCGTTTTTTTGTGTGTGTGTGTTGCATTTTTGTGGCCGGAGGAACGCAAATGCTCTTCTTCACGTCATTCACGGATGGTTGCGGTAGTAGTGGTGGTGAAAAGCAGCATTAAAAAACCCACCCACCACCCCATAGCGAGAGCTGCCAGTCGTTACTTCGTGTCAGTTTGTCTCGTTGAATAATTCAACGAAGACACGAAAAATGAATATGAAAATGTCGGCCAGTCGAGGTTGTGCCGGTACTTAGACGACGAAACGGCCCATAAGGGACTGTGTCATTACGGATATTCTTTACCCGTCGTCGGTTGCCGGCGGCACGGGAAACTCCTCGACTTCGGCGAGGTCCCGCGGCTAATAAACGTAGAATGTGCGCGGGGTCTAACGGTCGTTTCGATCCGCGTAGCGCGATGAGCAAAGCCGGATTCTCCCTGAATGGTGCAAATTCTCCGGCATAGGCGCGGAACGAAGCACTATAAAGCAGCACTCACGGTTTTGGACGTGGGTGTGCATTGCTAGGAAACGGTAAAACGATTTAGTGCGCACTATATACCGAAAACCAAACGCGACCAGGAACTGCTGGCCTCGTGAGTGTTGCCGGGCCGAACGATAATTGTTAGCTGTCACGTTTTTTGCTTCTTCTTATCACGTGACTGTCATTGATTCATGCTTCACGAAATTTGAAACGTTCACTGCGCTAGTGAAACGCTTCAATAATGTTTGGAATGCTAGAAATGAAGCTCTTTTTAAGCAAAATACTGGTAAAGTAAATCATGAAGCAAAACATCAAAAATGAAAGTCCCACCCACCACCACCTTTCAAACAACTTCAACAACAAACTTTGCCTCCTGTGAGGTTTGAACTCACGACCGCTGGTTTACGAGACCAGCGCTCTACCACTGAGCTAAAGAGGCACATGCATCGTTACGATCCCCAAAACAGAGGAGACTTCCCCACCCAAATCTAGCGCTCCAAAGCCGTGGTTGCTTTAAATTTGCTTCACAAAAAAGAACTGCGACTACGAGGGTCTCAAGCCGCCAAAAGCTTTACTTTTTCTGGCAGGGTGTGCGTTTTAAAGCAGAATTTAAAAGGCCCCGAGCTAAAGTCTTGCTTCAAAACCACACCTCTTGCCGTTTCTTTACAAGGGTCCACACTTTTACATTTACTGCGTGCCCTTTAAAGGTGTACCGACCTGGACTCTAAATATGCTGCCCACACCCACCATTGCACATATGACCGATTTCGGAGGTTAGCCCACTTTGTAATTGCTTTTGCACCACACACACACACACACACCCGCATTTGGTTTCGGTACGTTTTTTTCTTCTTCCGTCCGGCCCGGATTTGCGGGCCGTTCCTGGTCCGTTCCTCACCATTTGCTTGTTAGATTAGTCGGCATTTTCTTTCCTCGCTTGAGGCCTTTGCCCGTTCGCTTTCGAGTCGAGTCAAGGTCGGCTCGAGTGTGTGGCAGAGTGCGGGGAATGATTGCGGGGTGCCGCGCTGTGCCAAAGCATCATAATTCATTCCACGGTTCGCCGTCAAGAGTTGGAACACCGTTGCGTCCTGACTAAAATGACGAGCGTCGATAGCGATCAGCAGCGATCAACGGTGCGATCATTCATTAAAATCGAAATCAACGATCGCATATTTAACGAGTGTGTGTGTGTGTGTGCAAAGGCAGTTTGGAAATTAGTCAGCATTCGTACGGAAAAGCGATGGTTGTACGGTAGTCTATTACCGAGGGGATGATTTCCCTACAATCACGCACGCTCACTAATTCGTGAGCGGAATGGCATTGATTGGCAGCACTGAACGGCGTATCATACTTGCCAAAATCATGTAATTTTGCCTCCTTTCCGCTCTCGTCCTCATTCGTTCATCTACTGCATCACATCAAATTGTTTGCCGTTCATAATTTACGGAAAACCCGTGACCATCTTCGTTCGCAGTCCGTTTAGGGCGACAGCGACGGGAATAATAAATCAGCTGCCGAGCGTATCGCGGCGTAGCGCACGGTTGCGATCGTGAACATTACATTGGTGATCATGCGAGGACGCCGTCGTGGTTTTTACTTTTCATTTCGTTCGTTCAGCGAGCTTGAGAAGCGGTACTGTACAGAGAGATCGTGACTACTGGAGGAATTTGTGTAGCAGCGATGAAACCAGAAACCTACCTCAAACCCCGTTCATATGTGGCATGCGCTTGCGAGCGTGATGCAACAATTTACATCAGCAACAGTGTGTTCTCATCGCGGAAGGACTGGGGGGAGGAGGGGGCAAAAATGAATTTAATAAAGATCTTGCTGTTTATTTGTCTGTTCTTTTTGCCCGCCGTAGAAGCATCACGCTGATTTATGGTTTTATTTAATGCAATATGCAACAATCACGATGCACGACTGTTTAATTTGGAGATATAATTAATCGATCGCAAAAAAGCACTCTTGTGCAGTGAATCAACGCATAGGCGAACTTTGGAAGATATTATACTTCAATCGGCTGAAAGATGCTTGAATCTATGAATGCAAGAAGCATTCAACTAAATGAATTCTCAAGTATTAAAGGCCTCTGAGACTCTTGGACTCATAAACCGAAAATCTGTAACACCCCAAAGATAATCTTGTTCGATTCTCGAATTCGGCAAGCAATCATAAAGAGGATCAGCAAATTTCAATTTTTCAAAATAGAAAACGGGACACTTACTGCAGTTGACGGTTCAGGAGTGCTTCATGCTTATTGCAGCAATCAGCTGTCAAATTGACAGATCACAGAGAGTGTTTTGTGGACAAGAACCATTTTGTGCTGGTCTAAACAACTGCAACTTTTCGCTTCTTTGAACTATTCGCTCTACCAGCATCGTTTAAGAACTTTGTTTTACGTTGGAAAAATATTCGTTTGCTGAAAAAAGTGTTCGTTTTGCATTATCGTAACATTACAAGGTAAATTCACGTTGTAATTATCTATTGACGAAGGTCAGTTCTGATGCTTTCTTTATATTTTTGTTACCAAACACCAAAGTGACAACTCGAAATGGGGCTCGAGATTTCGTGCAACCGGAAGGATTTATGTGGATTTACAATAGAGGTGGAAAACCACGGTCTACCACGCCAAGAGCAGACACTATGATCGTAAGAAGCATGAAAGGAATCCTTTCAAATCTTCGTTCAAGGTGCGAATGGATATGCAGTTGAAGCCGGATTGTTCTCTCGACAACCGACGAAGAAAAGCCTCTGATATCACTTAGGAACCGGAATAAAATACTGCTGTTTGTTCTATCTCATATTGATTGGGATGTGCAGGCAAGGCAACAGTCTTGGGATGTTTGGGATGTTGCGAACAGTCTTGATCCAATTCATCAAATCGGGGGAATAATGGATCGTATCATGCACAATGACATCCAGAAAAATGTTATTATGCCTTATGCTGCATGCAATATGCCATTTAAATGGATATTCCAACAAGAAAACCATCCCAAGCACACCGCCAAAGTCGTCAAACAGTGGTTTGAGGATTACGAAACCATGGAGATGAACTGGTCGCCCCAATCTTCGGATCTCAACCCTTTAGAGAACCTGAGGGAGATCGTGAATCAGCAAATTGATCGTGAAGGTGTTCGACGCAAGGATCAGTTGTTTGCAGAAATCAAAAAGCAGCGTGGGCAGCAATTCCACAAAATCAAAAATGATCTCCTGATCGAGTCTATGCATCGTAGATGCAAGGCTGCAATTTAAAACAAAAGATTTGCCACGAAATATTTAAAGCCAATTTGGCTAAAAACATGCGAAGTTTAACTTGTTTTGTCCAGAAGGAAAACGTTGATTTATTATGTTGATATATTTTTTCATGATAAGGCAAAGAATAAGGAGGAAATGCCTTATCAATATGTGAAAATCTACTCAACACAAGCGGTGTTTACAATACGGCACTGGACCGTAATAATCAAATGTAAATAAATAAATAAATAAATATTTTTTCATGAATAGTTATGTATATATAATGAAGTTTTTGTTTTAATAAACGAGAAAAATGCTGTTTCAATCACCTTAAAAACATCTTTCTCACAATTGATTTATTATGTCCCTTATTATGAAGGTAGGCTTTCATAATTGTGATTGATTTGTTGCACTTGTTTTGTCCAATACTGTACATACTATTTTTTGATCGTTTCTACTGTAATTATAGACTTGAACCAATTAAAGTTAATGTTAAATCCCGATCAGATAATGCTTTACTTGAATTATTTATACCACGTAGATGAATAGTCAATCCTTCAACAGGAAAACGATCCAGATGGGATTTTATTTTCGGTTTTTTTTTTCGTGCAAAGAGCGGTCGCCTCTGCCAAAGGACCACCAAGACATAATTTTTTAAGTTTTATTGATGGTAGAAGCTTCCGAAAAGGAGAAATAAATGTACAAAGAATATTGTTTAAATTGATTTCCATGTTCCCCGTTTTTATGCATTTATCGGCTACTGATTGCGATAAGACGTCGAATGACCGTAATTAAATATCTGCAATGAAATCTTTCATTTGATTGGTAATCTACTTAGTTTTATCACTATTTAGCTCCTTTATTTAACTTCCCTCGAACATCGTTACATCAGTCAGGTGCAACTCGTTATTTAGTGTTTTAAAAAATTTCAAAGAAATCGGAAATCTGTATCTCAGTGTTGAACTTTGTCTGTCACAGTGCATCTACCACCAACAGATTTCTGTAACAATTTTGTTCTAAAACCACCAATCAAAACACTCTTTTTGAGCATCATCGTTTACTTACTACTTCCCCTTGGCCATAGAATAATGTTATAAGATCATCTCTAAAGACCGACCAGGGTTTGCTAAGGTTTATTAGCCATCTGTCGGAATCTTTTCAAAGACGCCGACCGTCACAGCAACGATTCCATCGCAGACATCGAGTTTTGTATATTAATGTCTATCTTTCTCAGGATATTCTTCATCATTAAGATGGACGCTTTAATCGCTGGATGAAAAAAAGCAATCATAAAACCACCAAACAATCAATTCACGCTTTTCTCATCTGCAACATGCTGCAATTAAGAATCACATCGCACTAGAGGTTTTCGGCTATCTACAAAAGTGCAAAAAGTTTATGGTCGATCATCAGAATGTTGACCTCACTATTTACAACTTACTCGGCCAGGGATAAAACAGTGTTGCTGCTTAAAATCCTTTGATTACACTGCAAAATTTGATCGATACACAAAAGGTATGTAATAAAAACCGAGTTTGTGTAATTTCTACGAAGTAAGAGAATGGAAAATGGTGAAAATTAGTGATTTTAATGAATATGTTACTCGAATGGAATATAAGATATTTTAATTACACTTAAAGCATTGCATGAAACACCCTTGTCGTAAACGCAAAAAGAAACATTTTTTAATGCCATAAAAATAAAATAAAACTCATTCCAACTATCGAACCAATGCAATAAATTTCGTTCACACCACGGTTCACCGATGATGAGTGACGCTTTAAAAATGCGATTGCAAATATTTTATTCCGTTTTATTTTTCCTTTATTGCTTTCACAAATTTTACCATCCATCAGCAGCATCAATCTGGGACGAATGCAATTATGGCGCACGATGACGAATGAATTTTCGATTTATTCGTCACATTCTCCGGGTCATCCACAAAAAGACCGATCTGCCCGATAAATAACATTACATTGAATCCAATTAAACGGTTCGTACCAAGGTCCTTTTTGCCACCGAACCCACCCTGCCCTGCTCTTCTGCGAGTCTACATGAAATTGCTTTTTGCACATTGCAGAACGTCCATTTGGCCTCCGTCGGCCGTCGAGGTTCAATAAAACGGTCAGCAGCTAATTAATCTTCAATTTTATGGATCTCCCTCGGCTGGATATCGTGCGGTTTAGCAAAAGCGGTGACGAAACTGTGTGGAACCAACTTGTGAATATTCTCATAATTATTACAGCATCATTTTCATTTTCATCGGAGGATAAAGCGACACAATCTTGAAAGTTTTCTTGTAAATAAGACTTATAAAACTGTCTGACTGAAGGTGCTAGCATTCATTGTAATCTCTAGCTGTGCAGATATTTGAGCAAATCGCTAACTGATTGGTGATTCAGCGGTAAGTGAAAGTTGATCCAGTCAACCTAATGACAAATATAACGAGAAATAGTCCCAAGAGGTTTAAATACAAGAAGTTATGGACACTTCGAACATTGACGTCAATCCGATGGACGACCAAACCACCTCAAAGTAGTGGCCCAATTAACCGAAGATGAGCCTATCCCGTAATAACACCGAAACGCCCTGCAGGCAGGTTTCACTATGGATTACATGCCTTACATCTTCATGGAGCATAATTCAACCGTTTCCGCGTACTGACGCCAGCAATTCATGACCCGTGACGAGTTTGGAGCGTATGATATTTCAACATCCTTCCCATTCTCCATTACACCGAATTGAACTAAATTCATGGGAATTGGCTCATTTGGTGCGCTGCCTGGCTGCGGCGTGCAGGCCTTACGAACTGCTTCGCATCTGGTCGGACGGTTTCAATTGCTCTTTCGGTTTTATGCGAATATCTGCCACTCGT
Organism: Anopheles maculipalpis; assembly: GCF_943734695.1. NCBI lineage: Eukaryota > Metazoa > Arthropoda > Insecta > Diptera > Culicidae > Anopheles > Anopheles maculipalpis. The sequence continues at coordinate 50,203,074 of NC_064871.1, forward strand.
TTAGCCGGTTACGAACCGGGAGAGAACGTGTTTCAAATTCACGTGCCCTCGGTACCGGTAGGAGTCTGGGCATCGTGATTCGAATGGCAAAAACCACCATCCCGCTTACCAGCACTAAATCCCACACAAACGCACCCGAAACGGATGTCAGGTTTCTGGGAAAAGTTTATCATTCTGGCTAGAGATTGTTCTGAAGTGTCGGTTGCCAGTCCGTTTCTGCGGGCAACGAAATTGAAAGGAGAATGTGCCAAGCGCGTCCTACCGGAGCCCAGCATGATTTATTGAAGTGAGCGTACGGGGTGTAAAAGTTCGTTGTGATAAAAACCAAGCTGATTCGCTTTCTTTCCGGTGATGCTCTTAGACAAGTAACGCTTCGGTTAAAACAGTGTGACCCTGTTTCACCAGATACTTGAACGAAAGAAAAGGATTCAGCGTCTGTAGAAGTTATTTAAGATGGGAATAAATAAGGAGATAAGAGAAATATTTACACAAGATGTTATCTAAACTTTTAAATAATTCAGAATGAATCTCGAGACGCTTACAAATAGTTAGCTTCAACATTCAGGATTTACTATCCAGCTATGGGAATAAACAAAGTCGTAAGAACCAGTCATGCCACGGTACCTCTTGACATTGTAGGGCGTAAGTAGCAGGAGAAAATCGAAATCAGATAAATAATTTCAAAACCTTTCACCGGTCACCATTATTTGCATTCATTTGGCATTAAAACTTACGACTTTCCTCGCCGATTTGCACACAAACAAATCCAGCTAGGAAAATATTTAACAACTCTAACCTCTTAAAATTTCAAACCTCCTACCAGGATACGACGTTTATCGAGTGCATCGAGTTGTAATTTAAGCAAACATGCTTAAATTACAACTTTTGCATTTGATATCGATCCCGAGTTTGTCTTTCCATTTCGAACCTTTCTCAAAACTCTCGAATGGTTTGGCTGCTCCCAATCGAACGTGTGCACCGCAAGAACACAGGGGTGCGCGCTGTCCAAGATTCATTACCAAACATGGCCATACCTCTCGAACAAAACACGGTTCGCATTCCGAATCAATCTATTTCCAAGTGGGCCAAGATTGAGTTTCATTCTCCAATGCCTACCCTGAGACCTAGCATGTCCCAACCATGAGTCAAATTAGATTTACTAACAAAATTCTCCAATTAACTCACAGCAACCGTTGTAGGGAAGCGTCGCAATAAAGTCCTGGGCTCCAAGTTCTGCTATTCCCGGTAGAGTCCGGTTTCTTGAGCCGGACATGAAAAGAAGCCGTGGTCCCAACGCGGAAAATAAGCACTAACCTCAAAACCTCAAGCCCGGCAAGAGGGAAGAAATTGACATTAGTTCGCGGTTTTGCATAAGTGTGGTGGTGGTGTCCCGGGTCGAGAAAAGCCGTCTACCGTCAGGACGAACAACAGACTGACTGAAGCACTGAAGCCTGCTTGTATGATATAAATATTAATTCGATGGTCGCCTCGGTACCGTTGTAAAGCGCGATGTAAATTGTGTTGCCGATGTTTTTGTGGCCTGATGCGCTTGTCTGGCTTCGAGGAAGCCCGGGTCGTTCAGCGTTCGTTACTTTGTTGCTTTCACGTCGCAACAGCAGCAGCAGTTTCTCAGACCATTTTCTTCAGTACACACGTTTGTTGGCCACAGAAAACCGCACACCAGATCACCCCCTCCCCGTGCATCTCACCGTCTTGGTTTGGGAAGATTTTGCATTTGAATTTCCACTCGAACGGAAAGTTCTGCACAACTTCAAAAGCAGACCAACCAGCAGTCGTAGCATTGCGTTTGTTTATAGTCAACCAGCTCTCTCTCTCTCTCTCAGCTGCAACATCGCGTCTTTCAACATCCGAAGCTGTTTGGGAAAATTCTCCCCCCTGTCCAACATCCTGTGTGTTTCGGATAATCAGGGAACAGAGCGTCGAAAACAGATCGCACTGCCTTTCTCTCCGCATGATGTCCCATCCTTGGAAAAACGTTTATTTCATGCCATAAAAGAAGAACGGGTCTCTACTTAGCTGCTTCTGATGCTTCCCTGCTCTATCTTGATGCTCGTTTCATCCCACCAGCAGCAAGCGTAAGATAAATAGAAACGATAATTAATTCGAAATTGTTCGGATCGACATTTCGTCGTCATCATTCGTCGTCACCAAGCACCGCCAACTCGACCAACCTTAAAGGCTTTTCACTTCTTTGGACATATTCATCGCAACAGATCCCCGACCTTGTCCGTCCCACCCATCAAATACGCGCTATTTATGCGCTAAACTGAGCGCAGCTTTCATCGCAGAGAACCGACGTCTGAACGCAGCCAGCGTAGAACCGAACCGACAAACAGTGTACCACCGGCATATTTCGGAGAGCTCATGCACGGGCGATGGTAAATAAAACTGAAAAGACCCAATGATGAAGCTCCGCACAATGCTTTCCTTCCTTCCAAAGGGAAAAAAGGGGAGGCCACTCTTCCACATCAAGCAGGAAGTGGAGTTGTTTAAATATTGTACGGACAGAATAAATAAGTTTAGCACACTTCCTGCATTTTCTCCAACCCAGAATGCCTTGCTCCTTCTGCTTCTTTTACACATTCTGCTATTTATTTATTTTTTTCCTAATGGAAGTATCTTACGCCCTTAAAGAACTTTGACGAAACAACACAAAAAAACGACATTCTAGCATCAACGTCTCAGGACACAACCATTCAGGATGACACATTTCACTATTTGCAAGCAGCACAAGTTGGCGAACATTTCTTTTAATCTCGATCATGATTGAACCCGCGTGCACAGGAAGAGTGCTTTAAATCATTCTCAACTTCCCCTTAAAACACATTTTCCCCGAAAATGGGACAAATTTTGAGCAAAAAATTCGACCCAAACCCCTAGCCAGAAACACCTTTCTTTTGGACTCCTCATTGTGTAGCGTTGCGTCCTCTCTGCGCGTGCATATGATGATAAATTGCTTCCTTTTCACATTCAACGTAATCAGACGTCTCGGGATGTGCAGAAAAGCATTGGTGCAAAAATCCAAAGCCTCAATGTTCGGAACACACAAAAAAAGGCAATTAATGGCAATGGTTTTCGGTGCAAATTGGTGTGACGGTCGGGAACAGAGAGAAAAAAAACTGGGTGTGACATTGATTGTTTCTTTTTTGTTTTCCCATTTTGCCTCTCTTTCGTAAGATGTGACTTTGGATTTTTCTAAATTCAGAAACATTATGGGACATTGTTTGCAGATAACATGTAATCTATTTCATCTAAATCTCTCGAAGAGTTTATTCTTTGGCCCGGTTTTGTGGGGCAACATGCCCCCATCTTGAAGCTTTGTTGACATCGGCGAGGATGTCATGCGAGCTGCAGTTATGTCCACCATATTTTACTTTATCTAAGCCAGCGGTTTCGCTGCCAAATCTCAAATGCAGGGCTCTCAAAGCTTTTCAGCACACGAGCCTCACCGTACCCGAATACCCTAGCAGCAACCCATATCAATTTGGTCTTGTTAAGATTTTTTGGAAGGTCGGCGATTTTCTTATTTTATTATTTGATTATTTTGATTTATAATCAAAGCTTTTGATTTACACTTAAAGACTTATGTGACACGCTTCTAACTCTACTAAGACGATCTGTAAGTGTGATTTCGAGAAAACAATTAGCGGTACAAACACAGGGTGGTTGCCAACAACTGATAACGCCATGTCATTTCAATAATTTACCTGAACAATACAACTCCTTCTGGCTGTAATTTCTCGAGCTTTTTTAGAACCTCACATGTCGCGTATCTTCTTTCATAATTGTATACGTTTTGTGCCTCCTGTTACACTTTAATTTACGAGGTAGTATACAACTAAGAGGCTGCTTCAAGCGGGCAGCCAGCTATTCAATTGTGATTCGCTTAAAAAAAAGTTTCTTCAATTTGCTTGACAGTTTATCAACTTATTGTCGGTCGATGTTTTATTGAAATAATAAAAAAATATTACATCTATTAAAAAAATATTTAAAAAGCCGATCGTAGATTGAGGACCCCTGCTCTAACGAATCTCCAAGTGGGACTGCATCCAAAATAAAAATAAAAAACACATCAAAACATCCACATAAATTACGCCCCGTTTCACGCCCCGGCCCAAACCCACCACTCAACTGCTTTTCGGATAGAGATTCATCTCGCCCCATCGAGATGAACGGTCTTTATGCAAATCAGGTCGTCCACCGATTCGAACCCAAGACTGAGTCACCCATTCTTGCCAAGAGAATGCAACTCACAGAATGAGGGAAACCGATGCCATGCAAGCAAAACCGTAGCTGTCGACTTCAAAACAATCCCCGCATGGTTTCGATTCGTATCAAGACTCGCGCACCTTAAATGGCCACAGTCCTGATGTCCCGTATGTATGCGCCCCTATCTTTATCGTTTTATTGCATAAAACATTATCACCTGGCAGCTCGGAGTGTGCACCCGATGCACCAACTCGATGGCCGCAGATGACAAAACACAAACACTTTCTGCACCCGACCCGAGATGTCCGGAGCCATGATGGCCATAGTAATAATCAGCAATGCGTTAGCTGGGTGGTAATTAGCCAACCACCATATTACAGCTACTGCCCAACCCGCTCAGCTCGATAGTTGGACAGCTGGTCGTGGAAGCGCGCGTTTCTCCTAATCATGGTCGCGCAATAAGCCCAATCAATGACACATACACAGCGAGCGAGAGAGAGAGAGAGAGAGAGAGAGAGAGAGAGAGAGAGGAAATGCTGCAACCAAAGACCCTCCCGGGACCACCATTTATCTTCGTATGTTGACCTTCCATCACGGTGTCCTTTTCCGACCGACTGACTGATGCATGTGTCACTTACGATGGATACATCGAACAGCAGCACCAGTGTGTGCTTCACAATGTTCCAATGTTGCAAGGGATGGAGAATCCTTTTTCGATCGCTTCCCCGCCCAACCGTTACCGTTATTTATGGACACTAATTGGGCCGACAGTCTACGCTATTTTTGCCACTGCGCGAAGGTTGGAAAAGGTTGCAAGGTTTTTGTGATTATGAGATGGAAAATGGTGAAAAAAAGAAATTCGTTCCGCGACACCGACCGATCGATCGATGGATTCGGACCATAATAAATGCCTCCGTTCGCTAATTATGAAACCCAGCGTCTTACGGATCAGCATTTTTGTGCCTTTGTTCGTAGCCATCGTCATATTTCAAGTACGGCGAACGGTTCCGTGTGGTTTCGCATTAAAGATCTTGTTTTTGTTTCCTCTGCTTGCAAATTTAATAGCTTGTTTTGCATTAGGCAAACCCCGAAGCCAACACATCAAATACACTTGCAATTAAGGAGAAAATGGTAATTTAGACTGACAAGTACGCTCACATTGCACAGCACAACTTCCCAATGACTCACTCGCGCAATCGAGTGCTACTACGGGTTCATTGTGACGGTGTAAAACTGAGGTCGAAAATTGAAGCAAAAACCCGCGTACGTCTCGTGTGTGTGTGTGTGAATGAAAAAACGGAGTGGCAGCTGTAGCTCACCTTAGCACGTGAAATTGGATCGGTGTGCAATTATTCATCGACAGCAAACGACGGCTAGAGCAATCGATGTAGCTCCGTTGAACGTGCTCTGATACGCTGTTAAGATGACTTGATACTTGATTCGTATCGCACCCGTTCGAGAGTTCGAAAACTTCAATTTACAACTTTAATAACATTTGCAAGCAATGATGAAAGCTTGCGTCAGTGTGGCATTTCCAGCGAAACCGGGCAAGCTAGCTACTAATTTACAAGGAAATCCTGATACATGATCTCGGCGACATTCAAGTGCAAACAAGTGTTGGAACAGGCCCACGACCAAACTAAACCCCCGAAACTGGTCCTCACCTCTGTGAGTTGTGCGTTTCGAAAGTTGTCTCGACTTGAAATTGTTTGATTTAGATCTGCTCGATCGATAGCAAAAAGTATGACCCTTAGAACATAGTTCTAGTTCTTGAGTCAGCCTAAAAACAATCTCTAAACCACTCCACTACAAAAGAGTATGATTGCATTACCCTGATGCCTTACGTTATTAGAAAAATAAAAACACTTTGCCGATAGAAAAATATTTTTAACCCTCGTACGTGACAAAACCCATTTCCGTCCGCAACGAGTGCAAAAGCATGACGCCATGACGGAAAGGGAAAATAATTACCGCACTACGCCCCGTATCATCATACCCAGTGCGAGAGCAATTGCAGACAACGCCAGTGATGGAAAAGAAGGCCCCCGGGGGAGATAAACCTGAAAACCTCCGAGCACGACGGATACAAAACACCACCCCTGACAGACCTGAATTATAAAACCTCGATCGGATGCAGCGGCAGCCGTTTTGGTGCGTGCGCGATTAAAAGCAGTTCTCACCAAAAGGGAAACTACAATATCCTTCGTTCGGTGGCACTAATCGTTACCTTCCTCCCGCTTCGAAAGCTGACGATGGAAAGGGTGTGCACGTGGAAAAAGAGGGACATTTTAAGATGCTAATGAAGTTAGCAGGTTTACTACCCCAGTCCAAACAGTCAAGGCTCGGCGAGAGAATATTCGAAATGATGAAATGCCTGTGACTTCGACATATGAGCAGACGCATGAACTACTTTGTTGTTGTTGCATGTGTGCCATGGAACGGGGGCTTATTACTAGGTGAGTTCTCTCTTTTTTTTATCCTCACATGAACTTTATTACAGTCATTGGTTGTCGCAAGCGTCACGTTGCCAAAGTCCACTGGACTGGAGGCGTTTGTCGGTAATTACATTAATATGAGCTGGTCCGCTCACACTACCCATTAGTGGCTGGCCCGTACCATGGGTAAGGCGATCATCATCATCTTCTTAGAACCCCTAGTAATGATTCATTCGACGCACCGGGGCAGGACCGTGTGACACTGGTTCGGTTTCGTAACGATACACTGTTTGCAACTTAAGCTTGTAACGACGACGGACCCTTCAAACGATGTTGATGGTGAAAGTGATTGCCACACATCGCTCTAATGCTCACGCACTCGCCATGCTGGAGGAAAAGCTTCGAGCTGCCAATGACGCCAGCGTTGTACATTGTTACACTTTATCGAGTTATTATAATTCTCACGCACCGCTGCCATCGAAGCCTCTGCAATGAATCGTTAAACTGTGTCAGAGTTTTTGGTTTAGCATTGATGTCATGATTTGCAGGCAATGTACATCCGGAAGGTTTATATAAAGTGTCTGTGCTGTATTTTATCGTCAAATGTTGAATAAGACATGCGTCTTACGATTAGCGATGTAACGACAAATCCACACTTTAAACATGAAATTAAACTTCAACCCAACCTTGATGCCCGATTTCAGCAAACATGTTGACGGCTTTCTTCTTCCGACATGAGCCCTTCCTTCAACTCTTTCAACGACTTCACTAGCGAAAGTTATATTAGGTCCGCAAATAAATAATGGCTGTTTTGAAATCGATGGGGCCACTGTGGACTGAGATTGTGAGTTTCGAGTGTTTACGGCGATGCTGCTCTAAGCGAAACAAGGTGTTGGGATTGGTTTCGACGCTTTCAAAGCGGTGATTTCGCCGTGGAGGATGCTCAACGTGAAGGAAGGACCAACACGTTCGCCGACGAAGAATTGACGGCTTTACTGGAGGAAAATCACTGCCAAACGCAAGAAGAGCTTGCAGAAATACTTGGTGTAACTCGTCAGGCCATATCATTACGGCTGAACGCGTTAGGCATGATACAGAACGAAGCCAAATGGATACCACACGAGTTGAAGCCGAGGAACATATTCCTGCACAGAATCGGGACGTGAGACGAGAAGTGGATTGTGGTCAGTAATCCTAAGCGCAAAAAATCATGGGGATCCCCCGATCATACCAACATCATTAGCTCGGCCGAACATCCATAGCTCGAAAGTTGTGCTGAGTATTTGGTGGGACCAGCTCGACGTCATCTACTACGAACTTCTGAAACCGGGAGAAACAATCACTGGTCAACGCTATCGGAAACAATTGATGAGTTTAAGCTGAGCGCTGCGTGAAACACCCCCAGAATCCGCAATTTACCCGAAAGGTGGAAGAAAATAATAAATAATAACGTCCAATACTTTGATTGACCCAATTTCTACAAATAAAAACGCCTCGAGTAAAATTAAACTTATGACAAAACGGTCGTTATTTATTTGCGAACCTAATATTTGGTAAAGCGCAAATAGCAGGCATAGATGACGAGAATTCGTTAAGCAAAATCATACTAATTAACATTGAAAGTGTATACAAGAGGTTGGGCGTGGCTGCTTTGACGTGTAGTTTGTCCGTGTGTCATAAAAATGAAACAACGGCCACGATGATCATCTGATCAATCCGTGCGCTCAATTGAGGAACGATAAACGGGAAAGGCACATGCTTCTAATGCGGCAAGGTGGGAACGACATCGAACTAAACAGGACAGGATAAATGAACGACGCGTATTGACACGGAGCGTTCACAGCCAGGGGGTGAAATAATACATATCCAAAATTTAATTTGTCCCACGTGACAGATGACAGGCGGTTGGGCTGCTCGCTCGAAAACTTCCTTTCCACTAATCCTATTTTCTTTCCGTTTGTTTCTCTCTACCGATACCGCAGGCCACTTCTTCCGTGTTCAAACACTTGTGTGTACGATGGTACGTATGAAGCTGCGTTAAAGGTAGATGACAAATCCATTTGAATCACTCTCTCGGTCTCGAGGCAGAGCTGCTTTCCCGGACTGCATAATGGGGGAAAAAAAGCCGGGCGGATGTTGCCATCCTTCCCCAGCCATCCTAATACCACCGCCCGACAACAGACACACCGGAGAACTCGGAAAACTTCCAATGACGAGTGGCTGCTTCACCACAGCCGCCTGAAGCAGAGCATGTGAGTAGCAAAATTTGGCCAACTGCGGCCATGAATATTCAATTTCCTCTGATGCTCCTTGGCGTTGTCGTTGCCGTTGTCGTCGTCGTCGTCGTCATCGTCATAGGCTTCAGTTGCGACTTTCCCGGGCGGAACATTTTGCCCCGTGGCCTTCTAGCCAAACTTGTCAAAGTTATCTGTGTTTTCTTTGCTTCCCCCAGAGTCAGCTCAAAACCGGGCAAAACCTGCCATCCACCACACGAGCAAAATCTACTCTTTGTGTTGATGTGCTTTGCAACGCCGCACTTTTCGGAGGATCGTCAGTAGAAAGGTGGCCCGCTTGTCCCCGGTTGGGCAAGTGGGCGGTAGAGAGAAACAAAAGAAAGTTAAATATGAAAACATTTGAATATACACGTCGTCATCGAATCGAATTTGCATGCAAACGGATTGATGGAATTCCAAAACAGTGCCTCTAAAAACCGACCGGTTTCTGTGCCGGTCTCGTTCGCGTATGACACACTGGGACCGGCTGCTCATCGTGTGCTTCCGGTTCTTGCACCCGCGCCCATAATGTGAACGACGCCGTCGGCGGACGACACACGACTTCGAATCCAATTTCCATTTTTCATTTCGAGTCGCTCCGGCTTTACGGTTCACTTTAAATTTCTAATACCTCGAGACCTTTGCCGAGTAGCGAAACGTCAAACGAACCAGGCACCGCACTATTGCTCGGTCCTATTTCCGCTTCCGTTTCATAGCCAAGTGTTCGAAATGAACACGATCGTAATATTGATGATGTCGCTTGGTTTAGCAATTTGACGAGGATGTCACCCGAATGTATGAAATGAAAATGTTCATCTGCTCTTTGGAATCTTGGGAATCAGCTTAGGCAAGCGTTCGTTGAAGCTGCATACAACTGTGCAGCTTGATGTGATGAGCGTATGTTAGGCGTAACATGATTTTTTACTCCTGATTTTTTATATGAAAAGACAAAGTGAGTCAATACTGTTTGATTCTTTCGGATGAGGTTTGAGATTTAGTTTCTCGTTAATTATAAGAAAAGAATTACATACTAGAATTGAACATTGAGGATAAGATGTAATGTAAATTTGTACGACAGACTCCACATGAGATCACAACATAAATATAAATTTGTGGGACTGATTAGGGGTGGCACGGTGGTGTAGTCGACAGCGACGCCGCTCTTCAAGCGGCAGGACCGGAGTTCAAATCCCATCCGGGACCGTGTCCCCCCGTAGTGAGGACTGACTAATCAACTACGTGGAATCTATCGGCAGTCTAGTAAGCCATTTCGATGGCCGGCATTACCTTGGAAGTCGTCAAGCCAAGAAGAAGAAGAAGAAAGAAGTTACATTGGTAGCAAACAGAAGTCTTGAGAAACAAGAAATGACATCAGACACCTTTCGATGTTGCCAGCACCCAAGCTATTCGTGTAAGAAAGGAAACCCGATACTGCCATACAACTTGCGACATCACCACCGACCACATTCAAATGAAGTAAAATAATCAATTATAACCAGTCCTCATTTTCCAACCAGTTTTAATTATCAATTTTATAAATTGAACGAGTCATCAACGTCTTAATTCCTTATAAAAATAACTATGAACAATAAAATAAAAACAATAAAAACCCCTCACAGTCATGTCTGCGTCCATCAACTGAAGGTCCATATTTATTGTCGTATCGAACAAACCACACCGATGGGTCATTGTAGACTTGGCTTATATTTATTTTGAAATTTAATTAGTGCCGTTTCCGTGCAGCTGGCTCTTCCCGGATAGTTAATGTAATTTAGACAGCTTTCTTGGAATCATGCTCATGTTGCAGAAAGCGCTTAAAAGAATAAATGCTAGCCACGTAACTAAGCGCAGATTCTTTGCCTGCCACTAAGCTGCTGTGGCTCGCACATTTCGAGGAAGTTCTGCAGCAGACAGTTTATGCAGTTTTATATTTTCTTTCCACTGTTTTTAGTCCCATACGCCTCCGCTGACTGTCGACGACGGTAGCAAATTACGAGTCGTCCGATGACAAAATAGTACACGTACCAGCGACATACGATACCGGCCGATGCAGTGACGCTATTCCGAGGTAACATGAAGCACAGGCAAGGGCACTGTATGATAGCGACACACCGGTCTTATGCACAGAAAACAAGACATCTTGTGAATTATGTTTGCGTTCACTGCAGTCTGCTAGCCTCAAACCCAACATTTCACCCGGCAAAGTCCGGCAACCACCACTATACATATGGTGTTTTGTGCTCTAAGGTCTTGGTGCTTGGTTCTTGAGAACGGGGTGCAACGTGCACAAAACCTTCACCACGGTGATGGCCGTCGAATGGACGAGTAAGAGATACAACAACAAAAAAACCAAACAAAACAAAACACAACACAACAACGCCGGTGACACATTCAGTCGCATCCATTGAGGTGACACAAAGCAAATATTTGATGACGAAATGGAATTTTGTGTATGTGAAAATAAAACACACCGGCACATTCACCGTGACACATACTGAGTGAGAATGGTGGAAAAAGGCCTCGCCACATGAGCAGGTCAGCAGACGAAAACTTCATCCTCAGCTAAAGGCACGGGGAGGACCTATATAAAACGCAGCGATCCTAACAAACATAACAACCCGATTGGTGCTATGGTGCGGGGCGGATAGCTAGCCCAGAACCAAAAGAATCAAACCCCTTCCGGTGAACCGTGGGGTGGACAGGATCTGACAGTACGTGAAGGTAGAAGAAGAAGAAATACGCACGAGCAGCGACTTTTGGTCGGACCTCGTGACAGACTTACTAACAAGCTGAAATTGTTATGCTGAAGAAATAAAAATAAACGGTCTTGTCTGTCTCATTTTCTCACCTTCATTACCATGTGCCCCCCTCCCCTCCCCTTGGTCCACTTCTTCTCTTTCACCCGTTCCCCCAACGAATCCCAAGAGAGGTTGTAAGTGGAAGAATTCTAAGTATGGTTTGGAAATGTATTTATTTTGAACGCAGAAGGCAAACGACAACGACGGCCACACGATAACCTTGATAGGTCTTCGGTACGTTGGTGAGCCCGTGCGTTCTGTTTCGACTGTTGTCTTGTTTGGCAGTTTGCGTGTTGTTTTGTTTCACTGCGTTTACCGATCACCAAACCTAGCGAGTCCTAAATGAAATGCGTGCCTCCAAATTTGCAAGTCACCGACGGAATTCGCCGAAGCGCGACGAAGGCACACTGTGGTGCCGTTGAGTCATGGAGGCAGTAAATCAACACGAAATTAGGCCAACTGGTACAGGAAGCTTCCCCGGTCAGCTTAGCAAGAGCAGCGCAACTGTCGCCTATGAGCGCCTTGTATCATGTTGATTGGGAAAACAGAGTTTTCTGATGCTAATAGGCTGAGCGGCGTTGTGGAGATGAAGAAATATGAGCTTCAATTTTTACGTGCATGTGCGAATTGTCATAATTTTCAAGCAAATTCACTGCTGTTCACCCAAGTGAACACGAAGACGTACCATTCCTTTCCCTGCTTCATCCCAGGGTGTCGTTTCCAGATCGCAAGGATAAACATCCGACAAGGATCTACACAAACGGGCTCTAATGAAGCAATGTTTCCCTGTTTTATTTTTCTTCACTGCACTGGTCCAACAGTAGAGACCTTTTCGCAGAATGAACAGCTTCAAGTCCATTTCTGTAATCAGACCATAGAGATCTCTGTAGAACGCCCCTCTTTGACGCAGGACCCAGTTGTCGAGTTGTACCGGTTATTGCATTACCGTGGTCCATCGATAGCAATCGCACGATGGATGATGGCTCAAATTACACCAACACCGACAGCGTGTACATGCCGCCGCCGCCACTACGATAACCTTTTACGGGGTGGTACAATGCAGCCTACGATGGCCATATTACACTACACATCCGGAGCGCACGGACCAACAAGCCATCGGCAGACAAGACAGACAGATAGTCTGACCATTTTTGTTCTTCTTTCTTTTTAATTCGCAAATTCTGCCCAATTTGGTGCCCCGGACGTTCTTAGCTGGTCCGAAGATGGAACGACTGACCCCGAAACAAGAACCACAACTGGACTCGATGGATGGGTCCGGTTCGGACGTGTACGTTGTGTTTTTGTTTTAAAGATGCTGATCATCCTCCTCGGAAAGCTCTGGAAGGTGGTACTTCACCTTATGGCATCCTTACCGATGCTTTATAACCATCATTTCACAGCGCACAATTACAGTTGGCCCGACCATAATGAAACACCAGCTGACCTAGGACCATCGATAGGACACGCATACCGCGTCTTGTCAAATTTTATCAAAATCTCATTTTTCCCTCCGTTCACTACAGCTTTTTGTTCTCGCTTCCAGACCGTTGCGAACGAGATTGCTCGCATCATTTATGATTATAGCAGCAGCAACATTGCTGCCATGGCCGTAAAGCGGATGGTTGTTTTGTGTTGTGCGATGGCACACAGCTTCAAGCCCTTTAGCGTGCTCGCTCATAAAACCCGGACCCGGAAAGCAATAAAATAGCGTTTGTGAAGCAATCGAAAAGGGGAACCGAAAACAACACCGAAATAACATTCTGCGTGTTATTTGTTCTGCCTTGTGATACAATGAAGATTGTTTAAATAAATAACTCGCATTGCTCGCTACATCGCTGTTGCCGTAGCTAAAGAAGGGTAGCAATAAGATAAGTGCCAGCTTACGTTGCGTTCGTTGCGACAATCAACTAACTCCCTACTCCAGGTCCATGGTTCTTAAGTACAGATTCCGTGCATGAAATAGAACAAACTCCAATATAAAGGAAATATTTTTTTCTCATTTAGAAAACATTGAAAAGCGAACAAAAGAATGAAATCCTCAAACTTACCCTCTTACGCGTTGTTTGAACGATCGCCAACCAAGCGAAATGTGTGGCGCAGCTTTCCAAAAGGTGATAAACATTTATCTCCTGCTGCTTGGCTGTGCATCACGAACCACCCAGAAGACATCTATTTTGCTGCAGGAAAGCATTCACACCCTAGTGTCGATCGTCGTTATATTCTGTCCAATTTCCAATCATCCGGTAATCACATTTACGCTTCCCTCGGCCATTACACGAGATCAATTGGCAGCAGATCGCTAACTATCGGCTCGAAATTATCTTCACATTCAACCATTTCGAGATGAAACGGAATCCAAGTGATTGGACTAAAAATATTTATCCTAAATCCATCTTTTTTTTTATCTATCTGCCATGCACATCCCCGAAACAATATTTGCATCGAGCGTTGTGAACGAGTGGAGTCGCCGTCCAGACGGTTTTTAGATTAGATAAACTTCAGCGGCTAGCAGCCCTGTTGGGAATGTTGGTGGTTTTCCCGCAAAGCGAAATGGAAAGAGCCGACACTGATCGCCCGTCGGTTTAACGGGTTGGGCATAAATATGTCAAAAAACTGATACGCCCGATACATTATGGATTGTGTTTTTGTGGCCACATCGTAGCAGCGAGGATGATGATGATGTTGATACTAAGTGAGGGGCATTTTTATTTCTCCCCGTCCGTGGAAACCATGGGTGGTGGGCGTGTTCGAATGTGGAAAGGAGATAAGTTAAACATTGAATAATATTAACAAAAGGCTGTGTTTCTCGTCGCGACGATGCGCCATTAAAAATCGGTGATGTCTTCAGCCAGGCGAATAACCGGCACATGCATTGGCATTTGAAAGCTAAATCCACATCGAGTGTGCGATCAGGCTTTTGCAATGAGCATTATTGTGAGGAAAGGAAATCAAACAATAAGGGAAATAAGAAGAAATGACGTCGTTTAGGATGCTTAAATTGGTTTTTCGTTATTATCCAATTAAAGCTAACATTACATCACACGTTTCTCGTGTTGCAATTTGCACCCAAAAACTTAACATCCAATCGGTGCCGGTTTCGGGTTGGACTGGTATAAAAACCAATATTCCAAATATACTTTCCAGTTATTGGGTCCGCAAATAAGTTTCCAGCATCCCCAGATAATGTCCCCAGTACAATGCCCGAAATGTCAGATTCTACGTGTCCTATTTATTCGTTACTTACTTACTTATCAGGCGCTACAACCGTTTTGCGGTCTTGGCCTGCCGCAGCAGAGTCCGGAACAGCTCACGGTCCCGCGTAACGTCGTCCGCCAATCCATTATTCCGGCCTTAATGGCGGATGATTCCACGCCATCCTTCCACCTCAATCTGGGCCTACCACGCCTCCTCTGTCCATTTGGACGGCCTAAAAGAACTTTCTGAGCTGGGTCTTCCAGTGCCATGCTTATAGCATGGCCAGCCCATGGGAGCCTGGTGAGCCTTATTTGATGCACGACGGTGAGGTCGTCATACAGTTCTTACAGCTCGTCGCTGTGCATACGGGGCACACATACGGGCCCAACAATCCTTCTGAGCATCTTCCTCTCGAACGCGGCTAAGAGGACTTCGTCTGTTTTGGACAGGGTCCATGTCTCAGAGGCATATGTGAGTACTGGGACTATAAAGGAACGAAACAGTCCCAGCTCCAACCGTCGCGAAATGTTTTTTGAGGTGATATAATTCCTCAGGCTGGCTGGTTGCTAGCACTCAATTCCGTGTCATATGCTATTTTCGATGCTGACTTTTAACCCGAGATAGGTGAAGTTTTGGATGACTTCAGATTTAGAATCACCTATCCGTACATCGTCCCCTCGTAGTTCCGGATTTCTAAGCAGGGTTTTTGGTCTTTGCCTCGTTGATCTGCAACCCGAGATTTCTGCCGCCTGCTCGAACCTTTGGTAGACCTCTGCTACATGGGAGAGCCGCAGACCAATGATGTCTATATCATGCCAGGATCTGGGTTGAAGATGGTTCCCGAAGTCTCCACCTCCGAGTCAAGGATAGCCCTCTCTAGTGCCAAGTTGAATAGGAGACAGGCGAGCCCATCTCCCTGAAACATGCCTTTGGTGTTAGGAAAAGTCCCTGAGAGTTTTCCTGAGAGTACGTGTTCAACTGCTGTTCAGCCAAAATCTCCAAAATTTACCGCATGATGCAGATTCGTTACATATTCTAATACTGCTTTTGGGCGCGGTATAATTTTATAAACAAAATTATGGCAATGTGATCAGTAAAAAAAAACACAAGAAGCGTAACATCTACTTTTCATTTTAAGGTAAATTCTTTTCAGTCTCGATATTTGCTCCACGGAATCTAAGGAGCAGAATATGTTGATCATTCAATTGAAATGGCTGACGACAAGAAGCATTTTGGAACGCATAATAAATTCCGAAAGATGATAAAATCGATGCATTCTTAAATGAGGAGCACAACCTGAACCTTTGAACATGCATCTTTGAACATAAACAAAATATTTCTTTCCGGCAAATAGCTTTGGGATTCACCTTAATATCCCAAATTTAGATTGGAATATCTCGGTACCACGCAAAGTCGAGCCTTAAAATCAATCATTCACTTGTTCTTGAGCATTTTGAGAATTACTTTTTTGACAAAAAATCCTGACAATAACAAATAGACGTGAAAATTTGTAATATCATGGGTATAAAGCGTTTAATTTTGGAAACTAAAAGCAGTACATATTTATTTGCAGACCCAATAACTGTTACACATCGCAGCTTCGTGTCAGTGGTTATTATTCTAATCGTGCCCACAATCAAATCTCCCAAAGCCGTACAGGAGAATGCACGGGTGGAAGTTTAACAAGAGCGAAAAACATTGAAGGAAAAACACATGATGTTATGATGTTATGTCCACGGAGCTACTATTACCCATTATATGCTACACACATCTCTTTGCCCATCTTATCGAACGCCTCGATGTGTGGCGGTGGTGGTGGTTGTGAGTGGAAACCGGTGGGTGAGTGGGTTGCATGCTGCTACAAGCACGTGTTACAACTTCCCATTCGCTCGCATTTGCAATGAAGCACGGGAACGGAAGCAAAGTGGCAGACGAAGAAACTCGTCCTCTCACACACATGCACACGCTACGCGGCGCACATGCCCGAGGCCCGGTACAACCTCGACTTGGGCTATCTTTTTAGCACATGTTCAAAATGCGATTGGCCATGTTAACGTTGCCCTCGCATTTTACCCGTGTCGACTGCTCTTCTCGCCGACTCGGCTGTGGTGGAGGTCGTTTCGAACAAATTTCACAGAACGCCCTCCAAACACATCGCCACACAGCTTAACTAGATCCGCAATAGATCGCGCACCGCGCATCGATCCTGAGACCAGTCAGTGCGGCTCTTGCATAAATTTACTAACAACAACAAAACGGAAGAAGGCAGACAACAGCAGCCCGGTACAAGGCGAAGCGAATGGGAAAAAAGCGCTAGCTGTTGCCAGTGGATCGCATCGAAAAACACCGTTCGAAACAGCACAATTTATGGTATGAGCATTACACTTTTATTTACACGTTTTTAAGCGTCCTCTCCCCGTCTCCTCTTCGCAAGAGCGTCGGCCGTGTCATCGGTCGATGATTATGGAAACAGACTTTGTATGATCAGACAGTTAGCGCGATGAAGGGAGGTTTTGCACCGACGAAACTCGTGAGATTGCATTTAATGCACCCATGTTTAAACTGCATCCGTTAGGCCGCGTATGGTTCGCGTGTATAGGGGGGAGTTGTGACTCGGTATGTTTGATTAACTCTTCACTCCTCGGTTTGTGCCTCACCGTCAAGGGTTCGTGTGGAATACGTGACTGAGCACGGAAGATCTCAGAAGATCGCACCACTGGCTTAAAGGCAGCCAAAGCAGCTGATTCTATTGATCATACGTGTCCGACTTGACTTGTTCAATGATCGCAGACTTTGAAGGCAAACAGTGCGTCTTCTCCGGGGCGTACTCATCGGGGATTGGTGCGGCCGGGATGATTAATGTCGTCGTCGACAAGGGGCAACTAGACAATGCTGTCACCGGTCCCTAACACAGGTTCGTTGCGGGCAAACGGACAAAAACCGAAACGTCACCAGAACATCACGAAACAGCAAAAACCTCAACATTAACATTGTCGTGTGACATGTGACACCCCACGATGTTCCGCGTGCGTGTTTCGATTTCGACCCCAAACGCTGCGTCGGCGACCTTCTTCGCTTTCGAACCGTAAATGGTGGAGACTACAGATCCCAACCTCATCCCCAAAGCACATCAAGCGGACACCACTCACTCTCCCTGGACGTGATGAAGATAAGTATCAATTAATGAGGCAATTAACATTTACAACGGAAATAATAAAAACACGAGCCCCGATCATCTTCTGCACCTAGCACGAAGTATGGCGAAAATAAAGAAAGAAAAAGTCTACAAATGGGCCACACAATGTACGGACCGCTTCAGACTGGTCCGTCATGGAGCCTTGACCAATTGGATTAGAAAGGGAATTGTTTTGGGAAGCGAAAAGAAGAGTGGATTGACCTCTGCCTAACTGACGTGTGATTAGCGTGGAAGGAAGCCTTTTTCTTAGACTCTCCTCTCCTCCGGAGGGCACATGCTACCGGAATCGACTGGACGCTCAAAAGTCCTTCGCCATGCACATGTCAGCCCATGGTAAAAACGAGGAGAATGCACATTACACATAAGCCATAATATAGTCCCAGATTGAGCTGGGGGATTAATTTGCATTTTAACAACGCGCGCACTGTTGGATCTTCGGCTATTCGAGACGAGTTTTTGGGATATGAACCAACAAATCGAGGTTGGACGAAAGATGTGGGGGGGGGGGGGGGGGGGGTGGAGAATACAACGATCATCGATAATTTTGATGACTGGTGTCAATGTAAGCCGTGTGAGTCGTTTAGTCGCGTAAACCACTTGGAATTGGAATGTTTCCCATTTTTAGTATCTTGCCGATCGATTACGATTGGAACACAGGAACCGAGCAGTGAGCCTCATAAGGAAGAAGTATTACTTCTTCCTTATGGAGCTCGAAAGTGACCTATGTTAACTAGAAAGTATTGCTCGGTTAGCTTGATTCCACCTTCGCCTAGCAAGCCCACATTAATGGTGCATGTCAATGCTGTTTTCCTTATTTTTAATGACCAAGCTGTATCTTGCTTTTACAACGCAATCCTGTGAATATTTTATATCGCTAAATTTATTGTTCCCCTTAAAAGCAAATCGTGTTGCATGTGAATGTCTCGCTCTCGCAATGCATCACCAATGCATTGACTGCATTAACATGACTTCAAAAGGTTCTCCTCCTTTCGTGACGCCACGGCATCTCCCCTTTCTGATTGCTTCGCGATCTGCATTGCTCACAGTCATGCCAATCAAATCATAA
This sequence comes from Anopheles maculipalpis, assembly GCF_943734695.1. NCBI lineage: Eukaryota > Metazoa > Arthropoda > Insecta > Diptera > Culicidae > Anopheles > Anopheles maculipalpis. Next base: position 50,222,267 of record NC_064871.1, read on the forward strand.
ATACCAACGAGCAGCAGGGCCAACATTCTGATTGCGATAGGTTAAAATCATAATCATGTTGCGCCAAGTACGCTTCGGTGCGCTCACACAACGAATACGGAGCGGTGCGATGCTGATTAACTCGACAAAACAACAACAAAAATATGAGGAAAAAGAGCAACACACCACCCTGGCCATCCGCCCCATACGTGGATGTGGGCATTAAAAGGTTCGTGATGGATTGTGACTGACCGTATCAGCACTTTATCACACCGGGGGAGGGCGCGGACTGTGTGCATGAGTAAATTGAGAACCTTCATGAGCCACAGTAACCGGGGCTCATATTTTATTGATGTCCATGTCCGACTAGGCTTTCGATCAAACCCACCCCATCGAAGGGTGCGCACTAGCCACCGGTGCACAACAACAGAATGCACTTCTCACCAATGCAGAGTGTGAGTATGGTATCAATTTTGGTTTAATTTTTTAACATTACCGCCGGTCGCCTGGTCAACCTAGCGACGCAAGCGACGGGAACGGTCATTTTATCATTGGCATTTCATATTGACATCGTTGATCCCGTCAGCACAAAACCACAACCATCAGATCGCAAGAACATCGACGACCGAATGCAGACTTCTCACACACACACACACACGCATGTGGATTAACCGGCCGACCCCGTATCGCCAATACCGCCAGCCAACATTAGCATCATTACCGACCGTGTGCCGTTGTGTTGTGGAATTTTAGATTCAATTTTTATTTTAATCATGTCATATACTCTGCCGAAACCGTGAAAGGCGTATAAACCCGACCCGACGTAGCTACTTCCGCCCTTTAACCGCGACCAACTCTACTAGGTCCGAAATCCGTCAGGAGAATTATCAATTTTAGCGTCAACTTTAACCGGCCAGACAAAATATTAAGCCGCAACCTAATGAGCTGAAGCATGAATAATGAATTTTTCGTTCGTGCATTTTGTTCCGAGCTTAATATGCATTTCATCGCTTTCTGTCTCGTTTGGCTTGCCGCACCAGTTTTAAGCCTTGCCAGCGGGGATTGCTTTCGGGGTGCTTTCAATGTAAATTTATGGAAACGAAATAAAGACAGCGGACGGATAAAAGTTGTGTACCTTTAAAAAAACTCTTGGTCACTCTGCCGCTCCCAAAACCGGCACAGGGAAAGTGATCCTGACGCTAGAAGAGCCGTACAAATATTACCCGCCAGCAGCTGTTGTGACGACGATTGTGAGAAAAGTTGCAACCGGTTAGAGCAATGGCAGTGTTTAGGGGTAAGTTGAAACACAACGGCACAAGTTTGGCACAGCACAGCATTCTGTCATCATCGTGCAATAAGCGGATTGATTTAAGCATAATACACAAAAGGTCACCTAGACTACTCAAGGCCTAGGGGGTTTTCGCTCGTAAGCTGCAAAGCTTGCTCTCGATTTTAAATTTAATTGCTTAGCGAACCTTGCTGACAGGGGGGAGGGGAGGGGGGTTCATTACGATGGTAACGGTCCGGCTCTTCCGGTGGAAAGAGATATTATGGAGAAAATGGCTGAAGAAGGATTTGCTTAGAAAGATCACACAGTGCCATAAGTTTATGCGAAAAAAGGTTTAAATAATTAAATAATTTTTTTTTTCGTGTCTGTGATAAATCAAATAAATGTTGAACAACGTGTCGCATGAAAAATAATTTTGAAAATTGATATTTTTAACAAGTTTTAGAGCCCGAGTGGAAAGCAGCGTGTTAGTCGACGGCGACAACCTCGAGGTAGTAGACGAGTCCTGCTATCTGTCAGCAGCGAAATCCGGAGACGCACTGTCCAGGGGAATCATGCCTACTACGCAGTGCTTAGATCCAGAAGATTTCGAGACCGCACTAATTGTGAGATATATCGCACACTGATTCGCCCGGTGGTCCTATATCGCCACGAGTCTTGGACCATCCGAGCGGAGGATACAAACGCTCTAGGCGTGGTTGAGTGTCGCATCCTCCGGACGATCTTTGGCGGTGTGTTCGAGCATGGAGTGTGCATGCTGAGCTATACGGAGAACCGGACATCCTGACGGTAGCAAACACCGGTAGGATACGATGACTGGGGCATGTTATGAGGATGCCGGACTCATGCCCCGCCACGAAGGTATTCGTCAGCGACTCCCAGTTCGTCACGAGGCGTCGGGGACCACAGCGAGTTCGTTAGCTGGATCAGGTGAAAGGTGACCTGTCGGAGATTGGGTGGCTACATGGATGGGAAGCTGCAGCCAGGGATCGAGTTTCCTGGAGATCTAATGTTGACCGGGACATGTCACAACGACGTGCTCTTTAAAAGAGCGGTCCAACATGAGTGAGTGAGTGAGAAGAAGTTTAGAAAAATCAGAGATCCCACGTGTCAGAACGGCCAGACCTTATTGCTTAATCTGTGAACCTAACATGCAACAAAATCTGAGACTTTTTTACTTGATAGTTTTAGCGTTATAAGCATTAAGATTCAGAGTGTCAGCAGATCCGTCCAAACAGAGAATAAAATCACGGCTAGATAAACACTGTGGCACTCTTCTCGCTATTCATGCCCAGGACGAATCGCCAATTTAAGAGACTCTCCGCTAACTTTAGTTAGCGACCAATATAATTGTTTGAGCAATTCTCTCTTGGCGATACTTATGGACTCATTCTGCAGCTAGTACGGCTTTGAAAATGATCGTCGAGGACTGAGAAGAGAGGTGAAAAAATGCGAACATTTATGTTTATGATAATCACGCCATATCCAAAAGCATGCCAGGTTTCTAACACAGAATGCTTTTTAGATGTAGGATTGCAGTTTCATATTTTCATTCCCATCAGAAAGAAGTATATTTTTATGATAACGTTCATCTTGTTCATCAAATAATGGTCATTAGGATTTGACAATTGATTTTTTTGGACATTATTTGACAGTTGTATGACATTTGGGTTTATTTATGAACTAACACTAGTTACGATTATTTCACAAGAACGGATCCCGATCATGGTCTTGACCAATGTCGAAGGCATCTGCGACAGTTTTTCGTATATTTTTCTACGTAAAATGATGCAAAATCCCTCGACTTACCATGCGTTCAATTGATATAGAAATTTAAACTGCAATTAAAATAATCCCACTCACATATGCAGCGAATCGGCCACTTACAAATCTGCCTCATCTTTATCATCAACTACATTGTACTGCGCTCATGCCTACGGCAACGAGTGAATTGACAAAAAGACAAGCGTTTAGGTGAGAAATTTCAACTTGAATTCATTTCAAACCCAGACTTTACCCTCTTGCATACGTACATTTTCAATAGCAACGAGCAGCGGAACGAAAGGAAACGAACCAAAACGCGAGAAGCTGTCAAGAACAGTAGAAACAGCAGAATGGCACATAAGTGTGAAACGAAAACGAGTGTAGCTGCTTTACGCGCTTTTCTTTCCGTGCTCGGTTTCAGCAATCTCCGTCTCGTACCTGACAGGGTTAGGGTTTTTGGGGTGGCTGGGTTGGTAACGCGCGTAAGGAAAAAATAATAAAATCCCATCAAATTTCACGAACCCGCGTGAAACAGTTTTCCACGAACCCACCAGTCCCTTTCCCCGTTCCGACAACTGTGGTCGTTGTTGCTTAAGGGCAAGTTTTTCACCACCAACCAAACCGGGGTTGGCTGAGGACGATAAAGGGTGAAGAATGGGGCTCGAGACAAGAGGGCCCATTCGAGCCGCGAAGAGTCTCGAGTGTATCCGTCAACCACTCGTGCAAACATACATATATACACACACACACATACGGTTGAATGCCAAACGCTCCTTTGGTTTTGGTCTGTGAGAGCACTCGGTTTCAAGTAATGGCGAAAGGCCAACCAAAAAACGTTAGAACCGACCAGACCGAACCCGGGGAAATGTAGCGACGTGGTTCAAAAATGCACTCCTTTACAACTTAGCTAGTGCCAATGTGCTGCTTGCTGTCCCCCCCCCCTCATCCACTTCCATCCCCCCGGGCAGCTGCCGTGTCCGTACAGCATATAATCCGGACCGCTTCCAGCGAACTCTAGAGCTCTTGCACCCATCAAAGGGGCCGTTTTACGGACTCATTTCGAAACGTTCGTTAACGAAGCGCATGTGTTATAAATTTTTAACGAAACTAATAACAATAATAAAGTGGCCCCTAACAGCAAACGGCAGAGCTGTTCGAGAGCAATGAATTGATAGTGCCATCGCTGCCATCGTCATCATCATCCTCCTTCTCCTCATCACCGCAAGTGCTCCCTTTGTATATTTGAATTATACACCAGGTCCGGCACCGGGGAGAAACTATTTGGCAGGACCATCTCGTATCTTTAACCTCATTTCAATGAGGCCAGAATGGGCGAGCTGTTAAATAATAAAATTTATCATAAATTTATTTAATATTTATTTCACAGCTCTCCCACACGGACCGACTCCTGCTACGAGAGCAGCAGTTGCAATCGATCAATTTGTGCCCTGGCTTCTTGGAGCTAGGGCATTTCGAATGGCGCCCCAGCGCTAGCGCTATCTTATAGTTTTAATGCTGATTTATGAGGATTTTAAGCACCAAACTATCAGCACACTGCACAGCATCGTTTGCGACACGAACGGCTGCAATTATCGGCCACGAACGCAATTGCATTACGGTGCAGCAGCAGCTCTGTCGCCCCGAGGAGGGTTTTGTGAGTGCATTTCTTTTGAAGGTGCAATGTTCCCCCCCCCACCCCTCCCCCGTCTCTCCCTCCGGCCAACCTCAAGGAACGGTAGTTAAGATGTGGCTTTTTAATTTGTGCCAATTTTCTTTACAGCTCGCCAACCTTAAAATCATCGGAAACTGGATTGCCAATCTTCTGCAGAGCGTAAAAGCTGAAACTAGCGGTGGCCAAATTGGTGTAAATTCTCCTCGAAATACACCAACAACAATATAACCACTTACCTGGCACGGTTAATACGGGCACGTACAGGCCGGGATGCAAGCGGAGGAAAGACAGCACAAAGAATCACTTCCACGCAAAGGAAAGACACACAGAATGCAACGCACTCGGATACACCACACACATACACACACGCACACAGCCGGAGCAATTATCCGCTTGTACCGGAATCTCCAGCAAACCGAAACCCGGAACCGATGAACGTGTCCCGAATTCCACGGACCGTTTGTGGAACGCAAAAAAGTACCGCCCGCTGCTACGGGATTATGAAACGCAAACAGAAAGCCCCAACTGACAGCTGATTCGCTTTGCACGATGACAGTTGGTGGTGCGCTTGTATGTGTGTGTGTGCTTTATTGCTTGTTGTGATTTTGGCGTTTCTTCGATAAGTAGATCGGGTTTGGCGAATGGCCGTGAAAATACGAACGTGTACCGTAGTTTGGCAAGTGGCCATTTCGGTGTTACAAGACAGCGACGGAAGCAGCTGACTACGACAGCATCTCGGTAAGTGCAGATCGCTTGATCTTGCGCCGTGAAGCGATTCCTAAGCAAACCCTCACGGGCCGTTCGTTCGTAGAAAGAAGGTGATCAAAGCCAAAGAACTAGCTGACGTGTGGAGGGCAATGCGGCAACCAGGATTATTTAATTCCATTTGATTTCGAACACCAAGAAACACGTCAGCAGCAGCGAACCATCCTACAGAATCAAAATAATAACATTTCATCCGGCAGAACTAGTCGTCCCCTTTGCCTCTAATGCCAGGAGGTAAACAATCCATATCCTGATTTCGTTGTAGGAAGGAAGCACTTTCGTGAAAACTCTCAATGGATCGTTAATTTCCCACAGCAATTACGAACGGTCTACCGTGGTTCTCGACGCAAAGGGACGTTATGCAAATATTGCCAAGGTCCAGAGTAAGAGAAGAAGTCGCTTAAACTAACAGCTACCGTAACAGACCTCCCCGGAGATGGATTCGACACACTCGGCGTATCTCTAAGCCCGGCTGATGCGTCGGCGAGACTTCACGTTGAGCAACGTAGCAAAAGCTTCTCTGGAGCCGGTGGTGATGGCCGGCGTACATCAAAGAGACACAAGAGTTCCGCCACACGGTACCGGAGGTATATACTGTTCGTGAGAGACATACTTCATACCGACATGGGCGAAGAATCGCATCAAACGGTCTCTCGAACGCGTGTGCTGGTGCCGCACAGCTGAATCAAGCCACCACAGGAACAAGAATACTATTTTAAAATGAACAAATAACTTACATTACCACGAACTTTCGGCATCGTCACGAACGAACGACGTACCAAATCTGCCGGTGACCGACCGGCTGCCCCGATAGATAAGAAAACAATCATTCGAGTTGTTGCGCTTGTTCCCGGCACTATCGGGTGTGCCACCATTGGAGAGGAAGAGAATCAGAGATTCTTCCTGATCTTGGACATTGATGTTGATTGTTGGGGAGGCTTTGGAGGTTTCGCAGCAAAGTTTTGTTTCATCACTGACCCCACGCTGGTGCGTGTCTGAGACGCTATGTACGTGTTCTTAAACGTAGCTTAAGCTAGCTCACACGTTCACTTCGCATGCAGTTTTGTCCGGAATCGGTGCGATGTGTTGCAAATTTATTGCTTCATTTATGGAATCTACTGATCCGTGGGCTCTGATAAATGAGCATGGAAGGCAAAATTTATGGTTCCTATTGCACCTCTGCTCCATTCTACCAGATGCCCCACTCCACCGAGCGCCGTACAACCCCCGGAGGGCCTGTGTTTTGTGGCCTTTCACGTTTTCCCGCAAACACGGTTCCAACGACACGGGGCTGCACTCTGTGTGCGTCTTTCCTGTTTTTGGCTTTCGGAACGAATTTACTAGTCTTGGAGACAAAAACCGTTGCCTTGTGCCGGCGCGTTTCGCCCATTCGTTGCCTCCGACGCTCTCCCGGGGGTTGCATTCTTCTCCGGTTCTGACCCAGCACCGGAGCGTCAAACGGACGGCGGACGGACGGGCGGAACGTGCATGTAATTTATTATGCTTACACTCACTCTCGGCAGTTGTGCATAGATAGTAGGATAATGTTGCGTCTTTTTGGCTGGGCCGGACTTGTACCTGATGCTCGATGCTTTTTTTTTGCCTGCCGTGACTACAGGCCACTACCAGAGGGCAAAACGGAACTTTATTGTCTCGGTTCGTTCTTAAAGTAGTGAGTGAAAAAGCTCGAAGCTCAACTCGTCCTTGCTTATAAGAAGCCAAACCAAACTGTCTTATGAAAAACTATTTAAAGTCAGCACTTCAACAGCGATACACGGGTCCAAAAATCCCACACTCTTTCAACCAATTGAGAAAAGTGTTTTGGAACACCTGCACGCTCACCTCACATGGTCCTGTGAAATTAATTTGAGCCGCTAGCGTCTGACAGCTTATTACTGCGCATTCGGGACAAATAAAAGCGGCGAGTCAGAGTAAAACTCGAACTCTAGAATTCAATGCTCCAAGCGTTTGTTCGAGATTTGCGATGGCAAAACGAAACCACCGTCATTACCATTGCCATTAGTGTGAAAATCATTCGCAAAGCGGGAAACTTCCACTCCATCCTTCCACACGGGTGAACGGGTTGTCACTTTTAGAACTCGTCCGATTCTCCTCACACAACCGAGAAAGGGTGGCTGCGATGGACAAATGACTCGCGCAATTGGAAGAGCTAACCCGAGAGGCCTGTCAGTCAAATGATCTGAATAATGAACGACAACCCAACAACCGCAAACGACGGCCGCTTGGTCAATGCTGGCGTTGCCCTTGTTCGGATCTGCCGTTGGTCGTGGTGAAACGTCGTCTGTCGTCCACTCCGATCGGAGTGAATTCTCGGGCAAATTAGATTCAACACGTATCTATCGCTGCGTCTCCTCTGTGCTTCCGTTTCTGGTGCCCTTTTGTTCGGCCCATCTTTGCTGGTGCTCTGATCGCTTGGAACAACTATCCCACTAATGCCGGGAGCAGCTGTACTAATCTATAAGTTCAGTTGACCCAACCGCGACACATTGGCACCTCCGAAAGGCTGGCAGAGGAAGTCTCGGGAGGTCTGTATAACACTTAATTAAAAGCACAATTAAATTCGCCTGTGAATGGCATACGAAGGGCATTTTCGACTACGCGCGCGCGAGAGAGAAGGAGAGCGAGAAATTAAACACCACAATCACCATTCGGCGGCGGCATCGGCGAACCTACAAGCGCATTTTTTAATTTGGATCCCATTCAATCGCTCTCGCCATGCTGGAAAAATCTTTCAACCCTTGGCTGGCTGGCTGGGTTGTTTCCTTCCGTAACCAACCGTCTATTACCATTCTCAACCTTCTATTATAGATTGTCGGTGGAGCTGGCAAGAACCAAGAATTGGAACGAATTACCCCTTCTGACTGGAGTCTGCTGTTTCGGAAGTCGGTCATTCCTTCATGTTCAAGCGTGTATATCTGTCCGTTCCATCTTCTACTCGGTCGGTATCGGCAAATCATACCCGGGATATAACCCCTCAAAGCTTCAAGGTTTCCGAAGCCTTGCCTTTTCGATCACGACTAGTTATCAACATGTAAGATGCTGTTTTTTGACGATTAATTCGGCTTCACTTCCGCCTCAGGAGCGAGAGCATTTTTTTGCGGCTAAATCCCCAAAATGTGTAGATTGCTCGGGCGCAAAATTTAGATAAAACATCCGATTATTATTTGCTTGGATTTTTCTCTTCTGCTTCGTGATGTTGCCCGTCCCATCGATCACGTTCAACCAGCAACCAGACAGTGTAGGCATCCATCGCGATATTTGTGGTGCGCTTACTTGATTCATGTGCGATACTAGTTTAATTTGCCAGCTTTTTGAGCGATAGCGATCATTGGGGAAGAGGATATTGATGCAATCATTGAAATGATTGCAAAGATTGTTAAAATAATGGTACGGTATGATGTGGAAAAGTTGTACAAAAAAAATCATTCCAATGCGGTATGTTGTGAAACGTCATTATTGCAATTTAGACTTGATCTGATTCTGGTCAAACCGTACACTATGTTTTGGCGTTTGTGCTTCAATTTCTCACCAAAACGATATCAATCACTCAGGCAAAAGATTATACGTTAGGTGAAAGGTTCAGGATTTTGTTTCCTTTTGGGCCTTGATAAACTGGTTAGCATGAAGACGTCGATAAAAATCGATTTTTCATTAGTGAACCTTTGGATCGAGAACGGTTCGCATAAACAGTGTCATTAGCAGGCCCATTTCGCAGCGTACAGATAAAATAGTAAGTAAATTTAATAATTACAAAACATCATTCAGCAACAGCTGCGCTGTGTCATTAAAGCGACAGCCCCCAAACCCAAACCGATACCAATCATTAACGGGTCTGTGTGCGTTCCGTGCGACCGTACCTCATTATTTCCTTACAGCAGCGCTGCTCGGAGCCGTTAAAGATTCGTCATTGCCGAGCGTTGAAAATTGGCCGTAAGATGATTTGACGCTGGTAACAACGATTTATGCGGCACCACCATGTGGCATAATCTCTCTCTCTAGCGCTTAGCTTAATGTGCCCTTGCCGCGCCGCACCGAACTCAGCATCCAAATCGTAAGCAATTTCGAACAATTGGACCGGGTACAGCATTCAACGAGGATACGAAGTAAGAAAAAAAACAGGTAAAGGTATTTAAAATCAGGTCGTTAGTAATGGATATTTTCCTTCCCGTTTTTCTCACTCTCGCTCGCAACCCGTAGGCCCGTTTCGATTGCTGCAAAGGCCAGTTTGTTAATGCTTGTCCCGCAAAACCCCGTACGCATCGAAATTGTTGGCACCGGCTAATTTCCCTTTCCGGACAGGGCCGGTAGATATACACTTTTTTTTTTGTGTGTGTGTCTACGTCCACCTCCCTGCCTATGGGGAACCGTAAAACCGAACTCCGATGCACACGGTCGTTCCGACAGCTTACCGAAAAAAAAAGAAAAACAGAAATGTCTAGCCCAGTTCCCGGTTTGCCCAGGAGCTCGGGGTAAATATTTCTTCATCCTCTGTTTTCGCTTTTGTTGCTTTACTTTAATCGGATTATTTATAAACTCGCCATCGTGGTACGCCATCGCATTAAGTGCGATTTTGCGATTATTTTCTGTTTCAACATCGTTTTCGAGTGGCCCAACGCTGGCCAAGAATGCTCGCTGGAATACTTCGCCGGGCGGTTTTCTATTGCGTGTTGGCGACTAGTGGAGGATGTTTTTTTTTTTGCATCCTCATATCGTAGCGATCGGTCGTTCGGTTGGTAAGGTACGGGCTCTATCTGCTTCTGAATATCTCCACACGTACACAAAAAGAAACAAGCCTCAAAATAAGCTTAAAACTACAAAGTTACGATACTTTTTTTTCTGCAATTCACTCTTCCGTCTGACAAGAGCGCCACTTCAAGTTACGTACGTGCCCGTTGGCTTCCTTTTATTTTTAAATTGTTACTATAATTTTATTCACTTTAGGCTCCCAATTGCATACCTTGCACCCTTTGCTGCACCCTTGGTGATGGTTTGACGTGGGCAAAACACACATAATCATGGCATTTCTTTTTACTCCGGAGACCAACTCTTCAGCCCGGAAAGTGGGCATTTTTCCGGTTTTGGTTAAATGGTTTGAAATGGGGTTGTTTTTAGCTTTTGCAGCAACTTTTTTCGGTCTCACCCTGGTGGTAAGGGGAAAAACTTTAGCCTTAGCTAAATCTGATCGTGCTAGAAGAAACACACACAGCCATCAAAAACCGCCACCGAAGCACCGAAACCCTATCAGCTCGTTTTTATTGCTGCAAATGCAAACCCGTTGCAGAGCTTAAGGTCGCGCTCATCTGCCTATGGTGGGATGGTGACCGGCCGGCATCGTTATGGCAGGGCGAATAAAACTCTCCGCCTTTAGCCCCGGAGGGATCGTAGGCACTAAAGCAACTACTGCTGCTTAAATATCACCCGGAACCCCGAACAACGGCTTGGGGAGCGGTAGTGTAGTAGAAGGTTAGTTTCAACAGTTGCAACATTTCTGTAGTCCTGCCGTCGCCCCAAGATGCCAAGGGTCTGTGTGCGGAGCGGTTGGTAACCCTTCCTAGTATAATCTCCGGTATTTTACTGTCATCCGGGTGGTGGTGGGGGTTCCGCTAGTTATACTCCAAGGGTCGGCTTTGGAGCAGCGGAGTGAGAGATGAAACGGTTTCAACTTCTAGCCCAACTTTCCCATGCACGCTAAATGTCACTTTGCGGAACTTGGTCGTTTATTTTCTGCAGCGGACGTTGCACCAGTTACGAGGTTTCAGCTGTCACTAGCGATTAAAATGCTTTAGCGTCAGAATAAATGAAATGCACGGCGGCAAGGTTCTTGGAGCGTGAACTTTTTGGAGCAGAAACACTGTTTAAGACAACTGTCGCGGTCGTCTGTTGGTGGTTAGGATTTGTGCTGATTCTTTCCTTCCAAAATGCTAACCGCAATACCAAGCAAATAGCATGGAAATTTGAGAGCACAATTTGTTTTGCTATTTTAAAGCGACAATTTAAATTTAATGGATAATGTTGTGCCGGAACACTAAGTGTGTCTCTGTGTGTGCGCTGTTTTAATAATGGCCTGTCTATAATTTATTATCTGCCCGTCGTTGCGACACGTGGAAACATCAGCTCGGTAGAACTTTGGAATACTTGATGAGCTGGTCTATAGTTAATAAAGAGAACACTCATCACATCGTTAACCCCCGCGGCAACACTAACCACTCAAGGATGGTGCAAGAAAATTGCACCGTCGACGGTATAAAGTTTTAATTATCTTTACCTGGTTCAATATTGCTCGGCAAAACTGGCAACGGTCAATCGATAAAGTTTTTGAATTATAATTCAGCAAATTCACTGCCGGTGAGGATGACGTGCTTTTCGAGTGGAGTACGAAATTGGGATACGACGGCTGGGGGTTTTTTTTTGTTATTAATTATTTTTATATACACCTGAAGATGATGCAATGGAGTGGAATTAACAGCAAACCTCCAGTTTGTTGGTCGCACAAGAAGCGAAGTCTTAGCTGTGGAAGTTATTTTTATTCTTCTCGGCATGAATACACCTTACAAATCTGTCTACCATCATTATCAACGACTATCTGTTCGCGGTGAAGGAAAACAGTTGAAGCAATCAAGTGATTTCACATCACACCAGGATGGTTGGGCCGACCTTATACAAACAAGAGGTTGGCGGTAGGAGACAAGGTCGTCGAAAAATGAAACCTACTTGAACCACTCGGAAACGTCGACGTCATCGGCAGTGCATCCCGCATCGCTGGCAGATCCCGGTGATGGACAAATTGCGCTGAAACCTCAAACCTTAGGGTCGCCGTGAACCGCGCTAGACACATGTCTGACAGACATGTAGATAGAACGCACTCTTAAGCGGGTTGGCTGTTTTTCCACTCCATTCCTTCCGCACGAGTGGTGCAAACCTAAGAGTGTGCCTGTCTCTCTAACCATTGCATTTTGCTTTCCTTGAACGCAGAGTGACGCAAAATAACGACGATGATAGACGACGAAATGTAGGTTATGTTGCGTGCTGCTGCTGCACCAAGCAGTTCCATCATTCGTCCTCGGCGGGCATCACAGCAAGACCCCAAAACAGGGAGCGCAGCATAAGCTCGGAGAAGATTACGGAAGCGCTACACCGCACCGTGCACACACAGTATGCCGCCGACGGTTCGGTTCGGTCCCAAACCCATTTGCTCACACACAAGCGAACGGAAATTGGTCGAAACCGTTTTGTGCCCCGGTCTTCTCGCGCTAGCGAAAGGGAAAACTCGCAAGCTTGGAAGTGGACGACAACCTGACGCTCGGGATGTGCGGTGAGGCGAGTGAGTGCGGCGACTTGTGCAAAATTTACTGCCATTCAAGGTTCAAACGAAATTAGTTTCAACAAGCGTAGCGAACGAAGAAGCCCATCAGCCTCATCTTTGGTTCCGTGCCGGGAAGGTTATCTTGTCCACTTCGTTCCATATCCTTCATCCCCACACCCCGCCAGGTTACCATTTCTGCACCCGTTACCGCATCGTTCGAATCGTCGCATTGAATGGCTCTAGCAAAACGTTTTGGTAGCCGATGGTAAACGAAACTTATGGCATCCATAGCGCCCGGGACGGTGGGACTGCGGATGGAAACTAGCGGCCGGACAGCCATGCCGTGAAGCGAGCACGTTGCGCCATGTTTTTGCGATTGCAATGTATTGAGTCCCGGCCGATCGTGCTCGCCACCCGTTTCGTGGGAACGCGACGAAGTGAATTCATTTTAATTTGATGTAGATTTATCGTGCACTAACGCATGCTGCTGTACCGTTGGTTCCGGACACTAGAAGGTGGAGAGGAGAGAGAGTTTCAGGGCGAAAGGAAACAATCTGGACTTCTCGTTGGAGGATTGATGGCAATGAAGATAAATTTTGACTTCCCGTCTTGAACTGCTAGCTTAATGGGAGGATGGAATGGCTCTGATGCCTAGTTTGAATGCTTGAGTTGATTCTATTTTTTATTCTGATGTCTAACAAGCTGAAGCTGAAGGTGTACAGTTTTGTATATTTTAGAATAACTACAGAACTTGAAGATGCTGGAAGCAAATACTCCAGTGCCACATGCTGGCAAGACGCAGAACAAAAACAACAAGAACCATGTGATAAAGTTATAGTTCGATGCTAGGAAAAAAATGGGCTCCCAAAAATAGCCCAAGGGCATCGTCAATCATAAGAAAACAAACCAACTTTTCTGCCAACATTCTTCATCATCTGCCCCCCCTCGTCAGCGGCAGCGCTTTGATTGCTGTTCGCTCAACCAAAAACCCCTGCAAATAGCATGTGAATGTGTCCTTGTGCCTATTTTTGCATACCGCCGTAATCTAATCAGCCTTCGGGGAGCTGATTTCAAGCAGCCGTAAAAACACCGAAACAAAGAGGAGACCATCCCGCATGACCGACACAACGAGCAAGAAATAACTTTTAATTGAGTTACACCGTTACCCCGGCTCGAATAAATCAGATTTCGGGGCCGTGCAAACGATGGTAAAGTAAAAATTAATATGTAAAATGTAAAACATGCCAAAGAAATGCGCAAACACGAAGTATCGGAACATTTGATGCATGCAGAATGAGAGGAGCCGTAAAACGGAGTTGGCTGTTGGCATGGGCAGTCGGAACTGGCAACATACCGGAACGCTACGGTCTGAGTACATATAGAAAGAGTACTCTACCGAGGCACTCTGATGATAGCAATAAAATAAACACGGCACGAAAGAAAGCCCTTACTGTGGACAGTGCTGCTGGCCAGACGAAGACGGAGGACTCCAGTGTACACAAAGGCAAGCGGCAAATACCCCGTTTCGTTCAAAAAGCGGTCCCGGACTCCCCCCCCCCCATCATACTCCTCGATCAAGAGGGTAGACAAACAATGTTGAAACATGAGCACAAACTGGCACCAGACGGGACAAGAGTGAAAGGAGAGAATAAGATGGATAAAAAATTAAACATAAAAGCAAAAGTAATTTCCTATCTCCGGCCGCATTTCATAATTTCCTCCATCGTTCGGAACGAAACCAAAGTGGCTCTGGATATATCGGGCCGGGAGCTGGTAGCATGGGGCGATAGTAAAGAACAAAACTATGCTGGAGTGGTATGCGACAAAAGCATAAAAAAAAATCGCCCATTCCATCCATAACGTCGAACGTTTAGCGGGGTTTAGTCTTCCCAACCCCCGGACAAAAGTGAATAAATTTCCAAAGGACAACATCAGAACTACCATCTTGGAGCTTGCGTGAGTGGAGGACTCTTGGAGAACGAAACAGTTAGTTTCCGCTAGCTGATCGTGTGCCAAATAAAAAACGCCACATAAAATGAGGTCGTTACGAGGGTGTATTTATTGGATGGAATTATACGTAGAAATTGACAGGACGTAAAACGAATCGACATTGCAGCTCTCGGGCGGGTTGGAAGAGGCAACGATAGGAAAACAAATAAAATTGGGAACATCAAACCATGACGCCGCTCGCAGTCGAAGCTGCAAAAACCGTTCCGAGTCTAAAGAATGGACGAGGTGGGTGGGGGGTGGGAAACCCACACTAAAAGGGGAAAGAATTACACAGTGAATGCGTGCTCAGCATTTGTAGCAAAACTGCAATATCAAACGGCCGTTTTTTGTCGTTCCGGTCGCTATGTGAAAATCGGAATTTTTGAAGAGCTGGAAAACGAACCGAAAAACCTTCGGGGGACGGCTCGCAGACTTCAATGGCAGAATGCTTGTCTGAGAAGCGTACTCTAGCGCAGTACGATGGGCCACGTGGTACAGCGTGCTTGCATGTGCAACATCATGAGTGGTAAAACGTGTCTTGCGTATGGTGCGTAATTTTCTAGTTTCCACGTAGGCTGTCGAAGGCATCATCAACTAAAACGTCCGATGACTGATAACCGATGGCCGGACGGCCATCGACGTCGCGCCACCGGAAGAGGACATACGAGCGCACTTCAGGGGTAAGTAGGGCGAGGCGAATATGTATAAACACACACACAGAGGTTTTTCCGTCTTCCGGCAAACCTTACCCAACTATCGAACACACTCTGCCGTTGGACGAGACAGATGTACAGATACACTGCTGTTTGATGATTGATTTGGGCCAGTGCTAGGTTTCGGTACTTTCATCAGCGTCTCGGCCGAGCTGTTAATTTGATGGCCAGCACTCGTATTTCTTTCGCTCCACTGGGTGCTGGCTGGCTTCGTGGAAAAACTGACGAACAGCGTACACTTGAGGTTTGCTGTTTTTTGGTACGGAAACATGATCATGTAAGTGATGGGCCGTTTTTCTTTCGTCACTAGTTAGCGACCGTAAAATGAGCAATGTGCAGCACTTAGTGTGTCTAAAGAGCTTTGAAATGTGAGCTTCCTTCAAGGCCACTTCTTTAGTGTTGGTCCTTGAACTGTCTGACGTTAGTTGCTGCACTTATTGCAGCTTTTAACAAAAAAGGGCATAATTCAGTGCATACCAAACATTGCTCACAGAATAAATAACATTTCAAAACTCGATATTTCTGCCTGCTATTTTCGTATCATATACAGGAGAAGTAACCACCTCATTAATCCGACATATTTCAATAAATAAATACAAAACAGACGTGCTCGGGCTTTCATCACATTCACGAACCTTCTACACAAACAATCGATACTGATTGCTTTCAATTTTGTCACCAAAAAACCCCTGTGTATAATGTGTTTGCGATGGTACAAACACCCATCTCTCCGACTGAGGTTTTTCCCAAGTTATCAGCAACACCCCCAGGGGCTAGCACGGGCAAACAGCACCGACCGTTTCCCAAACTCGCTGGCACCTAAAACAATACACGCCCCGTATAGCAGCAATACGCTGCTAGAACAGCTGATATCCAGACCAGAACAAACCAGACCAGACCTCGTCAAGTGCGAGAGTTTTTATCGTTTTCGGCAAACAAATGTTCAATTTTTGTAGGATGTTTTTTTTTTTGTCATCCTTTCTCGCTTACGTATCTCGCAATCCCATCGCTTGGTATTGGGACGTCGTGTTTATTCTCAAAAGCCTCCCTTAAAATACGCCTCTCGATCTCGAGTCCGATCGTGACTCAAACCGTCGAAAGAAAATTAAATAAAAACGACCATGCTGATAGTGTGTTTGTACCATACCAAGTGGGAATCTAGAATCCTCCACATTGTCTGCCTGCCTGTCCCGGCCGAAGATGTACACGTGTGGATATGTTAGCACAGCAGCATAACACAATATAATTTATAGAACTGTCGCATATCGGACAGTGGTTTTGGAAAGCTTCTCCCAACATACTGTTTTTCTTCATTTTAAGCGTTTCTTTTTTCGGAGCAGTTTATTATCTTACCCGACGAGATAGGCGAGTTGAAGATTTACAGACGTGCGGTGGGTCAGAATAAATAAGAAACCAACAAAATGTCCTATGCGTGAATGTAGTGTAGTGTCCAAAAGACCATAATCAGTAATATCTTTACTTGTGTGTTGTACAAAACTCGCTTTACTGTTATAGAGCTCGACAAGGGCATTCGGACAATGAGGAACAGCCAAGTTTACCAAGTCAGCAAGACGACGCAAGTTTCCTGAAACACACAAAATAAAAAAGCACGGCCATACTGCATAAACTCTACGGTCCCACGTTTGTTTGAAAAAACGTGGCCGCATGCTGTTTCCGAGTGTGTCCTCTTTGCTAGGGCACTCCCTGGATCTCCATCTTACCGGTCCAACCCGATCCCGACCCGGAGACAAATTCTAGGAGTGGCAAATAAATTGTACACGTCTTGACTTAAACCAAGCCATTCACACGCGTCACGTTTACGACTCCGTTGATTATAGATACTTTTTCTACAGCCGCTCCCGGGCCCTGCATCCGTGCTTCGCCTGTGCATCGGATAGCATCTTAAACTAGCGTGACCTGCAATTACTGGAACCGTGCTGGCGAATTTAACGAAGGAAGTGCTGTCTTTATACGGCACTGACACTGATTAGGAGGACGCTAGATGCGAGAATTCGTATGGGATAGATACATAGTGAAATGAGTTTTTCAGTCCTAACTACTTAGCACAAATATTATCATACTGGTTTGCAGTCTTAACTTATGTTAATTTAGGTTGTATACTGGTGCGTTTGAATTGTAACGGTGCGAGCTATTTATGGAAATTGAAACTCAGATTATTACTTGAAGCCCCATTAACTCTCAATTAAACGATTTTTGATTTACGGTGTCTAATGTTGCGCTGGACATTCAAGATAAGATGACGAGGATTTTATTGAAATTGAATATAAATGTAAAGCCTTCAAAATACAGCGATCCCAGCGCTTAAAAACGATCTATTCGATTCGATTCGAATCTGTGATTGTTTAATTTTTAGCTATTTACTGCCTATTGGATCTCCTCGTACAAGGGACCACATCGACAATTCTTTTGCCGAGCCCTGTTGTTAACTTAACTCTGCTCGGGAGGAATTCGATCATGAAAACTGTAGGAACTTTGTCTATCTAAGGATTTTATCGTTCAAAGAGGATCTCTCAACTCAATGAACTTTTTCTTTCAAGGGACTTTTTAGAAAATGTACATCACAGTCTTGCTTAAAATTTTACAGTAAATCCATTTGGATTACTGAAGTTTTGATATGTCACTGCCACTTTCACCATGCCAGTGAATTGTCTAACTATCTTAGTTTAACAATAATCTAATTAAAGGGGAGGCCCGGGGGTGTAGGCAACATTGGCGCCGATCTTCAAACGGCAGATCCAGAGTTCAAATCCCATCCGTACCTTCCCCCCATAATGAGAACTTACTCTCACTCTTTTCACACCTGCTCTTTTAAAGAGCACGTCGTCGTGGAAATAGATCTCTAGGAAACTCGATCCCTGGCTGCAGCTTCCCATCCATGTAGGCACCCAATCTCCGACAGGTCACCCTTCACCTGATCCAGCCAACGAACTCGCTGTGCTCCCCGACGCCTCGTGCCGAACTGGGAGTCGCTGTCGAATACCTTCGTGGCGGGGCATGAGTCCGGCATCCTCTTAACATGCCCCAGCCATCGTATCCTGCCGGTCTTTGCTACAGTGAGGATGTCCGGTCCTCCGTATAGCTCAGCAAGCTCGTGGTTCATCCTTCAGCATGGAGTGTGGAGAACTCCATGCTCGAACACATTGCCAAAGATGGTCCGGAGGATGTGACGCTCAAACACGCCAAGAGCGTTTGCATCCTCCGCTCGGATGGTCCAAGACTCGTGGCGATATAGGACCACCGGGTGTGTGCGATATATCTCACATTTCGTGCAGTCTCAAAGTCCTCTGGATCTCAGCAGACGGTGAAGGCCGTAGTAGGTACGTTTCCGCTGCATAATGCGTCTCCGGATTTCGCTGCTGACATCGTTATGCGAAGTTACGACAGTCCCAAGATAGCATAACTCCTCTACTACCTCAAGGCTGTCGCTGTCGACTAACACGCTGCTTCTCACTCGGGCTCTATCGCGATCAGAGCCTCCGGCAAGCAGGTATTTCATCTTCGTTGCATTGATGCTCAATCCAATTCTTGTGAGAAGTGAATGAGAACTTGCTACCCAACAATAAACTAATTACGTCTGATATGTACAATGCGTAATACGTCTAGACAATCTTATTTGTGCCAAGCATGTGTGGACTAAATATGTACTGCAGCCATGCAAGCTCCAGATAAGACTGGACCCAAAGGCTTGCCCAAAAGGAGCCCAAAAATCAACTACAATATAAAATATAAATTCTTCCTTCTGATATGTTTTTCATACACAAGTAAGAAGAGTACTTTAATATTTCACTTCACTGCGCACTAATTTATGCATCAAACTGTATCAACACCAAAGTTAACAAGAGCACAAGAGCCTTCAGAATCTTTAAACCGAAACTTTGACAGTTTTGCCTCGATTTACAATTCTGGCGCGTAGCAGTTTTTGGGCAAAACGCTGTGGATGCTTCTCTAAGACACCAATGTACGTGCGTGCAGAAGGCACCATTTCTTGCGTTTTTATGCGAACGGTTCATCAATATCTCGTTCAACCGGTACCTGAGGATTTTGTGCCCACCGTGCCGCACTTGGATTGCACGTCTGTAGCAACAATAGCACAAGAAGAGAATAGGTTAGGTAAGGAAAAATACCGTACCGCCCATTCCGAAATGCCAAACCCTGATGGCTTTTACATTCCCGCGGGCCAAATAATGTCCTCTCCGCGTCCGCGTTCGCAAAGAAGTGGAATTTTATGTCACTCATCAAATATTCTAAATAGCATTTCGATTTCGTCCGTGCGATGAATTTGGGCGAAAACCGTCGTACCGGGTGTGGAGCGTACGGTTTGTAGGGGCTACGGTTGTCGGGTGAACGACGTGAGTAAATTTCAATCGACGCGCTATGCGATTGACGAGGGATGATGCTTTTTAGGAGTGATCTGATGCCATCGGCCAGTGTGGCAAGAACCGCCCGAACCGAACGACGTATATCTATGCGCCTGCGGGAAGGATTTGATCGATCAAAGCACATTAGACCGGGGAAATGAAAGAGTCGGTCCCCGGCCACAACAGCATACGTAACCCGGTTTTTCACGACGTCGGCCCCGATCGATGATGGTGGTGTTGTTCGGTGAGACTGCTCGAAAGTAAGACATTTCGCTGGGCTGGGCGACAAGCGCTAGAGTGTGTGGCGGTTCCTGTGGTCGAGCTGCCGAGAGTAGCATCAAAGAAAGCAACGCAACGGTTGAGTTTTGTGGTTTTTCCCGCCGTCCATCTCCGTCCATCCTCGCCATACCCATTTGCCAGCCAGACAACGCGACGGAAAATGGCGATTCGGATCGTTTGCCGCAATCCGTCCGTTGTTAGCGGAACGTGTAAGATGCATCTAGGAGGGGGAGGGCAGGAAATTGAGAGTACGGCCCATAGCGAGGAGGAACCAAATTGCCTAAAAACGAAAACGGCAAACTATTTTTATGCATTCGCAATCAAACGTTGCACCGGCATCTGCCGTTCGGTACTGTTGGATCTCGTGTCTCCGATTATGTTTTTTTTCTTTCTTCTGTTGGTCGTTGTCTCTCAGTCTCCCTCTGTTTCCATTTTATTTTCCCTTTTTGTGTGCACTCTGCACTCTGTTTGGGGATGTCATACAGGTCACCGCAAAAAAAAACCGCACCACAAACCATGAACCCTGAGCACTCTGTGATGGGCGATACGTGCATATCGCTCGTTTCATGGACTTGCGGTTGCTGTATAGTGTATCCGACGGGACGAGGCTTGCTGGCTGGCTAGCCACCACAGGTCCTAGAAGCATGCATGCAACCCAAACTCAATGGAAACTCAATTCCTGGACTGCGGTTGCCAGTTTGCTGGCGTAGTAATGATACCATTTGCTTGTGTGGCGTGTACATTAAATGCTTTTTCATTCTCTCTGCCAATGTCTTTTCTTGTCACGTTCAAGGATTTCTTTTTTTTTTTGCCCTCGTGTGTGATGAACGACCCTTATCCCGTTTCCAAAAAACTAAAACAGTTGGTCCATTGCTCTTTTGCTGCATGGCGAGCTCTGTCAGAAAAATGATAAATGAGCCCACCAGTGCAGAGACAGCCTTTTTATCAGATACTTTCCAAAGGTACCAGTACTCCATTTCAAAATAAACGATAAAAGCTCTTAACATGCTCTCTAGATATTTCTTTTGCTATATGGTTGTGTTAAAAAAAAACTCTTGTTTGTCGCATTTTGTTGCCTCTGAAATCACATTCGAATAAAATCCGATTGTGCCATCCTTATTAGACTCTTAGTCGTCTCCACCGTTTGAAAGCCAAAGTAAACAGAACGGTAAACATGTGCAAGCTGCAACGAGACCCAAAAATCCAATTGCCAACTGTAACAACATAAACAGAGTACGGCACTGTTATTGGTTTTTATGGTGTACACGCGCGACCGTTATCTAGAGCAGAGCTTGCAGAGCAGCACCGAAAGACCAAAATAATATGATGTTTAGCGAAACCGACGACGACGACGATGATGATGATGAAGTTGGCACTGTGGTAACCTCCGTTGGTCCCCGTTTCGACGGTTGTAATCAATCTACCAGGAATGCAAATACATTGAAATACGCCAACTATGCGGCAATCAAATTGCTTCGGCTCAAGATGCTATTGCCATTTTTTTTGCGGTTGTAGGACACTGCAGGATTGAAAGTTTTTGACCGTGTATTGGCAAAACTGCTGATGTAAGATCTCCTTCATGCTAAACAGTTGGGTTTTTGCGATTGTCCAGTTTGGCTTTGTGGCGTAGTTTTTACCAACTATGATATGACGTCTTATGCAAAAATAAGTCTACGTCGGGCTTCTTTGGATACTTTTAATTCGCTGGAATTTGTATGGTTCTTGTTTTGCGGCATTAAGAGAACTTTTACTTATGTATATTGTTATAACAACGTATGCTAAGACTTTTGAGGTATTTTCTGCTGATTTGTATGGTAAGGTACATTAAAATTTTATAATTTTCTTGTTTATTTCGGGAGTAAGAAAGTTGTTGCCGTATACACCGAGTGCAAGTTAAATTTGACACTTGGGTCTTTCGTTTATAGTTCGTGATTGTGTTATCGTATCTAACAGTGAAAATAATGTCGAGTGAACTTATAAAGTGGAACCTACCGGAACTATGGAAGCGAATTACGTGTATCATGACGATCCGCGTCGGACACACAAACCGGGACATCAAGACCGCGGCCCATTGTACATTAAACACGGTAAAGGATATTCGCAAGCAGGTTGAAACCAGCAACGGAGATTTTGAGGCTTTTTTACAACGGAAGGATCATACCATGCGATCGGATTGCTTACGGAACGACGAGTTCTTCGACATTTCTGCAAGCAGGGCCTGAGGCTGAACGCAGACGGCTATGTGACACGGTCGTCAAGCCCTGGATAACCAAAGTGAGTGATGGTAGGCCGTATGTGTGGCAACAAGATCCGGAACCTTGTCATACGGCCACCAATTCGCAAAACTGGCTTAAAGACAATTTTTACGACTTTATCACCTCCAATGTTTGGCCTCCCAGCTCCCCGGACCTAAAATTTCAATTCTCACGGGAACTGTCAAAAATTTTCTTGCACACTGTGTATATAGCCTTTATTTTTGATATGCAGGCAGGCTACATGATTGAAACAAATCTAGAAAGTATGGCTCACAACATCTTAGAGGTCCTCAAACCATAAACAACATGAACCTTTTTTTGAACTGAGCAAAAAAAATGAAACAAGCCAAAAAGTATAGAACCTTAATAATTAATACTACTTCCTTGAACTCATTCTAACTCTTATATTTTCAACAATCTTCCTAGCCCTTCAGTGCCGTTGTTACATATGCAACCTGTATAAGATTACGATGGAAGTCGTGGAAGGAATAACACTCAAAGTTTGAATATTTTCTCATTTTATACATGCTATAATAAATGACTAGGTTTGTTGGAGTGTCGATAGAGCAACATTGTATGGATAAAAATGTAATTTTCATAAGTTATACAAAACACATTTGTTCCATGTGTCCTTAAACAACTCTCATCCGCCTGATCTAGATAATGTGAGTTTTCTGACCTTAATGCATCTTCCATTTTCAACGCACAGAACAATTAAACTGAATTGTTCTGCCTGTTTCTAACTGTCAGACATGTCCCATTGGGCAATAGACTAATCCACACATCATTCAAAGATTTAGATACATTGCTAACGAGCGAACCCGGCCCCGACTCTTGCAGCTCGGTTGCTGTTCTGCGTCCCATTACAAATCCCTTCCCTGTGCCCGTCGTCGTTTTATCTTCCCATATGTCAGATCGTCAAACAAAACTGTAATAATAAAAGTAAAAATCCCTCCGGATGGAGACGAGGTCATAAAGATTGTGCTGCCACGTCCCACCGAATGAATGTTCGTAGGAGACGGGCTTGGTGAAAAAGAACAACCGGGAAAGCTCGGGCTGAAATATGATCATCTAGCGTCTGTGGCCGTGTGGCCTGCTGCTCCGGTGCACCGGCACACCAATGACAAACATTCACACGCATACACGCGCACAAAAGTCCTTAATTCCTTGCGGCCGTTTCACCGAGTGTCTGGTGCAGGTTTTGGGTCGAGAGAGTGAGAGAGCAGGCAGAAATAAGGATCGAGTTCTGGCCCAAGGATGTGAGATCACGCACAACGTGTACGATGCGGAGTTAATGCGTTTTCAAAACAAACCTTCTCGCAGGAAACGTACATTGAACGAGCGTTAGATGGATGGATGGTTGAAATCGGAAAGCATTTGCGCACTGTGTGTACCCCCGTGAAGTGGAAACTATCGTAAACATCTTTCAGGTTCTTACGGTGCGGCCAGATTCGTTAGTGAAGGTCTAATCGTAAATCTTGCACCCAGCAAACCCAACCGCTCTTGCCCTGCCCCGGGAAGCGGGATCGGTTCGTGCACAAGTTGCTGTTCCCTAGTGTGCCATAGGCATCGGAATGGAAAGGTTCCTTAATGCACCCAGACAAACATTCGATTCCTTTTTGTTGTTGATTTTGTTGCTTGTAATCGTTTCGATATGGAATAGATGGTTGAGAAATCTGATCATATATTTTATTTTCGAGACTCCCTCTTCACACACTCAGATTCTACTGGACTAAGTTTGAAACTGGTGACACAGAGCCCATTTCCTTATCGTATCAATTATGGCTTGTAGTTCTCCCCAGGGGCGCCGCATGTTTCCACACGGCAGGACCGGGATTCAAATCTTATCCGGACCGTTCCCTTACAGTGAGGACTGACTATCCAACAACGTGGTATCAGAGAGTCTTGTAAGCCATTCAATGGGGGACGTGACCTAGAATAGAAGGTCGTGAGAAGTGATAAATCCGCTGAAAGAAAACAATTTAAGTAATCCTTTTGCAAATTATACATCCAAAGTTCCTACTACATACATGACTAATACCTCAAAAACGTCTGACAAACCCATGAGCAACGTCATTTGCTTCAGATATATGCTAGATAAAATAGCAAAGGCTAAATCTATGTTCAACACGAAGCGTAATAGAAAAAAAATGGTGAAAGTAAAGACTTCCAGCGCACCTCCCTATGGTGTGTGTGTGTTCATGTACAGTAAATCAAAACAAGGCCATCAATTTGCCCGGCTCGTAAAAAAGTTCCCAAATATATCCTTGCGAATCCTGTGTCCTTTCACTTGAGCTCTGTCTTGCTCTCTCGAATTGCAGCATGGATCGATTGCTCACAGCTGAGCCTCGGGCCAGTCTACTTTGGGCCGGTATAAGTGAACAAGCGCAACGCAAACGAAGGGAAAACACTCACAGACAATACGTTGATTGTGATACCAGAGCACAGGAACAACGGTATGATAACGGTTCAGCTTTTCATTCTCAAAAGGAGAGTGAGAAAAAAAAATGGGAAAACAGAAACAACTTCCGCCCTACGGCCCTGGCCGGGCTCTGGCAGTGACAGAATTCAGGATGTCAGACAAAAAAGAAAAACCTCAACCAACCAACCACCCTAAAGGCATTCAGATTACGGGATCATTTTTCGTAACGATAGGTGGTATAATTTATGCCATCGCTCGTACGTCTCACACTCGGTCCACGAAACCACCGCTGGTTACTGTTGTAGTGAAATTGTTTCTGCGTATTATGGTCTGTACGTACAACCCGGTTTGGTTGGTTGATTCTTGTATGGAGCTTTGTTCTCAGAGAAATTTGTTGTCTTCCTCAAACCTTGAGGATATGGAAAATTGGTGTAGGACACAAGTTTTCGTAAAATAGTTTCATAATAGAGCTTCAATTTCTTGGAAGAATTTATAAGCTCACGGTTGGCTATAAATGTTCAATAACCATCATGCCAATAGCATGGATCGAAACACGCTAGAATGGCCATCATAATAGCCTTCCAACTCGACCGGAACGTGCGACTGAACCATTTTCATCTAAGCTCATTTAGTAGTCCATCAAGTGGAAAGGAACGATCCCAAGACACTTCTTTGTCTGTTAATTAGACACACACGCACACACAACCACACTAGTAATCTCGTTGGTCAACAAGCAGCAGAACTTGTTGAAGAAGTTGGCTACTAAAACATTCAGCAAATGGACAGCAGGGTGGCGTCTTGCTATGGGCATGTTGTACCAAGCATCATCATCATCATCATCGTCGTCGTATCGTGATCACACATCGCTCGCCCACTATGGTAATGCCCGGAACCTCAGTATGGAGTCCCCGGCCCCGGCCAGGTCTGGTACGATGAAAGACAATCTCTATTCCCATAACTCCATATGCCAGACCGACCACTGCGACCGTTTCAGAGGCGCGTATCACTATCGTTAATCGCCAAACGGTTTCGAAGTGTTGATGGAAAACACGACGCACGGCAGGCACACAGACCATCGGCTTTGCCACAGAAGGCTACCGGTGAGCCTGGTTTCGTACGCTTTTGGTGGGGTACGCACGAGCAAACGGCACTACCAAACCGTCGATTGCCGTCGATGGCTCTGTTTGCGTTAGCCCGTTTCGACGAAAATATTCATGCAGCTCAGTGCGAGTACGCTCCATTATCAGGCAAAACGGCAAACCTGAAGTAGTTCCGCAACAACGTATTGACCTTCCTGCCATTACAGCCGACACCGTACGTGTGTTTTGCTGATTATCCGGTTCTGAGAGCCTCGGCCGACGGCCTTCCGTTTCCGTAGCCCAGGCAATAGGCTGCCGAGGCTCAATCATTACCGTAGTCACCGAATTCCGGACCGTACACGTGGGATTTTCGCATGATGCCCACCTACC
Organism: Anopheles maculipalpis; assembly: GCF_943734695.1. Classification (NCBI taxonomy): domain Eukaryota; kingdom Metazoa; phylum Arthropoda; class Insecta; order Diptera; family Culicidae; genus Anopheles; species Anopheles maculipalpis. The sequence goes on from NC_064871.1 coordinate 50,248,565, forward strand.
TTAAAGCGGATTTTAATTGGTTTAAGTGTATTTTACAACACATCACAATTTGTACTGCGGTTGGCGCGATTGTCGGCCGGCTCGAAAAAGATACCGGCGTGGCATGACCTTTGCCTCGTGGATTGGACGGGCTCGTCGTCGTTAATCAAGTGCGTCGGCTGTCGGTTCTCGGCCCTGAAAACAACACCGACAAAAACTTTAACCACCAGGCTGCCAAATAATTGGATTCGTGCGCTTCGACCAAAACGAGGCCCGCGCAAGCAAAATCGCGAGCGAGCGGAACTTCATTCCATTCCAAGGATTATTGATAAATTGAAACGTTTAATCCGTCCGTGGCAAAACGCATAAATCAACCCCCGGTACGCAGCACCAAACGAGTGCTGGGGTTTGGGGCTTTGTTTGACCAGCCGCGCTTTGCAATCGGCATTATCGGGCCTGTAATTGGAAATTTTGACTCGCAGGCTTAGCGCACTCGCCCTCGCTGGCAGGGTGGTGGTTTGGTTCTTGTTTGATTGAAAGTGAAATATTGAAACATAACCACCACACGCGTACTAATTGCGAACTGAAACCTTTGCCTTCCTTCACGAGACTTCATTCTTAAGGAGGAAAAGTTGTGCACCGATGTTTGTGTTATGAGTCTGCATGCTTTTGTAACCCCATCTGGAATCTAGATTAATAGAACTAGCATTTACAAATAAAAAGGAACTAGAACAGCACCAATCATTGCCAGATCATCGCCATCGCAGTCTACACACGATGTCTACAGTAGGATGAGGCACCATTTTTGTGTGCAAGAAATGATCTAATGATCAAACTCAAGTGCAAATGAAGTCAGCAAAGGTTCGGAAGAACGACAGTAAAGCACCCATTGAAGTGGCCAATTTCGAATCGAAAAGTCACACAGAAGAGCAGAATGTTGCTGCTCGCCCTCGATTGCATCAGATCATCCTGGGCGCTTGACGGAAATTCAAGAAGCATACTCCCGGCATGACGCGTTCCCCCGCTTCGTGAAGCAGCGCCATTTTGATGGAGCAGGGGTTAAGTTAAGTGGTAGTAAATGGTGTCTTCGCTCTCCGTTTGCTCGATTGGGAGCAGACATCATCATCATCATCATCATCACGATCGCAATTAGTCACACGCTACTTCACCCGTATTTTCACAAGAAAACGCATCCCACCGAAACAAACAAAAGCCAAACCGATTGGAAGCGTCTTGAATGTGCCATCGATCCAATGTCGGCTCCCAAACGGGCATCATCATTGGCATCAGCAAAAAAACTACTGGCAGAAATGTACGTCAAAGTTCATCGACGCTAGAGGACGGACCTATGTCATGCCCGCATGCTCGCAACCGGCTGCACAACCTAGCAACCGTCCAATATGGTATGGTTTGGCCGTGGTCAACAAACCGGATAATTCCCATAACAACATCGGGTTCTCGTCTTCTCACCCCACGCCAGGATTATCGTTCCGAGGGTAAACAACACGATTTCACAGATTGTGTTTACAGTTTTCACAAATCTCATTAACGTGCCTTCGTCACGCGGTGCCAGAACGCGTGGAACTGCTGCGAGGGGGGGGGGGAGAAAGGACCATCACAGCGCGCTCCAGACCGATTCGATTTTTCATGAACTTTTCCTATTTATTTTTCCCCCTTTTTTGCTGGACTCTGGACTCCCCTCTCGTTCCTCTTTTTCGCTCTTAGGGTTGTAATGGAAGATGTTACCCTCGCGACCGGAAGCTGTTTGGGCATGGTGAAGGTAACAAATTGAACAAAACCCTTGGCAACCGTGTGCCTTGAGTAGTTGCCTGAAGGTGACAGAAAAGAAACCATTCGTGTGCAGGTTGCTCCCGGCGGCACACTATTCCTCCAGGGACCAAACTTGAGGGTTTCGTGATTGAGGGTTAGTTACATAACAGCAACGGGAGAGCTGCTTCTTCTCTATTGCCGTTGACGTGTAGTCGGGGTGCCAGTTTCTTGCGCCAGTTGCAAAGGAAGATAGAGTTTAAAGCGGATAAAGGTTGTAGTGCAACCTGGAGAGCTTGCCAGCGCCCGACGCTCAACCTGGGCGATTGCACTTCATCGTAACGGAAGCCATAATCAGAATGGTTCAGCTGAGTGACATTGTGTGTCATCAGCACTTCGAAAGTGTGAGCCGGCAATAGTATTAAGATGGAGAAATAGTCGCTTTATGCAAGGGAAGAAAAAGGTTGCCTAACTGAAGAAAAATGAAGTTTACAAGCATTTTTAGTTTAAGTTTTTTAATAACTTATTTATCAGCTTCCTTTTGGCGTTTCTTACAAAAAATTACTTCATTGAAATCATGAAACATAACTCTATTGTGTAGTCAAGCAATATCTTCTACTTATGCCATGTTTGGTCAAGTGGCACTATACTGCAATGTATGTGTGAGCCATTGATTTATTTTACCAAGAACATAGACCGACAGCCATTATTCTAAATATGTTAAAATGTAATTTAGAGCCAATGAAGAACTGTGTAAAAATAAAATTGAACAGTCTTAGTGGCAGTGGTGGCAGTGGCAAAAGCGGCAGTTCTTCATTGCTCTCTGCCGGGTTAGAACATACAAGAGTCTCTCAAATAATGACGATGTACTTGACCATAATTCCATATGTTCCATCTTTGCACAAAACGGTAAAATGAGTTTGTAATCCAATTTGGCATTTTATAGAAACGTCCCTATCATTGGGTCAGTCAGGAAGTCTCTTTTTGATTGGGTCAGTCTGTTGGGGGAAGTCTCTGATGAAAATGTGGTCAAATCGCAAAAGACTCATTAAACTTATATCCTATTTTGAGGGTAGACATTTCCTTCTCCCTCAATTCAAGCGAACCTTATCCCGGGTGAGCTCGGTTGTGGATGTTGTTGCTGCCAGGTATGGCCCTGATGTTGTCCTCTTTTTGTCCGATAAGGGGTAAGCGCCTTTTTTGAGCATCGTTCCGTGGAGACTCACTACTGGCTCCCAAGAAAACCTCCTTTGTTGTGGATACTTTGTGGTCTCCATATCGTTGCCAGCCTTTGGATGTTATGGCTAGCGGCCCTAGTGAAGCTACAGTAGCATCCAACTCACGCTTTCCACCAACAGTAAAGCCACCGGTCACAAAAATACGTCGTCCAAACCTTGTTCAATTGGTTCAGTGATCTAATGTTGTCGCTGGCGACACTGACGCCTGCAAAATACGTGGAGCCGACAGTTACTACAGAATCGAACCCTGACATTCCGCCAACGACAAGGTTATCGATTCTGGGGCCTAAATAGCGACTGGCGCATGTCGATGCCACCGTTGCGAACATCGACATTAAAAAACACAACAAAGAAAACAAAAAATAAACATAACAAACTACAATCAGCTGATAGGACGATAGTATGTACCATCTACTTTTCATCTATAATGGTTTGAGATCCTGTAAAGTGATGGTTGTATTTGGTGGATATTCTTTAAATTTTTCGTTCGTTAGCCATTGTTTCATATTCATCCCTCATATTCTTCTTGGCCTGCTTGAGCATGTCGCATCGACATGACCAGGTCTCCAATCAGTTCCCAGGAAACTCGGACTAGAGCTGCAGTCCTCCATCCACGGCTGCATCCGATCTCCGACAAGTTAGACTCCACTTGATCCAGCCAACGAGCTCGCTGTGCTCTTCTATGCTTCGTGCCGAACGGGTCGCAGATAAGCAATTTCTTGGTAAGGCATTAATCCGGCATCCTCATCACGTGTCCCAGCTAACGTATCCTTCCGGCTTTGACTACCGTCCGGACATCAGCACTCGCACACACCACCAAAAATAGTCCTTAGCACCTGCTGCTCGAAAATGGAGAGTGCATTGACGTCCTCCGTCAGCATAGTCCAAGACTCGTTTCCGTAAAGGACTACTGGACGTATCAAAGTGCAGTAAATCTTGCATTTTGTGTGTTGTTGGAGTCTTCTGGATCGCAGGAGTTTGTGGAGTCCTTACTAGGCACGATTGTTGTCCGAAGTTACGACCTTACCAAGGTAGCAGAACTCCTCTACCACCTCGTGATCGTCGCCGTCAACTGATGCTCTGCTTCCGAGTCGGGCTCTATCACGGTCAGAGCCTCCGGCAATCAGGTCTTCGTCAATTTTGTCTTCGTCGCGTTGATCATCAATCCAATTCTATTGGCCTCGCGTTTCAGTCGGGTGTACGCCTCGCACACTGCCTCAGTTGTCCGTCCGATGATGTCGATGTCATCCGCGAATCCAAAAAACATTATATTCTAACGTTTGAAACTCTCTGTAGAAATGTTTATATTGATGTGAAGTTTATAGAATGTTTGCAGTTATACAAACAAATGATCAAAATAGAGATCTCTGGCTTAGAGCAATTCATGTCTCTCCAAGCCATCCAAATTGCATTAACTATCCTGGTCAAATAATTTATTTAATTTTGAAGCAAATTGTAAATATATATAAACTTACCTATAATGTGAGTGAAAGAGAGCATGTCTTTTGTTTCTTATTATACAGGATAGAAAAAAGAAATTACAAACCTTTTTTCAATCAGTATGTTTCTCCCATTCATTCACTGTACGCACTAATTGCATGTTCATGTCCTGTCTCGGAGTAATTAAGCATTTTTCGAAGGTTCAATTGTTTCGACAAAAACGATATTGAAATACAATATCAAGTATAGGACGCTAATGCCAATTGCTGAAATACGAAACCACCCCATCCGATGCAATAGGCACAGGAAAAGCGTGCAATGCTACGTACACATTGCATCTCGGCCACGATTTCACCCTCGAACCCATGCGATGCGACATATGTATTGTGCCAGTTTGTGCTAAGCAGAGCAGACCTCATTACCATATTTCCTGCTGGCCGATCCGTTATCGTGTTACCCGGTGCAATAATCTTCAACGATCGTACTGCCACTGCCATCACCCCATTTATCCTTTGCCGCTGTGCTCACATTGCGCTCACAGCTATCTATTGTGTTGAGCTCCTTTTGTCTCTCGAACCCCGCACACAGCCCTGTGCCCTGTGTTACCGTTTATTGTCAGGCGAGCCAGAGTCATTGTGTTTTCTCGAGGCTGCAGCGTTTTCTTGGGTTTTTGTTTTTCCCTGTATCTCGTATCTCGGGGTGGGTTGCACAGTTGGGTTTAAATTTTTCCGTTTTCTCGAGAATTGCTTTCTTCTTTCGCTTCAATTATGTCACGCGAGCATTGGAAAGGAAGGAAAGCTTCAACCGACACTGCGACATCGTAAGACGACGCCGCATGGACATCGGTCGGAGGTGTCGGCACACCCAGTGCAGTTTCGTCTGCGTTCAGCTCCACAGGTTTCGTCTTTCACGTGGTGAAGGAAGCGTTTTGTGCAGTTGAAAGATAAACTGCTCTTGCAGGTGAACAAACGGTAAAAGGGCAGTGTGTGTATGTGGTCCTGCAGCTGAATCGAACCCGAACGCTGAAACATAAATCACATCACATCGGAGAGTCGCATGAAATTAAATCATTCATCATTCCCGATAGATGGATGGCTGGCCGCATGAAGGCGATTGTTTATCGGAACTTTGTCCTTGGGGCAGGATTTTCGTAATGCTCGTCACAGTTTTGTTTCATTCGCAGTCGCAAGTCGCAAACTGCAAAGTCCACTTCCACTTTACTGCTTCCTTCAAGAGTCATTTTTCATTACTTTGTTGGGAAACTGTTCCTTCGTGCTGATCTATCTACAAGTGGCTTTGGTACATCATAAATATCTTTTCATATATTTTTTTAATTTTCTTATGTCTCCGCGTAGGAAAGATTCCACATCTAATTCCGACTAAATCAAGTTATAGATCCAGAGATTTATAATCCAAGATTTCTCAATGTTTTTTGGTGCCAAAAATGTAGATATTCGATACATCCATACAGATACATACAGATATTCGAGTGTTGTGTCCTTCTATAATCAAACTTAAAAATATAATCCCTTCCCAATCTCCCAATCTGGTCCTTGGACACGATAACACGAAGAACAAACTTCTTAACATTCGAACGTACCTTCATCAGAGTTCTGCTCGTGTACACACAATCACTGCACGTGATCGCTCAGAGAGCCCCTTAAGATAGTATTGGCTGGAAACACAAACCATCAAAGAAAGACTCCCAGCTGTGGGCCCTCTTAATAGGCTCGTACAGTCCTAACAATCAACGCCTTCCCTCAGGGTAAATGCAATTTCTTGTTTTCCACGCTTTGTTCCCCGCAGTATGTCTGCATCGATTCGATAAGCAATTGGAACAATGCGTCAACCGTTTCGGCAAGCATTTATAATGCATTTCATATCACATTATACGCTATTCCTGCGTGCAAAACTCCTCCCGGGGGCGAGAGTGAAGCGGTTTTTGGCAAACAATTACTCCGACAGCACGAAGCGAATTTAATGGTGCGATAGAAACTTTTTCCAATTTCCATCGATCAGCTGTTCCTTCTGCGCTGTACCTTCGATCGGATCTAATGCACACCCGAAAAAAAATGACCATTAATCGCTGCAAAAACGAAACCCTTAGGGAGAGCTTACGGCTTGTGAACCGCCTCTTACAAGAACCGAGCTGGATGGATGGATCCCGGGAGAAACTATAATTAGGACTCCAACGTCGAACGAAACGAGGGCCGAAAAAATGGATGAAAATTGTATCCGAATCCTTAAGGCCATTTTGAGGGCCTTGCTCGAACGATGCATGCATAGCGATACGAACAAACGTAAAGCAATGGAAAACGGTTGTTTCTACGCCCTAAGTATGATTCATGCAGGAAGTATTGAGCTGAATAGTCCAAGATGGGTTTGTGATAAATTAGACACAAAATTAACGAGTCCCATTCCGGGTCTCGCATTTTCTGGGGATGGTCGGTTTGAGATAAAGAGTATGGTTTGTCCTTCTTCATCCGATTTCATGCTGTTCTTCTTATTCACTCGCAAAATTGGCTTTCGTGTGCAGAAAAAGCAGCAGCGCGATGAAATTAATGATAGATTTTCAATGGCATACATACACACACCTTTGCCACCGAAGACCGAAGATGTGGAAATTCAGATACCCGTTTTCCGATCTTTGCACGACTCGAAAGAGAAGGTATGGATTGAGAACAATCCTCCAGTACAGCAACCCAACCTGGAACTCCTAATTCAATGTTTCCAAAAAACGCGATCGGACCATTTTTGGGAAACCAACCGTACGGAATGTGCCTTAGGTCGCACTGGTCCGAAAAGTAAGATAATGCGGCAAAAATGTGTTATGGGTCCATTGTTCTAAACGGCTCAGCAGTATTATTTTTTTGCTGCCCTCTCAGATATCATTTTATGTCCAACGGTTCCAAGGTCCCAACTCCCGGGGACTCCGGAGAGCGTGCACAGGGTTTTTGCCACTTTTATTTCACTTTCTCTCCTGCTGCTGTTGCCTTTCCCCGACTTCTGGTAGTCGACGTGACATTTTGCTTCATATTTATATGAATAGTTTGCAAAAGCCGAGAACAATGGAACCCATCGGAGCTCTGCTTTGGGTGGAAAAAGTCCCTTTTATGTGGCAGCCTTTCGGTGTTTACTTTAAATCTCAGCTACAACTCGTGCCGCGGCCCTACTACCACGCCTAACGTACCCGGAAACCTTGCGAAAGGGAAAATCAGGGTCGCGCACTGTAAAACCTCTTCGGAGGAGATCCCGTGAGGGATGGTAAAACAGAAGACGGAAAGAGAAAGAAACATATCCACCGTTAATCGTATTGTTTATCGTTCGGATCAGCTATTGTCCGGAATTAATACCATCGTTATGCTGAACGCAACGGGACGCTATGTGTTTTTTTTTCTTTCTCGAGGAGGAAGCCAACCGGTCGGCTTTAAAACGCCTTTAACAATAAGCTGTACGAAAATCCTCTACAAATCACCGGCCAGCCAACAACGTGAACGAGAGCCGTGAGAGGCAAGCAATCAATCTCGAACGACTTTTCCAGTTGCTTTTGTTTTGTTATGTCAGGTACGGTCGAAAGGGCTCGTTTGATTATTTGTGACGCGTCGGGCCGAAAACCCTTGTCCTCTGATTGTGTGTATGAATGCGTTTGGCGAATATGACAACAGTTGCTGAAGGAAACCCAGAACTCATTTCTTATTCTTACTCAAAACCAAGTTTTAGTTTCTGCTATTAATGTTTAAACGCTTCTATTGCATGATACAGTGTGACGTTGAATAGGGAAGTAATGTTTGACAATTTTCTCCCTACTCCTGCCAGCAGTACGCGAATATGATGTGGGGTTTACAGTGAAGGTCATTGTAAAAAATTCTGCGTAGTTTTTGCAACTAAATTAGATGGATTGGATGATGCCACATTATATTTCTTTTGTGCAAATATTACCTTAACTTGTTGGTTTTTACAGCTGCAAAATAGTGTTTGAAGCTGAGAGTTGGCTAGTTATAGCAACTTTGAATCATTAGATCATTATTGTCCTCAAACCATTGCAGAGATTTGGTAGGCAAGTGATCTACTGTTGATGATGCTAGTTGCTATCAAGAATCAGGAACCGATATCAAACCCTATTCAAACCATTTTCTCAGGGCTACCAGGCTAACGTGCAACTATCACGCCAAGACCACTGTGGCGCGATTTCGACGTTTACAAACATCATATATCAAGTTTGGGAATGACATAATCAAACTGTGCAAACAAATTTCGTGCTGTTTCCTTGCTGAGTGATTATTTCGTGCGAGTAAAAGTTCCTAGTTCTTGGAAATGTCTGAATTTGAGCCGGATGAGCGCCATATGCGAGAGGTGTTGCTGTTTTTGTTTCGTGCGAAGAAAATGGCAGCCGAAGCGCATCGAGAGCTTTCGAGTGTTTACGGCGATGCTGCTCTAAGCGAAAGCGAGGTGTCGGGATTGGTTTTGACGCTTTCGAAGCGGTGATTCGCCGACGAAGAATTGACGGCTTTACTGGAGGAAAATCACTGCCAAACGCAAGAAGAGCTTGCAGCAGTGCTTGGTGTAACTCGTCAGGCCATATCATTACGGCTGAACGCGTTAGGCATGATACAGAACGAAGGCAAATGGTTACCACACGAGTTGAAACCGCGGGACATTGAACGCAGACTCTTAATGTGTGAATTTCTGGTCCAGCAGCACATCAGAAAGGGGTTCCTGCCCAGAACCGGGACGGAGGACGAGAAGTGGATTTTGTTCAGCAATTTTAAGCGCAAAAACTCATATGGATACTCATCCATAGCTCGAAAGTTATGCTGAGTATTTGGTGGGACCAGCTTTTCGTCATATACTACGAACTTCAGAAACCGGGAGAAAAAAACACTGGTGAACGCTACCAGATACAATTGATGAGTTTAAGCCAAGCACTGCGTGATAAACGGCCAGAATACTCATCACGCCACGACAAAGTTATTCTGCTGCATGACAATGCTCGGCCACATATTGCGCAACCTGTGAAAAACTATCTTAATACCCTCAAATGGGGTGTTTTGCCGCACCCGCCGTATTCACCGGATCTGGCACCATCGGATTTCCATGTGTTCCTATCCATGGCACATGGATTGGCTGGTCAGCAGTTCTGCTCCTTTGAACAGATTCAGAATTGGTAGAATACCAGGATTGCGTCGAAAAACCTATAATTTTTTCGAAAAAGAATTGGCGATTTACCCGAAAGGTGGAAGAAAGTAATAATTAATAATGGCCAATATTTTGATTGCCCAATTTCTACAAATAAAAACGCCACGAGTAAAAATAAACTTATGAAAAAAACGTCCCTTCTTTCTTTGCGCACCTTATACTAAAATGTAAAGAACATGTTTAAATGACCTTTCTGTCCCATTTATTAACGAAAATGCACAAATATTTGGAAATTTAGTCGCCCTTTTTTCATTAAAAACCTATCTCACAATGGTCTTACATCACTGACCATCACTGTAGATGCAAGTACAGAAACCACGGCCGGGAGAAAACCAAAATCTGACAACATAAATGTGCCAAAAACACACAGAGTAGTCACCTTTGCCCGGATGACCTGTAGATGATGGTTGTTGTTGTTACCTTCCCGTTGTTTTTAACGACATCGGAGCAACCGACAACCAAGGCCGGATGGCCAAAGTTTTAAGCATTAAAAATTTAAATGTTCGTGAATCCTGTATACACAGAAACCCGATTTTTGTAAAACGAAAGTGGAAGAAGGTGTGTTGCGCTGGGTTTTTGGCCAATTTTTAACGACATCCGTTTTTTGAGTCTTGAATTTGTTCCTCTTCCTCTGCCGCCCACTCCACCGCGAAGAAAAATCGATCGAGCCAAGGCAAGACGGGAAAGGTCGGCCGTTTGTTTCGAAAACAGCGATTGACATAAAATGGCAAATATTGCAATCTGGCTGAACTGAACGACGCGCAGCTGAACACAACGCAGCCGCTGGCACAACGGAAAAACGAAAGAAAAAAAAAAAACAAAAGACTTGGGAAGCAAAACTAAAGCAATTTTCCTCACCTCACAAAGCCGTTGAAGGCGGGGGTTGAAGGTTGGTAGTGGGAAGTCAAAAGCCGCACTCTTCGCTGAGAGGATTACTGAGACTGTGCCGAGGCCGAGAAGTGCCGATTTAAGGTTGAATTTATAGCCAATTTCAGCTAGATTTTATGGCCACCCCTAAATGGTACGGAAAGATTGTTTCTTTTTTGGTCGCTTTTCCACTCCATTTTTTGTTAGTCTTCTATTTTTATTACGCCCTGAGTTGGGTTTCTTATGCGGAAGGCGAGCAGCGTCATATTGCGATAGGTTTTAAAGATTTTTCCTAATATTAACAGAGAATTGAAGCAGCAGATTAGACGTTCGGGACTCACTGTTTTCGAATCAGAGTGGGGTTGAAGCTGATCTTCACTTCATATTGCTTCAACAATTGCTTATCCTACGGGGATACGCAGGTTTGATAATAAATGGAATTGGAATAAGTGTTCGTGATTGTTGTTTTCGTTCCACACACACACACACATATATATAAAAGAGTGAAAAACGTAGAAAAGAAAAGCGAAACGGCGCCGTTTCTTCATTGTTGATGCAATTATATGCCTGAACCATTCTTGCCGTATCGCCCCCAGCCAAAGGGGAGGGCTACAATTGTCATACACTCATACACATACAGAGACACACAGCTGGGGCTGCATTCGTTTTCTTTGGTTCCTAATGATGGTGTTTTTATTTCGTTAATCGTTGCCATTCTGGCGGCCTTTTAAAATGGTCGCCTCTTTCTGCCGATCTTCGTCTTTCCACGGATCTTTTCTTCGTCCGGTGCGAGGTTTGGTTTTGCTCTGCACCGGCACAGCGGGTTTTAGTTTCGAGTGTTAACAAAATCGTGCGAACCCTGAGATTATCCCCTGGTAGAGTCAACAAGAACACGAACCTGAAGCAGAAGCAGAGGAAGCTAAACAAAAAAAAAAAACCACCCTGAGGACGTTGACGACGTCGTCCGACCGACGACGACTAGAATTGGAAAATGCAATTAAAAACTAATTAAACCTCCCTTTTTTTCTCTTTTAAATGCAGCACTCATTTAGCGATAATCAGCCGTTTTCGTGATGAGTTCTTTCGTTAGCGCATTCGCGTTTCACCTCCTTTTCGTGTAAGGCGGGTTGCTGCCCCGTGGAGCCGTCGATGCCGTATGGAGTGTGCGAGACCTCTCCAAAATGAACTTAATTTTTCGTTTTTCCTTCCGATTGGCGCAAGCAGACAAAAACAAAGACTACAATAGCATGTTCTTTATCAATTAAGGCGATGTAATTTGGGAAAAAGCTTATCCGGTTTCGCCGGTGGATCCGGCCGCTTGCACACGCTTTTTTACGACATCCTTGCAGACGTGCGTAATCACACGATAACTACAGCATTGTCTTGTCTTGGTGGCCTTGCAAAACATTCTCCCCATCTCCTACTCGATTGGATGTGTTTTATCGATCGAACTGTGTGAAACTTCCGGTTGGGAGATCGGGTTTTTGTTTTCCTCTTCCTGTAGGAAAGAATTGACAAAACAGACGAATTAAAGGTGATTTGTTCGAACGAACGCGCTTTGATCGTACCGCAACACCGGCCGGAAGAAACGTAGAGGCCGCGAGATTAGACGACATCGCGGTAACAGGCAGCAGCAGCAGCAGTAGCACCAGTAGCGACGAACTAAAAATAAATCGACCCCACGCGAAGTGAAGAGAATCCCAAACCGCGCGAACTTCACCAGCAGCAGTACCACCCATCCATCTCATCAACCACCCTCACGCGCGCGCGCTCGCTCGTGTGTGTGTGTGTGTCGCCTTAGTGCCGGTCACACACAGAGCAGCCGCCCGGCTTGATTATGAATGAACGTAACATGAACGCGTATCGCGGACGGGGTTGCTACTACGCGTTGAAGAAGCAAAAGAAGAGAGCGAAAAAGGTAGGTTACGAGAGCATAGCATGCGGCTGATCCCGTTGGGTGAGAAACATGTGTGACGTAAGGAGCGCTAGCTTATGTGTGCGTTTGGGCGACCGGTTTTCTCGACGGGGACGTAGCTCAGTGGTAGAGCGCTCGCTTCGCATGTGAGAAGTCCCGGGTTCAATCCCCGGCGTCTCCAAGTGGACTTTTTCGGTTTTTTACTAAGTTGTTGTCAATGACATTCACTTCATGTTGGCTTCTTTTACTGAAATTAGAACGAAAATTGCCATATGATATTTTACTCTTGTATTTGTTTGTTTTCACAACAAATGTTTTGGTCATGTTGCAAACATTGCGCATTGTTTCATTCAAATTTTCAATTCTTTAGTACTTCCTATTAATTGTTGTGGCTGAAACGCAAATTAACCGGAACCCAGAAATGTTCTTTCAAATGTTATGTTTGAATATATTATGTCTTGACGCTCAAATTGAGCATCATAGAATTGTGTTTTCAACTTGTACAATTGAAGATTTGTCGTGAAAATGACATCTTATGAGATTAGATCCTGTGGCTGTGCTTTGTTCAAAACAAATTTTTCATAATTATAACTTTGGTGGAATGTCAGCAAATGTTTTCAAGAATCCGACTATCCACAAGACTGCAGAGAGTGCTGGTTGGATTGAAATCTTGTGTGATGAGAGCTCTTTTTTTGGTGTTGTTAATAATTGTAACATAAAAAGTCAATACAAATTTGACTAAAATCGATGCCAAAAGCGTTAGTTCAATTTAACTTTTAAAGTTATTCCAACCACAATGTGTATCAATAATGATAAAGCCGGAACACCGTTAGTAAGAAGCTTGGTCCGTAGTATACGTTGAATATATAAATTTCACTTACTGTTTTTAGTAATGAAAATATCAATAAAATTATTGAACAAAAATACCAGCAAGCATAGTTTAATTTCCCTCCTTTGTACGCCATTAATTAAACTCAATTTAACCCTCTTTATTTCTTAATGTTTTGTTGCTACTGATCAATGCCGTACCTTTACCTTGTTCTCATGTAAATCAGCTCATCCATCAATAATCGATTGGATCGTGATTACCCCACTGGAAAGCGCAACCAAAGAGCACTCATTGTAAGGAAATCTGCCATTTTTTTATCATCGCTATGTGCAAATGTTAACCAGTTGCAACCATATTTTATCGATGTCGGCTGTTGCTGTGTGTGTGCGAGCAAGTTAATCGATTTTGCCGTGTGCAACCTCTTGTGTGCGTTTTCTGTGCACGGCCGACGCGAGACAGACAGTACTGCTAATGGATGATGATGGTACCCATCGCTCGCAACAAGGTAAGTAAAGTAGTCGATTGTGCATCGAACTGGTGCCGGAAAGATCAAAATCTGTGAAACCTGCTACAAATGTGAAGAATGCAATCAAAGCGGTAGAGTGTACAGTGTTAACAATTACAGAAGCACGAAAAAAAAATGAAGAGGCAAGCAACAACGCTACATAACCCCCAGTGTACCGCTACTTTCAAAGCGTTTACACGTACAGCCGCATTAGCGATGCGAAAAACAATAATGCAGGTGAAACACGCCAATAACATCAACGGAGCAGCATGCCTTGGCGGCGGCCCCCCGTCAAATGTGCGGCTAATACGAAACCCGAGGCCATAAATAAGGCCATTAATTACCTAATCGAATTTAATCCTTCACAAACAATCGCAGAAGAAGTTGTAAACGAAAAGCGAAAAAAAAAACAACTTTGACAGCAGCAGTTCCTTTAACAGTGTAGTTGTATCAGCTGCAGGGGCAGTGCTTCTTTTCTTTTTCGGCACAGCAAAAGCGTGTCTGTTGTGTGCTGTCCTCGTGTTGGTTTAGCAGCAGTAAGGCTACTACTACAACGGACACTGCTCAGTCAACCATTAGCTAAAGCAGTCAGCACAGCACCATTACGCCGTTTTATGGACTGTTTGGTGCGAGCTTACATCTGGAACTGGGCCACCGAGGATTTAGTTGTAATGTTACATCGCGACCACAATTTCTATCTGGCTGTGTGTGTGTCAAAATAGACAGAAATAGACCCGGTTGGCAGATATACAATGTTTTTAAACGCTGGTAGTGGACTCCAAAAGGGTTTTTGTTTTTTGGAAATCTTCGAACGGCCGTATAAGGGTCGTGTTGTGTGTGAATTAATTTAAAACGTTTTTACGCCAGCCAGTTTCAGGGGTTTCCGAAATAATGATTGTAAACTTGATCATGTTGCAAGACATTGGAGGACACTAGCCTGTTACACTTGGCCCGTTCACGTCAGCAATATTAGCACTGAAATAGTAGTGTCTAGTTATGTACAGTAATGGACAAAATAATTCATACGCTTTAACTATTCTTTCTACAAGCTCAATATTCTCAGGCAATAATGTTGTAAAAGTGAAGTTATTAGCTATCTTTCTAGGCATATATGCTATCTTTCAGGAAAGGATGAGGATCCCTTTATCCTTTAATATTTGGTATGATCACCCTTTGCCTTCAGCACCGCTTCTAATCGACGAGGCATACTTTCAACGAGATTCCATAGATATTCTGGATCAATTTACTCCCACGGTGTTTTCAAAACATCAAAATAGTCGTCTTTGGTGGAGATCGATTTTTTGTCCACTTTGTCGTCCAAATAACACCATAAATTCTCTATTCACTGAATTTCCGACTCCAGACAACGCAAACGATCCCCAAACCAAAATATTCCCCCTTCCATGCTTTACCGTCTTCTGAATGTAAAGTTCCTTAAGTGCGTCACCGGATCTGCGCCATACCCTGGATCGACGTTTTTGTTCAAACACCTCATACTTGCTCTCATCGCTCCACAAAACGCTTTTACAAAAGTCTATGGAAATCCCGGCGTACTTTTTGGTGAATTCCAATATTTTCCGTTTGTTTGACATGCTTCAGAAAGGGCGCTTCGATGCAAAATAACTTTTCAACCCACTCTCGTTGAGGCGCCGGCGTATGGTACGGCGATCCAGATGGTACGGACATCCAGATTCATCGTTTCCTTAATTTCCCTGGAAGACAACTTAGGGGTTTGCTTCGCCATCCGAATTATTCTCGCATCATCACGGCGCGTCGTTACGCGATGACGTCCTTGTCCAGATAAGTTGCGCACAATTCCAAAGGTTTCGTAGTTTTTTTTTCCAGATATGCTGCACAGCTCCAATAGAAATCGAATACTTTTCAGCAATTTTCCGGAAAAATCAATTCCTTTTTTTCGATCGTTTATAACCAGAATTTGTTTTCCTGACGTGTTACACTTTTCATATCACGCAAATTTTTTGATCCACTAGCTTTCCTAGTAATAAAACTGTCAACTAAGCTACAGGGCTGCTAGTTTTACAGTGCTGCCAGAACGTTAGTTAATTGTCATGGCAGGAAAAAATGTTTTTTTAAAGTGTATGATTTATTTTATTTATTTTCCATGCTTAAAAACCAACTGTTTGCTACAACAACTTATTGTATGCATATAAAGCTATTTTAAATATTTTTCTCTGCATTACTTAAAACTTTAATGAAAATACTATAATTCTTTCGAATAAATAATGGTTTTTATCTGAAAAATAAAGAAAATACTCCTTAAAGAGCAATTTTACTTTGCGCGTATGATTTATTTTGTCCCGTACTGTATTTGAATTATCGGCTTCGTCTCATTTGGAAGACTTTAAGAAAGTGTAAAAGACTCCAATTTGTTCTATTAGTTGTCGAATTCATATTGATCAGAGTTTAGAAATGGCAGTAACATCACTAGGTCAACTAGAAAACTCTGTAAGTAATTCGCTAGCGATTGTTCCGCGTGAGAGGTCACAACAAAACATGTAATCAAAGAAAAACAAAAGTTCCGCATCAAGTCTTAGGCCAACTCTTCCAATCATTAGGCCACGAGAATAGGAGGCCACCTTTACTGTTTTTCCTGCTGTTGGCGTTGACCTTCTGTCGCGGTCTTGTTAAGTCGTGTTATAGATAGTAAAACCGCGCAACAACTTAACAACAAAGAATAACATTTAGTCGTTCTCTTTCCGCTCGAATGTGACAGCTCGACAGGCTTAATCAATCTATTTTTTTCTTTAAGGCGCCAGCATGATAATAACGACACACACACACACTGGCAGGGGATTTCAACCCGCTTCTTCCTCTCCCTCCCCATCAACCAAGTCTCGCGTAATCAACCTATCAAGTATTATTCTAGCATGTTGCAAGTTGTCCCCCCCTTGAATGCTATTACTTCAAAAACCACAGCTGCATCCGGGACAAACCGTCAAAATAGTCATGGCCTCATACAAACAAGCCAAGGAACCAAGGAAAAAAAACAGCACACAACCTTCCCGAACGTATTTGGGAACTGTTCCATGAAAGGTGTTTTGCGTAGTCTCTTTTTTTTTGTGAAGTAAGCGGTTTAAACCCTTCGTAAACACGTACAGACGCTGTGCGCCCCAGTTGAAGGAAAGCGCAAAGCAGGCGAAGGGCTCCCGTGGTAAGGAGGAAAAGAAATTACATACAATCCCAAACACATCACAACAATTTCCTACGAAATGAAAATAAAAGTATAAATCAAGCTTAATAATGCGAATTAAACCCCCTTTTTGCAGCCCGCAACAGCGCGCGTTTCCACAGCAATCTCGTGAGGCCTCTCGCTCTTTCCGTCGTCTCTTCTGTCAGTCTACCTTTGAAAAAGCGGATGGCTCAACTGGCTTCCCCCCTTTTACCCTACGTTTCGTGCACCACTCCGATCATTATTTCATCATCCCTTCTCACCTACACACCTCGCACTGGTCCCGGTGCTGATGGTTGAGTTGTGCGATTATCTTCTATTTCCAACTGCACCATAAACGCACGCACGTTGTCTCATCGTCGAGTCAATCCGGCGCGTACCGGCCCGTATCTTGGCTAGAGCGGACCGCCGTGTGTGATGGGTGATAGAATTAATGGCGGCTGTTGTTGCCATAGCTCGCCAACCCCGGGTACGGTAGCGGAGAAGCGGCAACACTGAACTACAAAATAACAATCGGCTGCTGGCCGACGTTGGGGAAATTAGCGCAAAAGCTCGAGCGTTGAATTGCAAAAACGCAGATTACACCTAGAGGCGTAAAAATGTAATGAAAATGAAACAAAACCCAAACGCGCACGAACATGACGAACCGCCGGGACCCAACCGTCGCACGGACGTGTTGTTTCGATTGTAGATTTTAATTAACGACTCTACCCGGCTCGTATCGTGACTGTCTGACAATCAAGATAAAAAAAACCTCCGCTGCATTGCACTCGCCCCAGTCAGCCCTGGTAAGCGCCCCCAGAGCAAGGGAGAGAGAGAAAGGGGGGAAACCACACGTGCGATCACCAATTTTGTGTTATTTTACAAGTATCTTGACTTTTTTTTTGTAAATCTCTTTTTCTTGCTAATAGAACTGTGATTCTAGGGCTAAAATTATTGTCAGCCATTTGGGCCACAGCGTGGTGATCAGCGTTTACATCAACAGGAAGGTAGGTTCGACCGTTTACTTGATCCTATCTCAGTGGGTCGTAAATTGATCACGATTTAATAAGCATTTTGTGATGTTATTTTTTTATTGTTTCTCCCTTTCTCACACGCGAAAATGAATTATTCAATTGAAAGTAAAGTATGGCAAAACATATCTGCCACAAGGAGAATGTTTTTGTGTTTATGACACACATTACTTTCAAATGTAGAAGGTCAGTGAGTTAAACATTCGTCGAGGTTATTTCGAAAAGCTAGCAGACTGCATGCTGAATGTAATAGAACCTCTGTTACGAGTGTTTTTTGCTTTAAACCAATCTTTGCAGCTATGGAAACAACAGTTTTAATGCAATCAATCCATTTTATTTAAAGTGTTTGTGTCTGCAACAAATGAGTTTGTCATTAATTGTACGAAATCAAGCTATTTCGAGAACTTTGTGATCAGAAGATCCTCCGTCTTGGCCACGAAACTGATCCAAGAATGACCTCAGACTGAAGTGGAGTGATTGGTTGGCTATCTATTCAATTGATGCTGATCTGTCGCTGATTCTCTAGCTAGAATGGAGACTTTGACTTAAAATCGAAGAGCTTTAGGAGGACTTAACGTGAACACTTTTTAATTTTTTTTAAAACATTTATAGGAAGAAAAAAAAACATAAAAAACCTTAAATTCTAGTTTACAATTCAAAGAAAACAATAACTCGATATGAGAATCAACTACAAAGGTTACAATGAACATTTAAGGACTTCTACATCAATCACAGCATTGTTGTTTCCAACAATGTGGATGGTGTAGTTAGCAAACAAACATAGCATTGGAATCCGCTTACTTTTACTAACATTTGTTAGAAAAGATAAGCGGAGGGATTGGAATGAGGGAGTAAGGGAGGGCTCGACGTTTTGGATAGCTTGCATCAGAATACTCCAGGCTGTATTCTGATGCACTCTGATCACACTCTGGAACACAAAGCAAATTTGTGTTCAATTGTATCCACCTGAGAGCACTCTGCGCAAGCTGAGGATCCACGATTCATCCTGGAAAATAGCTCTCCGTGAGTTATTTTATTGTGTGCCAGCAAGTACAAGACTAATCTCTGTTTGGAGGACAGCCGTTGCGAACCGATGTTGCCCCACAGTAGTCGCCAGTTTACGGTTGGAGATTCCTGCTCGACCTTTGTGTCGGGAAGCCTCTCAACTAACATCCGACGAATCGCTAGGGCGGTGATCTTATCTGTTGTGCTTGGTATGTACGCTAGCAGCATGACAACCTTTCTGAGGCACGGGTATGTTGTTGGAACAGGGTTGAATTTCGGCGAGTTTCCCGCGTACAAAATTTGCTGGCCCCCGACTCGCAGATAGTCCTGTTCTGCGACATACCTGCTGGTCAGCAGCGCCTGGGTGTTGATGGCCGGAATATACAGATTTAGCCCTACAATCTAAGCAAATCTCTCGCCCTTTCATAAGCACCTCAGGAGTTCCTCAGGGTAGCAATCTGGGACCATTGCTGTTTATTTTATACATAAACGTCGTATGCTCTCTTCTACCTGACAACTGCTATTTGCTATACGCTGACGATATCAAACTGTTAATGCTCGTAAAATCGATCAAAGATTGTGCTAAACTACAGCAAGCTGTCTCGGTGTTCAACAACTTGTGCGTCCTCAACTGTTTGTCTCTATGTACCGAAAAGTGTTTCGTTTTGTCCCTTACGCGTATTTTACTTGACAAAAAATTGTCCTTAGGACTTCACTACGACAACGTTATCAACCGCGCCAATAGAGCTCTAGGATTAATATTCAAACTGACACGTGACTTTGACGACTCCCGGTGTTTAAAAGCTCTGTATTGCTCACTGGTTCGATCGCTCCTTGAATACTACTCACCTGTGTGCTGTCCATACACTAACGAATGGATAAACGGATGCTGTCGAAAGAAAGTTCACACGTTTCGCGATTCGTAAGTTAGGATGGGCCGATAGTTCCTCCCTCCCATCACACACTGAGCGTTGTCAACTGTTAGGCCTCGAGTCTCTGGAACATTGGCGATATTTGCATCAAGCCACATTCATAGCAGGACTTCTTTCAGGTACTATCGACGATCCCTATTTATTAGGAGAACTTAGATTTAATGTCCCCAGACTATCCGCCAGACATCACCTAATGTTACTTGTTACGCGCTCGCGCACGGAGTATGGAGATAATGCCCCCCTAATACGCCGATTCAATAGGCATTCGCACATGTTGGGCTTTAAAATGCCTCTTTTCACGTTTAAAAATCTGTTACGCATCCGTCTTACTACGAACTAATTATCTGTACAATACATATGTTTTAATTTAGAAGTCTTGTAAAACTGTAATCCTCCTGCTTCGTTAAGCCGTAAACGGCGGACGATCAATATACAATAATAATAATAATCCTCATCGTGTTCAGCATCTTCTCCTCCATTCATACGAAGAGTAAATCTTGGGAGAAGAACGAATAACCGAGTGAACGAGTATGAAAATATTGTTAGTGTCAAATTTCTTAACACCAACAATCAGAAAGTATCTCCCAATAAGCTTGAGCGCTTTGAGTACGGACAAGCCAGCAAACCTAGTTCCTCGATTATTTTGGCCACAGCCGTTTCGTTTGAACTAATAGCGCAGTATTATCTTAACTTTACTTGAAAGAATTCATGCTTTGTTTGGGGCATCTCCTTATATTTGGGTTTTAAGGAGGCATATTTGGTGAACAATTTTTTTTTTTTCAATGTAAATACTTTTACTTAGGTTTATATTTAAAATATGAACAAAACATTCATTCCTCCGCTACCTTTACCAATCCTACTAATTGGTTTGCCGTATCAAACGACAAAATGTTCCACATCTAAACCGCACCAAAAACTGTGTCGAGCATAAAGCACTAAACCACACGCTTTGCAGGACAAATCCTACGCACATATATTTTCATAAACGGTTGAGAAAAACAAAAAAAACCCTAACAAAACAATTGCCCTTGCTGCTGTTTTGTCACGCCCGTTAAGCATTCAACGCTAAATTATGATACGATGCTAGCGATGTAGTTCCACCTTTAAGCGGGACACTATTCCCTTACAATGCACGATTTTGATGATCTAAAATGATGCCCACGCCTAGCCGGCCCGGGTAAAGCTGTCAGTCGCTCATGATTTATGCATCACAAGCGGTGCTGGCTGCCGGTTGCCGACGGAATACGATCCGCCACACACTGGTGGACAATTTATTGCTTTTGCTTAGCTTTTTCTCGCAGTAGTAACCCTTTCACTGGTTTATATTTTCGGTAGTATTGGGCAGCAGCTTATCTTTTATATCAGATGAGGTACAGTGTGTAAGTAATTATTCCGTTTTGTACGAATGCTCCTTATCGGCATTACAAACAGCCATAGTAAAAAAGGGCATCAGACGGGCGTAAAACCACCGATCGTATTCGGATGACTCACGCGCGTTATTTCCCTCTGCCGCTCAAGGTTACGGTCGAGCGGATTACGAAACGTTTAGCCGTAAGGGGAAACAATCGAATGCACCATTACGATCGATTAATCGTCAGTTTTGCACCGTTCCTTAGCATCAGATCTCTGGACCTAACCTTACCGGATGACAACACTTTTTTTCTAATAGTGCACGATCATGCCCGTGTCCCGTGTAATACGTTCGTCCCCGTCGATTCGCGTCACGACCATTTACGGTGCCGTTTCGCACAGATATAGCCCGCGTAAAACCTTTTTTGTGCGGCATTGCTGACAGACAGACTCTGACGTGCAAGGTATGGCTTGGGGTGGGAAGAAACTGGATCATCATGATAAATGTAAACGATAGTAATTTATCACGATTTGTTTGTGTTGCTTTTTCTGCTTTTTCCGCTCCTGTTCCGTTTGCTGTACACTGTTTGTGTACGGGTTAAATCCCATTTCCTTCGAGCGACAAACGACACCCATTTCTGACGCACGACGACGTTGATGGTGTTCGGAAGTTTGTGAATCGTTGCTTTTCGTGCGACGCCAGTGCGACACGCAATTCACGATATCGAGTGAATTTATTTGCTCGTGACTGGAGGCTCTTTTTGAAAAGCCAAATGAAACTTATTTTTCACGGACCCATTGAAAACCATCGCCATATGCTTTTTCTACGATGATCCGTTGCCTTACCCGAATAATTGAAGGTTTGGAGCTTTGAAGTGGCTTTGCAGCTGCTAGAACGGCTCCAGGATGGCGCGCGATCACTTGCCTTGATGATTTAGCGCAAAAACCGTCGAACGACGACGAACGTTTGCTTTCTAGACTCGTGGATGAGCACTTCAAGCTCAGATTCTTGATTTTGGGATCGGTGTGGGAACAGACATTGAAGTCTTCAAGATAAACTTCAACGTCTCTATGGATGGATCTGTAAAGTATACCTTTTGTATGGCTTGGAGTGAGACTTTGAAAGGCTCAGACAGAGAACGAAGAAAGAAAGAAAAAAAATCTAATGATACGTTGAATCAAGACACGAGTTTCTAAGGGTCACCCCTATGTACCTTTGCTGAAGAATTCTGATGCTGATGCAATATGGGATTACAATGCTTGTTTTTAACATGACCACTCTGCTGCCTCTCACCCTCTCTGAGCTTCCTGCTGATCATCAACGTCACCGATTGAGTGCGATGATCGTTGTTCACCTCCGCATTTGAATTTATGAATAATTCGAAGCACAATGGTTCACGGATGAATGGCGAATGAATGGTCGGAATCAAATTTGACTAAATAAGTGCGTTTTTTTTATTCGTAAAAGAGTGTCACTTTGTCCCCTTAATTCTGGTTCGCTACGAAGTCAGCAAAGAAGCGTCGAATTATTCAACAGCCCCACATAAATACGTATGTGATCTCATCGTCGACGATCGTTTATGAATCGAGGGTTTTACAATTCTTACCAGACGTCTCGAATGTGCACCAGTTTGAAGAAGCAAGCGAGGTGGGTTTTACATCAGTTTTTGATAAAGCAATTGCGATCCAATTACTGTAGCCTGGCTGCTCTACTCTAAGGTTCCACGCCCATTTTCCTAAAGGCTGTGTATGTGTTTTGTACTGTTTTTAGTTGTGCAAGTCCTGATGGTGTTCTAGAATGGCTGGCCTACATTCAGGTCGTGTCATCCGGTCGGCGTACAATCAATCGCTCGTATACTTGCAACGACCCGAATGACATCCGGCTGACATCTGGCCTCCGCGAGGCGAGCTTCATGCTGCCACAATTTACATATTAATCGAGAACGTACCATGGAGACCTTACTCGCTTGGAAATCTCGACACGAGCGTCTAGACCACGGCACACCCGATACTCGGTAGAAAAGGTCCCTAGCCCTCGCCTCCCATTGGATGACTTTTAGTCATCCAACCTGGCTGACGGATATATAGTTACAACGGGAGGATAGATTTTCATCACAATCTATTCACTTGCTCGCTGGAGCAGAAGCCTCACATGGATGGGGCAGCAGGTTCGAGTTAGATCCTTTGGCGATACAGAAAGTGAACACCCACGTTGACACTGAAGGGATGCAACTACACAGCAGTGCTACTGTGCGCTGGGCATTTGGTAGCAACGGAACGAAACGTGATCCTCTCGGTTGCTCCCTTCTCAGGGCCCCGGATTCGATTGCATCGGATTGCATCGATGATGTGGTTTGTACATCGTCAGCTTCAGTACAAGCATTACTTTACGCCGTTAGTCCCTTCCCAACACTCACACCGTTTAAGACCTATACAACGGACGAGGTTAAGAAAAGTGACTCGGGGAATGATTTTCCCGTAAAATCCGGGCAATCGGACGGTCTAACATTCATTCCACCCGTCCACCGTAACGAAAGCATGTGAGGAATGTTTGATGCGAATCGTACGCCGCTATCCCACCCTCCCAAATGATGGTGATTTACGTGCAACGGCTGGTGTGGCAGCGTTGTTGTGACGTGACCTACCCCAGATGTGAGGGAATTTACTTTTAATTCGGCAATTCACTAAACCCTCCGCAACAACACAGCGCAGGAACGGCGAAACACACCCGCGGCAAGATTTATCCCACACGCTAATGGCCCCAAACTGGTGGGTTGAATATTTTCGCGCACTTTTCCATAAATCTTTGAAGAACACACGATCTGAAAACCTTCTTCTCGCTCAGTTTTGGTTTTATCTTTTCGTTTTACTTCACTAAGCAATCAAGATCGAGCTATTTTTGCGCCATCAAGGTACAATCAAGGCCCGGGGAACTGCTGGTGGGACGGAATAAAAGTTTTTAGTAATGCTTTCGAGTTTGCTGGGTCTAGGTTGAATGATTCCCGTTTGTCAAACAACTATAACTCAAGCTTTCTAATTCGCTCTCGACGGTGAAGTTTTGTTTACCAAAACACCAACCATTTTCGCTCGAAACACAAGGGTTTTGATATTAAATACCAGCACGAATGGATCAAATGGCTACTGAACCTTACATTTAAACGAACTCAATCGTTAATGTAATAAAATAGTGCTTGTAAAATGTTCAAAATTCAATTCTTTGATTATAATACTTTGAATTTGCCTTTTATTATTCTTTGGACTATTTGCATTATACTTTAGCTATTATTGAGTGTAAAAGTACTTCTTGTTGATGTTGTTGTAACCTTAAGAACAACAAGCAGCAGTTAATCACAGCTCATTTAACTGAACCATCATAGGATCGTTTTCTCCTTTCTTACAACAACCTGGCAATGGTCTTGGCTTGCGACTAGCGACATCCATGTCTAAAAACTATGCGAAGACATTTTTTTTTCTTGGCTTAATGACCTTCTAAGTGTCACGCCGGCCATCCAATGGCTTACAGCTAGACTCTCCCGATACCACGTAGTTGGATAGTCAGTCCTCACTACGGGTATGGGATTTGAACCCCGGTCCTGCCGTTTGAAGACCGACGACGATGTCGCCTACACCACCGCCTCAATCCGAAGGCATTAATAGTTCTAAAGCTCCTACTTACTACAACTTCTTCTTGTTTTAACGATCCCCAGTACATTAGTATATATTTAGCATACATTCAGCATAAGGTTTTTGTACATTTGAATTGTTTACAAAATTTTTCTTGACTATATGCAGCGTCTCTTTACGCTTTTTTATTCTAAATTCTGTGTTTTACGTGAAACGTAGAATTGCCAATGCTTTTGCAATGATGTGAACACTCGAAAGAAGTATTTGATTGTGATTTTATTTTCTGTAACTAATCATACTACCCATTACTATCTACTCATAAATTACCGCGAAAATAACTTATCTGCCTATCCTACAACGTTAATCTAGCTTACCTAACAACATTTATAGTAGGAGAAAGGCTCCTATGTCACGAATTTATTCATGGGCGGGCTTAACGATCCCCGAGTTATTACGGTTTATAAAATGGCTTATTTAACATGGAAATCCTTGCTACAGGGAAATCTTGATAGATTCCTCTATATCGCTCAAGATCTAGAGTCATCATCTGCCAATTAAATGTCCCAGGAATCGGAAAAAATCTGATATTCTATAAATCTACATCCCGAAGCAAAGCATGTTCCTTATCTGAGTAAAGATGCTATCAGTTCTCTTAAAGTGTTATAAGAAATTTTGGTGAAGTAGGCTAATTAGTTACCAAAAAATTATATGCCATTTTTGTAACGTCGAATTAAAAAATCGTAAATAAAATTACTTCTTTCGATAACTAAACCATTAACCGCTGATTAGATTTAGTCTATTTAACTACCGATCTGAAAACATAACCTTCCCATCTCGGTGGCAGGAAAAACATCAAGCAATCATACGGCCAAATAAGAAAAAAAGAAGGATTATGGTTATTCTTATACCATTTAAGAGTTTTCCTTTTAGAGCTGCTCGCTAAATCGAAAAGCCCCTTAACGTTATCACGTACATGACTTGAAATGCTTCGTTCACATTCCTTGCAATTTCGCTCGAAAGAGCTGCATAACCTTCTATTTAAACATTCCTCGCAATGCTGCAACAGCATTCCTCAGCTTCGAGAAGGTCGACTGCCAGAAGCCGCCGAAAGGAAAAAGAACATTCACAAAAATACATTTAAAACCTACGAAAAGTACAACCTGCACGGGATGCGTTCGTATCGTGCGTGCGTGTGTTGTTAAGGTGCGGACCATAAATCTGCGGACCATCATCAACAGCCCCTCCACCCCGTGTTCCTGCCACACCACTGCCCCGGGGGCAAGTTAGGCAAAGTGAGAATGAGTGAATGAAATTTGATTCCTTCCGCGTCTGGGCAGCGGCATGGCAGCGTTACATATCGCTTTTTGCTTTTATCTCCTACCCATCTCGTGTGGGTATGTGCATTCCATTTATATTTTCACTTCACTACTAAATCGGCCAAGCGCACGAAATCAGAAGAGATGGGCAAAATGTAAGACGCAATTGGACGGGAAGAATCAAAAAGGAAAAACGAAACGGGACATCACCGCCGCCACCACCGGATGGAAAATACACTAACAGCCAAAGTGGAGTAAAGTGGTTTGTCTTTCATCTCTCAGCGCGCCCGGCCCCTCGGTCGCGACATGCATGGAATGATGAAGCCTTGGGTTGTAATGTACCGCAGCTGGAGTACGTGAAGTGAAGAATAAAAACCAACACCCGTGCGAATGGCAGACGACCGTGCCAGCAGTGGACACTTTCGAGATGGCACTGTGCGATGAATTTTCAATGGAATGCTATAGAGTGCGGTGTAAGAAGTTAGCAAAAGACAACAGGCAAGGAAAAATCGTCACATGAACCTTTTTTTCTTTATCCCTGTAGGTGGGCAGGCGAAGAAAAGGCTACTCCAAGTTCTTATCTTGCAGCCCAGTAGCTGCGCTGGCATATCAAACGTTCAATAGCTAAAAGCAACTTGGCAGTGCGGAGCGGAGTGGTGAGTCCTTGCGTGTGGAGAGAAAACTGAGCAGCTAAGGACCTTGCTTCCACATTGCAAGAAGGTTGGCAAGCCGGTTGGGCGGGTTTTTGGGTGGATGACTAAAGATTTTGCACGTCTTTCGACGTAATCGGTGGCTGGGGTAGTGGTGGACTGTTAAGCAGAATTCACTGACGAGATGTGTTGAGTGAGGTTCATTCATCGACAACTAAGAAAATGGAATCAATCGTCTAGAGTGTGAAAAGAAAACGAGGCATAACTCCCATAAAAAAATGGAGACATGTTTTATGACACGTAAGAAAGCACAAATATCAAAGCTAAACTTAACACTAACTCTACCCAAGCTGAGAAGAATTGCAAATGACAGTTGACGTGGGAAGTGTCGTAAAATAAGAATATAAAAAAATGAACTTTCCTTTAATTCTTTGTCGAGTTTATGGTCTATGGTCTTATACAATATATTTTATTTTTAGTTTAAAATATGTCAGTTGCACGACACAGAGTTAAACAATTAAAATCTTATTTTTATATCGATTATCGTTTTGGTCTAAAACTTTACGTTCGATTGACGTGCTCACTGGAAAATGTAGATAGAAAATTTCCAATTTCTTCATAAAAAATTCAATACATTACATTATAAATCATCACCACATCATGCCAAAACAGTCATCAGATTTTATGCAAAATGATAGCGTGTGACGAGCCAACTTTAGCGAATTTCGCAAGCGCTTATGAAATCCTCGACCACTGATATAGAAAACCCCCAATACTTTAACGAATCAGTAAAAATAGATATGAATTCATCCAAAATAGTTACTGAAGCCGGTGCGATTGATATGGAAAATGTAAACTAGTCGATTGGAGTGTTGAAAAATGTGAGCAAGCTTTTTTACGTTAATATGTTAAAATTGCATTCACCAAAATTTAACACACGTTGCTATTTTGATAATACTTGCAATACATAAAATTCACAAAAACATATATACGTTTGGTGTATACTGAGCTTTCTGGAAAAGAGGTAAAATATTTTTTTGTACCTAAACGGTTCTGTTGAACCGTTGCACGGCTAAACGATTTTTGAACGCATTAGTATATACGCACTGGTTCAAATCTCGAAATCGAATATACCAAATACTTATGTAAAAACCAAATACTTTTTATTTTATCACTATACGAATTCAATTTTCATTTCGTTTTCATGCGCAGTAACAAGTTAATTTTATAAAATATTAATGTAAAAAAGCTTGTTCACATTTTCAACTCTCCAACCAGCTAGTATACATTTTCCATATCAATCGCGGCTTCCGTAACTATTTTGGAGAATTTTTTATCTATTTTTGCTGATTCGCTAAAGTATTGCAGGTTTTTATATGAGTGGATTGAAGATTTCATAAGCGCTTGCGCTATTCTCTAAAGTTGGCCCGCCGCACGCTATCACTTGCAGTTCCCTGTATTGAAAGAAAAAACAATTATTATCAATTTTGAGAGGATTTTAATTAGTAGAAAAAGCATAAGTTGCACTTTCTGGCTGATGTAAACAAAATTATTAATTATATGAAATATTATACAAAGCGTAAAATTTATAGCGCTCACTAATTATTGGCTCACGAAGCTTCACCGCTTCAAATACCTGTTGTAAAGGGCAATGGTTAAACTGTACAGTATTTCTACTGTCCAACTGCTCACCAACACGTCTGAGCCATTGTTTCATAATTTAAAAAATCCTCTAATAGTCCTTCGAGCGGAATTTGGTCAACGGGACTTTTAAAACGCGTGTGTGGAACGTCATTTTATAGCATCGTAATATACTCACCAGGGTCTAGTAGACTGCACATGTCATGAAGAGCTCATGTAGTGAGCTCATGTCATGTAGTGGTGACACGGTCAGATACTTCTCCTGGCAAGTCCAGGAAAAGGGCTAACCCGCTTCGCCTCGGGAAGTCGGTGACTCCCGTCGTCCCAACGCGTTATCAGCAGATACGCGGATCCACTGGTAGGAACTGGCCTGGTCGACCCAGGAATAAGCCTATCCGTCTGATCCAAGTAAATCTGGTAACGCCAAGAAACTGCGCGAGAGTTTCGGATTCGGTCAATCCTTCGCGTGATCGGTCCACCCAACGGCGGGTGCTTCGCATCCGGTTTTGTTCCCGTCAGCAACAATAAGGATAAGTAAGTAAGTCAATAAAGAACTTTTCTCAGAATTTATTTTTGAAATTCTGAGCAATTTCAGATTATGGAAAGATATTCCATAAGGATATCTTTCAAATACAACTTGCAAATATTCAATTCTAACTTACTTGTAAAGGTTTTACTCATAATTGAATGATCAATCTTTGGCTGCAGGGAAATGGTTATAGGGAAATAGATTGGCACTATGCCTTGCACGTACGTCTTACACAACAATTTTAACCCAACGACAAATATTAAACACTCCTTTTCCCCTGGTCCTGATGGTATCCCGTCCTGATTGTTAAATAAATGTTCAATGTTTTTCGCTCCCTTACTGTGCCGTGTTTTCGGTAGGTCTTTGAAAGAAGGTTCGTTTCCCCTGATCTGGAAAAAGCATCGTTAATCCCGATCTTCAAGAAGGGTGACCGTCCTTTGTGCACAAATTATCGTGGTGTGTCGTTACTATGTGCTCCTTCCAAGGTTCCTGAGTCGATCGTTCTTTCCTCTGTTTTGTTTCATGCACTTAATCTTATTTCCCAGCATCAGCATGGATTTATGCCTAAACGGTCCACGTCCACTAACCTCATGTCTCTTGTCTCTACTGTCTTCAATCCTATGGCTTCCGGCCGTCAGGTGGATGTCATATATGCCCATTTGAAGGGAGCCTTCGACAGTATTCCTATCGAATTATTGATTATGAAATTAATCAAACTTGGTTTTGGTGATCCATTACTTTCATGGCTCAAGTCTTAGCTTTACGGTATGAGTTACAGAGTCAGAGATGAGGACTTTCTCTCCGACTCCTTCGAGGCCATGTCTGGGGTTCCTCAAGGAAGCGTACTCAGTCCTCTTCTTTTTTCTTTGTTTGTCAACGACTGTGTCAATGTTCTTCCTCCAGACGAATGCCTCCTTTACGCTGATGATTGTAAAATTTATATGCCTGTGTCCTCGTCCGTCGATTGTTTGAATCTCCAATCCTTCCTTAATTCCTTCTACACCTGGTGTCCTCCAATGGTCTAGTGTCAATGTCTTTCAATGAACACATCGACTACATGCTCAATAAAGCAAATAAAACTCTTGGTTTTATTATTCGTTTGCCCTCTGAAATCAGTGACCCTCTATATCTCAAATCTCTGTACTGTTGCTGGGTTCGATCAATTTTAGAATACGCTTCAGTAGTTTGGTCACCAGCTGTTCGCCGTTTTCTAACCGGATACACTGAAGCGGTCCCCTCTTATCCTCACCGTTGTCGACTTCTTGAACTTGAATCGATTCACTCCAAGGCACTCTCATTCCCGCTCTAATTTCATCGCTTGTTTCCTCACCAATGACATCGATGGTCCCACGCTTTTTTCCTTGATTCCTTTCTATGCTCCTTCCTGTCATCTACGAGACAGACCTGGAAAAAAATAAATAAATAAATAAATAAAGAAAGAAATAAATAAATAAATAAATAAATAAATATTGCCTCAGATGTATTATTTCAACCTCCAGTATGAATTTATCTTCATCCTACTTAATTTAGCGAGCGTTCTCTTTTCTCCAAAAAAAAATTCTTCTTCCATTACAAGGGCAAACTACTCAAGAAAATTCCCCTCAACTTAATAGTTGAAATTGAGTACCCTTCAAATGTTCTTAATCCATCGTAGAAATTTGATTTCCAACCTTACCACGCTTGGTGTGCTTCTGTGAAGGAGCAAACCTGTCCCGGGAAGTGTGTTTTCTGATTTTCAAAGAAGGAAAGCTAGCTTTAGCGCTTTCCTCATGGTAACTTCCCAACATCGATCGGTACATGTATCACATTTCCATCCTTCATTGCGTTTTACCAATGGCGGAGTTCTTCCCTCACTCGAACGACCGTAACATGGAAGATGGTTTTCAAAGTTCCATCTTTCCTTTTTTTTTTTGGTGGAAGAAACATGATATGGTCGTTTTCGGAAATAAGCGAAAGAAGTTAAACAAAACGAAAAAGCATATTCTACCATCCCGAAGAACAGGGTTTTTCTATCTTCCATTGCGACCGATGCTCGTCCCAATTAGGGGATGCAGCAACAGCAACCACACCACCCGCCGGGAGGATCCATGGTGCAGGTTAATCAATTGGCACAAGCGGTGTAATTAATTTTCGATTTCATTTCAAAGCCCAAAACGGAAACCCGATGTACGCCGGGAAGAGGTATTGCCTCAAAAACCTTCCACGCCACTTCTCACTTTAATTTCGTACAATTTGTACTTGGTGGTGGTAGTGGTGAGTGAATTTTCCCCTCCTGGCGTGGCGTTTGATTTTCCAACCCGATTCGTTTCCGCTCTTCGTAAGAACTCTTCGGGAAACTTCTCTTCCGGAGGGTTAAGTTTTCTCCAATTTGGTAATTCCGCTTCCGGTCGTGATGTAACACAAACGTTACGCCAAGAACTGCAAGAACTTGGAGCATTCGTTGAACATCCGAATCTCGAAACTTACGCGGTCATGGAAACCATTTTGTGCGATCCTATGCAACTGCAAACCTTGCTGGTCGGTTGTGCTAAAACGTTTAGCTGCGAGAAAGAGAGAACGAGTGAAAGAAGTGAGAAACGACGCAAGCAAGAAGAAACAATAACACTAATGTGATTTATAGTGCATAAATTGATTTTTAATGGCCTCATTTTTGTAACCACCACCAACTCGTCTGCACCGAAGCCCATCCGGTCCGTGGAGGTCTCGCTCTTTCCCGCTCTCCCTACCATCCGTTGCGTGCAGCTATTCTTTCTTCAAGGAAAAACTATTGATAAATGGAAGCCAAGTACGTACGCACGGGGTCGCAACACGGCCCGAAAGGAAAAACGCAGCTGGAGCTTGCCGAAATTGGCGTGGCGCGGGCGACACAATAATGGTCGTCGACGACGCGGGCCCAGTTTTTATCCATCCATCGTTTCCAGCTAATGACGTCTGTTTGTTTCTTCGCTCGGGGTAAAAACAAAAGAGCGACAACAGGATCGATGAAACACACACAGACACACACTACATTACCCAACAATAATAAAACAAAAGCTGCACGCTTCTTTGCCTGAGCAAAACTTCCGGAAAACCCTCACAACACTAGGTAAGGAAGGGGTCAGTTTGACGTCTCTTGTCTCGATGGTCGTTAATAAAGCTCGTTTGGTGTTTTTTTGGAGACACACTCACACACGCCTCAAACGGCTAATGAATGGTGAATGTGTTCTTTCGTGTGCTTTCCTTCCTTTTACACTTCCTCCACCACCCAAGACTGCACCAAACAGCCGCATCAATTATAAGCACTTCCGGGTGTTTAGGTTTAGGTGAAGCTTTTCTTCAAACTTTGCTCGGGTGCAAATGCGTCTGGCAAATTGAAGGCAATTCAATCGAAATGAGCCACACCACCACATCACAATCAAACACCCCAAAACATAAACACGCAAAGGCTTAGGGAACGGTTGCCCGGGCATGGGGTCGTTTTTCCAGAGGCCTCCTTTTATTGGAGGGACACACACACAGATCAAAACATGCGATCAGAGGAGATAAAAATTAGATTGCCTCGGCACGGATACAATGCCGGGACCGGCCACTTTTGAAAGGTTTCGGGCGTAATTAAACCATTCCGTTCGCTTATTGAGGGAAATTAATATGAAATCTTCAACCTCGCGCACCAGTTATCGCCAGCCGATCGACGGTACGTTGGTTCGTTGCCCACGATTGTCTGGCGGACGGTGATTGGTACATGGAAAAGCAGCAAATGGGGTTTGGAGTCTAGCGAACCAACAATGCAATGTGAAGGCTTTAAATTTTCGAATTAATTTACCAATAAACAAAGGTTTTATAATTTGCTTTTATGCTCTTGCTGGTTGTTTTTTTTTAATGAAGAATTAGAGATCTGATCGTGGAGTATGCTAAAGACTGGACAGAAAAGGAACTTAGCAAGAAATAAAGATTAAAACTTTTAAAAAACACTAAGTTGCAGTCCTGCATTATTGAAGCACATTCCATCAATTGTCTGCGAGTTATACCTTGACATTGGGAGCCATTTTGTTTCTATAATTGCAATTTCTAATTCTAGACTGTGGTCTCCTATTTCTTTGAAGCCATCAGGTATAACATAACATATAAAGCTTAGTGATCTTCCTACCTTTTGGAACTGTCTACCCTGTGAAGGATTTGGTAATGACTTAAATTTTCTCTCTTTTCGAGAAGTTGGCTTAAGTAATTTTACCTGTACTTTAAAGTCCTCATCTAGTTGTGAGTTGGCGTTAGGCTTATGTTACAAAAAAGAAAGAAATTTTGGAGAAACTCATCATGCTTGTTAGAATAACCATGACCAACGTCACATGCCAGGTAAAGGTGGATGGAAAACTCTCAGGGTTTTATGCTACCACCAAAGGCCTGCGTCAGGGAGATGTGCTCGGCTGTCTCCTTTTCAACTTGGCGCTAGAGAGGGCAATCCGTGACTCGGAGGTGGAGACTTCGGGAACCATCTTCTATAAGTCAACCCTAATCCTGGCATACGCTTATGATAAAGATATCTTTGGTCTGCGGCTCTCTCAGGTAGCAGAGGCCTGCCAAAGAATCAAGCAGGCGGCAGAAAACCTCGGGTTTCAGATAAATGAGGCAAAGACCAAATTGATGGTGGCATCATCAGCTGCCCTACTAAGAAATCCGGAAGTAAGTCGGGGTGATGTACGGATAAATGATCGCAAATTTGAAGTCGTCCAAAACTTCACCTATCTCGGGTCAAAAGTCAGCACCGAAAACAGCATTTGCGCGCTAGGATGCTGGCGGCCAGCTGGTCATTCTACAGCCTGAGGAAACATCTCACCTCGAAAAAGCCTGTCGCGACGGTCGAAGCTGGGACAGTATTGTACCTTTATAGTCCAAGTACTCACATCTGCCTCTGAGACATGGACCCTGTCC
Organism: Anopheles maculipalpis; assembly: GCF_943734695.1. Classification (NCBI taxonomy): domain Eukaryota; kingdom Metazoa; phylum Arthropoda; class Insecta; order Diptera; family Culicidae; genus Anopheles; species Anopheles maculipalpis. The sequence continues at coordinate 50,282,459 of NC_064871.1, forward strand.
AAAACAGACGAAGCCCTCTTAGCCGCGTTCGAGAGGAAGATGCTCAGAAGGATTGTTGACTTCGTACGTGTGGAAGGACAATGGAGGAGCCGCGACGACGACGAGCTGTACAAATTGTTTGACGACCTCACCGTCGTGCAGCGAATCAGGCTCGCCAGGCTCCGATGGGCTGGCCATGTTATACGCATGACACCGGACGACCCAGCTTAGAAAGTCCTTTTTGGATTAGAAAGCGGTTTTGGATTCTGCTGCGGCAGACCAAGACCGAAAAAAGGTTGTAGCGCCTGATAAGTAAGTACGTAAGTAATTATAATTTCAATAAATAATCCAAGGCATTTTATTATTAAAAATGTTGATAAGATGTTCAAGAGGAAACATCGCAATCCAAATCGATCGAAGACAATATTTTCATCAAACACATCACGCATTCAACATTTAGTGCTGAGAACTGAAAGCTTCGAGTGAAATTAAATCACACAATCAAACATTAATTTTTTCGTGAATAGTAAAAACGTAGCTATATTATAGAAAAATCCCTTACGTAGCTTGTACCACCAGCATTTGATATGGTGGATAAATTCCTAAATTTAAGTTATTTTATTTTTAATTGATTATTACGGTCCAGTGCCGTACTGTCAATTTGGCCAATTTTATGCCAATTTTGTCAAGTGCCGTACTGTCCTAAATTTAAGTTAATAAATATGATAAAAAAATGAACATAAAATACAAATACATACATAGAAAGGATTATAGTTGCTTAACGTTCCCCTTAATACATCAAATGTAGGTTGCAATCATCCATATTTCATTAAATAAGACTTTATTCTCGACTCCCATGGCATTTAACGCTAAAAATTATATTTAAAAGTGGCATGATGAGTTGGATTAATACCCCTTACACTCAGCGTTCTGAATATCTGTATCTAAGATGACAAACCAGATGATTTCGGACCAGATGAGGCTCAAAATCTTGGCTTTCGCGAATGAGTATTATCATGGTTGAAAAGAATGGACAAATTCCAATACGGTTCTGGTCATCATTCTAAGCTGGTGAAATATCTTGAATATTTGGTTACTTCTAAGTCCGAAAAAGACAGATTTCTCCTTAAGGATCATATTGTGTATCCGAGACAAAGTAGTTCTTTGCCATTCCATGCATCGTTCTTTTTTATAATTTCATGTCGTTCCGTAGTGTTGAATATCCATCACTTATACTATATGAATATATATGAAATGATGCGAACCAACGACTGTAAAGCGAATAGGATGACTTAAACAATTCCATACGCGATATCGATATGCAACAACATACCAGTTTTAGCATAACCAGTTCGTAAAATTGTGAGCTTTCGCTTCACACGATACATGTCACCATGTGATCCCCGCGTGCTAGTTCCGCGCGCTTGTAAAGCTGGCGATTATGATCGCCAAAAATTATTCCACACCCCAAACCACACATCATAACCATAAAATCCAGCTCACTCACAAGTCGTGCAAGACCAAAATAAAGCCCCTCAATGGAAAGGCCAAGCCAACACTGAGGCCAACACTCGAAGACATTTGAGCTTTCTGATCACCTTTCCTGTGTCCTCATAGTTGACATGCAGACACACACACACACACACACCGGGGTGGTTTGGAGCTTAATTTGCAATTTAAACATTTCAGACACGTAGCGATGCAGTCGTGCCAGACATTAGCACAATATGTACCTGTGTGCGCGCCCAGCTTTCCTTGTGGGTCGCGGTCTACGGGTGGGTGCGGTAATTTCCTGCGCTCTTTTGTCACCTTCATCGATTTGAAATGGTTTTTAGCCTCTACCTTGCTGGTCTGAACAGGGAGGGGCTTAGTTTAGCTTTCGCGCCTAATCCGGGCCCAACCGGACTATCCCCGCACTATTGACGATGATTGATCGGTTTGAACCAACAACGAAACAAGAAACAACAAATTTACCAAAAAGGGCTCGCTTATCCACCCTAAGCAAAGCCCTTCTTTGCCAATGGGACTGGGTACTTATTGACAGAGCTCGGATCTAACGACGTATTGAATCATTTTGCTCAAGATTGGCAGCAGTGCTGTGTTGTTTTTTCCTTTTCGTCCGAATGGCAAGGTAATTTATACAAGGGCCTACTTTCGCACCCAAAAACATGGAAAGATGCTCAGAAAAAGCACGCCTTACAGTGTCTTAACGAAGAACGGTGATGTTATGTTTCTGCTTCAACGTCTTGCATGTCCGCGTGACTAAGAAAAACCGAGCGACAACCATCATCGACTGTCTAATTAATGATCATCGTGTTGCTCTTCTTTTTCGTCTTCTTCCTTCCCCGGGTGTCGGATTGCTAGACACGGAATTTAGCCATTCACTCGGATGGTTTTGTAGTTTTTTTGTTTTTGCTTCTCCTCACCATTCATCGCAACCTCCGCTTCTTTCATGGTTTCCTCAAATTGTTCGCTATCTTAAGCTGATGCCTTTCATCACGTTAATCACTAGTGTGCAGATGAGTTTTCGAGCGCGTCTGTGTGTGCATGCGTGTGAGTAGATTTTTTTTTATGTTTATCATCGGTTGTTGGGATTTCTTTTGTTTTTTTTTTTTTTTTTTTTTTTTGGGATTCGCTGAACAGCGGGCCAAATTCTCTCGGGCACACTGGCGTCCGGTAATCGATCGCCGATTAGCTGCGCACTCTCATCGCACAGGGAGGAGGAGATCGGTTTCAGGTGTCTTGCGTGTGCGGCAAATGGTACACTTACAATGGATTTTTAATTAACCCTCAATACGTTCGCGTTGCGTTCGCCGAGGGGGAAAAATGACGGGGAACGGAGGCGAATGTATGTTAATGAGCTGCCGACGATAGATTTGGACGATGAAGTACAGCCGACTGCACATTGCGCACCTGGATTGATTGCAGAATCGATTCGGAGTGGATGTTAATGCTCATCGAGGTGTTGTTTGGTCGGTTGGTTGATGGTAAAACAAAAAATAAAGCGCGTGATTATCACTAATTCATGCACACCACCATCGTTCGTGCAGCGCTAGAAACAATGGCCCTCGTGTGCATCAATACCCATCCATCACCAGCGTTCGTGTGGAAGAGAATGAGGTGAAACAAACACAAATCTATAATTTCGGAACCAAATGTGGAAAGATATGGATATCATTAAGCAATTGTGATTTAAAAGAAGGAAACTCAAGGGGAACTGGAGTTACTTTAGGGCAACTTTGGTACTTCGTGAATACATGGGAAATCAAACAATCACATCAGGTAGGAACGACATCAATTTTCAATTCATAATATTACAAAATCTCCTTTATAAATAAAATAAGTGACACACAAATTAGTGTAAGTAACCTGTCAGGACACAAGATCTTCATTTTTGTTTTGATCTAAAACTTCATGAGGTTTTGAGCTGCTTAACTTACTTTTATCCGTACTTAGATGTATGGAGGTATGGAGGCGTAAAAGTCGAAGAAAAAATGACATAACAAAAATAGGGAAAATCAGATTTTCTTTTATGCATTCTACTCTACTTTCATATACAGTATTGGACAAAACAAATGCAACCAATGAAAACCAAACATGAAACCCTACATTTAAAGTGCATAATAAAGCAATCGTGAGAAAGATATTTTTAAGATGATTGAAACAGCACTTTTCTTGTTTAATATAAAACAAACTTTATATATACATAACAATTCATGAAAAATGAAATAAATATAAAATATCAACGTTTTCCTCCTCAACAAAACAAGTGCTTCTGCGCGTGTTGTTTGCCAAAATTAAATTGTCTTTCCAAATTTCGTTGCATATTCTTTGTTTTCATTTGCAGCCTTGCATCTGCGAGGTAACGACTCGATCAGGTGGTCAATTGATGCCCCAAGTGCTTCTATAAGTTTTGTGGAATTGCTGCCCACGCCTTTTTTTATTAGTGTCAATAACTGATCCTAGCGTCGAACACCTTCCGGATCAATTTGCTGATTCACGATGTCCTACAGGTTCTCAAAAGGCTCAGATCCGGAGATTGGGGCGATTAGTTCCATCACCATGATTTCATTATCCTTAAGCCACTTGCTTGGGATGGTTGTCTTGTTGGAATATCCATTTAAATGACATATTGCATGCAGCATGAGGCAAAATAACATTTTTCTGGACGTCATTGTACATGAAACGGTTCATTATTCCATTGATTTGATAAATTCGACCAAGACTGCTCGCAGAAAAACATCCATAGACCTTGCCTCATTTCTGCACATCGTAATCAACACGAGATAGAGCAAACAAAAGTATTTTATTACAGTTCCTAAGTGAAATCAGAGGTTTCTTCGCTGGTTGTCGAGAGAACAGTCCGGCTTCAACTGCATATCCATTCGCACCTTGAACGAAGATTTGAAATGATCTTTTTTCATGCTTCGTACGATCATAGTGTCCTCTCTTGTCGTGGTAGACCGTACTCTTCCACCTTTATTGTCTACATAAATCCTTCAGGTTGCACGAAATCTCGAGCCCCATTTCGAGGTATCATTTTGGTGTTTGGTAACAAAAATATAAAGAAAGCTTTAGAAGCACTGACCTTCCTCAATAATTATTTACGTGTAATGTTACAATAATGCAAAAAGAACACTTTTTTCAGCTAACGAATCTTTGTCCAACGTAAAACAAAGTTCTTAAACGATGTTGGTAGAGAGAATAGTTCAAAGAAGCGAGGAGTTAAAGTTGTTTTGACCAGCACAAAATGGTTCTTGTCCACAAAACACTCTCTGTGATCTGTCAATTTGACAGCTGATTGCTGCAATAAACATGTAGCAAACATCTAGACTACTGAACCATAACTGCAGCAAGTGTCCCGTTTTCTATTTCGAAAAATTGAAATTTGCTGATCCTTTTTATGATTGCTCTATTTGAGTTGCACTTGTTTTGTCCAATACTGTGTGTGTGAGTGTTTTTTTTTAAATCTAAACCACTGGCAACAACATAATGTGTAACTATCTCTACCATTTTTTACTACGTTTTAAAGAAGTTTTAATATAATTAATCAAGAAATAGTCATATAGTTCCAACAGAAGTTTCATGGTTAAAGCTGATGTAAGTTAATCAAGGTTCGAATGCAAATGAAGATTAGGTGTGAGAAGGCAATTTCGGCAGCACTTAGGATATGCTGCAAAAATGACGTTTGTAGTGGCGTGTTCTTTTCGCGTTGCTGCTGCCGCTACTACAGCACTTGGCAACCAAAATGGATGCCATTTTGCTCCCCGTACATACTCCTCTCGGTCCACGGATACTAAGTGCGCGAATTGCAATTCAGACGCTTCAATCTTACCAATCTTCGCGAGAAGAGCTGGCAAACCATTTTCTAACAGCAGACCACAGTTTTCCCAGCTGCCGAAATGAACGAAACTCTCATTATCTGCTCGTTTCAAAGTGATTTGCTGCGGTTATTATTGCGCTATCGGATTTATTTTTCCTTTCAACCCGTGGTTTTTATCCCAACTCGCTCCCCCCACTCTTGTGCTCTGCACAATGCATCCAATCAAAAGCAGACAGAGCAGCTATCCAGCAGAAACGGTTGCTGCTCGGTTTTTGGTGGAAAGAGGGTGCACGTTTTTCCATCGCCTTTCATTCTTCTCCCTTTTCTCGCTACAAAAGCCATCCATTTGCAATGCTAGATCTTGTGGTAAGAGTCAGTCACGAGGCATTCCGACTCGAAAGCAGTGAAGAAGAAAAGGCTCATTGTCGTCAATTACAATCGCTTTCCGATGGAGATCGATCGATGCAACGCGCGCGCGATTGATGCTGGCCGCGATGGTGCCCTGCAAAATACAATAGCTTCTTTATGAACCGTCGCTTCCCACCCGATGATTGTGCCGGCTATGTCACCGACTGTCTGGTGACGACAAGCTGACTGGTGGGACCGTTCAGGGGGTGCGCGAACTTAATCATTTAAGTGAGACGATCGTCCAAACTAGAGCAGCCAGCAGCCATTTCAATGCCATTTTTAGCATTAGTTAGATTAGCGGCTCTGGTGGATGCGTCTATCGGCGTTCTTTAAATGGTTGCTGATCGTCGTTTGAAAGTTTCGATCCAATGTAGGACGTATTATCATAATCACTAACTTTATGTTATTGCTTTGAGGTTAATGATGTATAAAGATTTTCCTCACAATTAGTTATGGTGGGGATTTATTTCTTACTTTACGGGTTGGACTAACCTCAAAAATATCTCTCAACAATCCGTCTTCATAGATTGTTTTGGTTTTCTGTAGTATTTTATGAGGTTCTAAAACACAAGCAGGGACAGTCTCGAAGTCTCTACTCCAACAGACTAATCTGATCTATCCATCATCCATTTACCATTCCTGCCTGCCTTAATCCGACAAGAACCTCAAGTTAGTAATGTTCTAGTAACTTGAACAGAGCTTTAGGCTAGCCCAAGGTTGCCCGTCATCTTTTAACTCCGCAAATAAATAATGGTCGTTTAATGGGCGTCAAGTTCGGGAATGACATAATTAAACTGTGTAAACAGATTATTGATTATTTCGTGCGAGTAAAAGTTCCCAGTTCTTGGAAAAATAAAATCGGAAGGTGTTGCTGTTTTTGTTTCGAGCGAAGAAAGTCTGGTCCAGCGACACATCAGAAAGGGGTTCCTGCACAGAATCGTGACGGGAGACGAGAAGTGAATTTTGTTCAGCAATCCTTAGCGCAAAAAATCATGGGGATCCCCCGGTCATACCCCAACATGATCAGCTCGGCCTAACATCCATAGCTCGAAAATTATGCTGAGCATTTGGTGGGACCTGCTCGGCGTCATTTACTACGAACTTCTGAAACCGGGAGAAACAATCACCGGTCAACGCTACCGGAAACAACTGATGGAACGAACGAACTGATGGAAAAACGCCCAGAATACTCATCACCCCACGACAAAGTTATTATTATTTAGAAAAACTACCTTAATACCTTCAAATGGGATGTGGCGCACCCGCCGTATTCACCGTATCTGGCACCATCGGATTTCCATCTGTTCTGATTGACCCAATCTGGCACATGGATTGACCCAATTTCTACAAAAAAAATGCCACGAGTAAAAATAAATTTATGAAAAAACGGCCGTTCTTTATTAGCGCACCTTGTAATCCTTCCAAACATTCTGCATTGCCACCTTGGAGCTACTACATCTCCCTCGTTTGAGTTTTTCAGCCAGTCAAAAAATACAAAATCTTGGTTGTATTTTCTGATGTCAGTTTAGTGATGTGTCCAACGCTGTCAACTTGGCGCATTTAATTCTTAACAAATTTTAATGAACTTAAAGGACAGAAAATATGTAAGCTAATCATTTACACGGGACATGGCACCCTAGCCTTAAGTGATTTTGACTCGGAAGCAATTAACATCTTACTGTTGAAAATTTCACAATGATTTGTTTTCGCAATGGAATAATGCACAAGTGATTTCTTTGCCAATCTTATGCAACGATGTTTATAAACGCAATTGCAATCACACTAATGCACGGTAAATAAAACCGTTCCACCGGCAAACGGTGCTGCAAAATCCAACCCTAACAAACGTTTGTAGGTGTGAACGTGGAGAATAATTCGTACCTCCGGGAAAATAAATAGACATTCCTGAACAGATGCTACGATCCTGATAATACGGCAAAGTTTACTTGGAGCCTAGCGCTACGAATGCAAATGTGTTTACACCCATTTAAACATCGTTTTCTTCATTCGCATTTACGCCGTTTGAATGACGCCCTGTTTTACCCGGGCACCTTTCCAGAACAGATGCCAGACTGGATGCCAGGCCAGTTAGCAAAAAGGTTGGTTTGATGCAAATCATCATTCCAATTGTTTTGCCCTCCACCATTAACCTAGATTGATTTACGGCTTGATTCGATTCTCCTGCCATGGCCTATCAGTTTCCCCGGGTCGTGTACCGAGTCGCGTACGTGGAAGCATTGTAGATTGTTACTCTCCCCAAAATAAGAAGAAAAAAAAAAGCACACTAACAACACGCCATCGGACAATCTACAGCAATAGACGCTACAATATGCTTCGTCCGTGCCAGTCATTGTTCTCGGCTCCTTAATGATGATGGATTCTGAGGTGGCGTTGTGGTTGTTGTTTATTGTTTTGGTTTTATTTTGTATTCCCTTTTTTCCCAATACTTTATCTGTCATCTTGAAGGCACATATGCTTCCCACCTGTTTGGGGCCAACTCTCCCAACAACGCACTAATAACAATAGTATCTACATAAAATCAGCTTTGAAATCTCCATCCATAATCATATTTGTAAAAAAGTCCCAGAAAAAACACACAAAACACAATTCGTATTGACTTGTTTTACGATAGGCAGAAAATCAATTATCGTCCAATATGAGCGACCCACACGAGAAGGGGAGCTAAGATTGCCTGCCCTCATTACTCTCGGGGAGCAGATAATGTTGTGACGTTTGTGTTTTTTTTTTGTTTTGTTTTGAAGGGAATTTGAGGTGTTGTTTCGCTGTTTCACTCCACGCCTATGGCAGCCATTTTTCGCGAACGTTCCCTTTTCGACAGCGCCAGGTCTAGTGCCTAACCGAACACCGACTCTCGAGATGTCAAACAGGATCGAGAGAAGTAAGTCAGTGGCAATGCGTCATGTTAAGCCTTCTGACGTACGTTCGTCGAACAGTTCGATGTCGGCTATTGTTGTCGGCTTTCCCTGCAACACCGCACCGATGACGCTCCGTGTGGCAAGGGACCAAATAAATTGAAATCGGATGTGTCTGCTAATGACGCACCCCCTCATCCCTTTCAAGGGCTTCTCTTTTCGCGGCTCTCCACACTACAAGCCCTCGAGCCAATATTTACTATTTTCTTCAACTTGCAGCTTATCACTAACCTTTCCCGGGCCCGCATTGCACAACCAGGTTGTACGATAGTGCATCACGTTGCTACCGGAATGATGCGAATCCCATAGAGAGCCCTGACGTCATCTGCGAATCATGTGCGGTGGAAGGGAACGGCCCGGGTCAAATCAGCTGTCATTGGGATATGAGTTTGGGATTCGATGGGAATTCAATTCAATTACTGGTTTTTTTTTCACCCCTGTTTCACCCATCGGCCTCCTCATTTCGGTAGAAGTCACCGGGCGGGGACACGGGCTGACGCAAACATTATCTCGCGGATCGCATGGAGTGCTTAATCACCGTCAGCCGTTCCAGTCATGCCCGTGTGATAATTTAAACGTGCCGCCGCCGAGTGCACTTGCTGCCGTGACATACGAGGCGAAATTTACAACGATGCACAGTATGTTTCGAAATATGTCCCTGGTCCTATGGAGCTACCGACCACGGTAAGAGACACAGAAGGGAAATTGATTTTTAACATCGTAGAAATCGTAAAGCGTCGATCTTGGAACAGTTTAGTTTATCCTCGACATCAGTTTGCAATTCACACCAATAGTTGTACCGTACCGTAGACCCTGGGTGATGCTCCAGTTAGTCTGATTTTCCATCAGACATTTCGAGTTGGCCGAGTGACAACCGGAGGCAGTCCAATAAAAAAAAAAACAACCTTCCCAAATATACTTCGACGCGCGTGACAAGCATGATGGGGAACGGGGCTAGTTTGTCATTTTTTCCCAAACATGCACACAGTTGGTTGGTTGGCATACGCGTATAGTTCCCACGGGGGAAAACGGATGGCCGATCGTTGCCGTTGCGAACCCGTTTGGCGAGAACCGTACTCGACGTGACATAGAGTCATGTTTTATGAGTCTTTCCTGTGTGTCTCTAGTCTTGCTTTTTTTTTGTTATGACCGCATCACTGGTAGTCGCTTCGTGTTTCGACGAGCTGCTGTTTTGACACGGGACGAACCATTAACCCTCGGCGGAGCTGTCCAACAAAACGCCATGCTGCTGAAGGACGCATGGAACGCAAACGGAATTGTCAAAACCTCCGTCGGTACGTGAGCGCTCGTTTTGCCGAAATGCTGAGACTAGAAGCTGGTCAACTGCTGCTGTTTCTGCTGTTGATCATCATCATGCTGATGTGTGCCCTTTCCTGTCTATGGCCGACGGGGCCATTTCGGTCGTTTCGTCGTAATTCGGAGGTTTTGGTTTTGTTTTTTTGTTTTTTTTTTGTTTCGCTTCGGATTCTCTTTTTGCCTTTCTTTCAAAACCATTCGGCATAACGCCCTGTGTCATTAATTACAAACATCTAGCACATTAAGAGCCACCCCCGTGACGGGCGAGAGTGTGTCCCAAAGTTGGCGTCACATGCACACTTGGCAGCGTATATGTGAAGTGTACAAAAACCACCGTGCCGGGGTTCGTTTTCTTTTTTTACTTCTCGTTTATGAAGTGCTACATTTTGGCCATGACAAATGGGAAGGAAGGCATACGCTCTTGCACAGAACCTGGCAAAAATTCACTCGTGTGCAGACTAACTCTACGATTGGTTTGAGGTTTTTGGGGCATGTTGAGCGGTTGACTCACTTCAAGGTAGTAAGATGGGTGGCTCGGTATAAAGCAATAATTGATTGATGATGATGATTTACGACCTTTGATCGGATGGTTTAGATGAATTACCAGAAGTACTTTTTGAATATTTCAAATAATTCTAAGAATGTCACTTCGTTCATCTTGAACCAAAGCAGGAATAGAAGCGGGTTTACTGAATTTCTTATGTAGAAACTGAATACTTCTTCTGCTTCCTCTTGGTTTAACGACCTCTGAAAAGGTTACGCCGGCCATCGAATGGCTTTTTTAAATTTGCCGATACTACGTAGCTGGATAGTCAGTCCTTACTGCGGGCAGACGGTTTATTGGGATTTGATTTGAGACCGGTGTTGCAGTCGTCTATACCACCGGGACGCTCCCCAGAAGTATGTCTCGTAAGTCGCAAATCGACAACCGACGAAATCTTTACTCTACGGCAGATCCTCCAAAAATGCCGAGAGCACCAGATGGCTACGCATCACCTGTTCATTGGCTTCAAGGCGGCCTACAATACCATAGATCGGACCATGCAGCAATACGGATTCCCTGGGAAGCTAGTACGGCTGCTAAAGGCCACTATGGAAGAGGTGCAGTGCAAGTTCGAAGCTCACCGGGGTCTGAGGCAAGGAGACGGACTCTCCTGCAAATTGTGCAAGCGCGGACTTCGACATCCGGGGCACAATTTTTACCCGATCTCTCCAATTCCTTGGCTTCGCGGATGACATCGACATCATCAGACGGACAACTACGGCGGCGTGCGAGGCCTACACCCGACTGAAACGCGAGGCCAATAGCATTGGATTGAGCATCAATGCGACGAAGACAAAATACCTGCTTGCCAAAGGCTCTGACGGTGATAGAGCCCGACTCGGAAGCAGAGTATCAGTTGATGGGGAAGATCTCGAGGTAGTAGAGGAGTTATGCTACCTTGGTACGATCGTAACTTCGGACAACAACGTAAGCAGCGAAATCCGAAGGCGCATTGTTCAGGAGAATCGGGCCTACTACGGACTCCACGAACTCCTGCGATCCAGAAGACTCCAACAACACACGAAATGTACGATTTGAACCACGCACGAATGAACCACGAGCGAGCTGCGCTGTTTGGCGGTGCTGATATCCTGACGGTAGTCAAAGCCGGAACGATACGTTGTCTGGGGCTTGTGATGAGGATCCCGCACTCATGCCCCACCAAGAAGGTGCTCGTCAGCGACCCGTTCCGTACGAGACGTAGATGAGCATAGCGTGCTCGTTTCTGGATCAAGTGGAGTCTAACCTGTCGGAGATCGGATGCAGACGTAGATGGAGGATTGAAGCCCTAGACCGAGTTTCCTGCAAACTGGAGACCTGGCCATGAAGAAGAAGAAGAGTTTTGAGAACTCTGTGATGATTAAGACAATTTACCAGAGAAGTAATCATTCAAATTCATTATGAAAACATGGATACAACCTGTTTCAACCAATATCTACTTACCTATTAATCATGCTGCCATGGGTATGAAAATGTCTTCCAATTATCCGTCTTGAAACTTCTATCAGATTCATACAAGTCACCGAAAGGTTTCGGCCTCTGTCTGGTTGATCACAGTACTTATGGACAGTTTTGTCCCATAACACACCCAGTAGGAACCTTCGGAAAGGATCCATAATATGGGAAATCGAGCAAATGTTGCTGCTTGCAAAACTAAAACTTAAAACTGCTTCCATTGCAATAATCTCTTTAATCATCGTCCAACTTCAATGAAATATCTGCACTCACACTGCACTCCACTGTGACTGTCAGGTTCTATTTTCATTCTTGCAATCAACTTTATCTCAAACGGTGCCATCCGACTGCAGCGTGTGCATCATTGTGCTCGCCGGGACGGCGATAAACTTCCAGCATAATGATTATGAATTGAACAGAAAACAAAAAGCAAAAATCTCTCTTTTCGATCAAAAGTTTCCGATAAACCTTTCGAGTCACAGTCACGTCCACTGCAGCCTTCCACCACTATCGTTCGCTAAATCTTACCACGACGAAGCGAAATGTGTTATTAGTTTGAAGTTAAATTTAATTCCAAGCCCGTCTTCTTGCTTCGCCCTACGGCGCAACTGCATTGGCTAAAACAGTCCTGCCAAGATAAGGATGTCAACGTCGTGAACATAACAGCCCCTCCCGTGGCCATCTTTTCCTAAATCCGTCCTCACCCGTGCTGTGAGAGGATGAGGCGAACAAATGCGCGATGCCGATTTGGAAAAAGCGATTACAAAAGTAACGACGAGGAAGTTCATTCGTGTGTCTAAAGTTGGAGACAGTATAGTGAACTCTATCCGACCAGTCGCCGGATTTTCGATCGATAAGAGACCTGAAGATTGGAGAGTCCGTGCGAGGGTAAAGCTTAAAACTAGAACGTAAAGCTGCTGCTGTGGTAGCAAGCTTATCTTATCGAGCTGAGCTGACATCCGAGAGTTGGGATTCCGGAGACCGATGAGGATTGATTCGCACTTACCGATAGAACTAAACCGGTCACCAATCTCTGGGGTCTGGTGCATTTGATTGATTGTGACATGGAGGGAGTAGGAATTAAATTGCGCTTGGTATGGCTTGGTAGACTAAAGCCACAGGTAGATAATTGCTTGGAAATGTCACCCGAAAAACTTATACAGGCAGGATTTGTTACCACCGTCAGAACCACAGCTGCTTGATGAGGATTGAAAAGCGAAGATGATAAAAGCCTCTTTTCCGTCTTTCGAGGCTTTCGTGACTTTTCTCAAAGCTTGCTGCACCGCCAATCGATCGATCGACCAGCTAAGTCGCACAGCGCTCACACCGTGTGGGCAGTGGAAGGTTCTAAACCGACCAACCCAATCCTATTACCTACACGCAGCCAGCCAATGGTCCTATATAAAAAGCCAGGCCGGAGGTAAATCTTCTCCCTATCAACTTAGAACTACCCGTGCTCTGTCCAAGGGCAGGCCTGGTAACGAGGTCCGCCCCCGGATCAGCCCAACCGTAAGAGGAAAGTGATAAAACTGGAAACGAAAGATTGTATTACGTCCCTTACGGCGAGAAACACCCCAGCAACACACCAGCCCGACTGCCTGCGGCACAGGGTCGTATAAACTAATAAAATAAAAGCGAATGAAGCAAATGTGGGCCACTGCCACCATCTCATCCCTCACCACCTGCACAGTCCGAGCATTTCCGCGACTCTATACAACCGGTGCCCTTTTCTGGCTGGTTCATGCGGGCACATAAATGCATGAGTTTGTTGTGTACCTTGCCTTTTTTCCCCATTTCTTTTGCCCAAGTCCTCCGACATCAGAGCCATACCACTCCCGAGAGAGTTTAAAATAATAACAATAAAACGGATTTTTATATGCAGCTTTTCAGACACACACACACACACGGGTTGGAAAAGCTGCTGGGCGCGTAGCTATTTTGGCATGTCGCTCGGTACGTGTGTTTTATATCTTGTGCACCGCCTCTGCTTTTGATTTTGCATCCTGAAGGGACCATTCGCTCCCATACATCCACAGACATATAAAAACCGGCGAAAGATCTATCCCCGGCTGATATACAGAAAGGAGCAACTTTTGCTATTTAGTAGTTTAGATTTCGGTGCGAAAAGTTTATTGGGTCCTGGCTATTTTGAGATTCTTCGCCCAAGCCGGCAAAGTTGCACGATGATGGCGAGCAAGTGTGTGTTTCGACTCCGATAGGTCTGTGGTGGAATGTTTTAATGCTACCGTGGGCTACAACAGTGCAAACGGAAGAGATTTGACTAAGATTAGACATCCAAGGCTCGCATCGAGTCTTTATGGCGTTAAAGTATGACGCAAGGGAACGAGAAGTTGAACAGTTGAGAATTTAAGTTTACTGTCATAAATTCTTTGTATCAATATTCTCAAACTTTTTTCTAAAATGTGATATAAAGTAGCACCGGCCAATACTATAAAATCCCTAATAGCCTAACGACATTCATCGTGACCATTAAAAACGTTTGTGGCCCCGCAACGGAAGACGAACGGGAGTTCCTTGCGCATGATTATGAAGCGTTGTGCAGCAACCTCGATGGGCCCAGACACCAGGAAAGAAGAATGCTTCCTTTGTCTTGCCAATCGTGCTTGGTTCCTTCGCCATCCACACCGTTCCACACGATGATCAGTTAAAACTGATGAGAAGAAGGACGGGTTTCGTTCGGCAATCAGATTTTATTTTTATGTCGGTTGAATGGTTGGCTCCTCGCGAACCTTTTTGCCTTCCCTAATCAAAATCACACCGGCGACAATCTGGCCCTACGTCTGACTGACGTTCGCCGTCGCTGTGTGGGTTGGCGGCTGTTTCGATATAGTGAGACGAACGAGCAAAGGTTTTTTTTCCAAACGTGGTAGGAAACAACACGGCGAGTCACAGGAGTTTATCGCTTAATTTATCTCCCTTCTTTCGCCGTGCCTTTTTACTTACTATCTGAAGGTGGGCATCATCACTGCACCGCACGGTTGGAGACCTGGCTGATGGCCCTGATGCTCCACAATGTTATGTGTGTGTGTGTGTGTGAGAGAGAGAGTTTTGTGCTTTCAGGACGAACCTTGATGGAAGAAGTCACATGGTGTAGCAGCGGCATGGCGGCTACCACGCCCGATGACGTTCGGATTCGATGGAAGCGCGCATGTTACCAGGAAACCAGCTGTTTTCCCTGTCCGGTTTATGCACGTGTATTGGTAGAACCGTTGCCACCGGCTGATTGCGTACAATTGCGCATACACGAACCGGGACCCGAAACCCGAAACACCAAAACGAACCCACCATCTTCAGAAGGAAATCGTACGTCCTTTTTGGAGTCAGCCAGACACCGCCAACCAGCTGGTATGGAGTGGTGGCCATTTTTGTTTTGATACCACTCGTTTCGCATCCACCCCACCGAGAGCAAAACGGCTCCCCTTTTCTTGCTTTTCCATGTGTATTTGTGTGGGTGTGTCGGCATACCACGCACACGCATACGGACACAGCAGGATCGATTGTACCATGGCGTAGCGTTTTCTCGTGGAGAGTTTCATGCCGAGAGCTTTCCCAAATTAACTTCCTTCTGCGCGATGCTACACTGTAATTTTCCTTTTTTGTGTTGCGTACATTTATATAAGCGTATGTGTGTGTGTGTGTGAGCTTGAGCAAGGTCGACGAACGCGCACGGCAATGGACCACGACGAGGACAACCAGGCATGATTGTGAAGGATTTTCAACGTGAGTCAATTTATTGGTCCCTTTTTTTTTACGTTGCACAAAAATGCCAACACTCCGACCGTGGAAAGCGTTGGTCTAGAATGAATGAACGGGCTTATTCGTAGAAAAGGTGTTCACAGTAAAGGATCCACTTAGAACTCGAATAGTTGTACTGTGTGGGACAAATGAAATGAAAACATTTGTTTTGCGATTAATTTGCTGCGAATGTGACGATTGTCGTTAGTTTGCTGTCTCACTGACTGCCATATGGAAAAACTTGTAAAAGAAGGGGGAGGAGGGGGAGGTGGTAGGTAGGTGGGGAGGGATCACTTCAGAATTATCCCACTCTTGCAGAGCATTTAATTTAAGGGCATACTCGAGTATCGCTCAGAGGAAGAAAAAAAAGAAACAAGTGGAAATGTCAGTCAAAAGGGTAATAAATGGCTGGTGCCATTTGCCGGACATACCCGAGCTGTGATGCAACGTAGCCCATCGAATGAATTACACAGTTGTTACCGGTAAGTTTGTTGCTAATGCGAATAATAGCAATAATATAAAGATTTTCTTTTATCATCCGTCGTTAAAAACGGAAACAAAACCTTGAATAAAATGCTATAAAATGAAGCATTACAGGATGTAAAGTTATACGACAAAATGAATTGTTTAGGAATCCTGACCAAGCTACGAATAATAATGACCAATATCAGGGTAAGATTGATACCACCAAAAGTCTTTGTGCCTGGGCGATGGGCAGGCCTGTATCCTACGCTATTTTAACGCTTATCAGAGACTTTGTGAGCTATTCAAGTATATAAGACAATCCGTATCGTGGCATACGCTGATAATACAGACACATCATTCGTTAGAAGCTCTCCTTGATATATTGATCTGCGAAAAAAATATAAAATTTCCATGATGAATGAACCCAAACAACTGCAACGATCGACGAAGATAGGGCTTTATAGAATGTTGACATTTTCACATACGCCCTATCGACACTTTCTAATGCTTTGAAAGGAAGCTATCAGCTGAATTCTTTGCTCCTTCAACAAAGCGAGTTAGAGTCCGCATGCTCCGGTGGTGATGTCATAAGAATGACACCGGACGATCAACCTCGAAAGCGCATTTTTACATTCCCCGTCTTCATGGACCAAAATGATCATGATAATTCCCACCCTACACAGGTTTGAGAAGGACGGAATTATCTTTACTTTTTTTTTACTCGAATTGTATAATAAAAATTAATAAAACTTAAGTGGCCGGGCGGCGAAAAGCGTTTCGAGGAATCCAACAAGCCATCAAGATATCTGATAAGACCAGCACAATTCCACCGAGGAAGAATTGAGCCTTACTACCTTCCGAAGCAGGGAAATCCATATCTGCGAACCCGGCATCATCTTCATCTAGATCATGATGACAAGTGCAGTTACACAACACAGAGTGACATGGACATCTACACATATTTAACATTACACAGTTTGTTTGTCATACACAGCACACCTACGCTTGAACTCCTGTAAGCTGCTCGAGTTTTTTAATTCCCTGGGTATTCTATTGTACCGTTGAATCCCTTTGAAATACAAAGAGATCCTAGCACTATGAGATAGTAAGTTCTAGTAAGACTATTCTCTCTCCCAGATACACTGGCAATAGGTTGTTCAAAAGTCCATGTACAAATGTCATGGTCTGATACAAAATCCTTTGCTCTGCAGACATCCAGTACATGATATCTAGCATAACAACGGACGATGTACGTCGACCACAACCCAAAATCGGCCTCATAATACGATTTTGCAACTGTTGAAGCCGAATAATTTGCCCCTTATTGCCGAGAAACAAAATGGACGAGCAGAAATCAAAGTTTGGGGGTATATTAGTGATATGTAGAGGTGGACTTTTCTGAAAAAAATCGAGATCGTTCGCCAGTCTACTAATCACTCCACACTTTTTTGCCACTTTGGTGATGACCCAGTCTGTGTGAGCGTGGAATTTCAACTTGTCGTCTAATATAATCCCCAAGTATTTCACCTGGCGAGTTCTTTCGATTGTTTCCATAATTATAACGGTAGATGGACGATTGATCAAACCACTGGTAGTCATTATCATGTAAATTGTCTTTTTTATGTTTAATGCCAGCTTTTTGTATTTCAACCAAATATCTAGAGCGCTCAAATCGAGATTAAGGAGATTAATGGTAGGTAAAAATCGAGGTAAACTGATGATTTAGCTACCCTTTTGACATTGACCCTATTATCATCTGCTTACAGACAAGAGAATGGATCCAAAGCCTTTAGAAGGCCAACACAGGCTCTCCAGTCTCGGGCAAAATCAATCCCGGGGGACGATGGGAGGCAAGGCTAAATTAAGAAGGGTATAGGCATCACGGGTTACTCGGGTGTCTGACAGTCGGTGGGGTAGTCAACAAAACTGGGACCCATCCCATCGCACCCAAATGACTACGAAAAGTCAAAGCAAAATTAATAAAAAAAGAAATTGAACGACGGCGCAGGACCGTGAGCGGTTCCGGATTCTGCAGCGAGACCGCAAAGCGGTTGTAGCGCCTGATAAGTCGATAAGATACTTCAGAAACTCTACTCTACAAGAATTTAGATCGTGAACATTACAAGGACCTTTGAGGCATGACAAGACTGCTAGATAAGATGCTACAGTGCTGGGTATTTAAAATCGGACACTTCGAATTCAGCCATTCTCTCTACATATCAATGCATTTATTGGTAAGCTCTTTTCTACGAAAATAATGGGGTGCAAATGAAAAAAAGTCTTCATATCGCGCTGGGCATTCAAAGTCGGTCACCTGTAAACAGCTGTATTAATAGTTAGCAGCATTTCCATGAGCGTCTATTACAGCCTGCAATCTTTTCGGCATACTTTGGGTCAATTTCACACAAAAATTTGAATCGATTTAATGCCATTTTCGTTTACTATTTCCACCAACCTTTTCAAATCAAATCAAAATTAGGTCTGGTGACTGTGGAGGAGTTGCTAACACGGATGGGCAGTTGTACAACAACCGCATTCGTGTCATCCATGCCTTATGCTTGGGATCATTGTCCTGATAGAGCATATAATCATCTGCAATACCCAATTGTTCAACACTTGGCTGAACATTTGCCTTAACATAACGCCGAACTGTTGGGGAATCTACGAATATCTCTGATGTTGTCTTTTAATTCAACTGAAGTCAGGAAGGGATTGTGTCATATTTATCGAATAATGTGTCGTCCGTCTCTATCATTAATTTTGCGTTTTGATTCGTTGGTGGGTGTTTTATTAGCAATTCTAATCTCATTTTTGTATCTTTTTATTATGTCGTGAACTGTAGATTGATGATTTCACTGGTTTCTCTAACATTTCTACTCTTCTTCATGTTACAAATTACAATTTTCTAACTTCAACAGTTGAATGCTTCGACATCGCTCAAACATATTTGTTCTACCAATCGCTAAGTCGCTACTGAAAGAAGTGATGCGCTTGATCTTCGCTTCATTTGTTCATATCATATGAAAATTCCAAGCAAATCAAAGTGTCCGACTTTGAATACCCAGCGCGATACGAAGACTTTTCTCGTTTGAACTGCATTATTTTCGTAGAAAAGAGCTTTTTTAATTCTTTTTTCACATCACCGTGTAGAACAGAAATAGAAGAAGCCCATTGCACACTTTTGATGATGTTTTACAATTCTAAGAAACCAATAAATGCATCGAAATGTAAGGAGAACGGCTGAATTTCAAAGTGTCCGATTTTGAATACCCAGCACTGTATCTGCAAAGTTGTACCTAAACAGCAAGTATGCTTTCTGTTCTTCCATATGCCACAACCAATAACCATCCAGCTGACCTAGTTTCCCTCGACACTGTTACACTGACTCAACCAACCACCTAACGAAGAATCTCTACAGCGGAAACAACTCAAAAAGCAAACAAGAAAAGCCAACTCCAATCCCATCCACATACACATCTTCATTTCGCACTGTCATCATGGTTCCGGTGGAGCTACCTTAAATCATAAAATTCGCACCCCCACGCACGCAAATAACAAAACAAAAAAACAACCCCAACAACAACAACGAAAACAAAAAACAAGTAAAAGAAACACCATCAAAATGCTTTTGTTTTAACCTTTTTTTTTGCGATTATTATTTTCATCCTCCTTTGATTTTGCTTCGGCACTCCCCCATCATCATCATCATCATCATCATCGACTCCCCTTTTCCCAATCTCCACAACTGATCACTACCATACCGAGATACATACAGCGTTGTTGCTTTTTTTTTTTAGTTTTGTTTTTGTTTGAGTTTTTCTTTTGCCCATCGCGATCGCCACCCATTCCGCTCGATTCGCGTCTTTCGCGCGATTATGTTTTGCTATTTTCTTTTCGCACGATCAGGTTTTACTTTTTTTGCTTTGCTTCCCCTTTCCTTTATGCTATACTTCCTGCACTTTGCGTCTTTTGGCGTGTTGGTTTTACAATGGTCTCGTGTTTATGTGTGTGTGTGTGTTTTTCCAGTCCCGTTTTTGTGTGTTACTGTTGGCATTATCGTCTAGTAAGAGGTTTTTACGTTAGTTAGTAACCTCTTTGTGTCTCGTGTGTCTCGTGTGTTACGGTTTGGATTTGTATTAGTATGTGTTGTGTCTACTCTTTGTTTCTGTTCTTTAATTAAATAATTAAATTATCATAATTTATACACAGATTACTTGAATGTTTTCCTCTCTTTTCGTTCTCGTTTGTTTTTTTGTTTTTTGCGCTTTTCTTGCCATCTTTCCTGTCGCTTTCCGTTTTCTTGTTTTCCTATTCTTGTCCGCCCTGCTTCATCACACGTTTTGTTTTCATTTTCCAACTCCCGGCGCACATTTCATACTTTGCATCTGACTATGGGTGCTTTCCTTCAATCTTTTTCATTAAATTCAGTTCCTTTTTTCATCTTACTTCTTCCGTTACAATCACCTACTATTATTATCAGTTTTTTTTGTTACTTTATTCTTATAGTTACTATTACTAGTTTCAGTTTGCGTATTTTTGTTTTCCTTTAATTTTTCTTTCGACCTTTATCAATTTCACCACTCTTTTAACATTTTTTTTTCCATTCCCTTGTATCGACATTCTACCATGCCTTCTGCCGGCGTTGCAGGGCTTCCCATTGTAAATTGGAATTTCTTCTAACATCCCCGTCCCCGTCATCCTGCTTTTGTCCTTCTTTCCCGCCGTCGATACCATTTTATTTTCCTACTAAACACAATTTTATTATCAGAGAAATAGTTGCGTTGTGACTAAACGTTTGACTTGATGTCCGTCGGACTGATTGAGTGTATTATCGGTACATTTTGTTATGTGTTATGTATGTGTGTGTGTTTGAATGTTGGTGTGTGCATGCGCATATCCATCCTCTCTGTCTCAAGTATGCCTCTTTTCTGCTTGCCAAATCATGTTCCAAACAACTCTCTAACCCATTTCCGAATATGTACAGACACAAATGTTAAACCACAGTAAAGCCCTACACAGGTTTTATGCACATCCTCGCGTTCTGTTCGCTTTGCTGTTTGTTTTGCCTTTAAATCGGTAGAATTTGTTAGTCATAGTTTTTATGCTTTTAGTTTTGCATACATCCTATTCTACTTTTACATAAGACTTGTTGTGTACGCTTACAGCAGTAGTTTCTTCGCATTGTTTCACTAAACAAAAAGAACAAAACACAAGAAAAAAATGCATCTTCTTGCGGCATTTCCAGCAACTTCCACCTCATAGTCTTTTCCCAAATATCTCAAACCATAATTTGTCTCCTCCTGCCAGCACAGCTAACATGGGAGAAGAGTCTTCTAATCTCGCAATTCCGACTGAAAAATGTCTGCCATAATGTGTTTCGTAGTTGTTTTTTTCTGTTGCCTTTATTGAATATACGGGTTTTCTTGTAATGTTTTTTTTTTTTTTTCTGTGTACGTCTGAGTATATAATTTTCCATTGCCTTTAAAGGGGTTTCTGTTCCGTATTATGCTCCAAATGCCTATTTTACGTATGCGCCTAGACTAGTGTTTATTTCGTTTATCGCCTTCCGATTCCCGTCTTTAAATTGCCATTAATTTCTTAACCTGAATACTTTGCAATTTTGCAGTAGTGTGTAGTACTGTATTGTGTATGTGAATGTGTATGTTGTTTCGTTTTCATTACGTTACTTGAATATTTAGGGGTTGCTTTTTCTTGATTTTGGATCCGAAAGAAAAAAGTCTATAACAATCCGTCATTTTGTGTATGATTTGATTAGTTGGTTTGTAGTTGTTTTGTTTGTTAGTTTGCTTCTTAAGTTTTGTAATGCTTTTCCTATTTAGTTTCTTCTATTATTGGCATACATTTTCAGCGATCATGCAATAACATTGTTGTGTAGTACGTACAGCTGCACTATTCTTCATTTACTTTTCGTGTAGTTACCCTCCGAGTTAATGTCGATTGTGTTGTGGAAATGTTAGCAACAAACAGGACTGATATCAACCATAGCTCGAGCGAAGGAATCGAATCGGGTTCCAGGACACACGGTTCCAACAAATCCGAGGAATGATGAAGGACTTTCGAGAAGAGATGAACATTAAGGAATATGAATTCGATACACCCACACACACATACACATGCACATGCACAGAGGCAAATGGAAATTCGATGGAACTCACATGTCACATGAAAGGGAAATTACTATATCACGATAACGAGGACGAAGACATAAGCCTTGATTGTGAAACCCAAACGTCTTCTCAAACGTCACATATGTAATTGTCACTTTGGTATTATGACTTTCCGTTTGGCTATCCGTTTGACTAAATCAGACGTTTAAAAGTCGATGACAGATGTTTGTCGAACGGAAAGTCAAAAATTTGCATTGCATTTGCAACGGAAAGTATAGTTTGCATTCACAACAACTATTTTAAAGCGTAAATCAATAGAAAAGTGTACATATTTTACGTGGATATGTTATGACAGTAATTTTGAAGTCATTTTAGTGATTTTATTTGGTGCTTTGCAGGAATTATTCTGAAGCAAGAACCACGAGAGTCCACGACGAAAACATTTCCACCACAAAAAGTATGTTATTAAACCAAACTGATTCATTAGTTTATGATTCTAGTCAAAATTATCATTTAAGGAGAGGTTTCGAATGAAATCATCTGTGAATGTATGATCAAAGCAATCCGTAAATAATTGAATGTATGCAAAAAGTCGACGAAACATTCGTCGACTCTAACGAGTGACCATACTACAAATTTATTTCCGTCGGAAAGTTTTCCGTTTGGCTTTGACAATTAGGCCTACAATGCTAGTGTTAGTGTTGGTGCTTTGACAAAACAGCGGAACATAACCCCAGTCCGTATGGCAATGTTCATCTTATATCACAATCGAGGGAAAAATCGAGTAATCAGATCAGAGGATCAGAATCGTCAGCTTACAATCCTTGGCGAGAGAGGAACCTTCCCGGACAACATAGGAGAAAACACACACAACGACAACACAAACACACGTTACATTTAAATCTACAGAACGAAAGGATCTCCACGTACAAAAAGGGGGGGGTGGTAAACGCGAACATTGGGAGGATAAAGGAGGATATCAACAAAATCTAGGAGAGCCCCGTCATCTACAGCATAGTCATAGAAGTTCGATTTTTGCTCTCCTGGTTAAGCATCCTCTGTCCCTTCAACCTTTGCGCATTGTTTCGCTTCTTTCTTTGGAACACATAGAGACAGTTAGAGATTTTTTTTGTTTGTTTTCAATTAGTTTTTTTTTACTAACTTAGCTAATCTGCTTCGTTTTATTTCAGTTCATGACTTATCATCTTTTTTCTTTGTGTACGTTGTTCTCCCTTCTCTCTCTCTCTCTATCCTTTGATTTTGTCTAATTGGTTACATATGTTCGTCTTTCAGCTGTTTTTGTTTTTTTCTTTTTTATTCACTTTTGTTTGCTCATGTTTTGCTTTTAGTATGAATGCAAATGCTAGCTTTTGTTTCATGTTGTTCTGTGTGTGTGTGTTACGTTTTCTCGGGAGCAATTTTGAGGCTAGATAGTTATGTTGCTTCTTCTTCTCCTTGTTCTTCTTCTTCTTCTTCTTCTTTTACGTTCTTTTCAACTTTCCTTTAAGATATATATATGTATGTATGTTGTGTCTGTGTGTATAGATATATGTATATTATCCCGTACTACCGTTTCATTAAAGCCAAACACTCACTACACGTCGGACATACGCCGGTCGTTTGTTTTTTTTTCTTCAAATTATTTTATTTTCTTTCACAAAACACCTAGCAACATAAGTCTTCTCGCTTGCTATTCGTTTATGCCAAAAAAAAAGAAAAACAAAACAACAACAAAAAGAAAGAACGTCAAATGTGACAAATTTTGCATATCTTTCTTCTGGCTGTTTCTACTTCGAACCTGTCCTCCTTTTCCTCCTACTTACTCTTTTCCTCATCCCATTTCCTTCCTTAGTCTTCGATTTGGGGTTTCGTCCACAGTTTTCCATCTTTTAGCTGAAGTTATTTCGGGAGTAAAAACTACTATCACATTTAAAGTTGCAACAAAAAAGTTGCTGTCTATTTTATACATGCTTTTACCGAACGAGCGCGGTACGTACTACTCCTGCCCTGCCCTGCCCTGCCCTGCTAGCCCTTTATCCCTTTTCCACCATTTGCGCCAGCTTCCCGCACTACCAGATTTCTCGTAACGATCAAATTGAAATAATAATAATAAAAACAAATCGAGAACAAAAACAAAAACCAACTTCAAACAGCGCTCAACACATCACTGTTTTCTTGCACGCATCGGCCGCCATGTTTGCTTATCACTTGTCCGAACCGACGCACACCTACAACATCCTTGCTGACCATTCTCTGAAGGAACCAACACTTCTAGCTCACCACCCATCACCACAATGCACCAACCTCTTCACGACCTCAAGCACTCCGCTACACATCCGCGCTTGGCCGCTTTAGAATCACACGTTGTAGCAGGACACCTGCTGCATCGGCGGGAAGGCCGCCGTCATCAGCGGCGTAAAGCTGGAGCTCATCATGTACGGGTGCAGCCGATGCGAGACCCGCTGATGCTGTCGGTGGTACTTGGCGAACAGGAGCTTCTCGGAGGCTTCGGCTGCCGCTGCTGCAGCAGCTGCCGCTGCCACCGCAACCTGATGATTGTGGTGATGTTGCTGCTGCTGCTGCTGCTGCTGCTGATGGTGGAGGTGTTGTTGCTGCTGATGGTGATGCTGCTGGTGTTGCTGATGTTGCTGGCGATGCTGCGACTGACGATGTTGCTGCTGTTGAGAGTGATGTTGCTGTTGCTGCTGCTGCTGCTGTTGCTGTTGATGATGATGTTGCTGGTAATGTTGTTGCTGCTGACGTGCGGCCGTCAACTTATTGCAAGCCGCGAGATGTTCCGGACCAGCCGCGTGATAGTCCCGCGGTATGGCGGCGGTCATCGAGCTCTTGTCCGGCAGGGTGGAGTTGCTGCTGCTGCCGGTATTGCCACCACCATTGGCTGCCGCCTCCCACAGGCTGAGGTCCGTGCTGGGAATGCCGGTCGTAGTACAACTGCTACTAACGCCAGTATTGTTGTTATTACCGGTGTGACTTCGATTATTACTGCTACTGTTATTATTATTATTATTGTTATTATTACTACTATACACTGCACAGCCGCCGGCACCGGACAGCATCGCATCCCGCTTGCCCCCCCCGCGGTAGGACGACGGGGGTGGCAAATTGGCGGCGGCGGCGGTAGTCGCCACCACACCGGCCGCCTTCATTGGCAGTGATTCGGGACCGGCCTGGAAATCGCGAGGCACCGCCGCCGCCATTGAAGTCTTCTCGATATCGCCCCAGCGCAGGGGCCCTGCACCGCCACCCTCCACCAGGCCACTGCTGACACCGTTGGCGGTGCTGTTGTACACGGCGCAGCTGGCCGGCATCAGGAGCTGCTGTTGCTGCTGTTGCTGCTGCTGAAGCTGATGCTGCTGGTGGTGTTGTTGACTGATACCCGTATTACTTGGATTGCGCTTCATGGATGCGCTAGTGACACTTTTGGATTTGTTGCTATTGGTGGCGCTGTTGCTGGTGCTGGTGTTGGTGCTGTTGCTGACAGCTAAACCGTTACCAGCGTAACCGTTGGCTACTTTGCTGCTGTAGTTGCTACCGTTGCGCACCACAACCCCACCACCACCGCCTGCCGCACCGCCGGTACTGGTACAATCAGACGAGCCCAGATGATACCGGCCCCAGTCTGATGATGATACAGAGGCAGATTGTTGCTGCTGCTGCTGTTGCTGAGACTGGGGCTGGTTGTTGGTGAGGTTGTACTGATTCGAGGACTGCCCTGCGAGGTGCTGTGACTGGTGATGATGGTGGTGAGGTTGCTGTTGTTGCTGGTGACGGCCGTGGTGCTGCTGCTGTAGCTGCTGCTGGTGATGATGCTGCTGCTGCTGCTGTTGTTGCTGTTGCTGAGCCTGCTGCTGCTGCTGCTGCTGTTGCAGATGACCACTGACTGTGTTGTTGGCAGCACCGTAATGCTGTTGCTGCTGACTGTTGGCCGCCGTCGAGCGGTGCATCTGCCGCTGGACGTAATCGTCCAGCTGAAGCTGAAGGAACTGGTTGCTGGTGGATGCGGACGAGGACGACGACTTGTGGGCCGCATTCCGCCGGCTGCTGCTAACATTATTCACAACACCGGTCGTCGTGCAGCTACCGTTTATCACCGACGGATCGGCTGCGGCACTGGTGCCACTGCTGACGGCGACATTGCCACTAGCACTGCTGTTACTGCTGCCACCATTGCTGGCACCACCACTAACACCATTCTTGGCCGCGATCGACGAACTAGAACTACGGGACGAATTTGGCATGTTGTTGATGAACGGGCTGCGCCGCTGACTCTCCATTTTGCGAAAGTAGCACGGATGGATCATCAGCAGCGGTTCGACCCGTGCACCGACCGGCGGTTTTGCCTGGTTCGGCAGCTCGTACTCCACACTGCAGTCCACGTGCAACGGTATGCTGAAATCCTTTTGCACCGCCATGTTAGAGGCGGCGGCTGCGGCCGCTGCCGCTGCTGCTGCTGCCGCGGCGGCGGCCGATAGCCGCGAGGACAGATGGTGCAGCTGACTAGTGGCCGCCACCGGGCTCTGTTGTTGCTGTTGCTGCTGCTGCTGCTGCTGCTGCTGGAGCTGCTGCTGCTGTTGCTGAGCCACGATGCTGGCTGCATTTCTGCTGCCGCCGGTCATGTGATCGTAGGTCGGATAGCACGCTGCCATAGCCATTGTGATGACACTTTTCGTACGCACCTTCCTGCACAATCAACACACCCCAAGGCCTACACTACACCGTTTGCTGGGTAGTTTAGTACGCTTTCTGACACATACACGCTAGCGCACACGCACGCACTTGTCACTGCTATTTCATTTGGCACCGATTTTCTTGTGTAATTTCTCTTCCTTCTCTCACACGCACACAGGCTGCCCGGTTTGCACCAGTAAACTTTAGTTGCGTTTTGTCACACTTGCATCTCATCAACGCACCTTTAGTTGTGGCCGGTTGTGGCAGCTTCTAGCTTCAATATTTGCAACACTTTGACACAACAGTACACACGCGCACACTCTTGATTCTGCCCGTTCTTTCACCGAACACAGATCAGCGACGAGTAATCCTTTTCGATGGTGTCGCTTTGCCGTCGCGTTGCTATACAGAGCAGCACGACTTGTACTGCTGATGCTGCTGTTACTCCGGTTGTTGCTTGTGGTCAGTCTTGTGCTCCTCTCCGGCTGCTGCTGGATCTGCTGTTCCTCAGTCTTCCGCTTTACTTTGGCGACGGAATAGAGGATAATCCTGGTACCGTCGTTGTCAGCGTCGAAATACCGTCGGGAGTTGGTACGCTCCGGTGTACTCCGTACGGCTCCGTTTCTTTCCGTATCACACTACAGAGTGGTTTGTGCGAACCACACCACTACGTACACACAATCAAACACTCGCTTATAGAAGAAGTGCACTCTACTACTGTGCTGCGTCGTGGCCGCAGTGAAATCAGTAAAAATCACTACTAAAACTTCACCTTCACTTGATATTCTTCCACCTCTTGTCTCTGGGCGAGACAAAACCTTTGAGGTGATGGCGTTACGAAACAAAACTTAGCACTCGGTTACTTGAGGTACTGCTGCTCTGCTTTGACCCGAATTACTTCGAGAAAACTGCACAAGCACTTCTGTTGCTTTACACTCCCCCCTCAGATTGCTTAGTTAAGCTGAATTTTTACACATCCACCACACGGGCTCTCCTTTTCTTGGCCCACCACACACCACAAGCGTTGCGAAGAGTGGTTGCGTATGCTTGTTGTGTTTTGCCACACACACTCAACCGATTCGAAGGACCAAAGAAGGACTATTGATTTTCTGCCTTCTCTTCGTCACCTTCACCAACTCCGCTCTCTTCCACCGACTCTTCTTCTTCCGCTATACGCACTACACTCGAGCGCACACAATGCTATCACATGCACACAGCCTCTATCTCGCTTGCTTTACCCATTCGCACCGGGCCTGTGCTCGTTGGGCGCTATCACTCTTTCACTCACTCGCACTCGCAAAAAAAATCAGCGCACCCGAGAAAATGCTTCACCGTTTCTTATTGATATTTCTACACACGCTTTTCTCAGTTCGGCGCACTGCTGTTTGCTCACTTGCTCCGGACTGCTCTCTCTCTCTCTCTCTCTCTCTCTTGCTTCCACCGACCAAATTCCCTTAACTCTAACGATCGCGGTCCTTCCCTGGAAGGTATCCTGGCGCGTTTCTTCGGGCGCTCTGCAAGCGCTCTTGTGGAAGTTTCTTTTGCGAATGACAGCCACGGTCGGCCGTACGCCAGTGCACAGCCCCGAGTTTCGGAGAACGAACCTCGGCTGCTCGGAGATCGTGCGCACGCACACACACCACCGTACGGTGCGCAACGGTACGCACACCAGCCCCGCACCAATGAGCCCGTGAGGTTGCGTTCTCTCATTGCACTGCGTTTACGCTCGCGATGGTGCCGTCCGATGACGTAGCGCCGTGTAAAGGATGGGAATCCCGCACGGTGGTGTGCGTGTCGCTTCGGAGAAATAGCAAAGCGCACGTTCCTTTCAAACGATTCCAGCTGATTTCGGTGACCAACCAACGGAGAGAATGGTTCACACTACTACCATTGTCGCGAATCAATGGGCACTTCTCACGCACATTACCGTGGCTGGTAAGGCAGGGCTAGTAAACCTCGATTAAGGGTTGATTGGTTTCTACATAACAGTATTTTTTCAATGAACTTTGTGATTCTTCGCGATAGTAAGAATAGTTTTGGACTGAATTTTATATTCCAATCAAGAAACAAATAAAACTACACTTCACCAATATGAAGCTAATTTCCCTGACCTTATTGTTTTGGCTTGAAGAGTAACTTTTCATTAAATAACATTTAAAGTTTTGGTCATTTTTCTTCCACAATCTGCTCCCATAACATAATCAGCTCTCGGATTATTTCCATTCCTCTTCCCTGGTATCAGATTCCCATAATGCTAGTGATATTATGCTGCCCCTGATGTCACGCACACACACACACCCAAGCACAATTATGTTCCATTCCGATTGTTCCGTCCACTTTGTGTCTGTATACAGCATTCGTAACATAACTCGGCGACATGCACCTTGCGAGCGTAAGAGGAATAGCACCACGGCACCTATCTCGCTCCCTCTTACACAGCGCCAGTGTTGGCAGCCTCATAAAAGTGTCATCTTCACGATTTGACCATCTCCTATGAGCCCGCCCGTCACGACCTGCTCCGCCCCAAGACGTACCGTGCACGATCGTTCAAGCGTAACCGGATTTACTTTCTTTCATTCCTTCTTACTGCCCGCCTTTCTGCCCATCTTGTACAGCCCTCCTTCCCGGAGGAGACCAGGTAGCTTGACGACGTCTTGATGGTCGTTTCTTCGATTAGTCGGCATCTCCTGTGATTCACATAATCTTCCCTGGTCCGCCGTAGATGTCGTCTCCGGCCGGGTGCAGATTTTGCCTTTACCTTCACCTTCAGCCGGTCGTAAAAGAAACCCCACTCGCTTAACCCTTCTCACTTGCCATGAGGAACGATCGATGGCAAGGAATCCGCAGGTAATCGCGTACTCGCTTTCCATCGCTTACTGCCTAAGATCTTCATCACTTTTTTATTATTGGGGAAAGAGTTGAGCTGGTAGAACACATCATCTACCCCTGTGGAACGGAGATTGTTCCCAGCGTTTTTTTTTTTGGTACTCCAAAATGCGGGAGGTCCACCAGATTGCTGTGCGATCTTGGGTGGTTTTAGCGCTTAATCTTGACCACCGTTGGCGGCTTATTGTCAACCAAATTAACTTTGCCGTTGCTGTTTGGGGTACATTTCTTGGTACCACATGAGTTACGAAAGGGAAAATTTAAAGAAAAAACCTTCCACAAAACCTAACACCCTTAGTCTACTCCACATTCGTCCGTCTAGATTAATGATCGCACTCTAGTTTTCCTTCCTTGGATTTGGATTAGTCATCGGCAAACCATCGATCCTTTCACATCCGCATCCATCAATCGACGGTCTAATAAATGGCTTTTCATTTATTTCTTCTTCCACACACACACACACGCAAGACAACAACGAGCTAAAACTAACAGTCGAAAGGACCGACAGGGAAGCCGTACAACAAAAAAGAAACTACAGCATAAAGGGAGAAGAAGAAAACAAAAACACCAACTCCGCCCTCTTTTGACGCCTGGAACGCACGTTTTACTCTGCCTAATGTAACAACGAACAATGGACAAATAGTTCCGATTTTGACTTGACACGCATCGGAAGGAGCGGGCGAGTTTGAGCACAATTTGCGTATTAGTAATAATGGTCTATCGGTAAACGGCAATCCGAATGTAGCATAATCATCACCATTTAGCGCTTTGGAAGAGCCCTTGTACGTTGAATGATTCGACAAGGACGTTGGAAGGGAATTACACTAAGGAACGCTATTTACTTCAACCTTGTCATTGTCATTCGCGATCGAACAGATGATTGTATTTTTATGATAAAAATCGATTCTGGTTCTACTTTTACCACTTTGCAGATCTTATAAGCGAGATAAATGCGTTGGTTCAATATCCTTATCCGATGTATAAAGGTTTTAATTATCGACGAAACATTTTCTTTGAAGCCCTTAAAGGTTCAATTCGAAAGGATATGAATTATTAAATTAAAAGCCATTACTTTGTATTTCAAATGAAGCAATAAAACCCTTCTCTTACGGTGGTTTTTTTTTCTTCTTCCTGGAATTGGTAATTGGTAATAACATCTACGTAAATGGCCCGTGACCGTGCACGAGTTGTAAATCCAATTATAGATTAATTTGAAACACATTACTTCAAACGATGGTTGGATTCATGTGCCAATGATTGATGTGTTTGGATTGTGTAGGAAACTTGCCCAGTTTGGTTAATCGGGATCGAGCTGTAGCGTTTGTGAGTAATAATGGATCACAATGTTTTTAATAAGCGGCCTAGAAATTTATTTCAATTGTGTTAAGCTGCAAAAATATATTTTAGAAAACTGTACAGAAGCGTGTGTAATTACGACACGTGTTTGAAAGAAAATAAAACTTGTTTTGAAAGAATATAAAATAAAATAGCACTGGTTTTTAGTTGAAACCGATCAATTAGCTCCCAGAACGACAAACAATAGGCGGCGGCTCGGTGGTTTAGGCGACAACGGCGCCGGTCTTCAAGCGGCAGAACCTGGGTTCAAATCCCATTTGCACTGTCTGCCCGCAGTGAAGACTGACTATCCAAATACCTCGGTATCGGCAAGTCTAGTAAATGTAAAATAGTAAAATAGTTCGATGACTGGCGTGACCTAGAAGGTCGTTTAGCCAAGAAAAAGAACAAACGAAATGGCAACAAACGCATGGAAAATGTGTATCTTGATCTTGATTGATCATTTTTTAACGTCTTTTTAATTAAAGATAGTTTGATTGAAAATAGATATAGAAAAGTCTTAAGGCTAGCGACAGTTTTCAGTAGTAGTAGTAGTAGTTTATTTTGGACTCAATATTTATAGCGCTGTTTAACAAATGTTCATTCATTAACAATGGGTTCGCACCGTTTGCTTTCCTCACTGACTCTTTCTGGTTAGCGATTGCTGTTTTGTGATTTTTGCTATCGATTATGGTTTAATATTAATAATATGGGAAAAGTTCACATAAAAAGACTGTGTTTATGTTTGTAATTCTGTGAAGTTCTCTAGTATTGAACCAAGGAGGAACATTCATTTTCAATATCTTGTTCTGCAATACTTGTAATTTTTAAAGATGTGAGAATGTTATGCTCTTCCAAGCTGGGACTGCATATGTTAGTACTGATCGAAAAAATGCCTTGTAAATAAGTATTTTTTTTTTTAAATTCAAGTTTGATCTGCGCTGCAATTTGTTCGTTCGTACTAGAATATTTTTAATATTTGTATTAAAAGTAACCCGTTTGTCAAAGTAGACTCCTAAGTATTTTATGTCCTTAATTAATTTAATAGTCCTTATAGTTAATTTTATAGTCCTTAATTTCCATTTGGTAAAGTATTGGGCATATGTCTCTAGAGCTTTGTTTGAATGTTTAATAATTACTTTAGGATTTTTTTTTTGCAGAAGATGAGATAGCAATATCGTCAGCTAAAAGGAAATTGTTGCAGTTTGGTGTTTTAGGTATATCAGAGCTATATGAATATTGAATAATAAAGGTGACAATACGCTACCTTGTGGTACACCGGCCACGGCTACATGGGGCAATGATTCAGATTTTCCGATATGTACAATATTGTTTCGATTGTGTAGAAATGATTTTACTAGATTTATGAGGTAAGCAGGAAATTGAAGTTTGATTAATTTGTGGAGAAGACCCTGGTGTCATATAGAGACAAAAGCTTTTTCGCTATTTAATAGCACTAATCCAGTAGATTTGCTAAAAAACCTATTATCGATAATGGTGTTTTTCATTTTGTGAATCTGATGAGTGGGAGTGAGAGAAGGTTGAAACCCAAACTGGAAATCAGGAATGAAATTGTTGTTGTCAACATGCAATTGAATTCTGGAGGCAATAAGCTTTTCCAGATGTTTACCTAGCCAACTTAGAAAACTAATGCTTTCCGGTTGAGTGCGGTCCTTGCCTTGCCTTGGCGATGGCTACTATTTTAGCAATTTTCTATTGAATAGGGAAATAGCCAAGTTTTAGACATGCGTTAAATATTAGGACTAAATAGATTATGGCCTTCCTCGGGAGTCTTTTGATGCATTTGTTATTAACTTTATTGCAACCAGTTGATTTTTTGTTTTTTAATTTTTTTATCAGCTTTATCAGCTTATTTGGTTTGATGAACTCTTTGATGGGTGTAACTAATTTTCTTGGCTAAGTGCAAAATATTGTGTGTTATTCTTGATAATTTTCTGTTCCATAGGACTGAATCTGCTGTGAGTTAAGTTGAAAGCATTTACGAAGTGATCTTTAAGATCGTCGCATTTTTCGGAAGTAGTGAGAAGAATGGAATTTTGGTTTTTCAAACTAGGTATGTTTACTTGTTGATTTCTTATAGTCCTTACTAGTTTCCAGCGCCGATTATTGTTGTTTTATTGTGGTTTAATGGTTTCAAGTGTAATACGCCATGCTTTATTTCGTTCTTCGGATATAAGGTGTTTTACTCTTTTTTTCTCAACCGATAGTATGCGTCCCGGTATGTGAAATCTAATTTGTGTCTCTGCCATTTTTTCCAAATTTATTCTTCAGTTTTATCAATGATATTATATGGTCGGGAAGAATAACGTTAAATTTTCCAGGGATTACAGTTGGCATAGCTTTATCGTGTGCTCTAGTGATAGCTGTGGTTATTTTTTTTTTTTATTATTAGAGCAATTTGGCTGGGGTTTTGGGTATCAATTAAGTGTATCGTGAATAAGAGACAGATTTCAAATAATTTGTCCTATTATTGATAATCTCCATAACGATATTGTAACAATCTGTCTTTTAAAATCTGTGCCCAATCTAACCAAAAGACGGTCTCAGTTGGTATGCAAACTTTTCAATCTTCAATGACTGGACTAGACCTTAGACTTCGTCGTGTTGACCATCAAATTTATTAACATTCTGTTCCGATTGAAAGGATTTTTGGACAACAAATTCCGGCTCTAAAAAAAAACATCCAAATTTGACAGTCCACAAGATAATATGTAATAATTTGTTATTCTACGCACTATCATTGATTGAAAGCAAAATTTGAACATTTAAAGATCCCAATTGCTCAATTAAATTTATAATTAATTCTAGCAATTTATCTACAAAGTAGCTTTACCTGATTCAATCCCCGAACCCTGAATTTATGGCTAATAAAATGCCAATGCAAAATTAATCAATCATAATTGAGATAAAATTCCCGGGGTTTTCACTTCCCGCGTTGTTCGCCACATTTCTGAACCAAACCGAATTGATTACATTTTATTACACTGTTGGTTGTGAGCGTTCGGGGGTTTTTTTTTTTTATTTTTCACTCAATCGCTTTCAAAAACCGATTTTCTCCGCTGTCCCGTGTTCCAATCGGTTCGTCGAAACGATTATGTTGTTGCCCCAAAATGTCAAATCTATCTTTAACTTTTGCGCGCACAAACGATCGCCACGGTGTGTGACAATGTAGTTTTTCCCCCCAATTCTCAATTACATTCGCGTTTTCAGAGAGCAGAACCGATGACGATGTTATCTATTTTATTTTATGTGAAAGGAAAGGAAAAATAAAACACGCGAACAAGAAAAAATAAAAGGATGAACATGGCTCATAAAACCTGGCTTCGCTTCATTACCATCTTCTTCACCGTGTCCGTGGGTGATGAACGGATTGGAATCGGTTTCGACGGATGGATGGATGGATGGGTGGGATAAAATCGTCTCATTCATCGAAACTAACGAGTGTTGTGCCTGGTGCGTCTGCATCTCAGCCACCAACCGTTGAAGCGTCCCGGACACAATCGAAAGGATAATTAATCCCGAAAGCCCGAAACGAACTCAACCCACGGAGCGGCTGAGTCGACATCGAGCCGTCGTACATGCAGCGGATAAAGAAAGCAAAAGGTAATATAAATCCTCCCGGCTCGACGAAAAGCTGGTCCAATCGATTGTTAAAAATTCCCTTCCAAGCCAACCGGCGACGGATGATTCGTGTTCTGAGCGGTTCTGATGCATGAAGGGGGCAATAAATGCGACCCGGGATCGACGGAACTGAACGAATCATCTCCGTTTTTTTGAATAAATCTTTCAATTATTTTAATTAAATCATCTTTCAATCTGACCCTCGATGCGGCTCTCGATACGGCTGCGTATGCTGTATATTTTTATGATAATCTCCCACTGGTCGTGGCCTTAAGGCTACAATCGGTCCAAAACGGCTGGAGATCAGTCGATCAGTCAAACGAAGGGAAACACGTACACGTACGTACAACACGAACACAAGAAGGAACCAGCCGCGACTAAACCCGTGCAACGTTCAACTCCAGCGCCACTAGAAATGAACCTCACATCTTTCCAACTTTAGGTCCACAAGTGGGCGACCGGAGCCGGTTGATGTTGTCGACGACCAGCAACAAACGGTGGGGTATCTCGTTTGCCGTATCTCAACGAAACAACGAAAAAATCCTCGCACCCTAATCCGTCGCAATCGGGGTTTTGTTGTTGACTTTTGCGCTGTTTTGTGCTTCGCTTGCTGAAGTTATTTATGAACAGTGTATTACAATTTATTCCTTTCCGCAACCACACACACACGCACACACGCACACTCGGACACACAAACGCACCGCGCGCGCCACACATCGTGTGCACTCGGCATAATGCTGGCGGCAGTTGATGATGCGTTTTGCTGTAGACTTTCAGGCTTTCCTACGACCTACGAACAAGATCGTGCATCCAGCTGCCTGAGCCGTTTTTTTTTTCGCTGCTATCCACAACCATGGTGGTAGTTCAGGGCCAAACGAGACCACCCCATTAGGTTTGCGGGTGGTGGCAACTGCGGTGGGGGGGGGGGGGTTACGACGGGGCTAAATAAAAATAATGTAATATGTATGTAGCATGAGGGCTCCAAATGCGATATTTATGTATATTGCGCGCATTCAGACACAACCCCTTTTTCGAGATGGGTTTTCGGGCTGATGTGGCCACTGCTGCTGCTACTACTGCTGCTGCTGCTGGTACGGGTGTTTAGTGTTTTCTCTCACCCGGGGTGGGCAAACAGCGACCAGGCACCGGTTCGGGGATGGATGGGAATGTTTTTCGGGCGCGTTGTTGAGAGAAAATTGTCTGCGATAAGTACCAGCGCCGCACAACACAGCGTCGGATTCGGAAAAGTTTTTGGTGGTGGTTTGTTGGAACGTTTGCTGGAGGTGGTGCTTTTTTATTGTTTTCATTTTTCTTCTAGGCCACTTGAGAAGATGTATTTTTAATGTAAAACTCAAGGGAGTTCATAGTGCGGAGACACCAAAAAACGCACAAACAGACAGCAATTTTTGATCGGACCACGAATGACCTGGATTTCGGTTTATTTAGCTAACAATCGAAGGCTATGTTCAATGTATTGAATGTAAGAATAAAACTGAAAGATATTTGCGACAAACAAAATTAAAGATTAAATTATATTTCGTTTAAAAACACCAATTGTGGTGAGGTTATTTTAATAATCGTTGAACGTGAGACATACAAATATTGAAAGTGAACGAAAAACCCACATCAGCTGGATCGGATAAGTGGATGTATGCAGGTATAATCATGGTTGCTTCTTAACTCGCTGTCTTATCAGACTTACCTTTCATCTCCTGGGGGGAGAAAGAACGACCGGAATTCTTCTTGGATGACATATTCATTTTAGTAATCCATTGGATGTAAACGAGACCTTCTCTTATTGGTTTCTGCATATTTAAACTCCAATTCAAATAGAGTCCTGCTTTCCCTCCTAAATGATGGATACTACAAAAACACGGATATGCTTGATTTTTTCATAACAATTTCCCTGTGTCCTGGCAATATACCAAACTGTCTATTAAATTTAATATCATCCTGACACTTGTGTGCGTCGCTAGCGTATGATAGCGTGCGTACCATTGACCAGGCCGTAATCCTTAAAATCTAATCTTACATCTAGCTTAACAATTTATTAAACTTATATCCTTTTTTTAGGGTAGACATTTCCTTCTCCCTCAATACAAGTGCATTTCATCCCGGATGGACTCGGTTGTGGATGTTGTTGCTGTCAGGTATGATTCTAAAGTTGTCCTCTCTATGTCTACTAAGGGGTTTTCGCCTCTTTGGAGCAACTTGCCGTGGAGACTTACAATTGGCTCCCAAGAAAACCCCCTTTGTTGCGGATACCATATCGACTCCATATCGTTGCCAGCATTTGGATGTTGTGGCTGGTAGCCCCACCATCGGCAGAACACATGAGTCCGAAAGCCGTAGTTGGTTGTGTGAAGCTACAGTAGCATCTAAGCCGAAGCCGCAAGGAGCCGACACCCACAATAACCTTGTAAGGTTACTGCAGAATCGTACCCAGACATTCCGCCAACGACAAGGTCGCCAGTTACGACCTTAGATCTCCTAAACCAACTTTTATCGATTCTGGGGCCTAAATAGCGTAGCGAATATGCGTACAATCTACGGGAAGGAAGAGGGGAAGGGATCAAGGGACGATTCCCATCTCTTTGGCGAAGTTAAACAGAATCCGGGCATATTCGTAGCCCGTCTGTCCCAGGATATCGTGCATCAGCACCGCCGGGGATCTTCCTGATGCCTGAACGACTGCTAAGAGTCCGGGTCTAACCGCATCGAACTCTACACATGACCAGAGGATGTGGTCAATGTCATGCTATCGTGGTTGCTACAGCAACAAACCTTAGAGTCGGCGCTACCTGTATGATGCAGTTTCATCGCATAATGGTTCGACATAAGTCTCGACAGCATGCAAATAAACGCACGATCTACCGGGAGCTGTTGGTGGGGGAGGGGGGGGGGACTAGAAAATCGTGAGGGGGAATCGATCTCTCAAAAATGCTGCCGTCGGAGGCACCTCGTTTGGCCAAGAAGTCTGCTTTTTCATTACCCGGGGATCCCGCAACGACCAGGCTGCCATATAAGCGATATTCGGAATGCTTTATTGAACAAAGAGCATAATATATTTAGTATTTTTGGTATAAAGTAATCAGAGCTCTTTAATGCCTCGACGGATTTCAGTGCTTCGATAGCGCTGAGGCTATCAGTAAATATAAAGTGCTGGTCCGGAGGATTCGCGCTTACAATGAGCAGCTGTCCAAGCTTGTGGAAGGCTTCGGTGGATGTGTTAAATACACCGAAGCCGGTGCCCGCCTCCGAAGACGATCCTTGTCCAGGACTTATCCACAAAACTTATCCAGGAGGACTTATCCACAAAAAATGCTGGGAACTGTTCTCCAGCGAAGATCATTTGGAATGTTCTTCGTGTCCTCTCGCATGGAGGTGTCGACTACTGAAAGGGAATTGTAGGACTCTGGTAAAGGGGAGCGGTTTATTGCTGTAGTGGTACTAGGGTTAGCGTGGAGAGATGCGTCGTGGCTGCCCAATGGAAGCAGATGCATCTGTGCTCCAAGATGGATAGATACGTTGTCTTATACAGTCGCAGAAGGTCTGATGGATGTGCACCCCACCAGAACCCTGTGACTGTTCGGAGGAAGTTGATTCTTTTGGAACATTTTTTTTTTTTTGCCAGTTGTTCTACATGTGACCTCCACACATTTTTACTGTCAAGCTAAAGCTCTAGGTGTCTAAAAGTTTAGGCAATTCTTATCCTTTCGCCTTCTAAAAATATGTCAAACTTCGGTTGGAATAAATTTGAAAGCCTATTTTTCGGTGTGTCGTACTGGACAACTCCAGATTGTTTGGAATCAAAAAGAGTGCTCAAAGACCGTTCTCGTCCCGTTAAATTTTCACTTTTGCATGTTGTGTTATTCCCCAACATCCTATTTGAGGTGAGCAATATCCTAGCTAGAATGTTCGCTAACTTATCAGCACATAAACTAACACTAATTGCCCCAAGAATTGTTATAAAACATATTTTTATAGCAATGGTTGCTTCTCAAACTTTAAACCTTTAGTTTAATGTTTAATGTGATGTAGCACTTTTATTTAACAAACAGGGCTACTCATGAAGGTTTTTATCTACATTTTGATTTGTTTTTAGTGATTAATTTATTTAATTGACATATTTCTTAAAGCTGACTTCTTTCCTGTCCGTTAAGCACCTTGAGGAGCTTCAACACATTTCACGAGTTTCAGAAAATGACTGGTTAAAACATGTTGGTGAACAAAAAACATGTTTGACATCAATAAATTTTACGTTAACTCAACTGTACTAAAAACAAACAACAAACGAACATGCAATTGGTATTTTTGTTCAATGGAAATGTTTTAAGAACACCAATAAAGGTTTACATGCCAATAGAAATGTCTTTTGTTCGCTTGTTTATCGTAACATCACAATGTAAACCAGTATCAACAGTACGTACCGCATTTCATTGCTGTTTTTTTTTTAGTATAAAACATGATATAAAAACATCACTAATCCAACTTTATGCTTGCTATTCATCCGGTATTCGAACAGTCTCAGTCAGCAACAATCGAACGATGTCATACATGCCGTGCCGTTGCCGAACGTGTATGATATTAAACCACCCCATGGGGTGGGTATCGCCTGCCGGTATGCACAACAACAAAAAGTGGCCAGTAAATATAAATACAATAACAACAACCGATTGCGCGAGCAGTGCACTTTGCTTAGTAGTGCAATGGCACTGCAATTTGAACAACACTTGAAGCAGAAATCCGCACAGAAGCGAAGCGCGGTTGTGATGATGTGATGTGCATGGGAAGGGAAAGATAAGGGAAACACGAAACAAGACGATTGGCATACTTTCTTGAGCTGCTTTTCAATGGTGTGCTAGAGGGAGGTGGCGGTAGGGCGAATGCCGAGGAGAGGCCTGCGTTCCGTGTACATTCCACACTTTAAATACCAATCCGTTCGGCTTTTTTACACCGGCATCGGCCACAAGTTTTGATGAATCTTCGTCACAAAACGATAATTAACGAATATACGAATAAGCGACCGGCAAATGAATGCGAAATGCGTTTCACCGGTTCTAACTTGCCGCTTGATGGTAATTAAAATTTAATAACTCTTAATCATTTACAGCCGCTCGCATACGGAGGGTAGGAATGGACGCGGGGTAGTTGGAGGTGAAGGGGGGGGGGGGGGGAGACCGGAGGCCTCACCGTGTTTGGCATGTGTTCGTGTTCGTGTGGTACATGTTTCTCTTCTGGTTTAATTTAGCGTTTGAATACCGCTGACTCAGTTGACAGAGCACGCCGGAGACAGAGAACGATTTGGACAGCAAACGACCAACGGACCAACAGACCGGGTCCGCCCGTTTTCCACACCCCGAACCATCAAGAGGAACGAACGAATCCAAAATTCTTCTCGACCTCGACCCTTGAGCGATCTCTTGAGGGGAGTTTTTTTGTTTTTGGGTTGGAGGCGCCGAATAATAAAGGGAAAGGTATTGAAAAAGAGCTCGAAAAACAGCAACCTCAAAAACGGAGTTGTGATCGAGCAGAAGAGGCAATTAAGAGGGCCGAGCTCGTGCCCCGCATCCCCTTCCGCCCTATTTCGAGAATTGCGTGTGTTTGTGTACCGCATGTACCGCACCGCGAGATCTGC
This sequence comes from Anopheles maculipalpis, assembly GCF_943734695.1. Taxonomy (NCBI): domain Eukaryota; kingdom Metazoa; phylum Arthropoda; class Insecta; order Diptera; family Culicidae; genus Anopheles; species Anopheles maculipalpis. The sequence continues at coordinate 50,322,957 of NC_064871.1, forward strand.
AATCTTGCTGAATGCTCGCCAACTGCTTGCCGGTATAACCTACAATTTCCTCAAATCATATTTTCCACTTCCTGCTACTGTGATGGGGTACGCTTGATAAAGGCTTGTCTCCTGATGAGATCGGCCGCATAAAACACAGGCAGCAGACATTAGCAGCAATAAGTGGAACCGGCAAGAAAGAAATAACGCGACATCCTGCTTCATTCGACCACCCTTGCATTGCATCCAATACCACGTACCTTGGAAGGATAATTAGAACCTGTAATTACTATGCAATTACATTACATCTCGGAAGCTCCTAGTGTGGGGAGTGGGTTGAGTACCCTTCTCACATGCATAAACACAAGAACGCACCGGGGTACTAAGCAAATTGGTTGGCGCCTTCTGGGATTGTATTGGCAACGAGCATAACAGTAAGCAGGAGAGCTAAAGGCACCATCGACTCACAAGAATTCGATTGAGAAATCGTCCGTTTGAGCGTACTTTGCAGTGTCCAATGAAAAGCGGTATGAGAAATGGGATCAATCAAGAGTTGTTCATGTGATCACTTCTGCTCGACTCCACGTTCGTTCGAATGGTAAATGCATTAATCAGTCTTGGTGATAATAGAATTTCAATACCAAACCAGACGAGAGTGTTGTCCAAAATGTCTGGGCTATATGTGAGTTATCATCATAATTATTTATTAAAATTCGTTCCACAAGGTTTTATTTTATTAATTGGATTGAAGGAACAGAAGAACAAACTGGTAATTTAAAGGTTCAGAGCAGGAAAGATGAGGATAAGAAGGAGATTACGCAATACGCAGACCTTAAAACCTTTTACAATAAGTGACATGACAGTTAAAGCTGAAGGATTACGTTCGTTTTCCGAATTCTAATTCCCTCCATCGTTTTGAGATTCTTATTGCTAAAATTGATGTACATTACCTATAATAGAATTAAGTTCTATAAAAAGATTGAAGAACATAAATGCATCTCATAATGCTGACGTTGAAAATTTATTTGATTAGTAAAAAATGGCAAATATTTCCCAGACTTTTTTGTCTTTTTCATTGTAGATCATATAAACTATATCATGAATTTTCTCGTGCTATTAGGATCAGGAAGGATGACTTTAGTTTCTTTAGTAAAGATAATTGTTGTTGTGTTCTAGGATTTGACTATAAAAGTATAGAAATGATGAAGCTCATATTAGAGAGTTGCACCCGTTAACCACACAGCCATCCGCTACGCTACTGGTGCATCCTCTGCAAAAGCGGCCTCCTTCCTATGCAACACATCATCACCAACCGACTAGTCGCAGCTGCAGCTCGGATCCTTGAGAAAGGACTCGACGCAACTGCACTCATCACCAGAGCAAACGCAGAACTACAGACACTCACCAACCAACAGTTACCATCCATCATCTAATCCACCTCCAATACACTTCAAACGCTCTCTCCGGGAAACCGGAAAAAGCAGCCACATCGCCAATACTATCTTTACCCACCTAATACAGACTAAATACAAACATTTTGATCATATCTTTACAGACGGCTCCATTCATCTGGACTCAGCTGGCCGTGGGATTCACTCCATCAATGATAACTGCGCCATCTAACTCCCTAACCACACTTCCGTCTTCTCCGCCGAAGCAATAGCGATTTAGGATGCCTTGGAACACGGCACCTCCAAAGACTCCAACATTCAACTCCTTGACGACATCCCTTCCTCGCCCGAAATCGTTTTATGTTGGATTCCGGGTCACTCCGGAACTCACGGTAACGAAAAAGCTGATCAACTTGCCAACAATGGTCGGCTCCCCCCTGCTGAACCACACAACACCCTTATCTTCCAACACTGGAACACCAAATGACACAACCTGTACCTAAGCAACAAACTTCACCGTCCCATCAAGCACAACACCGCTTCATTGGAAGATACCGAATCCAGTCACATCCAACGAGTCCTTTCCCACCTTCGTATAGGTCATACCCGCCTAACACACTCTTACTTACTTTTTATCAGGCGCTACAATCGCTTTGCGGTCTTGGCCTGTCGCAGCAGAACCCGGAACCGCTCATGGTTCCGCGCCGTCGTCCGCCAATCCGTTATCCTAGCCTCTGGGCCTACCACGCCTCCTCTGTCCGTGTGGACGGTCTAAAAGGACTTTCTGAGCTGGGTCGTCTGGTGCCATGCGTATAACATGGACAGTCCATCGGAGCCTGGCGAGACTAATTCGCTGCACGACGGTGAAGTCGTCATACAGTTCGCATCTTCCTCTCGAACGCGGCTAAGAGGGCTTCGTTGTTTTGGACTGGATCCATGTCTCAGAGGCGTATGTGATTACTGGAACTCTAAAGGTACAATACAGTCCCAGCTTCGACCGTCGCAACAGGGTTTTTGAGGTGAAATGTTTCCTCAGGCTGTAGAATGACCGGCTGGCTGCCAGCATCCTAGCGCACAACTCCGACTGTATGCTGTTTTCGGTGCTGACTTTGGACCCGAGACAGGTGAAGTTTTGGACGACTTCACATTTACTCACTATTACCTCCTAGAAAAATCCAGTCCTCCACTCTGCAGCTCCTGTGGTGTTGACAACACCGTCTGCCACATCCTCACCGATTGCCATGGACACACGACACACCGAGCCACCTGCCAACTAGACACCGATTACACGACAAATGTTTCACCCGACAAACTTCATCAGAACCGCCTTAATCGATTTTTACGGATCAGTCATTTATATAAAGAAATTTAAGCAATAGTTTTGTATTAGGTTATACCAATTATTCATACAGCAGAGAGGCGAATGTAGTCTCTAAGTCTCAAAGCCTCTATAAATAAACGAAAAAAAAATCAAATAAGGATCAAACAGTAATCGAAGCTAGCTATCTTTTCAGAAATTATATTCCGTTCTTTTACAATTATGACGTAAGTGTAAATCTGCACCATGTATGAGAAGGCTTAATCTGTAAAGAACTTGTCCAAGGTTCGCTATGTCAGGAAATCATTGGATCAGTCAAACTGCTTGAAGATTAATGCTGTATTGAAGTCAATAGTGGAGTCTTTTTAAGTTCCTCAGCAGATTTTAAATTAATTCATATTAATTTTTGAATACGCCTTAGTAGGAAGAGAATCCGAGAATGATGCTAGCCTCAATCATTATGTTGGTCAGGGTTATGAATCTAGAACAATGTCGTTAGGACACCTCGACCAGATGTCAGTTTGTCAGTCTGAAATGATGAATTTAAGAAATATGGACATGATTGAATGGAGTGCAGTAGTTTATTTCTTCATGTGCCAAGAAAGGAATTATTTTAATGCACACGGTAATGAGCTAGAAACATTAACGCACACTTTTTTTTCAAGTATTCGTTCGTTGTGGGTTACAAAAATCTATCATTACTAAAGACAAACGTTTCCGATTCTGTTCTTTTATTAATAATGTTATTCTCAGATAATAATCTTCATAGCACCAAATCACGTTTTTTTTTTCGTTCCGTTTTCAATGTCTCGTTTGCCGCGCTACAACGCGAAGCACGATAAACTATAGATGCCCTAATGTCCAGCAAGGTACGCGCTAAATATGGTGCGGATTGTGTCCGGACATATCTGCTATTTACTCATTTATCATTCTAGCTTATATATATGTGTGTGTGTGTGAATGAGTGAAGTGCTTTGGGTCAGTATTTAAATTTCCAACCCCTTTTCTTGGTGCCAAGGCTTCCTCCCCCCCCCCCCCCCTCATTTGGCTAATGAAAGGTTATGTGCTAAACCGGCCAAACCTGGTTGGAATCGGCTGGTTCTAAGAGTTGTAGTCCCTTTTTCGGGCAAAGCAGTGGGTATCATTACTATTATTATTATTATTATTTATACTTTCCGAGGGTAATTAACCCTTTTCGCAAAAAAAGGATTGAATGTTATTTCTTTCTGGTCTTGCCTGCATACAGCCGCCGACCGCCGTATAACTCTTAACTCCGTATTAATCACGGGCAAGAATTGTAAGCGCGTTTTTTTCCTCCTTCTCCGATTTCTATTATCGTTATTAGAAATAATATTACAGGTCGCTCGAAATGGTTTCCGGCTTGTATTCGGTTGGCTAGGTGGTAGTTTTCTCATGGTTCCCGGGTCACATCCATTATCGACCCTCGGTACGTGAGCTGTAGGCGTCGACGGCCACGGTTGGTAAGGGAATTTTTTATCCTTTTCCATTTGACATTTGATGGGTCCAATAAGAACCGTAGGAGCAGAAGGGGATGGTCTCCAAATGGTTACGTTACATTTAGAATTTGATGTTATTCTTCCGTAAGAATTATGACAGAATTGATGAAGCACTCTTGTACGGAGTGGACAAAGAAGATTCATAAATTACATCGAGCCTTGCCGCGAAGTTTTGCTAGCATTCATTTCATTCTTATTCCGAACTGTTGTCAAACTGTGCAGTCCCTTACGCATACACACAGACAAACTTTACCTACCCTCCTCCAGACAGTTAAACTGAGCATCCGTAGGCACCATAAGGAGGTCACACGGACGAACGAAAAGGCTGGTGGTGATCACATCGCCTCATTTACAACGAGCGAATGAAATCCTTCCAACATCCGCAGAGGGAAATGGTTTCCCCCGAGAGCATTGGCAAAAGGATTGCCACCCATCATTCAAATTACATTCCACCGAGTGTGCCCCGCACCCTGCCCGTAACAGCAGCAGCAAAGAAATGAAGCAATAATGAAGGAGGCACAAACCGAACACAAGCAACATTCGTTAAAATCACTCAACAATAAAAGTCCGTAATTTTCAAAATAAATGCCATAGATGGTGGCGATAGTAAGAACCACCCGTCGAACGTTTGAGTCTCTCTCTCTCTCTCTCTGCCTCTCTCTGCGTGTGGCAAGCGGATGATCAGAGGATGCATGGGCAACGGGTTCGTTCGATTTAAACCTCCACTGCCAACCAAAGAAAGTGACGAGGAACCGGAAGAATAATGGATATTATTATAACGATAACGACTTTCGTCGTCGACATCGCTGGAAAAGTACACAGCCACAGAACCAACCGAACCGTCAACTGGTTCCAACCCCTACCAGCGACGGGATGGATGGACAAAATGATGACAATTGTTGATGAAGAGTCGTTCAATGAGCCGATCCGTTTCGACCACCCTTCATCCCGGGGCCGCCAAAGTTGGGAAGCATGTGCCTGATGAGTGGATGAGTGCCCAGACTAGAGGGTTGTGTGTTGCTTTATTCTTGGCATCCGGACAAACTTTACTGCTGTGGGAAGGGATGAGGTAAGGAAGGAGGGAACAAGACGGTGGGTAAGAATCTTGTGGTGGTATGGTACAAGTACAATGTTTGTTGCTGAAACGACATGGTTCTTAGTTGTGTGCCTTCGTCGTCTATGCATGCGTGACGGCTGAAAGTCTTCCGAACGAGACCTTAATGTTTACACTAATGGTCAAACCACTAGCAAACCCTTACGAATCTATTTATTTTGGATATTTTGTTAAGAATTTGTTATTGGGGTTATGGTTAGTTAATCGGCCAAAATTCAAATTACAGCCCGAAGTCAGGTGAAAACCCTGGATGGAGGGTCGAATCATTTCTGACGAAATACTTTCAAAATTCTAGCTTTTGCCAAAAAAAAAATAAAAAATACTCCAATCTACCGTAAGACGTAGCCGAAAGTGGTTGGGAAGCTCTCAAAATTTCGTGAGACTTCTTTAAAAATTACTGAGAAAAAGTTCCAAAAATTCCGAGATACTCTGTATTCAAAACCATGAAAGGAAGAGTCTTGAAATATCTCATCAGCTTTGATCAGAAAGCAAACCTAGGATCGTTAGTCGTTTTGAATAATTCATACATTAAATGCTGATAGTGGCCATTACTGTGAGCACCAGTGTGTTATACAATCAGGTCGAAACCGCTAAGGGGGGGTGAAGGGAGGAGAAGGGATACTTTAGCTGAACGGTTCTCATTAAAAACCGATCGAAATGTGTGCTTTATGTTGCTGTTGGCCGCCGGTGACTAGGGTAGCTCCACCACCAAACTTGCCGCCCCTTGCCCATCCCAAGCGCTAGTAATGCTTTCCTGGTTTTCCGATTTGGTTCCCTTCACTGCCACTGCCCTTCTCCGTTACAGTAATCACGTCATTAACTACAGTGCACTTTGTTTGTCGCCAACACTGCCAGCTCGAGTGTTTGACAGCTCAAGAAACATCGCCAACATGCACGACCATCACACGACACTCGAATGTTTTCGCTGCATTACGCGGATCCACCTTCCGTACACCGTTCGCACGAAAGGGAGCAACACACACACACACACACACACACAATCACACTCACGCATTTATGTCGTGCCTCAGTCAACACTGGTGCGCTTGTCTGTTGCCGAGGTAGCGTGCACGTTTCTCCGGGCTTCGGCGGATGTCAGGCGTGCATCTGGGCGATGGAACGGATTCGATAAAACTGTAACGCTGTCATCTTCAATCGTAACGATTTGTAACGAGTCGCGCAGTACGTCGGTGGTTGGAGCAACAAAGGTGGTGTGGATGATGGGGGAAAATGATTTAAATCTGAATCTAATCGAACGGAATATCCTGGCACGCACCTTCCTGCGGTTGAGGCTTGCCGTGTGACCGCGAGACAACGTCAACCCCGCCGATGGGACTTTCCGGCGGGACTCATTAGTATACCACGCTACGGTATAGTAGTGCCTATAGTGTTGCTAGTGGCCATAATTGACGATTGGAAAACATGTCCCAAGAGCCAATTAGAAGTGTTTCCAACGAAAATAGACCCAACTAGCGTTGTGGGGGTTTAGGTGTTGTTGTTGTCGTCGTCATGCAAGCTATTTCTCATTAGAATGTTGAGCGTGCTGGTAACATATTGATTTAAATTAGATTGAAGCATGGATATTGGGTACGATGTTGAGTTAGTTGAGTGGAGGTTGTTGTTTAGTCTTAAGTACAATAGTTATATAAATTATAATTCTACGTGTTATAATTATAATACATCCTAAACTAGAGTGGATGTGAATCACCAGATCAATTACCAGATTTGATCATTCAAACTAGGTAATTAAACTATTTGCCGAAAAATTACTGATTTTGACCAAACAAGGTACCAGCATTTAGGCCACAATAAAGAACTCATAAAATATTTAAATGACATAAAATGCTTGAAAAAGTGTGGGAAACTGTAACGAGCTGAAGAAATGAAGATGTTTAGTATAAATTAACAATAAAATCTTCTTACTGGGATCTTTCTCGGATAATTTTATGTAGCCTTGTTCTTTATGGTAACTGAACAGACTCAACTCTCTCAATATTTGTGTTGGTTTTCAATAAGAAGCTTCTTCACCAACCCCTCGAGCAATCTGGCTGAAAGTCGAATTGATAAGAATTAATTCGAATCGAATCTAGGTGTACCTTTAAAGTGTTCTCGAGATCGTCAAACTAATGTCCGCGAATTTGAGACAATTTAAGTTGTGGTGGAGAAGAAGAATTTCGGACTTTTAGTCGCGACGAGAACGGAACAACGTGATTTCTAGCTGTGCGTGACCAATATCTTTCTTTTATCTGACTGTCCAGGCAGTCTGAATATTCTAGATGAGAATCTTCATTACTGGAACGTTGGAGACATTGAGGCCTTACCTTTGGTAGGGTGACTCTCGATGCTCATCGGTGGAGCAAGTCGGCCAGGCGACTTTGGATATTCGGAAGGAATATCCCTTACAGCAGTGATGTCAAACTCATTTTGGCTTGCGGGCCAGTTTGCTAACAAAAATGATCTTACGGGTCAACTCTAAAAATATCACTTCTGTGTTCCAAAACCTGCCTTACTATTCACTTTACATGCATCCAGCCTGGACATTTTTTGTAATTTAAAATAATAGTTCATTAACACGGCATAGTTCATATCCCATTATAGTTGGATATACTTAATATTTATGTACATAACACTCATGCAAAGACATTCAAATTCCAAAAATATACACCTAAGATACATTTCTATGATCTAAGTTACTATGTTTCTTAGATACACTTATTTCATCGTAAGCAATTATAGGAAGAAGTTAGTAAGAAAAATTAATTCAGTCGTTTTATAGTATCAGTAACAGTAAAGATCTTTAAAAATTATATGTTTCCGTATGTAAATGTTTAACATTATAAATTTCCTGATTTTCCTGACACCTGCCTTCTCTTAAGTTTTGAATATTAGGTTTCATTGTGTGGGTGTAAGCAACTTTGAATACACTATTGAAATGATTTTGTGATAATCTGGAACGAATTTTGTTTTTATTGTTATTCATTTCCGAAAAAAGTTGTTCGCAAACATATGTTGTGCCAAACATTGAAAATATTTTACCAGATAGTTCAGATAAATGAGGATATTTTGGTACCAAATACAGGAAAAATTCATGCACGTCTAGTAAAAAAAATTTCTTATTAAGGTTCGTATCACTTTGCATGTATATGAGTTCTAGTTGATATTTTTCAGGAACAATTGAGGGATCTATTTGGAACGGTGAACAAATAACACTGAACTCTACTTTAAGTTTTTGTTATTATTAATTAATAAATAATGTTAATAATTGTTAATATTTCGAATCTCTTTTCAAACTTTATTGTCAGTTCATTGGTTATCTCTATGTATAAATTTTTGTTCACATTAATGATATTCAATGGTAATGTCCGAAGGTTCCTAAAATGCTACAAATACAAATAATTATTCAATTTTCTCGGCTCGGCCTCAATCCAATTTATCCGTAATCGATGTTCTCGTTATTCTTTTGCTGGCCGGATTCAAAGACCTCGCGGGCCGGATCCGGCCCGTGGGTCGTATGTTTAACATCTCTGCCTTACAGGCATGGTGGAGCTTTGAGGCCATACCTTTGGTAGCGGGACACTCAAACCTCTAGAAAGAATTGGACGCAAGGTTTAAATTGTTGAACCTTCACTCTAGACTGCTCTCTAGACGGCTTTATTTATACCCAATTCTTACAATAGTTTTTGCTCGTTTTTTTGTGTTGGTTGTGTAGTGAATGTTGTTTTCTAAATCTTCTTTTGTCATTACATTTTTCTTCTCTTGGTTTGGGTTGATTCCGATGGTCATTTTAATAGTGTCCAATCTGTTGCAATTATCTTGCGAGTGCTTTCTTTTTTATAATTCGTATTATCAACTAAATTTATGAGCTTTTCGTCAAAAACAATACGCAATATCGACAGTTATGTTTATTATTTCATGTTTTATTTATATAAGTTTCATGTTATACGGTATTGTAACACATTTACTTACATCATGTTTCTCATTTACGGTTTGCATCTCATCAATTAAAACATTTTCAACACTTCACTATGCATTTTGCGCATAAACGTTGCATTAAAATTTAATCAAACGAACAAATCGTGCTAATTATTCACATTTATTTAGGACTACCGTCGATCTACGATAATCAATAAAACACAGCACACCCATTCTCAACAATTATTTGGCTAAATAATGCTGTAATGGCGCCATGAGCGCACTTTACAGCCCAAATATTCGACAAACTATAAATATTAATTGAAATTAGCTTTCTGCACACACACACACACCCTTAATCCCAACCCACATTCGCAATGATGATGATGGAAAAAGCAGAAAAATCCCAATCGGTAATGCAGATGCCACCAGGCCATGCGAGATACGAACAACGTTGTAACGAAAAATCACCATCAATACATCAGCACACTGGCGCACAAGCGGAGATGGCGACCGTCGGGTGCCGAGGCGGTTTTAATGAGCCAAACCATTATAATTTACGAGCGATTTGCAGTGGCACTGCTGTGCACTGTGCACACAATGTTGCTTGTTACTTGTGACCCCCGCCAAACGACCAATCCTTTCTCTCTATGTGTCTCTCTCTCTCTCTCTGTCTCTTGCGCTGCCCCTCAAAAAAGTCCCAATCATGAACCGAGTTCGGTTGGCGTTTCACACGTGTTCCAGTTCTTGGCGTCGAGATTAAGCAGAGTGTTCGAAATCGAAAAAATGGCAAACTGGAGTGACGTTACTGCAGCACATTAGGTGCAAACCGACAAACACAGCATATGTGGCCGTGCCGGAAGCACCTCCCTGGGAATAGAGTGTTTCCAATTTGGTCGATAATAATGTAGAGCACACATGTAAGGGGTTTTCCGCTGGCATGCTATTCCACCGCTTTCGGATCGGTTACTCTCCAGGGGAGGTCACACAGGGGGTTTTCTCACTTGCCAGAGCAATAGTAAACGGACTGACTTTAGTTCGTCAGCTTCCGATTTCACACAAGAAAGTACTTATATTGCCTACAAGACATGCTCAGGCATCAGATACCGAACGGCAAGAGAGCATAAAATTCCATGACATTGTAGTTTTTATTATGAGTATTGGCCTCCGCTGCATGCCACCATGCGTATCCGCCGGCCAGTTGACAGATACGTCATGGTGACACACTCATGCATTCGTCATGCTGCGTAGGAATAGCGAAAATGGAGCAAGCGACGTTAAGGAATCCCAAGCTACGAGTTTTCGGGGCACGGAGGAAACTGAACGTCATTCGGCACTCGCGGAAGAATCCCATACCCTCCCCAAAACTTGAGAAGCGCAGAATGAAAAGCACCGAACGAACGAAGCAAAAAAAAATGTGTACAATAAAACGAGGAACAATCCTCACATACTCACACAACACAGTGGGAGATCACGTCGATTGTTGAAGTTGTCGGAGTAAAGCGCTAGCGAGAAGTTTCTGTAGACCGGTGGTAGAATTTATTGCCCTTCCCAAAAGAGCCGTCCAACAATCGGGGCTCCGTTCCGTGCAGCCACACTCGAATATCAGTGCTAGAGCCGCTAGCTGATGATGGTCCGGGTCTTATTGCGCTGAGCCATGAATAGAGCCTTGGTGCTCTTCTGTAGGGAATTAATTGGTTTTCGGAAATTGTGCGAGATACAATTTATGAACGATTTCCTTTTGAGCGGAACAATGTACGTGTCCGCTTAGAGGTTGGAGTTTTTTCGGGAAAGCCTGGCATGGATTTGTACGCGGCTCAAATTTTTATCCGATGTCAGAACGCGCTGGGAAACGTAGTCGAACCTTCGAACAATACGACTTGTTTAATGCGTTCTCGGTGATGACAATGATACGCTAGGCGCATGATAGTAGTGCAGCAGCATAATTTAAATTTTGGTGAAACGTTAACGCGTTAGCTTCAGATAAGAGGACTTTTTGTTTGACTCGGGTTTTTCTTTTGTAATTTCGGATTCAGTTTTAAGCTCAGGAAGGGTTTGTTAAATGTGATATGTTTCTTCGTCTGTCCAATGGCAGGACACAACGCTTGTAACCCCTTTTCGTGCCTGGCATGACCATGCTGTCAGTTCAAGCCCGCTGACCAAAACCAAAGCCATTCGCCCGATAGGAAAAATAAATACCCTTCCTTCCGACTAATGCTCCCGGAGGGAAAAGAGATCAAATATCTGGGCCTCTCGCTAAATTGCCCACTTTCAAACGGTGTATTTATGCACGATCCAATGTTTTTATCCTAATCGCGAAAGAGACATAGAAATAGGGGCCATGCAATAGCGGTCCGAAAAGAGGGAAAATTCAAAAGATAACAATAACAACGTAACCTTTATGGGGAAACCCTCGGGCACGCGGTGCACGGCGGGATCGAAGAGTCCCGAGTCCCGAGAGTGCAGAATCTTAAAGCACCTCGAGCGATTTGTTAATGAAAATAAATACCACTTGGAATGCATGGTGAGAAGGGGAGAAGAAATAAAGGAAGGGAAAGTGAAAAAACGCACATCCATTATGTGCATCGTTCGAGAGAGTCTTAAGATAAGCTGCTTGAGATTAAGCGAAGAGGAGAAACACCTTCTCGCACCGTCTCGTTTTCTGTTGCCGAGATAAAAAGGCAAAGCTGCAGGAGATAGATTCGAAGTTTCGGAGATTTGAATTGAGCCAAGATCTTTTGCCTGGCCAATCTCCGATGGTGGTGATGTGTAAACAACGTATCGTTTTGGTTGTTTGTAAAGTTTGCCCTACGCTGGTCGGTATCTTGCCATCAGTTGATTGATTTCTGGCGTAGACGGGCAAACGGAATCGAATCGATTCCGATGTTTACTGCTGGTTGACTGTTCTTCATATCACGCAAACCCGAGGTGATCTGTCTTGGTGCGTGTTGGATGATGTGTCTCGTTAAGATCAATTGCGAAGAATGGTCCGAATGGGATACTTTGTGTTGAATTTGATTTATACTGCGATTGGTGTGTTTTTTCGACGGCAGAAAGGATGTTCCAAGCTCGATTTTTATCTGCACTCCGGGACATTGAAGAAAAATATTGTCTGCGTGAAAGGTTTCAAAAAGGTGTTTCGTTTCTAAAGGCTCACAATAGTGTCGATACATGGAACAACGATAGGAGATAATAAGATGTGAGAGTTATGTCTTAAATAATTCTGTAAGCTTCGAGGTTTTGAGTATTATTAAATTTATATTTCCATTTCTTCTCTAAACCATACGATGACCAAGCCATTAGAATGTCCACTTCTTGCTATATTATATGGATAATAAAAACTATAACCGCTACAAAATTGAAATCTTTACACTTATGAGGTGCGGAAAGAAAACGAGTATTACCCTTTTGGGCTCGATTTTCTAAATAATTTCTGTCTGTGGTTTTTGAGTCTTCTTCAAATTATTATGACGTTGAAGGGTCTTCTTATTGGCCGACTCAGGATTGAGCACGTCGCGTCTACATGACCAGGTCTCCAATCAGTTTCCAGGAAACTCGGTCTAGGGCTGCAGTCCTCCGTCCACGGCTGCGTCCGATCTACGACAGATTAGACTCCACTTGATCCTGGAAACGAGCTAGCTTTCGAATGAACGCCTTCTTGGTGACGCACGAGTTCGGCATCCCCTTCACTTGCCCCAGCTCAAACAGCTCAGCTAGCTCGTGGTTCATTCGTGCGTGGTTCAAATCATGCATTTCGTGTGTTGTTGGAGTCTTCTGGATCGCAGGATTTTGTGGAGTCCGTAGTAAGCACGATTCCTCTTAACAATGCGCCTTCGGATTTCGCTGTTTACGTTGTTGTCCGAAGATACGATTGTACCAAGGTAGCAGAACTACTCTACCGTCTCAATATCGTCGCCGTCAACTGATACTCTGTTTCCGGGTCAGGCACTATCACGGTCAGATCCTCCGGCAAGCAACTATTTTGTCTTCGTCGCATTGATTCTCAATCCAATTCTATTGGCCTCGCGTTTCAGTCGGGTGTACGCCTCGCACACCGACGCAGTTGTCCGCCCGATGATGTCGATGTCATCCGCGAAGCCAAGGAATTTGAGAGATTAGGTGAAAATCGAAGCCCGCGCTTCGCATGACACCCTCCAGAGCGATGTTGAACAACAAACAGGAGAGTCCGTCTCCTTGCCTCAGACCCCGGTGAGATTCGAACTTGCACTGCACCCCGTCCATAGTGGCCTTTAGCAGCCTTACCAGCTTCCCAGGGAATTCGTACTGCTGCATGGTGTTCCATAGTTCGGTTCGATCTATGGTATCGTAGTCCACCTTGAAGTCAATGAACAGATGGTGCGTAGGGATCCGGTGCTCCCGGCATTTTTGGAGGATCTGCCGGTTGTCAATTTGCCTGCAACAAATCCAGCTTGGTAGCTTCCGACGAAATCTGTAGCAAGGGGCTCCAGTCTGCAGAAGAGTATTCAGAACAGAATATTATAGGCAGCATCCAGGATTATGATGGCATCCTGTCGCCCTTTTTGTACACCGCGTGTATGACACCCAGTTTCCATTCGTCCTTAGTTCCGTAGTTCTTCCTTAACCCAAATCTTAACAATCAGCCGATGCATGATGGCGGAAAGCCTCTCCGGACCCATCTTGAACAGTTCGGCCACCATCCCATCGCTACCAGCTGATTAATTGCATTTCAGCTGTTTGATGGCACTGATGACTTCGTCCAGGGATGGTGGGGGTTCCTCGTCATCTTCATACTGGCTGTCGTAGTTCTGCACTCCTTTGCTTCCTACGCCTTGAAGGGTCTATTCAACTTATTAATGTAGCCATTTCAAGTCATTCTTTTGATACTGGACAAGTGGACTTCTAAAACTGACTTAGTTGAATCCTGGCCTTGGTTATCTAAAGTTTCATTCTCGAATATGTGTACCATTTGCAACCATTTAAAAGCTGCAATCGATTGTCAGTAGGATTACTAGATAATTCTTCATGTTATACCTAAAAACAACATTTTTTTAAAGTAAAATACCTCATCGACTCTATCTTGTTGAAGATATATTTTGCTAAAAGAGCTAAAATATACATGCACAACTAAAAATATGAAACTTTCGTACTTCCAGTTCGAGATAACCTACCGTGGCATAGCAGTAGGCCTCGAACACCACACAATGCAAGGGTAATTGGTGATTTTATAGAAACTTTGGATCAACAATAGCCCTAATCGACAAGTTGACGGAATATGAATGAATCAATCCATTACAGTTGCTATCGCTTTTTATTTTCACTAATTACGGAAGAAAGAAGGTAAGAAGTAGCTAAAGAAGCGTACTTAGTTATATTTGAATGCAACTGAAATAGCAACTGCGTAACGAGACGTTTAATAAGGAATTGTCAAATTGTATTGTATTGTTTATTAAGAATTGTCCACCATTGGTTTAACAATATTGCAAGTTCTTATGACTAAACGTAGGGTTTGGGGGTAAATAAGGAAGGGAAACACTTATGAGGAAGCTGGAAAACGGAGACGTGAACGGAAAGATGTTAAGGAAAGGCTGAACGGGTGCACGGGTACATAAAACTCAATTGAGGACAGGAGAGGAGAAACGCCATTATTATTAAGGAGTAGGGAAGCAATGAAAGAGGCTTGGGCATGAGATCTGCGTGTCTCTAGAGTTTCCAGACCTAGTAGTTGACAACGCGTCAAATAAGTCGGAAGAGGGTTGCGTTCGATTCGAGCAACCATTGGGGTCCAAATGATAGACGCATATTCTAGGATCGCCCTAACCATTGAACAGTAAAGTGCTTTTAAGCAACCCGGATCTGAGAATTCAGATGCTAGGCGCCGAATCAAACCTATCAAACCTCAAATTAATAAAGCAATTCTCGGAATGACCTTTATAGAACTCTGTTCTTATAGCTCGGAGTACATTATATTAAAAAGAGTTTAGTCTTGCTAGATAGCAGAAAAGAATAAACTAAAATACATGTTAAATGTTACCTAAGCTCCAAACAACTTTTTTTTTCGGATAAATTTACTGATTATTTAGAAAATGACGATGAAGCGAAGTTGAAAACATTCCCTTAGACAGTTTTTTTGTCTTAAGCTTTACCACACGCTGGAACCGACCACCATTTGGAAGATGAAGGACACATTAAAGATAAACATGCAACAAGAATTCCCGACATCCCTGCAGGACATCATGCCGTGTGGCTGTGAGGGGCATTTCTATCATCAGAACGAAACGAATGTCACCATATCTCATCCATCATGGTTAAGCGATTGCCGTTGCCCGCTCCATCTGACCGGCTGACCTTCATCGAATTCGTCAGGACACTGACGGATCATCGCCGCGCCATACTTCTTCCCATCGTGCTACCTGCGTTTTCTTTCCTTCCATAAGCTGAAGCACAACTGATCCTGCCTTAAATGCATACGGACGGACGCGTTTAAGCCCGGTACATAGAACCAACCGAGACCCTGTCTGGACTTTAATGATCGTCGATCAACGCTTCACAATGTATGCGGCTCATTAATTATTCTTTTCGAAGAGTTAAGCTCCCAGAACAGTGCAAGCGGGACTGTGGCAGTCTGTCAGCCGTGACACCTTTTTTTGCGTTAGGCAGATTAGGAGTTAGGGAGCTTAGGGAGCATTTCTCCTCGGATATGAGATGGATAGCGTAACGATTGAAGAAAATCGGGGTTTGCTTGTACGATTACAATGATGGAAAAGGTTTGTTAAGGTTGTTATATGAAACATACGCGAAATTGAAGGACTGGCTAGAATTTCCTTTAGGCAGAAATAAATTATAGTTATTGAAATCAAATACGTCGCATGCGGTGGAACAAAAAGTATTGCGGATTTCGTCAGAAAAAAAGGATGTGGTTCATACGCCGTAAGCAGCCACCGTGTCCTGAGAACGGATCATTTCGTCGACGGAAACATGATTAAGTGCGACCGTATCGTTTTTGGGTTCAAAATTTTTCCCCGAATAGTAAAACGGATTGTTAGAAAGGTAGCTTTTATTTCTTTCATTAAACGCTAAATGTCCATGCCAGCAGGTCTCGCTAACACAATGAACAACCCCAAAGATCACACCGGTCCCAGCAGAGGGCCAAGGGTTGTGTGGGATTGTGATTTTTTGCACAAAACCATCACTCGTTAAGATTGTGGCACGGAACAAAACGCGCTTCGGAAGGGCACTCGGCGAGCAGCGATTCCATTTGCAAAGACCGAAAACGTGTCCGTGAAACGTGGCAACCGATGATGCGAAACAAAAGCAATCCGCGAAACAATGCGGTTAGACACGGTGGAGGCGATTTCGCGACGGCCAGAACCAGAAGACGCTTTTGACCCTGCACAATGGTGGAAAGAAGCCAGGAAGAAACCAATTGTATTCGACGACGGTGCCGTCGAAACGAATCATTTGCTTTGGTAACAAACCCACGGCCTGGTTTGATTCTGCCAGGAGTCAAGGAATAAAGAACTGTGTAGAGAGACAGGCGAGAAATGGGCCGAGTGAGCAGCATCGGGAGGTGGGTATTATTTTTGATTGATTTCAATTATTCAATCACAACAATAGAGAACGGACCCCGGCGGCTGGAAACATTATTCTGATGAGCATTTCTCTTCGCGCGCAGGTTGGCAGGGCCACGGCCGGCTGAGGATTGTTGTTGCCAGCAGAATGGAACCGTGTCCTCGAAACTTTCGTCCATCGTCGTTCGGTTGGGAATGCAAAACAAATGGAACGAAATTTCCCTTTTGGCGAGCAGGCTTAAGGCGTGACATTCGGTCGGTAGCACACACCGTAACAATGTAGAACAGTCACTGTTGGCTGATCACTGTCACTGTTGAAGAGATCGTTGTTGGGTAGAAAAGGCAGCAGAGAAAAGCGGCTTGAGAGACTCAATCGTTCCGGGCACAATTCAAACCATTTGAATGAGTGCGCTTCTGGGGCTGTGCCGCCGATGAATGCGGGAAGTTTTGCATTGAACCCGACTTTGACCCCAAAAATTATGAACTGTGAGAAAGTTTCGTGGCAATTGTTGTGTCACGGCGGCAATAAATGAAGAATATTTGGAGTGGCATTTGTTCATTGTAGCGAGTATTTAAAAAAAAAACCGGGAAAACATCAAGACAATCGACGCTCGTTTAGCTTCCATGAGGGAAAAAAATATTTGAAATACAAATACATTAAAAAAGTAAGCAATCGAAAAAAAAAACATCTGTTACATTTTACTTTCATTCCCAACTTGATACTTGTTCGAGTGAGGAAATAAAAAGGAACGAAGAAAAACAGCGCCCAATAAATAACTCCAATTCGCTTTCAGGCAGCATGGAAAGAGGCATCTAAGAATATATTTTTTTTGTCTGAAGTATAGTTCTTGAAGCAAAATCCGATAACATCCAACAACCACCAATGTGCCGGTGCAGGGCCCAAACAACATTTGGACGATTGGGCGGAATTGACAGCAGAAGTGACAGCAACATTTTCCATTCTCTGTCGTTTGCAAACGTATCGCTAACTCGATTGCCTGAATCTGGGTGTGTATGTGTGTGTGTGACCACAACCTTTCGCCGAACGGTCCCAGTAGGTCATATTAGTATTCCGTAACCGAACCCTGGGTATGGTCAAATGGCCAAGGCGAGTCGTGCCGTTAGTCCGTCAACATTTGCTGTAAGCATCGCCATCATCATCATCGGCATCGGCAGCAGTGTTTGTTTCGTTTGTGATCCGAACACGCCGTCGTCAGCGATGTCGTCAGTAGGGTTCTAAGGGGTAGGTTTAGGTAGCGCTCGTTGGCTCGTTTAGCATATAATACACAACATGTTACATTGTTCGCAAATTAATGGCACACTGTGTTTTCTGCCGGGCCGGGTCCGTCCGTATTGCGCAGTTGAAAACACACACACACACACGATGGTACGGTACAGTGAGGACCGATTCAATGACATGCTGCTGCAAAGCTGGAGAACCAAAAACCAGACCCAGTTGTGGCAGCTCAATCTCGAACTCAAATGAATCGTTTCCGGGGATGGGCGTTTGTTTCTTTTTTCCTCTTTGTTGCTTCATTTTTGCAAGAAATGTCTTCTGTCGCTGGGTTCATAGAGCAACATTTTGTGGAAAAAAGACACTTATTTTCAAAGGATTCTCATGATTATCCGTGGGATGCTTATGGGTAGAAAATTTAAATCACAATCCAATGGAAAGAATTCTAAAACATATGTGCCCTTATGAAGGTTCAGGTTTCAAGACATTCAGGATTAAAGATTCTTTGCGCTATATTTTGTCCAGGTTAGGCATAACAAATGCTGTTAAGGATATTTCTTTCAAATAAGTCACTAATTACATTTTATTTGCAGATCTAGGGATTAAAAAACTTATATCCGCAGCAAATTTACGGCTCTGAGAACAGAACGTGAGAGTGATCGCCGGCCTGACATTGACTGCATTAACATTCCATTTGGAGGCAATTTAGGAATCTGATGCTGTTGCGTCCTGCAGCTTGCCGTCTTTTCGATTGCGAACACAACAAAAAGGGTCTTTAACCAGCAGTCTTGGTTGGGGCGGCCCGGTGGAGCAGGCGACAGCGCGCGCCGGTCTTCAAACGACAGGACCGGGGTTCAAATCCTATCCGGACCGTCCTCCCGAAGTGAGGACTGACTAACCAACTACGTGGTATCGGCAGTCTAGTAAGCTTTAAAAAATCTCCTGTCCTTTTCCCAGTTATTCGCTAAGGAGGACCTTAGCCCTATCTCGTCGCACTTTTATCCTAAGCACTCACGCCGATTCCAATCATCGTGCCCTAATCCGAAGGAAAAACAATTAAAGGGCTATTGACGTCCTCTTACGGCAAGGTGCAAAAAGCGCCTAGCGAAATTTGTTTGAGCCGTTGCTTGCAACAGATGCATTTTGTCAAGTTAACTGTCTAAATTGTCTATATGGCCAGTATAAGCCATTAGGTCGTTAGTACAAGAAGAAGATTTAAATAAATGCGCATACAACAAGAAGCAATTAAGTCATTGTACCTTACGATCAGTTGTAAACGCTAATTATTAAACGTTTATTATTAAACAGTTGCATCGTGTTAGAAATCGGTCTTGATAACGCTCTATCTCCTGGCAACATTTTCAAAAGTCTGCCAGGCCAATATCAGCATCTGTCAGCATCATCATCACAAGCAAATGTCTCGGATGGTCTCAAATCTTGCTATATACGAGGAAAAACCTCATGTGTTTAGCGCTTTTTCATCCATTTCATCCTTATTATTAAAATGGGGTTTCTCACATTCGATCTAATAAGCTGTGGATAACAGTTCTTCCAAAAAGGAATCACACAAAAACCCCGTTCCATTCATTGCTTGCTTTTTTTGTCCTGAAAAGCCAAGCCAGACTATTGTAATACGGCACTCTTAACACCGCACTCCATTGAGTAAGCGATTGCATGTGAAATGAATTGAACTTCGATGTGCGGCTGTCAGGCTATGCAAATGTGCGACCATAGCAGCTACCCCCTCATGTCACGGTGCCCGCTGAGTGCTTGAATGGATGGATGGATGGATGGATGGAGCAAAGAATGAAACGACAGAAAAAACCTTTCTTGTCCCGTGGGCCCAAAATGGACCGCAACATTCAATGTGCGCCCATTTTACCGCAGCAGATGCATATACTTCACCGTCCGTTAATGACGATGACATCGAGCACGCCTGTCGTGCCGCGTCAAGCTTGCTTTGCGATGCGATCACTGTGCAATAATAATGGATAGACCCGACCCGGCGAAAGGCGACAACGGTGATGACGGTGACGACGTGCGCAAACGTTCAAGTGCAGATACAAATCACGATATATGTGGCAAAATGCTTCGTACGGTGGCATATCCGCACCGATCGACGTTTCCGTCCGCCGGTCCGGTCCGAGTGTATTATTATGTTTTGCATTATCTTCACCGTAACCATCTAGCGAACGGATGGCGTGTCACTGACAGTGTCACTGCATATTGCACCACTGTGCTGCGGTGCTGCCCCTCACGCAACCGGACCGGTCGGTTGATATTCAAATTATTACTCATCCTCTTAAGCGTGTTGACACAATTGAGCCGAAGAACTAAAAAATGTAGTCTGGCAAAAAAATGTCTATTCCAACCGGTCCAGAAAGTCAAAAATTAAATACTGAAGCTGTTTATGCTTGGCAAATTGTTTTATTTCATCGTAATTTTGACTCCTTTCAATTTAACCGCTCACAAAACGGAATGGAAAGCTGTAGCAAATCGCAAAAAGATCGTGTGATCGTGGCAAAGAGATTCGAAACGGCAGCTGTTCTTTTAAAGCGACCGTAATGCTATTAATTTCGCTTTCTATCGAACGGATTGTCCACCGTTAAGGTTCATGGGAGTGTTTATCTTCATTTCGCAAAACTTTTATATGGCTTGAAAGGGTGCCGACATGCTTGAAAGTATAATGAATTTTTTATGTTTAATGTGACGGGGTTGGAATGATCGCTGTTCGATGTGAACGAGATATATTGGAATTTTTATTTTAGTGAACATAAGCCGTATTGGTGTTGTTTGTATCATACATGTACAACGGTACATAACTTGTGCTATGTTGAAGTTATTTGACGCCTTTTCCTAAGAAGCAATGCTGCCTAACTGATAGACTTTACTTATATCATGCTCTTCACGAATTCGAATCATTCTACCTCTATCTTCGTTCGTTTTTGAAGGAGCTTCATCAACTCACTGTCGCTATTTCTAGGTTCATTTCACTACCCTTATTTAACCGTAAACTAGAAAACAGTTTGCTTCAAAGTATTGAATGTCTGAGAGATTTGGGGATTCTTTATGACAAGTCCCTCAGATTTAGACCATACATAACATACCAGCCCCGGTGCGGCCCGATGGAACAGGTGACAACGGCGACGGTCTTCAAACGGCAGGACCGGGGTTCAAATCCCATCCGGACCGTCCTCGTACAATGAGAGCTGACTTTCCAACTACTTGGTATCGGCAAGTCTAGTAAGCCATTTGATGGCCGGCATGACCTTAGAGGTCGTAAAGCCAAGAAGAAGAAGATGGCGCATACCAGGATTCAGATGTGTCAAGCATACTCTTGCCAATGACTGAATATTACGATCCCTGGCATACTAGCATAATATGCATTTTTGATTTATAGTCTAATAAGAGTTAAGGTACACTAATTGCCGCGCGATTTGTTGTCAACCTCCTCGAAGACGCGATTTGTTATCAACCTCCTGCCATAGAGACCCAACGATATAAAGCCATATAACCAGGGCGGAGGAGCATGCACGGCAAAGGCTAGCAGCTGATGTGACCAGGGAAGATGATATTCTGCGGGCAGTAGCGGAAGCAGAGCGTGCAGGAACAGCTCCTCCTCCCATCAAACGTTGCGTCTTTGGCCGAATCTACATGCAGAAGGTATGGAGAGCAAGGGTCAGAGAGGGAACACTGCCACCTTTTATTCCTCCCAGAAGGAAACGCCGCCGACAAGAGCCTCCATCAGCGGCGGATTTGATTCGCTCCAGGGCCAATGCTCAAGAAAGCAGGAGAAATCGGAGAGTTGGAGATACGCACAGAGTCCGCGAGTTTTCTCAAGCTAACACCGAGAGGAGGCGGTCGCTTACCCTAGCGGAAGAAGCCTCGCTTTTAGAGGACATCACTTCGGGACGCTAAGCGTGCAGGCGTCAGTGAAGGGAGAAGATATCTGAAGCGGTGTATGCATCGTAAGAAAACTAGCGGTTTCGTAGTTGTACTTAGTTTTTAGTAGTTATACATGATTTCTTTGCAGTAGAACCACGCAACGTGGGAATAATCCCCCACAGGAAAAGCCCGTGCGGGAATACTTATGGGGACTAGAACTGCTGGCAGCTTGACAGCTCAGTGCCTTTTAGTAGCTTGTTCGAACAGCAACTAAATAGATACATTAGCTCTCCTTAGTTTTGAGGATTTCTGGCATAGTGTTGGAGCTTAAGCCCACTGTGAATAATCTGAGTTACACGTTATCGAACAACTTTAGGACATTCAGAACCCAAAAGCGTTATGTGTACCGTCTTCAACTAAAAGTACTCCATGTGTGAATATGACGTGGCACTGCCCGAATTTCGTGAGCATCCTAATCTTCCCTACACGAACGAGATTATGAACGATTTATGACCTTTCTTTTACTCAGAAATAATAACAGAATAACAATTACGATACAACGACATGCTAGAAATTAAAAAAAAGCCCCCGAGGAGAGGCAAGACATACGACGGCACCGGATGGCATGACTGGACGGTCAGCCGAGCTGAGAAGGGATGGTGATTATGTTGTTGTTGTTGCTTAATTTCCTTCTTTTTTGCACCTCTCACTTCACATCAGCGGCCAGAGACCTCCCGGGAAGGTCCTATGCTCTGCAAAATGAGGTGCGAGGTGCGTACCGGCCCAACCAGTATGTTTCATCCAACCGAGAACGCACAACAGAAAATAAACAATCAAGAAAGCGGTCCCAAAACAAACCGACTTCCCGACGAGTCGTGCTGGTTTTTCATAAAATTTTTACATACAGAAGAAAATGTCACGTCACTCGCTCGACATGTGTGCCAATTTAATCGCTCGGTTCGCTTCTCGCCCGAGACCGTTTGTTTGCCGACCTCTTCACGGCGTTAAGAAATGTGCCAGCGAAACATCGTGTTTTCCCATGCCATCGGTGCCATGACGCATGTTGCCGTTGGATCTGCTCCTGCTGCTGATGATGCTCTGTCTGCTGCTGCTGCTGATATTTGTGGCGCATACAAAAGAAAACCCCTTTTACCTCATTGGTAAAAGGTAGCTACACACGCTGGCTGGGGATGTGTTTTTCCGGTGTCAGCTACCTTTCTCCAGGGTTTTGAAATAACTGTGCGATGGAATTAGTTCACCAAGGATCTTTAGTTCGAGCCCTATTCGTCTCGAAAAGTGAGGTCTTCTTCTAGTTTGACGACTGTCCGGTTTTATCTAGACGATGGTTACGACCCTCATAGAATTGCTGGAGTTTCTCCTTGATGCAGGGACAAGAACCGCTCGGCTCTGAACGTGATTAAAAATAAATAAAGAAGGACGATATTACAATGGCCAACAGGGGTTTTTCCCGGTTTAATTTATCTCTAGTGGAAAGTTTTGAATGACGTTGGGCAAACCTTTAGGAGAAGCACATCGATTCAATTCACGTCGTGCGTATGGCCCGGGCGGTTGTAAGTGCCGGGTGAAATTAGGAATTGGAATTCAAAAGAGGCAGAAAAAAACCACTCACACACCCTCCATGGTAAGTAAACTAGCACAATAAACGGATTCCATTCTCGTTCTCTGTGCGGGAACAATCTTGCCAGTTGAACGCTATAAGGGTGCTATGAACGGGAGGGTTTCGGGAGAGAATGCAATTGTGCGCACCGCATCACCGCACCTACCGGATGCCCAGGGCGCATACGTAGCCGGAATCCGGATGTTCCGGACATTCGCAGATGGAATATTAAATGTTGAAATTATGTGAACTATTTTACCAGCTTCCGGTTCGGTTTCTTCCTCGACGGAGTTTTAAAAAAGACCAGTAGCGATGAGTGAGGAAATGGAAAATTGGAGCATTTTATTGTGAACTTAAATTGCGCACCAAACACGCACAGCATGCACGGGTAGCGTAGCCAATCGATTAGTTCTCGCACGCAGGAACGAACAAAACACTTCGGATGCGGGATTTACGTCATCGCGCGTGGTTGTTGCAGTTGCGGGCGATGCTGATACCGGTGCTGGAAACGTCTGTAGCATATGGTGCAAATCAGCATGACACGAACATGCAATGATCGGAGGATTTTCTCGGGGAAAGTCGGCTGTATGCTTCGTCGTACGGCTGTTTGGTTCGGATGCTGGTGAGTAGCTTTTATGACAACGAAGGAAGTGAACCATTGTTCACGAATCATGCCAGGGGATTGTGAGGTGTATCGTTGCGTTTATTAAAAAAGTAGAAATGTTTTTGATTCAATTTTATAACACCGTTTTGAGCGGCTTGCGGTAGAAGGCAGAACTGTCAATTCATCATTTCAATTTATGGTCAAAACACAACGAAATTTCCGTCTTTTGAATTTATTTAAATTTCAAGTTCTCTTTTCACTTACTGTTTTTTAATTAACAATGAATCTAAGGGCGTCTAAGGGCGAGACTCTGTAATAGGAAATTCGTAGTAGGAGCGTCGCTGTACATTTTCTAGGGATCTCGATGCAGCATGTTAAAATTGAATCGAAAATATAGGAAGTAATTCAAATCACATGTCTTTATATATTTTAAAAGAAGATGATTTATTTTCATGAACATAATATCCCAGATCTGTAATTTAACTTTGATCTATAATTGCAAGACCAAACTATCAAGCTTGACGGCAAGTTTTTTTGCAATATTCGTCTGCTTTACAAGTTCACTCAATTCTTCATGATGGAATCTTTATAAGGTTCCTAACGCTCTGTCAGTTAGGAGGCGCCAAGAAGAAAAGGAGTGATAAGAAGGATCGAAAAAAGAGCAGGACGAGCCGGCCTTAGGATCAGTAAGGGAACGATCGATCAGTCGAAATTGAATCGATCGAACGAATATAAGCGCGCGAACAGCGGACTAATTTTTTGGTTATTTCTAAGAACTTAGCAATAAAATAAGCTAAACAGAAAAAGTAAAAGATGTCGCGTTTAGTTTTTCAACACTTGACGTTCGAGCTCTATCTGCTCCATGTTAATCGAATCATTTTAATTTAATTTTTCCATTACTCCATAAAATATTATGTCAAAACGCTAACAAGAATTTACGGACTGGGTCGTCAGGATAACGCCTGAACCACAAAATGACCAATTTAGGCCTGCTCAATAGTAGGGAGGTTGTGCAGCTCAGGATGCTCGTCATTTTAACACTTTTTACATTATTCTTCTTATTATAGACTTGGATTGAGCATCAATGTGAAGAAGACTAAATACCTGCTTGCCAAAGGCTCTGACGGTGATAGAGCCTGACTCGGAAGCAGAGTATCAGTTGATGGGGAAGATCTCGAGGTAGTAGAGGAGTTCTGCTACCTTGGTACAATCGTAACTTCGGACAACAACGTAAGCAGCGAAATCCGAAGGCGCATTGTTCAGGGGAATCGTGCTTACTACGGACTCCACATACTCCTGCGATCCAGAAGACTCCAACAACACACGAATTGCACGATTTACCGCACCTTGATACGTCCGGTAGTCCTCTACGGGTACGAGTCTTGGACTATGCTGACGGAGGACGCCAATGCACTCGCCATTTTCGAACGGCGGCTATCTTTGGCGGTGTGTGCGAGCAGGGCGTGTGGCGAAGAAGAATGAACCACGTGCTAGCTGAGCTGTTTGGCGGTGCTGATATCCTGACGGTATTCAAAGCCGGAAGGATACGTTGTCTGGGGCACGTGATGAGGATCCCGGACTCATGCCCCACCAAGAAAGTGCTCATCAGCGACCCGTACGACACGAGGCGTAGAGGAGCTCGTTGGCTCAAGTGGAGTCTAACCTGTCGGAGATCGGATGCAGACGTGGATGGAGGACTGCAGCCTTAGACCGAGTTTCCTGAAAACTGATAGGCCAAAGAAGAAGAAAAGACATTATTCTTCCACACTCAGAGAGCCAACGATCCTTCTAAGCTTCCATCCTCTCGACCGATGCTAAGAGGAATTTATCATTTAGAACAGAGTCCATTCCTCTGTGCTGTAAATGTATTGTACAGCTCTGCAAATTCGAGCGGGTTCAACGCTTTAGCAGCAATTTTATCGATTCCAGAAATTTTCAATTATTAATAGACAACTTACCAGTTGTTTGAATTCAATGACTAATATCTGCACAGTTGCTATTGTGAATTGCTTTTAAATTTCAACAACTTATGCATCTATCATAAAACGTGTTTACACCTCCAAGTGGCTAAACTATTGTTTTATTTTATTTATTTTAAGTGTGACGGCTTGCGCTGTATTGTCAACACCGCATGTGAAGACTTTGTATATAAACAAGATTACCAGGGCATTTCCTACCAGGTTCTCGCCTTATCCCAGGTATCCTCGTTTAAAAAAAAAGTTGTTTTAATTGTTTTAGTTGTATTTAAATGTTTTAGATAATATTCAAGGTATTTTTTCACAACAAAGAAAATAGTTTAAGCAATACGGACATCCGGTACGAATATTATTAAATACTCGAAAAAGAATATTACCAAATTAACGAGGAATAATTTAAATTTAAAACTACAATTACATGGTAAACATGGTCACGAAAAAGACGAACATAAATCCTTATACATCCAGAAAAAACCTAAAAGATTCCAGTTGATTGAAGAATTCTATTTGTAAAGAGTACTTATTCAACCGTACAATTCATATACCAGTGATGGAATTGTGCATTGTCAGTATCAATTCAGCAACTTTCATGTTTGGGTTTGCTGCTTCTCAAAATTAAAAACCTTCCATGCACGTAAACCCCCCTGCACGTGCTTATCGAACGTTCATCAGGACCCGTTCAGAATGGCATTCTTTCGTGACTGGAGGCTTTAAAACATGTTTTGTTTTGTTCACCGGTTGCACCAGGGTTTCGGTTTTCGGAGTGCAATACAGTTACCGAGCGGTATTCAGGTTGAGATGTTTTCAGCATTTTCCCTCTCGAAACAAAAGATTCAGAGACGACCTTGTACGTCCTGTGGCATCCTGAAGAATGGGCATTCGAGTCTGTAATCCAAGTGCAATGTGAATTGAAGCAAAATGTCGCTCTATCTGTCACTTTCTACCTCTCTGACGAGTGTAGTACTTAAAGGCAGTACTTGTGAGTCCTTTTTGGCCATTACTGATAGACTCACCCGAAGTCTCTCTGTTCAACTCCATACAGAAGGGGACGAGACAAAGTTATAGAAGGCTTCTTGGCCAAAAGGCTTTGGAATGTAATCTAACCAAGTGGTCTTACCAGTAGTTACTGCTTTGATGGAGAAGTTGAGACCGTTTTGTGAAGAACCCCAAACGGGTTTGCAGAGTTTTGAACGGTAAATTCGGATCACTTTTAATGCTAATGAGATCCGGGTCGATTTTATGCCAAATCAGCAGACCATGCACAGGAAACGAGAGTGCGAGAGTTTAAATTCAAATTTAAATTAAATCGAAATCTCACAGCTCGCTTTTGAAAAGTGCATTGTGTGCATTCGGTTTTGCATATCGTTGTGAAGTTCTTCTTAACTTGTTCCTTTTTGTGTCTAACCAACTGCTTTGCTATCTTTCTAGACATTTCTTGGGTTTAAAATATGCCTTATCTTGGTGTTCCTTACCTTCCCGCTGTACTGGTGAAGGCTGAACCGTGCTATTGTTTCACCCCAGCATGAGGTGACAATCTTGCACGCCTTCGGTGCGCTGTCTTTGCGCACCAAACACACGAACGACCAACAAGAAAGATTAGTCGAGCCAGTTGGTTAAATATTCTTTTATGTATATACGGACACGTTTGTGAGTGTCGTCGGCTGCACAAAACGATTGTGAGCAGCATAATTTCCCGCCAGAGTGCAAAATAACTGTGCGTTTTCCGTTTTACGCGAGCATTCCGGGTGAAGTTGGCACATCGGAGGACATCGGGGCGTTGAAATTAGCCGGAACTGAAACCCGGGAACCCATCCGGCAGTCCTTCCGGGAGAATGTTTCAGCACGCCGTACCCGGTGCCGCTGGGAGGAACGATACCGAACCAAATAAAAAAAGATAGTTGAATAGTTAGTGCGGTTTTTGCACGATTCTTTTGGCTAAAATGCGAAACGACCGATGTGAAAAGAAGCATTCACCAGCATTTCGCACAGACACGCACACGTGCATTAAGAAAAGGAAGCGAACGAGTCCTTTTGTTGTGTGCGACAAGAAACGCTCGCCATAAGCAAAAGCTTCGGTCGGAACCGGGAGAACAATGGTTCATTTAAATATTAGATATGGCCGTTTGAATGAACCCCGTCTTCCCGTCTAACACTAGCGGGAAAGAGGGCAGAGGCCAGGCAGACCGATGCTAAAGCGAAGCGAAGCATAATGAGAGTCTATTATTATGCTGAAAGTGAACCGCCGCCACTGCCACCGCCGAATTCCGCAAAGCTCTCTGGGCGCCCTCGCGCTCATGTTCGGCCCCGGCACTCCGGGACGGCCAAACCTATTATCTGTGCGCCTCCGTTTCGAATGTGCGGGAGTTTCAGCGAAGGCTAAAAGAATGCTCTGCAATGGCGCGCGTGTGTGCGAAGTGAAGAGGCAAAGGTGGCGGCGAGTAAATTAATGATAATTGATAGCCGTTCCATGGGGCGATCCTTTTCAGTTGGTGGGGGGCAACTACGCCGTTTGCCTAGAACGGGCCCGCATGGGAAGCATAGCATGAGCATGAGAAAGCATGGTTCGCCCAAAGTTTTCGTCTTGTTAGCTATCGATTTATTATCTGCGGAGGTATTTCGCGGTGCTGCAATGCAATCGGTATGTTAGTAGCGATAAAAATCATCAGTAAATTAATGTTCCGGCCAGGTGTATGAAGGTGAGAATCGTATTCAAATCAGGACTGTAGTTCGAGCCTTGAGCATGTTAGCAGAAAATAATACTAACGCTAACTATGTTTTCTTTCATTGGCATACAAGTTATGGAATTTATATTTTGTCTTGCTATTCATTTGATAGATTTACCATTTGTTTTTGTAGCAGAGCGTAAAATTTGTGACCTCATAAATGAACAAAATTCCGATTAAAGCATTAATTTTTACAAGATCACTCGAAACCGGTCGGTGGACCATTTCAGAAATTTTTTCGTGGTATTAAATTACGTGCCCAGTGTTGAAGAAATTGTTAACTGTAACGAAAGTAAATTTAACATCTCTTGAAGCGCAGGAATTTACGTCAATATCGTTCAATTTTAAAGAGAAACAATAGCCCCCTGTCCCTACATCGCATAAATCGTAAACCTTAGACCTCGTCTACTATTGTAGCTTAGCTGATTTACACCATAACAACCATATTATATTGAGAGAGACATTTCTTAACGCCACATTGAGCGCTTCATGATGACATGGCCGAGTAGCTCGGTCCATCCATCCATCCACGGGTCGACCCGTGATCCAGAACGAAGTTGCTGTGCTCCTCAAAGCATCGTGTCGAACGGGGTGCTGACGAGTACTTTCCTGTTGGGGTACGTCAAGATATCTGCACTACCAAACAGCTCATCGGTTAGATGAGTTGGTTTATACTCCTTCTCCACACGCCCTGCTCACATACATAGCCTACACAAACATAGCGTAGGCGACAACGGGACACGGGTACAAATCCCATCCGGGCCGTTCCCTCACAGTGAGGACTGAGGTCTAACAGGTTGGCTGATAAGTCCCCGGTCTGACACATAGAATACGCCGCTAGTATTAAATGCATATTATTTTTATATAGCACCAACCTTCAAATGATTCGTGTCAAAATTTGACGTCTGTATGTCAATTAGTTTGTGAGACAGAGCGTCTTTTGTCAAGCAACTTTTGGTTGCTTGACGAACGAAAAAAAAAAACGAAGAAGAAAAAGTGTTGTTCCACCAAGACAACGCACCGTGCCACAAGTCATTGAGAACGATGACGAAAATTCATGAATAGGGCTTCGAATTGCTTCCCCACCCACCGTATACTCCAGATCTGGCCCCCAGCGACTTTTTCTTGTTCTCAGACCTCAAAAGGATGCTCGCAGGGAAAAAATTTGGCTGCAATTAAGTGGTGGTCGCCGAAACTGAGGCCTATTTTGAGGCAAAACCGAAGGAGTACTACCAAAATGGTATCAAAAAATTGGAAGGTTGTTATAATCGTTGTATCGCTCTTGAAGGAAACTATGTTGAATAATAAAAACGAATTTTGACAAAAAAATGTGTTTTTCTTTGTTAGATCGGGGACTTATCAGCCAACCTCTTATGCAACTGAGTGGTTTCCTCAAGTCTAGAATCTAGAAAAAGACGAAGGAGAAGAAGCCCTTAAGATTGCCGTCCTACGTGACACAGTCCAGGACTAGTATCTTATAGTATAGTCACACAGTCAAGGACTTGATTAGTACCCGTAAAGGACCGCCGAACGTATCGATGTTCGACTTATTGTGCATTTGGCGTATTGCTGGAGTCATCTGAGCTTTCGGGTTTCGTTGTTTGTGTTGTTGTCCGAAATTACTATCAGAGGAGATCATAGAGGAACTCCTCTGCCATCTCGACATCGTTGCCGTCATCTAATGCATTGCTTTCGAGTCGGGCGTTCAGAGCCTCTTTCGTTCACATTAAGTTATTTCGTCTTCATCGCTTCGATCCTCAATCCATTTCTATCTGTTTCACGTTTCAATCGATTGTACGCCTCGTACATTGCTATAGATTTCTGTCCAATGATGTCACAATTATATACGAAGCCTAGAAATTGTAGACCACCGGCCCGGCCCGGTAGTACAGGCGACAACGGCGCCGGTCTTCATACAGCGGGACCGGGGTTCAAATCCCATTCGGCCCAGCCACCCGTTGCGTTAAGGAATGCGCTGCGGTAGATGTGATAAATACTACAGACGATTAATCATCATCTCTTTTGACTTTGAATAAAAGTTTCTGGAAAAATACTATACAAATTTAATAAACAGCTAGCATTCCGAATATACACTTGCGATTCCAGTAAGGACCTTCTCGTTGCAGTTCAAGTCAACCAATAGACATAGTATGGCAAGATTGTGAGCATTTCTACATGTACAAAAAATGATGAACTAGAACTAGAGTGGACTTTAACTGTCAAGTCAATTGAAGAATAAAAATGTGTCAATTATTACGACTAAATTCTATCAGTTCGTGTACACGAGCCAGTCGTGTGGAGTCTCTCAAAGTAAATAAAAGATACCATTTTTGTCATTTGACAGCTTAGCATTAAAGAGTAGCAGAAAATAAACCAAAAAAACAGACGAAATTATACAGAATATGATTGACAAAAGGACAGAATTACGAACTGAACCCGCAGCCGAACCGATGACCGAAGCTAACTGCTACTTCTGCTTTCAGCGTCGAGCTGGAACAAAAGTAGAGAAGCGTGACGGGAAAGAACAGAACTCTGTCTGTCAATCCTTTTTTTCCGATCAATCAAGGGACAAACATTTACCCTAGTTTTTATTCCTGCTTTGGGATATTTTTTTTAGGATGGGTCAAATGGAACATTCAAACCGGTACAAATGCAACATCCGGCACCAGTTCTGTCTAGGAGGGTTCGATCAAGCGTGTGACATTGATTCGTTTATTAGATCAAATTGATTTGTTTTTTTTTTCGGGGATGTGCTAGAACATTTGATCTTTTTTGCGGATATTCATGTTGTAGACAAACACAACTTCTTTCTAGCACGCAGATGGACAGCTGCCGCGTGACTTCTCTAGTCAACTTTATCCTTTATTGTGTGTGTATTGTGTCTGGGTTAGTCCAACGAATAATACGTAGAACAAATATGGAGGAGCCGTTTTCAATTTTAGTCGCTGTAAGTGTTGCGTGTGAATGAACATTTACTAAATACTTTAAAAAATGGCCGATTCTTTCCATCAACATGTAGCAAACTAAACTTCTTCCACCTTGTTATCTACTTGTGCCGTTGTGTGTGTTATCCGCTTTGAGTGACACAGCTTGAAGGAGCGTCCCAAGGGTTTGCTCGCTCCTGAGTGACGATGCAACGTCAAAAACGGATTTGAAGAAACTTGAGACTTCCGTTTCGAATAAGGAAAAACAAAAACGCACCCAAAGCCACCGTCTCGTGGCCAGTTGTTTCTTTTCGTGTTTTTTTTTTCTACATTACTTTCCTGCTTTTCTCTGATTACAACGTCCGATCGCTGATGAAGTCGTATAAGGAATCCATAATTAATGACATCAATACGCCGTCCCGTGTGTTCTTGTGGTGCTTGCCTGCTTGCTAAGGCAACGGACCAAAGGGTCTCCGTTCAACTTGTGTCATTAAACGATGAATAGAGCAGGACCGAGCCGACTCAAGTCCAACGATTGCCGTTTGCTCCGGGCACGCATCCGGAAACAATGATGACAGCATGGGATTTCATTAAAATTGATTGCTTTTGAATTGAAGTCAATACTGCACATGGACGAAACGAAAGCGGGATTTCGTTGCGAGGTTCATTCTCATCCATCTTGCCTCCTGCACTCGCACACGATAGCCAATCGATCGGCAGGAGTCAAAATTGCTTGACTCGACACGGGCTCACGAACCGATGTGGCGGCACCGGAATGGCATGACGCTGCAATCAAATGCTATCAAATCGAATGGAAACGACCGAAAGGCGAATTTAACTTGTGCCATTACCATCAGTGGATGTGATTTTCGGAGAGCTTTCCTTTAAGCGATTTACTTCTACTTGTGGTAGTGATGGTCGTACTGCGTAAGTGGTTCCGGGAAGGATTTCTGTGTGGCATTTGGATTTTCCTGTAGATCCTGTAGAAATGTTGGAGCCGCAACTGTCACGGTCGGTAATGACATGTGTCGCTGATGAGAGCCGAATTTTCCTGCCTATAATACGCCACATGTGTACGGAAGTGACTCACTCGATGGAGAAAATTGGAGCAAAAAATAAAATAAAATATGTGTTGTTTTTTTTCTTAAAAAAAGGGCGGTAAAACCTTTTGTTTGAATGATAAAGCAGCATTGGAGACATTTCATTCCCTTCAGTTCAGCTTTCATATTACGCTTTCGGTTTCAATTCCTTGGAGATGAATATTTTATGTGTGCGCCACAACCAGCAGAAGCAAAAGAAGTAGAAGCAAATTATTGAATCCAAGACGTAACAAAACCGCTCGTCCAATCAAACTCGTGACTCGTCCGTTGCCAGTGCCCGATCCGGGTGCATGTGCCATTCGAAAAAAGGGGTTTATGAATTTATGAAATGGAGATTCCTTTTTTATGATGAACACATCATTCCCATCCCACCGTGAACGAGGCACGTATGGATTCCGCCTAAGACACAGGAAGGGATGAAATAAAAAAAAACACACACACACAACATTGACACACGCAGAGGGCCATGAATAATTCATTCCCGAAACATCGTCGTCGGTTGACTGTGGAGCAGAAATTAGCCTGCCAATTGTTTCACGAAATATGAATACTCGTGCGATGTGTGCCCTTTTATAGGCGATGCGTTGTTTCGTAATCGAAGGCATTGTGTGACATGCATGGACAAAAACAACCCTCACTGTATGAGGGTTGTTTTTGGGATAATCCTTGTATTGCTAGAATTCGAAAAAGGTGTTTCAGTTTTTTAATGTCATTTCGTGATTTAAAGGGGTTATATTGTGCCATTGTTAGGCAGGTGTCAGGTTTGGCAAAAGCAGTTAGTTTGGTTAGGTTTGAAATGGTATAATTTAGTAAATGGATTATTAAACACACAATACGTACATGTACTCTGTACAGTGAACAGATGTAAAGCTTCCTCTTTAATCTCAATACTCTTAACGATTATCGAAAAGCAATTCAGAACAACAACTCCACACCCTGGAATTCAGTATTTTACTAAATAAATGCAAAAATGCTTGTAATTAAACTGCTTAGAACATTCAATCAAAACTGTCTGCAGTATATAAGAGCTACCTTTGTAAGTTTTTTTTGTTTTAATATTTTGTTCGGATTTGTTGGATCGATTTTAAAATATAATACCTGATTCCTGATTTAATAACTTTTCACAAATGAAGAATTTTTTACTCCTTAACTTTATTGACCACTCACAACATTATCTCTCGGTGTTCCGTCTGTCAGTTTTCAGTTTGAAATGTAAATAAATTAATGATGAATTATTCCAATACTAATGATAGAAACCAGATAAACTGTAACTGCTTTCGTATGCACTATACATACTCTGACACTATTCCTTCTAAATTTGAAGGACCGAGAAGTCTTTGAAATCAGTGGAGCTTTTCCATCGTAAGTCAATCGTTCGAAGCTTTCATCGTATATGAAGTGTTGTCTGTGCGAGGATTAAAAATATAAAAAAATGAATCGGACAATTTCAGACTGCATTTATCTTACAACTATTGACTAGATAGTTGATGCTTCTGATCTGTTATCCTCGTTAAGAATTTGGGAACCCTGTTTATGTTAATGTATACCCTGACAAATTCTAGTCTTTTGTCCATATAGCGATGCTTTTTACTAATGTCGAATGATTGTTTTAATGCTTCTTATTGCAAATATAGTCTCAAATGATAGTTTTTAGGTTTTTAGTAAGTCCAACACATAATTATAATGATATACTTTTAAGTGCGCAAGTAAATAACGGCCGTTTTTTCATAAGTTTATTTTTACTCGCTTACATTTTTATTTGTAGAAATTGGCCAATCAAAATATTGGCCACTATTATTTAGTAATTTCTTCCACCTTTCGGGTAAATCGCGGATTCCTTTTCGGAAAAATGATACGTTTTTCGACCCAATTGACGTCAGACATCCAACCAATTTTGGATCTGTTCATAGGAGGAGAACTGCTGGTCAGCCAATCCACGGTCCATGGATCGGAACAGATGGAAATCCAATGGTGAATACGGCGGGTGCTGTAAAAATCCGATTTGAGGGTATTAAGATAGTTTTTCACAGGTTGCGCAACATGTGGCTTGGCATTGTCATGCAGCAGAATAACTTTGTCGTGATTGATTCGTGAAGTTCGTAGTAAATGACGCCGAGCAGGTCCCACCAAATGCTCAGCATAACTTTCGAGCTGTGGATGTTCGGCCGAGCTGATGATGTTGGAGTATGAACGGGGGATCTCCATGATTTTTTGCGCTTGAGATTGCTGAACAAAATCCACTTCTCGTCTCCCGTCACGATTCTGTGCAGGAACTCCTTTCTGTTGTGCCGCTGGACCAGAAATTCACACATGAAGTGTCTGCGTTCAATGTCCCGCGGCTTCAACTCGTGTGGTATCCATTTTCGCACCTTCTGTATCATTTCTAACGCGTTTAGTTGTAATGATATGGCCTAACGAGTTACACCTAAAAAGGCCTGTAAGTTCTTCTTGCGTTTGGCAGTGATTTTCCTCGACTAAAGCCGTCAATTCTTCTTTGGTTCGGTCGGTCGGTTCAAGATCTAGGAACTTTTACTCGCACGAAATAATCGCTAATCTGTTTGCACAGCTAGATTATTTCATTCCCGAACTTGATTTATGATGTTTGTAAACGTCGAAATCGCGCCACAGTCCACAGTGACCCCATCGATTTCATAACAGTCGTTTTTTATTTGCGGACCTAATATATATATAATTTTATGTTTCACCGAACGAAAGGAAGCAAAACTGTTTCTTTCCTATATGAACAATCTGCTATAAGTAGTGTTACCATTTCGCAACTCTTTGTTAATGTTTCAAATTTGAATAGAACATTGCAGGATATATAAGTTTGCATAATTTAATCGAAATAATTATGTGACTAGAACCAAATAATGAATGTGGAATTTTTGCAGTTTGAAGATTGAAGTCAAGACAAGACGTTCAATAAAATTATAGCAAGCTTTTAGTGTCAACTATACGAACATTATCACCATACTGCTTTAGTTTTTTCACTGTTTTGGGTTTTATCTTCCAGTATTCAAATTTTCTGCTAATCTAAAAATTTAACTTTTTCTATAGAGAACATCGTTATCGTCAACGTTTATCGAATTGCTCCAAAATGAAAACGAAAAATAAAAGCCGCCGGTGCACGATAATTCCAATTCGAGCAAACGGCAAGATCATTGTGGCGAATGATCACGAGTTCACGAATTCAATCAACGGATTTCGCCTTTCCAGCCTCGTGACTGGATCGATTATTTCGCGACCATCCAACCTATCCACCGACTTACTCCACCTCTGCACCGGTATGTTATTGCACACTAAATTGGATCTCAAAATTTTCCAATCGTACACCCGTATGCCCCGGAGAATTGACGGTGGGTTGAATTCGCAACTCAGCAATGGTGCGTTTTTTTTTTAGCTAGCGTGTGGCACATTGGTGCTCTCGAACCGATAAAAATTAATATCGGATCCAATAAATTTCCCTTTTGCCAAGGTCACCCTTTCCGCAATTGCCAACCATTCGTTTCGTGTGGCCTGTGGCTTCGTCATCGTTTGACCGTTGGTTCGACCACCAGTCGGGTAGCCGCATGCATACCAAGGTGAAAGTGAATAAATCATGCCCACATTCACTGACACATGGTACAAACGGTTCGGGTTGACCCGGAAACCCACCCGAGAGCGAATCGCTAGAACACACTGAACATCGAGACAGAAGCGTAACATGGAGATTAAGGCAAAGTTGGAAAAAAGAAAGAAGCTTTAGTGTGTGAAGCTTTTAGATGTTTTCTGGGACGTTATTGGTGCAAGAACGGCAATGAGGACGGGAGCAGCAGGAGCCAGACAAAGCGCACGCGAAAACTCTTCCGAAGCCTATTATGCGAAAAACGTAACGCGCTTAAGGCCCACCGCAGGGGACTACGGAATGATGAGCATTGCTAATGCTTCTAATTACCAACAGGTCTAGTCCGTTCGAACGCTCGAGGTCTCGTGGTTCTACATTTGGTACCGGCACACGGATTCCGGTTTATGGTGTTGCTGTCATGTGCGCAATGCCACAAGCCGAAGTTAAAGGAAAGGTTCCCTATCGATCCTGCTTTTTTCACGTGTCTCTTCTCTTTTTCCCAATTGTTTTACACAGTTTTTGATTTACCCTACCCGAAGTTTAGGTCATCTGAGATTTCTCGGAGTATTAATTTTCCATTCTAATTCGGTCGTTCGGACAAAATGTATACTCCTTTATTAAAAACTTCTGCTTCAGCTGCTAATTTAGGTGGGGCCGGAAATTAAGCCTTTGTATCGAGAGTACGCCATCATCGTTCGGAATAATCGATCAATCGGCCTCGCGTGTTTTTTCGAACTCCGGATCGATTTCTTTTGCAAAATCATCTCAAGTGTACAAAGGCAACAAACTAAACGACCCGAACGAGCCGATTGCCTACCCAGGGTCGGTAGGGTTAGGATGGCCGCAAAGATTTGAAGGGTGCAAGGGTGCAGAGCACAGCAGCATCAACATCATCAGCAACAATAACAACAGTCTCTTCACTTGACGAATATGGT
The DNA here is from genome assembly GCF_943734695.1 of Anopheles maculipalpis. Lineage (NCBI taxonomy): Eukaryota > Metazoa > Arthropoda > Insecta > Diptera > Culicidae > Anopheles > Anopheles maculipalpis. The sequence continues at coordinate 50,360,341 of NC_064871.1, forward strand.
TAGCAGCTGTTGTCTGTTGTTTCGCTTGCTACGGATGGATTGGATTCTTGGATATCTGGATTCTGTTGTGTCCATGATTTGGGAGAGGGTTTTTTTTTCATCTTTCCTCTATCTCGTCATTCATCTACTCGAGTTTTGAGTTTCGATTTCGTCAAAATTTCCTGCAAGCAGGATGAAGAGCAAACACGTTTCTCACACGTTGGATTGGGAACTTGAAGTGATGCGACTGTTGCCGACTGGTACTTCACGAAAGACAGACATGATCCTGACGTCCCGATATGCACTAATTATTTAAATTTAATGGTCAAAATACTTTAGGCACGCGGTTTGAGCGAGACTAAGATAGGCTCAAGACAGGACTATTCTTCTTCGGGACGATCGGTTCTAAGGCTAAGTGCTTTCTGTTATTGTTGTCTGTGTGTTGCTACGGTCTCTGTACCATCATCACGCGGTTTAAAAATTCTAACGCTCTCATCCTCTTGCTCATTAAATGCACCAGCCAATCGAGTACGGTGTGGGATTAGTGATGAAGTTTTCCCAAGCACACTCTTCCCAATGAGCGCGCCAGTCTGGTAGAGTGAGTAGAGAGCTGGTTGGTTGAAGTCTGTACCCTACAAGCACTGTTGCTAAAGTTTTAGTGCATTCTTTTTTTTTGTGTTTTATGTATTCATTTTTTTCCACTCTCGTTCTATCAAGAGACCTTTGCCGTGTATCTTGAAGCCCGTGGTATAAGCGTGACAAGCGCTTGGCGAGAGGTCTAGGGCTAACAGAATGAGGAACGATGGGAAGAACGCGTGTGCCGACCGACGAACCGATGCGAAACGGGAAATAGCTTTTTACCTAATGGTAAAACCGGCTGATGGCGTTGTGTGTTGGAAGTTTTTATGCCACACGCTGTGCACCCTACGTGTGGGACAAGTGAGGGCAAGCATGGCACATGGTGAGTGGTTTTGTTAAAAATTATGTACTTAGCCGAAAAATTACGATTCTGTGCCAAACGTGCTGGAAGATGATGGTAAAATGGTTACTATTTATGGCCCGTCTGTCAGTTGGTAGGACTTGAAATCGGTTCTTCAGATGTAGATTTTTGAGGGTGTTTCTTTCTTTTAACTTCATCGGAATAAATGATAAGGGACGAGTTCTCCAACATGTATAAAGATTGAATATTTTTTATTGAAGATATTTATATGAAAAAAAAAGTTTCCCATGATTATCGTGACAGTTTTGAAGCTTACTAACTTCTCGTTTAAAGTTTAGGCAAAATGAAAATAACCACCACCAACGTCCAATACGTGACAGCCACCCTTGCACAACTGTTTTCGCCGCGAATTACAGCAAGAAATCCTGGCGAAATTTTACCGTCCAGAGTCTTTCTTCCTACCTCCTCGAATGCGACTTCATTCTGAAACGAAAACGGTATCGGCAACTCACTTTTAAGCGCCCGATGTGCCATCAACACCTTCACCGAGCCATTACCACACGTTACCCGCGGATAAATGGCCAATATTGTACGATATTTCGCGGAACATCCATGAAACTTAACACCCTTCCCGTACTGTTCCAGCGTAAAATCCACATCATGAATATGTTGGGGAAGTATCAAATTTGCGTCAAACTCATTCCACTGTTCGATGCGAAATGTCACGTACTTGGGGTCGATATCAACGCTAGCCACCAGGCAGTACGGGTGTAACGACACGGGGTAAAAATCTTTGCCGATTCTCAGTCCTTCCACTATTCCAATAATTTCACCACGCAGCGCGAAAGGTTTTACCCAGCCGAGTGCTATTCCCTTCTGATGGAAGCACTCTTCATCTGAGACACGCGGTGATTGTGATAAGTTATCTGAGCAGTGATCGCCGCTACGCTGATCAAAAGAATGAACTTATCCAACGGGTTCCACATTTGGTGTATGGTTCCTACTGGTTAGGCGAAAAAATGAGTACTGATGCTTGGATTTTTTCGAAGAGTTGTGTAAGTTGTATTCCTCGTTACTGGTAGAAGTCACGAGGGAATAATTATGCTACGAAGAAAGTGCTATTGAACAGGAGTAATGCATGAGTCACTTCAATTTTCAAGGTGCTCGTAACTTTAGGAAATTAACATTAAATCTCATGGGTCATCAGCTGCACGTTTGAAGCAAATATCACGTGGGTAGCTTCGTCTCTGACATAGTAGACAGGTTGTAGATCGTTTAGCACGAATTGGATGCACTGACTTCTGGATCAAAGTTTAATAAAGCCTTCTGACAAAAACATTAAGTTTTTGTCATCGATTGTCCAGAGTCAAAAACAATTAGATTCTAAAGGACAACGATAAATGCTGGCCGAGCTCTGTCCAGGAGCCTGTTGATTCGAATCAGGATGTTCCTTCTTCTTCTTCTTGGCCTGCTCAAGATTGAGCACGTCGCGTCGAAATGGCCAGGTCTCCAATCAGTTTTCAGGAAACTCGATCTAGGGCTGCAGTCCTCCATCCTCGGCTGCATCCGATCTACGGACAGGTTAGACTCCATTTGATTCTCTACGCCTCGTGCCGAACCTGTCGCTGACGAGCACTTTCTTGGTGGGGCATGAGTCCGGCATCCTCTTCACGTGCCCCAGACAACGTATCCTTCCGGCTTTGACTACCGTCAGGATATCAGCACCGCCAAACAGCACAGCTCGCTCGTGGTTCATTCGTGCGTGGTCCAAATCGTACATTTCGTGTGTAGTTGGAGTCTTCTAGATCGCAGGAGTTTGTGGAGTCCGTAGTAAGCACGATTCCCTTGAACAATGCTTCTTCGGATTTCGCTGCTTACGTTGTTGTCCGAAGTTACGATCGTACCAAGGTAGCAGAACTCCTCTACTACCTCGAGATCTTCCCCATCAACTGATACTCTGCTTCCGAGTCGGGCTCTATCACGGTTAGAGCCTCCGGCAAGCAGGTATTTAGTCTTCGTCACATTGATGCTCAATCCAATTCTATTAGCCTTGCGTTAACTAATGCAAGGATGTTCTTTACTATCTCCAAATTCTTGACTTTAGGATAATACTCACTACCAAAACAAATCTTGAATTACATTTACTGCGATATTATCGTGCGTAGGGAATCTTTTATTGCCTTTATAGTAGTAAAAGTCTTTGCTGCAATGTTGGACAAAGATAATGCTTAAAATGGTGTGTGCAGCAATGATTTAAAAATTATTATTTTCCGTAATTGATAGTTTAGATTATCAGTTAACGACTGAATGCAATTATGAGTTTGATTAAAAATTACTTCAAATGGACTAACAAATTCTACGTGAACAGAGAAGTTAGTACGCTATAAGTGAGATGAAGTGATCGCGTTGGCCTCCGGCATCGCAAAAACCACCAACATGCCTAATAATTAGCAGAAATGTTGATAATGACGAGGAAATCGTGCTCCAATAGCAAATGAAGGAAAAAAAAATTGGTCTGGTCGCAATTGTCATCATTCAGTTATTCTACCGAGGAATATTGAAGTGTCGAAGCAACGATAGATCCTACGATTTCAATTGACAGTACAGCAAAACATGTCGTCACATCAATATCTTCTTGTGTATTTTGCCGTGTGATAGGCTTCGAAACATTAAGACAAAGTAAAAACCCCGGCAATTGCATGGGTGGCAATTGACTCTCAGTGCTTCGTTTCAGCGCGATACTTGAACTTGAACTACATTGTTTAATTCGATTATTGACCATATCAATTTATGTGCAGATAATGCGTGAAACAATGTGAACGAGGCTAACGCACCAATCAACCAGCAATGAGGATGAATTTTTGGTGCCATTCCTCGTCTATGCTGTCCTTTCCAGTAGAGCCGATACAGAACCGGCGAGATTCGGTTTGCCGCCAGCTTCTGTCTTGATTGACCGGTAATGTACGACGGATGAAAGGAGTAAGGTTGTGGCAGGTCGCCTTTTTCCCTCACATACAACAAGATTGTCCTGCAGGGAGCGGTTTTGCACGACACATCCCTTTCAATTTCTAACACGATAAAATAGTTCGTCGTGCAGCCATAAAACGTAGTCGTCTCATTCACCCTCTCAACGGAAAAGTCCATCTCCTGAATCCGATGGTTTAGCTGTAGCGTTGGTTCACTTCTGGATGCACACCATTCGAATGTGAAGTTAACCTGAGACTCGGTAATAATAACACAAGCTATCAAACAGTTACCATCCGACAATAGTGGAAAGTGTTGGGTGAAGGAAGCGTCATATCCTTCGCGAACACCGACCGTACCACCGCATACGGAAAAGGGCTCTATCCACTTGATTGCAATGCCACTCTGCTTGGGGCACTGGGTTACGCGAGACGTGGCGACGCTCAAACCAAGGTACATCAAAAGGACAACGCCGGCTATCAGCACCATAGTGCACCTACTGATGGGTAGATTATTACACTCCGAAGGGCTGCTTGCGTTCTGCGGTTTGGACCATGTTGATTATGAATCGATTGCACAACGGGTGGGAATTGGTGTAATTACCTTCGGGTGCTATGATGCAACTGGAATTCCGTTTTCTTAGGTTTATGGTAAGCGTAGAACGATTACCTTTTGGTAATGCTTCTATTGTATCGATCAACAGAAGGTGAAGATGCGAATGACTAACTTGTGGTGATAGTCATTCTCATCTTCAAGGAAAAGTCATTCAGTCAAGGAAAATGAGGTGGAAATTAAGTCCAGCTCCTTAACCGTCCGGTAACATCACATCTGATAAAGAGATGGAAATCGAGTAATGATTTCCATACTTTATCACCAATATGACACATTTTTTGTTTTAAAGTAAGCAACTGTGAGGTATTTTAATTTCAAAGCAAAGCCTACATTTTTTATTTATTTCTCATGTTTCCAGACCTTTTGTCCTCGTGGTTTTTCGTCTAACACCAGTGATAATCATAACAACCTAACAATGGGCATACTCTAGAAAACAAGTTACTACAATTAAGCGTCGAAACCCTCCTGCATGGAGTACTACGCACATCAGCGCATCGGCAGGTTTCGGATCAGGTCGAGGAGAGGTTTAGTTGGGTCGCATCGGCTGCCGGGTCCGCTTAACGGGCCCAGTGTCGCGATGAATCCCACATACCCCATCTTGAGGGTTGGACTGTAGCCGCAGATCACCTTCCGAGATGGGGAACTTTTGAAGGTTTCCTCCCAGTTAACAAAAAAAAAAAAAACGTCGAAACCATAAAATCTAAATTATTTTTCAGGATGATTCTTGTGATTTGTTTTATTCAAAGTAGCTTCTACAACATTTAAAAGTCTTGGATCTGCCACAATCCATAATTCCTTGCCTTGATAGTACTCGCAATTAAGTAATAAATCCTGCGGACGAGCAGACGATCTGGACTGGATCCGATACTCGCTTTGTCAACTTCCATAACGCTTAGGGATTTTAACTGCATTCCTACCTTTTGAAAACCAGCGTCGCAGTCGCATTACCACCGGACCGCTCCTTTTTATGGACATATTTACTGCAAATACTCAATCACAAGAAGAAAGAAAAAACAAAGTCTTTTCAAGTCATCGATTAAAACAAAAATCTAATGTTTAAACAGTTTCTGTTCAACTTAAAACACCGAATATTGAGAATATTGACCTGCAAAAGATCCTTTTGTGTATGCCTAGAAGATTGTTTATATTCTGAAAAATTTGTACATTCCGGATCCCGGGCCTAAGCGCTATGAGCGGGCTTAATCAGCTAAAATGTAATTTCTCCATCGTGCTCTTTAAAAAAAATTTAATAGCAATCACGATACAAGTTCTAATCAATAAAACTATGTAACCGGATTTCTACAGCTACAACTTATGCCCAGTCATTTTGGGAGATTAAATTGTCATAATCAAGCGTCCGAAAGTCTTGGCATCAACCGATAAAGCCTCTCCCTCCAACTAGCTTCAATCACTCTCAGGAAGATCTACAGCTGATCTGTCCGTAAGCTATGCATCGAATCTGAAGCTGACACACACCACGCAACACGGATTAGAAGTCCCCGTTCGTGAAGGAAGTTTCCCCTATTGCCTGCCTGCCTGCTGGCAGGCATGTTTAGAATGTCCGAGCAGGCAGACCAGACAGGCAGCAAATGCTACCGAGAACGGATTAAATCATAACACGGAACGAAATTTCCCCGAATGGCCATTAAAACCCTTCTGTTCCACAGCCGCTGGCTGCCCGTAACAATGTACGATTGCCATAAAGTATTTATTTATGTTTTCTCTACGTTTTATTGTTTCGGTTTGACATTCCCGTGTTTCACTGGTGGTAAATTGGAAATGGAAGAAAATTCCCCTAGCGAAATAAAAAAAAAAAACGCACACAATAAAAAACACTTTGTATACGGAATGGAATGGAAAACAAGGAGAGAGAAAAACAATAAACCAACACGTCCACTACACCATGTGCGACAACATCAGTGACGATTGCTTTTACAGTATATGGCTGTTCGATGTTGTGCGCTATGCGATGAAGAAAATAAAATGCCGAAAGAAATAAACAAAACGCCACAGAATGGCATTTTTCGTTCAGCGTGAACGTTACCGATTTGGGGATGTTTTGATGTGAATTGTTTGAGCGTAATTTTCGTTTGGAGAACTCGCTCACTCATCAATCAGACGAAACAGCGAGCTAGGATTCCCGGCGGATGCCCGGGGACGGTTTGCGTATAAAAATGTAATGATCCGAGAGAGGCAATTAAAGTTGTAAAAATTAGAGAACCATAAAACATCCCCTAGAGATGCACATTCCCATTGTATCCGTTGTATCCTACCGTGCTAGGCGTGCCACGAAGCGTAAAAGGTTGCGACGAGGTCGGATTCCGTAAATTCTCCTGGCCGTTCCAGTCCGTTCCACGCATCACTTCTTCACCCAGATAAGATCGGCCGCAGCATCCAACCCGGGAGCGGGTGAAGTGGCCAGAAAAGGGAAATTTATCACAATGCCCTTTGCACACACACACACACGCGCGCAGATAGTGCGCAACGACAGCCGTTGGATAGCTGTTAAAATTATTCCACTTTACCATCATCTCTTTAGTCGGCACGCTATCGGCTTTCTTTCTGACTTTGCCTCTAGCCCTAGACCCGGCGGCAGCAGCAACAGCAATCTATGGAAAGAACCCGACCGACCGAGGACGATTTTTATGACATCCCGAACACTCCGCATGCACTGGGTACGAAATGGGCCGTAAATAATCGGAGAACAAAAAGGGAGTTAATTAAATATAAAAACTTACCAAGGCCGGGATCGGACGGTGTGGCGAAGACTTTTGCCATTCGTGGAATACTAGCGAATGTGGCGTGGCTAACTCGAGCGAGAACGAGCCGTTTTTCCCAAACGCCAAGAATCGTTTCATTCTCGAAGGGCCTGTTTATGGGAGGAAGATACCGGGAACACAAATGGAAGTGAAGAAGGGCGAGAAAAATATCAAATTTACGAAACGATGCCAACACGCGGACACGCAATCGGTTGCCTTCATCGCTTCGAATCGTCACACGTCATTTTTATCCTATCCGATTAAAAAAAAAAAGGAGAAACGGTTTTACATTCACGCACTTCGTAGAAGGACTCTTGAGAAGTATAAAGTCACCCGGTGCTGTTGAGTTGTTGCGGGGCCAAGTATGTAAATCACATCGGACTTAGATGGCCGCCTTCTGTCTGTAGGTCCTGTATGGAGAGATTGACTAGTTGATGTAGTTAAGAGTTTCCAGTTGAGCATGGAAGTGTCATATTAATGGAAATCAAGAGAAACGAAGCAGCGCAGTATGAACACAGTGATGATAAAGTTTATGTCTCTATGTACGATATTATGACTGTAATTAATGGCACATGTCACATGTTAGGTTCTTACGTATACGTGTACGATTCCCTACGAATATTGTAACCTTTATCCTAGCTTCAGTGGGAAGACGACAAGTAGAGTTAACTGTGTGGATTGTGTGACTCTCTTTACCGGTTTTCTGGTTTATTTAACATAGTATAGGAGTGATTTTAATCGTTGAAGACACGACGTCTTTCGAAAATAGCTCACTTCGCGTGGTTTAACTAATACGTAGTTTAACTAATACACTGTAATGGATCTTGGATCACGGATTTCACGCCCAATACCACGAATGACGTTGTAGTCTCTAGAAACTCTTATAAACTCACGGACACGTAATAGGTTATCTCGAACTCGAACTATATACGAACTCGCTGTGCTCCCCGGACGCCTCGTGCTGAACTGGGGGTCGCTGACGAATACCTTCTTGACGAGGCATGAGTCCGGGATCCGCATAACATGCCCCAGCCATCGTATCCTGCCGGTCTTTGCTACCGTCAGGATGTCCGGATCTCAGTATAGCTCAGCAAGCTCATGGTTCATCCTTCTTCTCCACACTCCATGCTCGAACACACCGCCAAAGATGGTCCGGAGGATGCGACGCTCAAACACGCCAAGAGCGTTTGCATTCTCCGCTCGGATGGTCCAAGACTCGTGGCCATATAGGACCACCGGGTGAATCAGTGTGCGATATATCTCACATTTCGTGCGGTCTCGAAGTCTTCTGGATTATATCAGACGGTGAAGACCGTAGTAGGCACGATTCCCCTGACCATTGTGTCTTCGGATTTCGCTGCTGATATCGTAATCCGAAGTTACGATTGTACCAAGGTAGAAAAACTCCTCTACTACCTCCAAGTTGTCGCCGTCGACTAACACACTGCTTCCCACTCGGGCTCTATAACGTTCAGAGCCTCCGGCAAGCAGGTATTTTGTCTTCGTAGCATTGATCATTGCTGCTTCACGTTTCAGTTGATTGTACGCCACACACCTTCGATGTTGTCTTGCCAACGATGTCAAGGTCATCCGCGAAGCCAAGAAATTGAAGAGACCGGTAGAGAATCCCTTGAAGTCAATAAACAGCACTCTCTTCACTTCTGGAGGATCTGCCGAAGAGTGAAGTTTTGGTTGGTGGTGGATTTACCTCCAATAAACCCAGCTTGAATTTATTCGTTGGCAGCTACCAACGAAATCTGTAGCAAGGGTGACGAGTCTGCAAAACAAGATCTGGGACAGGGTCTTATAGGCGGCATTAAGGACTGAAATGGCACGATAGTTCGAGCATTACAGTCTGTCGTCCTTTTTGTAGACTGGGTGAATGACGCCCAGTTTCCACTCCTTCGGCAATTCTTCCTGTTCCCAGATTCTCGTGATCAGCTTGTGCATTTCGACGGTAAGTTTCTCCGGTCCCATCTTGAAGAGCTCGGCCACCAGTCCATCACTACCAGCAGCCTTGTTGCTTTTAAGCTGCTTGATGGCGTTGGCAACCTCATCCAGAGATTCACCCTATTCAACCTCACTTCGTCCTCTGCACTGTCACTGATGTTGTTGCTGCTGTGTTGCTGCTGCTGTTGGCTCGTCCTGCTACTTGCACCAACTTCTCCTGTCGCTTCCTCGTTTAGCAGTTCCAACTTTCGATCATCTTCCGCTCGTCTGTCAGGAGGTTTCCGTCTGCGTACCGGCATATCGCGGTTTTAGGAGCAAATCCACTTCGTGTCTCTTTCAACCTCCTGTAAAGCGGGCGTTCCCCGACTGAGAGAGCTGCTCCAGCAGTTTTTCATGACGGAGTCGACGCTGCCTATACGATGAAGATGTGCATTCGACATAGGTCTATACATACTGGCACCTCGCGAAACCGGGTGCGTTGTCATCCCTGTGTTGTGATAGACTGCAGAAACCTCCCGAGTTTATCCATGCTTTGCTCGCACGTTATGCAAAGCCCTGATTGAATTTAACGAGAATAGAACATATTTATCCAGATCTGTGGTTCTGTGTCTATGATTAGTAACGATAGGATTTTAAAAGGAATATATAGCATTTAGTCGCAGTACGCACACAAGAATCAGAGAACATCAGCATCTAATTTGAACTGATGTTTATTATCGTTCCAAGGAGTAGAAATGGACACATTAATGATTGATGTAAATCCATTGAATTTGTAACATAAATCAACCCGTTTTCATTTCCTATGCGAATCCCTTAAATGTTTTATTATTGCACAGTAGAGTAGAAAATCGTACAAAAGCTATTACATTAACCTGATTGTAGCTTACATTTTCATGCGAACGATCGTTATTAGAATAAATTCATCACTCCATTTCGTTCCGTTTAATTATTACCTATCGGTTTATGTTCTTTTGCACACTCGCGTCACAGCACACGTTATGTACGTTATGATACTCGTGAATGTTTTTAAAATGGAACACCGGAAATCAAAGTCAGAAACGAACGAACTACGAGGAAAACTGTTCCACTACGCGCTCACCTTACTGTACCGTACCCTCATAGCTTTAGGGGATGTATCAATTTTCCTCGACCGTTGCTCGTAGAGGGTACAGGTACAGGAGTGGTTGCGTGTAAATATTTGATTATCGTCATTAAATTCCCTAGTCCGTGGTCCCATCTGTTTGGGATCGGTTTGGCACGGAAGTGAAACGAAGCGCAACCGTTACCCTGGCAGGATGATGATGATGAGGAATAGGGCAGTTGGGCAAGAAAGTGCTTATCCTTCCGTCTTGCCAAGCAGGGGTCTAGTGGGTAGTGTTTGCAGTGTTTTGGAGAAATTCGTCCAACCGTCGGTCCAACCGACCGGTTTGGTGAGTGAAAGCGATAATCCCCGGATGTTTGCCACACATCACAAATGATGCCGCAGCAGGATCTTTACGAAGGGGAAACTTCATCTCTGGATCTTCGAACAAGAGGTGTCCGTTAATGAATTTAAAATCACTTGCCAAATCCCTTTCGACCAAGCACAATCAGCTTTAATACGCCATCATCAGGGCACGGTTTAGGCAGCGGGAGAAATAAAGGATAAATCTTCAGGGTTTTTTTGCGTCCCTTAGCGACCACAAAAGTCGCCATCTTGCTGCTGCTGCTGCTGGGAATTCAATCGTCCAGTTCGATAATCCAGTACCATTCCAGACCCCTGTGTGCAGAGTCCTCAGGGCGCAGACCCTCGATTGCGGAGATAGCTGTCAAAAATATTGAGCACGCGATTACAGAAAAGATCCTCCTGCGTGTGTTTCGTGTGTCAGCAATTAAGTTTGCCCTCGTTCGGCAAAAACTGGCATGTCCTGCCTGTACCCTGCTGGTGTCAACCAATAATCCAAAGGGAACCAACAAACAGGCAGCACCAAATCGACATAATGATGACGATGCCGTTGACGACGATGATGATGATGCGGTGGCATTTAAATTGTTTTAATATATGCACCCTTTCTCGTGGCAAAAAAAAAAAAAAAAAAACACTGTACGATGGGAAACGGAATGGATGGATTGTGCCCGACGGCTCGGCGGACATGGGATCGGCCGCAGTCGGATGTACGAAATTATGGATTCAAATCGCTCGCTGCAGCCTGTGCGGTGCACAGTTTCGTTTTGGGTGTGCTGTGCCGAGGTGGGGGGAAAAAACAGGGAGTGGGAATTAATCATGAGCGCGTGAGGGATTTTCCTGATTTTCCATTCCGACCGACCGGTAATTGATACTGACAGGAAGCCGTTGCAATGGGTGTGTTGGAGATCCCGTGGGGTTTCGGGATGTACATCTTCCCAAAACGAAGTCGAGCATGAGGGTTCCCCACCCTAGCGATCATTTTGCTTGGCGGGTTCATTTCCGGTGTTTATTTGTTCCGCGGTGTACGAGGGATTGGATTCATTCATGCCACTTTGCACTGCATGGGTCTGGCCGATGATGTTGTATGTGTGTGTGTGTTGGTGCATTCTTTTTTTGAATGTTGTGATTTTATTATATCTTCAAAGTTTACCAAGCGGCAAACCGCAACCGTTCGGGGCAAAATTTAAATGCCGTTCGATGAAAATGCATGTCGAAAATGCAAATCGGGCTTGGGTGCGGAACACAAATGCGAAATGCATTGTCAGTGATTGTGCATGATAAGCTAATTTTGATTGCGGTGTAATGAGTTTTGAAGTCGAACTGAAATTATGGTCTTGGCATGATGAGGCAAATTTTAGCAAAAGAAAAAGTTGAACGACGGTTTGTGGTTTAAATTTCTCAGATTTTCATTTCCTACATTTGACGAAGAATTAGCATTTAAACAGCATTGTCACGGTACGATGACAACATTGGAACAATTTTTCTTAAGTTTTTAACAGTCTTAAGTCTTCAACAACAAAGCAAAACAAAATTGACAATTTTTAAATTCTCTCTCGTATTGCTTCTTCTTATTGGCTTAACGACCTCTAAAGGTCATGCCGGCCATCGAAATGGCTTTCTAGACTGCCGCGATACCACGTAGTTGGTTATTAGTCAGTCCTCACTACGGGGGGACGGTCCGGATGGGATTTGAATCCCGGTCTTGCCGTTTGAAGACCGGCGTCGCTGTCGCCTACACCAGCGGGCCGTTCTTAAAACGAATTGCTTACAATAAAGGAATAGCAGATTCATTAAAACACAGGTGACTGTTATCAAAACAATTGAAAAATTGCAACAACTAGCACATTTTCATTTATGTGCCGAACTAAGCAGTTGGGAATACTGAGGCATTATGGAAAGAGTGGACCTGGCATCGGTATATAACTGCTTTATGTTTTACAACATTTTATTGGATAAAGACGAATACATCTATTGAGAGACTGATTCTGATCAGCATTCAGTGTTGTAACGCTCTTAAAATGTAGGAGTCTGTGACAAGGAAATCCTAGGCTTTATCTCCCAGCGACCTTGTCGTCTTGAATTTTCGCATCAGTAGTTAGAGTGTTGTTCCAGACAAAACTCTCTTTTCGTGTCTGAGACAAAGTTGTCAATGTGACAATCAGTCAGAAAGAGAAGCTGGTGACGCTTGTAAAAAATATCGCCCCAACATACTCTCAAATGACATCAGCAGCGGCCGAGAAATTTTTTACTTGGACCAACCTATACCAAAAGAAATAGCCTAATCCCGCATGAAGCCTGCGATGGAGAAGCAACAAATCTTAAAGCCACACTAAAAGGTGAAAAATGTGAACGCTTAAATTGTTGCTAACATTAGCTTTTCTAAATTTCAAGCTAATATAGTTTCAGCACAGGATTTTTGTAGAATGCTTCAATGAAGAACTCGAGTAAAATAAAATCCATTTAGATTGTTATTTTTGTTGTGTTGTTTTCATTGTCAACTAACATCAAACTAGCCCGGGATAAGGCAAAGAATAAGGAGGAAATGCCTTATAAATCTGTAAAAATATAAGCAACACAAGCGGTGTTGACAATACAGCATTGGACCGTAATAATCAATTATGAATAAATAAATAAATAAAATCAAACTAACCAACAATCAAACTGCGATTCCTTTTGATATATGTTGGACTGCGATGAACAATCAAAATATATTAAGAGCTTTATTCTCAATGTGTAAAAAAAGTATTTTATTTATTTTTAATGCTGAGCAGTGGCCAAACAAATTAATTTCTAAACACCAAACAGTCAATGCACTTTGAAATCTACCAGGGGTTTCGTCTTTAAGCTCTAGTGTTATGTTTGTTGTACAAATTAAGAAAGATATTTCATGTTCAGTGACAATGGCGACCCATCAAATCCCATCCGGACCGAACGATTCCCCCGTGTAGGAGGACTAACTATCCAACTACGTGGCATCAGCAAGCTTAAAATAAGCCATTCGATGGCTGGCACTGATCTAGTAGGCCGTAATGCCAAGAAGAAGATTTCTTGTAGGCGGTTTTGCTGATGATAAGGATTCAAATTTTACAAATTTATTCCTTGTTTTTTTTTAGTTTATATTTAATATTCAATTTATAATTTTTTCTCGTACTTGTTTTACTAATACCGGAATGAAATTCTCTCTTAACTTAATCATCTCTTCTTGTCTTTAATACTTCTGGACTAAACCAGCCTTCGAATGACTTACAAGAATTTTTGATACAATGTAGTTTTCTACTTCTTCTATTTCTACACGCCGGCTGTCCAATGTAATATTAGAATTGCTGATACCTCATAGTTGAATAGTCAGTCCTCACTATTTTTACCGTATGGAGAAAGACACCGTTGACTTGTCCACCACCGGAACGCCACTAATTTAAGCATATTTCACAATGTTGTTCGAAATAACTTATCTTGGTTTTGGTATGGCGTAGGCATTATTATGTTTTTAACTCTGATCAGAAACGATCTGGCCTATGCACATATCGGTAAGAATTATTGTAATAATATGTGTGCTCAAAGATTTTATAAAGAAGTATTTTTCCTGGAAAATTCATACTCTGAAAGTCGTTAGTGGATCCTCGAATAAACATGATTTTTAACGAAGTTTTTAGTGTGCAGTGTTTAGTTTTTGGATTGATACACAATAAACTTCAAATGAAAAAATGTTCCATATTGAACTTTGTCAATTTTATAACGTAAATCAGCTTTAAACCCTCAAGTTCTTTCACTATACTTATACTTCTCTTAGGGAAAAAATCAGTGCAAATGTTGCCTGTTATGAAAATAATAATCACCTCATGGGTGAGATGAAAGCGCAAAGGAACCAAATTTGCACAGAATCACACAAATCTTGTTCTTTTGTCATATTGCAAGGATTCCGTTTCGTTCATTCAATCGAAACAATGATTTACGAGCATAAATCAGTATGCCACAGAATCTGGCGAGAAAATTAATTCACTTCACTTCCACAGTTGTTCACGCTGGGAAACGTTTCCTTTTTACCAAATACATATACAATTTATGTTTCCTCTTCTGGGCATTTTTTCTCTCTGCAACCATCTAGCATTAGTGATGCATGCGTACGTGGTCCACAAAAAAAAACATCAAATACCCTCTCAAGCACACATACACACACGCACACACTCAATTAAGACCATTACCGAGGACCGAGATCCGCAATGCAAAAGCAACATTCATTTAATGCCATGACAGATACTAGGATTTTGTATTGAAATTCGTTCCCATTCTTTTCGCCGGCTTACGGATCGCTTGCTCGCTTGCTTTTGAATTGCAAATTTTGCCAGGCGTTGTGCATTGGCGAGAAGGTTCGCCTCGCGAACCCTGGGCATACACACCGCATTCAACCTAGGCAGCATAGCACTCACTGTACCATGCCCCATGCATGTCTGCATTTGATCCGCACGGCCCGTCAGTGCACGCTTGATGCATATTAAATATAATCTGTGCCACTCGAGCCCCGGCGGGAAACGGGTTCGTCCGCATGGCCGTTTCGCCGCAAGTATGGCTTCTCCCCGACCGGGTACGAATGTCCTCGGGGAGTTTGCTGGCTCCGGGTGGTTGGAGGGTTTCCTATCTGTCGTGTCGAGGTTTGGCTCAACCGTTCCCTATCTGGTCTGCCTGTCCGCTTCATGTGTGTGTGTCTGGTGTGGCGGAGACGGCATAACATCAGCGCTGAAAACTGATTAGACACGATTGAATTTTAGTTCTCCTTCTCGTGGCTCGGTTCGAGGTTTGGCTCGAGATGTCATTCAACGAGAAGAACATCCGGTGTGGCGGTTAAAGGATCTTTCGATCGAACCTTGTGACCTACATCCCAATAATGGTGACAGTCAAACAAAGCACCGATAAATGCACCCACTTGGTACGTGTTATTAGTCCTTGCCCGAGCCCATGGAGAAACCCGTGGCTTTTATTCTCGCCTATCTCGAACCACGAACCAGTGAAAACTAATCCACCGATCGGGTCTACATCCAGCGATTTTCACCCTGCCAAGATTGTTTCCGGTTTATCGAATCTAGAAAGAGGCCACTTTGTCTGACACTCACTTTACACGGTTTGTATCTGTATCCGCCTTTGCGCTAGATACTTGACCACGGGCAAACGTAATGCACGTAACGATGTCGTTACTGTCGCCGGAGGGGGTTGCCAGTCTCGCGCGAAGTAATTTAAAACCCTCGTACAACCATCGCTCGGCTCAATCTTTCGTGCCGCACCATCCACCGCATCCAGGAGCGCACGGTCGAGCGGTTCTAAATGAAGCGGCTCGAATGCCCATGCGAGAGGTTCGGTTCGCTGTTCCATTGCAGATGAAACGGGAAACGGGCCAGATTTGGATCGATGAGTCCGCAGGTCTGTGAAATCCTCGAGCTCCTCCCTGGGCCAGTAGGTGATCCGGGAGGTCTGCGTTCGGGGTTTGCTTTGATGGAAATATGAACCATTAACCACACGGTCGGCTTGGTCGGCACCGGTTGGATGGGTTTCGGATGGGACTAAAGTTCAGACGGAAAAATCCAACCCCTAAGAAAGAAACGCAGCAGGAACAACCGAGTGAGGAACAACAACAAAAACGTAACGACTCTCATATACGCCATCGGACACAGACATGAAATTGAATTCGACCAAAGATCTGTTCCGCGGCATAGAGAGTCAAACGGACCGCACCGGAATAATCGCTACCGTGTTGGGCTCAGTGTGATTGAACCTATCGGGAACGGGAAGCAGGATTTATGGCAGAAGCAGACATTCAAAGGCAATCGCTCCTGGCGGATGAGGTTGGGTGTGAGGGAACGGCAAGAACATTTTGTTTTCTGAACAGTGGTTGTAAAACTTGAAGTTAAAGTTCATCCTGGGCATCTCATTTCCATTATATAATTGCAGAGGCAAACTGTGCTTCTTCCCGTCTTTCGGAAGTAGTCCTTATTACGTGTTTTTAGATTTATTAGTAAACAGTACATTACCGACCTAGTGGTGAATTCGTCCATATGTCGGCGTTAGATTTGATTTTTGCGGTTCGTTGTCTTAACGGTTGCTTTGTTCTTTCGCACAGCTGATGCCTCATTGAGTACTTTTTCTTCTTCTGGCTCAGCAGCCTCCAGAATTCTCACTTTCTTGACTTAAGTTTCTTTAAATTACTTCCTGACCATCGTACTTTTATCATAGAACCATCATCTATCATCTTCTCAAATCGCTATGTTGAATAACAATAAAAACAACTCGAATAGTTTCATAGAATTAATAGACTCTGATTGAGGTTGGTAGGAAATCGAGAACCAAACCACAATTGCCTTGTTTTGTGTGAAAAAGCGTTACAGCTGAGTGACAATTGATGATCGACTTGTGAATCGTAAGACCTCTAAAGATGGATGGAAGATTCATTCTTCGTCTTCCTCTTAATGGCTTACCGATCTTCTAAGATCACTCCAACCATCAAAATGGCTTACTAGACTTGCCGATACCACGCAGTTGGATAATCAGTCCGTCACACACACTACGAATGGACGGGTTCGGATGGGATTTGAACTTCGTTCCTGCCATATAAAGACCGGTTCAGCTGTCGCCTACACTACCGGGTCGCTTACACTGCCGCCCTTGTATTCATCAGTATGTTCATGAATAATTATTTCTAGTTTTGTGGACTTTTTTTTTCGTTTATTTATAGAGGCTATGAGTCCTACAGACTACGTTCGCCTCTCTACTGTATAAAAAAAATTGTTTAATCTAATACAAAACTATCGTATATGTGGCTTAAATATTATGGAAAACTATTCCGATTATGGCATACGGTATCGGATAAGTTTAAACTATTGCTTAAATTGATTTGTATAAATTACTGATGCGTAAAAATAGAATTAGGCCGTTCTGCTGGAGTTTGTCGGGTGATAGGATTGCGTGTAATCTGTGTCTAGTTGGCAGATGGCTCGGTGTGTCGTGTATCCATGGCAATCGGTGAGGATGTGGCGGACGGTGATCTCAACACCACAGAAACTGCAGAGTGAAGGACTGGATTTTTCTAGGAGGTAGGAGTGCGTAAGGCGGATATGACCTGTACGAAGGCGGGAAAGGACTCGTTGGATATGGCTGGATTCGGTATCTTCCCATGAAGAGGTGTTGTGCTTGATAGAACGAAGTTTGTTGCTGAGGTCTACGTTGTGCCATGTGGAGTTCCAGTGTTGGGAGATGATGGTGTTGGTGAAGTGGATGGCATCACGGCGTGAAAGGGTGTTGTATAGTTCGTCAGGACGGAGCCAACCATTGTTGGCAAGTTGGTCGGCTTTCTCGTTTCCGTTGATTCCGGAATGACCCGGAATCCAACAGAAAACGATTGTTGGGGATGCAGGTATGGAGTCTAGGAGCTGGATGTGGGGGTCTTTGGAGTTGCCGTGTTCCAAGGCAGTCAGAACACTGGCACTGTCGCTGAAGATGGCGTTCGGTCGGTCAGTCTGTAGTCCTTCGTCGGCGGCTAGTTGAAGTGCTATTGCTTCGGCGGAAAAGATGGGTTTGTGGACGAATGCGCTCATCATTAAATACAAAATAACAACTACAACCTCTCTCTACAACTACAATATTTTTTTAATTCAGTGCATTAATTCATGAGACTATGATATAATCTTAACTTATACTGTTAACATGGAGGAACCCTATTCATATTGAGTATTTATTTTTTTTTGAAATTACACCGGTTTTGAAGAGGAAAAAACTTATGATATTTTGTGATATTGGCTTACGCTTTTATAATGTTTATTCAATCGTCTATTACTCCCATAGTTCATTACCCCTGCTTCTAATCCTAGCGTCTTGTTTATACTATTCGCTCCTAGTGTCGTCAAGTATCGGTTTAATTCAATTATTATTATTCCATGCAAGTTTAATTCATTTGTTATTCCTGTAACTCCTTAATTGTATAAATAATTCCTTTACTAAATTCAGCAGTAAGCTCGTATCTAAATCGCTATTTAAGGATTCGCTTATACTACGAAATCTTTCGCATCTGCATCATTTGCACACTGTACAAAACGATATATTTCCTTAGTTTTCCAGCTTTTGTTAGGATTCTTGTTGCTGTGGCAAATTGTTAAAAATACTTCAATTCTTAAACGAATTTGTACTGGTAGAAACATCCTCTGAAGAACCTTAGGATCTTAGAAGGATCTTAGAAAAAGGCGTTAGTAAGAAACGTATATTGACTGTACTTAACTTCATTTCAACCTAACCTCAAACCGAAGTGATTCCACCCGGTTTTTCAAGTGTCCGAAACAGTGATAGATGTAAAACAAAAAAATGTTTATTGGAGAAGACGACAGGATCACGCTTAAAAAGGGGATCAAGCTTAAGATTTGATAAGATTTAACATTTACGGCAGTCAATACAAATTCAAAGTATGCATTTGAATTCTCAGAACAGCCCGGTGAAAAGATGAATAAATATTTCTTCTTCATTGGCATTACTACAACCGTGAGACTGACCCACCTTTCAAAGCTTTTCTTCGCTAAATTTTATCCATAACTGGACTATGTGATATGATGAAACAAAGCTAAAATTGATAAGAAAATAAGATATTGCTAATACAAGTTTTCGACAAAAAATTCTTCTTGTAATGCTACAAAAAAAAGCAATCCTCATAAATATTGAGAAAAATAGACCAAAGAAAATCCAAAGAAAAATTGTATCCGATTGCACGCAATGTATGGTTTAGTGCACTTCCTTCAAACAACATTAGCTTTATTGTTCACGCCTTGCATACATCCAGCAGATAAATTGAAGGATAAATATGAAGCGTACAATTCAATGGCCAGTTCTAAATCAACTTTCGCAGTTTACGATACCATTCGGCTCGTAAAAGCTCACACTTTTACCGTTTGCTAACCATAACCGACCTTGCCAGCGATGGATCAGTTGAACCAGTCAGTCAGGTAGAGTAGATTCTGCTCGTAGGCACGATTGGACATACCCCGGCTGCCCGCCGTCATGCATTACTCAATCAACAAATAAAAGCATCCATTCTCCGCACACTGGAAACAACTTTATAAGGGCTCATCAGCTTTACCGAAAGCACTCGGCTGGTGGAATAACATCAGCCCTGGGGACATTTTCTTCTCTGGCACACAATGGCATTGTTTGTTAGTTTTTCTCCCTTTTTTTGCAAAGGAGACGGCCGACCGACATTCATAAATCAATTTATGGTTAGATGAGATTGCACCTTTAAGCGTACAAGATTGCCGGCCAGAGTGCCTACCGTTGAAGACTGCGTAAACTTCGTTGCGGAGGTAAATCAGTCCCGAACGCGGGGCGCAGGCAATTGTCACTTTTTCTAACTGTTTCGTTTCCCTGTCGGTTACCTTAGCTCGGGGATCCGACGAGGACGGAAACCGGCTGGAGACATCGCGAACCGTGGTGATGCTTTTTCCTTTCTCCGTCCTCCTTCGGAATGGGTATGGAACTGCTGCGCATTTATTTTTATTGTTGTCGCAAATAATAATAATCGTACGAAACTGGCGGAACTGCGCGGAAACCGTCGTCGTCGTCGTCGTTATGCTGGGCCACAAACCGCGTGCGTCGTCGAATGGTTGTCATTCTTGTAACAAGAGAGGTTCGGTTTCGGTTTCACAACAGCAAAGAAGACATAGCCATTCTTCTAGACCATTTGCCCGAGCTGGCAGTAGACGCTGACATGGACATGGCGAGAGGGAAAAGTTTTTCGCGTGTCACGATGAGAAATAATGGTACAATAATAGCTCTTTACGCTTCCAGTAAAGCTCCGTGACGAATTCCCGTACGGCGGAGGCTCTTTTCCGTGTGTTCTTTATCGCAGTTCTAGTTTGCAGCCAAGACAAACTGTGCTATTGCGCTGTGGTGTATCTGCGGAAACGATGGCGATGGCGTGTTACGGTGGCTCCCTTTGTTTTGCTTTTCGCCCAGCCCTGGCTGGATCGACGAGGTCCCGAAGATAGCCAGAGATACGATGCTCGTGACGCGCATTAGTCCCCATGGTCTGTCGATACGGAACAAACAAACTAATAGCATCATTTTCTGTATGTCTCAAATGCAGGTGCAGCTGCTGCACCTCAATATCGCTTTGCTGCAGTTTGCAGCCAACTTTCAATCCGAGGGTGAACCAATCTATGGCATCAAAGCGTTTCTATGCTACAACAAACTAATCACTTTGTTTGCTACATTGTGCTTCACTTTATGTGTGTGTGTGTATGTGCGTGTGTATTTGCTGAACCAATGGGTCGTGTGTGGCCAAATCTGATGTGGTACAATGCTCACCGATTGTTCTAAATTGGAAGCTTCGAAACGGCTCGTCAGCCGTTCCGAATTCCGTCGACTGTTAGCCGATCATGCACACCCGGTACCACCGGAAGGCAATGTGTAAACCACCGACATAGCACAAAAAAGCCCCCTGACGAACCCAGAAGGCATGAAACTTTGTACCAGCTAGTGGCAGTGGAACAAGGGATGCTTGTCCTGATGCTTATGACCGGAGGAGGCATTGCAATCTCGGCAGCTTGAGCGTAGCAATAAACACATTTTCTCTATCCGTGACTTTGTTGCGCAGCGACCCGCCCATCCGTATTGTGGAAAATTGGTTTCGAAGTCATGTTCCGGTTTTTCTTTTCTTGCTTTTCTTAGACGCGATAATGGGAAGACAAATCTGTTGGAAAGAATTCTTAGCAGCGGTCTGCCGGCAAGACTTTTGGAAGGCGAATAAGGACACAAGCAAACACCAACCCGGCTACCGGAGAAGTGCCCAAGATCTCTATTTTGGGTGAGTGTTCTATCACACTGAAATGTGTCCGACACGGTTCGTAACTGAGCTGAGGGAAATTGTATTCCCCCCCCCCCCCCCCCATTGTATACCCACATCTCCGTACGAGCATCCAAATTCTCGATTTTCGGCGAGGAGTGAAACGTCCAATAAAGTCAGACACGGAGTGTAATGATTTCGGTTACGACCTTCGTGGGCGATGTCGAGTGGTTTTTTGTTTTTCGTCTTGATGAGTTGGACGCAACTTTTGCTCGGCGGAGTTTTATCGTTCCGGTTCCCTTTGGCAGCAGGACGTGATCGAAGTACCACACGCGAGCTCCTTGTGGAAATTTTCGGTGGACAAATGCCATTAGACGAATAATGATGTTGTGGGAAAGGAAACAGAAACCGTGGCGGAAACTTTCACCGCATTCGATGAGTAATATGATGCAATGCCACAAATGAAGCCATCTGATGAGGTAAATTACTGGCACATGAATAAACACTAGGCGTGCTTGGTCTAATCAGCTAAGTATAGTTATTGTTTCGAAAGCTGGATAATAGTTCTTCAAATTATATTGAACCAAGGTATGGGACATGCTTATCGATGTATAATTGAGCAAGAAACAAGCGATGAAGGCATAAAGTAATGTCCTGCTTATAATCTAAGTTTTAAGTAAAAGAAAATTCAAAAAAAACGAGTGTCTTCTTCTGCTTTTGCTGCAACCATTCAAAATCCCTACTCAAAAATTCCTTGACGGCTGTTTCTGACATTCTTTTTCTATTTCTTGACAGTATAAAAATTTAAAATGTGTTTTTCCGAAAGACGATTCCTGATTAGTGAAGGGTGCAAAAGTATTATGTAAAATTACACGCTCCGAAGTTGTCGCACTTCTAGACAACAAAAAACAGCGCAGTTTCCTCCAAAGCTGACATCAACGTCGGAACTAGCATGGTTAAAGTTAAGTTAAATATTTTGTTTCCTTTATAAAAGCTAAAAAACTTATCGCTGAGAGGCTCAAATAGATTTATTTTAACAATCTCTACGCAAACAATCAGGATCACAACTTTTCTTTTGATGCTATTTAATCTTATTTATTTATACTAAATTTTTACGGCTTACCACGATATTGTCAACGCTTTTCTTCAATCTGTTGGTTCGAAAAACACGATTATTAGCTGTTTTGTAAAGAAGAGAAAATATTTCCTTTTTTAGTAGTTTAATATTATGCTTTAGGGGTCATGCTTTACCCTTCTTATTGCTTGAGTTGATCAGACATTCGTTGTAATGTAAAAACGTGCTGCAAGCGAAATGATCGCTGATCGCTGACATTAGAGAAGATAATATTTCTTTACAGGGTTTCTGAGTAGAATTAGACAAGTGCGAGGCATTTCTAGACAACGCTCAAGTTGAACTGGACAACCGTCGCCCTTTCTCGAATGTGGTCAAGTTGAACTGGACAACCGCTATGTTGAAGTGGACAATCATCATGTAGAACTGGACAGTCATATTTGAAATGGTTGGTGAAACGGTTTGAAGCGTTTCGGAAACGCTTTTCAAATTTTAATATTAAAAAAATAATTCTAAATAATTCCCAAACGTACGTATACTTTCACACTGAATATAATTACGATCAGAATGCATGGTTTTCTTTTAAAAATGTGAGGTAGAAATATAATATTTGCAATGCCTGTTCAAAAATGAATCTTTTGACAGAAGATGAAAGAAGACCTTTCTGTTTATAATCACTGAATCGAGTTCTTGTAGCTGTTGTCATGGATATCTTACAGAATCAAAAATGCAAAATATGCATTTGTTTTACCACTTTCAAACATGTTCAAAGTACAAACTCTGTTAATGTTATTATTTAATGCATGTTATGCATGTAAATTACAAAAAAAGTACATTTAAACGGTTATTTTTCAAATATTTGCCAAGCGTTTAAGAAACGCTTCAAACCGTTTCACCTTTTCAAATATGACTGTCTAGTTGTACTTGACGATTGTTCACTTCAACCTAGCGTTTGTCCAGTTCAACTTGACCACTGTCAAGAAAGGGCGACGGTTGTCCAGTTCAACCTACCCGCTGTCCAGTTCATGTTGAGTGTTGTCTAGAAATGCCTCGCACTTGTCTAGTTCCACTCAGAAACCCTGCATCAACTGAAAATCCTAATGAAGTATTGTTATACATTTAATTTACACATTTTGATAATGATCTGTCGCTTATCAAGACTTTATTACCGTCAGTGAAGACTTAGCTGGAAAACTTATAAATAAACACAGTTTTCCCAGTCGCAGTTTTCACGGTCATTCATGACCCATGTGGTCATGTTTTCATTCATTCAAATTTCAGCTGGACGTGCATAATGCTCAAAAGTCTTAGAGCATAGAACTCAAGACAAAGTGTGGAACAAACTTTGTTGCTTGATATGGTCGATAAAGACCTGTTATGAGTTCGGGCTAAAGTTTTCTGAGAACGGGTGTTCATAGTTACGCAGTAATTACGCTGCTGCGACATAAGCATAACAAATGCAAAGCAATTGTTTACATTGGCGCATAAGATGACTAAACGGTTCCAAATTCGATGTCATAAGCCATACATTCAAATATTAACGAGACTTCTAAGAACTTCCTATAACTTTGTAGTTCCTGCAAACTACAGCTAATGGTACATTCGTTCAAATTTCCTACAATCAAACATGTTTTCGTCTGAATTTGCATATGCTTAGAGATGCTCTGTCGACGTAAAAATTGCTTCAGTACACAACTTCGAAGCGACAATTAATTTAATGGCCAAAATCAGTCCAATCCACATCTATGTCTTCGGAGCAATTCGAAATCTCGAACACTCCCCTTCTGTGTAAAACACTTTTACCGAAAACTAACTTAGATGAAAGGATGTTCTGATGTCCTGACAGCATGTACTTGCCGCATTAAGGATTTTCATGGAACGGATGGATACCATGTAAGGACGCAGTGGCTGACTTCATCTCGCATGAAAAATGCTCTCGCACAAGGGGTCACACTATGCAGGGGGCCACCCGAATATACAGCCCGGCAACCCGTACTCAAACATGCACATGCCTGACGCAGAGAAGGTTAAAGGCATTCGTCTCTCTTCTCACAGCAAATGCCGTACATTCACCCAGGGCTTGGTTGGTTTTCGGAATTGTTTTCGAGAATGTTTTCGATAGTTTCACGGCACCTTGCCCCATGGAAGCACACACAGACAAAGATACCACACTGGTGCAGCTGGTGATTTTTCAACATTTTCCCACGCGCAAACCGAATCTGACCGGCTCTCACCTGCCCGCCACCATCGTCACCGCGTCGGATCCTTAAAAAGGATCGCTCCGTGGGTCGTGCGTGGTGCATGGACATGAAAGGATGAAAAACTCCAAACACGAGCCAATCGGTACGGCAGCACGGAAACCGAGAAAGAAATAGGAAAGCGAAAAACAAAGCACAAACAAGCAGTTCAAACACATGATCGGGACATTGAGAAACGGAGAAAAAATTGCAAGCAAAACGAGAGAAAGAAGGCATTCGAGCAGGAACAAAAGCAAAATAAACTCCAACAAAAAACCCTCGCACATGCCGGTTTTCGTTTTGCACATGAAAGCATGGCTGAGCGATTGTCCTGGATCTAGGGGGACGGCGCAAGCACAACACGCTGCAAACCTCGGGTGAAAAACGGTCGACTTGTCCCGGCTGCTCGGCTAACACGTGTAGCACCCAACAAAACCGATCGAGAGCTGGTGAATCGAACGCAGCGCCTTGAACCTGCCCGTTCGTGTTTCGATTGCCCGGATTTGCTGGCAGGATTCTGCTTCGCCGTCTGCCGGGAATGAATGAAAGCAGCTCGGCAATCGGAAGCGAAGAGAACCCCTCAAAAAGGCAAAGCCACCTTGGATGGTGGGATGAGCACATAAATCACGGGCTAATCGGTTGAATGGATCGTTTTGGGCAGTTTCTCAGTTTTCCGGGATTCGTCGTCGTCCGTCCGTCCGTCGTTCGGGGTGAAGAAATCCGTTTATGTGTGTGTGTGTGTGTGTGGCTATGTAGGATAAAGTTGCAAGCGGTGATGCATAATCAAATTCTTATTCACGGTTGTGTAAGGAAGGCTAGAAGAGAGTGTTGGGAGTGGGCTGAAGGACTGGCTGTCTGAGATGCATGTTCATAGTGAAGAGTATAGATGAAATATGAGAAAACCCGGGTGTTGGAGTGAAGTGCAATGAGGACACACGTACAAAAAGGATCACACAAAAAATGGTTGCCAGAATATATTTGGAAGCTTTTTTCCTTGCAGTTTCGAAATCTAATATCGGATGATAAATCAAATAGCTATGCAATATTTAGTTCATATACGTAAAATGCTTTAAAACTTAAACGACAGCCAATAAATCAGTGATAATGTGCTAAAACTTATCAAATCATTAGTGTAGGTTAGTTTAGATTAATAAACTAATTTGTTATAGGACTTATAGGACTACTGTCAGACCCACTATTAGACTATTAGACTGTAATATGTGAACCCTAATAAACCATTTATGCAAGAAATAATTCTTCTATGGACATGTGAGAGATATACTGACAGAATTGTACCTACTTTAATAGGAAAAGCGTGTTGTGTTTGATATCTAAGGACACTTTCTGAATATTCTTGGATAGTGATGGAAGGCGTGTTACGAGCTAGTCGTTCTGACCTGTAGTCGACACTTTCTACACATAACCTCACCCACTAATCTAACCGTTAGTCAAATCCTTCGCTTTGTGTATAGATGATAGAGATGAGCGCAAAAATTATATTAGCAAATGTTGAATTTAGTTGGGAACGTCTTTAATTGTTGACGTGTAGCCACTAGTGATGAGAAAAACAGCTCCTAAGCCGGAGCCGGTTCCGACCGGCTCCAGAAAAATCGGCACCAGTTCCGTACCAACGGCCGGCCGGGCTCCGGAGCCGGCTCCGATCCTACGAGCCGGGTCCGCACTAACGGCTCCGAAGTCGGATTGTTGAACGTTCAGTTTTGATATAAAATATTTTCTCTCTTATGATCTTATATATGTACATTTTGCACTTTAAGACGACTTTTGTAGCCACGCTTTATTTTGACACGTAAATTGGTTATCGTACATTGAGCGTGGATCGTAATTATCTAATTCATAATATATTTGGATGAAAAAATATCACAAAATTAGTAAAATTAGACGATACATAGCATGTAATATCCAATATGAGCAGGGAAAACCCTTGTTATTATTATACAAAAATTGTAATTTATTTTCTTTGTTTAAATTACAATTTAGCATAAAAAAATCATTTTAATTCTTCTATTTGTTATCTTGTTTTGTCTTTGTTATCCAATGTGCAAAACATCCTGAGATTCAGCAAAAAAACTGCTGTATGTTGGTGTCTAAGTGTGCGTTTTGAATTTTGGCTGCGTTCTAGGCAGAAAGTAAAATCGATTTGACACATTTGACCATGGTCGGGAAAAATGAATTCAGATCGACCTATGTACTTTGCTATAAAGCTACAAAAAGCGTCCGGAAATATAAGCCACCTTTGATATTAGATATCTTTGATATCAAAGATGTCATCAAACTGACTCCTGAGCTGTTGGTTCGGAGCCTGTGCTGGAGCCGTTGATCCGGAGCTGGCTACGGAACCTTTGGTTTTCAGCCGGCCCTGGAGCCGTGGGTGCCACTAATGCTGAATGATCGTCTCATGGCCAGCAGCGTCTTAGAAATGGACCACGAATTTTGGATTATATCGTCCATCATGTCTAAATCATTCTTCTCCGTTTGCCGGAAGCTCCGATGCTCAGATTCAAGGTTTATTATAGTAAAGCTAGCATGATTGAACTACTCTTCGGTAGTTTCCGCGAAATTTGAAGAGTCGTTCCCCTTTTGGACGTTTTCATCGGTCTTCAGAATTAAAAAGACGTTGCTATCTTCGAAGCAGTTACAACCCGTAGTCAGAAATTTCCTCATTTCTTATTCATACGAAGTAAAATGTGTATAATTGGACATAATTTAGAGATGAAATTGCAACAGCTTCTCTTCTAAGAAATTGACAAAGACGGTAAAAAATGAACAGAAATGATTAATTTCAACTGCAATTTTCATCCCTGCCATTTTCAATTATTGTATTAAATGTGTAATAGCGATTCAGCGTAATGAACAATAAAAGGTGATCGTCTAGATACTTAGCAATTCAGAACTGTTAACCGTTATCTTAAGTGATGCTTTTGCATTTACGGTTCTCGCAGCAAAACTTTATGATGAGTAAGAAAAAAAAAACCGCTGACTTGGCTCACGTTTTGCGGAAAAAGGCAACAATTGACAGCTGCCACTCGCAGCAATTCCTACAGCCTGACACACCAACTTATCCTTCGCTGGTGGCCTCCCATTTCGTCTTTCACCAGTTTTGCATTCTTCCATACACACACACACACACACACACACACGGGCGCAGCACAAGACAGCGCAACTGTCTAGAATGGAACCCGGGAAAAAAAAAGTAGCGCGCCTTGTCTGCCGGGAGCACAATAGAGCATCGTTTGTTCTTGAAGCTTTATTTCATCAAACGAATAAAGATGAGCGAATCCGATAATGCCCATTTAAGTGTGTCCCCCGAATGAAAGAACCAACAAAAAAAAACCTAAGCAACCCCCAACGGAAGACCTTCATTTCGTCCTTCCGGGTTTGGTGACGATGGCATCGAATCAACATTAAAAAAAAAGACTCCGGAATGGTCAAAGCGCGATGTGGATGCGATGACGCTGCCCGTACCATCATGCGCTGGGAAAAACTCTTCCTAGAAACACCAACGGGCGGGCGAAACGAAAACTCAGAACGACCAGCGAAAGCTTGGTACGTAGCGTAGCGTACCAATCGGTTCGGCCCGGGGAAGCATGCTCCATTGAGGGCCATTATGTTGCATGAAATTGAAGCAAATCGTAATTACTGTCCCATTATATAATTTATTCAATGGCAATGACACGACGAAAATCGGTCGGTTCTATTGCCAACTGTCGCAATTGTGCCGTTTGGCTCGATCTGTCTCTGTTCGCTCGATTGGCAGTTTTATGCGCGTGGCCGGGCGCAGGAAACACAGTCGTTAGTTTTAAATGATTTTTTTTTTTGCTCTCGAACCGCCAGCGAACGCAATTGCAACTCGCTAGAACCCGATGGCTGTGTGTCTCATGGCTGAAAGCAGCCAACCATCCAGAGCTTGATCAATCGAGAGCGTAGCAAATGTTCGTGTTTTTTGTTCGAGGAGATTCGATGCAGAGTCGACGCGTTATTAAGGGCTGTTGTGCAGGGAAAGCAAAAGGGACCGAATGGCAAGCGAACAGCAAATAGAATCGATCGAAACACATTGTGTTTACATAAGTTTTGTGCTTATCTAAGCAAACTAAACTGTTACTGACTGTTTCACATTAAAGTGCGTTTTCGGTAAACTTTTGTCCGTTAGGAAATGCAACAAAAATTAACCAAATGAAAAATACAGGCCGTTGAACCGTTGTTTCATACAAGCTCAATATTTATTTCCCTTATCTCAGTATGAGAACGTCAACAGAAAGCATGAAAAGGGATTTTCCACACTAGGTTCATGAAAAGTGAAAATATTCACAAACAGCCAGTTCGTTGGCAGACCAGAATATTCTTGGAAAGGATTATTTTTCCACATTGTTGTTGTGTTTATATTCCTGGAGTTCGCTTGCAAGAAGAGCGCAATCAAAACACAAATTTGAAAAAAATCAACAGAACTAGGAAAAACAAAATAAATGAGAAAAAAGGGTTCAAAGGTCCTATAAAAAAGTGATTTGAAAAGAAAACATTTAAATGATGAAGAGGCGAATGAAGTCTCTAAGACTCAAAGCCTCTATAAATAAAAATAAAATATAATTTAAATGATGAAGAGTAAACGGGTAACGGATGCACAGTTTTGATGGAACCGACATTAAACCATCTAATGTTATGATTTCCTCTGCAAATAAAAGAGGTTTGGAAGAGAAAATAATAATATAAAAATATATTGAAAAAACAATAAATATTAAGTTGAGCTATTTAAGTACTCAACTTTTCTGTTAAGAAATAATGTATCCTTCTTCACTACTACAATCAACGATAAACTTTATCCCTCCCTCAACTCAACACCTGTTTTCTCATCTCTTTTCCATCCATGGCACATCGGGCCCGGGCTCGGGGAAAGAAAGTTTGCGTGCATTAATTATGCAAACTGCAACTGGGAAAATTATCTTTCTTCCGGCTTCACACCACTGATTGCAAACCGTTTTATCGGCACCGGCACTGAGCAGTCCGGTTGGTTCAGTGAAAATAAGCGACTCAACCCCAACCTATTTGCAACATCTTAAGCGTAATCAACCGTTGCAGCACAACCGGCGGACAAAATGCGAAAATCGGTAAGAAAAATCGAAATGCATTCTGACAAAACCGATCGGATGACGTAGTCGGACAAAGCGAAGCGGTGTGCCGTTCGGTAAACGATTATCTACGGAACAGAAGAAGTCTGGAAAACAAAAGCCTCAATGGAACAAACTAAATTTCCAACTCGTAGAATAAACGGGCCCGCATACCCATCGCTGAAGGTGAATGCAAAGCAGTGGCAAGGGAGGGAGTAGGAGTTCTGAAAACTTGCCTAACTACCGCACCGGGAAATTCCAAGATCTCGGTGATCAGGTTTTCCGTCGACTCATCGCACTGTAAAATGCGCCTCGTCTGTGTGTGTGTGTGTGTATGTGAGTTAGATGATGGTGTCCTTTTGAATCCTTCGGTTCTTTGTTTGTGTCTTCAGGGTGCTGCTGCTGTTTCTTCTACCATTTCATCCCCTACTTTGTGAAGTCTTTTGTCTCTCCGAAAAGCCAAAACCTCGGGGAACTCAGGCGTACCTTCACGTAACCAACAATGGAAGAATTTTTCGAGTGCTCTCGTTTTCGCGTCCACCAAAAACCTTCTGATACTGGTCGCGTAGAGGCAAAACGTACTTGAAGCAGTTCTTGTCAGAGCTCAGAAGAATCCTCCTACGGAGGCGAGCAATACAGTGCGAGAAATGTATGTGAGTGCATCGATTTTTTTGCAAATTCCAATGCAAGAATGTTTCATTTTAAGCATTAAGGAGATCCCTTTTATTCAAATAATAATAAGGCTTACTAGAATTCCCATTATCACGTAGTTGGATAGTCAGTCTTCCCATTAATAGAGCCCTTGAGTTTTTAAAACTAAATTTGCCCCTTTTGAACCAGAAGTGAGACTTCAGGATGTGCTTTGTAATATGTAACTTCTTCAGTTGTTCTGTAAAATATTATTTGTATCTTGAAGAGATCTCTTACAAACGGAAGATCTCTGAGAAGATCTCTTACAAACGATAAAGTCTCAAGACAAGATTGTCAATACAAACGGAAAAAAATTTGCATTATGAAACCGTTCTTGTGACAGAAAAGATTCGCTAAGCTTTTTTTTCGTTAAATCTTTAAAATCAATCTGTCAAAGCGATGAAACCAAAAAACGAAACCAAAAGTGTGAACAAATATTCTTCTCGAGGAGATATTTTGTGTTGGACCTGATATTTTGATATCAAAATGATATTTCAAGTCATTTGAGCGATGATAGCAATGGTGATGTTGAAAGAACGGAAGTTCTTACTAAACAACGTCGGCTGCAGTATGTATGATTCTTTGGAACTTACTAATCAAGCGTGAGTTTAACCTGTAAAACTGTTGTGTAAAACCTTTTTGATATGTTCTCGTGGTTGTTCTTTTCAGATTTCAGAAACATTTGCGTGTATCGAAGGAAATTTTCCTCGATATTCATAATGAGATTGAGCCAAAGTTTCCGCATGTAAGGCCAAAAGTACTCACGGCAAAAGAAAAGTTGGCTTCTACGTTGTGGTTTCTAGCGGAAGGGAGTTACCAAAATGGAACCGGGAAAGATTTCAACAAAGTAATTGCTCAACCAACATTCTTCGTGGCATTTACCAAGTGTTTAAATATTTTGGAAGCAACGTATGAACAGCAAGATGCCCGGCGATACTTTTTTCCAGCCCTTTTGTTCAGGAAGATCCTTTCTGAAGCAAAATACTCACATTTTGTTTGGAACTACACAAGAAAACGAACTGGAAACACGCAGGACAGAGTGAGTTTGGCGCCTTTCAGTTTCGAATAGGTGACGGAAAACAGTTTGACAAATACGAGTCACCGTTTGTGTAAGAGAATACAAATTCTTGGCAGTGTCATAATTGGAATCTTCCGTTTTTGACAATTTGTCTTGACCGGCGACAGCGGCGCCGGTCTTCAAACGGCAGGACTTGGGTTCAAATCCCATCTGGACCGTCCTCCCGTAGTTGAGGCCTGACTAACCAACTACGTGGTATCGGCAGTCTAGAAAGCCATTTCGATGGCCGGCATGACCTTAGAGGTCGTTAAGCCAAGAAGAAGAAACAGTTGATTGGACCACTGTGACGCAAGGTTATCAGAGAAGATACATACGTTGGATGTACCGATTACAAACTTCTTCTACGTTTCCAGTTCCAGTTTGAGGACAACAATATCTGCTCTGAATCTGTAGATTCAATGATTCTTTTTTGCCTTATCTTTAACTTCATTGATTCAAGCTCCATTAACCCGTATCTTTGCGCTCCCAAACATTTCCGACACACTGTAGGAGCTTGATGTTGAAGCATAGTGTATAAGGACGAAAAAAAGGTACAAAATCTCCCAATTTATCTACCCAACAACATCTCGCAAGCATTATACAACCTTCAAAAGCTCAAACTCTCTATTGAACGTCGGCATATTTCGGTTTAATCGATATGCTGTAATGAGGGTATGATGGCAGACGACGGTCGGACCGAAATGAATAGCATGCCGAGTTCCTCTTCACGGTTCGCATTTTTATCTCTTCCCGCTGGGCGCCTTTTTCGCATTCATGTGAGAGGGTGGATCAACCGGCTGAAGGTTCTTGTGCTTGTCATGCCCTATTTAATTATCATTTCCATATGTTTCTCAAACTCCCTTTTTGCTTTCCTTTTTGCTTTTCCCGTGTTCTCGATGGTGGTTTTGTTTTTTTTTGTCTCTTTGAATATTATTGTTTTGGCCTTTCCTAACTCGACAACTCACTCGTGACATGGTAGGTTTGCTAAATTTTTCACTGTTTCAGCACACAACGATTATGTCCGCAGCTGTATCAGACTGTTGTCTCTTTTGTCTTCACTAGCGAGACGTCTTTTAAATTTCCCTTAAAAAAACCACTAAAATCCACTACCTCATCCTGCCGGTTTCGCTGCATCCGGTGCGTGGTTTGTTTAGCGAACCCTTTTTTTGTGTCAGTTTGCCGGAGCTGGGATTTTCTAATGCTGCAAAGTAGCAATCAGGGTGCAAAGCAGCAATTCTATGTGGCAATTCGTTCGATGCGATATTAACAACAATAATGAACCAAAGCAGCATCCGAAATCCCGAAATCCCTATCGATAATCTACCGTGCACAACTTTTCTCCCGTGGAACGAGGAACCCCGGAGCACTCGGCAGGGAAATGGGGAAAAACTCGAAAGAAACTCACCCGAAAGGGGACCGGGAGATGAACGGTAAGATGATGATGATGATGATGATGCATATTGATGGGCGTCAGCTGTTGTTGCTGGCATGGATAATGATCGCCTCCGCCTTGTCGTCGTCCGTTTGCGTCGTGTCGTGTGATCGTGCTGCTGTCGTAACTCATAAATTAATCCTTTGCCGCTTGCACCACGCCACTCTCCCGTCCCTGCCCTGTGGCCCGAAACGAATTCCGTGTTTGTCAAACATGCTGCTGCTGCCGCCTGTCCGTACCATCCTTCTTTATTCCTCCTCCTCCTTCCTCCCCCCCAGGGCAGGCAGACCATTCGTTAATGTACTGGCTCTAATCATCACCGCGATAAATAAATGTGCAGAATGAGCAACGGTTGGGACCGCACCAGAAACGGAAAATGGTTTCATGTTACAGGGAATGGAATTCTCGTTCTTCGAACACCATAGTAGGGCACGGAGCAGACAAGTAAGCGAGCAAGCAAGCAAAAAAAAAAACAACCCCCTGATAGAACACCCACTTGACGATAGCCAAATGGCTCCGGAGGCGAAGTGAAATGGCACAAAACGCGTCCCGGCGCATTTCTGCGTTGTTTGAAATACAATATTCATAACGACAGCTATTCGAAAGTTCTTGTTTGTTTGACGATAACGTAACGTAACGTGTTCGTCGTGCACGTATTTGGAAATGTTCTGTGCCTGTGGTTTTCCACGCTGCGTCTGGAAAGCATCTCCTGTTGTTGAATGTTTGCATCTTGCCTTTTTTTTTTTTACTCAGAAGCGATATGTGGGTTGTCTCCATCTGTTAGGTATTGAGAGTTTTGTAGGCCCGACGTGTTCAATTGTTGAACTGATTTTAAAGGCCGCGCCGCGTTGTGGATGAAATGAATGATCAAGTTTCATTTTGATATGCAAAAAAATATAATCGAATTTGTGTTGCAGGAAACAATATTCGTAGCCCATAAGTAGAATACTTAAACAGAAGAGAACAGAAGAGTAAAATATTTTTTATAGAAATCGAATACTGAGAAAAAATGGTCGAAAGAGACTCCTTCACGTGATATTTTTGAAATACAAGAATTAATAATTATAGTCATTCGCCATCCGGAATCCCATCCGGATCGTTTTCCCCGCAGTAAGGACTGACTTTTCAACTACGTGAATGTGCTGAAAAATGTCCGGAGGACTTTAAAATTTATTTATTATTTAAATTTATTATTCTTAAGCTAATGGCAAGGAAGCTTTTTGAGCTTCATTTTACACTTTCGTATTTAGTTCGATTGGTTCAATAAAATAAGTACAATATGAAGACTCGACTATTAGACAACATTAATTATTTAAAATTCAAGAAGCCATAATGCATTCATTTCTATTCTAAAACATAGAGGCATTTTTAGAATTCTAACTACAATAACATCAAAATGAAATAAAACGGACAATACAGCGTAGAGCTGCCATTGCTATTCTTTATGTTTGTAGAAGATAACAGACCAGAATGTAAAAGAGGTTCATAAATTCTTAAGAATTAAATCTTAAGAATAATTTCTTAAGAATAAAAGAAAATTTCATCCGAAATTTCTTTAATAAATGGAACTAGACCTTACTTACTTACTTATTCATCAGGTGCTACAACCGCTTTGCGGATTTGGCATGCCGCAGCAGAATCCTTAACCGCTCACGGTCCCGCGTCGTCGTCCGCCAATCCGCTATTCCGGCCTTGATGGCGGATGATTCCACGCCATCCTCCCACCTCAATCTGGGCCTACCACGCCTCCTGTGTCCGTGTGGACGGCCTAAAAGGACTTTCGTCCTTTTAGGGGGTCGTGAGGTCGTACAGCTCGTCGTTGTAGCGGGCCCTTCATTGTCCTTTCACACGTACCGTGCCAACAATCCTTCTGAGCATCTTCTGTTTTGGACAGGGTCCATGTCTCAGAGGCGTATGTGAGTACTGGGACTATAAACGTACAATGCAGTCCCAGCTTCGACTGTCGCGACAGGTTTTTTTTATGTGAGATAAACATCTCACCTCAAATCCTCAGGCTGTAGAATAACCGCGCAACTCCGTCGCTATGCTGTTTTCGATGCTGACTTTTGACCCGAAATTGTTAAAGTTTTGGACGATTTCAAATTAGCGATCACCCCCACATAGTTCTGGATACCTTAGTAGGGGCGCTGATGGTGGCACCATCAATTTGATCTTTGCCTCGTTAATCTGCAACCCGAGGTTTTCTGCCGCCTGTTCGATTCTTTGGCAGGCCTCTGCTACCTGGGAGAGCCACAGATCAATGTTCTCTACATCATCAGCGCATCCCAGGATCTGGGTTGACTTATAGAAGATGGTTCCCGAAGTCTCCACCACCGAGTCACGGATGGCCTTCTTTAGGGCCAAGTTGAATAGGAGACAGGCGAGCCCATCTCCCTGACGCAGAAGCTAAGGACCCTGAGAGTGTTCCTACCTCCTTCACCTGGCATGTGACGTTGGTTATGGTCATTCTAACAACCCGGATTAGTTTGGCCGGGATTACAAAGGAAGTTGTACCCTGGAAGATGGTACGTGTTCAACTGCTCTTCAGCCATCTTCTCTAAGATTTGCCGGATGGTGAAGATCTAAACCCAGTTGGAACTAGACCAGTTACGAAATTTCACGAACTCTTTCCATAGCTTCCAGACAACCAGACATCTAGTTAACAATAAGTTTATTACTGTTCAATAATTAACTTCAGACACAGTAAATTTTAACAGGCTCTGGATGGGTTTGCCTGGTGGAAATTGCATCAGGCTATTCATCCAAAATGGTCAATGATTTTCCTCGAAAGCATACAATCAGGCACATACAAAAGCATTCTATGGGTCTATTTCTTGGGAGAATGCTTATTTGTCACTAAAGCAGACAGGTACATAATACCTGGTATGTGATGAATAGGCTGTACAAACAACGCCCACAAATATTGCTTGTTTTTTTTATCCTCCGGGCATTGTTTCGCAACTAGTGGACATATTAAATTATGGTTAACCGAATTTTATTCATTCGAAGAGTCTTATTTTCTCATCAGAAAGCAAATTGCTACAGGTTTCATTTGTAAATGTGTACTGTTTTGTAAGTAAAAGTAGGAACACTTGGTCAGATTTTGGGATGAACAAATTTTGCTTCCAAAAATATTTCACAACTGATGCAGGCTCTCATAAACAGAATTACCATTTCTGGACGCCTTTTAATTAACGGATTCCAATTTCTGATAACTATTAGGCGCCGTAGATTGAGAGCAACAGAGTCTGCTAAAAATAACTGCATTTTTAAGTGATTTCTACTCACTTTACGCGCTAGAATTTAACACTAGAACTTCCGGACCAGTCATTTTGACTAGTTTCATACATCTCAAGGGAATTTATTTTGTATAGTTAAACAATTCTGCCGAAATTGATACATGACTTTTACTCTTTCAATAGGATGTTCATTTCTATGAATACAAAATTTTAAATGCTTATGGGCAATTCCATCAAATCCAATCATTTTGACTAGTGATTTGTTGAACGATGAACAGCGTATTTCAGTGCGAAATTCTTACAAAAGGAACAATTTTACAAGTAATAAGGCTGATGCTCTGATCGTTTTGCTGTGTGCGATTTGAATCTTCGAGATTGCAAACGCAACAGGATCAACTATTAATTTGATCGATTTGATGGCTTTTCAAATGCTGGTGTGAAAAAATAAGCAATCAAATGTGAATAAAGATAAGTATACGAACTTTAAGAAATATGTATGAAAATGTTAGTCACATCCTAAAAAATATTTATTTGGTAACCACAAGTC
Organism: Anopheles maculipalpis; assembly: GCF_943734695.1. Classification (NCBI taxonomy): domain Eukaryota; kingdom Metazoa; phylum Arthropoda; class Insecta; order Diptera; family Culicidae; genus Anopheles; species Anopheles maculipalpis. The sequence continues at coordinate 50,397,193 of NC_064871.1, forward strand.
ATTTTGACTGGTCGCGGTAGAGTTGCACGCGTAAAATCACGGTAGTTCTAGTGTTAATGTCATGTGTCGAATGGGTCATAATAATTTTATTTGAAATGCAATATTACTGTTAGATTTTATTTATCTTACATTGCTTTTGTAGAACAGATGCACGAGGTATTAAATCATCCGGAATTGTATTTTATTACAGTAGCTCGTTGACACAAAAATGAAACCCACTTTTTACAAAGTGTGGAACAAAACGTGATCCCTCATTTTTATGCTAATATCAAACACAAAACATTCAATTGCATTTTCAAATAATTTTTGAATTTATATACAGTTGAGCAGATTCAACCGTGCCACCCAATGCTCAAACATTATAATTATTGAATTTAAATTACCCACATTATTCTCCCCAAGTATTCTTACGAAACTTCAACACATCGCACCATCCTTTTTTCGCGTGAACAGATGTGGGAAATTCAAGAATCATTCTTCACCAAAGCGCGTCATGCGTTGATTGATGGTAAAATGCAACATCTTTCGAGCAACTTTTTCCACTAACGACCACACGTACGTCCCAAATCCCGGTCAAATTCAATTAGTTTTCCATGCTCAATGCTCCTCTATGCTGTCTACAAGCGCATGCAGTCAAAAACAAGTCTGCTCCTGCACTTATCGGCCTTCCGCTTGCACGTCACCGCCACAATCAGTCAGTCAGGTTAATGCCGGCGATGCTTACCATTTCGTAGGAAAAATAGGGAGGAAAAATTCTAACGAAATACTCACTACTGCACGTTCGATTCAACACGCTGGTAAGTGTTTGGCCACTTTTGTTATTCAAAATTTTTTCCTCTTCTCGGCTGGCGCCTCATCAATGGGTGGAATGTGTGTGTGTGTGTGTGTGTGTGTGTGAGTGTGTGTGTAAATAAATAATAATGTTAAATCGAATCACGCAAAAACGGTACTCACAGCGATGCGCGTTGTTCTGTTCTATGATGCACAAGGGACAAAAACCACCCCAAAAGTCGGGACGTGAACGCACATCCTGTGACGGGCAGCAATTTAAATTACCAAAGAAAGATAGAGAATTAATAACAAAATACCCAGCCAGCGTCGGTGTTGTAGTGAGGGTTAGTTGGTTGAGCTCGTGTGCACTTGAGGAAAATTCTCAACATTCAACGTTCGCAGTGGTGTGTGTCGCACATGAGAAATGGGCTTAATATCCTGTTTTTGCGTTGCATAAGTGCAAACTCGCTTAGGAATGTTAATTTTGTCGTTTGATGGGTTTCTAAGTGGTAAGAGATGCTGCTTTCTATAAATTATTTGCTGTATTTTTGTGAAACAAAGAAAAATAAATTCCATACACAAATCAAGTACAGAACTTCATACAAACATAAACAACACAAGCAACATAAGAAAATAAAATACCTTTACGTTGAGTCGCGTCGTTAAACCGTTTCGTAAGCCTTCCATCTCGTTGAACCGTATGAGTCATCGAATCTTGGAGTAATTTCACACGGCAATAGGTTAGAATTGTTCCGCTTTGTTTCTCATTTTTCGATTGTAGGGGAAGAGAAGTAAAACCATTACATCACAACTCCATCTAAGCTTCTACGGATCTTCTAACCCCATCTCTGGAAAGCACAGCACAGGGAACGCATAACTCCCCAAATGAGCATACATTATTTTCGCATTATTCTCCACACAACTCACGGGCTCTCGTCTATTATACTCAACCTCGTGCAATTGTTACGCTTTTTCGCCCGTTTTAAGCCTCACTGCTTTTCCGACCGTGTTCGTGGGTGCGTGTTTAAAATATTTTTACGCCGAACAATTTATCTCGCCGTTGCAAAACTCCATTCCCCGTGACAAATCGGACGTGGCGGTGCTGGGGGAGGGGGAAAAGTTGGTAAACATTCTAATCGCTCCGACCACTTTAGGATGGAATTTATTTATGCAACGGTTCTTCGGTTCTATCTTCCGCGGACACGATGAAGAAGCTGTGATGATAGCGTCGATGCGAAGAAGAGGCAGCTTTTCGTAACATTCATCCCAATAATCCCAATAATGGCATCGAACTGGATTTGCTTGGCAAAGTGTGAGAGAAGAGCAATGGTCCGTGAGGTTTATGGGGTAACAGTGTAGGACATGGATAAAATTTGGTATCCGTTTGTTATTAATGATGCATTAAATTTTGGAACAAAGATTCGTTTGTTTTTCTTCAATGTAGATTTTTAGTAGAGTAGTAGCTTGCAGGAATTTCAGCGTGCTATTTAAAATTATCATTAGTACCATACAGGGCAATATTATAAAATATTATAAGTAGCACATACATTACGGTCAGGCCGTCTCTTATGAAATAAAAAACTAATACATTTAATTTAATATAAAGTATGACAATGTCGCCGTTATTAATAAGGCATTTCCTTCGTATTCCTTGTATCCCATCCCTAGTATGCCCGGGATAAGGGCATACTAGGGATGGGATGTTCTTCCATATAAAATAAACGATTTGATTTACAATTCATATATTATAAATTCTAGAAAATCATGAAAAAGCTGCAAATTTGGCATTGATTGATTCTTCCAGGCCATGGATGTTAATGATACAATAAACTTTTATTTACAGTATTGGACAAAACAAGTGCTTTTCAAATAGAGCAATCATAAATAGGAACAGCAATTTTTTTTTTTTTTTTTTTTTGATAGAGAAAGGGACCCTTGCTGCAGTTGACGGTTCAAGAGTCTAGATGTTTGCTACATGTTCATTGCAGCAATCTGCTGTCAAATTTACAGATCACAGCGAATGTTTTGTGGACAAGAACCATTTTGTGCTGGTCAAAGCAACTGCAACTTTTCGCTTCTTTGAACTATTCGCTCTACCAGCATCGTTTAAGAACTTTGTTTTACGTTGGAAAAAGATTCGTTTGCTGTAAAAAGTGTTCTTTTTGCATTATTGTAACATTACATGTAAATAATTATTGAGGACAGGACAGTGCTTCTAATGCTTTCTTTATAATTTTGTTACCAAACACCAAAATGATACCTCGAAATGGGGCTCGAGATTTCGTGCAACCGGAAGGATTTATGTGGACAATAGAGGTGGCAGACCACGGTCTACCACGACAAGAGAGGACACTATGATCGTACGAAGCATGACAAAAGATCCTTTCAAATCTTCGTTCAAGGTGCGAATGGATATGCAGTTGAAGGCGGATTGTTCTCTCGACAACCGGCGAAGAAAAGCCTCTGATTTCACTTAGGAACCGGAATAAAATACTTCTGTTTGCTCTATCTCATATTGATTGGGAAGTGCAGAAATGGCGGGCGGTTCTATTTAGTGATGACTCGAAGTTCAACATCTTTGGAAGTAACGGGATTTGTCGTGTACGTCGACCAGCTGGAAAACGCTTAGATTCACGTTCCTGTCAGAAGACGGTGGCGGAGGCAAGGTAACGGTCTGGGGATGTTTTTTTTTTGCGCTCAGTTTTGATCTAATTCATCAAATCGATGGAATAATGGATCGTTTCATGTACAATGATATCCAGAAAAATGTGCTGAGTGCAATATGCCATAAAAAAATGGATATTCCAACAACACAACGATCCCAGGCACACCATCAAAGTGGTCAAACAGTGGTTTAAGGAATACGAATCCATGGTGATGAACTGGTCGCTCCAACCTCCGGATCTGAACCCTTTAGAAAACTTGTGGGAGATCGTGAATCAGCAAATTGATCCGGAAGGTGTTCGACGCTAGGATCAGTTGTTTGCACAAATCAAAAAGGCTTTGGCAGCAATTCCACAAAACTTGTAGAAGCACTTGGGGCAGCAATTGACCCCCTGATCGAATCTACGCCTTGCAGATGCGAGGCTGTAATTGAAAATAAGAGATTTGCAAGAAAAAAATTTGAAAGACAATTTCATTTTGGCAAACAACACGCGAAGTTGCACTTGTTTCGCCCAGGAGGAAAACGTAGATTTTTTATTTCTTTTATTTCTTTTTTCATGAATTGTTATGAATACATAATGACTTTTTTGTTACAATAAACAAGAAAAGTGTTTTTTCAATCATCTTAAAAATATCCTTCTCACAATTGACTTATTATGCACCTTCAATGTAGAGTTTCATGATTGGGATTCATTGGTTGCATTTGTTTTGTCCAATACTGTAGATTACTTTTCTCAGGATGTTTACCTGTTTTGACGAGAAGTTCTATGTGATTTCTAACACGCGTAACGCGTGAGCTAGCAGTCATGAGAAGCCAGTGAGTGGCACTAAGAGAAAGTAATGAAAGGGCTTAACTTAAGGGGATTAATTCTTTGGCTTAACGACCTATAAGGTCATACAGGCCGCCGAAATGGCTTACTAGACTGCCGATACCATATAGTTGGTTAGTCAATCCTCACTACGGGGGGACAGTCCGGATGGGATTTGAACCACGGTCCTGCCGTTTGAAGACCGGCGCCACTGTCACCTATACCACCGGGCCGCCACACGACGACTATACATCTTTGGTAAATATAACGCAGCGAATTACCGTCTAACACATCCGCGAATAAACACAGGGTCTATCTAGCCAATCAGGCCATCGTTAAATCGTTATCGGGCAACGTAAATACTTATTCTGCCGCCGTAAACCTATAATTTTGCAACGTCATTTTCTATTAGGGCAGTGTGAAATATGAATCCGTTATAGTAAAGAGAGAATTCGGCCGCTTTTGGATTGTTTTGATTTCAAGCAATCAAATCGGTGGCTTCAGTGAGTTTACTTCATATATAAAAATGGTGAATTTAGCTAAAGTAATAGCTGGTTATTAGTAAGACAGCACCAGAGCCGTACCTAAACCTAAAGTTATTTTTCATTTCAGGATCACACCCAGGTCGCGAGACACGTGAAAGTTGAACAAAGTTGAGGAAATAGTTACAGATAAAAGGGTAACAAGAACGATAGAACGATATGATGGGACATAAACTGGGGCAAAGTTCAAGGAAGGTAGCAGATCACCAACAGGAAAAGAAATCAAGAAAGGGTTGGAATGAGAGAAAATCACCAAGACCAGAGATAGAAGAAAGAATTATTAATATCATCGACGTACATTGGATGGTCAAAGACAAGGACTAACGACTGACAAACTAAAAAAAAAGAGATAGAAATGCAAGAATCAATCTTAACTTTGTAAAACCGGTCAACAGAAACAAAAATTTAAGCTAAACCATTAGATGAGCTAAAACCCCAAGTTCTCTTAATTTTTCTGATAGGAATCTTTGAGGAAGCCTATCGAATGTCGCTTTAAAGTCAGTTTCATACTGCATTAACCTGAAGGTCGCGATCGAGACAGTCAATCGTTGAAGATACAAATTGTACAAGGTTGGTGACGGTCGGACGACCAGCCATAAAACTGTGCTGATTTAAGCTTATATACTTTTCTTTCAGAAGATGCTATTTTAAGATATAACTGACATTTGCGTATCAATTCAGCAATTAAGCATAGAAGACAATTGACTTATCGTTTTAGGAAGAATATTTTTGCAATTTCTAAGCAATATTTTTGATGAATTCCGTTATTAGCGATAGATTTGAAGCTGCTAATTGCATACGATATTGATGCTTAAAGGCTTGATTGGTAGAAAAGACTGTGCTCTATGCTGTTCTCGATTTGATTGTGGAAATATTGTTGATGATACCTAGAAATCTTGATTGATTTATAGATGCTCCTGCAAGACTCTTCATCGCCTTTCTTCATACTACTATTCCTGGCCCAAAACCGCTCAGGATGTCCAATTCTACCCATGCCAGGTTATGCGCGAGAATTCACTACTGTAAAATCATTATGTGATCATTCTGCATTCTGCACAATAGTTGGAAGGAAAGAAAAGAGCTGGAAGTGTTGTATTCTACCATTCAACTATTTATCCTATAATATTCTCCTGCAGCTCGCGACATTCCATCATCAAGGCTGCGCTAGTTTTAAATTATGTTGCAAATGATCATAGCGGCATTCCAAGATAATGACAACCATCATGCTCGATGTTCATTAATAAAGCAGATTTATAGCGGCGCACAATGAACATATAAACGAATGTATTCTTAAATAACTGATATATTAAATGCGATTCACTCTCGCCAAGCTCGAATCGAAACTGCATATCGCAAATGATTCATGAGCGCTCCAGTTACAATGCAATGCACAAATTCGCATTGTGCTATGGGCTAATAAAACATCTTCCGCTTCCGTGGAAGATGGCCGGAAGAAACTGTCTCTGCCAAAATTTATGATGCCTTTCATGATGCCATGCCGAGAAATTTTTCGTAGTCACATAAGGCACACACACACACACACACAACTTGCCAGATGAAACTGGATCCTGTAAAAGGAATTGCCCTTTTCGCTGGCGAAGCAAACAATGAGCAAAAGAAACTTTTGTGCGGTGAACTTTATTTAAAAAACGTAACAAGTAAGTGATTCACCCGTGCCGTGTCAGAGTTTGGACGGAGAGGACTAGCTTTACAACATTACCAAAAAATTATACACCGAGACACCACGGACACACTGGTAGTTGCAGCATAATGGTTACGAAACATAATAAATGTGCATAAATTTCCGCTTCTTATTGCATCTGTGGAAGGAAAAGTTGTAGCGTCCACACGGCTGCCCGGTTTGATAATGTTTTGTAAAAGAAAAATGTATTGTTTGTGAGTTAGTTTTTCTTCAAACCAGTTCTCCCGGTTTATCCTTTTCTTTGGTGCTGCCCTAATCGCAATAGCAAAACGACAGCTAGCCGTGCCGTCTGGCCCGACTATAGATAGGCTCTCCTTAGTTTCTTCCCCAATGTCACCTTGCACTACACAACGGTTGATGGCGACTGTAAATAGAAATTGATACGCTGAATGGATTCTCTTTTGCAAGAGCAAGATCTCATAAGAGGGAAAAAAAATCGATCGCAAACAGGGTTGCAAAATTCTTACCCCTTTACAATAACACTCCGAACAACCAGCCGCAGCAGAAGTAGCAGAAAAAAAGCCCTCTTTTGGACACCACACATCCCCATTTTCGGTTTGGTCGAGTGGAAGCGACAGTTCTCGGCAAGGGCAAAGGGAGGGTAAACACACCGACAAAAAAGGGGTGGCATTTTATGGCTCAATAAATTCAGCACGATGCATATCGCGTGTCTGCTGCTGCTTCTTTTCCCAAAAATGCGCAAACACCGTACCAAGGGTTGTAACGATGGACGGGCACATTCATTTCCCGCTCCCTCGCTCCCCGGGTGTGTGATGTAATTTTGAATGAAAATCATACACCATTCATCACGAAATCCGATAGTAATGTTCGGTTTTGATGATCTTCTGCAGAAATGATAATAAAAAAGTAAACGGGAAAACCAAAACGGTAGAGGAACAATAGCGCCGTTCGCCGTTCAAAAGGAGATTATGCAGAAGATTATAAATGAAATGTCGGTAGCAGATGTTCCTTTCCTTTCGCTGGGCAGGAGGTTAGAGAGGTTAGTTTTCGGTGAGTGTTTTCTGTTCAAAACGTACCCGTACTTTCCTTGCGTCGGAATAAATCGTGTTCGGTTGGAAAAGAAAACTAATTATGTATATTTTTCTAATACGTTTTTTTATGACACTTTTGTGTACCGAACAAAGGAAGTCTTCTGTATTGGTAGATGTCCTTATAAAGTTTCAGCGTCCTGTTTAAGTATCCTTATGAGGATCCACTTAGTTCTGCCTGCCTTTGAATGAATGTTGAAATATGGCAAATATATGTTAATGTCGTTTAAATATTCCACCCATTGCTTCGTATGTTCGATAATATTTTTTGAAATATATCCTTTTTTATCGTCTGTTACAAATCGGGCAGTGCGGTGGTAGGGAAGTGGGCAGTCATTATTGCAAACGATAGGAAAATAGAGTCACGACTGGAAACGCGACAATTTTTTTTTTTCCCGATGCCAATACACGAAAGTATGCGAATATAATAATAACACAGAAGATTTGTTTATTTTTGGAGTAAAGTAAAGAGCATAAATCAATTATAGAAGTTTAAAATTAATTTCAAGGCAGAAACAACGACAGTTAAAAATAAATAATCAAAGTTGTAGTTTTTATTTTTCACACTTTACTAAACGGTCGATTAGGCCGGTTTATTGTATTTGACTAACTGCAGGAAAACTCTAAAATGTTCGTAATCCCACGCCTTCGTTTTGACGGCGGAGGCATCAACGCCATCAAACCATCTCAATTTGAACCTACCAAGCCTTCTCTGTCCATTTGGACAACCTAAAAAAGGCTTTCCGGGCTGAGTCGTCTGGTATCATTCTTATGACATGACCAGCCCATCGGAATCTCTAGCCTGGCGAGTCTAATTCGCTGTTAATTCATCGTATAGCTTGTAAAGCTCGTCATTGCAACGGCTCCTCCATTGTCTTTCTACACATACGGCGCCTCCTCTTCCTCTCGATCGTCCCGATAGGTGTCCAAATCCAAAAGGAAACCTTTTCAACTTTTCACTAAATCTTGGATAGATTTTAATAGGTGTAAAGACGAAAAGAATGTTGCTGGTGGAACGCCGTAGTGAACTCTAGTGTGTTAGTAAATAGCTTTAAAAGATTAATCTTGTGGTTAATTTCCGTGCATAAAAAGAGTGATAAATCAAACGTCTTGTACCTGAGCTAAGGTACCTTCGAGCTCATAATGTACGAGCCGCTTCTCGCTGTCGCCACGAACTACCTCAGCAACAGTACCATCAGTACGAATTTATTCCAAATCGTTCAACCATCACCAACCTGTTACAATTCGTTAGTCTCTACCGTAGGAATATCGATGCAGGGCTTCAGGTTGACGTGGTGTATAAGGACATCAAGCTTTAAATAGTATTCCGTAGTTGTTGGAAACTTTATTAGGTTCTCAACGCCCTGTCAGTTAGGAGGCAAGTTAGGAGGCAAGAAGAAGAATGGAAGAAATAAGAAGGATCAGAAAAGGGCAGGACGAGCCTGCCCCGGGATCAGTTAGGCAACGATCGATGATTCGAAAACGTATCACGAGCGGATAAAGATAGGAAAATTAATATTAGCGCGCGCGAACAGCGGACTAATTTTTTGGCTCGTTCTTTCTTTCTCTCTATTGTATCTTAAGAGCTTGGTAATAAAGAAAGCTCAGTACACTGAAGAGGCAAAAGAAGCCGCTCGTTTTTTAACAGTAGTCAATACCGTCCTTCGACTATTGGAACAAGTCTTGGCCTGGATGCACTCCTACTTTATCGACCGATTTAACTGTATAAAAATGTGACCCCACACTACACGACGCAGACATGCTTCTTCGGAAGTGCCACAAGGGAGCAATCTCGGTCCGCTCCCCTTCGTGGTGTATCTGGATAGCGCAACGAGGCTCCTCCCTCCTGGTAGCCACCTGCTTTACGAAGCTGTTTCTTCCAATCTACAACCAAGCCGACACGTTGCGTTTTTAGGCTGCTATGAAAACGATCCTGTCCTGGTGCTCTACGAGCTGGCTTAAATTATGCGTTGAAAAGTATGTTGTCGTCTCTTTAACAAGGAAACCCAACCCCGAGATCTACGAATACGCGCTGCACGGTTGTATCCTAGAGCGCATAAGCTGTGTAAAGGATCTTGGGGTGCGTCTTGACAACAGGTTACATTTCTGCTAAGGGTAATCAGCTCTTGGGCCTGCTCAAACACCCAGCGTGTGACATAAATAATCCGGTGTCGGCCAAGATGTTGTATTTCTCCCTACTACGATATGTGGTGGAATATGCATCCGTATTGTGGAGGCCTGCTATAACACGCTCCCTGGCACGGCTGAAATCGATCCAGCGTTAATTCTCGAAGTTTGCTCTGTTTTCCTGGAGAGTCTAGGCAAACTATGGCGCACACTGCGCGCTACTTGGCCTCGAGTCTTTGAAACAGCGGTTTTTTAAAGCGAAGAGACTCGCCGGCACTGCTCGCAGGACTCTACTTATACACTCCGACGAGATCGCTGCATGCTATAATGTTACTGGAGGTAGAGGAACGCCGTACTCGTTTTAGTCCCTCGGATTCGTTCTTTGTTATCTGCCGTGAGTAGAACGCTGTCTGTGATCGTTTCGAACCGGACATGTCGCGTTCCGCGTTCTTAAATTGTATTCGTGCTGTGCGTCTTATTACTTATATGTTAAAACTGCTTCAAGAAAAATGCTTCAAGAGGCCCACTGCCCGTCTGTTCAATGTAATAAACAAATAACAAAAATAGAGTGGCTTTGAAGCTTACAAAGAGTTTGTAGCTGTGGATTTGTTGTACGAATATTTTCTCCAATATTACCACTTTGTGATGAGCTGATGAAGATCTCCGCACAACATCCTACCCTGTTGACAAAATCTGCCTATTAAGGCACTGTTAATGCAAGTGTATTCACAAAAGTGCTTAGAAAGTGCTTAAAAGGGCTTAGAAGAAAAAAAAGTTTTTCCTACAATTGACGGAATGGGCTAAAAAAAAAAAAAAATTATTTGGTTCAAAATAACAATTCACTTATTTGCATATCTATCTGATAACCAATAACAAACGTTCGTCCACCGTTGTTACACGTTAAAAGAAATTTGGCAATGACCTTATGTTAATGCTTTCCTTTTGTTTACATTTCCCTCATTTCACAAAGTACATCGCTATTTGCAAACAAAACAAGGGAGACAATTTAGTTACTATATTATATTTGGGTTTTTTTCCTACCTTTGTCTGTTTCATTGTTTTTTTTTTTCATTTTTTTATTCTATAGCTCGATTGCTTTTGGTAACAACCTGGTCGCGGACAGAACCATTAACATACCCAAGCAAACTGGATACAATCATTCATTTCCATCTAATAAATAATGAATGCAATGTGTATATCCGGTGCACAACAGTACAGCCAGTAGCGAATTGGGTAGGTTGGTTGGTTGGTTGGTTGGTGGCCTTCGGTTGGACAAACGCGTATCGGTGTCTTTTCCTCTCTATCGGACAGACTTCCTCCCTTTGCAAAGTCATCAACTATCATTAGGTCCATTCATTAGCGAAGCAACAACACGTCACAATTTAAATTTTGGTATTGTGGGGTGTCGTCGTACGTCGTTTAGAGTAATTATCATTTAAATAATGTGTTTTGTAGCTTTAGCTGCATTTTGCAAACGTTTTTTTTTTTTGCCGTATTAGACACTGGACACAATTACCATTAATTTATAAAGAATTTTAAAGGTTCAAAAAGCAAAAGCATCTTTTCCTTCACGTGTGTCCCTATGTTGCCTATGAAGCGATGGGATTTCCACAATAACCAAATGTCTAACAGAAAATAAAACAACAAACGTAGGTTTTGCTCTCCTTCCGGTAGGGTTATAATTGATTGATTGAACGCCCGAAGCGCACGACCGAAACCGTTCAAAGCCATGACGCAGAAACGTACCAACGATCCTTAGGGCGATGGTGATGAAAGGATGCAATAATAGCTCGGCAAAGCATTCAAATAAATACATGTATATTATCCACCGTGCATAGTGCTTCACTGCGTGCTGATGATAAATGCATCGAATGCATCGATGGGTGGCATGGATTTATTGCCGTTGGCTGTTTACATTCCCACCCGGGTGTGATGTTGAGGATTCCGCTGATTCGTCTCGCGCCGGGCTGGACACCGCATGTAGGTCAATGTGAAAAGTGGTTTTTGGGTTTTTCTAATGGATGCAGCAAACTTCCTCGCGATGCAGCGTCAGCAAAAACCATCGAAAACAATTTTTCGAAATGTGTTGACCCGCTCGCCGCCACATCACCAACCAATCCGAGAAAGCACGTTTGGAAATGGGAATTAAATTGCCATTGACACGTACGGTGGTTGTGAATAAATTACTGGCCACATGTCAAATTTTCCTGCTCGGTTTTCTATGCGCACCTACAACACGTGGACCAACAACCGTGAACAATGGGAATCATATGCATTAACTTCCATTCTATCAACCAGCGATGCACTACTCGTGTCAGTCGTCGGTTCAATGTCCCTAGTGGAAAATGGATACCATCGTGCAGATGTAGAGCGGTGGGCTATTTGCATTGATGGCTTTTGAAAATTTAACATGTCACACGGAAAACACTCGAGCACAGCCACTGGCACCCTCACAACAATGGAGGAACACAATCGGTGGGCCGTTTTTGGTTTTGATGTATTTTATTTTTTTATCAAATTACATTTTATGCTAAATATGTATACATGTATACATGTGGATGTGGAAAAGGCCAGTCAAAATAAGCTGACGGATGTCGCTAAATTTAATTTATTTCCCACAGCGAAATTTAAAACTCACTTCACCCAGTCTCTGATGACAAAAGGGAGCATAATGCGTGTCTCGTTCGTTGTACGGAACTAAATTCAATTACAGCATTGCGAAATTTGCATTTTATATTCTTTTTTTCGAACTAATTAAATGTCCATCCTCTATTGCACATTGTGAAGCTATCGTTTTATAGATGAACCATATAAAGCTATTCCCGCAGTAAAGATGTTTGTTCGTTTAATCGTAAGGACATTCGATTATCATACGCGCAGGCTCGCGTTCCTCGGTATAAGCTGGCAGATAAACTTATTAAACCCTTTTACCGTAGGACGGGGTTCTGTCGCTTCGGTTGTCTCGCTTATGATGATGGTAACAGCGACAAGAGATACCAACCCGCTCTAGCAGAGTGAGGGTGACTTTAAATATCAACCCCACGCGGGTTCATAGCCGTCGCCAGACTAGACTGCTGGTTCGTAAAACGTAAATGGAGCATGAAATGTAAAATAATTTGCTAAACGAATTACTCACGTTCAGTTGCACACATTCGCTCCAGTGTGTTTGATGGCCGACGCGGCATTGCTCGCTCGCTTCGTCCATCGGTTTGTCGGTCATTTTGATCAGTCCATTGCGTACCGTGTGATGATGATGGACTGGACTGGGTCGGGGCGCGCGTGAAACGACACACATTACGCAAGCCGTCAAGTGTATCGAAAGCTGTGATGCTTAAGCGGAAGCACACGCACATTACCGGTTTCGATGAGATGAGCTTCACGCGGATTTGTTCGCGCTCTCGAGCACTCGATAATGATAGGTTGGTAGGCAGGGGGGTTTTTTTTTGTCCTCTTAACCACACGTTGGGGACATATTCGATGGTGCGTTCCGATACGTTGCGAATGGTTGGTTGCCGCCGACCTTCACTGAAACGGAAACAGAATGAAAGAGAAATGTGTGCAAAACGGGGTCTTTAAAAATTGGTTGTAAATAGAAACAGGTAAGTGGGTCAGTTATAAACCTTGACATAAGCTCAAATTTTTGTTGCACTAAATGAGCCTTAAATGGTCAAAGTGATCTTCATTTATGGAACGCTCAATAGCAATGTTTCATGTCTTTAACATAATACTCTCTCTCTTTCTTTTGGCCCCCCACTATGCAGCACATTTGTGCGACGGCGATCCATTTGTGGCCAAGAAACTCTACACCTTCTGCTACATGAGCCGAGATGACGATATTCTTCATCGTCCTTGGCACCTCTCGCTTGTGGATGGCTTCAGTTGTTTATGCGACTCCTCTAAGTTGCTCTAGAAGAATCGTGTCTACTGCTTTATAATCAGCGCTGGGCAACACGGATTTATCAATGAGCGCTCAACCACCACCAACCTAATAGAATTCGTCAGCCTCTGCCACAGAATCATCGGTGCCCGATCCCCGATCGACACGGTGTACACGGACATCAAAGCTCTCTTTGAAAGCGTCCCACACTCCTTGCTGCTCGCCTAGCTCCAGGCGCTTGGTCTACACGTTCAACTGCTGGGCTGGACGGTTGATCACACCGTGTGAAAATGGGATCCCCTATGTCATGCCGCATCGCTGCATTCTTGGTGGCGCTTGAAGGAAGCAACCTTGGACCGCTTCTGTTACTCATTTACGTCTATGACGTAACTCGAGTGCTACCTGCTGGCCTATCGGCGGACTATGCTAAGCTATTCCTACCGATCCACAACCGGTCAGAATGGTCTTGAATTGTGCGTCGAGAAGTGTGTCGTCGTTACGTCTGCGAGAAAGCGGTGTCCTGTAGCCATTGAGCGCAAAAGCTGTGTCAGGGACTTGGCAGTGCTTTTTGACGAGCTGCTGAGCTTCCACAAAAAGCTAGAGCAGCTTGTCACTAAGGGTCACTAAGGGACTTCACCCGATGTGCATCAAAATGCTTTATTGTTCTTTAAATACAAATGCGGTCAAGCAAGCGAAACTGCAACGCCCAGAAGCTGTTTGTCGAGGGACTCCTGGACAACCGGACAATCGACTCGCCGGGGCTATTCTGTGCGTCCCGCCATGACCGCTCCGCGCAAGATTGATGCTCGAAATAGAGGGTCGACATACCCGATTTGGCGCCTCGTGGATCGTTGAATTTTCATAAAATTAAAAAAAAAAATTACTTCAATTTCATGTCATCAGACTTAATGGCAAAAAGGGCCAAGGAAACGACCGTCATTTAGTATTTCATTGGTTGCTTTATCTCAACTGTTACTAACATTTACATAGCTGCTTTTATATTTTCTTAAGTGTCTGAAAATAGTAATTATCGAGTATATTTGTAACGTTTCTACACCGCTGTCTGTTTGCTCTGTTTTTTGTTTTGTTTTTTTTTTTTTTGTAGTGTTCTCTTACCGAATAACTTTTCCATTTTCCAAACAATACTTTTCACACGTTTACACCTTATCGGTGCTAAAGTGTGCTCTTACATGCCTACACATTCACATACACCATTTTGTAACGTTGCGTTATCGGTTAAAAATCGGCATTGCTCATGATAATAATACTATTACTACTACTTCTACTACTAGTGCTAATGTACCATTAGTCCTTTACAATTCCGTTGTAATGCGTGATGGGAAGGTACGTGGTTAATTGTACATCCCTTGTGACGTGCTTTTATAGCTGTTTCATTTCCACAGTGCCTGGGATGTGTGTGTGTGTTTTTCCCCGTAGTATAATGTTAATCAATAGACGAGTGGCCGACCGTTTCTGAGAGCCTTTCGTTTCCTATCTCCATTGGTTAGACGATACTGTTTGCTAAACAATCTTTACAAATGTTCTAATTGTTGTTCGTTCTCGCATAGGCGTTCACAAGGATTGAGGATAAAAATATGTGCTAGAAATCGGTCAATCCGGTGTCGTTAAAGAGGTAAATTCTTCTTAAATGTATCGAAAAATGCTGGAAATTCATCAATAGTCTCTCGTTTGCGATATAAAAATATGTTTAACAAATAAAATCACTTGCCTATTCGTATTGGTGATTTCCACTACAATCTACTACACTCACGTACACGCTTGGTTCTCTACTTTCTCTCGGCGGAAAGGTATTGTGACTCCAATAATAGCATTTACCAATCGAATCTCTTGCTAGAGTCTTGTTTTTCGCTTGCACATTCGCCAAACGAAAACCGATCACTTACGCGCTTCATTTAAAAAATTGTGGACCCGTTTGTTAGTTGGTGTATGTGTGTGTGTGTAAGTGTGTTTAGGTGAGTTTGTATGTAACAGAGGATTAATACTATAGGTATCTTCCGTGTACCGAAAACTGCAGGGATACAGATCTGTTGGGTGCAAGTAAGTGTAAACTCTGTCGTAAATGTTAACAATAGTGTGCACCACCGTTTTTGTTTTATCATCGGTTAGTTGTTTCGCTTTGTTTGTTTTTTTTTTTTATTTACGAGTTCCTCAACCCTATTGTACTACTACACTTGCACACACATTATCACGTAGGGAATAAAGGCTATGAATGGGTGTGTTAGCTGGACTAATTAAATTGACCTTTCTGCGTACTCTGTGAACCCGACGCATTTCCATTCTAGAGGTTGTTTGCGATATAGAATCTTGCAAGATACTACAACGAGAACACACATCCTCTCAGGGATAATGTGTTTAAAACCTTTCTTCTTCTCCTTTTTGTTTTGCAGACATCTCCCATCTTTCTGCCCATATCTAAAAAGTCTTACCAATAAACATATATTCAAGTTTTAACAGTTTCGATTTCATTGACTTTTGCTTCCTGCGTTCCACTATTCCCCCTTTTTTTTTTTCGCTGTTCTTTAAGATAAATATAACTTCTCATTAGCTGACTATGGTTTGCCTTCATTCGTTATACATATAGGATATGTATGTATATAAAAAAACAGAAACAATTCTCTAAGCTGATTTCGTTAAAACGTTCTCTGTTAGTTTCTTCTTGGTCCATTGGGTTCAAGTATCAATCATAACGATCATCTATGCTTTGATCCTTATTGTGTTATCCTTATCTTTACATATCTCAACTCCATTGCTTGAAGTGTTGCTGATTTTCGAACGAAAAACGACGCTACATGTGAAGCCGTTTTATGTGCTACTTGTTTGTTTTCGTTTGTCCTGTATTGATATCTTCTTTTTACATTTTTAACACGAGCTAGAAGATTTGATCTATCTACGATTAAAGCCCCTAAGCGTATGGACGTCGAGAGTCTGTACAGTACGCACGATGGGATAAAACAATCGAAGTAAAACAAACATGATTGTAAATATTCATCAAACCTTTCCTAGCCCGGAACCTGTTGCGGCACCGGTGTACGATCAGCTTCGACGTACAGTGTGTTTGGTAAATGGGTTTAACAATTTTTTTGCGTCTAATACGCATTGTTGAAAATGCCTACAATTACACAAAACGCGAGCTTTGCGATAACTAAAACAAATGCACAAAGAAAAAAATCATTTTCATCGTCATCACTCCTCTAATGAACGGCATCTATGTCCCTTTGGGCGCGGGATATTTTTAGCTTATCTTTCGGTGTATTATTTTCTCCCGATTCCAGCGCAAACATCTTCATCTTTTCTTTGAACGATAGCTTTTCGGGTACTGCTTCGGATTTTTGCTTCTGTTGCTGTTCCGCCAATCGACGCGTACGAGGGTCACTGTGAGGGAAAAAATTAGCAGACAAGAAAATGACTATTATTTTTACAAAGCTACAAAGTATATTTATTAACTTCACAACGATTCTTACCGATAAACTTCTTGTGCACCGATTACTCCTGGTGTGGCTTGAATTTGCATGTTCCAGTTTTCTCCATCCGGTGTGGTGGGTGTGTGAAGCATTGCCGGCATTGTTTCATCGATGAAACGCTGGAGGAAGAAAGAAAACATCGAAATTAAGCTTTTTGTCGAAGATTCATGCAACGGTATCTAGAGTGGCGCCATCTTTTGATCGCGTCGCTAAGCTACACAAACTTCGTATCAAAGTTTTTTTTGTTTTCACTCACGTCCGGATCTGGTCGTTCCAGTATAGTGCCTAGCTCTCCGCTACCGCCTGTCGTTTCGTTGCAACCAATTGTACCGCCTATCAAATGGCCGGCCTGTGTATAGCCAGCGGGCCCAGCAGCCATCATTGGCGTCGATGGGTTGTTGTTGTTGCCGGCGTCCTCATCATGGAACGACACCCGTTTGTTGTCCTTATAGCTGTTGTTCGCTAATAACGAAGAGGTTCCTCCCGGCGGCATCGTACTGTTTGCACCACCGATTGGCGTAGATGGATTATTGTTGAGCTGACCATTGTTCGGGGCGGTCATAAGTAGGTTATTATTGTTGTAGCGACCACCGCCCATTGTGTTTACATTGTTGTTCATAATATTCTGTTGCTGTTGCTGTATATCCAATGCGGGACTGTTGGTGTTTGGACCACCGGTAAAGGACAGTTTCCCGGGGCCAGTAGTGCTTGTCCGTAGCTTTTGCTGTTGCTGCGACATGATCACATAGGAGCTGTTCCGCTCCGGTGGTGGAGGTGGTGGAACACCACCACCAACGCCTCCGTTACCATTGTTTGCATCGCCGCCCATCATGTATGGGTTCGCTCCTCCTCCACCGACACCGTTCATCAGTGTTTGCTGTTCGTGTGGCATCGGATGCCCGTACTCGCTGTTTTCACGATCTTCGCCCATCATGCCTGTCTGCTGAACCGCACCACCAGCCATATTGGAGGACAGATTCATCTGGTTCATATCGTGCACCATTTGTGACATCATCTGATTTGCATTCGTATTGTTGGCAGTTATTTCGCTCAGATTTAACTGCGATCGTGCCGATGGATTGTTTCCGTCGTGAGCAAAGCTTGCCGTTTTTGCGGCTCCTTTCGATGGAGACGAAGGTGTACTGCTGTTGTTGTTATGTTTCAGTATGCTTTTGGGTTGAATTAAGGGAGGTCCACCGCTACTACCGGATGCCTGTTGCTGCTGTTGCTGCTGAAAATTGGCGATCGCTGTCGAAACAGATGGCACCACGTTCGACGAATGTTCGCTGGACGTGATGGAGAGCGTATCGGCTGAAGGCGTTTTGATATCAACCTGTTTCAGCTTCGTCATCGGTGCGGTGATGGAGCCAGAGTTGGGTTGTGCCAACCGGACTACCTCCTGCACATTGCCATGCTCTTTCGCACCGTACGGAGCCATATCGTTGTCGTAATCTTGATCCTCTTCCATGGCGCGCCGCTCGAAATCGCGCTCTAGGATTAGCGTTCGCAGCTGTTCCTCTTGCTTCGGTGTACGCTGCGGCAGTGACTGCAACTCGCCAATCTGCTGATCCCGCCAGGCACGCACATGCTCCCGACGCAGTTCACTTTCCTTCTCCTTTTCTTCCCGCTCCCAGGGACTACTGCCAACCTGGGGTAAGTTTTTGTTTTGCGATGGCATTGTGGGGTAATAGCCCACTTTGGGTGGTTCAGCGCTACTGTAGGCATTATTGTTGTTTGGGCCTCCTACACTGCCTGGTTTGAACATCGGATGTGTTGATGCAGGAGGAAGCGGCGGTTGATCCTCTTGGCCAGCACGCATTGGTTTTGGCGCCGTTGAAGGAGGCATTGTCGCATTCGATTGCTGCTGCTGTGAAGGTGGTTTGTTTGCCGTGCCCATATTGTACGACACGGGTTGTTGTTGCTGTTGCTGGCGACGTTTGATAAGTTCATTCATTTCTGCCAACTTGGCTTGACCGCGCAGCAGCGATGAATGATGTTGCCCGCCAAGCTGCTGCTGTCCATCGTGAGGATACATCTGAGGGGAAAGCATGGGGCTACCACCATTAGCGCTACCACCGTGATAGTTGTAGCTACCACCAGCTGGACTGCCTGGTCCGCCGGGAATTACGTTTACATTTTGCATGCTCTGGCTTGCCGAGATCATGCCCGGTGCCGGATAGCCACCGCCTCCTACCGAGTGTGCAATGTTAGGCATCGAGGGTGCCATCATTTGATTCATCCGCAGGCTCTGTTGCGCCTGGGCATCGCGCATAAACCCGTTTGCGTTTCCACTGTTTCCGGCCCCACCAGGAGGTAGTATGGCCGGCTGTTTTCCACCCATCGTCGATGTTAGTCGGTTGTTCATCGTGTTCATGTTACCTTGCTGTTGCTGCGATATGTTTGCTAGATTACCGTTATTACTATTATTAGGCTGCTGCTGATTAGGCATCGTATAAGACATGGTGTTTTGTGTTGTCAGTAACAAATTGCTAGGGTTGGCATTGTTACTGCTATTATTGCTATTAAAATAGGCAGACGCTGGACGGTTTAGAATCGGGTGCTGTTGGTGCTGCTGCTGCTGTTGGAGCTGATGTTGGTGTTGATGCTGCAACATTTGCTGCTGTTGCTGATGAACCGTACTGGAAGCACCGGGGGAATTGAGAGACGGCTGCAGAGGCATTGGAGGCCTAAAGTCGAAGGAAAGCAAGATGGTAAGTTAATACACTGTGTTGCATTGGATGCTTATCATAACGTACCGTTCGCCAAGATTTGGATGGCTCTGGTTCTGGGCTCTATACACACTGAGGTTTTGATAGAATCCTTGATCTTGAC
The DNA here is from genome assembly GCF_943734695.1 of Anopheles maculipalpis. Classification (NCBI taxonomy): domain Eukaryota; kingdom Metazoa; phylum Arthropoda; class Insecta; order Diptera; family Culicidae; genus Anopheles; species Anopheles maculipalpis. The sequence goes on from NC_064871.1 coordinate 50,417,048, forward strand.
TGGTTCCCGATTGACCGATCGCTCCTGCACTTCCTCCTCCAACACCTCCACCGGCAAGATTATGTATGCTACGGGATTTATTAGCTGAAGCTCCTAAAGAGACGAAAGAAGGAAAAAGAAAAAAATCAAGATTATATATATCACTTATTGTTTGCTTCAGCGTCATATAGCACAGATATACTCAAAGAAGTAGTTACTACAATAAAGAAGAGTTTGCCGTCCCAAGAATCAAATCAGAGAAGAAGCAGATTAGCTACTAGCTAGTCAGACTCGAAACACAAAATGATATTTAAAGATTTACTCGTCCACTTTTGCCATCCACACATCGATACTTACCAATATTGCCTACATGGTGCAGTGCTGGAACGGATTTACTATTCAATAACTGCTGTCCGGCGGCTGATGCGGGTACTGGAGGCTTACTGATGTCGCCACTGCTTGTGCCGACGCGTGTCATGTCTCTTTCGGACATTCGTCGACCGCCTAGATAAATAAATGAAACAATAGTTAGTATTAGTAAAAATGTTTCCAACAACTAACAGAATCGAAAAATATACAATTAAATTAAAAATTAATTAATAACACAAAACTATGCAATAAACGTGATGTGCAGTGTACAAATGTTTTCCAATATTGATACGATTGTTTGTATGATTTTTCAAGCAACTTAACGGCATGCAACAGGTACATTATGGAATTATAACAGCAACGTTGCTTGAAGATCAATCATCAGGAACAATCGCAATCAGAAAGGAAAAAATAAATGATTTTAACAGCTCATAAAATATTATTACTTCAACAAACAGTCGCTATATCTACAATAAACGCATTAAGTAAGGATAGTATGCTATCAGCTTTCAGTTAGCAGAAATAAAAAATGGAAAACAAACTTAGGCACATGTTGAATTAATCGAAGAAATAAAATAGATATAATATAATTTAGTTACTGAAATATATCGGCAACACAACAACCAACTGAACTGATGTTAAAACCAGTAGTGCACAGTGTCCTAGCCCCGTTAACGAGGGTAGTGTAATATCTCAAAGGTAAAGTAACTACGATGCTATGCTGTTTTTTGAGTACATAAGTTGTAATAATGTGAAGCGGCCTGTGTTTTTGCTCGAATTCAAAGTTTTGTGATGTATCGGGCCAAGCGCCAGCGAGAAGGTAGTACAATATGTTGAAAAATGAGCTTAAATTTACATTCCAGTCAACTCGTTTCATCGTTCGCGGGTGTGTCATCGTCGCCGTCGGAAGCATCATCGTTCAGTTTACTGTTGATTTGTTTCAGCAATCGCAGAATGTTATGCTGTTTCTTCAGTTGTCGTGGCGTTTGACGACCATTACTTAAGTCCGGGCAGCTGGTACGATGCGGATGTTGGTCGAACGTGGCTGGCGAACCGCGTCCGTACAGGAAGTTTAATGACACCTTCTGGTTTTCGATATTTTTACAGTCTGGGCTACACATTTTCACCTTTCGCAGAAGAAATCCGGTGGGAAGCGTATGTGGATGAAGCCCATGGTGAGCCGCATGTAGGAGGCTTATGTTGGGCGAGCAATTATTATTTCTTATTTTGGATTCGTGCGAAATTTTACCACTGTCCAAACGATCATACGATATACGACTATTGGAAACATCGTTTTCATCATAATTCAAACTGTTCAAAGATGTGTCGTACGATTGAGAACGTCGAAACGATGCATCATCTTGTTGATTTAATCTCTCGCCATCGGAACCGAATTCGCTCCACAATTTTAATTGATTCACTATTTGTTGCTCTTCTTCGTTCGATAAACGATTCTTGGTGGGGCTTACTGGTTTATTTAACTGCTTTATCCGTATGACGTCCTTTTGAAATTGCTGGTTTAATGTGTCCTTCGTGCCACCATGATGAGGTCTTGCATACTTTATGACATTGTTATTCATATCCTTCAAGGAATTGTAAAACTGCGCTAACGCCTTCACCTTTCCCTGTCCGAGTTTGACTGTGGTTTCGGATTGAACTGTTTCTTCCTCAGTGGATGAGTATTCAGAGTTTGCAGTGGAACCATATTCTGCCGAACGTGACATTGGAGAGGGTATTCTTACTGGAAAAAGTTATCAATTTTGAGTGAGTTATGGTAAAATGGTTCACAGGTGTGCGATGCAAATTGTTTTAGATCGAAAAAAAAAAAAAGAAGACTGGCAGTAACTGGGAATATTGAGAAGTAACAACATACATAATACATAGTTAACATGATACATATTCTCACCCCCACAGGGCAGGGCAGGGAACGCGAGATTATCAACGGTGTTCGCGGTGGTAACACAAAGACGGCAAAGGGTTATTACATTAGAGGTAGAATAGACATTAATGCAGTGTACAACAATTTGATTGGTTCCCTTGGGGGTGATGGATTACGGAACGCAATGAAAGCATACAGGGATCATGGATTGCCAGCGAGCGATAAGGATTGCTCCAATGCAATATGTTTTTGTGTAGTATGTCCTCATCAAACATGTCAGGGTGCTATTAACACGCATATATACCATGCGTAATCATGGATATTGATTTTGTTAATGGCCAATGCTTTTGTCGAGATGCATGTCATGCCATTTACCGTTTGAGAGATGATTCGAAATAGTTATAACATAGCATGCAACAAAACAAATGCAAAATAGCAAAGGCGTGCCCACATTGCTGATGGAAAAAATGCAGACAATATGCAAGTAACTGTGTAATAAGTTTGCCTAAAATATGGCCCGCAATGAGTCGGCAGTTTTGTAACGTTAATGGAATTTGTTTAGCTCATGATACATAATACAATACAAAAAAATGTAGACGAAACGTGATTAAATATCGATTAAAAGACAATGAACAAAGTTTCCAGGAGAAGTATAATAACGGTAAGATACAAACACACACACGCACGGAAACATGTATTTTGAAAAGGAATAAAGAAAGTGGTTGATGCAAACTGAGAATATTGAACGGGTGCAAAATATTAAAAAATGAAAAAGAAACCAAACACAATATTCGAGTCAAACAGCCATGGACAATGCATGAACGCAGTTCGATGACTCCACTTACTTTAAGGAAAAGTAGAAAAGAAGAGCCCCCACGGTCGAGAACGAAAGTTTGGCTGAGTACGTATGTATGCGGGATATACGTTGCGTATGTGACGATTGGATAGCGAACGATCCTGTTTCTGTCACGGACGAATGCTTTAATGTAGGACACTGTTACCTGTATCTGTTTCCAACTGCAGGAAAAAAATACAGAAAAACAAAAGGAACATCACCGCGGCACCTAACCATATCCGCTTTGGGACGCAGGTGAAACGAAGACACACCCACACTCGTTACGTTCCCCTGGAACTGAGCGTACAAAACGTATTTGAGTTATGCAGGAACTCGGATTCTGAAGATGGAGTTCCCCAAAAAATTGACCCGTCTCGCGCGCACCACCTAACGTAGCATGTTTCGAAAGAAATGAACAAGCTGTCTCGCCGTACCTTTCGCACCACCACCTTGCTGCCCCGGATGATGATGAAGATGATGATGCTGATGATGACGCTGTTGAAGAGGGTCGTTGTTGCCACCGCTACTACCGTCGTCGTTGCTCTCCGCCGCCCCAACAAACGCACCGTCGGCTTTAAGCAAATGCATGTTTCTCAACAGATTACAGTGATCGTTATCCTCCACCATCAACGTGGCACTAGGTGCGTTATTGCTATCGGTTGCAAAATGCGCTTCCTCCATTTTGTTATATACTATTTTTTCTCTTTGCCGGTTCGCATCATGGTACAAATTGTCCTGGAGACGCGTGGCGCTACTAGTTTCATCACTATCTAATTGAATGTTTCGATGTCGCCTATCGACGGTATTGCTGCAATAGTAGTTATTATTGACATTGACATTGGCCGTACCACTGAAGTGGCGAACAACGTAATCCCTAATTGTGTCAATTGGTCGTTCTTGCTGCGTTCTAGGTTCGTTCCCGGCGATGCCACTGCCGGGAGTTCCTATGGATATCGATTTTTGCGGATCATCATCATCCCGCTGATGTTGACCATTATTATTGTTACTCTCTAAGTCGCCAGCAATCTCGCTTGATCTTTTCGCGTCCATCGCAGCTATTTCGAAACGCGTTGCATGAGACGTTCCGCTATTGTCTAGAAGTATTTGGTTGTTATTCAACCGATTTGATACCCTTGATGTTAATGGCACAGCAGTAGAAAATGTATCACTATTCACCACGTCTGTCGCAACGTGCTCGACATTAGATTGACGCCCTTTTGCTCTATCGCCTTCCTCACCATCATCGTAAGGATGATGATGATGATCGTTAATTATGTCGAAACTAACCGTTTTACGACACGATGCATTGCTACCTCGCCTACTCGCTGTGTTGACCATAATACTGGGTAGATTTCCACCGGTTGTAGTCGTGATATTGCTGTTGAAATTGTTGTGGCTGGGCGCTCCTCCGGTTGCATCGCTAACGGTGCCCATAGACGGAGAATTAACTAGTACAGAAGGAGCGGTTTGTGTAGAAACGTTTGTACCACAACCGCCCGCACCAGCCCGGCTCCTAGACCCCGGTGCATCCTCCTCGTCCGCGTCGTCCTCGTCGATGAACGGTATATCGTCGAGATTAACGTCCGCCACGAATGAAAGATTCGATTCCGTCGACGGTGCTTCTATGCGTATCTCGAACACGCACGATGGCCTCCGTTCCTCAACGGCGGGTGTTTCCGGCTCAGCAGTTTCTTCGATTTTTATCATCTCCCGACTACTGTGGCTATTGCTTCGCGTATCGTAATCTTCGACGTAGATCGATGGTGGCGTATCATAGCGTGCCGGCTTCATAATGCCGGTACCGATACGGCCAATACTGTTTAGACTATTGCTTCTGCTGCGCTGCTGATTGTAGTAGATACTGTTCAGACTGTTGCTTGATCGACAATCCCGATAGCGGGGATCGAAATGGATCTGCTGTAGCTGATCGTTCGACAGAATGTCTTCGTGCGAAAGTGATAAGCTGTAGCGGCGCTGACTAATATCCGGATTGGACATTCGCCGATACGCCGCATCGTTTTGCGTTAAGTACGGTGTAGAGTAGGTGTGGTTCATCATCACAGAGGATAAGGGGCGACGCAACGAACCGCGTCGGGATTGATGGCTTCCGCCACCGGAACCGTAAAAATTCAGGCTTTCGTTCGAACGCCCAAAATGATAGCGATGATTGCCATCGTTATCGTACACATTGCAGTTGAATTCGTTCTCCATCTCTGTGTTGGTTGGTTTGAAACGCAAAATCAACAGAAAACAAATATTGAACAGTCATCCAAATTTTACCATACAACATTGTTGCCGAGTTGGCATGTGCCAATATGGACCCCGCACAGAGTTTCATCCAGGAGCAGCAATGATAAAATGTAGGAAATAGGGATAACAATTATCAAGCGATAAAAAAGAGCTTACCAATCACACGCGGAGTTGTTGACATTAATCTAGTGTTAGCTCTAGCTACTATTTGATACTCATCATTACGCCACGAGGTATCAAACAACTGGTAAAAATTAGCGGCGTAAGGATTTGTAACGCAACAAACCATCTACTATTAGTTCTCAAGCGATAAACTTACCTCGCTGAATAACGGGGCTTGGCTGTTGGAGAAGTGTGGCTAATCCATGATAGATGGCACCTTGCTTGGCTACTTTCAACGTTACAACTGGTCCGGTACGCACCAAATGATCCGCCGCACGTTCTTGAGTAATACCGATCAAGCTTTGACCGTCGACTTCCAACAGTTGATCACCTGCCTGCAGCCGTCCATCCAAGTCGGCCGCACCGCCACCGACCACCGACTTGATGTAGATACCGAGCCGTTCCTGGCCGGCACCTTTGGCTGCTACAATCGAAAGCCCCATGCCGTTCGCGTTTTTGTGCAGCTTGATAATCTGCACTTCTGGCTGCGGCAACTTACTCGACATCACACTCGGCGAGCGGCCGTGATTGAACTGATGCATGTACACCGTCCACAGGCCTATACTTGTCGGTTGCGATGCTAATCTGCACCAGCCCGCCATTTGGAACGGATTTAGGAAGTCCACCAAACCGGCCGGAATGCCCCGAACAACGTCACAGCTGAAACCGTCGTCTGGCAGGAGCAGCGCTAGTGGCAGCTCGGGTGATTCTTCTAGCCGTATCTCCCGTCCATCCGCACGGCTCAGCTCGTCCGCAACCGATTCTGCCATCCGTACCGCAGTGTCGATCAGGTTACGGGGAATGGTTTCCTGCGACAGTAGGGCAGCCATTTGTAGCGAGTTTAGTCGAAAGCACGAACACGCCAACTGTTGCACGTCGGAGACGGATGTTTTGGGGGCTTGCAGAAACTGGGCACACTGATTTATTTTCGCCAGATGACAGTCGGCCGCCAACTCGAGGCCTTGCTTTTCTGCCCATAGTTCCAGGAGCGATAGGCGCTCGCTTAAGGCTTTTCCCCATGCGCTGGTGCACATGTGTGAAGTTGTGACAAACTGGAGGAAGAGAGCGCAAATAATTCTAAATCATTTTTACGAAACATTGCTTGTTGCATTTGCATCATATAATACTATTTATTATTTAGCCGTGTGGTATCGTCTGGAAGAGGGCAGTAAATATTAAAAAAAAACTGCTACCTCATTGGCTTATTCAACTTCCCCATTTTCCCCATAGTCCATAATATAATCGCTAGAGATTATTTTTACCTTGTTGAAGCACACCACATTGATGTAGTGGAATAACTGCGAAAACAGTTGAATCGTGAGCGCAGCATTCACCCGGCAACGACGTAGCAAAGCCATCGCCGAACCGAGCACCGACAAAACCAGCCCAGCAGCCGAGTCGTGATCAATGTTTTCCGACAGAAACTGATTCAGCGTCTGCGACAGCTCGACGTGAAATATCGACACTAGATTGCGGAAAGCTGTTTGCACACTTTCTGCCAGCACTTCCTGGGCCTGCACGCTAAACGCCGAAATGTGACGGTCCGATTTGAGAAAGTGCAGAAACTCGGAACTGTTGGCCATCCAGAAGGACAGAATTTTGGCATCGGTGTACTGCTCCTGGACAACGTTTTGGATTAGATTGGCAACGTGATGCAGAAATACGGTCAGCTTGTGGGCTCGCTCTGTTGGCTGCAAATCGGGACGATAGTGAGTCGAGGCACGGTATCGAGCGCACAGGTAGAGTGTGTAGACCGGTGCCAGTTTGAAGTTGGGCGAATTTACATCCAGCTCGCTGATGACGGATTGCAGGAATGGTTCCTGGTTTTGTTCCGGAAACTCTAGCACGGCAGGAAGGATGGGTTCCTGTCCGCCGGGTTCACCCGAAATTGATGTAGCTGCGTGCGATGGTTGAAGTTTGGGGAACGTGCTCGTCCTGCTGGAAATAATGAAAGATACAATTTGTTTTAAAACAAGCACATGGAGAATAATTATGGTAGGAAAGGCGTAAAAATGTTTTACAAGCTATAGTGAAAAGATCGTAGAAAAATTGCAACGTTCAAAAGCTAGTCATAAAACACAAAACGAAACTCATTCAAACAATTTTGCGAGTGATACTAAAGCGAAAGCATGAAAAGGATGAATTGGTTTGCTCCGTTCGATTTATGAACTTGTGTTATGAAAAACACATTCCTGTTACATCGAACATCAGCGGGTGGTGGAGATATACAGTACCTGTCGGTGGTTGATCCAATTGATTTGAAGCTGGAAATAGATTTCGTTTCTGTTTCACCTCCATTTCCGGCCCCAAAATTTCCTCCACTATTGGCGAGGTGCTGCTGCTGCTGCTGCTGTTCACCTTCATTGTGATCGTTATTACCAGCGTGTCCTCCTTTATAGCTGGCCGCATCGTCTGCACCTATTACATCCGGCCCGTCTAATGCGGTCACGAGCAGACCACTCGGATGGTGATGATGGTGATGGTGCATGTGTGGATGCGTTTGTTGTGTTTGTTGAGAACTGGGCGTCGATTGCATGTCGTACGATGACGTTTTCGCGAACGCATTTGACTGTTGTTGTGATGATGCACTTTCGGCACTGGTCGATGGGACAGGACCGTCGAGAAAACTACCACTACCGATGTTGCTTCCGGCCGGCATCTTACCACCACCTGCCATCTGTACTGAACTGATTGGGCTGATAGGGCGGCTCTCTTCGTCATTCCAGGATGTAGGCGAGGTCGGTGATCGACTAGGAATGCGATCATAGCCGTCGTACATAGATTGTTGCAAAATGGTTCGATATGCAACATTCGCGAGGTGTTTGTGCAAAAGGCGTAGTCGTGATGTGTATAATCCACGCGAATACCGGTGAAGAGTGATGTTGTGTGCGTTTTTCAAAAGCATTGTATATTGCGAGCCAAGCGTATATGATGTATGCAAAACAAAACACAATATGACATGTTTGGAACAAGGTGGGAACATTGATAATCACAACATATATCAGGAATGCATTCGTTTAGCATACCAATGAACATAACGGAACACATAAAATGAAATAAAAAATAAAAATGAAAATCATTAATAAAGAACATTGAAAATAAAACTATAATTATTTACTTTGTACACAGGAACATAAAAAAATATGCTCACAAAATGATGATGTCACTTAATATGAATATTTGTGCATTTAATTGAACTGGGCAAGTGTACTTAAAGTGACATGTCTATTCGAATATTACTACATCTTATAATTAAAACACAAGCATAACAAAAACACACGAGACACAGCGAATTGCAAAATAGCAAGGAAGGAACTGTGCAACACATACTCCTGACAAGCAAGTAGCTAGTAGCGTTATACATCGGCCGAATCAACGACCGCTGACACTCACTCTGGCGCCATCTTGTACAGTCTGCAGAGCAGCTAATTTGAAATCATCCAACTTTACGACAGAACTTACCTTTCGTACAAACAGGCCGAATCCAGTTGGGATTGAGACAGTGCCAGATTATATCGCCCATCCGACGGTGAATCGACGAAACGGTACGACGCAACCCGGCCAAACATGACCACGGAACCATTCTGGAACAAGAAAAGCAAGAACACAGCATGACCATCAATGAAGGCTTTCTTCACAACAAACCACCCCCGAAATGCTTTCGGACGATTTTTCCTACATGCAGTGCCTGGCGGTACCCACCCATATAGTGGGTAATGCAATAAGCTTAAATATTTTAGATGAAACAAACCTTCACAAAGTGTGTGTGCTATGGAGGGAAGAGCTATAAAAACCACAAAAAGTGTGCTGAAAAGTAACCGCACAGATTCGAACATTCTACAGTACTAAGATGGGAGAAGTCGTGTATGTAGCGAGGATGTTCTGGGGATATTATCGTACGTTTTTCGAAGCGATTCGAGAAACGAAATTAAAAGCGATTTTGTTTTACGGCCATAATGCTTTTCTCGTTATCCCCGGACACACAGAAACACATAAAACAAATGTTAAACATGCCGGTCGTGAAGGACGAATATTTCAAAATCGAGAATACTTTTATAGAATTCTAAGCGGATCACCAAAAATGGGTGACAGTTTCTATGACAGTACAGTACAGGCGTCCACAAAATGCTCTTTTTTTTAAGATGATAGTATGATATTAAGTAGAGGTATGATTGGTACCATTACGTACGAGATAGCAAACCGATCGATTTGTAGAATTGATTATCCAGTTACGCAGTATAAAACATAACATAAACACTATATTAGAGGAGATAACATTGATAAGAAAAATGTTACCATAATTTCAATAAAACTAAAAAAAACAATAAATTTTTCAAACCCTCAATGCACTATACTTATATTACAAAATATGATTTCAAAATCTAATTGCTGAAACAAAACTGTAATCCTATTGGTTTTCATTTTTGATGCGCTCTTGCACTACCAATCCATTCGTTTCGAGCACTAAACCGCAGCTTCTTCTGGAGCAAGGATTTTTAATTAAGGTCCCAGGTGACGCTCGTCGAGCGCTCTGCATCCACATCGAGAAGGCGAAGTTGTGCATTTCTCTTTCTTCGTCGTCCGTCCCATTCCTGCCAAACCGTAATGCAACTAGCAGAACATTCCACCAGCTTAATTTTAATCCCTTTTTCCGTTTTGATTCATTTTCCCGTGTTCGCTGTTAGGCCTTGCCTTGCCCGACGTAACTGCGTTTGTGAAAAAGAGCGGCATCCATTTACCTTCATACCTGAAGCACTCTTTCCCCCATTGCACAGACAGCCGGAAAAGCTGCAATAGCAAATTGCAAACTATTAATCATCATCAGCCCAGATTGGTCATCCGAAGGCAAACCACTACCGCATGCTACTCGGTTGTGTTTCTAGACATTAGAACGAGCTTCTAGCTTGACGCACATTCTGTCGGTTCTGGGGTTGAAAGTTTTCTTCATCAACTGGAAACCGTATCAAAGCCTTCGTCCTATGGCCAACATACCACTTGGCCCGGTTGGAGTGTAAGGGACGAAAAAACACCCTCAAACCAATATTCGGCTCTTCAGGCTGATGCTTCGTTGAGCGACTAATCGAAAAGACATTGTACCAAAACATAAAAATGAGGGAAAACCCCTGAAGGACGATCTGGACGGCAGTAGTAGCATCAAATTGGTTTACCTCGGCAAAATGTAGAGCGTTTTGTGTTGCTACTGCTGTTGCTACCTCTACCTGAAAGGACGTTACGACATTTAACCTTCCTTCACATTTTAAGATTTTGTTTTTTTTTTTACTACCACCGGGAGAAACCACACTTGGAGCACAAATGGAAGATTGTATAGAGAGAAAGAAATAAAACGGTTATCCCTTTTTCGGCCAGAGTCGAAAAGACAGTTGAAACACATTTCGCTATTTATCGTGTAAGTTTTCGTAGCTAAAAAAAAAACACAGGACAGCCAGGAAAACTGGAAAAAGTAAAGGGTACAATATCTTTTTGTAATTTAGAATAACCACAATTTCATACAATGTTCAACCTTTTTCAACCCTTTCTGACCATTTTGATCGGTTCCTAATTTTTTATTCTGACTAGCGGCCAGTGACGAACGCCATTTATCGTTTTTGTGGTTCAACTTGATTGTGTGTGTTCATCAAGATGGTTGATGCGGAATGGACGTAAAACGGTTACCGTCTTCATGATGGAGTTTTTTTTAATACTTATCAACTTTGGGATTTTGTTTCCAATCAAAATGAACGTTGGGAAGATAGATGCATAGAAAGATAGATAGAAACCAATGCAAACTTTAAATATACGTTCCAATATAACCAGAAGTCTCGGCAATTGCATCTTAAAAGATAGGATAAAAAATTGTTAAATCTCCCATTTTACAGGATTTATTTTTAGTTCATCTTTAGAACCATCTACCAGCAGAAGGTACATTCAACATCCATCTTTTGTAACCTGCGGTAACGTTCCAGAAAGCATACTGCAGATAGAACCATGTGATAAACTTTTTTTTTCTCTGCATGCTGTCACCAGCATCCCAACTGCAGGTGTGTCTTTCGGTTCTGGTTGTTTAAAAATAGTGCATCAAAATCTACAACCTTCTTCTGATGGTGCGCTGCACTTTGGGTTCGCGCGCGCCATCCAAATATACACACCGAAAAAAATAGGTCAATGTTTCCATCTATTTCTACTTACGAACTCGATGCACGGAACATGCAAGAGGTGCAACGGAACATGCAAGATTAAACCACTCAGGAACATGTTATCATCATCCATAAAATTGCATTCCAAAAAAAATCGACTTTATTTGTGTAAAAATTACTGATCAAAACATACAACTCAATCAAATCCTCCAATGGAAAGAATTGTTTTCTACAAAAAATAGATAACAGCTTTGAAACGTGTTCCCAAAACACTGGATGTGCATTCGCTAAAACTTTGATCCCGTTCAAACACTCATGTCCACACGCCGTACGAAATGGCACGGCCCTGGTTACTACCTACAGTCTCAAATCGAAAAATGGAGGGTGAGTAAGGTAAGCTATTCTTCACCATCGCTTCGCTGAACCATAATCATCTATATAAATTATTTAACGCTCCGAGACCCCGGCAACTACGAGGCAAAAGACTCGCCAGCATGAGAAGGCATGCCGTCGGTTTTGGAACGATTCACAACCGTTCGCACATCGTCTAGCAGATGCTTTCGAGAACAGTGGCATTGGGAATGGAATATTCAATCAGAGCGGGAGAGACAAACCTATACCTTTGAGTTACTGAAAACTAAAAAAAAATAAAAGAAAGATAATCCCTATCAAATACTGCTGGTGGAACAGCGGACAGACTAAAATGGTACCACGTTTACCTTTTTTTTTTTTTGCTCTACCGGCGAAAACCGTCCAAATAGTCCCACATGCAATGTGAAACGCTTAAGCGATAGATAATCTTCCATCCAATCGAACAATTTCTTGCGGAACGGCAAAGATGTGAGGGGTTGGTATTCCATCACTGCACCACACCGCACGTCGTTCACGGTTTGGTTATTCACTAACGAAGAGGGTAGGATTAGTAGCAGAAGGAACTGCACACCCTGTGAACACAGTCCTCCTTCGTCCAAACGGTGTGTGAGCCACGTTTCCACCACCTTTTCACCGGACGCTTTGGGACCATCGATTTCATCAATGATTTATTCTAGTCCTGATCCGGGGATCTTCTGGCATTATGTACCCAAGAAAGGATGAAGAACTCACCAGGGCAAAGAAACTGAACTTGGATTTGGTTGATGATGTTTAATGTAAATTAAATCGCTGATGTGTATTTAATACGGCATCGCTTGAACGGGAACCTCTCATCCCATTTCAACAGTGTAATCATTCGTCACTACACACCATTGCCGACCGAAAGAAAGAAGCTAGAATTAACATTCCAAATCGCGCAAATCGTTATAATCATCGGATCAAGATTATTAAAGGCGCCACTGGAATGTTTATGAGGGAATTTTGTTAAGATAGTAACTGTAATTACAAATAGTAGCGGCTAAAAAATTTATCTGCATGCTTTTATAATACATCGAGAAGTTTTATCCCCGAGATATCGACTCGTTTCTGCAGAAAGACAAAGTCTTCTAATGTGGTACAGATCCCGGTCACCCTTCTGAGTACTATACAAATCTCGACGAGGGTGTCTTTCTATGTATACGTTTTTCGTAAAAAAAGAAAATTCTTTTCATTACACCAGTCCCATAGTTTCCTATACAGACATTTACACTGATGATATACTCACGTGCAGTATCGTCGGCTGCTGGATATGATGACCGTTGACAAATGTTGTACCATCTGCGTGCAAGGGCGTCACGGTGCAGACTCCGTCGTGCATCGATATTAAACAGTGGCGTGCCTGTATCGAGGGACCAAACAGCTGCAGGGCATTAGTGTTGGCCGAACCGACCTCGATCGGTTCGCTGCCTAGTTTCACGCGTCGCCCACCGTCACCGCTGTGCGTGATCTCGATCAGCATCGGACCTTCCCGGTCACCGCCAATGTTGTTTCCACCATTCGATACGCCTAGCGGTTTCTTTTTCCGTCTTCGCGGCTGCGAATCCGCGGGTCGGCGGCGCACGTGAAACATGATTGAACCTGCAACGAAGAAAATTATAAATTAGTTTTACAAAAATCAAAATACATCATAAACATATGATGTTCCTAAACGGTTGGTGGGACATCTCCAGCAGTAGTCATTTGCATATTTATTATCATTAGGTTATCGTTCGATTTTACTTCCTCTCAAAAATACAACGTTGAATAGCAGAAAATTCCAGCTCTACATGACTTAATTTCAAATGAAGGCGTAATACTAGTTGCTGTGTTGTTTCACCAACAATAACCACCACAAACAAGGCACAATCTTTCATAAGCAAACCGTGCCTTGTAGGTATGCGTGAAGTTTGTACAAGCAAAAACGATAAACAAACCCGTCCCACGTTACATTCCTTACCAGACTCTCTCCATCGAACCTGTTGGAGCTGATTCCACCCCTTCTTGCGTATGCTAATTACTACATATGTTCATAATTAAATACTCTCTTCGTTTGCTAGTACGCACGCTGTAACTTTACTGATCATGACCTCGAAAATCAATATTAAACCTTTTCTTCGTGGTAGGTAATGGAACGATAAGTACACACGTACGGCTACAGTTGCCTGCTGATTCTATGTTTTAACTCTTTTCGTGGAACTATGCATAAACATAAATGGAGAGGCGTCATAACAACACGATTTGGATATTCTGACTTACTGGTATGTTGAAGCAACGCAAAAAACCAGTTTTACACATTGCGTTCTACAATATTGCTGGAATCTTAATACACTGTAAGAAACTGCTTAGTTCGACTGCCATATTCCTAATCCTTTTATGCACATAAAATTGCTTACAAACGCATTTTTGTAAAAGAATATTTCACGGTTGAATGTGTACATTGGATGACTCCAAAGACTTTGTATTGGTCGATAAAGTGGAACATACGACTAAGAAACGCATGCCGCTACCTTTTCTCAGAATAAAAAACCTAAAAAAAATATGCACATCAACGTTCACCATAATGTTGCGCCACAGTGAGCAAAATATTGATAGCACGCGTCCAGTAATCCTTCGGTTCGTCCCATACGGCAATTCATTCACTCTCATGCTCCCATACTGATGCACAGAAAAACATCTATCGTCGGATACATCGTAGAACCGTGCGTAGGGAGTTGGGAAACGGTTGAGTCTTCGTTAAATCCTATAACATTTATTAAAAGCTTTTCGCACGAACATCAGCATGACCGACAATGGTAATCCGGGGCGAATATCCAAGGACAGCAGACGTCATGAGACGACGTACGGCGAAAAGATCAAACCCTTCCCTTTTCTTAACGCGATTGAGCGTTTCCCGCCCCGGAGACACGTCGTACAGGCAGCAGGCAACATCTGGGAGCAGGAAAACACATTACTACACCACAGGTTGTCCCAAGCCGGGCGAGGAATGATTGAGTTTATTTTGTGTGCCTTAATTTTATCGTGTTTTTTTTTGAAGGAAAAAAAAGTAAAACAATCTTCAAGAGTGAACGATAGGATGGCGCCACCAAGGATGACCCTTGGCTATTATCTTCTTGCATGGGGGTTCGCCTAACATACACATGCACACACGCAGCTGCGCACACAAACACATAAAAACAAACACACCCGGTGCACAATCAGAAGCTACTTTACTTTACGATGTTATTGGGATACGTGAGAAAGTTAACCCTACTCGAGATTCTCCAGCAAGTTTCCAAAGGTCAGTCAGGGACAGTAAAGTTTTCTTTTTGCTCATGCAACCTTCCTCTGTCTGGATAACATTTATCGTTCTTTGCTAAAGACGTTAAAGCTAGCTGTGTTACATTCGCAATTACCAAAATCTGACTGTAAGAATTCCAATGCAGTCGATTGTTTGCAGCTCTACAGCATCAGAACAGTTTACATCTAATAAGACAGATACCGCTACCAAGAAGATTCATAATTAGGTTCGATCGCAACTGACAAACTGCTCCCTGGAATGATACTCAGCAGAAAATCAAGACATTTTCCCACCTTCTTCATCGAAGCGAAAAACACGTTCGAAGGGAAATGTTTGTTTACGTGATGTGAACACATCTGCAGCACCAGGCGTCTCCATTGCTATGAACGGAACAGGTTCAAAACGAAACCAACACGGAACGAAGACGGTTCACGGACGAAGGATGCATTATTGGTGTCTGCTGCCTCCAGCAACCGCTTCCACTTTCTCCCTTCTAGACGCAGCCTTTGTTTACAGTAAGCATTACGAGATTCATTAGAATTGGCACATTGTGGTGGGATGTGTATCATCACCGTGTGTGCGGGGAGCATTAGCGATTGTATCTTTGGGTGTATGGACGTCAGCCGTGCCATATCTCAGAATGGAACACGCACTCCCTGTGAACACCCCATCGCTGACGTCATTTTGCGTATGAAACCACCCAAGAACACACACGCATTCACACAAACGCCAAGCGGTAGATCGTCCGGCACACAGCAATGATGCAGCAACAGCACCTGCTACCGGAATTCCGGCATCGAATTGTACTCAGCCGACCCATCAATTTCGTGCGCGAAGCCCGCTGTTATGGAAAAATTAGAAGCAAGAAAAGCTGAAGCTAAAAAACTTTTCTCTCTGACGCCAAATCCCCGTAACAAGATCTAACACGTCGGTGGAGGAAGACAACCGGCATTCTCCTTCACAGAACTGCCTTTTCCCCCCGATGTTGCGGAGTTCGGGAGCAACAACGCTGGTTCTGCTACTACTTAGCTGTATTTTGCTTTCTTGTGCTTATCTTCATCAATTAATCAAGTTCACTTATGCTGACTGGAAGCGATTTTTCATCCTGTTGTTTTTATTTTAGTCTTTCAGCTCATGCTCGCACACACACACGAACACACAAAAGCGTACTTCAAAAGCACTACCGTTACCTCTGCTTCTGCCCTAACCTTCCGACGATCTCCCTTGTCGGACACTCCGTCTTGTTTCAACAAAATCACGCTCCACTCAAGCGTGGTGAGCGATCGTCGGGATAAAGCCGTTCTTTTCCAGCTGCTCCAATTTCTATGTGTGTGTGTTTGAGTGGGTGTTCCCTGTGCGGTGATAGAACAGCCAAGAATGATCATTTTAAAGTCTTCTATTCAAGACGACCAGTGGCCAGAGATAAGAGAAATAGCAAGCCGGGAAATGGTGAACATGGTCGAGAACTTGAAGATACAGGGAAGAATGAGGTGGCTTCTGAAGGTGGGCAGATAGATAGATACTGACCGGGTTTTGTCTTTTTCATTCTTTCACAAAATTGAACACTACGATGGGAAATGTGACAGACGGTGTCAAATAAGGAATTTATGTTGAAAAGTCAACTGTATAGCGACACAGGTTATCGTTCGAAAACGGAACTGGTTCCAGGTGCAAAGGTTAGAGGTGTTTGGAAAATTAATAACAGCTGACATCGCAGATGCTTCCCATGATTCTAAGCGCATTACGTCAAACGACCGTTTTTTTTTTTTGTTAACATTTCTCACAAGAGTCAAGTACGCGATGGTAGGCGGTAAACGTCCCTAAAACAGATTGATGGAATTTGAAGCACATCGAGTCAAATTATTGTCAGAATCGTGCTAACGAAAGTTGTACAGTAGGTACAGTATTTTATATGAATGACAGCATGGCCAAGAGCTTCCGAAAAGTTGTATAATAAAACTATAAAGAATCACTAAAATATGTTAACTATTTAATATTTAAAACATTCTTTAACACACATTTAAAGGCACACATTTGCAAATAAAGCGTTATGTTGATGTAGTAATCCGTTTCAAACTTTTTAATCCAACTCCAACTCGGCAAAATTACCGCCCGAAAGAGCATACAATACAATTAATTCACAGCAAACCCAACGGCAGCAGCGCTGAGCTTTGTTGTATCCCGGTATAGATTGCAGTACATGAATCCATATAATACGCACATGCAGTGTGGTCGTACGCCCTACTATTTCACCGCGTTATCAGAGGGATTATTTCCATGACACACACACACCCAGTTCACCGCAACACTGCTGCTTGCTGGAAACCTACCCCAAAAAGGGAGTGTTTCACTTATCTTCAAAAAGATTTTCCCTTGCCGATAGTGGCCTCCCAGTTTCACAATGCCCTCACAACAGCTATGCTAATGGCATCATCATCAGTGCACACGGTACGAGCAACTTCAAGCGTAATCCTTCCACTGTCCTCTGGGGTTTTTTTTTTTTTCAAGTACGATGGCAATGGCTGCATTTATGGTTCCGTTCCGATCGATAAACCGTTCCCAGCTCCCAGTAGTGCGCGAACAAGGGCTCGATTTCGTAGTTACCGGCCGTAGTTTTGTTGTGCTCAGTTTATGACCGTTACCACATTGCGGTAGCGGCGAAATGTCCGGACCCGTCGTCTGGACAATCACTAACAATAAACATTCAACCATGGATAAAAGCCGTCACAATCATGTCGGTCTCGTACATCACATAATCATAGTCTATTGGAAAAATGACAACCCACCAACACACCCAAATTGATGATCTACGTCCACTTTTTATTTCTACCCAGCGAAGCAGTAACTCAGACGTGGATAAAAATACGATTGACACTTAAAGCCCACACACACGTACACACACACACCTGGCTCGGTGTTGGATCTTTCGGGTTTATCAAATCCGCTACAAAAGTATTGCACTTGGCTTATACACGCGGATATAGTACCAGCAATTGGCTTAGCGCATCCTCTTAATCCACACACTAAAACCCGACCCAAGCGCGCCTACACGGCAGAAACGGAACCATCCGAATCTGTAACCCGACACCGACTGCACAACACTCGACCAAAAAGCACCGCTAGCCGCCGGCCACAAAAACCGATCGTGGCGGCTGCCGAACCGAACACACGCGCGCAGCAGGGTGGATGCGAATAATGAAACGCTCCATGTAGAAGAGCACCCAGAGACCCTCCTCCGATGGTCGGACAGAATAATGCTAGCAAAGGAGCTTCTGACACCACTTCCTGCTCCACTGCGATGTCCTTCGTTCCTTTTTTCCGGGTTTTATTATCCTTCACAAACTCGATGAACTCGACAGTTGCTGTGTTTGTTTGCGAGCAAATGACTGCCAGAACAGAACATATGTACTTCGCCGCCTCTGCTAGACCAAAAACCATCGTTCCCCACCTCTTTTTGACACAGTCACTACTCCTTTGCCTTCGGAGATCCCGAGCTTCTGAGTGTTCTTCAGCCTTATGCCTCACACACGACACTACCAACCAACCGACCGACCGACCGACCGACCGACAGTAGTGGTTCTTATCGCGGGCAGTATTGAAGTGCCGGATTCGCACACATCCATCGTTTCCTTGGTGTGCGCCATATCAGCCTTACACGCTACAACAACTACAGTCACACGCGACCGAGAATAGTAATCGACAACAAAAGAACGTTTGACTCGAGTGCGAAGGCATCAGAGTTTACACCGACCTCACTTCGTCAACCTTGTCTACGTCACAGGGGTGACGATGACGACGGTAAGGACAACACCACACCAACGAGGGTTCGGGCCAATTCGGCCAGGCTTTAGAGAAAGAGAGAGGGAGAGAGTGCGCGATCAGTGGTGTCTGTGCCCGGCGGAGCTCTTACTACACAGCACAAATTTTACCCAAACTCTGGCAACTCTCAGGTTACGCGTGCAGGAATGATTACGATATTCGGGGAATTAAATTCGGATAAGTAATTTTAGTAACCCATTTGGGACCCATTACAACACACCGTCGAGCGTTCGAAGCTGGAAAGTGAGTAAGAGTGAGAGGAATGGTCCGAATCGGAATGGTGGGGCAAGAACCAATTTTTAATAGGAATCGTTCCCCATTGTGGTGTTTGGCGGTGGGTTGAGAAATTTTCAGGGTCGAGCGACGCTTTTAGGGGAGATTTCAAAATGGATGTTACGGGTCAACGGTGTAAGTTTGTGTGTGTGTGTGTGCGTGAAGCTCATTTCCTTTTTTGCATGGAAATGTATTTGCGCTTACTGAACCCAACCATCATCGTTTCCAATACTCTTTTGATGTTTTCCCAGCATGGTGTGTTTTGGTTGTTGGTTTGGTGTTGTATGTCACAGCTGTCGGAATTAGTGATTTTATCCTATATTTTGATCATTTCGTAAACCCACGATGCCAACAGTCACATGGCACGCACTGCTCCGACAGCGACAGGGAAAATGGGTAATGATGAGGATGACAATGATCCCGGTGTACCTTCTTCCATCCATAGCGATAGATATTTTACCAACAAAGAACCATCAACAGTACAACCAGCCCCCGGCACAGCACGGCTAAACAGCTGATTGTATTACGCTGCCATTCGGGAAGTTCCTTCTTAGACTCAAGAGGAAGGATATCTCCTGGGAAATCGAAATAAGTCCTTCTATTGATCATACGTGAAGGGAAGCAATGCTTTTTGGGGCGTCTTAGAGTCACTGAAAAGTAACGTTGAAAGGTACAAAGTGAAACAGTTTCAAGAATCCCAGAAAGGATTCTTCGTGAAGTACTCTTATACCATTCAAAACTCCGTTCTTTTCAAGTAGAGGGATTTATGAAATAATGCAACCGTATCGCATATGTCACTTTTGTGCTTGTCTCCTGGTGTTTTGAAGCTACTCATCTTCCCTTAAAGGTTATCTAAATTTATGTTTCCCTTTCCTGTCTTCGCCGATCTTTAGAATATGGCTATGCCTTGTCAAAAGTGTTCTTAAAAGCTGCTTTTAGACTTTTTTACAAGGATCAAAAGTTGTTTTTTTACAGCAATATAAGAACCAAATAACAAAAATCAATAGACAAATTAAAAGATAATGCGCAAGATAATCTAAAGTTGTGCTAAATTTAATTAGTTGCATAATCACAATTAACATTCCGAAGAAGCATTTGAAGATTACATAAGGAGTAGAGGAATAGATATCATAACCACAACCCTAGCCCAATAAATATAAGACATGACTAGTGATCCCATAATACAACTTGTAAGATGAAAATCTAAGGACAAATATTTTCCACCAAATGAGTACCTCCAACTGTCCTTCACACACTTTTGTTCGTGCTTTATATACCATTTCTGGTAAACGTGCACACACCGCAAACAACTTCATGCCAAAAGCGGAAAACCAAATATGCCCACCCGATGATGGTGGTTGTTATCGATCATTTATAGGAAACCCGATACAACTCTTTTTTTCGTCTCAGCTACGATGTCGTTTCTTTAACGAAGTATTACAAATGAATCAAGAGTATAGGTACATGAAGTAAATATACGCGTATAAATCGATAGCGCACCTCTCAAGCAAGCAAGGCACACGGCACACCAACCCTACAAACACCTGAGTCTCGTTCCCTTCACGTGCAGGACTTTTCAACTTCCTATTCCATCGATAAGGCACTGTATTTTGTCCTACAAAGGTCTGTCATGGCATTGAACGAAGAATTGTGCTTGAGATGGTGTGCTACCAAGGACAGCAGCCCAAAGGGTGACACACAGGAATTGTGCTGAGCGAAAGAAAACCTCCACCCACCTGCGGTACGTTGTCGGGTGTACATGTTCCGCGCAATATGAATATACATATGTATATTTTATTTTTCTCTCGTTTGACATGCATACGAATCGGTTTGTTAGGGAACCAGACAATGGAAACCACCGACCCGGTGGGAGAAGAGCACAACAAAAACCTACAACTCATAACAACTCTTGCAAAACGCAGTAAATTCTTCGTCGGACGGTTGGTGTATACACTTCCTTCGAAAAACAAGGGAAACAGCAACAGGCAACAATGTGGTACATATCGGTTAGAAAAGGACAGTATCAGCCGCTAATCTCCGGCACAAGTAAATAGCTTGTCACAACGCGACGTCTCTGAAAAACCATGTGAGAACAACACTACACCACCAGCAGCAAAGAATCACACAGATAGCGCACTTTTTTTACAGTCAGGAGGTCCTCAGAAAACCATGAATGAGATGACAATAAGGTAATGTAGAATGAACCATGCGTGCTGTTTTTTGTTTAGCGTGTTGCCACCATTCTGAAAAATTACAAAACCACCATTGCTTTCGCTAATGGAGGCGCCTGGTAAGACCTGCTCGGGTTATAAATAATGGACAATGGATGCCTCCGAGCGAATAGTCAGCACTCTGCTGACGAATGCTTCTCCTACTTCATGTTGCAGGATGCAACGCCATCAACGGAGTACCAGGACGGCTACCGAAAATGTCTGCCTAAGGAAGGCGGAAGACACCGACCAACACCAAACGCAGTGAAATTGTTTGCACTCTTTCGGTTTGACTTTGTACACGTACGTACGCCCGACCGCATGTAATCCAGTTGTTCACGCTGGTGGCTGCTGGATTGGACAAGGGAAACGGTTCAACAAACATTCACCGGATTCAGTGGTTGACTGTGGATAACACCGACAAATGCAACTTTTCTCTTCCTGGGTTAACGAACCCTGGTGATGGTACGGGTACCCAAGCACCGTACCATCCAGAAAGTAATACTGCGCCACATCGGGATCTGAAAAATTTCTCATTTAACACTGTTGAATGTTTGCTCATGTTTCAATTACCGCGGGAAAACTTTCACTGCAAGCACGAAAACAGCCCAACAGCAGCTCGTTGTGCCTTCATGATGTTCCCCCTTCGGGTGGTGTGAGCTTTAGTACTGACGAAACTAAGGCAACATCAATTAAAGCCGGCCCTTCGTGGTAGTCCGTCTTTTTGAAACATTTTGCTCACGCGATGATAATTAGCACCATTAATGACTGGAGGTGGTTTTCAAAGCTGAAGGGAAAGTACTTCAATTGTTGCAGGAAATGATTGTATAGAGCCACTTGACGCGCTAAGGACGAAATTAAATATTAATTGAGTGCTTGTTTTAGTACAAAAACCGATATTTTTCGTTTTTAATTACTCAATACAGGTGCCAACGCTTCTCTTAACAAACGGAGAGCATAATTTCGCTTCTTACTTTTGATTTTTTACGTCGATTTTACTGCCAGGCCATATGTTTTATCATTTATTTTGATGAATTATATTAATTAAGTTTATAATCCATTTTACTCTTTGAAGAACCTTTTCCCATAAAAAAATGGATCTTATGTTTATACCACGCACTTCAAAAATAATTTTGCTAATAATTATAAATACAATTTTCTATCATCCAATAAATCAATTAACCCTCTGATACCAAACATCTATCAAACGTTTAGGCATTAAAGCTAATCATGCTTCGCATCGTATTTAATAGGTAATACTCTGTCTGGAAGTTGAATCGCTAAAGCGTTAGCAAGCATCAGGCGTGTAACACGGAAAAAGAAGGAGAAGCAGGCATAATGGGGTCTGTCTCTCCCTCGGTACAGCAGCATCATATCATGCATCTTTTCGCGATAAAGAGCCATGAAAATTTAATTTTCAAACTCAACTCTCGTTCCACCGTTTCGGCCGCCACGGGGGAACAGCATACTAATACTTCAACAACACGCTGGAGAAGCTAATAAAGAGTTTCGTTTGCTTATTCGCAACGTCAAAAGATTGCTTTATCAACGACCGGGCGTCTCCATCGCAGAACCACACCGTGAACAATCATGTGTACGTGTACCGTTGCTGAACATTTTACGCAATGGAACAATTAACTTTATCAAAAAGAAAATGGCAGCATTTGGGGAACAAGTGTCAAGAATTGGTAAAAAAATACACACGAAGGATTTTACACCTTGGTGAAATTTTATCGTCACTATACGAAAACCATCTAAAGCTATGTCAAGCACAAAACAGGTCGCCAAGAATACACATTCTGTTTTTAGTTTGGTCGAAAATGGATGGACTAATTTACAGAAAATAAAGATAGAATTGGATTCATACTACCCTCGCTTCACCTCTTAAGTAATCGTATTGATGACAGGATATTACTGATCATTCTTGGTAAACCGACGGTTGAGTGTAACTGTGCTCCGGAGATATCTTGCTCTTAACCCTTGAAACATATTCATAAGAAGCTTTGTTCGAGGCTTAGATCATCGGTACTCTTAAGAAAAAGTCGAACATTTGGGAAGACAAGACACAAATGCTCATTTGGATGAACTATGCATGCTCTCTTCTCGGTGCCTAGGAGCCTATTACAAGCACTAAGAGACTATGCAAAATATTCCTATCATTTGAAAGGGCTGTTCTAGCTCACGAGAAAAAATACGAAGTAACGACATATTTAACTCAAACATACTTTGCGTACTAGGTACATATAGGTATAAGATCACGTACAACGATTTAAGATAGGTTGCGTTCATCGAAATCGAAAAAAATAGAAACCAACGCACCGTCAGCGCGAGTGGGCCCAAAATCACAGACAACACGAAATGAGAAATGTCAACATACACGCGTAATGTTGCAAAGGAAGTAAAAAAAACAACAACAGCACAACGTCTCAAGAGCGCAAATGGAAGTCCTCTTCTTTGTGTCAGATAAAAGCGCAAAAAGGAGAACCGATACCGCCACCTCTTTCAGCTTTCACTTTCTGCCACACTTCTTGCCTTTGGCTTACCGTCTTTGTGTCCGTCCATTCGTACGTAGTGTACAAAGTGCAAAGCTCTCACTAATGGAAGTGTGTACAAGAAAACACATTATAAAGGATAGGAGCGGAAGCACCGCAGGTCGAAATGTTCTGAAGAGAATCCATTCGTACAGCATTTGGAGTTCTTTGGAGGCTCTTTCATTCCATTTTTGCCCCAGAATCTTTTTTCATTAGGAGCAACATTGTCTTCTCGGTTGTTGGTATATATCTTGTTGTTTGTTGGTATATGTAAAACAGAAAGGCTCTTGTTACACATTTTGCTAAGAAAACAGTTGGGCGTAGAAAGAAAAAAAAAGAAAATAACAGTTCCAGGACCCGTGTTTGTTTATAACATCACGTACAATGCAGCCTTTGTTCAGGTCAGGTGTGGATGGACGATATTCTAGGATTCCGAACGAAGGAAATGTCCAATGGGTAATGCCCACGACAATAAGTCTCATATTTCTGAGATTTCTGAATCTTTTCGAAGCGATTTAATGACATGTATGTGATGATTGCAATGTGATTGTAATGGCGTCTTAAAAAAAAGGTTAATAGATCTACCAACACTTACGTCGTATGCCCCAGTCCATCATGGTGCCACCGCTTTTAGTCCAGTTCGATTACCAGCGATCAAATACCAGAGCATGGATATGAACGTTTGGCTGACACTTGCGAATCAATCCAATATTTTGGTACTTTTTGTTGTTGTTTAACCTCGTGAAATAGTAATAAATATCCTTTGCTAAACAAACGTTGGTTCACCAAGCAGATCCTCAGCTGTCCAAGCTTTGGAGCCACTCGCGACTTCACCGCTGACTAAACTCTTGACTGCTAAATATTCAGCTATCGCCCATCTATCATACAGCAGCTCACTACTAAAGCTTTCTGTTGGTTCGTTATTTTCATTCACGTGTTAATATTTAATTGCCGATTTGTATTTCAAACGAGAGAGCACGCGTTATCAAAACCGTTGATGGTGTGACAATTATGCACATGAAAAGTAACTCAAACTGGCTCACAAACACACACACACGCATACACACTCTGCCGATTCAAACGTAAGAAACTTAAATAAAACAAACACTTTTTCACTGCAGAAGGACGATGTGCCGACGACATCGCGGAGCCTAGGAGGAAAGTAATAGCAGCAAGTAGCAGTAGTAGTAGTAGTAAGAGCATTAGAAAACGAGACAGGAGTTTGCATAAATGTTTAGGAATATGAAAATTTGCATCGCAACAATACGTGCGTAAAGGCGTTCATTTCATGCTATTTTCAAACGTTGGGTACCGTATTGCCAGTCAAGAGACCGTGGAACGTTCGGCCCGAGTTTTAGTTCGGTAGGAAATAGTATTGCCTGACAGGGTGAGCTAAAAATGCATCCTCCACGGACACTCGAGAATGCATTTGTAACAATTCACAGAGCTAACCAGCCGCGATACTCTGTTACTAATACACGTACACTTGTTCAAGCGTGGAAAAGATGACGAAGACCCATTCGTGGGAAGCGAACAAATTGCTGTTAAAACTCGAAAACTCGTGCATCGTGCAGATGCACGGAATTGGAAAACCACTCGAGAATAATGTAGAACACGGCCGTACCCTGCTGCACTGCGTCATCATCATCTCTTTTCCCTTTCCGAGGTAGAATTGATTGATTCTGTGAACCTCACATTATTCGATCTAATAAACCATTTTAATTGCCTTTTCCTTCACAATGCACAGTGTTCCGCGCACCATCGTACGATGCTTTTCCGCGATATACCGATATTCATTTCAAAACTGGTTTCCACATGCACAAAACCGGAGCAACGGAACCGACCATATCTAGCGGCATTTTTTCCTTTACGATAATCACAAACACAAACACAACAAACGATGGCCAACTAATTGGGACACAAAGTTGAGGAACCAACACTGTTTGTTTTGCCTTTTCACTTCCGCCGCTTTTTTTCTCTCTTTCGCTTTTTTTCCTTTAACCAGTGGTATTTCTGTTCCTGTTATAGCTTTTTAACGCGTAGCTCACAACGTTGTTTTACGTTCTTTGGGAAGATATTAGGCAGACACACGGTGCCCCGAACAATGTTTCCTTCTGAATTCTCTATCGTAAACTACACGGATGCAATTCCGGTGGTGGCGTCGATTGAAGTAATGTTTTCCCTACCCGTCCGAAACCTATTGGTCTGCACAACGTGAGAGCATGTTGGTGACTGACGAACGCGACACCAACGAAAACTGTGCGTCGTGAATTGGTCCGTCACGACACTCTTTTGCTCCCACGGCGACAAACGGCGTTTATACGGGATACTACAGGCAGTTGCATATCGCCAGTATCACATTGTGCCGTATCGAAACGCTCCCGGAGCGGCGAACCATATTTACAAAGCCCCCCAACACATACAAACGTTCCGGAGCGAGAGCGCAACAACAGCAGTTCACAATCATACTCTTCTCTTTGTAAAGCAAGAGCCAACTCTCGATTTCCCGTAGGATTATGACAGATGCCGCGTACTCCAGCCGGCCATGCTCATTTTTATGCTTTACGGTATAGCTACTATACGCGTTCGGTTCGCATCCTGCCCTTCTACCTTGTGGGTCAATGCAAGCTACCTCATGCGAAGGAAATTGATCTAACGTAAACGAAAAATCTAGGAAGTAGAGAGAATAATGTAGTCGGCGAGAAGCAACATCAACAGATGCGGTGGTGTTGAAGCGTTTATAGTAGTATTTGTGGTAGAAGTAGTAGTAGAATCATTTATAGTAACAGTAGTGGTTGAGATGATTATGGCGATAACGATACTAAGCAGCGTTGCATTGAAAAAGCTCTCGTTTTCTATCGGTCTCCTGCCACGGTCTCTTGGCGTACAAAAAGACGCTACACACTTGATAAACATTTCACGTGTCAGGTTGTTTCGCATCAATCATCGAAATTTGGTACGGTGGTTTTGGACAAACAAAGCGAACACCATTTTCCATTTACCCACCGGTTAGCAACAAAACAAAACGGGACGTCGGTAAATTACACCATAAATCAGCACAATCATAAGAAAGGCTTTCAAAAAGTATAAGATAACCGCCACAATACTCAGCGACACAACATTTCTGGCTTGTATTTACTGCCGAGCCGCATTAGATATGATATGCTGGAGAGAATATAGCTTGACCTCTAACCTTATTTCACTTCCGATAGAAACGATCTATTTAGTGTTCAGTAACTTTAATATTGGTTTATAATGTTATTCCCAGTGCAAACCCATCCCAAAAAAGATAAAATCAGGGCTAAAGCTTGATAATAAAAAAAAACGAACGTCCAAGCTCATAATGGGTATGATCTATTTGCGTTTAGTTGTATCACGCAATGTTGAATACATTTAAACTTCCAATAATGGCCTTATCTAGTCCAGTCGGTATTCAGTTCGGTCTGGATTTTGGATGACACTCTACCGATATCGAGACAAAGATAAACATAATAAAGAACTCTGATCAATACACTAGGAAGCAAATTGTTCACGTGCGTCGTAATATGTGACAGGTGATGTTTATTATCTATACAATGAGCACTGGTTCCAGACAACAAATAAAGTCAGTTTCAGAAGATAAGAAAATCCAGTAATGAAACTTATCTTTTTCATAACAATGCTTTTAATGGGGTCGTAATGGGTAGCAAATATGCAGTCCAAGCTTTGAGTCATTTTTTTAATAAAATTTAGATAATATTACTACTTTTTACATTAACTACGTCTTTTTACCAACAGGTAGTTTAAAAAAAAAATACAATAACGGTCAACATAGCTTTAGCACATGGAATCAAACAATTGTGTTTTACCACAGTTGATTCTATGATGACTAGTTTGGCTATCGGTCGACAGGTGGCGCTGTTAAACTTGTTACTCAAAGCTTTCACTATTATTAACCGTTGGTATAGATCGGTTAACGTAAACATCAATTCAATTTAAATTATATGCATTACGACTCCTTGAACTTAAATTTACATACCGCTTTTAGCAAGGTAAAGCCAACTAATAAACGAAACGTTTACACATCATTGAACAAATTCAAAAGCGACCTTCGATGTTGGGAACATCAGGCGTCACATCAAACCAATTTCAATTGTGTGTAACACTTTGCAGTAAAATATTTAATCTGGGTCAAAGTCGACTAGCTGCTCTGGCCGTTTAAATATATCGAATTTCAATTAAATTCAATGTGCATTGAGTTTCGCTTTAAAATAACCGTTCCAGCCCAAACACTTCCATTATTCAAACAATGTATAGAATCACAATTGATAGGTGTAAATGTTGCAACATTGAAAATGTCACATCTGAGCTAATCGTGGGAAGTATTACTAAGTACCTTGTTGTCTAAGTTCAATAGTTTTTCAACAGCTAACTATATTCAAAAGCCGTTAGACATTTTCTCAGCACAGAAAACCTTAGCTTACACAAGAAAAAATTACATATCCGATCCACTTACCTCGAGATGTAGGGTGATTCATTAGAATTGAGAGAGGACATTCGTCGTCGTCGAGGATGTATTCGGATCCGTCGCTGTTGACCTACGGACATACAAAATATGATTAAATTAATCCCCACTTCAAACGGGATTTCAAGAATACCGGCACAGCCGGATCGTCATAGGATTTCGGTAAATCTGTTTGCAATCTTTACATCGAACATTACCTGTACGAGACAGTAGTGAAGCGGATCCACTTTATCCATGCCATATTTGGCGAGCATCTCCCGGACTACGGCCTGGGCACAGTCCCGAATCGACAGCAGTAGCGTTTTGTACGGTACGTCTCGGCAAAGGCTTTCGCCATAGATCTTCAGCGTCCCGCCAGTGTCCGGCCCGCCGTCCCTCGACCGGAACTGTTGCAATTTCTTTTCCAGCTTCTGCTGTCGGCGACGCCGCATTACCGCTTCCGGGTTGGAGATGGATCGTGTAAACGATGTTTCCGGCAGCTCGGTGTACAGTTTCTCGGCAACGTGATTCTCCGAATCCGGTCCACCAGCACCACCGCTTGATTGCAGTTTGTTCAACTTTTCTTTCTTCTTTTGTTCCTTCTTTTCCCTTTTCGACAGTTTGCGTTTGAAGCTCGGCTGATCGGTGATGCTGTCCAAGGTCTGTGCAGAAGTACAAAATTAGTACACAGTTAATAAAAGACACTTCGCGCAGGCCACTCATCCCAATCATATTGTCCTGTGGAAAAGCTACTAACAACATCAACAACAACACCATAACAGCTCGCCTGATGCTCGCTGTCAGGATGTCCTTGCAGCATGTAAGATAAGGTCAATATGAACATCCAACCCCACACGGTATTATTACCGTCCACCTACTTACATTTGTCTTTTGGGCACAATTTTTCAACAGAAATCGTCCCTCACGATCATCGTTGTGCCAATTGAGCTGAACGAGCAAAGGTTTCTCGTCGGGATTCAGCTTTCGCTCTTCGCCGTTCGCATGGACCACATACAGTGCGTAGTTTGGCAGGGACAGCATACGCATATCGGGACGGAATTTCTCTATCAGCGTTTCTATATGAAACGAAGCACACAAAACAGATACGACACAAAATATTGACAAATTATTTCCATATTGCTTGCCGTGCACCATTCGCCCTCCTAGGGTTTCCCACGCTTGGAGAAGCCGCCCTGTGACGAGCAATCTATTAATGCAAAAACTTACCGATAACGTCGGAAACGGTGGCGTCGGATGCGACACGGATACATTTGGTTGCTACCTTTTGGCCCTCGTCTTGGAAGTAAAATCGCATCACACCATGGAATTCCAGGTTCTGTGGGAAAGGTAAGAGGTTCCCGGTGGGTTTGGTTATGTTATCGTTTTGAAAGGCTCGATAGGTAGACGAAAATGAATGCCGTTTCCTAGAAACAGCTTCATCTTGCTGGGCAATGTACACGAACACACGAACACTTCATCAACATGTTGTGTCACTCATGCGCAACATATCAGCGGCTATAAGGTATGACTAATTCTTGAAGACATTGTCGTCTTTGCGCTGTCTGTTTTGCTACAACACACCTTCTTCACCAGCTATCGTGATTGTTGCGAACAATTCTATGATCAATTTAACTTAATGGATACAATTGTCCCCATTGAAGGTAGACGACATTCGACATCAAATCATAACAAAAACATTAACGCGCTCAAATACTAAACTGCAATACAAAAACCTTTAAAAATACATCGTTTATTTTGATTTCTCAAAAGAAATTTTTACTAGTAGTTTGTCAAACACTCGAAATCGTTCATTAATAACAAAAAAACAGGTAATGGTAATGTCTCAAGTCATCATGGATCCCAATGTCTGAATATTAAAATCCAACTTCAAGCCTATTGCCCGCAGCTAATTGATGGTGATGATGAATCGAAAAAATGCACTAATGTATTGTGTCCCACATTAAACCAAACATACCTCATTCGGCTCCGACAGGGCAAAAATATCCAACCGAACCGTGTTCCATTGCTGGATGACGGATCGGAGTGTTTCACGATCAAACATCCGTTTCTCATTGAGCGACATTTTCATCGAACGAAGGTGGCCGGCGGCGGGGTGTAACAAGATGTCGTTCACTGTCGAGAGTACGTTAGGCGCACGCGATGGATGCGCCTTATGGTTGCGTCAGTTGCCAGTTCGCGTTAGCACTAGCTCTAACCGAGGTAACACACTAGAGACTGCTTGGTCTGGTTTACAGCTAACCGAACCACCGAAGCAATGGTTCACAAGAAGATCAGATAATTGCAGCTTTCCTCGATGACTTCGGTAAGTCTGTTCTAGCGATGCACCCACGGTTTGAAACTAGCGACTCGATGGCGAATGGCAGGTGAACTGCAAAACGGGAAGTGCCTGCAAAGAAACAAATGCAGAAAGTAAAGAGTTAAAATGGAGCAAATGCCAGCGTTTCTGAAGCAAGCTAATAAACGGTAGGTTATGAACGCCCAACCACAGCTAATTGCTTGCATTATGAACAATTGGAATGGAAGGGAAGTAAAACGTGGTAATACTCGGAAACAATTCTCGAATGCCTTAGCCTTATAATCGGATGCGATGGAAATACAATCATTTTATTTTAAACGCTTCTTGAAAACATAGTTCTCCACTAATCGCTGATTCGTTTCTCCTTAGATCTCTTAATGTTGGTAAATAAAGTTGTAAAACTGATTTGAACTACAATTTGTGAGAAGAATTATATGCTTTTTATGTAATGTTTATGGCCTAGCCTGTGCAAACTTAAGTGATCCTCCTATCTCGTGTACTTCTTCAAAGAAATATTTTCAGACTCTTCTTTTCATAAATGATTGTAGAATTATTTTATTATGTAATGGACACTAAATTCACACAGACACAGGCTGCTTCTTCCCATATCTTGGACAAACGATTTTTTAAATTTGTTGCTGCATAATATCTTTTGGACATGCAAACTGATCACTAAGTACTCATTATTCAGTTCTGCGATACAATGAGTGACTGCAGCAAAGGACCTCAGTCATTTAGGTCATTCAAGCAGCATATCAATTTATTTCGATGCATGAAACGCGCAAAGTTCTGTGTCAGAAGCCATACAAGGTCTTGTGTCTCTGGACGTTCAAGACCGTCTTTGTCTGAAGTCCTTATCTAACTTACCAACAGATCCAACATTGAATATACCAGTTTTTGAGTTTTTTTTTAACTAGAGCAGAGATGAATGGCGCATAACAATTCGTAAACTATTTCGACTCTGCATGCATCTAATGCTCTTAAACCATTCCATTCCATCCGTTGCCAGGTACCGCCAGGGTGTTGCTTCCAGAGATTTAATCTGTTAATAAATATGCGCATCTCTTTGCCTTTAATTTCTGCGTATCTATTTCCTAGACTCGATTTATAAACGATTCCTTGTATGGAATTATTTTTGTTCTACGTAAATTTTTCTTCTTCTTGGCTTAACAACCTTTCTAGATCACGCCAGCCATTGAAAGGCTTACTAGATTCTTACTGCGGGGAACGGTCCGGATGGGATTTGAACCCCGGTCCAGCCGTTTGAAGACTGGCGCCACTGACGCACACACCACCGGGCCGATCCAATCATAGTTAACAATTAGGACGATAGTTCTCAACCACTCCCTAAATGATATGGGGCTAAAGAGTAATGTAGGCCCTTAAGCTGCACGCAACGCACTCACATGTAAGCTCCATAGTCGTTTGCGAACATGGCTTAGTAGGACATATATAAAATATTTAAAATATTGGTTTATAAAATCCAGAAAATATTATTTTAACTAGTTTTTACATATTTTAGTAAAAAAATAAGCGTTCTACTTAAAGCATGTTTAGTTATATTTTTTTCGTAAAGTTATCCATTTAAAATGAAAATATGGCTCAGTATAGAATTATTGTAATTACAGTATGAACAGGCTCGTTTAAATGATTAAATAAGTTAGTGAAATTAAATAGCAGTGAGGACTGCCTATCCAACTACGTGGTATCGGAGAGTCTAGTAAGCCATTCGATGGCCGGCGTGACCTAGAAGGTCGTTAAGCCAAGAAGAAGAAGAAGAAGTAAATAAAACATTGTAATTAATTAGTCTTTTATATAATCTAGCTTTTGCGACAATAAACAAACAATTCAAATAACTTTCCTCATTTTAACAATGATTTATTTAAATGATATTTTTATGTCCTACGCATAATGGTCACAATCTACCGTGATTTTTCACACAAGCTTGCATGAGATGAATCCCATACAACTTGAGGGCCTTTATTACTCTTTAGCCGAACTTACTCTTTCACTTCAAACAATTTCCCGTTTTACGCTCTATTGACTGATTAAAAATTAAAAATTCACATAAAGTCAATAAATGGAATTCAATTATTGCGCTTACAATCGATACAATTACTGCGGATATTATTACCCATACAAATATCAACCGCTAAAGCCAACAAGGAAACAACCTTAATCGACAAGAGACGGAGATGAATGTTTACGCTTCTTTGCCGATTAACATACCGCCCGCCAAACGGCGTAATCGCAAGAAAATCATGAACATGCTGTAATAATTTTGGTTTCTTCTTTAATGGTATTTTCATTTATTTTCCGCGTTCCTTCGTGGTTATGCTTTTGCATTCCTCGGAACATTTCCTTTCGCACAGAGGACCTTACCGTGTTCCGGCTGACGGGGGAACAAAGTTTACCCAACCGTGAGCAAGGTGAGGTGAAACGAGGGGAAAAACAAATCGACGACGTTTTCGCGGTTGTGCCAATTTGAGAACACAAACTTTTTACCGTGATACGTCATCGTACGCATTTCCATTGCGATCTGACAGTGATTTTTAGGGGTGGAAGTGTATGTACGAAACATTAAACTGATGGAGATAAAAAACATTGCTGTTGTTGCTGCTGCTGCTGCTGATTGACTTAGTTGTCGTGTCTCAAAACGATGAAATGAATTTTCTAAGAAAAGCAGCGTTTTTTTTGTGCTTCGCTTAGGAGTGAAAGATTTTATTTACTTCCAGGAAGTAAGAATAAGTTTTTTTTCGGATAATGAATACATTTTGCGAATAATTCGCGAACCATGAATCAAGGACCCATCAAAATGTATGTCAACTGTAGACACAGAGATTTCAAACTGTGAAGGAACCCTTTTTCTTTCCACATCATTTTAAATAATATGTAAATTTTTAATTTTTTGTGTAATCAACTGACAAATTCATTATCCCTGCATTGTTGCAATTCGTAGTTATTTATGTCCAAAGCAAGCTGTCTTCCAACGTCTCACAAATCCGTTCCAAATGATCCTCAAGTTATTGCTCATTTGAATAAATGTCCATGTCTAAGCAAATATAATAGCAAAACAACACCATAGCGTTTGACACGATTGCCTTTCAGGGGGTGTCTCTCAGGGTGCATTCGTCATTTAATTGCTGCATGTGATCAGTCCCTGACTTTTGACATAACTTGAGCTAAGATTGTATATTCGCACCTTTACTACCCAATGTGCACAGTTGAAAGAGCAGTCACGATGAATTACCGTCATCTGTACCATTTAACTTAAGCACATCTTTCCATCTCAGTACTTCCCCAGTATTCGTGGAGCAGACTGTACCACATTAACAACACATCTGGTACGCATCATTACTTGCACCGAACCTGAGCCATGTGGACCAGTTTCCAACGTACCAGCGCAGCAATGCGGACACCCTGTAACCTACATATTACTCGTAACTTCTTCAATAACTCTTACCTCACTGGTTGGGGCTCTAACTCTGGAGAAATGTTTCGGAGGATCGTTAATTCCCATTTGCCACACAGTGTGCAGTGCGCTACCTACCCAACCAGTACTGCGGCCGAAAAGACAATAGTGTTGTTATTCGCTGTCACAGAATGCTTAATGATTCTAAGCATAGTTTATGCTTGCAACAATGACAATCTTCAGACGTACATCACCACTTGGGGGGCACAGCTGCGTGCGTGCACCAAAGGTGGGTCGTCTTTTGCCGTGCCCTGGACTTGACAACAATTGACGAGCATAAGTAGAAATGGAGGACACACAGAGACAAACAGCGCGTGGCTTAACGTGAAAAAATGCCCGACATAGCTGCCGGGCGATGCGACTTTTGCTAATGGGCATACTGCTTGGGGGCTCCACATAACCACCATTCCGCTCCCTACCTAATCATCTCCACCAATGTATAAAAAGATAGGCCTGCGCGTTCGCTGAATTTAAATGATTCATAGTGGAATGTAGAATCCAATTATCGTGATCTTCCTTTTCTTCGACGACGCGTGTTCTTCGATCAAAATGTTCCACAGAAAAACGCTTGTTCGAGATTAACGCCCATATGCAGGAATATCCAGCAGTTTGGATACGCCAATAAGCCAAATAACATGACGCTAGAGGGACTGGGGGAAGTATGGCACGGAGCGAATAGGCATGTGGATGAACAGAAACGGGAGGCCAGGTTACTTAGTGAGTAAAAAAAAAAAATTTGATCGAATTCCATTACCTAATTAATCCAATTAACGACGTACATCGTAAACAACTTCGCTTACGACACTTAGGCACAATGCCGTTGACATTAGCAACCATGAAGAATTCGTGAATAAAATTTCAACTGTTACATGTATTTTTTATTGCCTTATTGGAAAATAAAAAGAATAGACTACATTTTTTTAAACATTCTTCTACTATTTTGACGTCTTATAATATATTTCATTGCATAAATGGGCACATCGAATTATCATGATATCATTCATGCATGTGGCTTTGTCTATCGTCACTGTATAATCGCTGTAAACGTAGTGATTTGGTTTATTAAATCGATATTCATTCTACAACATGCTTCTAGCGTCGTTTGTTTGTTTCCTTGGTTGGTCCAAAATAAACATGTACCGTCGATAATTTATTATCTATTCTCCAGCAAAATAGCTGACAACTACCGCTCGCTACCCTAAGCCAGGGAGAAAGCTGCGTATAAACACCATTGTGTGTAGTATAACATAACCACAAAATTCCAACCATTCTGGAGAAGGGCGTGCTGACAGGCGTGTAACAGATGACACCGACGGAACAAAGAATTTGATCGATAACGGCTAGTACAGAGCCGCCGCCCAACGTCACATAGTTGCACGTACTCTCGGGAAGGAATTTCGGCCAGTGAAGAGACAAAATATCAAAGGTTGGAACAGTTGTACCGAGCAATGTGTTTTCATTTACAGGGTTTCTGAGTAGCACAAGTGCGAGGCATTTCTAGACAACGCTCAAGATGAACTGGACAACGGGTAGGTTGAATTGGACAACCGTCGACAGTTGAAGTGGACGGTGGGCAAGTAGAACTGGACAATCATATTTGAAATATTTCGGGCGTAACGCTTGGCAAATATCTGCAAAGTAACCGATGAAATACACATTTTTTGTAATTAACATGCTAAACAAGCATTCAATAATAACATTAATATAGTTTGTACTTTGAACATGTTTGAAAGCGGAAAAACAAATGTATATGGATTTTTGTACGTCTGATTTTATATTTTTGATTCTGTAAAATATCCATGACAACAGCTACAATAAGTCAATTCAGTGATAATAAACAGAAACGTCTTCTGTCCTCTTCTGTCAAAAGATAAAATTTTGAATATTATTTAGGTATTGCAAATATTTTATTTCTATCTCACATTTTTAAAGAAAACCATGCATTCTGATCGTAATTATATTCGGTGTGAAAGTATACGTACGTTTGGGATTTTTTTTAGAATTGCATATTTGATAAAATGTGTATTTCAGCAGTTATTTTTTTAATTTTAAAATTTTCGAAGCGTTGCCGCAAAGCTTCACACCGTTTCACCAACCGTTTCAAATATGGCTGTCCAGTTCTACTTGATGATTGTCCACTTCAACCTAGCGTTTGTCCAGTTCAACTTGACCACTGTCAAGGAACGGCGACGGTTGTCCAATTAAAACTACCCGCTGTCCAGTTCATCTTGAGCGTTGTCTAGAAATGCCTCGCACTTGTCTGGAACTAGACTCAGAAACCCTGTATCCGGTTATCTGCAAAACATACGAGAAGCTGGACAGACAAACGATAAGCGAAAGCAAAATTCTAGTTCCTCATACATTTTGGGACCGTTTTGTGATTTATTTTAAATTGCAAACATACATCGAACCTCAAAAGTTTCGCTCTTTTTAATCGCAAAACAACCATATCAAAAAAAAAAAACATTAACATCATATCTTGACACAGCAGCAGAAAAAGGCAACAGCCGCTTATCCTGCGATTCGAGTGCATACGCTTATACTTACGAGAGGGAGAAAAAAAAAAGGCTCGCAGCAAACCAGAATGAGGCGGACCTGTAAGTGTGGGAACTTTAAGCTTCGCTGCACCCGGAACAAAAACACCTTTGAGTGCTTGAAGAGCCGGCTGAAGACGGTGGTAAAGGAAGGGTGGTCCCAAAAATGGTCCCACTTCCGACATCTATTGCCGTGGCACTCTGTTATCCACCCCGCATTTCCGCTAACGCAGACCCCGTATTTAATGATACTGCGACGCCGGTGAACGAGGGTGCCAATGGTTGAGGCTCGCAAACATTTGAAGAACCCTTCGGAAAGGCGTGCATGGCCCAGGCAACCGCTAGCGCATACTCGTGGTCATTCAGCCGTGCGATTTCCCAGAGCTGTTTATAGACGGCATTTTCCACCAGCTCTCGATAGCATGCTCACCATTGGAGGCTTTTTTTATTGTAAACACTGTAGTATGATTGCCTTTTTTTCGGGTCGTGGTTTCACTATGCATTGGAAAAGAGGATAGTTTACGCAAAAAAAAGCCATCATTGTATCATCTCTACAACTGTTTAAGCTGCTAAAGCTATAGCTTTAAATAGCTTTGAATTTATTTGATGAGCGAAATGAAACGAAACTTCCCACTGCATATTGCAGCGCATTCTGAAACATTCTGTGCTCTTTTGATGCCCACACACAAATAGACGGATGGACTGGAACTAACACTTTGACATTCAACAGTCAATTTCTGTGCATTATTCCGGAATCTGATATTCATCAACTTCGGTAAAATAGCAGTAGGATCAGCACAACCAAGGGCATCTGATGATGAAGTTCATTCATGTACACTGATAGTAAGTACACCAACTAGTGTAGGTGGCCAATAGGAAGTATAGCATAATGTTATCGTGAAATGGCAGCTGAATCTGTTGGAAAAGCAACAAATAATTAGACGTTATATCGAGTTGTTTTACATACTTCTACATTTGTTCACTTTTTTTTCTATGAATACAACTAACTGATTTGTAGTGTATCTCTCTCTCTCTATCTATCTCTCTCCTTGTCCCGATAAGGTTCATCATCGTTTCGTTCTGTTGAAAGTAAATCTAGACATAACCCTCAGGATACATAATAGAGCAGACTACCATCTTTGCTCAAGGAGATTGACTCCTTCCGCCTGGTTGTGTCCACTCAAATGCAATCATTGCAATCAGGGCTTAGTTGAGTGAAGAATTTAATTGACCTCGACTACTGACTACTGTGTGTTCGAGACAGGCGCTGCCAGGAACACTTAATCCATTCTCTACAATGGTACGGGGCAGGTTGTCGGTCAGGTCAGGCCCATCATTGCCATAGCCAGCAGCAGCAGATTGATAGCAAAATTTATTATACCAAATGATTCATTCGTTGCGTTGCGGTGCTGCGGTGCTATCGAATGATTTGTCAAGGCGAAAGATCAAATTGATGATTGCAATTCACATTCACAGGCCCTTGTGGTGTATGTGTTTCCCACCAGTGAGGGAAGTTCTATGCTAATTAGCTTGATGTATCACACTGCAAATAGCGTTGCTTTCAAATCCATACCATGAACACATCGAGAACTGCGATGAGCACTCACAGAATGCATCAGTTGAACCTGTGTCAGAAAATTGACAAAAAATCACGATTCTAGCTTCAACTGTCAGTAAAGATGCTACAGTTGAACGGAAATGTGTAAGAAAAGCAACCAATCAAGCCCTACATAAGGAGGGTTTATTAAAGAGGATACATTGCAAGACGAAGCTTTGTTGATGATACACTTGTTTGTGATACAATAGAACTGCTGGCAGTTACTTCCCCAATGCTCTCTGCATGTTCGTTTCTGTATGAGAAATTCTCTATTTCCACCTACAACACCTACGCTTCGGGAGGGATGTGATATTGAAATCTGAGCGTAATTAGCCCCTTATCCAGTGTCGCCGAATGAACGAATCGAATGGCACACTACCTTTTTTTGGCCTACATGTTTGCATGGGCAGTAATATTCCTTTTTGTTCCGTCTCGAACACGTCTCCCGTCTGACGGATTCGGTCACTGATGATGAGACATCTCATTAGATGTGCCACCTAGTTATTTGAGTCGTTGCCAAAGCTACCCTTTCAGACCGAACATTGGTCTGTGCCGGTGCCAATTTAAGTTTTGCCTGTCTTTACAGGTACACCACACGCGTAACACAACCCACGCGCCGTAACGTCGTCGTCTTCGAAACTGTCTAGACCACCCTTAGGACTGCAGCGTATCACGTAAGCCTATGCGAAACTACGGTACAGAATAAACCCCTAACGTTGCACGGTGAGACATTAATATTTCCTGCCAAATGAAACGCAAGATATCGTGCCGCAAGCTGTCAATTTAACACAACATTTATTAACCTAACATTAGAGATCTTTGATCGCGTAAAAGCTATTCCATCTTCTGTTCTTTTTTCCCGTACTCCCGATGTCTTGTTTTATAACAACGGGTCATTTCCTGCTTATCGGTTCACTGAGTACAGCGGACGATGGTCCATGAACCGTGACCAAGAAGGCGAAGTTTTCTTTTTGATCATAGAAGATGCGAAATAAAAAAAAAAACGATTCAATTTTAAAAGCTTATTTCGTCTGGAATAGCGAAGCTGAGGAACGAGAGAATAAATATTTTCGAAAAAGTCTCTATTTCATTACCATTATCAAATACATTCGTGACGTGAATACGATGATGGATTCCATCCACAATTTCAAATCCAAAAAGCATTACAACTATCAAGAGCGTGCACAACAACGTCACTATGCATAGTCCATCGCTCAACTTGTAATAAATTAAATCGAAACCGACGCGCCATCGACAAGCTCACTGCTTTCTGGTAATTCAAATAACCTTTAAGAACGATAATTAAACAGAGATCACAGCATCAAGGTACGCTTGGATGCACTTTGTGCATGAATATACAAATGGGCAGCAATATTGCTCAATGAGCAGCTAAAACAAAAACGACCAGTGGCAAGTCAGACGCAAAAGCTTACCTATCTGAAGAATTGTCTTCTGTGAATAAGGAAACCCATCATGCATTCGCAAAACCATTTGTCCGATTGCCATACCTTTTTGACCCAAACTACACCCGATAGGGGGCCATTTGCTGCACCCGCCTCTGCCATGCTACGATGCCATACAGTGAATCGCTCTATTTCCTTTCGATTCTTCGCGATTACATCCACCAACAGTCTGGGCGCGACTTGGACGAGATGGCAAGGGGAGTGTATTACAGTGGAGTTGGGCAAACTACTCAGCAACAGGCTCGTAGAAACGCAAGTAAAAAAAGGAGAGAAACATAGAAACAGTATAGCGCATAAATCACGCAACCATTACAGTACGCATTCGAGCGCGCGCTCACACATTCACAGTGTCCGAATGCATTTTTGGGAATGCGCCTGTTGAGACGTACCTCCACGATTCAACTCCCAGAGACGCGTCGACGAGTAGCAGTGTCAGTTCAGTCGGAAAAAAGCCGACCGTTTAAGAAATGTTTTGTAAACTTCACCAGCACACACTTCCCACCAAACCCTACGAACGATATTGCACACCCCTTTCTGCCTTATTTAGTGCCCCCGGTTTAAATGCTGGGCTTGGCCCTCGTATTTCCGTCACTAGTTTCTTTACGGATCTCTCGGACCAGAGATCACTGGCATTTGCCTGTGTTTACTGGGCTGGGTTTTCTTCTTCTAAGTCAACTATTTACCGGCTCTTCCCAGACTCGCATCTGTGAACGCGGCGCTCGGCGGGGAAACGTGAGAAATTTGGACGCCGGACCTGAGGTAAACAAAGGCAGGGTGTGATGGACCGTCGTCCAACTAGGTGCGGAAGATGCTAAAGAACCGAAAGAAAACAGGCGCATCACTTCCGCACCAACAACACGCGGTAAATCCGTTTGACAGCATGCACGACATGAATAAGCCACCATTTGCCCGAGAAAGGGGGTCATTTGATGATCCCGGTTTTTCGCTGAGGGGTTGGTTTTATCAACATTCAAAGCATCAGTGCAAACGTTCGGTTCGATGTTTCGGTGCTTGAAAAACTCTCCAAAATCATGTCAGGCCCGTCATTCGCTACAACAATTACCACCGGACGAACTTGAACCACACGAAGTGACGAACATGGCATTTGCATGTGCATTCCCTCGTCGCTTTTTTCCATTCAATGTCATGCGACTGCATAGCGAATATGCAAAATTACGCTTGGGGTACTGACATCACGCAGATTGTGGGCAAAAAAAATGGGAAACGCGGATGGAAAAGAAGCAAATGCTACAGCGGCTGAAAGTGAGAAATAAAATAACCGGATTCATTCTCAACAGCTTCATGCTTGGTTGAAACATTCCACAATCATGTAAAGCCGTTCTGAATATTGATGAGTGTGCGAGTGTTAGCTGTGGTTATTTGTGAGAAATCAATTTCCATACATCATTTGCCATAACGCAACAGCTAGAAGAAGGCAAACGTAGTTTAAGAAGCTCAAATTCTCTTAAAAATAAATGAAAAAATAGCATGAGAACTCTAGATATATTGATGTCTGAAGCACAAGCATACAGATTTCAAACCGGTTTTATGTGCACGTCAACATAAAACCTCTTCAAATATACTCTTATCAATGATTTTAAACCATGCTTTTAATGACAATCGTGTACGAAGAATTCATTGTCACATCCAACAACTCTCGACTAGCTTTATGAAATTAGGCACTGTAACATTAACTGAGAATTATGTCTTACATGTGATATCAGGGGATCCAAGATCCAAGAAGGTAAGGGTGTCCTATAGGGTATAAGGGGTTGGGGGAATTAGGTATGAGGAATGAGAAATACAGATATTCTTTAATTTTTCATTCGACGTCTCTGTGTCCTAGTGTACCAATCCAACAATATCGTTTTTTGTGTAACGTATTCTAGTCCACCATCCACGGCTGCATCCGATCTCCGACAGGTTAGAATTCACTTGATTCAGCCAACGAGCTCTCTGTACTCCTCTACGCCTCGTGCCGAACGGGTTGCTGACGATCACTTTCTTGGTGGGGCATGAGTCCTGCATCCTCATCACGTGCCCCAGCCATCGTATTCTTCCGGGATATCAGCACCGCCTAACAGCTCAATTAGCACGTGGTTCATTATCCTTCGCCACACGCCCTGCTCGAACACACCTCCATAGATAGTCCTTAACAGCCGCCGTTCGAAAATGGCGAGTGCATTGGCGTCCTCCGTAGGCATAGTTTAAGACTCGTACACTTAGAGGACTACCGGACGTATCAAGGTGCGGTAAATCGTGCATTTCGTGTGTTGTCGGAGTCTTCTGGATCGCAGGAGTATGTGGAGTCCACGATTCCGATAGAGTAGGCACGATTCCCCTGAACAATGCTCCATCGGATTTTGCTGCTTACGTTGTTGTACCAAGTTACGATCGTACCAAGGTAGCAGAACTCCT
The DNA here is from genome assembly GCF_943734695.1 of Anopheles maculipalpis. Lineage (NCBI taxonomy): Eukaryota > Metazoa > Arthropoda > Insecta > Diptera > Culicidae > Anopheles > Anopheles maculipalpis. The sequence continues at coordinate 50,459,440 of NC_064871.1, forward strand.
CTACCACCACGAGATCGTCCACACCAACTGATACTCTGCCCTGGATATCGAAGCCCGCACTTCGCATGACACCCTTCAGAGCGATGTTGAACAACAAACAGGAGAGTTGACTTTACAAAGTGATAATGAGACGCTAGCGATGTTTATGAAATCTTTGCCTATGAGAGGATTATATTTTGAAAGACCTACAACTGATTTGAGCAGAAACCAAAATCGAGTTTTGGACAAAAATATCGACGGACTTTTTCCAATTCATTCTGTAATCTAATGGGGTTAACATCTCCCTCAATAAATCTCAGAAAGCTTAAGAAACCAAGCAACAATTAATATTTAATATTAAATTTTTTCATATGTTAAAAACATGAACAAAAAATGCCTTCGAAAGAACGACCACTACAGAACGGACCACTTGATGGAAACGAAACAAAAAGCTTTCATAATTTACTCGTGACATGAATAATAACGACTTTGCCATGCTCACACAGTCAGGGAAACAAGTGTTGAGGAATACAAAAACAAAGAACACAATTTGAAAACCTATTTGCGATAGGAGGAAACGAAAGATAGTAAAAACAATATACAACAAACGTTGTGCGTTTTACTGACAAGTGAAATACTGCGTTAATGGAAGCTTTTGCACATCAGGCAAAAAGTTTAGCATTTTAGATAGGAAAACCTACGTAGAGTCACAACACCACGTCGTCACATGATGCACCACAATCAAGCGTATGGATGGTGTTGGTGCACTCGTATTCCGTGCATGGCATTGTTTATTTGCTGACGAATCCCGATACACTCCAGGCCTGATTGTTTGTAAATATCAGTGCACTTTTTTAATGTGTAACGGATATCACTTGCATTCTTTCTTTTTTTTTTTTTTAAAGGATTCTGGAATTTTATCATAACAAATGTTTGCTCTGCTGGACGATGTTATAGTGGGTAGGTGATTGAATAAAACAGTTTGAGAGCAGAACATTTTCACCAAGGCTGGAGAACATGTCTGAACAGCAGTTGAACACGTACTATCTCTTCAAATATTTCAAGGCCGCATATGATAGCTGGTTAAACTTTAAGAGGCCATGAGCTCTTTTGGAATCCCGGCCAAACTGATCAGGCTTGTTAGAATGACTCTCAGGGTCCTTTGCTACCACCAAAGGCCTGCGTCAGGGAGATGGGCTCGCCTGTCTCCTATTCAACTTGGCGCTAGAGAGGGCCATCCGTGACTCGGAGGTAGAGACTTCGGGACCCATCTTCTATAAGTCAACCCAGATCCTGGCATACGCAGATGATGTAGACATCATTGGTCTGCGGCTCTCCCAGGTAGCAGAGGCCTACCAAAGGTTCGAGCTGGCGGCAGAAATCTCGGGTTGCAAATCAACGAGGATCTAGGATGCTGTCGGCCAGTCGGTCATTGTACACCCAGAGGAAACATCTCACCTCGAAAAAGCCTGTCGCGACCCTCGAAGCTGGGACAGTATCGTACCTTTATAGTCCAAGTACTCACATCCGCCTCTGAGACATGGACCTTGTCCAAAACAGACGAAAACTCGAACGCGCCCTCATAACCGCGTTCGAGAGGAAGCTGCTCAGAAGGATCGTTGGCCCCATATGTGTGGAAGGACAATGGAGGAGCCGCTATAACGACGAGCTGTACGAACTGTATGACGACCTCACTGTCGTGCAGCGAATTAGGCTCGCCAGGCTCCGAAGGGCTGGCCATGTTATACGCATGGCACCGGACGACCCAGTCAAAAAGTCCTTATAGGCCGTCCACACGGATAGAGGAGGTGTGGTAGGCCCAGATTGAGGTGGAAGAATGGCGTGCAATCATCCGCCATCAAGGCCGGAATAACGGATTGGAGCACGACAGCGCGGGACCGTGAGCGGTTCCGGACTATTTTGCTGCAGGCCAAGACCGCAAAGCGGTTGTAGCGCCTGATAAGTAAGTAACTAAGAGAGCAGAACCACCTTACGCGACAAAAATAACGCCAACCAGGTATGTGATTCACGCAGCGCACAGGGAATGCTCAGATTCTCAAAAGTAAAGAAAATGTTCGATACGCTTTTGCTTCACTACATACGTATCGTATACAGTAGATTGCTTTAGGAATATAACAGCAGAATTAGTAGCATCCATTAAAATCATATGAATAAATAAATTGTGTGAACTTGGTTCTTCGTGACAAAAATCGATTTTTTGTGCTTGTTGCTTGGACGGAACCGTAAACCGTAAAATCATCGAGAGAGTGTTTTCTTCGATTACTACCGCTATCTTCCCTAATCCCACTAGGCAAAATTCGATACCGTGCTTTTTATGGTCATGTTTTTAACGACAGTGACATCCTTCTTTTTCTAAAGCAACAAATATCATTCAAAAGACACACACACTTCTCTAGTAGCAAACACTTGTAAAGGTAAAAAGAAACATAAAAAAGCTTAGATCAACAGACGGTTTAGCAATGGACTGCAATGGAAAGTATTCCTCTTTTCAGTTTCCGTTTTTAAAGCTTCTTGCCTGGCCCCGTGGGGACCGTGCGGAGCACATGTTGGGAAAAAGGGAAAGTAAACCCAAAAGGTGAATATTACGACACCCGAATCCGAGAGTTCGCTTTCTTCGCTTTCGAATGACCACACCAAACCCCGCCAGCATCACCCTCAGCGGTGGGGTAACGGAAGCCAGCCAAAGCGGAATATGATGCGACAAAATGTCGTTGGACACGAATACTCTGTACCCAATGTAGCTGACATGAAAATCAATCGTTTTGATTTTGAGATTTGACCTTTTTTTTTTTGTGCGCGAAAAAAAGGAAATCAATTTCATTGCAAACAAATTGAATCTAGCCGTTTCATCGTATTTGGTTGTTCTGAATCCTTAAATAATATCAATAATCCCCGGGCGACACACCTCGTGTCTTGGGCATGACTCGTGCGAACGCTACATCAATATCGAATGACAATAATATCGCTCTTTTTGTTGTCTCATCTTATCTGACCCCGAGGCACCGCTTATCCGATTCTGAGGAACAGGTTAATTTATTTTCCAAAATTTCATATGCGTTACGCTATACAGCACATAGATAGGCCCAAAGTATTCAGTGTTTTCCATTTGAGCTTTTGTTTAAATATCGAAATTTTAAATTACTTCAGGGGACAGGTAAAATAACATGTTAAAATGATTGATCCAAAAGATAAAAGGATTTTCTTGCAACTTAAGTTAGCAAAAAAGTTAAGTGGGTGTATCGTGTTTGTACATGGAAAGACCCAGTGGCTTAATGCCGGTACTGGTCTAGCACACAGATTCTCCAAAAATCTGTACTAACTAGGAAGTCTGAGTCAGGAGCGGCCTGGTGGTGTAGGGGACATTGACGCCCGTCTTCAAATGACAGGACCGGAGTTCAAATCCCATCAGGACCGTCCCCCCGTAGTGAGGACTGACTATCCAACTACGTGGTATCGGCAAATGTAATACACGTTTGATGGCCTTGGAAGGTCGTTACGCCAAGAAGAAGGAAGTCTGAATCAGTAGAAAAAAAGTCTTCTTCATCTTGGCCTGCAAAGCTGTGTGCACGTCTATGACAATCCTTCTCCAATTCCAGCGCTGCATTGCTCCAATCACGACAGCATCCGATCTCTTACAGGCTTTACCTGGCCAATTCGATATCGTTGAACTATTATTGGGCAACGTAAATGCTTATTCTGGCGTCGTAAACTCTCAACTGGGCATCGTCCATTCTATTCGGGCGTCGTCAAGATAAATAAGATTGAATTGGGCTCGCCTCTGGATTGTTTTGATTTTCAAGCTGTCAAATCGGTGGCTGCGTTGTGTTTGATCCATGAAGCTCTATAAAAATGCGTTGGTTTAAGACGCCACAATAAGCATTTACTTTGCCCGATAATAGTTTCACGATGCCGAATTGGCCAGGTAAACCCTGTATCCCATTTTCCAGTCATACTGCGCACGCATGTGTGTAAATATTTTTATTTATTCATAACTAACGTTCATAACTATTTCTGGCCTGGGCCACAAGAAGTGTTGGCAGATGCAATCTGATATTTTTATTCGAAAGTTTGACATTTTGGAGCATAATCACACTCACAACGTTTTGACGTACAAATTGAACAAATCAGTTTTGCCAAAAAAAGGAATTGACCCGTGGACATTTTCATGCGATCATTTTTAAAGAACTCTAATCTTCGTATGGAGCATCATCCTATAGCACTGTGAAAAACTGGTATAATGAATTTAATCGTGGCCGACGCTCGTTTAGTGACGGATTTCGAGAAAGTCGTCCAAAAACAGCTTCTGTGCCTGAGAACATTGATGCCGTTCGAGATCTAATTGTACAAGATCGTCATCTGAAGTACCGTGAGATAGAGTCATCTTTGGGTATTTCTTCCACCAGCATAAACATTATTTTGCGCAAACACCTGACCATAAAAAAAGTTCGTTATCGTTGGATCGCGCACATGTTGACAATCGCTCCAAAAAAAGGCTCGTGTCGATTAGTGCAAGGAAATGTTGTAAAATTACGATCATGGTGCTACAAAAGATGTTTCTAAGATCGTCACAGGTGACGAATCATGGATCTATGCGTATGAGCCCGAAACAAAACAACAATCGACCGTGTGGATCTTCAACCTCGAGCCAAATCCAACGAAAGTTATCCGTGGAAGAAGCACTTCGAAGCAAATGGTCGCATGTTTCTTCGGCAAAACTTGTCATGTAGCGAATGGCCCGCTTGAAAAACGTAGGACGATCAATTCTGAATGGTACACCACAATTTAATTGCCAGAAATCTTCGGAGAAACTCCAAAAATGAACAACAGAAAACTGATCGGCTCAAACCATCGCTCATTTCACCGGTCAAAACGTCGTATTGTAGGGTCATCCGCCCTTTAATCCTGACTTGGCACCCGATGACTTCTTTTCATTAGCGAACACATCAAGAAAAAAGTGCGTGGTCAACGATTTTTGTCCTCCGGAAGATGCTGTTGAAGCGTTCAAAAACCACGTTTTGAAGGTATCTCAATGAGAGTAGAAAAAGTGCTTCGACAATTGGTTTGAGCGTATGTAAAGTGAATCATGCTGGAGAATACTTGGAAAAAGAGTAAAACACTTTTTGATGATAAATATTTGCATTTTCATTATTAGGCTACCAATATTAGGCCAGACCCCCCTTCGTATAATTTTCCTGCAATTGCTTGACACCTCAAACATAGAATTAAGGTGATGTTAATGTTTAGATGTGATTACAATAAGAGGTGAGCATGAGTTTATCATTCAAACATGCATAATATCATCGCTAGAAGATCGAACAAACAATTCAAACGATTGAAATAAAAAGCATTTAAAAGCCTTGCGTCAAACTATTTTGGCATTGCAGCCCCCTGAAGTCCGCCCCGAAGAAAACTTTCACTTCCGTCACTGTTACATTCATTTCCACTGTTCGGAATAGACACCGCGAAGCGTCCCAGGCACACCACCTGACCTTGCCATGAGCAGAGCAGTGTAACATGATCGACAGCTGCTGTACAAATTCCGCCAGTTTTACCGCCACTGTGTACAAACGTCTTGTAACTGAACTTTTCCCTCTCGTCACTACACGCGGCATGGCCGCTCATTACCGTCAATGACGCAGTATCGTTCCGCGATCGGCAATATTATAATTACCTCATCAAATTAATGGCTCGTTTATCATCCACCGAATATTGGTTCGTATGCAACCGTCGTTAACGCTCGGTGCCTAACTTATGCTTGGGATCACACGTCAAGTGTAATGTACGCATGTGGGCCCTACTCTTTCTCTCTCTCCCTCTCTTATTGCACTCTACCACACATCAACCGGTGATGTGTTTCTTCATCGTTTTTCTCACGCGATCATCTTTCACCAGCGATTGGGAGGGGATCATGTGTTGTGTGTACATAAAATGAAAGCGATCGCTATTCGTCCGTTGCATAATTTCTTGGCTCCAAGTCGAGCATCGGGTCGCGTCTGAGGTCAGTAGATTCACACACAAACACATGCACATATCTGTTATGATAATTTGATGCCACACCATGCGAAGGTTGCCAAATACAGTGTGATGTTCATCATTTTGCAAGACACTCGGTGATGTCCCACTATTTTGCTTAAGGTTACAAAGCTCTACAACCGTTTGTTTTTAACTCTAAAATGTTAAAAACATTGTCAAGTTATTTTCCATTCCAAATATCATCCATCATTCGAGAGGTGACAATACGGCGCCATAACTCAAATATAAAATAAATTGAGTGAGGTGTCGAAGCGCACCAAGCTGCCGCCCCGTTTTTCTGTTTGATATTTTACATTTAATCATGTTTGACGCTGCATTTTTCAGTCACGCACCGGTACACTTTAAAAAAGGGAATGCATTTTTAAGCGATAGCGACATCTCATGCTTGTATGTGTGAGTGTTTTTTTTTTACACATTTTCTTTGCAGGGCCAACCAGTTCACGCATTATCGCATGACATTGCACATCCACGTGCGCATCGATCCATGCTTCGGAGCAGCGAAAGGTGCTTAGCTTAGCAAGAAACGCACCGGAAACTGTAGCAACAACGGTATCTGGGGTTGCAATAGTCGACTTTTTTTTTGCCTTCACGTACCGTCGACGCTTGCACCTCACTGGGACCAGACTCGTAATGGATCGGAACATGGGCTGTTTGCTTCCCTCTGTTGGTAACGGAAGACTCAATTGCCTTCCAAACAGCACAACCCTCCCCAACCGAACGGATATCCTTTGCCGTATCTTTTTCATCAGCACACAAACACACAGTGTTGTGCGAACTTTCCATCATCATCATCATCAGGTGCAAATGCGTATCTTGTTTCCAGCTTCTCGACTCCAGTTGCCTCTCACTGTCTGAACTGTCCCGTCGCCGGTGCAAACAGTAACGGAACGAACGAGACTTCCGGTGTGCGACATTCCAGCTGAAGATATGGACATACCAAATAGGTCTAACCAATTGCAAGAATGCTTTCTGTAGAGTATTATCTTACTTTTTATCTATCTGGAACAATGGTGGAGTGGACTCTATCTTGTTTGCTTTCCAACAGACCCCGTTACAAGGTAAACTATTTGCTTTGTTGGTTCGAAGCAGAGACACTCAGACAAACCTCTCTGTTACTTATGTTTTGTGGATTAAAAAAAAAACGTTGATGTGGATAACTATGGGTAATATCAAATCAAGGAGCCAGGTATGATAGGTAAGACCCCTCGAAGTTGTTCAAGCAAAAGAAGATCAACTATGACTCAAAGTCATCGACAAGATTTGGATCATAAACGCTGAATCGAGATCAACAGTTTCTCTACGATCAAGGTAGGTTATGAAGGATATTCAACTTATTTTATTGGCTTAACGACCTCTAATGTCATGCCAACCATCGAATGGATCACTAGACTTCCCGATAACACGTAGTTGGATAGTCAGTCCTCACCATGGGAGTCCTCACTATGAAGGATGTTGTTCATAAATTACAGAGGGTATTATATCTTCAATCCAGATGGACCCACAGTGACACACGCGTACTTCAATAATGATTTATTTTAGTGCACAACTAATTTCTTTTACTAATAAGTACTACTTAAGAATATTTTAATTGCTTTACTACAACACATAAAATGCAAAATAAAATTTTGATTACGGTTGCAGCACGTCCCGAACACTTCAGAAGATCTCCAAGCACGTAAGATGTCTTCTCGCATTTTCAAAAGTGTTGAAAACCAGAAATAAAAGACTTACTCGCACATTCTACATTGCGAGAACGAACTGAAACTCAGAACGCTCTCTAATGATAGACCCGTCGTCTTTCGTTCAACAACTTTTCCACATTGACAATTAATTGTCTCTAATAGCTGCAAATAGCTCCTAATGTTAAACTTGTTAAACCAGTTAAACTTGAGAATCAGGATCATATGATTTCCTAGTGTAGCGCTTCTAACTTGAAGCTTAAATCATGTTGTTATAACGAGGTAGAGCGCGATGTCACATGACTAATTGGAGGTGGAGGCTCAAGGGAAACATGAAATTGTGGTCCTTTAGCTGTCGAAAAATATTCAATTTTGAGCTCGAGGTTGCAAATGATTCTACACCGGAGTGACAACACAGAAGTCCACTTGTTTGCGCCTAAATGGATGCATTCGTGTAAGAGACAACTTTGTAATACAGAAACCAACTAGAAACCAACTTCAAGCACTTCAGCCTCCAGTAATAGATCTATCGATCCAGGCTGATAGAAAGTAGGGTCAGCTAGATAAAATCCCGAGGTGAGCACTAGAAACCAAGCTGTCTGGATGTACCCTTGATCAACCACCTAAGCCATCCGAACATTTGGTCCTTCGACCCGAATATTGTTGGTTCCCGTGGATTTCTTTGAGCGCTGAATACGAACGAATTGTGGTGCGCCTTAGGAGAAGCTTCTTGTGCCCATTGCAACCAGCGTTAGCGTGTGTCTTAAAGGACGGAGAACTGTACCGGTGTGTGTGGGCAGGGGAATTACGTTATTTGGTGAGATATTTACGTTCAGTTGAGGGGCGGCTTAGTCGAACGGAGATAACAGGCCTGATTAACACATACAGATTGTCAAGACAAGTTGTCAAAAAAGGAAGATTCGAATTATGAAAGCCGTTTGTGTTGTCTGCTGGAAAAAAAAAATATCGAAAGCGGAAAATTCGGAAACATAAAGAGTAATTGAATTCAATGAATTCAAAAAAGAAATATCAAATGAAATTGCTTTTAAAAAATATTTCAGTATTTCTGCATGCTTTATAGAATGGATTAATACTTTGCGCTTGTTTTCAGTCAGTAGAAATCAACTAGATTTAAAATAAAGAAAATAGTCTTGAATTTGACATCAAAGCACAACTGCTTTTTCCTTTAAAAAAACACATTTTCTAACTGTTATAGATTACGTCTTGCAATATAAAGTATCGGAAAATGTAATTAAAATAAATAATTTAAACCCCATTCCGATTGATATGTTGTGTCCACGATGTAGCACAATGTGACATTTTCGTGCAACAAAAACTCAGTTTTCAGAAGTCCCCCCCCCCCCCCCCTGCATCGATAATATGTAAAATACCACGGGCTTTTTAGTGCTGCTAAAGAATAAACAACGGCAAACAAAAACACGACCAACGTACGGCGTTGGACGTCTGCCCCTTAATCCAATTAATAGCTCAACACATGCGCGCGGACGCGTTTGTACAAAAACACGCTGATGCTAACGTGTGAGAATGAAGAAAGTCACATTCGTTGCCGCAGCTCGCCACGAGTTTTGAAGGTTCTTCGATTTAAACACTGCTGGCTCCTCCTCACTGACCATCTGTTTCTTTGCAGTAAAGCAAACGAAGCACAGCTGAAAACGCCTATATTCAAGGGGAATGCTTGGTGAGGCAAACTGCACTCCTCCACACAGCCGGCGGGAGCCTACAACTACGTGACTCATGTGCTACGATTGCCATTTTCTTCCGCGTATTTTTTTTTTTTATGCTGCCGTCGTGTGTTTCTTCAACGGCTAAACTATCCCCGACCGTTGTTGACCATCGACCGTTGCCGTAGTGTATGGTCAATTCGCACACTCGTGTCTGTGTAGTGGTGTGTAGAGATCCCCCAAAACAGTCGACTGAACTCACCCTACGATCCACAAATGATGCTAACGACGATGATGATGATGCGAACGATGACGTACTCGCCTGCCTGAGAGATCGCCACACGATCAGACGCACTTTTTTGCTCGCCCCGTTTTATCTCGCTGGAATGCAGAGGAGAGTGGCCGTGTTGGGGAGGATCGGCAATCGGGGGAGCTTGAGAGTTGTAACTTGTTTTTCTTTTCTTTTTGCTGGCAGATTTCTGCTTCTTCGTTTTGTTCGCCTTTTCTGTATGGTTGCACGATTCACACACTGCACACAGCTACGTCACAGCATGCGATGACCGAGACGATGGCCATTGCGCACCTTGAGACGAGGTTTCTCACTCTGCTTCTCGCTGGAGTGTTTGACTTACTTTTTTTATTATTGTTATTTTCGCAACGATTTTCCTTTCCCTCCCTGTCGCTGGTTGCACTCTTCTCGCACTTTATAGCGGTCTTTCAGCGGCCACTTTTCCTCGCACCGGGGTTTTGGGCTTTCTGCACACACACACACACTCACACTGCACAAGACTGATTCGCGAAAAAAGCCTATTACCACCACCTTTGTGCGTCGAGAGGCTTAAGTTTTGCCTAATCTTTTATTGCCTGAAAAAGGATACCCCTGGGCACTACCAACAAAGAGCGAAAATGCACACGCACAAGTGAAAGAAAAAGAAAAATAGAAAGAGAGGGGGAGAGGTTCGTCAGCAAGCGGAATCACACGCTATATGGACGACACACACGTACATACACGGTCGAATGAACTGGGCACGGCCACTTTTTTACCAGGCGAACCACCTTTTTGCTTTACTGCGTTCGCGAATACATACAAAGGGAACCGTTTTTTAAAGAAAAGATCTATTACATGCAGCATCTTCTTCTCGCATTGCATACATCGATCGTAGTACGCACTACACAATCGAGTCACCACTGGCACCGGTGGAGGTATGATGAACTGCGAAGGGTACGCATCTTGTCTGGAGGACACGACACACACTGCACAACCTTCCAAAATATTTCTCTACCTTTTTTTTTATTGCTCCATTCCAAGAACCCTCTTTTTACAAAGCAAACATATTATTGCACACACCACACACGTACACACGCACGCATAAGGAACACTTCGCACACTGGCAGGGGGTACAATTCTACCCTTAAAAAACGGCAATACGCGAACAGCACACACAGGTACAATGCACAGGAGACACAGAAGAGATCACGCGAATCAAATGCACGTAGCCATTTTACGATCCCGATCCCGGGTATCTGCGACGATGACGACCCCGACGACTGCTGTCTGGTCCGATGGTGGATATGTGTGTTTGGCTCTTTGTTTCCCTAATTTTTTGCAAACTTCATCTAACAAGAGACGGAGAAGACAGTACGCACTCCATCGCACTTACACGCACGATCGAAAGATCGGATCAGAGAAACACACCGCGCGATACAACCGGACACGGCACAACACCAACCGTACGCTTTACGGCATGCCTTACCTTACGCCGATGGTCGCTGATGTTAAACTGAAAGACAGACACACTCGCACCGTCTTCCAGAGCCTGCTGCTATGTGCGTGTACACCGCGCTCGTCGTTTGGGTTCTCAAACAACGCTACGTTGACGACCGTCGCAGCCATCGTCGCACGCATACCTGCGCACACCTCAGTCAGAGCGCACGTACACGAGCAAGTGTGCGTGTGGCGCGCGCCTTCCATAGCAACCAAACAAGTGGCACAACAGCAGTGTGCAATCGTGGGTTACTCACGATGACGGTTGATGATGATCGCGTCATTTGAGTGCACAACCACATTCCTACCAACGGACACACCGACCCACACACACACACGCAGCACCATAATGTCAACCACAGAGAAACGGGCCGTTATGTTTCCATCCCATTCGCACACACGCTCTCGCTTTGCACGTTTTGCTTTGAATGCGTTTTTAAAAAGCCTGACCAGCAAACGTACCTCACCTTCCCTTCGCAACCGTACCGCTTCCACCTCTTTCGCGACCAATCAATTGCGCAGCGGTATTTTCTTTCTCTTCCTTTTATTCCACTTTCGACTGATCTCGCGCGACTCCGATGATCGCGCGGGCCGCTTTTTCGAGCGCTCGGTCTCGTCTCGTCTCAACGAACGAAACGTGCTTTTTCTCTTTATCCACACCCAGCCAGAACGTGACGCTGGAGGGGAAGAGGCAAGAGCAAGGTAAGCAGTAGTAAGTTGCCACAAAACCGCAACATTATCCACAGTTTTCTTTCCCCCCTCAGTTTGGTGGTTATGTTGCCTGGCTCGGTTCCGGTCCACTGCTGCAAGTGGGCGATGCCATTCCGGCCACACGTCAGACAGTCAGTCAGTCAGTCAGTTAGCGAGCGAATGCGAACAAGAAAAGCCAAAAGGTTGTTGTACTCGATTTTGCCAACATTCTTCCGACTACCTTTTATTCTTGCCGTTCTCCCTCGCGGGAAAACTTCGCAGATTGTTGCTGCCAATTCTTTACAAAGGGAGAAAATGGGCGTTGGATGTTGTTTACCTCTCGACCTCTTCTGGGGCGGGTGCTAATCAGACAGCTAACAAGTTTAATGCTCAAACATTAGATGCGGGTGTTACTATTATAACCAATTAAAGCACAAGGCTGCACCTTATGCACTAGTCCGTCAAATACTTCCTGCATCTGTGGCAAGTGTGTTACCGACATGTGAGTGTACAGTTGATCAGAGTCGTCTATATTCAAGCAAAATTGATAAATAAGGAAATTGCATTATTACCGTATGAAACAGGTTAAAGAAGTCGACAATAACAGACCAAGGCCTTACGAGACTAAAGTATTAATTTCTATCCATTTCAAGTCTACCTAAAGCACTACCCATCACGTGACTTTCCTAACGAACTGGTCCAAAAACCAATCTGGTACAAAGATTTAAATGTAAAACAAAAGTTGCCCTTGAAACTGATGCCAAAAAGCCACACACATTAAAACGTAAATCGGTGACCTAAAACTCCAACTCCGCATCACAACAAACCTCTTCCCTTTGAAGCTATAGCAGGTGCCTCGGCCGGAGTTCCAACATGTATGAGCGAGATTGAACCTCTGTCCGAAACAAAACATAAAACCTGTTTGCAACGTGTTTTGTTTTTCTTTTTCTTCCTATCTCATCACATTCATAATACATATCGTTGTTGGGAAATAGAACTGAGATTCCACGAGCAAGGTCAACTCGTGAGCGAATCGTGAAGCGATAGTGCTAAAAAATGCATTAACATACAAAACGATAGCTCGCGAGTAAGTCCTCGGCGATATTTTACGGTGCATTCTACGATCACGGTGAATTGATATTTCTATTTAAACCGCTCGATCTATGGCAAATACTTCATTTCATTACCTGTTGTAGACGATTCTTTACAGCGAAGATGACATTGACGGCAGGAATGCGTGTTGGAATGTAAATTAACTGCTTCTCAGGAATCTCGAACAACTGTGTGGCAACAAACAGTACCACCAATACACCAACAATGATCGTCACACCGCACTGTGAGATAATGATTGATCACACTTTGCTCTAGGACTACCACCACTCCAATCTCCATAAGCCCTGTTGAGCTGTTGTTGTGGTTCACCTTCGGGCCAAAGAGAGCCCAAGTAGCGAAATTTCCTTCGATATTAGGCTGATTTGTTTCACTTGCGATGCTGTTACACTAGCAACACTTGATTTTCATGCACAAAAAAAAATACACACACACACACACACACACACACACAAACACTCATAATATGCTGCTGCAGGTCGTAGAAAATGCACCATTCCTAAATTCTTCTTTTCCTTACTCACGATCGCGACAACAAAACAAATTGCCTGAACTCGGTTGATCGTTTTCTTTTTTTTCACAAACACACACACGCACAAGAAGCAGGCACATTAATGCACTTTTCGGCACATTTCCTGGAATCAGAAGCACGTCATCGATCTCCTCGCTATAAACAAACGGCGCCTTTCGTCGTGGCACACCTTGCTGTACTGCAGCTATGTTGAAACAAAAATACGGGAATGTAAACGGAATCCGTCGACCATCGCTACCATACCAACCAACCACACAACCACTATCACCACTACTGCTGCACTTCGATGTACAGACAATACGCGCGCGCTTGGGGTTCCTTCACGGAAGGATGAGATTCCACGCACACACTTGCAGCACCATCGTCACTTACACTGAAGCTATGCCAATCGCAGCAGTTGCCACGGGCGACATCGATTTCGCGAAAGCTAGTTTCACTGAATTCCTGACTACAACCTCATCCGGAATCCTTTTTTCACTTTCAAAATAAAACACAACCCAACGCACCTTTATTGCACTTCACATTGATAGCATTTTCGAGTGAGTACGCTGGACGGTATTAGCCGTGGGAATGAAATTCTTCCACAACTCCAGTAGAAGTACCCTCCCGAGTTCAGTGCAGAATTCTGAAAACACACGGAAAAATCGTTCCGAGAATATATAAATTTATGTGCTTGCACTTTGCACCACTTAATAAATACTATCGGCTTTTGTTTACATGCTAACCTTTACGAATTATTCAAAGGATAAACGTTATTTTTGAGTTTAACAACCACAAACTCCTTCTGCGCTTCAATCTGCTCGCGAAGTTAAGCGGTCAGCGCAGTTTGCGACGTTTCACCACACACAAGTATTGGAGACGGGCTAGCATAAACGCAGCGGAATCGTCCGGCCGTTTACAACGTACGGTGTAATTCTCGTCATTTCAAAATGTTATTCTTTCAAAATAACCGTCACATATTCGGAGCATTTCTTGCTTGGTGGAAAAAACATCGAAAAATAGTTTCAGCTCTAGTAAGATGCATTTTTAATTTTATTTTCCATTGATTTTTATGTTTTGAAGAGAAACCAATTTGTAAAATTATTTTCTCTTCGATAAAAGAACATCTCGGCGCAACATAGGCTTTTCGAAAACTTCGTGTGCGTTTTTGGCACATTTTTATTTAAACAAACACGACAAATTACAACAGTGTTAACAAAACACATTTTTAAAACACGAAACAACAAAAACTACACCGCTCATACTGCAAAAGAGTACGTAAAACATCAACATCTAGTGACTGCTCCAGGCAGTTAAATCCATCGATGCCATCGCATGACACGGCACGGGCGGGTTATGTTCGCTCGGCTGTTGGAAAGCATCCGCTGGTACCAAAAACCCTTCTGGATGATCGATGTTAGAGCAAATGACTGTTGCGAGCGACACTTTGCTCAGCTCGTTCAACTGCTCAACGGTAAAATAGCCAGGATTGTGACGTGGCCCATTGGTGTAGTAGTAACGATCGCCAAACTTTAGCCGAGCGAACTGTTCACTGATGATGGTTGCAAATGTTTCGCCAAATAGTGCGCCATCCTGTGCCGGAGGCTCGAGTAATCCACCTACCCAAAGATCCACATCATCTGGAGAGTCGTACACGCTTGCCAACCGTGCACCAACCGGACCAAACTGTTCGAAACTTGTGATACGTCGCAGTCCGGCCCATTTACGATAGTCGTTATATGGACGTAGGGCATGGTCCCGGCCACGCTGAATATTAAGGGAGGCCAAATCCGAACCGAACGGGTTACGGCCCGCGAACAGCAATCTCGTTAGTCCAAAGGTGATGGAATCGTCGAGCTGTTGTTGCGGTTGATCCATAAGCGAAAAGAGGAAATCATCGAAAAATGAGCGCTCCAACAGACGGGATGGGTTGAGAAAAACTTCTTGAATCGGTACCAGTTCCGAACGGCGATGACGATGTTGGATTCTGTTAGAAATCAATCAAACTTCTGTCAATCAGGCACAAGTTTAGTGAAATGGTACAAAAGCACACTTACAAAAAGGCTCCATCGACGGTAGAATGTCCGAACCGGAAGGCTGCTCCTGATACTTCATTGAAAATGGCCGGTTTAACGTCAGGGCTGTAGAAATCCGTATGCCCATTGTGACCGTCAAGTAGCCCATACTGACGCACCTTGTTATGGCCGACGATAGCAGGCAAATATTCGTTGAAAAAAATCTTCTGCAGCTCTGCTCCAACGATTCGGCGAGCTTCTTGGTACAGTTTTTCATCGTCCCAGTTACGATTGAGGGCGGCAAGCCTTGTTGCCACCCGATTGTGCTCCCGCAGAAATAGAGTATGCATTTCCGTCAGCGAAATAATCTGATTTGATCGATCATCCCCAGCACGGAAGCATGCTTCAGCCCATGGTTCACAGGCGGCACGATTTCTGGCAAATGGAAGAAGCTCTTCACCTGACGGGAAGCTACTCAACAATCGTCCTCCCTCGAACGTACGCAAGGAAGCGGCCATGGCATCATTCGAGCCATATACAGCTGATCCGTCGATGAAGTGAGTGACTCTGTTAAGCTGCTTGCCATAACCAAGCTTACATTTACCATTCCGGGCGAGTGAAAGACGTACAAAGTTTAGGCATCGGATGCCGAAACGTGAGTAGAATGGATCGGACGGACTGACGGCGATAGGCATGCAGGCGAAGTGAGACTGATCACCACGCAAAGGCCCGGAGTGATCTTCGGTACAGCATTGAACTTCTTCCTGCCCTACAAATGGAAAGATTATAGGAAGATAGCATTAGAGTTCTAACTGAACTGCATAGAAGAGGCAAAATTACTTACTCAATCTAACGCTGGCACTACGCGTAAAATCGTGTGACATAAACTGACCGAACTGCATCAGCAATAGATTGTACCTGTGATCGCGACGATCGTTATCCGGGAAAACTGCTACCGAAATATCACGCGCACTGGCCAGTGGTCGTCCGGAAACGGCCGAATGCAATCTTGGGGCCCATACACCGTCTTCATACGCCGGAGGCAATAATCGCTCGAATGGATAGCCAGCTGCACCCCAGCTAGAGCGCGACGGAACAGGATTGTTACACGATCCATCGAACGATCGATATCTTGCGTGTGGATCACATGGTCTTGGAGGAAGGCATCGCTTACGTCGTTGCGTCCGCTCCAGTCTTACTCCATCTAGATCGAGTCGTTCGTCGACGGTTAGATTGAGCGCATCGGCAAAGGATCGAGCTACGAATACGTCTTCGTATGCCGCCTGATCTTCCACGCTTAGTTCTCCTGTGAAGGGAGTGGCATGGAATTGCCGTGCAAGCGAATCCACCGAGGCACTCGTCATAACCTCTTGGTAACGGTCGATGTTTGCCAGCTTGCGAGTATACACACGATGTCCATCTCCAACGGCATTATTAAACAGTTCCTCGGTGAGTTCATAGGGCAGCGATCGTTTCCTACGCCTGGCGGAATCGCTTTGGAAGTTGCAGCACAGTCCCTCTAAACCATCAGCCGTAAGGCATGATACAAATTGGTCGCGGACACGTGGTTCGACGTTACACATTACGCGTAACATGCATTGTTCGGTCGAAGAAGTGCATTGACTGGTGAACCCCGATGAAGATCGTTCTACAACGTCGATGGTTTGCACTGTTACAAATATATGTATTAAAATAATCGCTAAAAACGAAAGCACACTTTTGGTAAGCATCGTAACGATGAGTTTCGGTAACGATGCGTTCCTGGCTAGAGCGGTCGATGCACTGGTTTCAACTGACAACAGGAAGGACACCGATCCTTGATTTAGTCCTACCGGAAACGTCTAAACGCATCGATTCAATGTCATCGAACGTAAGATTAATTTTTGAACATAGTGTAATATATTATTTCTTCTATGAATTTATGTAAGGATCGCGAGGAAACAAGATCAACAATGCGCAGTAAAGTTTTTAACCTTCCATAAAAGACAATAAGAAAATTAGTTGCGTGATAGAAACTCGTTTGACTTTTATTTTACTTTTTCGATGTTTTTCAACCATCCGATAGTGGAATTGTCCTGCCAGTGGATGGAAAAAGTAAGCCGTCCTCTAACAGAAAAGGACAGCAAATTGATACTGGGTTTCTCAGCTCAGCCATTCCAGCAATTCAAACAATCGTTTCAGTGTCCCATGTTAATAGCCCTCCAGCCGGTGGTGTTCGTCTTTTATCGTGCTACATTTAATGGCTTTATTAATATCACTGTCTATATTACGGAACTAGTTATACGATGTACAGTCGTTCACCGATCATCAACGGTGGAGCAGTAGTTTTTCAAAAAATGAAACATGTTATAGTGCCATTGTGTGTACTGGTTTGCATTTCCGAAACACTGGCCGCATCAAACGACGTTGGTATGCGTTCGAATGATTTACACAACCAGCAAAGTGCTAACGGTAAGTAAGCAGTAGCTGGAACCGAAGCCGATTATTTACATGCAAATTCTACTGATTATTGCGGCTGCAGGGCAAGTAGTGTTTGCTTTAATTGCCAGCTGAGATAAATTTAGATAACCTAAATCCGGTGCAAACTTATTCGGGAGAAAAATCGTAATACACGGATGGGCACGTGTCTTGGATAGAGTAAATGTTTGCACAAAGCTATGTACGAGTGAGCGGGTGTGTGTGCGTTGGTTATTCCATCGATTGGTGCAATGACCTTGTAGTCCAGGATTGAGTTTTGGATATTTTTTTATATCTTCGATTGCGTCGAGTAAACAGATTACAAACCAGGAACTACAGAACAATTTAAAATAGATACAATTTTAAGCGAAAACCTTGAGTCTATGCAATCAAATAATCTACGAGATAGTCTATGAGATCAAACGTCAAAGTATTCGGCCATACGTCGAGAATCTAGGTTCAATGGATTGAAAAAACTCTACCAGTGATCTCTTCTATCGTTTTGTTGTCTAGACAAAGTAGCGATCTTCAATATCTTGGAGGAACTGCAAACATGGTTCATGAGAGTGCCTTAACTTCATATGTGAACTCTATGAATGAAATGTGGTCCAATCCTACATCCAGAACGCATTCTATTGGTCGTTGCTACAGTTAGTTTAGAAACTCTTCGATGGACGCGGAGATCACCAATGAATCGTATTTTTATAGGGCCAGTAGCTTGTTTCTTTTGAGACATTTGATCATAAATGACTTCGTCTCAGATATGAATAATCAGGTTTGTTGTCTAACGATGGTACGTTTTCCTGGATCAAGGCATGAAATTAATAAAACTTTTATGACTTGAAGTTTCTAACGAATTGTATCTATTTGAAGAGTTGTACTGTTGAGTGACCGGAGCCTTTCCATGTCCAATGCGCAAGGATAAAACGTAATACTAAGAATTTCGTAATACGCAAGAAAATTTCAATTCCAGTTCTTTATCTGTTTTGATAATTATAGCTACTTAGCTACTACAAATCGATTAAAAACTCTATCACATTGCCGTTCTAAAAAACAGACAGTTAGAATAGGAGGTTATCTGTTGAAAAAATGTGAACATCAGTTTATGTTTTAATTCATCGCTCCCTTTCAATAGCTTAAATGTTACAAACTTGGTTGTTTAGATAGTTTAGAATAAACTCGCCATCTTGAGTTTCACGTATATAGGTTGTGCATCTAATGCAATTCAATTTCCGTTCATTACAAAACACACAGCAATACAATTTTTCTAATTTCACTTTCCCACCACAGCAACCAACTCGCGGTTATTATGTCCACCAGACAGTGTTTGCGTGCGTTTGATCCAGTGCCCGGAAGTCGACCGTATGTCCATCGTTCGCTACCTGTCGCGCCCACCACATCTTCGCCCGCCAACCGAACGTCGTTGGGAAAGTTCGACTTGGCGTCGATGCACGCTGCTGAATGGTGAATTTACTGGCATCTGTTGTCCAGCACATCCGGTTATTGATGTCAGCACAGAAGAATCGTCCTCATTGTCGAAACTGACAAACCACGAACGGGACCAACTTTTACAACAAGCAGAAAAAATTGCATATCAAGAGATGCAAACGTTCCTTACTGCTGACGCGGACGTGCTTGAAAACATGTCCACAAGCACGCACTTTCATGCCGGTCATCTATCGCTTCCGGACGATATTCTTTCGCCGGAACTGGTGCGGCAAGGGTTGCAGGAGATGCTAACATGGCAGGCCCTTGAAAGGATGTAAATGCGATCGCCGTGTAAACTGTAAAGGACGACAGAGTTTTGATGGAATGCTTTTGCTCTGTTTCGCTTCATTTGCAGCTCGAATGGAACGGTGACGGTACAGCATTATCAACGACCCAAGCGCTGTTTGGTTGGGCCACCCTGCGAAAAAAGCCATTCACGCTACCGGCGCTTTGACGGGCGTTGCAATAACATCGAGCCGGGCGGAAGTCTCTGGGGTTCGGCAGGATATCCAATGGAACGGTTGCTTCCGCCAGCATACGGTGATGGCGTTTGGGCGCCACGGATTGTTTCCTACACCGGCCGTTACCTGCCATCGGCTCGTAAATTATCTTCCACGCTGTTTGCCGATCTGCACCATCCGCACGCGGCCTATAACGTGCTACTCATGCAGTTCGGCCAGTTCCTGGCGCACGATTTCTCGCGCAACAAAGCAATCGAAACGAAGACCAAGTGCTGCACGGAGGATGGGTCCGGACGTGTGAGGGATGCTTCACCCGGTTGTATGCCAATAAGTGTTTCCAGTCGGGATGATTTCTACTCCCAGCACGGCGTTCGGTGTATACACTTCATGCGTTCGGCTGTGGCGCCAATGCGGGAATGTGGTTCTGTAGGTCATGGTAGACAGTTGTCCGGTGTAAGTCACTTCATCGACGGATCAGCAATATACGGAACTAGCAGCAAGCAAGCTCACGAGCTTCGGGCACACGAAGGTGGACGTTTGAAGTCGCTGTTTCATAGACGGTTTCACAACGAGTTGCCACCGCTTGATCGTACCAAGGACGCTTGTGATCCGGGTGCTGAAATGTGCTTCCTAACTGGGGACGCCCGATCGAACCAACTGATCTCACTTGTGGCCGTGCATACTCTGTTCTTGCGCGAACACAACCGGCTGGCACGCTGTCTGCAACAGCTCAATCCACACTGGAGCGATGGTACGCTTTACCAGGAGGCTCGACGAATCGTCATTGCCCAACTACAGCACATTGCTTTCGGGGAATATCTTCCCAAAGTGGTCGGTCCACGGTATATAGCGCTGTATCGTCTACATTTGCCAACTGGCGGAACATACAGCGAGTTCTACAACCATCACACGAATCCTTCGATATCGAGCGAGTTTACAGTGGCAGCTTTCCGGTTCGGTCACTCCACCGTACCTTCGAAGCTGGAGTAAGTAGGGTATTGCCTTTCTCTTATGTTCTCATAATGATTTTCAACCCTTTTTATTTTCTAGTCTGCATGACGGTTCAGTGGACACGTGGCGCACATTTTTGGATCCAACGCGTTTTCGCGAACGAAACTTTTACGATGACCTTTTCAAAGCGCTACAGCACCAACCGATGCAGAGCGTCGACGAGCTGTTTTCCACCAGCTTAACGCGCTTCCTGAACGTTAAACCAGGCAAACAGTACGGTATCGATCTGGCCGCCATCAACATCCAGCGCGGCCGGGATCATGCCATTCGACCGTACAACGACTATCGACGGCTGGGAGGCAAACCCGGCCCATACTCGTTCGATGATTTTGGAACCGAAGCGGGCCATAAGCTGCGCTCACTGTACTCGCACCCGGACGATGTGGATCTGTACGTGGGCGGAATTCTCGAGCCACCGGTCGAGGGTGGTGTGGTGGGCGAAACGTTTGCCGAACTGATTGCGGATCAGTTTTCAAAGTTTCAACGTGGCGATCGGTACTTTTACAGCAACGGACCCGATACAAATCCGGGCCATTTTACCGTGCAGCAGTTGAAAGAAATTCAGCGCGTGACCATGGCGTCGTTGATCTGTGCCAATGCAGGCGATCCGGATCGAATGCACGTGCTGCCGGATGTGTTTAGTCTTCCGCACGATGGCAATCGGCTGGTGGATTGTACGGCGAACGAGATTCCAAAGCTGGATCTGAGCTGGTGGAGGGATTAATTTATGTTGGGTGTGGGGTTTTTTTTTTTTGTAGTACGTTGTTGCATTGTGTATGATTTGTTTTATACGTTTTATTTTCGTTTTGGGATTGTTTGCTATATTGTTTGAAATATAGTGCGTTCTGTTTGCATTCGTATTGCAGTGTCTTTAAATTGCCGTTTGTTTGATATTATTTTATAATTATTAAATTATTATATAATTTTATAATAATATTAAAATTAAAATATCCATCAAAGTTCTCATATTTACAGCCAATATTGTTGAGATATTATGCGAGAGAATAAGAAATTTATGTTGGTAAGTAGCAATGGAGCATTGGAGCGTTTTATTCATATTTCATTTATTAGTTTATTAGTTAGTTTTATTCATTTATTCATCTAATTTGTGCAAACCTGCTGAAAAGGATGGTTGGCCCCGTTTGTATGGAAGGGCTAAGGAGGAGCCGCCGCAACGAGGAGCTGTACGAACATTATGACGACCTCACCGTCGTGCAGCGAATTAAGCTCGCCGGGCCATGTTATACGCCAGGCACCGGGCGACTCAGCTCAGAAAGTCCTTTTAGGTCGTCCACACGGACAGAAAAGGCGTGGTAGGCCCAGATTGAGGTGGGAGTATGGCGTGGAATCATTCGATAAGGTATTGGCGGAGCGGGACCGTGAGTGGTTCCGGATTCTGCTGCGGCAGACCAAGACCGCAAAGCGGTTGTAGCGCCTGATAAGTAAGTAAGTAAGTAAGAATAATCATCCAATATTACTTTCTTGGTTAAACAAAGCCTGTGCTTAGCGTGATCAATAAGATACGATTGTAAAGCGCGAAGGTTTGAGTTTGAAAGGCCTTATGTTTGAAGCTTCTTTGAGTGTATGGCATTCGATATGCTATCGAAGTTCCTCTTAGCTACAATCAATTCGATTTCTTATTTCAATTACAACACGACCTTCTTCATGGCTAACAGTAACAGGTCCAATTTCAGGCTACAGGACCAATCTGCCAACCACCTTTTGTATCAAATGAGCTGCTTTCTGCCATTACTCGTTTTCTATTTCTTATCAAGATTTCCCTACTTCTTTTGTGCCGACTTCCCTACGCTCAAATTATAAGTAGACTTCGCTGCATGCTGTTTGCCGCCCACTGGTCAATGGAACATCTTCCATCAGTCCGTATATAGTGAATCAGCGAAATATCACACTTCGCCCTCGCTGAATGCTAATTTCTACAGCATATTTCCAACCACTTAATTTGATGGATGTTCATCTTCAGCCACATCATCGTGCTTATCCTCATCGTTGCTGGTTTTTCGCTTTTTCTCTCGTGCGGTCATTAGTTTTACTGCTGAAAGTCACGAATGCCGCGAAGCCAAATATTGTTTATCTTTCGCCCTATACGACATCGTAAATGGCGTCGTGTTTTCCCTCCAGTGTGTTTGAGTACATGGGTGCAACGGTGATGTTTGCATTCGGCGCGCTACGGTGAAAAACAGTGGACTGGTTCTGCATCGCGTGTCCAAGAAATTTCTCCCGAACCCGGGACTGCTTACGGTGCGGACGGGTGGGCACGTTCTGTTTACTCTCGGAAAATGATTTGCTTTGCCCGGGCTCAAATGGTATTTGCCAAAAAGCGGGACCAGAAAGATTCCTAACATTTTCCCCAGTGTTTCCTGCAGTTTTTTTTTTTTGAAGGCTTCTCTGCTGTCGTTAGGTCCGCACAATCTCTGTTCGACGTTTAGCCTTTGTTAAAGTAAACCATTTCCGGCACTGTCGAGTATTTAGTCTGACAGGTGCTAGTTTGCTTCAAAGACATTGGCAGAAAGCATATACAATGCTCGTTGAAAGCCTGCTATTGCATACTGATCTTCTTACTAGTTTCGACCAATACCGAATCCATAGCAAGGGTGCATTTCGAATGGAAATGCAATCCTTTGTTGAAACGAAGGCTGCATACGTTGAGCTAATGAATGTAATGAAAATACCTGTTCGGTGCTAGTGAGCAACAAGTGGCCATGCAGGCAGATAAAACATTGCTTCCCACTATGTACACACGCCATGTTCACAGCACGGCCACAACGTTCATCCGAGCTTTCGCACAACCGAGCCGACAACAGCGTGACGTATGCTTCGGGATGAACGCCGTGTTGTTTATCTGTTCCTGGCCGGCTGGCCGGTGGCGAGTGCGAGTGCATGCCACCGCTTTCATCTTTAATGTCGTACATTTTTATTCACAAATTCGGCCACTTAATCCAGCACTGGACCTATGTTCGCAATAAAGAAAATCCTCAAGGTCTCAAGGGCAGGTATGCAACTGTGATGGACAGGTTCGTGGTGCTTATGGTCATCTGTAATATAATGGATTCAATCCGAATGCTTTGCGATGAGTTGAAGGGAAAATCACGCATCATCGCACACAAACAACGGTTGCGGGTTCGTGCCTTTAATTCAGGTGAATAATGGAGAGCATTTCGGGGAAACATTCCAACGTTTTGGTTGGCTTCGAACCGTGATGCTGTTAATTATTTTTTAACAGCAGCTAACAGCAGGCTGCTAGATTTTAGACATTCATTTTGTTTGGATGTTTTGTGAGTGAGCGTGTGTCTGTGTATGTGTGTGAAAAGTTTACAGATGGACCGTCTCTTCCTTGCATTTAGCATGTGGCCGTTTGTTTGTCCGGTGACGATCTGATACACGCTAGTATAGACAGTTGGAATGGGTAATCTACTGAATTTCGCTAATTGATGCACCTGCGGACCGGATCGAACTAGTTTGCGTCGCTTCTTCCTCGAGTGGTTTTATCATATGGCTAAACATCATATTTTTAGACACGAGGATACGGTACTGCGAATTCGAAGAGCAAGCAAGTTTCGTTTGAAAAATGTTAGATTCACGTAAAACATTCAGTATCAGATACTGCAAGATGGTTCGCGATGTTTGTTTGCGCGATGTTTGTTTGCTATGAGTTTTGTAAAATGCATCATACGGGTGCAGATAATTCCAAAGCCTTAGAATATGTCCATCCAGCGTTCGTAGTGTGATTTAATCACAGATTGTATGTACTCTTAGTTAAATTCAACTGGGAATCTTTAGCAAAGATACTTTGCAATAAATGTTGCACACTTCTTTAAACATTCAAAATGTTATTAAAATAAGTGTTTGCATTTATTCTTTTTATTAATTTTATTTATCTCTTTTAGCATTGATTATAATTTTACTAACAGGTATATGAATTTGAACACGAATTAGTTAGCAATATTAACTAGTGAGAATGGAGAATATCATGCAGGGTCATTATATGTAACTTAAGTGTACCGAATTTGGTAAGAATTGTTTTCGTGCGCCCAACTACTTGTAATCTGTGACCAAAATGCCAGAGAATGCTTTAATTGGACCACTGGCGGTCCGTTGAATTGAATAAACTAATAATAATAATTATTATAATATAATTAATACAGGGTTTCTGAGTAGGACTAGACAAGTGCGAGCCATTTCTACACAACGCTCAAGATGAACTGGACAGCGGGTAGGTTGAATTGGACAACCGTCGCCGATTCTCGACAGTTGAAGTGGACGATGGTCAAGTAGAACTGGACAGTCATATTTGAGGCAGTTGATTAAAATTAAATTAAAAAATTAAAATAAAAAAAAATAAAAAAAAACTGCTGAAATACACATTTTATCGAATATGCAATTCTAAAAAAATTCCCAAGCGTACGTATACTTTCACACCGAATATAATTACAATCAGAATGCATGGTTTTCTTTAAAAATGTGAGGTAGAAATAAAATATTTGCAATACCTGTTCAAAAATGAATCTTTTGACAGAAGATGACTGAAGACGTTTCTGTTTATAATCACTGAGTCAAGTTCTTGTAGTTGTTGTCATGGATATTTTACAGAATCAAAAATATTAAATCAGACGTATAAACATTCATATACATTTGTTTTACCGCTTTCAAACATGTTCAAAGTACAAACTTTATGAATATTATTATTGAATGCATGTTATGCATGTAAATTACAAAAAAATGCGTATTTCAACGGTTACTTTTTAAATATTTGCCAAGCGTTTCAAATATGACTGTCCAGTTCTACCTACCCAGTTCTACTGTAGTTGTAGAGTTCAACCTACCCGCTGTCCAGTTCATCTTGAACGTTGTCTAGAAATGCTTCGCACTTGTCTAGTTCTACTAAGAAACCCTGTAATAGTGTAGACTACACCAGCGCCAGTATTCAAACGGCAGGAGCGGGATGCAAAATCCATCCGGATCGTTCCCGCGTAGTAGCTACCCTAATAAGTGATATCAGCAAGTCTAGTAAGCCATTCGATGACCGGAGTAATGGATCGTTAAGCAAAGGAGAAGAAGATTTAGTTGTGAATTTACATATTTTTCACTGTTTTAATGTTTTAATTGTTAAATGTTTTTTCATCCCATTGCTTATATATTGATTTATAACTGTGCATCATACAAAAAAAAAAAAAAAAAACAAAATCTTTCACATACTTGACCACAAAAACACCAACAGATACAAAAAAATCCTAACTAAGCAACTCAATATAGTAATCAATAAAGTAATAGGAAAACATTAACCGATTTGTTAAAAATGAACCTTTCATAATTATTTGATAACCAAACAGCAAACAAAGAGAAACTAAAGTAAAACATATCATTCTATACCATAAAAATAAAACTTTTAAACAAAAAGCTCTCAATGATACCATTTTTAAAGTGAAAAAATATTAACAATAAATAGGTAAAAGTAAAATAAGGGTGAAAATAACAGAAAAACAAGACTATCGAAAAAACGACACAGAATCTGAGGTACATTCACACAAAGACATAACGAAGTACAAAAAAAAAGATAAAAGCATATGCAGTCAAAAGTTTTTTGTGTGTGTAGTACGGCTTTGACTATAGTTTAACCCAGAATAATTGGAGGATACAATTTGTTCAACAATGAAGAAGAATAAAGCCATAAATAATTTATAATTTCGCTTAGGATTGATTCTAGGTATGATTATGAAATAAGCTTTTTAACTTCCTGCTATCAGCAAGGACTAACTAATCTACTACGTGGTATCAATAAGTTTCGTATACGATTAGAAGGCTTGTATGTCAAAGCAGACCGTTAAGCCTATAAGAAGTAGACCAGATGGCTCTTCTAAGAGAATTAGTTTTTGTTGGGATATCATGGCAACTTTGCTATTTTCCTGGAACAAATTCAAAAAACCACCAGTTGACGTGCTGATTTTTGTCAGCAAAAAATTTACGGCACAATTGCAAAATATCTTACCTTCTTCGAACATCTTTCCACTTTCACACGTCTTGCACCTCTCGCACGAATCACCTGCGAGTGTGTCTTCGCTTGAGAATGCTTTGATGGTCGATTCTTCTGTGAATTTAGTCCTAATGATTGGATTCCTCCCCGTTTGGTGGAGGTAAACATGCGTCAATTGGATGTTTACCTGCGATCCATTTCGTCCAAACACGGATGCAATAAAAAACTATGTACATTTGAATTGCAAACAAGTACCGTGTGGGTGTGTTTGGTATTTTTAAGGTTTTTATTTTCTCGCAAAATGCCCGCACAAAAGTCACCTTAGTGTATTTGTTTGTTCAGTTAGTGGGTTTGAAATAATCAGGAAAATTGAACAAAAAAAATCCCTGAAGCTGCTTACCATTTCCTTCGTATCGATGCTGGACACCTGCTGGAGCTGGTGCTCTAATCGGATTGCGTTTTTGTGTGCATTTGTGTGATGTTTTCAGTGTTGCTCATTTTATGTCGAAATTAAACAAATTATTACCAAAGGCAATAGAAAAACCTAATTGCAGTGTTTGTAATGTTTGGTAGAAAAACCAAATGTTTGGTCACCAGTCCAAAGGCGAATGAAAAAACGGAGTGGAAAAATACACTCTTCTGGCACTGGAACGGAAGGTTCATTCCGATCGCGATGAACTCACAACCACCACGTTCGGTTCGGGTTCGCGTTTTCGGTGCTGCGTTCACCGGTGGGGTCGGTTTGGCTGCTGGATTGATGATTGTTGGTTAGTTTGCTCGCGACTTTGCACCCGGACGGATTTTCCTGGCCTGATCCACTCGTTAGAAGACAAAAGTGTTTGGCAGTTTGCTACGGCTCCATGCTTTCCCGTGTGATAGTGTTTGCCGGTCTCTTAGTAACGTCCTCTTCGGCCATGTTTGCCCTTGTGTCCGGGTGCGGGTATAGAGTTACACTGTGGTGCGATAATTGTTCGAAACTGGCTGCTCTCCACTAGCAGGGCGCCCCAGCATCAATTGGTGGGCTTAATTAATGAAGTCATATCTATCCGGTGGAAAATGGTGTAACGAGCCCATGGCAGGGCTACGCATAGTGCATCGGGAGTTCACTTAACCCTCATTGTGTTTAGTATGAGCCTTGGATGGTGCTGCTGGATGGAAGATCAGTTTCCAATGTGTATTGTTTATGGAAGTATCTGCGTGAGTGTCTGTGTGTGCTGCGTGTAGTGATGTAAAAGGTTTCTTCTGCCCGTACACGCACCAAACAACGACGATTGGGCTCTAGTGCGACTCTGCTCCGGTTGGATACGGGCTGTATCTCCGGCAACGTGTGAGGAGGTGATTGGTCCGAGACTGAACAAAATTATCACCCCGATGTTAATTTACAGTGCCAGCGGGGTGATGGTGTGAGTGTGTACATTTATTTTTTTTTGATGAAATTGAATAAAAAATCACAAATATTTCCTCCCCGGGAGCTGCTATTTACATCTATTGTTCCACATTTGTATGTCTCTTTCTGTGGCTTTCCGCAAGTATTTGTGCTTCAGCGTTATGTACATACATGGATGTACATGCATGTGTGGTGGAGTGTTTGAACGTGTGCTTCAGTCGTGATTGTGCCCGTGATATGAGGCTTGTGCTGGCGGAACATTTGTCCTTCGAAAGAGCAAAAGCAAACACAGTCTCAGACTGTCCGCACTGGGTTTGTTTGCACGTATCGTGCGATCATGATCTAATTTAAGGTTGTGCGGTTGCGAATCGTCTGCCCGCGAAGCGGAGTAGCACTGCGAAGCGCGAGCCACTTGAGAAAGGAAGAAAAAAAAAACTCCAACTGCCTGATGGTTTGGTGTAATTTGAAGATTTTTTATTATTTAACGCACGACCACAGCTGTCGCCGCCTGATGGAAATCGAGTTAACACTATCCTGCACAGGTAAGCAAGGCCACCATTTTGTTGGCAAATAAATGTTTTATACTTCTAGAATTTGCTTCTTTTTTCAAATCTTCTCGTAAATCATGCTCAAGATATATCCGAACAACCATATGCGGCTCCCATGAGCACAAAAACCCAACCTTAATGTACACCACGAATAAAATTATAACATTTGCAATGCAAAACACTGGTCCTGGGAATCCCGCCACCTACTGACAGATGAAACGCATCCGCAAACGAGAGGGTGGGCTACAAATTTGATGATCACCATGAAGAAAATGCAATCAGTATCAAATGAAAGAGTGTGGCACATTTGCGGCTCAAATGCGTTGGTTACTCCGTGAGCAATGGAAGGCTGCATCCAAAATGGATAGTCATGCATTTGCTTGGTGTAGGATTCCTTACAAAATGAAAACGTGCGAAGAGCCAATTTCTCCTTGTCGAAAAAAAAAAAACCGAAGCTTTACATCTATCATGAAGAAATAAATGAAAATGTATGCAAATGGGAAACGCTTTTTCAACGAACAGTTGCAGTGAAGTGCATTCGGCTGAGCCTTGTGCACCGCAGTTGGGTGTCATACGAAATTAAGCGGGCAATGAAAATACAATTAACAATTGGGAAATAACATTCATTAAAACAATTTGCAATTTGCAAACAAATTGATTACTGGCATTCAGCAAAAAGGGTTATCTCTCTCGGGCCCAATTTTCGCAGTTGAACGTTTAAGCAAAGGGCGTGGAGTATGATGAGGTTACCTACATTTATTTTTCAACTTATGTGCAGTTGAGCGAGAGGAATCGTAATCAGGGACATTGTTTTTTTATAGTCCACGACACACGTGCGAAACTTTGAAGAGGTCTCAAACTGCAACACGAAGCAAAACTCAAACTGCATCCTTTAGGTTTTTACAAAATATAGATTTAAAACCTAACCACAAATAGATTTAAACCTAACCTAGATTTAAAGAAGTTCCTTGGTCTAAAAGGAAAAAAAAAATTCACAAACAAAACGACTAGGCTTTAAAAAAGAGAATTAACACACAATAAACAAAGAGCACAACAGATGAGTTAGGATTGTAGACCGAAAGATGGGAGCACTGCTCTGAAATGCTAGCTGAAATGCTCATTTAATAAGTGCCCAAATAATATGTGAACTTAAAAAGCTATCACTTCCATAAATGGTATTCCCGCGGCAAAGAAACACGATTTATTTATTTAAATGAATCGAAAGGTTAGCTGGTTATTCTTTGTAGCATTTATTATATTAACCATCAATTTCATAATATTGGTTTAATAAATACCCTTCAAAATGCAGACACAGATGCAGACAGCTTTAAATTTAATTTCGAAATATTACATTCAAACATGAATTTTATTTTAACATGCATGAGAGGAACGCTTTTTCGTAAATATTAGCTTCGAGAACAGATGTACATTCAACAGACGAGTGTTGCTATTTTCCAGTACACATCAGTGTTTGGTTCATTCATGGTTTGGCATCATCATTTGTTTTGACTTTTTTTTGGGAAAAACCTTTGAAGTTTGTATTTGTCCAGTGCAAGGCTCACCTTAGCAGAGAGACCAAAAAGCTGGTAAGATAGTCAAACACTCAACTTGCAGCTAATTCAGATGATTTGATTTGCTGACTTCAACCTCTTGACGACGTAATTAACAAATCTTTCAAGGATCTTAGCAAAGCAAAATGGTTTTGCTTCTCGATTGATGCAAAAACAGACTTTAATGAGATAGATCACAAAGTAATTCCACTCGATTCCTTTATGAAGTTTCTAATATTACCGATAGAAGACAAGAAACAATAAATTTTTAAATGTTTTTGGAGTCCTAATTGATAATTTTCTCCATACCCATATTTTTTTTCTCTCTCTCGTTTGCCATCATTGTTGTATCTGCAATGGCGGAGAAATTCGACCATTAATTAAATTACTATGTAACGTCAATGATAATATTCCTAGAGCGACAAAACATTTACAAGAATCGATCCATTACATATCAATAAGCTCGAAGAGCTAATGATAATAAGTGTAGAGAAACAAATCTGGGAAATGGATAATACTTCATGGAAAATGAAAACATTTTCCCGTAAAACTTGCGTCATTACGAAAGCCACACAGTAATTAAATCGAATAATAATTTACTTTATTTTTAAACACACATTGTTTGGAAGCTGATTGATTTCGTATCGTATTCCAAAATCTTTGATCTTAAATGGTTTCCGTAAATTGATATATTAATTGAATTGAAGCTTTACAACCTTCGCTGTGTGCTAGAACAAAAAAAAAAAGGAAAGGACAAATAAACACTTCAAACATCATACATATTGTATGGCAACATTTTAACTTTTATGCCATGGGGCCAAGCATGGGATTTGATGCGTGTGCGCCACGATATACATATTCAAAATAGTAACCCCTCGGTATACATATTTATGATTACCACTTCAACGCTTCAACAGCAGCTCTCGCTGGAGTAGCACAAAAGCACTATAAAACCACACATTCATACACGCATCTGACAGCCACAGACAGAACTGGACTGTTTGCTACCCCATTAGATGGCTACGGTATGGTACAATGATCGCATAATTCACATCTTTTTGAAGTTGCTATGTAACTAGCTTTTCTTTTTGCCGTCGCTGTTTAAAAACACCCATACCAGATTGACTCGGAAAGCACACAGCAGTATTGCTAGAAGCAAGGTAGCGTGAAAGCAAAGGATCAGATCATAAAATCTTCCTCACCGGTCTCGAGAGATTTTTCTGGTGGTCCTGAACCTGGACCAAGGCGCATTTTCCGGAAGAGCGTTTGCAGTTGAATGAAATTTTCAATTATCAATCCCAGACAAAGGACGCCCACGGGGGAAAATAGTCCATGACAGAGTTCATGAGGCATGGCAACGATTTGCATGAAAATGAAAAGATGCGAACGTTGACTTCAATCTTACGGACACACCTGGTCGAGTTTCTGATTAATTAAAAAATATTTGACCATTTGAAAATACGTTCGTTTGTTTTTGTGTGTCTATTTTCAACCAGTAGAAATTAGACCAAAATGCACGATTGTAAGAACACCGCAGACGAAGTCCATAAATGGACACTCACTTATCGATAAGCACCAGGTACGTAATCAGAAACACAATAAAAGATACCCACGAAAGTCGGTTCCACGCTAATCGGTGTGTTTGGCGATGTGTATTGGTCAGATATAATTGCACCGAATATATTGCATTCCATTGAAAA
This sequence comes from Anopheles maculipalpis, assembly GCF_943734695.1. NCBI lineage: Eukaryota > Metazoa > Arthropoda > Insecta > Diptera > Culicidae > Anopheles > Anopheles maculipalpis. The sequence goes on from NC_064871.1 coordinate 50,491,516, forward strand.
CCGCTGATCGATAAGAAGCAGCGTACTTTATTGAAAGATGCTGTCTGGTCATCGTATCGTTTTAGGCCTTGCCGGTTTACCGGGGCGTAAAAGAGAATTGACGGCGTGCCATAGCGACACAGACGGGCAGTAAAATTTACGAGCTATCAAGCACACACAGCATGGAACCCTTCACGAGTGGCACGTGCTAAGTAAGTTGATAAAATAGGGCGAGCAGCGTACGGTCGTTTAATTCAGCGTTTTGTAAGAAAAATGCCGAGGAAGAAAGTGTTCGTACGTTTCGGCGAATTTTGTTCCATCGGAACGTCGGGACGGGAAATGCTTTAAAATGTATCGATAAAGGGAAATATAATAACGATTATATTTTAAGCTCCCATTTTTTCCTGTTCGTGATAGTCCAGTTTAAGGATTTTTCTCCCTGTGTTCTTGAGTCTTTTTTTTTGAAAATATATTTTAGCAGAGAGCTCTTCTTCTCTTCAACACGCTAACAGGCTCGAACGTTGGCTCGTGTCGCGGTTAAGACGCGTTAATGAGATTTATCATCATCGAGCGTATGCTCGATCGGTTCAAGTTTCCTCGGCGGCCATTAGAAAGAAGTTATGTTTATTCATGGTAAAAAGTAAATTGTGTTTTGAGTTTTTTTTGGCCTATCTGTTACAAAGTCGGCACCATTTTTTCCCCTAAAATCTGAAAACCTGGCTGGATCAGGCGTCAAGTAACATCATAGAGCAAGTTCGTGTTAATTTAGAACTCCCGGTCTCGAAGATTGTTGTAAGGCAAATTCTTAGAACATCACGACGACCGTGACCACAAAGAGACGAAACATTGCCTGTTTCCTTTAAGGCAAGGTGTGTAATTAATGGTTTTATCGTATAAAATAATTATGCCAGTTTGCTTAGACATATTTGAGGCTCAATTCCAAACGGCCTTCTATACAAACAGCAAAAATTTGGCATTGATTTTGTAATCTACCGTGCACATTTGTCTACCTATACATATAACTTGTTGTAAGTCATGCCTAAGAAGATAATCCTTATCGCGTGGGAAGGAGTTTCAACTAATTCTATTTATGGAGTAGGCTCACAACCCATAAGTCCTTGTTACAACATTCCTCCAATGTTCTCAGCCATAGTACGGTCAATGAGTAGTGAGAAAAGAATCCCCAACACTGGCTAAGCTAATAACAGTAATGTATTTACACTCCTTCACCCATCCATGAATAGTTAATAGTTTGTTGTGTTTTTTTGACCTCGCACAATAAATTTAATTTAACGCCGTATTATTCCAAGTGAAGGAGATTGTGAGGTTAGAAAAGGATAAACCCTCATCAAGATTTTGGACCGTCCCCCTGAAACAAAAAAAGAAGGAATACAATAACAAAAAACCAAACCAACATGGGAAAGATGGCCTCCATTTTCCAAGAAAGTCAGATTGAACCTGATGGAAATACTTTTTTCATTAGATGCAGCAAAAGCGTCGGTAGCTCGGTTGGAAAGCGTTAAGGATGAACGGTTCGGCCTTTCCACACAACCCATTCCTTGATTGATTAAGGGAACAGTGTGAACTAATTCTTGTTCACCAAGCATTCAGATTGATGTAGATTTCTATCTAGACATTATTGTTGTTTTATTTATGCCGTAGACTTCTTAACAAACCCTTATTAATTATTAATTTATGCTTATTTAGATTTTAAGGACCCTGGTTCTGGTTCTGAAAACTTTATACTTTGTAAAGCTTGTCCTATTATTGAAAACTTCAAAGGTACGATCTCCACTACAACAAGAATAAAGGATTAGCTCATGATAACACTTTCGTTTCTTGCTTAGACGTTTATTATTGTGTATGCAACTAAATTTCGACCGTTTTGATTGTTTTGGGCCACCGGACAACGGTATGTGATTTTGACGTATTAAAAACCATCACAAATCAAGTTGGATTTGTCGCTGATTGAATCGCGATCGCTTCTGGCTAGACCATGACTTGAAGTAGAGGCACATCGTAACCGTTTTGGTTCCTCTGATTCTGGTTATGTGTCGAGAATTCAACGTTGTTTGTGAACATTTCTAACCACACATGACGTGTCTTCTGGGTTTTTAAATTGTATCCGTCTTGCACGTCCTACCGCTTACTAACAACCCCGACGAAGTGATCGCTTTAGCTATAAGAAAGCTTCGCTAGGGCCATTTTAGTCCATCTATTTAAACAAACAAAATAACAAAATAAAAAATGCCATTATTTCAATAGCAATCTACAAAAAAATCAGGTTTTTTCTGTAGCTGGTGGGAGCTCCTAAGCTTAGTTTACTGTAAGTTGTTAACAACCTTGGTAAAATATCACAGGAGTTCGTTAAGCAATAATTTATCAGATTTAACCAAACGCTGCATGAGAAACTACCAAAATACACATCAAAGTCATATGTACATAGCATACCATATTGTCTCGTCGGTTGAAACCAGCCTGGAAAATTCTTCTTGGCTTAATGACCTCTAAGGTCACGCCGGCCATCGAAACGGCTTACTAGACTTGTCGATACCACGTAGTTGGTTAGTCACTCCTCACTACGGGGGACGGTTCGGAAGGGATTTTAAGTCCGCTCCTGCCGTTTGAAGACCCTCGCCGCTGTAGCCTCTACCACCGGGGCGCCCCAAGCCTGGAAAACTTGACCTATCTATGTGTAAAAAGTGATTTCGCCTTTTTTATTCACTGCAGAACGGGCAGGTTGTTAAACTTATAAACTATGCTTATATCTAGCAAATCATGAAAATACGGCTGGTAGGGAGATATTTAGTTCTCCCACCATTTGAATTCATACTATCCCGAGAGGGCTATCCATCCTCTTGGATGGTGTGGATGTTGTCTTTGGATCCTATTTGCTTCTTGCTGCCAGTTTCCTTGGATGAAGTCGATATTCTTCCTTATTTCTGGACAAACAGCAGTGATCGCGCCTTTGGAGTCTCTCAAAACTTCACCTGCATGGAGGTTGAAGAAAAAACCGATCCTGCTACAGCCTGTTGCCTCTAGTATGATCATACTAAAGCCTGAGGTCTATTACTTCTTCACTCAAAACACTTGTCGTGACGGACGAAGTTGGAACTGCACATAACTTTAATAATTCCAGTACTCACATCAGTCTGTGAGACAAGGATTTTGTCTAAAACGGATGAAACCTTCTTAGCCGCGTTTGAGAGGAAGATGCTTGATGTACGGAGATTTTAGCATTGCTCAAGGAATCAGATTCATCAGGCTTCATTGAGCTAGTCAAGTCATGAAAAGAGCACAATACAACCCATTTTGTAAAGTATTTTAAGATTCTCCACATGAACAGAGGTGGCGTGGCAGGTCTCGACTTATGTGGTTACCACGCCTCAGATGCTAGACCATCAGCAGTATCGACAGTTTCCGCAGAAAGCCAAAACCACGAAGCAATTGTAATGCCTGATAATCTTCTCTCGCCCACGATATTCTCCAGATTGTTCCATCCATCCATTTCGTTCAATGGGAAAATGTGAGCTAGCTAACCCACACTTGACAAAAATGACTTATTTTCCTGGAGTACCTCCAAAGGTAGAAACTATATTAAATAAAAAATTAATAATTTCACTTAAAGCAGGTAAAATGTCATGACAAAGGTTAAAATAAACTTTAAAAGTAACCAAAAAGCTAAAAACGTTCATTTATTTGATGTAAAACTAAAATTTAGGTTCATCACACGTAAAAATCCACCATATTGTATCTCTTTCTGCATAAAACTTTGACTGCGATGCATTTTCGTCTTTGAGTTATAATACTGTAAGAGCAGAAACAGAAGCAGAAGCTATTTTCGCAGTGATTTGAATAATTACAGCTTTTGCAGTAAGAGGGCTTTATTAAAATATGTATCAATTTTGATACAAGGGACGATCCGGTTGTCGATGGAAAAGGGAGATTGATTAATTGTTTTGAGGCGACAACGGCTCTGGTAGAAGCAGGGTCCAAATCTCATCCGGATCGTACCCCTGTAGTGAGGACTAACTGTCCAACTACGTGGTATCAGCAAGTCTAGTAAGCCCTAATGGCTTACTGTTGGTACTGTTTAGAAATAACTTACAAGAAAAAAAAACTTTAATTTTGGTTGGAGAATATTTAATCCGCCAAACAGTGTAAAGGGGCACCTTATCCCGAGTTGGATTGGTTGGTTGATTAATAAAAATTCATTTAGATTTTTTAAGGCAGCTGCTTTTACGTTTTTTTCCTGTTCATATTTGTTTTTTACCAATTGATTTTCCTGTAAAATTTATGTTTCTTGTAAAACTTTGATTGGATCAGCTCCACGTCTTTCAATCTTCAAAGAATTTAGTTTTCTTTTTGCCGGACGACTTGAATTGTGATATTAAAAAAAAAACTTCACCCCGAAAAACTCCAACAACGATGTGGATTGAGCTGAAAAGTTGTACTGGAATGTTAATTGAACGTTTTTCCTTTCTTTTTTCCGCTTACTTACTTTTTCCAAAAACAGGTAGCACAACGGGTAAAACGAACAAAAGCAAAGGATCCGGCCACTTCCGGTGTATGCCGGTGTAAAGCAGCAACAAAAAAAAAAAAAATCCCAAAATATGACAATCAAATTTGACCTCTTCTGGTTCGATAGTGTAGACACAGCACAGCAAAGTTATCGTCAGACGGTAGCCGTTGCCGGTGTGTTTGAGACTGAAATCACGTGAACGTAGTGGTGGCTCTGTCGATCAACAGTTTTGTCCCTTCGTCAACAAGCTACCTTCGTTTGATCACAAACGTTTCGGCGATGGATATGAGGTTGCCGCGATTTCCGCTTACAACAAATCCCATGAGCCCGGGTGCGTGACCGCTACATTTTGGTGACAGCCCGGCCCGGAAAGAAAAGGTGAAAGTGTAAACCAGTGTAAACAGAGGGAAAACAAACATCGGTGGCCAACTTCCGGCACCGTACACGCGCGCGCGCGCCAGGGAAATCGCAACGAGAACAGAAAATAATGACAGTTAGCTTTAACCGTGCGGGTAGACAGTTTGGTGTGTGGTTGTGGTCCGTTGGTGTCCTGCTGGCAGGAAGTCAACTTGCGGTGAAGGTGGAAAGTGGTCCAAGCGTTCCAGTGACAACGCTTGCCAATGTGATTGTTCCGACTGGTGGGAAGCTGGTCGCCGTGACGCCGGACGGTAGTGTCGTTGGGGACGTCAGTAACAATGCGTCGACGTTGGATGGAGCCAACAACGGAACCGAACGGCAACGCGAGGAAGCGCTACCGGACGGGCAGTTGGAAACGGGAACGGTGCCGGTGATAGAGCTGAAACGGGGCCAATGCCGGTGCTGGAATTCGACCGAGGAAGCCTTGGGCGAGGTGCAGTGCCGATGCCTGGGACAATCGATCGTCCGCGTACCCCAGAAGCTGACCGGTATGCAGCGGTTAACGCTGGAAAAGGTCGGCATCAAGCGGTTGCGTACGAACGCGCTAACGGTGTATGCGGACACGCTGCAGGATCTGTTCTTCATCTACCTGCGGGAATTCCATCGTATCGAACCGGCAGCCTTTTCCCGGTTGCGCCATCTCCGAACGCTCTACATAGCACACGCACCCAAACTCGAATTTCTACCAGCGGATGTGTTTGAAGGAATATCGATGAAACTGAAAACGCTGTAAGTATGATTAAATTATACGGTGATGGGATTTTTTATTTTATTTTGGAGAAACAAGCAAAAGCCTGGTGAATTCTAAGGAAGGAACACATTTTTAAAACGTTTTGTTAAAAGATGTATGGCATAAAATGATGTTGAGTCAGTCTTAAATCGTCGTCGTTGGAGAAGGAATACAATTATCATGATTCGGAAAGCATGCCAATCACTTTAAAGTCCTCGTAAAATGCAAAGTGAATGCTTTTAACATCATTTGTAAACAACACAAACGTTGCAGTGATGATATAATAATTTTTCTAGAACATAAGCATGCTTCATCCAAGTTTGTTTTGCTTGCTTCCATCGGGTCACACAGGGGAAAAACAGAAGAAAATTAATGTTGCTTTTACGTTTTCATTTTTCGTGAAAATTTAATTCCTTAAAGCTCACCTCAACACGCAGGAAGGCACTACTATCGTTGGCATTGTTGTAGCGTGAATCTCGCAAGAAAGATTTTGGGAACATACAGGCGCTTCACCTTCAAACGTCTGGTTCGGGTCTAGCGGTGATTGTTGGGTTACAAATTTAACTTTTGCGATTTGTGAAACTTTGTCTACTTTGAAACTTTCAGGGCTTAAACCTGTAATTGATGAATACTTACTGGTGGGTGTAGTAGAAATGAAGAGAGTTAGAACGGTAAAGCAACAAGGGAAATAATGTTTTTCGGCTAGAATTTATTGATTAGCGTTTATAAGTGATGACGTATTGTTACTTAATTATTCATTAATTTAATATAATTATGATTTGAGTAAGCATTTCCTCCAATTTATTTGGTTTATTTCGGCATACTTCGGTTAGATGACGCATTGTTTTAAGAGTTTTGTTAAATAATTTGAATGGATTTTCATGGTGGAAAGTTATTTTTAACCATAGATATGTTCATTGGGATTCTCCCATGTTCGGGCCGGTGGTATTTGCGACAACGGCGCTGGTCTTCATACGGCAGGACCGATGTTCAAATCCCTTCCGAACCGTTCTCTCGTAGTAGCTTTCCTAAAACGTGGTATCGGCAAGTCTAGTAAGCTATTCGATGGCCGGCGTGACCATACGTAAGGTCATCAAGCCAAGAAGAAGAATTTGTTGTTTTGTAAGCCGACTCACTACAAAATAAATTAAATAAAAAAGTCTTTGTTTGGCACACACTTGTTTCGAAAATCTTTATGAAATAGTAAAAAGAGTGATGGGAAGCTCCTGAGTCTTCCGTTAGTAAAGTGCGGCTTTCAAGTAATTTTTTATTCCGTTAGAATGGCCTAACCGTATTGTTATTTCAAGCAAATTTAAATTTACAACTTTTATTAAACAACCTGTTATAAAAATATTGCAGTTTTGAATGTTTCTTTTAAATTGTATTTATTCATTTGTTTATAGATTTCCAACTTTTATGCAGTTGCATTTAGATTTGAGTTTATATCACAAACTTTTGCAGAAAGTAGCTATCAAACTATATAAAGAGCTCATACAACTTATTTTTGCATAAAAGTCTAGTGGAATTTGTTATTTAAAAATTAGGCTCCAGGTCGTTATTGTCTTTGTTAAAATGAGATTTATAATTTCTCCTCAATCTACTTCGGAATGCACACCCTTGAGAGGTTTTATCCTGCTCTTGCTAGTTTTTCTTAATTTTGTTTTACACCTAGCTCTAAAATTAATCTTATGCATAGATCAACAAGTTTGTCCGGTCCGGAGAAACAAATCGGATCATTTACATCGATGTTTTTGTGTGGAAAAATTAGGAAAACTGTATATTGTATGTATAATGAGTAATAATTTCCGCCGACCGTGGGTATTACATTTGCTGCTACCATGTAGTTGGATTTTCAGTTCTCACTTTGGGAGAACGTTCCAGGTGGGATTTGAACCGTAGTCCTGCCTTTTGAAGTCTACAGCTGCTGTGGCGTAACACCCACCGGGAAGCCCTGCCGAAACAACATATACACTTTTAAACCGTTTAGACTATTTCAGGCTCTGAAAAGGAATAATAACTTTCCCATTAGCAAAAATTGATTACTAAGCCTAAACCGATTAGGGTCAAGATCTTCCGGGTTTGTAGTGTTAAAGCAGAAGGAGAAATTTGCTACATCAAGTGAATTGAGCGGGAGAGTGAGTAAAGATAACAAAACTAGGGAACCGATTCGCCTTACCCTGGACAAGCAATACTGGTCCAATAATTACGGAGATTATTTATTTTTCGTTGGCGCTAATAAAGCTGTCAAAACAATGTTTCAGTAATCTGTTACCAACCGAAAGTCAGTCTAATTAAGAAAGATCAACGACTGTGTCAGGGGAAGTGTTGTGTCTAAACCCACCAACTGAGTGAAGACAGAAAAGTGATGTAATGTAATTGAAAGCATTTGGTGGAAGAGTTTAAATTGAAATAAATTATGTTTTGAAAAAAGGGGAAAGTAACACAAAGAAGTGATGTACGAACCGATGTTTTGAAGTTGCTTACATTGCGCTTGACAAGCAGAAGTAGGAAACCTTACCGGATTACACAGCAAGAATCCTTGAAGGACGGATTTGAAGCTGTTTCTGATTACTACCAGTAGCATAAAGTTTTGCTTTCGATTTTTTTCATTAATCATTGAAGATTTTGTATCACATCTTTTACCATAAAGGCTAATGAGTCGCTTCATTTAACATGAATTATTAATTGAAATCTCAACATTGAGTTTTGAGTATTGAGTACAAAACTAATGCGGTCATAGGATAGGAAAGTGTGGTTACAAACTTTTAATTGTGGTATCATGTAATTAAATTCTTAATCTAATAACTCACATGCAATTCAAAAAGTGCATTCATGCCTATATCCAGCACCGGTGTTGAGTTCGAGTCTAGTGTTTTTTTTTTTTGCTGCATAGTAATAAAGTTCATTTGTTCAGTGCAGTGCAACATTCTGTTCAGTGCATTATAGCCTGAAAGTTTTTCTGATTTATTAACACTTTCCTCCCTAACTGTATTGAATTTCCCAACAATTCCATTCCATGGCAACGGACACGGACCGGGAAACTAGGCGGATTATACACAGTGGACTGCTCGCCGTGCCTGACCTGCGCGTTCTCTCCGACCACATAATAATGCATATGGTGTGAGTAGTGGGCATGAACATCGATTACGATTTGTTATGCTTGCGTGAGAACTGTGTTGCATGCGTGTTGTATGTACCTGTGACGGGATGCTGCTACGCTCGGATCCACACGTTGGGGAGAGATGTTTTGCTTTCAAAACCGCCATCATTTGCCATCATTCATCCCGTTTCATCATTTAAAATTGCTGGCCACGGCAAGGTTAGCTACTGTCCAGGGGAACTATTTTAAGAACGCTCTACTATTTTAATCTTCTTTCACCGACTCTTCCATCATCGGCACCACCGTCATCATCACCATCATCATCATCATCACCAACATCATCATGATTGTGGTACATAAACATTTCTAACTGTTCCGCTAACTTGTCCATTGTACAACATGTGATCTAACCCTAAGGCAGACATATTGAGTCAGTAACATATTGATGTACACGAGCTTCCTAACAGACGCGCACTAAAACTCACATGTATTTATGTATTAATGCTTCTCATTCCACCTTCTGCGCAGTGATTTGGATGGAAATCAGATTCGTGAAATTTACGAACGATCGATACAACTGAAGACTGACGAGCTGTAAGTATTCGGGAGCTTGTATGCGTAACGGCTTTTGGTAAAAGAATTGAACAAGGCTTTCAATGGTTTGATGCACTTTCAGAATCCTCGATAATAATGCCCTTACGGAGATTCACGGATCAGCTTTCCATGGATCGGAAATAGCTAAATTGTACGTAATGTTTTCCCCTTATTCGTAGCCTTTCGTTCAACGCTCGTGATCCACAATATGTTCTTCCATTGCAGGAGTATTAAAATGAACTATAAATTGAAAGAAATCCACGAAAAAGCGTTCGTTGGAATAAGTAACATCCGAGAGCTGTAGGTTACAACCATGCAATGAACCATAAATCCATCTTCAACAATTCCTTTCCTTTCCTTTCGCTTGTAGTGACCTTTCCGGGACCGCGATTGAAGAGCTGCCCACGGAAGGTTTAGCAGAGCTGGAAACTCTACGCATACAGCACACACACTCACTTAAAACTATTCCATCGGTGTACAATTTCAAGGTAGGCAAGGCGTATAAATAGCCAAACGAAAACATAACATTTTTTTCCGCAAGCAGTGTATTGGCGTTGGTAAAATTATGTGGCGAAACATTTAAGTACAACAGTACTCGCAATGAATAAGAGAGGCTGAATTAATTTGAAGAATTAGTTCCACGGCACGGCAAGTACTGTTTTGCACTTCAAAAAGCATAATAACATCCTTGTGCGAAGCATAAACGTGCCAAAACACTGTAGCAACAGACTCTAAGCCCATTGACTCTGAGCCCATTCCCAAGCCGCTTGCTCGCCATTTGTTAAAAGTTTAACGTTACTGTGCGGAGGTGATTCATTAGAACATTAAATTATAACTTCACGTGCAATCTTCTCTCCTCCAACAGAACTTACGGACCGCGTACCTAACCCACTCCTTTCACTGCTGCGCCTTCAAGTTTCCTGCCCGGCACGACCCAGACGCACATGAGCGTAATCTTAAGAAGTTCTACGAAGTGCAGCATCGGTGCATCGCGAACGGCTATTCAACGCCACACTTTAAGATGGAGATGGCATCCAGTGCAGAAACGCCACTCGTGCTCGATGCGGATGGGTTGGAAAATGTGCCAGACCGTACGACCCGTAACCGCCGTTCGCCGGACTTTCGTAGCTGGTTTCGGCTCACGGCGAGCGATGAGACTGATGAACGGCCGGCCAGAAATGAAGCGTTGCAGCAAAAGGGCATCGATCTGTCAGACAAGCGGATGGGCGACATAGTGGAGGATAGTTATCTGCTGCCTATCACCGGTCATCCGGTGGATGATGCGGGCGATCAAACGATGGGTGGTGGGTTGTACACGGAGAATCCGCTATTAGGCGAGTTTCATGAGACGGTGGCACAAATTTCATCGATGGAGGCGCTGTGCGGTAATCTGACGCCGATGTAAGTAGTGTTGCAAGGCGACAGGGATGGAAGAGATAGATCGTATTACATGCTTTGAATGTTGTTTAGTAATTAGTAATATGGTTTAAAGGGTCGTCTATTGACGTCCAATCGTCTCCAATTATTGTCTCGTTAATTGGATTCAACAAGTGAAGTTTAAATGTTTTTAAACAAACAGAACGACTCAGCTTCAAGATTTAAAAACCAAGCATGTAAAGAAAGTGATGGTATAAAATATCTGTTCAGGCCATCCGACTTTAAATGATGATCACTGTCACGCTCATTTGAGACACAGGATAAAAAAAATCCTGTAACTGTAGAACAGCAAAGTACCTGTTCAACCATTCTTTCTGTTGATTATATTTCGTACGCCTTACAGTCTTAGACATAATTAGTAAATTTGTTCCAGCAACATACTCAAGGCGTTCTTCTGTAAAGAATCGTCGAAAATAAGGAGATTGTTAGCTTCATGTACCAGAATAGCGCAAGACTTTTTCCACAGAAATGAATCGGATGTATCTATGTTGATTTGAATTCAAAGTTTTCGTGGTGTCTTCGTGGTGACTGATTAACTAATGACCAGATATGGAATGTTTGATAGTCTCTCAATGTTTTAGTATAAATTGGCTATATTTTGTTCACGTATGCACACATACTATAATGAGGACTGACTATCCAACTACGTGATATTAGCAAGTTCAGTAAGCCATTTGATAGCCGGCGTGACCTAAAAGGCTGTTAAACCAAGAGGAAGAAGAAATTTTGTCTATGAATCTAGAAAAGGCTGGGTTTGGTTTTGCTCAAATGCAGCAGTTGGTTTCATTTGTTTTCGTAGCTACAACAATTACAAAGCCTAGAAAGGGAATAACCAGCACCAATTGGCAGAAGAAAACTCTCTCTCTCTCTCACTCACTCATGTTGGCCTGCTCTTCTAAAGAGCACGTCGTCGTGACATGGCCCGGTCAACAATAGATCTCCAGAAAACGCGGTCCTTGGTTGCAGCTTCCCATCCGTGTAGGCACCCGATCTCCGACAGGTCACCCTTCACCTGATCCAGCCAACGAACTCGCAGTGCTCCCCGACGTCTCGTGCCGAACTGGGGGTCGCTGATACCTTCTTGACGGGGCATGAGTCCGACATCCTCATAATATGCCCCAGCCATCGTATCCTGCCGGTCTTTGCTACCGTCAGAATGTCCGCATCTCCGTATAGCTCTGCAAGCTCGTGGTTCATCATTCTTCTCCACACTCCATGCTCGAACACACCACTAAAGATGGTCCGGAGGATGCGACGGTCAAACACGCCAAGAGCGTTTCCATCCTCCGCTCGGATGGTCCAACACTCGTGGCCATGTAGGGCCACCGGGCGAATCAGTGTACGATATATCTCACATTTCGTGCGGTCTCGAAGTCTTCTGGATCTCAGCAGACGGTGAAGGCCGTAGTAGGCACGATTCCCCTGAAAAATGATCTCCGGATTTCGCTGCTTACATCGTTATCCGAAGTGGCGACAGTTCCAAGAAAGCAGAACTCCTCTACTACCTCGAGCTGCACGCTGCTTCCCACTTGAGCTCTATCGCGATCCGGCAAGCAGGTATTTCGTCTTCGTCGCATTGATAATCAATCCAATTCATGCTGCTTCATGTTTCAGTCGGGTGTACGCCTCACACACCTTCGCTGTCGTCTTGCCAACGATGTCAATGTCCAAAAAGCCAAGAAATTGAAGAGACCGGTAGAGAATCGTGCCACGGATATCGTTGCCCCGCGCTTCGTATGACACCTTCCAAGGCTATATTGAACAGTAGACAAGAGAGTCCGCCCCCTTGTCTCAGACCCCTGTGAGATTCGAACGATTCCGACAGCATGTTCGATACTCTCACTCTGCACTGCACTATCCATGGTGGCCTTTAGCAGCCGGAACAGCTTTTCAGGAGAGTGGTCCCGCTGCATTATGTTCCATAACTCATTTCTATCTATGGTATCGTAGGAAGCCTTGAAGTCGATAAACAGGTGGTGCGTAGGGATCTGGCGCTCTCGGCGCTTCTGGAGGATCTGTCGAAGAGAGAAGATTTGATCGGTGGTGGATTTGCCTCCAACAAACCCCGCTTAGTAGCTGCCGACGAAATCTGTAGCAAGGGGGGCAGTCGGTAGAACAAGATCTGGAACAGGATCTTATAGGCAGCATTAAGGACTGAAATGGCACGATAGTTCGAGCATTCCAGTCTGTCACCCTTTTTGTAGACTGGGTGAATGACGCCCAGTTTCCACTCCTCCTGTAATTCTTCCTGTTTCCAGATTCTCGTGATCAGCTTATGCATTTCGACGGTAAGCCTCTTCGGCCCCATCTTGAAGAACTCGGCCGCCTAGTGATGGACTACTACCAGCAGCCTTGTTGCTTTTAAGCTGCTTGATGGCGCTGGCAACCTCATCCAGAGATGGCGAAAACACTTCGTCTTCTGCACTGTTGCTGTCACTGATGTTGTTTCTGCTGTGTTGCTGCTGCTGTTGGCTTGTTCTGCCGACCCAGATTGAGCCTTGTAGTAGGCTTGCTCCGTTGGTTGTTGACCACGGAAAGTTTTTGGCGCAGCTTTACCACTACCAGAAAATGGCCCGAGTCAACGTTTGCGCCTCTGTACGTTTTCACGTCGATAATGTCCGAGAAGTTCCTTCTGTCTATTAGAACGTGGTCGATTTGGGAGTAAGTTGGGGTACAAACGTGGTAGGAAGACACACCATTGTACCCTTCCAGCGCACCTCCTGAAGTGCTGCTATCTCGAAGCCGCGGGCCTGGAGCTCATCTAATAGAATTCGGGTGCATCCATCAGATGTAAGGGATCTACAATTCCAGGTTCCGAGCCTCCAATCGTAAGTCCTTTTTCCTTGCGGGGGTCTGTATCGATTGGTCCGTTGCGTTAAATTCTGTTGTTGCCCTTTTGTTGCGGTAGTTGTTTTCTAGGGGTGGCTTGCAAGGCCCCCAACCCCCTGTCTCGTCGGAGGGCCTCCGCATCCATGCTTAATGTCCCTACGGATGCCAGGACAGAAGGGACAACCAGCCGCCCCTAACATGGAGAACAGACGCTGGCCACCCCTGCTCAATTTAGCCATACAACCCATCCTCCCAAGGGGAGGGGTTTCCCCGTATAGCCAAGCTCAGATATATGGAGAGATATGTTACCATTCTGTACGCCGTGGACGTATTGAGTCGGAGTAGGGTATGGAGATCCTATATTAACCTTTAGGAGGTGTCGGACCATACCCTTATCAGTGCTACAAACACTGACAACAGAACTAAATTCTATCAACAGTATTAATCCACAGATTTTTTTAAAATAACAACAAAACCTAACATAATTTTAATCACAACCTTTACTTCTTGCAGGATCTTCGATGTGAAGTGCTATCCGATGCCGGACGCCTTAAACCCGTGCGAGGACGTAATGGGATCCCACTGGCTGCGTGGATCCGTATGGGTGGTAGTCCTGCTGGCCGTCTTTGGCAATGTGGCAGTGGTCGTGGTGCTGTTTTCCAACCGCAGCGATCTAACTGTGCCAAAATTTTTGATCTGCAATTTGGCATTTGCCGATCTTTGCATGGGCCTATACCTACTCCTAATAGCTTCGATTGATGCACACTCTATGGGTGAATACTTTAACTACGCATTCGACTGGCAGTACGGTGTTGGATGTAAGGTGGCTGGCTTCCTGACCGTCTTTGCCAGTCACCTGTCTATCTTTACCCTCACGATCGTCACACTCGAGCGTTGGTTTGCGATCACGCACGCGATCTATCTGAACCGACGCATCAAACTGTCGGCGGCCATGTACATCATGATCGTCGGCTGGGTGTACGCCGTCACGATGGCATCGATGCCGCTGTTCGGTATAAGCAACTACTCGTCCACATCGATCTGCTTGCCGATGGAGGCGCGAGATAGCTTGGACATAGCCTATCTGCTTACGGTGCTGGTCGTGAATGGCTGTGGGTTTGTCGTGATCGTTGTCTGTTACGCTCAGATTTATCTTTCACTTGGCAAAGAAACCCGACAGGCAGCTCGCACGGCACACAGTGGTGAGATGACGGTTGCCAAAAAGATGGCATTGCTGGTGTTCACGAACTTTGCGTGCTGGGCACCGATAGCATTCTTCGGTCTTACCGCAATCGCTGGCTATCCGCTGATAGGTGTGAGCAAGTCAAAAATCCTGCTGGTTTTTTTCTACCCCCTCAACTCCTGTGCCAACCCATACCTCTACGCCATTTTGACTGTCCAGTATCGGAAGGATCTCTTCTCCCTGCTCGCAAAGTGAGTACGCGCCATAGCGACAACAGCAACAAGCTTATTTTCCCCCGCTCCTCATTAATTTCTTTCTTTTTACCCGTACCCCCTTTCCAACTCCTCCAACACAGCTATGGTCTCTGCACGCAACGGGCACAACAGTACAAAATGACCTATTCGATGCCCACCAACACATTCCAGGTTGCACCAGCACGAGGTTCCGTGAACTACAACAGCAGCAACAATGGCACGCTAACGTCGGCGGCCGGCATTGCAGCACTGGCCAGTACCAACACGGACACGATCACCACCACCATTACTTGCGGCAGTGTGGTACTCAGCACGAACGGTAATCATGTCAACGGAAGTACAACTGGTGGAACTAGCGCCAACACTGCTGCCAACGGGACGAACGCAAGAACCAATGCCGTGGAGGACGAAACATTTCTTTGAGCCGTTGCTGTAACTGACAATACCGTGCAAACTGGTTCGCGTTCCCGAACATTGCGGGTTTGTTCGTGCTCTCTCTTTCTCTCTTTCACTTTCACTCGCTTGCGTTTGTGTTGTATTAAGTGGGAACCATATGTGCTTCTTAGGCGAACGAAACAAACTGTATTCTGGTGGGAAGAATCATCGATAAACTTGTAAACCGCTGAAAGAATATCATTGCATGTACGACTTTGTGTATATGTGTTTTATAGGTGTGAATGAGTAAGCATTGTACCAAGAAAGTAGGTTGCTAAACGGAAAGCCAGTAGATAAGAATTTAAATAATCAACTCAAACACGGGAACGGATATTGCACACTGACCGGAGAGAGTAACTATTTTTGTACGCAAGGCTGCTAGTAAAAGACATGCTCATCAAAAGGGTAGTATACTACACAAATACACGATGTAAAATACTATAGATGTGATTTAGCCCAGAACCATCCATGAGGTTAGGCGATGATATAATAAACAAAATATTTTCTGTTGTAGAGTCCAAAAAGGCCGATAATAACACAGATATGATAAATGGTTATTACTGCATGGATATAATGTAACACTAATACAACATAGCATATGTAAAAACAAATTCCAAACAGTGGTATTACATTATAAGTGTATAATATTTAAATTACCTTTTACTTTTTGTTTTAAGTAATGTTTAACAAGAGAAAATTGCTGAAATAAAAGTGAACTACTATCGCATCACTCTTAAGATGAATTGAGTGCAAAGAGACAAAATTCCAAAACATTATTGTTGAGTACTTAAATTTTACACACAACATATAGAGCGAAGCTCAAATTTCGGCAAAAAGTTTTAAACAAATCTCTTGTTTTATGTCCTGGTCAGTTATAAGATGATTTTTAATATTCTGTCATCCAGAAAACTATTTATATTTTAATTTTACCATGGAGACAAAACAAAAAAAAATCATGTAGTTTTTTTTAATGATATAAAGAAAATTAAATAAAAAATTATAAATATTTTCTTTGAAAAACAAACACAATGCTTCTATTGATGGAGACGCCTGGTGTTGCACGACACTTTTTTGCGAAAGTATTTTTTGACTTTCCATTTTAGCCGTTGTACTAAATGAAAACGAGCTTTCTTGAACAAAAGCTTAACAGAATGCTCTGTTCTAAAGTTGAAAGTTTCGTGCAAGCCGGAAAAATCGACAGGAGAACAGAGACTTTGTTGAATTGTTGACAAAAAGTGGTGAGATTGAAAGTTTTCGAGAACTTTACGTGGGGAAAACCCATTTTCAAACCAAAAACCAAATTCAAATGATTTCCTCTTGAGCACGATCTGTGTAAGGTTACGTGTGTATGGAATGAGCACTCTATGAGTGAACGGTAAAAAATAAATAAATTCTAAAGATAACCCATGAATATGTAAGCACTAAAAAACCCATTATTTTAACGATTTTTATCCAAAATACTCTGTGTGAGTAACCCTTTCAAATAATTTCCCTAGTTTACTGTTTACCTTTCATAGCATATCTGTTGGCCCTCACTCAAAGTATCATGGGCATTGACATTTTATTTCGCTGTGAAGACTGACTATCCAATTACGTAGTATCAGCAACTCTAGCAAACCATTCGATGGCTGGCGTGACCTAGAAGGCCGTTAAGCCAATAAAAAGAACAAGAAGCAGAAGTGTACGTAACGTTTGATGATTGTTTACTTTATAATTTTTTGATAGAACCTTCGAACCTTCCAGCGAAGTCAATAGGTGAGAATAATCATCGAATAGTGGCCAAAGGAAAAATGCTATTTAATATTATGAATCTCAAAAAAGTAAGTAGCACGTTCAAATCCCGACAGGTACACTGTTAAGCTGGTAAAATTATCATCCAAATTCCTCAAATGGTTATTTTCAAACCTAGTTCGTACTGTGAGTTTCAACGAAGCAGCTGGAAAAAAGTCCGCTACATCATGGTTAGTTAGTTAATAATTTCTCGCTTGTTCAGGAAGGCGATTTCTGCTACCAGAAAAAAGAATCTTACTTTTTTTTCTTCCCAATTAGGCGTTACAACCACGCTCGTTCCTTGCTCCAATAGTTCTCATTTCAAGGCGAACATTGGAAGGAATAATTTTGTGAGAGGGATATTTTATGTAAAGTTATTTTTGTAAAACAGGCGCAAGACAGATGTCCTAGTTATCAAGATGATACTAAGATGCCTAAGGTTTCCTACTTCAATACCAAATCAATTTTAACAACTTACATCTTTAACTACTTCTAAAAAAGTGCGTTTGATTGTTGGTGACACTAGAAGACTCAATGATTCAGTGTCTGCTTCTGAAAATCTAATAGCTCGAATAACTTTGAGGGTTTCGCATCAGAGGCGTGTGTAAGTAATAAGGTTCTGTACAGTCTCTACTTCATGCGTACCGACAAATGTTTTGAATATTTTACTGATAGCCAGTACTACCGTGCATTGCATCTACAGTGACTGCTTATAATACAAGACCACTTTTATGTCTGTGACAATACGGTATTGATTCGTATTAATTAATGAAACTTTTATGTCCATTGTTCAAATTGCTATTTTCACTGGGTACTGGCTTGTGTTGACTTAATTATATGAACAAATTGACAAGGCGTTTACTCCTTATTTTTTGCCTTATCCCGGGCGTACTCGGTAGTGGATGGGTGGGTAATTCATGGTTGATGGCCAGTCCTATTTTGGTTGTTGCATGATGGTTGTTCAGATGGGTGTAGTTGTGGTTGCTCCAATGAATCCAACGTCGGACTCAAGATTGATCGGCAAGCTCCGTCTCGCAGCAGGAAGAACGATCCCGAGCCCAACGTCAACGCATTCGAATTAATTGTGTCAAGGCTGAAGTGATTTGGAGTGCACTGTACTGTGGAAATGGCCTTTTATGGCAGTGTTGGAACTGTTCTCGGGTGCTGTTGGCCGTCATCGGATCACCCCTGCTAATGTGCAATAGCTGGTGGCACTGTATGTTGTGAATCAATCAATCCGAATATGACGAAGAGAACTGTTCATTTATTTCCAGGGGAAGAGTATACTTTCAAATGGTTTGAAAGATCTTAGTGTAGATACTGTTTCTTATTCTACTTGCCTTTACGATGTCTGGAATTACGCAGGTAAGCTCATAAGAGGGAAACGGTTCGGTAGGATTTTAACCCCGGTCCTTCCGTATGAAGACCATCGCCGCAATCGCTCGTATAATCGTACTCGTTCAATTTTAAATGCATTCATTGTCAAATAATACGAGGGCTGACAATAAAGTAAGGTCTCCAACGCTGCAACTTCGTCGGATCACGCGCTAGGCGAAATCTGGCAACACCGCCGTGTTCCTTGGTTCCCCCATTACCACTTTGCTGCTGGGTGAGGCTTCCCCGACCGCTCAGTCTTGGCTGAGCATCCGTCAACGATGGAGGTACCCCTCGCGTCAGCGTCCAAGTGCGAATTGCGTTCTGTAATACGTTTTTTGAGTGCGAAAAAGGTGACACCTATTGAAATCCATTGTCAACTAGTTGAAGTTTACGGGGAAAAGTGTATGGACATAAAAAACGTGCGTAAGTGAAGCCGCGAGTTCAATTCCGGGCGCACTAATGCTCACGACGAGGAGAGAAGTGGCCAACCGTCGGTCTCGGATGCGATTGTTCAAGCAGTGGAGGCAGAAATGCTCAAAAACCCCCGTGCGACAATTATGGACTTGGAAGAGAAGCTTGGAGGAGTGTGTAGCAGCGAAACAATCCGTCATATGCTTGTGAACAACTTGCAGTATCACAAAGTTTCGGAGTGCGTTCACAAAGTGACGCAGAGGTTCAGAAAGAGGTCAACACCTGGCTGCGCGAGGCGGACGGAGAGTGGTATTCTGTCGGCATAGACAAGTTCATCGTGCGGATGCGCAAGGTGTTGGAAAAAATGGCGATTATGTAGAAAAGTAGCCAAGACCTTGGTCTTTCCAACGGTGTATCGCTTTTTGTAAATAAATGTCATTTTCTATGAAAAAAAATTGGAGACCTTACTTTATTGTCAGCCCTCGTACTCGATATCTGCTGAAAAAATGCTCTCAATAATGGCCCTTGTGATTGAATCTTTGGGCAAGTTCCTACCAAAGAGACTCTCAAGTACCCTCAACAGCGATCACTACAATCTTGTGAGCAAAATAATATTCGTTGAACCTTATCCAACCTCTCTTATGCGAAAACGGTGTAGCCGAGGCTCAGGCCCGAACTAAATGCCCATGGTAATTGTATAATATTTCTTTTACGTAGGACTATATTTCAAATTGGTTCCTTATGTATCCAAGATTAAACAAATAATACGTAAGTACGTATGTTCGTACTCAAGAAGACACAAGCATTTCCAAATTTTCGTTGCTAAACATAATAGTTTTGAAATGTTTCATTACTCGTCCAGTTGTATATTTAGATAAGCCAGTTCTTCCTTAGTGGTACCAGAAAAGACCAGACACGCAGTTTATTTGATCTTGAGCAATACCCAGAAAACACTTGTTAAACTCGGCTACCCTTTATTTGTTTGTTCCCGTTGCCATCTAAATCAGATTGGTAGTGGTACAGTATGGACCATTTTTATAGAGTAATTAATTTAAAAGAATGAGAGAGCGATAGAGCAATAAAGCAGCAGAAAACAACATTGTCTTTCACTTAACATCCGTTCTAGCACTCGCCATGCTTAAAGCGTGCTACATTGGATTGTGCAGAAGTGCTAGCAGTTGTCAAATTAGCGGTTCCACTTCCATCCTAATCATGCCCAGGATTGGAAGGACCAACCACACACTTCAACGTACTTGGGCATACCGTCTGACTGTTGATGAAGGTTTCACAGCAGTAGATCGCTGTCGAAGCCATCTCAACCACACTTTTCAGTACTTTCCACCTTAAGTGCGGGACAAAACCAGGCGCATGCTGGCTCGTCTTCAAGCAAGGCAGCTGGTATTCTGTTTCCTGAAAAACACGGTGTCAGTGTTGGAGGTACAGTTTGTTTGAGATGGTGGGTTACGGCGACCGCTGTCTTGATTGTCACATTCTTTTCATGTTACTACACTGCTGTGAAAATATCAATTTTATCGATGTTAATATGACGGGTAAAACAGACGAGCGTGCAGCAGATAAGCGACAGATAACGTCGACGACGGGAGTGAAATTTGTTGCTCGGTACGCTATTTGAAGAATTTTCGGATTTGTCTGTACTCCATCCGGGAAATATGAGCGAAGAGTGAAGAGGGGTTTGGGGATGAAAGGATAGGATAAAACACTTCCAAACACACACACACAGCCTCAGCCTTGTTTGTTTGCTTGCTCTATAGCCTAGCACAGTAATCCTCTTTATTCAATTCAAGCCAGAGCGATGTAGATGGCTTCTATAACTCGAACAAAAACAAAAGCTGTTTACGTTCGGAAAACGATTTTCCTCACGCTGTATGCCGGCTTTTCCGGCTGTTTTCATGTAACCAGTGTGTGTATGATTGTGATGCCCGAGAAGCTCAGGGTTTTACTTCGAGTTACGTTTCACTCATTCGCTTCAATTCATCACACTGGACAGCTTGGCAATGTTGGAGGCTCACCTTTTTCTCGGTATGAGCCTCTTCGTTACTTGTCTTTGCTAAGCGGCCCGCCTGATCACTCAATGTATATGTGTTCTTTTTTTTTATTTTATTTAATTTTCCACTTCATTGCATACATTTCATCATGTCGCACGTTGCCCTTTTTTTGTAACCTCTTTCCCGCAATTCCCTTGTTTGCTCCTCACCGTATTCTAAAAATACATCGTTTTTGCTTAGCCCTAGTTATGCGAGAGTTTGTTTTAAATTGATGTTTCATTTCTTCTTTACGCTTCCTATCACACACACACACACAATCACTTTCGATGCGTTTGGACATTCGCTACCAGGATCATTCGTATAGTCCGGCACCTTTTGGTGTTTTGCTCAACCCGTCCTGCATCGATGTCCGATGGTTCGACCGACAAATGAGCTGTGACACGTGATTTTTGATAACCGAAAGGGAGGGACAAATTCAGCACGCTTCCTCGCGTGTGGGTTTTTTTCCTTCTCTTCTTTTCGCTTAAACAATCAATATAGTAAAACTACGAAACGCTTCGCACCATTTAGCTTTTGCCAACGAAGGAAAAACAGAACAAAAACTTCAAACAAATAAATCATAACGGGCAAATGTAATTTATTGACTTGCCGGATGGTTTTAATAGTGCTAAGGGAGGAGGCTGGGTTCGTTGTTATTTTTCCTATGGATAAATTTTAATGGAGAACGATTTTTAATCTGCTTTCACCATATTTTTTCGTTCATTTTGGCCGAATACAATATGGAATGTTCTAAAGCTAGAAGCCTCTTTTCAGTCTAGCCCTCTTTGGCATGTTGCATTTCCATGTATCGGAGTAGAGAGTCGTTCGCTTCGCTCGGGGAATGAGAAAATATTAATAAAATACCACCAGATGATGGATGGCAAACTGGCAAAAACTGATCATCAACTTCATGTCATATTATTGAATTCCCACATTTGTCCTTTTTTGTAATAATATCCGGTTTGAAATTCTTCTGTTTAATGGTGACAGTATTGTACCTCGTACTGTAGGTGAAGTCAGAGAACCAGTTCGTGTAAATCCCAACACCACATTGAAGTACACAACTACACACCGTGACTTTTGTGACTTCTTTCTTTTCCGCCATACATTTTATTTAATTGTTCACTGTGTGTGTGTGTGTGTGTGTGTGTGTGTGTGTGTGTGGTTTTTTTGCATCTGTTCTCGTCGTACTAGCAACCGTACAAAGCCTTTCGGTCTCTATTTACCACCACCAACACCAAACGCTGATGCAGGGAACGGATAGGTGGGTCGTTTCTTTACCCATCGTCCATTCACTTTATTCTATTATGCGGCCCAAACAAAGGAAAAGCTCACAAGCAGTGTAATAACACACAAAAGGGCTTTGTAGCGAAATGGCGGCAAATGTGAACGATGACACTTCATTTTCATTCCTACCATGTTGTTTTATTCCTTTTAAGTATACGTGTGCTGCTGCTGCCGCCTTTCAGCACACGTCGATGCTACGAGCTGTTTTAGCAGAGCTGTTTAAGTAAGGTGAGAAGTGCCCTCAGCTCTGACGAGTGGTGCAATATGGGAACCTCTCAACGTGGTGCGCAACCTTGTTTAGCAAGAGCAAAAGAAAGGTAGCAGCATCGTACTAAAGACGTTTCAACGTGTGACCGGTGTTTGAATATGGCCAGTCATGAAGGCAAACGAAAGAAGTTCGCCTTCGTAAAAGCGCCTCGAGCGCCTGTCAGGATGTCCAGCGTTTCACAATTTTAAAGTTTGTTTTAAAGTCTATTTCAATGAGTCAGCTTCTAAATTGAGGAGAAATGTCATCACCAACAATGCCATAAGCTGAAAACTCATCCAGCCTTTTCTATCCTTTGAGGGAAAGCTTCTCTTTTGTTCATGGAGCAATGTTCTTTGTTGAATCGTTAGTTCATTATGCGTTGTCTCAGTACTATTCGCATACCAACGGGCGAGTGAAATGGTTTGATTTCACAGGAAAATCACGTTTTTAATGAGGAGACATACGTGTTAAAAGCCATCCACTTTGACACTCTTGTCACGCAGCGCAGTAATTGATAAGGATGCGAAATAAAATATGCGAGCGTGACCTCATTGAATTCATGTTGTTTTTTTCCAGAAAATTTTTATTTTTAGTGCTCTTTAAAGCATGAAGAATGAAATTAAATAAAAACAAACATAATTAAACAGTGATAAAATGGCGGGGAGAATCTCATTTTCATCAATATCAATAACATTCAACAATAACAACTGAGCTATTAAGAGCTACTATCCCGTTAACTATAACTCTTACAATACTAGCCGCCATCCATTTGATGACGAGCAAAACGTGACTAATTTCGTAAAGCGATAAAAACCCACCAAACATTGAGGAAGCCGTGCCCCTGCCAGGAACCCTGGTACTCTCTCGCGTTTATCGTGCTGTCCGCGCTTTGGTCATTGCCCATTTGACCAAATCGGATAGACGATCGCATCGGTCATTTTGCGTCCAGCTCGGGCGAATTCATCATCGTTCGAATTCCGGCTGAACCGAGCTGGACGCTCGGTACAACTCGATTGCTCAATCAATCATCAACATCGTCCGCGGTTGGGCTGTGCAGCATTCCGTAGCCGACATGATCCAGTAGCGAAATGGTGAGGCGGTGTGGGAGCGGTGAGGATGTGTTAGGGGAAGTATGCCCAACCCGTCCGGCGCCTCATCGTGCTCGCATCGAAAGGTTGTGAATGTTGGCAAACGGGGCCTTCTCGCTGTTGCGGAAGAATCGGCGCAGAGTTAAGCGCCAGAAGGCAGCCCGAAAGTCAACACTGTAGAAGGCGTAGATGAACGGATTGATGGCACTGTTGATCCAACCGAGCCAGGTAAAGAACTCGCCCAGCTTCGGTACGGCCCAATCCTTCGGCAGAAACGGTGTAATGATGTAGTTTATGAAGAATGGCAGCCAGCAGGCAATGAAGCCACCGACGACGATGCTGAGCGTTTGGGTCGTCTTGTTTTCACGCTTCATCGAAGAGATGCGGGACGAGAGGGACTTCTGGTGGATGCGGATGTTGTTGCCACCGGACGATCGTCCACCCACTAGCTGGACCGAACTGCACGTCGAGGTCGTGATGGAAGTATTGACCGTGTTGTTCCGTCTAAGACCACCGCCGCCCGTTGCCGATGCCAGTGCCGCCGTCGGACGTCCCTCGTGATGATGGTGATGGTGATGGTGGTGGTGGTGGTGATGGTGATGGAAGTGCTGCTGGGATAGGTTGGGTGGCGGGGAAGAGGTTGCGCACGGCACAAAGCTCGCCGTCGAATGGGATTGTGGTTTGTGGCTTTGTTGATTGAAAACGTTATTGCCTGACGACCAGCGTTCGGCCGTCGAGGAAAGTTGGTTGTAATTGGCCGAGACAGCAGGCCCACTAGAGGGAATGGCAGCAGCAGCAGCAGTAGTTGTTGTAGCGGCAGCGCTCATTGTACTCTCCGGGCTACCACTCCCAGGTCCGTCGGGATCGACGGCAGGATCATCGACAATGGTGTCAAGGCCCGTTCCATCATCGCACGGTCGCCGCTGTTGCTGCTGTTGCTCTTGGTGTCCTTCTGGAGCAATAATAGCGCCACCTGTTCCATTGCCGGTCGTAGACAGGATTGCGGTTTTGTTCAGCGTACCACCACTTGCCGTGCTCATGTCCATCAGTTCGTAGGGCCCGTGCTTGTGGTTGTTTCGCTTGATAGTCGGCTTCAGTGGTCCAGTACTGTCGTCCAGCATCGGTCCCAGCTGGGCCACGTACGTCGTTGTGGCGGTGGAAAGCTGCGACGAGGACCGCTTTCTCTTCGGACTCAATGGCATGGGATCCAGCTCGGACTGATAGCCATCTTCCTCGGGTTCCCGAATGCGGTGACTTTTCTGTAAGTGCAGCGAGAACCAGCAGAGAGAGAGAAAAAAAGGAAAACTACAGTCAAAAGCTAATGACAAACCCAAATCATGGATAAGCAAACGCGGAGTCCACCAGTTTTCGGTGATAATTAGCATGAATCGGTAAAAAAGCGGCGAATTTATGTGCTCTGCAGTCTGCCGCATAATTAAGCAGAATGAGATTGCACAATTTTGTGTGCGGTGTGGCAGGACAAATTTCGTGCAGCAGGACAAACCGGCGGCAGGCCAAAGGACATTGTCATCCAGATTCGTATTTGCCCGTTTGCTCTGTATCAGTGAACTCGATTTAACGGGTGGTAAGTTTCATTAGCAATTAATTAGTGATTTGACCGAAAAAGAGCTTAACCACATTGTGCAAGATAATGTGCTGCGGCTGTTAGAAAGGAGTTGCTTAATGCTGCGTCATATTTGCTGTCTAATAAATTATGTAGCCGTAGCCGGCTAGCAATATCGTTTGCTTTACGGATTGTGCCAAGTGTTTTGACCAACATGATTATGTCCAATACCTTACCACCCCCCAAAAAACACGATAATTTAACGGGTCATTAGTTCATGTACGGCGCATGCCATACTGAAACCTAAAAGCTTTCAGACATGCTGATAGGTAACGGATTACGAAGAAAGTGAAACAGAAAAACTTTCTCTCCTCACAATGAATTCCGGACTAGATAAACAATCTTCCGGCGAAAGGACTCCATCGGCTAAAATGGTCTGGATAGAAAGCAAACAAAAGGCACGATCCCTTGTTCAGTTAGGATAACGCGTTTTTGTTTTGTTTTTGAAAATAGAGTCGTGCTCTTTTGCAAATCTTCCGCAACAAATGGCATGTAAACATGAAATTTGTTTGCCTCGCAAACGTGGCGTAAGGTTCGTTTCATAAATCATGATTTCTTTTCAAACACAAACAATTGTGCAGAATAAATTTGAATGTTTGTTTGAGGACTTCGGTGTGTCCTTCCGTTCTTCGCGAGCAGTTCTTCGGCCGGCCTGCCCATTTGTGATGCTTGGGCACGTGCCCTCGAGACATGGTACGAATGGGTCGGTGTTTGTTGTGCACAAACGGTGATTCTATTAGTATTCAACAGCTGTCCACGTGGCCGGGTTTTTGCCGACCGACTAAGCCATAATCCGATGCGACGACAACGGTCCCGGGAACGTACCTTGTGGACTTCGATTTCCGTCATCTTATCGTGCCGGGAGGCGACAACGCATGATATCCGTACGTACACGTACACCATCACCGTCATCGGGATGAAGAATGAGCCCATGGCCGAGAAGACAACGTAGCCTTCGTTTTGGTTGTAACGACACTGGTCCAGCTCCCGTCGACCTGGCTCGTACCTGTGCGGAAACAGAACACATCAGCATTGCACACCACATGGGCACAGAGACACGGACATTTGCAGTGTGTTGCAGTAGTTTTTCGATGCTTACCATCCAAGAATCGGAGGACATGTGATGGCCAGTGCCAGCACCCATACGACAAGGATCATCAGCAGCGCCAACCGTTTCGAGCGTCGGCGACGAGAATAATTTAATGGTTGCGTTACGGCTAGATATCTGTGGGAGACAAGAGGATTATAGCGGACGATCAGTGGACGATGTGGAGTTTGGGTGTTTGTGTTTAGATACGCGTGTAACAAAAGGTAGGCTATTAGGATAATTGACAGGATCATAGGTAGTAAGTAAGCCGTACATTTATTTGTAACTGATGATATCTGGTGTATGTCATTAGGGAGAAATTATTGAAAAACGTATTGCTTTGCTGTATTTGACAAATTTGAGTAATTTTTATAAGAAGTGAGAGGTATGGGGTGAAAAATAATTGATGATGAATAGTTTGCAGATAAAAGTCCTGTACTTGGATAGTCATTCCTAAAAAAACAATAATCGTACTGTCAAGAAGGTAAGGTATTTGTTAGATGTTAGAGGACATCATACATGTTTTTTTTCTTTATAGAGAATATCAACTACACGAATAGCCCAATGAATAGAGGAGCGAATAATGGGAACGATTAAAAGATCTTATGCAGAAAGCTTCATATCAACAGTTTTTAGGATATACTTCAGTATCTATTTTTTTTTAATTAAGTGCGCAAATAATTAACTGCCGTTTTTCATAAGTTTATTTTTACTCGAAGCATTTTTATTTTTAGAATTTGGGTCAATCAAAGTATTGCCCATTATAATAATATAATTTATTACTCTTCCACCTTTCGGGGAAATCGCAGATTCCTTTTCGGAAAAATGATACGTTTTTCGATGCAATCCAGATATCCAACCAATTCTGGATCTGTTGATCCATGTGCCATGGATCGAAACAGATAGAAATCCGATGGTTCCAGGTCCGGTAAATACGGAGGGTGCGATAAAACATCCCATTTGAGGGTATTAAGGTAGTTTTTCACAGGTTGCGCAACATGTGACAGAGCATTGTTATGCAGCAGAATAACTTTGTCGTGGCGTGATGAGTATTCTGGCCGTTTTTCATGCAGTGCTCGGCTTAAACTCATCAATTGTTTCTGGTAGCGTTCACCAGTGATTGTTTCTCCTGATTTCAGTGGTTCGTAGTACATGACGCCAAGCTGGTCCCACCAAATACTCAGCATAACTTTCAAACTATGGATGTTTGGCCGAGCTGATGATGTTGTTGTATGACTGGGGGATCCCCATGATTTTTTGCGCTTAGGATTTCTGAAAAAAATCCACTTCTCGTTTTTCGTCACGATTCTGTGCAGGAACCCCTTTCTGTTGTGCCGCTGGCCTTGCAATTCACGCATGAAGAGTCTGCGTTCAATATGTTCCGCGGCTTCATCTCGTGTGGTATCAATTTGCCCTCCTTCTGTATCATGCTTAACGCGTTCAGCCGTGATGATATGGCCTGACGAGTTACACCAAGCACTACTGCAAGCTCTTTTTACGTTTGCACGAAATAATCACTAATAAAACAATCGAAAACGGCCTTTATTTATTTGCAGACCTTACACTGTAATTAGATATAGGTAAGGTATACACAGAAGTACTTTAGTTGCATTCATTCAAGTAGAGATTTTGGCTTCTTTTTCTGGTATCCAGAAGTATTAAATAACTTTACGAAACAGTTTGTAGATACTTCAGAAATTATTTCATAGTGGTAGCTTTAATACGATGGGCCTGCTTGAAACAAGATTGAATGGAATTCTCAAGCACATAATTAATGTGTCAGAATTCCATTCCAATTTTCCATCCATTATCATCGTTTTTGCAAACGATTTTAAATCACAACCAAACAATCCTCAACGCTAAATCTTTAATTTAATGGAAGAAAACAATCTAAATCAATACACAGATTTTCAGCTGCTAATTTGTAACACTCAATTCTCTTCAATGATAGCGATACTTGCTTTGAAGTTTTAGGGCTAAAGCATGGTTCACCAAACCGGGTCATTCTTATTGACTTACTGTGGCGTGAATCAGAAACGCGTGTTGAATAATTCAGTTGGTTGCTTCCGATCGGCTCGTTTGGGATTTAACCTCACTTCCAGCTCCCTGAACTTTCGTCTGCTTTCCAACGCGTCCAAAGCATGCAACAGAGAGCAAATGCTAAAGCTGTTAAATCGTCCATTGCAACATTCATCCGAAGTGTTACGCGAAGCTTATTGCTCACAAACCGTTTCGGTTCCCTTCAGACTGAGCCTGTTTTAAAAGTTTGCTTTCGTCCCGGGGTACACGCTCTACGCGAGGATCGCATACTTAGAAACACAGCGCTCGTGCCAGCATGAGCGTCGGAGCGAGATGTCTTGTTCGGAAAAACCAACCACAGAACAGCTTAAGGCGTTACACGGATTGGATTGTTTCCCTCCCGGACGTCGTCTAATGAGGGGTGGCAAAAATTGCTTCCAGGCGCCGGTGTAAATTTTGCGGGTTTTACCTCGTTAACAAGGTGGAACGCATAGGTGTAATCTGCGCCATTCGCCTTCGGTGCTTACGAGCGCTTTGGAACATCACGGGATAAGCTGATTAATTAGTCTGCTTGCGGTGGTTTGATGCTGCACGCCACGTGGCGGTGTGCAGATTTCGAGATTCTTCCGGTGGCATTCCCTACCCGAAGGAAGGAAGGTGTGTTATGCACAGAGATTTTGAGGTTTTTGTTTAGTACACAACGCACCAGTACCCGTGGTATGGTGACGATGCATTGCTGCTCTGCAGCTTTGAAAGCACACCGTTTATTGCACAAAAGTTGTGCAGTGCACGGGTGCACAAATTGTCTGCACAGCATATTTGGTAGGTGGGAAAACAACTTTCGACTAAATGAATTCACAGTTCCATCATCATTATCATGAAGCGTGTTACTGTCAACGGGCGGCCTTTCTTTGCAGGGTACACTTTAAATTAAGTTTCGTTGTTCGATTGCGGGTGCCCCGTGTAAGAGTAGTAACGAAGTTGGCAAACTATTTCAGCTGGGTTTGTGTCAGCCGGTCGCAATGCCGCACATTGGGTCGCGAACATAAAATGACCCACGTGCCCTGAGTCACTGCCCGAGATGGTTTCGAAATGGTTATTACATTGCTTAATTTATCTCACCATTTCTTGAACGATGGTTCCGGAAAACGATGGTCCTTAACTTTGGACGGGTACATAGTAGTGCTTCGCATAGTGGATCATGAAATCAGATTCTTTTTTTCCTTCGTACGGCTGTGGAAGGATTGGTACACAAGCCATTTTTTCGATCTTTGCTGAAAATGCCTAGGAGCGCTGGAAGAAGGCATAAATGTGATGAAAACGTAAACGATATAATGGCGTACGATGTAAATCAATTTGTGGTATCTTGCCACCCATATTTCCAGCACGCACATTATCGCGCTGGTTATCGTCGTTAGCATCGGTGACGTTGTTGGCTCATCTTAAATCAACCATGCTCGTGCTGATGGTACGCTCATCGGCATCCGGCTAATCTTGACACGGAACTAACCGTTCGGTAAGCCTGGGGCGACCAAAACCCTGGCAGGTTCAGGGATCGCTTTAACCATTCAAAATGAACCGAGATCCTATTTGCCCCTCAATTCTTGGCTCATTTCCGTGCCTCATTGCTGTGCTATCAGATTGCAGATTCATTCATGTCGAATGTAGATGGAGATGGGGAATCTGGATAGAAATTATTCATAGTCTTCATTCCAACAGTATGGTTGCATGATAGTTTGTGCGCTGGTAATATGGATGTAATTTATTCTTTGCTTAACGCTATTACTTTCTCTCTCTCTCTCTCTTTCTCCCTTCCTCTCTCTATGTTTGTATGTATACAACAGGCCCGTGTGCGCTCGATCATTGCAAAAAGCTTCGACAAGCTATCATTTATGTACCAACCTTCAATTTTAGGGACCTTTCAGGAAAGAAATATTCATTTACAGTTTATAAATGAATTTAAAATAGATGCAATTAATGGATAACAACTCACATACCGACAGGGCATTAAATATTCCATTAAACTTGCACGAATGATTATGGTAATTTTGGGTGTTTTGACAGTGTGGACGAGCTCCCATCTTTTTATTCGCGCAGATATGTGTCTCAAAATTCTAATCGGAGGAGTATTAGCCGCCACGTTCCATAATTTGAAAAGATCGTACCTCAATTAACATGAGTTTTAATGTCTATTTTGCACGTTTACTAAGCAGGAAGTACAGTGAGTCGAAATTCTATTCGTTTACCCACGTTCTTCATTCCAAATGACGTTGCCGTACGCATTAGTACAATCAAAATTTTCAGTTTGAAATTTAGATAAATAAAAATGAACTTGAATCAGTCACAATTACCGGGAGCGGCCCGGTGGTGTAGGCTTCAGTGGCACTGGTTTTCAAACGACAGGACCGGGGTTCGAATCCCATCCGGACCGTCCTTCCGTAGTTAGAACTGACTATCCTCACTATGTGATGTTCATAAGTCAAAGCAATACGGCAAGGCCGTTCCTCAAAGGAGAGAAAAATCACAATTATGTGACTAAAAAAAATCTAAAGTTAGCGCAAGTTAGCTCAATCAATCAATATACCGACACTTGTAACTACGTTTAATCTTCGTGTCATAGGAACTAATGGGTCGTACAGAAAATATTCCACAACAATTTTTATCAATCCCTTTTTCAGTTGATGATTATTGGAACTGTAGCACCATGTATTTCTATCACCCCATCATTTTATGATTAAGAAAGATGTTCATTTGGCTTTTTCAAAGGACCAAGAAAAAGAGGAAGAGGGAGAGAATGATACAAAGAGAACGAATTTAAAGTTGCCTTGACGTATTTTTAAGAAGTACAGAAAGAACAGCATCATATACCCGCTATCCCGGGGCGTTCGGGATAATTTTGACAATTACATTTTTGTTTATAACTCGTGATGGAGTTGGCATAGGAAAACAAGCAATACGTCATTCGACAGCTAAAAATGTACGAAACAAGCAGCGAAAGCATCCTGTGATAAAAAAAAATGCCAAAAAAGAGTGCATTGTGGAAGCGGATCACATGCATCATGATGATCCGCGCTGGACGCGACAACCGCCGACACGGTTAACACCCAGAACAACCGGTGGCTGGCTTACTGCCCTGCGGACGTGCCACGGGTGCCGCAAACCAAGTTCCCCCAGACGGTGATGGTGTTTTCCTGCGTGTCATCGTGTTCCAGCAGGATTCCGCTCCTGCTGGAACACAACCCACAATTGGCCGACAACCAAAGTGGTTGGCGGCCAATTTCAACGACTTCACCGCGCCGAATGTGTGGCCTCCCAGCTCCCCGGTTCTTAATCCAATGGATTTTTCCGTGTGGGTGGAACGGGACACCAACAGAACCTCCAACAACACCAAGGCGGAGCTGATGGCGAAAATCAGGTCCGTTTTCGCGGCCCTACCCCGCGAAACTGTCGCCAGGGCTTTTTCCAGGTTCCGGAGACGGGTGGAGGCCGTAATAGAAACCGAGGGCGGATATTTTGAATAAAATGAATAAAATACATGGTAAGCTACTATTTCTAAAACAAAAAACAATTCCCCGATAGTTAATTTTGCCATAAATTTTTTTTCTTTCTCCGTAGGTGACTGTCAAAATTATCCCGAACGCCCTGCATCGCCATAGCATCGTATTTTCAGTCGTGTGATTGATCAGTAACTTCTATTTCTTAGCTTAACTACCTTCTAAAGCCGACCATCGAATAGCTTACTATACTTGCTGAAACCATGTAGTTGGAAAGTCTGTTCTCAACTACGAGGTTGATGTTTCTGTATGGGATTTAAACCCCGAGCCTGAATCCGCCCAGTTGGAAGACCGGCGCCGCTGTCACCGATACCACCGAGTCGCCCTTTATATCAAAAGTTTTAGCGCTATTGTGATTTAAATTGTTTTTGCTACTCAGAGCCATATTTTCTGCTAAATAACATTTCTTCACGCTCCTGGCATCCATACACAAACGAAATGGTAGCTTTATTATTGTAGTATAGATCGCAATAGGTTGACAAAGTTGGCTGAGCTTAAGTTTTAACGTAATTATTAAATTGAATAACTTTGAGTAATTTTTTTTTTAGTTCTAAGGACGTGAAAATTAACAATCTGGTGAAACGTTCTGATTGTCAGATATTATAGATAGTAGCATTTCTTCCAAAACCATTCAAACAAGTTAAACAGCAGCAAGCAGAAGTCGTCTTATGTTTTGTTACTTGAAAAGAGTTCGCAGTTGCAATTGCTAAGCACCTAAAGAATTCAGTAGTACTGAACTTACTGTTGGACAGACTGCAAGAGTCTGTATGAAGTGAAGATCTTCTATACAAAAATTACCAATTGCTACCACACGAAGAAAAACTACCAAACTAAGTTTGACCACGAAAAAGCTTATTCAAAAGAGAAGCATTTGATTGCCGGTAAAGGTTTTCGTATCGATCGGATTCATTCTGTGATACGCTCATTTATTTATACGCTCGCAATCCGCAATCGCATATGGTAGGTGTTAATGATGTGTTAATAAAGCACTGCGGCCAACCATTTCATGATTGAACTTCCTATCACTTCACTCTCTTCTACTCCCTTCAGCCATTCCAACAGTCATCTTTTCGGTAACGCTACAAGTGAATGTATAAACTACCCAACACACTCCTCACCCATCACCAGCATAACGCGCGGGGACCATGTTCCGAAGCAAGTCACAAATGGTACCAGACCGCATACCGCCATATCGGACAGCAAATCGTTTGAGCGGCTTAGTCGCCCAATTCTCTAACCGGGACCGTTTGCTGATAAAGCAATTTGTCCAACGTACAAAGAAGAGCACACATCGGAAGAACTCGTCGTAGCTGGGTCGCAAGGTCGATCAGTGTGCCGTCCCATTAGATCCCGTCACTAGGGCTGCTAGGCCAAGCTCATAACTGCGTTCAGCAATTTTCCAATCGAGCTTTATCGCTAACTGCAGGCCGGCTGTTGTTTGTTTGTGTATTTCCTACTCCCGGCATGTTTTCTTGCCAATTGGTAGATATAATGGGTGGCATAGGGGTGCGTATAGATATTTTTGCACTTTGCTTTGCGACTCTTACCGCAATAGCGCTACGATCCCGTCTGACTTATGATTGAGAGATATGTGTTATGTTTATGTATGCGGTTTGCAGCGATGTGCTGTGAAAGTTTTTGCTGCCATTAGCACTGATAACATTCGGCCGGCAACCACATAGGCGACGAAAAAAAAAAAAAAAAGGCAGTCCACAGGGACAGTTGGTTGATGGTAGTATCCAATTCGCGATATGAGTGCTTTCCTTGTAACGCGCTCCTTTATCGATACCATTCAGATTAACAACGTGAGCCGGAATAGGACACTGTTGGGGAGTAAAATTCTTCGCCGAGATGTCTATTCGCACGCGCTGCCTTGTTTTGTCCTCGTCAAGGAAACGGAACACACCCGAGATCCGCGTGTGCGTGTAATAATTTATTATCCTCTAGTACACAGAAAAGCAGCACTACGTACGTCGCGTTTCTTTTGTAGTATAAAACGTAATGTCGGTTGTGATGGCCGCACCCATGGCGTTTGGGAACGATTTTCTACGCTACTTCACGCCTTGTCACAGTGAAAACTCCGCGGTATAGCCGCGTGTGTGACGAGTATCCGGATACGTCATTTGATGAAAAAAAAACCATATCGTAACAATTGTATGAGGATGGATGTCTGAGGTAGGATGGCAACAAGCGGTTACTAACAAGGCGCACACCACACTGCACAGTGAGTACGCAATCCGTACGTGTTTTGGTGCCTTTTTCTGCTAAAAAAAGCGATCCCATATCGCACCATTGTGCACAGGATGTGTTGGAATGTATGAGATGAAAAGGTTAGATTAAGAGTAAAGCAGAAATAGAAGTAAAACCTGGTTACAGATAGAAACGAAAAAAAAACATACAAACACACAAACGCATTGAAACACGTGCTTTCCTCAAGTACATACCTATCTATACTAATGGCACAAAGGCTGAGAATTGATGCTGTACATAGAAGTACGTCTAATGAGATCCATATATCACACAGAATCCATCCGAGCTGCCAGGAGCCTGTAAAGAAAGGGTAACGAACGGGAAAATGAATAAAAATTGTGGAGCGAAAAGAAAATGGCACGGAACAGTTGAAATATGTCCGGATGATGCTTGGGAGTGTGAGTGAAATGAGTGGGAGAGTCACAACAACGCCACTTTCGTTCGCTATCCGGAAGTCGCGCAAATACTAACTCCAAATGACTGGAATGACATATTGGAGAATGATCCCTGGACTGTACAGAGACAGTGCGAGAGGTGTAGATGAAGAAAGAGATCTTGTCTAGCGGATGCCAACCCGTCTTCCAAGCTCAACAGCCGTGGTAAAGTTCTTCCGTTTGTCTTTAAAAGTAATATCACCTATCATGTCTTAATGATACGCTGGGCCTGTGAAAGCGCTGGGAAGTTGCACTGTGGAATCTGAAATAGTAACGTAATGTAGCTAGCCGAACGAAAGCAATATCAGCAGCCGATGTGACCAACAGAGGGTACGCCACAGGAACGATGAAATGACGGAAGTCCCTAAACGATTGTCCCAGATACTTCGGGAAATGGGTTAAATTAAAAGGAGCAACAATGAGAGCGAGCAAAAACCGATGCCCGGTCCCGGTAAGCAGTACGTGACTGCATGGTCTGTAGGGCAGATTAAAAGCGAAGCGCATCAATGAAATGGTTGACCTTTTTGTCATTTACCTCATCCACTAGTGGCGAACACCGTTCTTCCGTCCCTCGCTCGTTTTGTTTAATCGCATCAGGAGTATTACTTTTTCTAGCTAGTTGCTGGGTTGAGGGTAGCCAACAAAACGAAGGCAAGTTTAATAGCACCTTTGCTACGGTGCTGACTGACAAGACTGGCGGTATGCACAAGAAGAACAGTACCACGATGTAATTTAGCACCGGAATGCATTTATGTGCATTCCCGACCATCGCCACTTTTGTAGGGCGGCCAGAATTAGTGGTTGCATAATTAGAAGAAATTGGAATACCGAGAGTGAATTAAACGAATGGTGGATTCGGTGGAGGCCCTCAAATCGAATTGGTATGGAAACAAAATCGCAATAGAAAGCTGAAGAACCCTTTTAAAAAGGTCCTTTGTTGGAATATAAAAGGATTGGCGCATTAGGGCGTTAGTTAAATGTTTTGCTTTTCAATGCTGAAGAGAAACACTTAAGCTCTCTCTCTCTCTCTCTCTCTCTCTCTCTCTCTCTTTCTCTCTCTTTCTCTCTCTCTCTCCCTTGAGAGGGATTGATATGATGCTGACTTTTTCCCGTTTTCTTCTCAAAATGACTACTTTTATGGAAGTTCTTAACCCAAAAGCTGCCGACTAATGCCACTCACACGATCGATGCCATGTGTAGTGGGGGTTTTTTTTTGCATCTTAAAAACACACCATTTATCGTCGGCGGACTCCGAAATCAGCACCCCGTAACGTATCCAAATGTCCCACCGCATGTTTATGTCAGTGCAAAATGGCTGCTTAAATTAATGGTCCAGTAAAACATCACCGCACTGAAGCGCTGACTGTGGTACTCTGGTAGTTCTCGTGACTTTTCCCCCAAGCGGGCAGATATGAACAGGGAAACGAAATAAAATCGATAGCACTAACAGTGGCAGTATAATGTTTACGACGACGCTCAGACATGTCTGCTGGTGTTGTGTAGCACATCGTCACAACTGTCTATTGGTGGCACCAAAAACTCTTGTGAAATCACAAGTCTTATTTTCAACCCAGAACCTTCAAACATGATTTATCCATCCGAAAGGGACACGTGGATTTGAAAGTGATTTCACAATGGATCGGGATAAATCACGTTTGATGAGCCAGCAGAAATTACTGATCGAGATTTGTGTCAAACCGGCCGGGGGCAATCACCATTAGGTTTGCGATACAAATTTAATTCATTTATAATATTTGATGGCACATTTTTATGTCTGAAATATTAAACGCTCACAATGATATAATTTTCAAGAGCGAATGTGTTGTGAAGCCGTGGGTCAGCTCTTTTAACAATAAATTCAACCTCGACTGTTAACTGAATTCCTAATTTGACAACATCGCACAATTTAAAACCGAACCTCGTAAATCGATTTATCAACTTCACATTCCTCCGCACGAAAAAAAAAAAGTTCACCGAGATGTATCTTCTCCAAAAATAAAAGGATAAAAGGACACTAACGCTCACAATGTGGTTTGGCACGCTCAAACCAAGAACAAAACAACTCATCCCGCTACTGTGACTCGTCTAATCTTCAAGGACGAGTGTTTCGAATCATGGCGGAGATTGTAAATAGAAATAGTCGTTTCTTCCCAGAGCTCCCAGAGCATTATTATTACTTTTTCCCATACTTTCGATGGCCAAAGGTTTGAACGGTACGGTGAGCAGGCCGGCAGCCGGCAAAGAACTTTACGCTCTCGGGGACGCTTAACGGCGGGATAAAAAATGGTTCCACTTGCCAAAACGATCTCGTTGCGCAACGGCGAACGTCAACGACATTCGGCAAGCAATCAAGGCCATTGGTTTCACTGAGCAGTGAGCACTGTTGCAGGGTGGATGTGGTGGATTGGACAATTCGCAAACTATAACACCGAGAACCAACTGGAGTTGAAACTTCCAAATGAACCCTGACAACTTTTGCCACTGGGACTAGGAAAGCGTTTGGTCACCGAAGCGTCGGATCGGTCGGTTTGAGATGATTTCGATATCGAAATCAAATGATTTGTGTTCCGGCTACCGATGCGTCTATGCGCGTGTGTGTGTGTGTGTGTGTGTGTGTGTGTGTGTGTGTGTGTGTGTGTGTGTGTGTGTGTGTGTGTGTGTGTGTGTGTGTGTGTGTGTGTGTGTGTGTGTGTGTGTGTGTGTGTGTGTGTGTGTGTGTGTGTGTGTGTGTGTGTGTGTGTGTGTGTGTGTGTGTGTGTGTGTGTGTGTGTGTGTGTGTGTGTGTGTGTGTGTGTGTGTGTGTGTGTGTGTGTGTGTGTGTGTTTGTGGTTTTAGTATGTGTGTATCATAAGGGTTTTGTTGTTTATTTACACTGGTATCATATTGAATGTTTGCCGAACATTCCATTCGTCGTCAGGCAATACGAACGAACCATAATTGTATCGTATGTGCTGTGTGATCGGAAAATCGTAACACGCTGCTGCTGAGCTTGGGTAAGGCGAAGACACATTACGGGGTAGAAGGAGGAAATGACACTCGAACAAGAATTGCGAATGGTTGCCAGTGCAAATAAACAGTTTACAACCCCTGCATAACGATAATGTACGGAGCCGTAAAACAGCTGGAATCCACTTGAACGGGCGTTTCGTCTTCGTCCGTTTTTCACTGCACACACTTACCCATCAGATGGACTGCTACGGCCGGCGGCATGACGAAGATACCGACGAGCCAATCGGCCACGGCCAGGCTCATCACGAAACAGTTGGTAACGGTGCGTAGACGGCGTGTCGTGATGACCGACAGTATGACGAGCGTGTTACCGATCACAGTCACTACGATCAGCAGGCAGAAGAGTATCACAACGACGCAGTCCTGCCAGTTGGCAATGAGAAAGTGGTCGTCCATCGCTTTCGGCATCTCGATCTGGCGTGCGGTCGGATCGATCGATCCTACCGTCGCGATCGCACTGGTAGTTGTGGAGACAAGGTCCACCACCAGCGCGCTGCTGCCCTCACTGGTACTGAAAAATGAAGCCGGATGGATGGTGCTGAAAAACGCCTGTTCCGCTGCACGGTCGACCGTCGATGCTGTACCCGCCACGGAATCGTTCGAAAGCCCATCGTCCAACACTCGCCCACTGCCGTACTCCAATGGCTCACTGAAGTTGTCCGAAGACACCGCTAGCGTAC
Source organism: Anopheles maculipalpis (assembly GCF_943734695.1). Classification (NCBI taxonomy): domain Eukaryota; kingdom Metazoa; phylum Arthropoda; class Insecta; order Diptera; family Culicidae; genus Anopheles; species Anopheles maculipalpis. The sequence continues at coordinate 50,529,878 of NC_064871.1, forward strand.
GGCTTCTGCGGGCGACCACGCGGGATGCGGCATTGCCAATGCTGGCAGCACTGGCAGCTAGACTTGGGACACTTCGGGAACGCGTCGTGTGGCCGAACAGATCGGTCAGGTTGATGGTAGAGGATGTGATAAAACGACCGGTTGCTCCAGTAGCGGTGGCTGGTAGTGTTGTTACCGTAAAGAGATGCAACGGTATTGGTGGCGATGCGTTTGTCAGTTGGTGTCGTCTGCTTCCTCGATCGTCTAACGAATGCGTGTGGTTCATATTTCGATGGTGCGAAGATGAAGGTGGTAAAGGTAGTAGTAGTAGTGGTGGGAACACATCATCGTGATCGACAGCTCTCGAAAGGGGACTAATAAATCCCAATGCCACTAGGCCGTTTTACAGATGCGTATATGGAAACACTGGAAAGATAGATACAAGCAGGTGGTGAGTGATGATGTTAAGAATAGCAATAAATGGCGAGCATATCAAACCAGTAAAACTCATGACGTGGTCTCTCATGACGCAGGGATTGAAAATCGATAAAAGTTTGTTGGTTTTAGCATTAAATAACATTTCCCTTAAACGTATGAGCATAAAGTAAAGAAAATAGTTTTTTGAATAACGAAGCATACAACTACAGCAGAGTATGACGGAAGATGTTTACATTTTCACATATATTTTTGGCATAACTGCAATTTAATAAAGCAATATGATTAGACTGTCCCTCATGAAATAAAAATATATTCATAGTTACGGCCAGATTGTTTATCTTAAAAACTATGTATTTATAACTATGCTTTTCCTTCAATTATAGTGCTGATGAAGGTGTCGCGTATCGGCACCGCCGTGGATCTTCTTGATGACCGAACGTTCAGAGTCTAGGTTTTGTCGCATCAAATTCCACACAAGACCAGAGAATGCGATCAATTTCGTGGTATCCGTTGCTACAGTTTTACAAACCTCAGAGTAACCGCTCTCTACGATGAAGATGGCCATTCATCTCATCGCAGTGGTACGACATAAGTCTGCATATTATACGAATGTACGCACGATCTACCGGGACTCGTGAAGCAAGTTATGCAGGGAATCCTGTGGCGAGATGGAATGCAAGAACCTCCCGAGTTCGTTCTCATCCTACATGCTGTACGGCAGTAACGATCTCTCAAAAATACTGCCCTCACAAGCGCCTCGTTTGCTCAAGGAATCTACTTTTTCACCCATACATACGATATTCGGAATACTTAATCAAACAAAGAGCTAAGAATCTTTAGTATTTTTTGAATACATTAATCAGAGTAATCTCGACAAATTTCAGTGCTTCGGCAGTAAATATGAATTACTGATCCGGATTATACGTGCTCATTACAATAAGCGCATATAAGATAGCAGCCAGCTCAACTGCAGAGCATGGTTGTATTAGCTTGTGGAAGTCTTCGGTACAAGTGTTGAATACTCAGGAGTCCGTTTTTGTCTGTGTAGAATTATTAAGGATTTGGATGGCAATTTTTATCCACAAAAATATTGGGAACTTTCTTTCTTTGGAAAAAAATCTTTGGGAATTTCTTCATGTCCTCCCGCAAAGAGGTTTCGATTATCAGAAGGAAATTGTAACATTCTGCTAAGATCCAGGGTATATTTTTCTATTGGAACTAGTGTTTGCCTGAATATTTACAAATTCACGAAATACATTCATGGTTTTGCTTTTAGAGGCTGTCTCTAGTGGCGATTGAAATTTTTGAGCCCTATCGGGTCGGATACTATGGGTCTCAGTAAAAGCCTAAGGAAAGTCCTAAAGTACTGAGTTCTAGCGGCATCATTCCAGATAGCAATTCTAGGGACAAAGTATGAGTGGATTTCATACTGTCTAGTGCAATCCTAAGACATCGACATAGCATTCGTTACAGTTGTCGTATATGCGTCTTGGCTGTCCAGTGCATGCAAATGCACCCGAATTCCCAGACTGATAGAATCTTTATCTTATATGGTCGCAAATGGTTTGACTGGTGTACACTCCACCTGGTGATTGTTCGTAGGAAGTTGAATCTTTTGGCATACTTTTTTGGCAGTTGTTCTATAACGAACCTCCACAAATTCTTACTTGCAAATCAAACGGCTAAGCATCTAAAATATTGGACAATTTCGATCCTTTTTTCATTTGTAAATATGACAAACTTTGGTTGGAATAAGTAGGCAGGCCTATTTTTCGGTATGCCGTAATGTAACGAACAAAGAATCTATGTTTTCACTGGTGAGAACTCGATGCTTGGTATTCCTCGCATTTAGAAACTATTTACAGTGTGTTCAGAGGAATTGGAAGTAGACCATGAGCTTCAACTTTTCGATGGAAAAAGATGTCCTACTAGAAGTGGCTAGAAGTAGCTTCCCTAGAAAAATATGTTTGCACTACATCATCTCTCAACCATTCTTTCGAGTTGCTCGATATCCAGTATGGTTCTTGTCGCACAATGATATAGGCCGTAACTTTATTGGTGCCAAGATATATAAAAAAGCTTGTAGCTTTATTTGCTACATTTTCTAGGAAGGTTAAAAGACTTTGTTTTATCGTCAAATCTTATAAATATTGTTTCCTCATAAACATAACTTACTGGTTTACCATAAACATACTAGCATAAGGAAACCAGCAAAGGAAGGACAGTACCTTGCGAGCTCGAAGCGTCGTAAAAGAACAAGAAGAGCCTACTACAAATTGTTATTCATGTAAGACGGCAAAGACTTCGTGGGCAGGCAACTTATCTCGGGAGTATGCAGACATTTCGTTGCTGTATTCAGTTATCCTAGCGTGAAGTCCTGATGCTAGCGGGGGTCTTGATCGTTTTCCATTTCGAGGGTTCCTGGTTGTGTCCGATCTTGGAGTTTATGGTCTTGTTCGTGACCTCCTTCTCCCTTTCGTCGGTATGTCCAATAATCCGTTCGCCCGGCTTCTTCTTCATGGCGTAACGACCTGCTAGGTCACGCCAGCCATCGAATGGCTTACTAGACTCCTCCCGATACCAAGTAGTTCGATAATCGGTCCTCACTACAGGGGAAGGGTCGGGATAGGATTTGAACTCCGGTCCTGCCGTTTAAAGACCGGCGACCGACATATTATGTTATGTCCGTCCACATTATGTTATGATAGTTTGATATTTTTGCGTATTTCTGCCTAAGGAAGTACAATATTTGAATATACATAGTGTTTCATTTTAAAACAATGAACTTTTTTTATTTATTCGGTCAGGTTGTTCGTCCATATGATGCCCAGGATATTTTTCGATAATATTCCTGGAATACACCCATATCTTTACGATAAGACCGTGTGTTTACTAGCCTTAAGATGCCACTCACAGGTGACTGCAGATTTCCTTGTATGCGTCTATTTGGGATGCAGGTGAAACGGTCTCTTTCATGGCTCTCTTTCCTTCTCATTCCGTCGAGTATCTTTCTCATCATTAGTATCTATCTTTCCCTTGATATCTCCATTTTTATATTTTTTCTATATTTGATTTCTATCGCACCATACGAATTAGATTTTATGAAATTCAAAATATAATTTGAAACAGAATTTTACACAAGGTCTATGATGCAAACCTATTAATTTCGGATTCAATATGTGCATATAAGAAATTTATTGATCAAGTAGCGATGATTAGTGTTATTTGTACAACAATCGTCTTCTAAGCCATGAAATTTCGACAATCCGTCAAAAATAATTTTATGAAAATTAAAACATAAATCAAATTGTATCCGTCTTTACAGATAAATTTGAAACCTTTCTGAAAGTAACCTTAAAAAGTAAGCTCAATCATACGAAATTTTTTTTTTCGCTAAACTGTTCTTTTCTTTATTATTTACTGTTTCCTAAATGTTGGCTTAAAGCGTGACTTACACAAATGGACTTACAGCCGCTTTTACCTTCTATCCCTTTCAAACCGAAACCAAAGCCACCAGAAAAGAAAAGTTGTGGCCACGCACTGATGGTGATGATGGAGTAACTTTGAATGCAGATTAATGAAACCGTGCCCAAGATTAGCTAGTGCCGTGAAACAGTAGTTGCACCCGATAAGACGACAAACTTTTTTCATCAATTCTTCCGCCAAATCTCGTCCATAGCAGAACTGACAGCGCTGCTCGCAGACAGCGTGCACCGGACGTACAAGGGGAAGGTTAATAAATGGTATGAAACTTCCGGAATGCCTGTAAGCTGGCAGCATGTTTGGATTAAATGTTACCTCTGTCAGAGTCCCGCGGAGCGGGATTGCTGTACTTTGGTGAAAGTTTCGTTCAGTTGTAACAAAGGCAACGCGTGAAACGCGTTTCACCCAAATCTTGAAATGGTTGTCATGTCAGGTTCTTAGACAGTGTGAACTTTTGGGTATAGACTTTAAAAAGAAACCAGAACACCCAATACCCACCTCCCAACTGTGTGGACAGTTAAGCATTGTGATAAGTTTCGTGCAATAGCAGCCGGGCCTGGTGGACTCGTAACGGGATGTGGTTTGTCCCAATATTGAAATATCTACATGTTTGCAGCATTTCTTTTTCCTTTTTTATTTGACCAGGGTTTGCAATGGCACCCATTTTGTGCATTATCCTCTAACAAGGGAGCCCCATGTGTTGCAGCTCGTAACCGTAAAATGAGATCGCTTCGGGAACGATCCAGTCCTTCAGTGGTCTTACAAAATTCCAATCTCAGTTACCAGGGCTTACGAGTGCTTGGGCAGTGTAATCCGCTTGAATAAATATCATTTTCCGCACAGCTACTCACCAGCCGACCAACAGTAGTGAACAAAACAAAAAAAGGGTACGATTTTGGCGGCTTTGTAGGGATACGAACAGCTCGAATGAAAGAGAAAAAGGCATGTGGAGAGAAACGGGGATGTGATAGATCCCAAGAGGTCACATAAAAACCGGCGAAGATGGGGTTCGCCGCAGTATCAGAAAGGACGTGCCGATATCCCACGGAGGGTATACCACGCGCACTTTATCAGGTGTACAAAGTGTACTTGGGTCCAGATCTGGGTTTCGAGCCATTGTATTGGCTATCAATTGCCTCCCTTAACTGTGAACTGTGAGCATGCGGTGTAAAGATTTGCATAAGTTTACGCCTCACACACAGCAACCAATATATTTGGTCCGTGTTTCTTTCTGGTTGCAAAGTTCTTGTAAACAGAATCAAGCGAAAGTTAAAAGAATTACTTAACAATTCTAAAACGATACACCAACTTTCTACGCCTTTAGAGAATTGAAATTCGTATTTCATTCGTACAAAAATTGTAAAAAAATCGATATTTGATGCTCCGATTATGGTGAAGTATTACAGTACACGATGGATTACTTGCGTGGCACTGGGCGATATTCATTTCTTACGTTCTTCGTGTCTGCTGGATGCTTTTTCCACTTCACTTTAACGTCACGTAAAAAAAAATGCTGATGTAATCCCAGCTTATTGCAGGTCAAGCTGTGTTCGCCAGTAGATGCAATTGAAGCCACATGTTTTTGCACCATATATTCTACACCATCTAGTTATATCTGAGAGTATGGAATTTGTAGCTTTTCCCATTAGTGTCCTGATGCTTCGTGCAATCGTATCCGGATGGAACGGCTCGCTATGGTACATGATTGAAAGTGTAGATTGAACCAGGCTCCTTATCGAATGTTAAATAGACAAACATACACACTCTTTCCCGATGGAGTACATCTGGACAAGCTTCCAGGAGCCAGAGCCCGTATTGTAGCGAACCATACCGTGAAACCTATTGAAAACTCAATCACGAACTAATGCCGCGCGAGGGTGTTCGAATTCTGCTGAAGTTTGCATATGCTTTTTCATCCTACTACTTTTTGTTGTTTGCTACTCATGTTCGTTACAAATTCGAATATGACTGGTCTCTTACAAACGAGTGGTTACTTGGAAGTTTTTCTGCTTGTTTTTCCTTTTTTTCTCTAACTGCGTCTTGTTAATGTTGGAGAATAACTTCGGCGTAGGCTTTCTTGCCAGTGTATCAGAATGGAAGCAGTACTGATGGTAAACTTTTGCCAACTGTGGTAAAACGTGGCTACGGAGAATATATTATTCTATTTTCGCGGTTCACCGTCGTCACCTCTTGTGGCTAGCTCAGAACGCACCAGAGCGGGAACTTCACCAAACCGGTCCTGTCACGTAGCATGGCTTTCACGAACCAAAACCAGCACTGACAGCAACATGGGTGCTGGTTTGTATGCACAACTCTGCTGGAAGCCAGCTAACATCTTTCGCGACGGACGAAGCTAAAATTGCATATTAAGTTCATAGTCTTATTTCTCACATAAGATTGACAAAACGATGGAAAGTCATCATTCTCAAATTTAAATAAATAAATACTCAAATGTGGTTGTGAAACATATGCTAGTAATTACAAAAGCTTTTGAGACATGCTATCAGTCCAAAACTAGTGAATTCCTCTGTGCATTTACCTTATGTGATAGATGTTGAGAAGGGATTTTGATCCAACTGACTTTTTTCTATAGTTGAACTGAACTTCAAGAACGTTAAACTCACCAAACATTCAGATATCAGTTATTTGCAGGGCTTGAGCATGACACCTGCCAATCCAATCCATTTGATTTTGTCCACAAGGACATAAGAAGCTTACTTACTTACTTATCAGGCGCTACAACCGCTCTGTGCCAGCCGCAACAGAGTTCGGAACCACTCACGGTCCCGCGCCGTCGTCCGCCAATCCGTTATTCCGGCCTTGATGGCGGATGATTGCACGCCATCTTTCCACCTCAATCTGGGCCAACCACGCCTCCTCTGTCCGTGTGGACGGCCTAAAAGGACTTTCTGAGCTCAATCGTCCGGTGCCATGCGTATAACATGGCCAGCTCATCGGTGCCTGGCGAGCATAATTCGCTGCACGACGTTGAGGTCGTCATACAGTTCGTAAAGCTCGTCGTTGTAGCCCTTCCATAGCCCTTCCACACATATGGAGCCAACGATCCTTCTGAGCATCTTCCTCTCGAACGCGGCTAAAAGGACTTCGTCTGTTTTGGACAAGGTCCATGTCTCAGAGGCGTATGTGAGTACTTGGACTATAAAGGTACGATACAGTCCCAGCTTTGACCGTCGTGACAAGTTTTTTTGAGGTGAGATGTTTCTTCAGGCTGTAGAATGACCGACTGGCTGCCAGCATCTTAGCGCGCAACTCCGTCTCTATGCTGTTTTCGGTGCTGACTTTTGACCCAATATAGGTGTTGTTATGGACGACTTCAAATTTGCGGTCACCTATCCGTAAATCACCCCCACGTAGTTCCGGATTTCTTAGTAGGATCGCTGATGATGCCACCATCAATTTGGTCAAATTGACATAAGAAGGTAGGCCCAAATTGAGCAGGAGCGATGACGTAATTGCTTCTTCCAGAAAGGCCGCAATATCGGATTGACATACGTCGTCACTAGACGTTGTATCCAGGATCGAGGATTACTCCCGCAGGCCAAGAATCCAGTCTTCAGAACAGTTAGGAACAGCTTTAGGGGTTGGCAAGGGGCCGTGAATTCAATGTGATAGCGGCATCCAACATCCAAATAACTTAATGTCTCCGTGGGGCTGTACCCACCACTGACCAACTGCCAAGCGTCAAACACCAAGTCCACTCGGAAATTTATGTTTATTCATGTTTGAAATGTGCTCAATATTTAAAAAATCGTGCTTCAAAACCTTTATACTCATAATCATCCAAAGACTGTTCGGTCACTTCGGACTAAACATAATTTTCTCTACCAAATGTGAAATGTCAAGCTTTAAACACCAAATAAAACTTGGTGCGCCCCATCGTACCCATAATCATAGCCAGTGGCGGGTTTAAATGTATGTGGAATAAGCGGTCCCAAGCTGAAAAGGGGCAACGTATCCCCAAAGAACCAAACCAACCTCCCCCCCCCCCCCCCCACATCCGCTCCGCTGATGCATTGTGATAAGGGCCTCCAACTTCCATTCCGCTTAGGGGGCTCCGAGTGGCTTTAACCACCATTGATCATAGCTGTGGAACCAAAAATAGAACGTACAACACGTAGGTAACGTAAGACAGGAGTGGCCATTGTGTTCCAAGCTTATGTTACAGACTCTAAAAAAAAGGATTTTTTTTTTTCATTACCTCGTTGCATCGTGCTTGATTGTCAACGATCCCGGGTAGCAGACGTGATTGCCTAAAATAGGCTTCAATAATCAAGCTTTTTAAGATCTACACCATTTTTTCGGATTTTTTCGGCCATTGCACGTGTTCGTGTTGCCGTCAGCTTCAATCCAAATCATCTCATGTTTCTCCCCAAGAGGTCTGACAAAAGAAAAGCTTAAAACGGTACTCGATCATCATCTACGGCGTTCTTTCTAGCGGAATACTGTACCAGACTTTGTTTGAAGCGAAATTGGTTTCGAATATGATACCGCCCTTGGAACGGGCGGACGTCAGAATAAAAAAGAATCCTCACCATGTTCATCCTTCTCGGAAGACACAGAGGGCAACGACGATTAAACCATGTCCAAATCCCGTTGTCCTCAGCTCATGTCACGCTGCCCTACTCATCCATTCATCCGGACCCAAAAGGGCAGAGTCAAAAATCCGCGTTTTTGTTGAATTGGTAAAACAAGCAAAACCTAGGCAAAAGATTCAATGAAAGCCACCAGCTCGGTCTACCCGTGTTCATGTACCCTAATGGTAATCGTTTGAAAATATGTTTGCAAACCCATTTCCAATGTGGGAGTCTTTCATTGGCAACATGCGTCACAAAGGGTGTAGAAAGAGTACAAAAAAAAAAATCATACAAACAGCACAGTATCAGAATGAACCAAAACGAAGTATCTGTCTTCCAACAGTGGGCACATTAGACTCTCTACGCCGATGCAGCTTCGTAATGCAAATGTTTCACACGCATCCGTTTCCAGGGCTGGCTAAGCGAATCATACGCTTTTGTTTGAAATGGATTAAGTGAGGCAATGATTGAATTAAATTTTCATGGTTTTCTTTTTCACTATGAATCCATTCAAAGCGGACCCGTATGAATCGACAGCAGCCCGGAACATGGAGCAGGGATGGAAACATGGATTTTTTTCTCCCTTTTACATGGTAAATATGCATCCGTAAATACGAGTAAAACGAATTAATTACCCGCTTTCGATACAAACAAGCTGAAACGATCATCACGGACTGGGGCACATCCTTGTGCCAGTGGGGTGGGTTGTCCCGGCTTTGGACAGGTTTAGTAGATTGTTTTCAAATTTTCCGCATCCCTGCGGCGTTCTGCTGGGCGCGCTTTGTTCAAACGTTGCCGGTATTGTTCGAATATTGATGCCATTAGCATCGTTACGATCGGTAGAGCGCTAGAAATTGTGCATGATGGCGTGTGGTCCAACGTGGCATGGGATACTGATGGAGATACAATCTGTCAGCAGTCAAAAGTTTACCGTAGACGAGTGATACATTGAAGTACGAATGGGGCCTTTTTTGGTCGTAAACTGCCAGGAAACACATGCAGACTGCTCGGCACGATAAGCTGCAAACTATGGGACAAATAGGGGTTTACTTTCGAAGAGTGCGCCTTGTGAAGGTTTGAATAGTTTGAGTGCTTTTATATTAAATGTGCAGTATAGCGTGATTTACTACAAAATATTCTCTCTTAAAAAGGTATATTTTAATTATAAAGAACAAAACGTGATTCGTGGTCCGCTGCTACAATAGGTAATTTTTTAGTATTTTAAAGGTTTATCTAGTTTTCTTCACTAACAGCACCTCTGAAGTACAATAAAAAGAAGATTTAAAACAATATGAAGAATGCATTTGACATGAAACTTGAAATAATATTACTCGCTCTCTCAAGAAGCTTTTAGGGTCGGAAAGTTTTGACTACACCTTATAAACGAAGGAGCAATCGTATACTAGTAAGGTTGTCGTTAAAAGCTACTGTGTATTAATTGCACAAATAAATAACGGCCGTTTTTTCATAAGTTTATTTTTATTCGTGGCATTTTTATTTGCAGAAATTAGGTCAATCAAAGTATTGGCCATTATTATTTATTACTTTCTTCCACCTTTCGGATAAATCGCGGATTCCTTTTCGGAAAAATGATACGTTTTTCGACGGAATCCAGATATCCAACCAATCCTGGATCTGCTCATAGGAGGAGAACTGCTGGTCAGCCAATCCATGTGTCAGATCCGGTGTGTACGTAGGGTTCGGTAAAACATCCCATTTGAGGGTATAAAGATAGTTTTTCACAGGTTGTGCAACATGTGACAGAGCATTGTCATGCAGCGGAATAACTTTGTCGTGGCGTGATGAGTATTCTGGCCGCTTTTCATGCAGTGCTCGGCTTAAACTCATCAATTGTTTCTGGTAGCGTTCACCAGTGATTGTTTCTCCTGATTTCAGTGGTTCGTAGTACATGACGCCAAGCTGGTCCCACCAAATACTCAGCATAACTTTCAAACTATGGATGTTTGGCCGAGCTGATGATGTTGGGGTATGACTGGGGGATCCCCATGATTTTTTGCGCTTAGGATTGCTGAACAAAATCCTCTTCTCGTTTCCCGTCACGATTCTGTGTAGGAACCCCTTTCTGTTGTGCCGCTGGACCAACAATTCACATATGAAGAGTCGTTCAATGTCCCGCGGCTTCAACTCGTGTGGTATCCATTTGCCCTCCTTCTGTATCATGCCCTACGCGTTCAGCCGTGATGATATGGCCTGACGAGTTTCACCAAGCACTACTGCAAGCTCTTCTTGCGTTTGGCATGGCCTTCCTTTACGTTGAGCATCCTCCACAGCGAAATCACCGCTTCGAAAGCGTCGAAACCAATCCCGACACCTTGTTTCGCTTAGAGCAGCATCGCCGTAAACACTCAAAAGCTCTCGATGCGTTTCGGCTGCCGTTTTCTTCGCTTGAAACAAAAACAGCAACACCTCCCGCATATGGCGCTTATCCGGCTCAAAATCAAACATGTTCAAGAACTAGGAACTTTTAATTGCACAAAATAATCACTTATCTGTTTGCACAGTTTGATTTTGTCATTTCTGAACTTATGACTTATGACGTTTGTAAACGTCAAAGTCGCGCAACAGTCCACAGTGGCCCCATTTGTGGGCCTTATACAAGAAATACAGCAACATGCAGTTCAAAAAACATCTTCTACGCTGTAACTTTACACCAACAGATAACACAACACGGAATGAGCAGCAATAAAGTGTGAAGAGAACTAATTCAAGTGAAAATTAAAATAACTCGAAAAGAAAAATACATTGCACAAGAAGTAAATTTTTTTCTCAAAATCTAAAACGCTTTTGACTCCCAATAGCGTTTCAGATTATACTGTTCTTTCGGACCAGTGTAATATGGAAGTAAGAACAATTTATAAATCGCCCAACTGCGAATGTATCATAGTGCACAGCCGCGCACATGTGCCCGAGTGTAGTCGGTCGTTAATTAGACAATGTAAACACCGTGCTCGAGATAATGAAACTCATGGTCCTCCTATGTTTGGGCATCTCATCACCAAGAACGCGTCCGCTTTGTTTCCTTCATCTCGCGTACACACTTTGCCGTCCGTTGCCTTTTCCGGAAACACGCTCTGTTTATGTTATGCACTCTAGGCTAGTAGGTGAATGTGTGTGTGTGTGTGTCTGTTTGAGTGTATGTGGTTTGGGGTGAAAGTTTAGCACGTACTCCGCTCGTGGGGTTTCATTCGAGGCTCAAGGCTCAATCTCATCGGTGAAAGCTTTGCGTAACAAAGCCATCGCCAAACATCCGGCGTGCTCCGGTGTTGAGCACCGATGGTAAGCGAACAAAATTGCAGACATCATTAAAATTTAGCATCCTAGCCGGTGGGCTAGGAGAGGAGTTTGTATGTGTGTATGTGTGTATGCCTCGGGAGGATGCAAAGAATGCAAAGGATGCAAAACCCGAAACAAATCTGTCCAGCAAGCCGAATAAGATGTTTCTCCCTGAGGAGTATTTAGACGCCATTGGTACAACGGTGTGGGTGAGTTAGTGGTTGTGGTGGCTAAAAGAAAAACAGACTCCCAAGTAATCCTAACCAGAAGAAGCGCCAGAGTTATCCTTTCCTACCTTGGAGATCAAACAACACACAGAGACACGCCGGCGTGTCGATCTGCAGGAGCTCTAAACAAAGGTTTACAGTCGAGCAGATTGTCCTTGTGAATGTGAAGTTGCATAGCTTCTTGCGAACCTGCCAAGGGTCTTGAGATTTACTCGCTTTTCATCGTCACTCGGTGCAAGTCGGTTTTTGTCGTGTTTCGACGGAAGCAACAGCACAGTACGTCCGGGATGTCTATTTGTGTTTCGGGTGGCACTCAGCAAGGAAGCACCCTTGTCCAAAGTATACGAGTGCAAAACTTCCGACTCGAACGTGCTGACTTTTGATCATCGGAACCAAATAGGGCGCATTAATCTTGTCCTATCAAACGGTCATAACACGGTTCGTTGGTGTTGGAAAAGCGCACGATGTGGGCCATGTGAGCCATGTGCAGAGAATGCATTCTCGTTTGTGTACTCCGTAAGGTTACGCTTTGGTTTGCATTACTTTTACGCTCTGCAACCATGTGGCGAGCATTGTTGGGGATGCAAAGAAATGGAAAATCGTTTGTCATCATAGTAATGGATTTGTTATTTCCATTCTTTATTATAGTGGTTCCATTGGTTCTTAGCATGTAAAGGAGGTAAAACTGGCAAAGCAAAACTCTCGCTATCTCAGAGTTCAGAGTTGAGCTAGCCCGAACTTCTATTTGTGCTGTGCAAACATAAATTAACGTGATGAATAGTTTTGGTCAAGGGTTTGGTACATGGGATACGCGTTGGGCCAGTGCCTGTAGGTGGTAAACAGTTAATTACTATTTAGTGTCGTGCCGAGCCGAGCGGTACCGCGGGGCAAATTAATGTCCTAATCGAATGATAGGCTTTTCCCGAAACCGGGAAACCTTCTTTATCCGTCCAAAGCACTTCCATTGTATTCCTCACGGTGTAATTTTAGTTTGTTTATCCGATCACTGCACCAGCCAGCGAACGCGACCAAAATAGGGCAAAGTGTTTCGATTAAAAGGAAAAGTTTCGCGCCTACGCACGATACTTCTTCCGACTAGCACAATTGATGATGATGATGTGGATGCTTGTATACACCGGCGAGGACACCCCTTTTAATGCACCCGTCAAATCATACTCCGGAGACAATAATAAATTAGAATTATCAAATTACCACTCTTACTATCGGAACGTGCAGGAAACCTCGTGTCCGCAATAATGAACGAAGAATGTTGGATGGTTTTCTGTCTCTACATGAATTCACCCTTGTGGAAGTCTTTAGTTGACGTTCATTGGCTCTCTGTTTGCTGAATGGTAATAATGGATTGGAGCCCTTTTCGGGTTTAATGGAAAAAGCGAAAAGAGCCCGCCGGGTGAGGATAGCGTAAAGCAAAATAGTAGTGGGAAATCTTTCGAGTGGCTTCGTCAACATGACATCGCGTCAGCTTTAAACGAGACTTTAATGAGTTCCACTAGGATGATTCATTTTCTTTGTCATGTTATCATAATGCTTGATTTCGTCTGGCAGAAAAACTTAAGAAGAAACTAGGCATGTCTGGAATCAGTATTGCCAGTATCTACTGACAGAAGTGGACGTTAAGTTTAGTATATGTTCTAGATTTTGCCTTTTTATGAACACCCAAAAGATTGACCAAATATTCAGCTTCTACTCGTTTATTTCTCAACCATTACACGTCAATTTCACTACACGGCATTTCTTGTACGGCTTGAGTTCATACCTGATTCTGAAAAATTAATTTCAAATCATGGATTCGATTAATTTCAAAGCATGGGAAATTAGTCGAAGTCACATTTTGTAATATATGTATATTATAGGGAAGGTTCCTCTTAGTATTCATTGTTCCAATTCTAACGTCTGGTTAATTAGATTGAGGAAAAATATCACATTTCGTGGACACTAAATCTTCTTGTTTGCGTACAGAAATAATGTCAACTGTAGGAATGCTGACACCCTCATCTTGTGCGTAGGTAATATTTTCATCCAATAAAAATAAAACTTATTCAATGTTCTATTTGAGCTTATAAGAGTCATGCGTTTTAACGTTGCGTCGGAGAATTCGTTTCTTATTACCATTTGTTAGGCGTTTAGGCTCGACCTGTTTTGTTTTTCCCCTGTTGTGGATCGAATTTCTCCTTTCAGCAGCGAGAAATAGTTGAAAAATGGCTCTAAACCAAATTTAACACATGTTGGTAATACTTTTACGGTAATATTCAAAAGCAACATGAAACTTTATTCATCTTTTGTTAGATTTATTTCCCCTTTCTGGAGTGATTGAAATATTATTTTAAGTGATTAAGTTTCAATAGGTACTTAATACTTAATTTTTATACTATAAAAACTGCTACAAATATGTAAATTACTAAATTATTTATAAAACTAGGCTGAATTCTGCCGTAAATGTTTAATGTAACGTAGTTCCAACTAGTAGTACAGATTGATCTATCTGAGTAAAATTGAGCTAAGTGATTTTTTTGAGAGTCTTTTTCAATTGCTTACATATTGTTTATTCTATTGTACGTACACTATGAGTTCTCTAAATATTATCTATTGTTTATGTCAAGAAACGAGTCACGAGGTTAGTTGTCGCTGGTTAGCTTAAATGAGACAGAGTTAATAGAAGTTTTTTGTGGCAAACTTTGTCTTTTCTGGGCTTCAATCCAGGACTTGTTCGATTGTTGCGAACAGTTGGTGAACGATCCTCCTCCCGTATTCTTGTGAATGGAAACCTTTTCCCGCCGTCGCAACAACCACCCCGATGTAGAAATATTGCGCCTGCTTGGCATATTGTTCAGTAACAGTATACGGGAGGCCATGGGGCATAACTGGGAAAACGTAATCCAACAGTTGCGCCATTAAGTCAGATTGCACCGTGTTAGAGACCTCAATTTACCGCAAAAGGTGGTGCTTTTAAACACCTTTCTTCTGCCCAAACTTTCGTTTGTTGCATCGGTGTGTGACGCACGATTGATGGACATCGATTTGGCCTCCAAGACGGTGCGGTCTTACCTGTGGGACCTGTGGGGGTTCTGGGGGTTTTCGAATCCCATTAACCCAATTGGCCCTTCCACGCAATCGAGGTGGACTCAATCTTCACATTCCCGGCATTACCACAACAGCGTTGCTGGTGAATCGGTACGTTGCAGAGCAGGGTTGTTTGAAAATCGGTGCTCAGCACATAGATTGTGCTGGGAATCCCCCGAATACAGGCTGCATTGCCACAATGTATACGTGCCTTCGGGCGGTAATCCAGCAGCTCGCTTACCATTCGGTACTTACAGTCTCAACCAAAAGATTGCGGCAAATGATGGTCGAGAGGCTTCCAGATTCCAAAGTGGCAATGGAGTCACCTTCCACGGATTGGCGATGGATTTGGAAAAAACGTCACCAGCTACAAACTTTCATCCGATCAACGCTCGATACTGTATCTGCTGGTGCACAACAAGGTGCCACACGGACTGCTGCTCGACAGGATGAATCGGTCTCCTTCAGCCTGCTCATTCTGCTCCTAGCCAGAGACTCTGGAGCACAAGTTTTCCCTGTGCTCTAGGGTGTCGAGAGCTTGGAGCATACTGATACAGGCTATGGAAGCCATTGTTCCAAACCGCAACCTCAACTTCCCTTCCCTCCTCTTACCTATTTTAAGTCACATTAGCATAAGTAAGAGGATTCCTATCCTACGTTTGTTTGCAAACTACATCATCCACATCGTTGGAAACAACAATGCTGTGATTGATGAAGTACGTCGTCCCTACATGTACCGTACTTTTCTTTTGTAAACTAGTTTTTTAAGTTGTTTTAAATAAACAATTATTTATAAAACAAATTATAATAGTAGTTTGACAATACGGCACTGGACCGTCATAATCAATTGTAAATAAATAAATTATAATAGCACACGGATCAAAGCTCTAAGCTGAATTCTACACCGGTCTATGCATCAGGAGACCACCCATGAAAGACTATTCACGATTGCTCGATACGATACATTTGGAATTCCGCCGGAATCACTTCCCGATTATTGAAGGGTACTGCAAGGTACTGTCACAATTGAACAAAGTTCTTGAACAGCTAAATATCAATGATCAAGAATTGTCAGCAATGACAGGCGATGACTTCCCGCGGTTGTAAATTTAAAAGGAAAAGAAATATATTGTCGTCAGGTACAACTGGTTGATTAGGCTACATTAGTAGCCTTGTATTAATTTACAAGCAAATTATTTAACGCAAATTCTTCTTCTTCTTCTTCTTCTTCTTCTTGGCTTCAAGACCTCTCGAGTCATGCCGGCTTCCGAAATGGCTTACTAGACTGCCTACATATACCACGTATTTGGATACACACTACGAGGGGATGGTTCGGATGGGATTTGAACCCCGGTCCTGCCGTTTGAAGACCGGCACAGCTATCGCCTACACCTGATGGGCAGCACATATTAGGTCGACTTCATATTACTTATATATTTACGTTTCGGGGGGGTCTGAATAATCTAATTTGAAAATAAAGTCATCATTGACATTCCTTATCTTCACGATCATCCTAAAACAAACATCAGAGTAATAAGTTTCTTTTTCTTCCTTAATTATGAATCACGTTGACAAGTACTTTTGAACCACAGTTGTACCTAAACGATACAAAATTATAACCTTACAAAATAGATGGTGAGATTTACATAATCGAAACTAACCACGATGTACCGTTTAGCAGGGGTGTAATCGGTTTCTCGCGTGAATTACGCCATTCGATGCTACTCAACCGATAGCGCGCAGCAAGTTGATTGCGCGACCATAGTGCGTGACGTTGGAAAATTGCTGCCGATGCTCACTAATGTCACTTGTTTCCTTTTGCGGTGTGCCATACCAGGGAGCAGATAACGCGATCGTGAAACTGTCGAGAATCCCTTTTAAGGAAGAATGGAAGTACAACCACGGTTAGAGTTTTTAGGCAAATGATGACGAGAAGGTTGTGTAACGGACACGTGCTAAGAGGGGTAGCTTTTACATCCACAATATACAGCACCACAAAGAAATACTGACGCACTTTGTCATTCCGGGTACCAGTTTGTATTGGGCAACATGATATTGGTGCGTGTATTGGGTATCGTTTGATTGACGCGGATGCGGAAAGGAAGGAAGTGACGTGCCTTCCAACCAGAGGCCGCTGGATCATCGTGCTTCTTCCAGTGATGTCACACCACCCTACCCAACCCACAATGGCATCGTCGCGATGTCTCATTTTTAATGATTAATTTAAGCACCCATCTATTCAGCTAATTCCACGCGGGTTTTTTCTCTCTCTCTATCTCTGTATATCTCTCTCTCTCTCTATACAAAGAAATCGCTTGGATGCGTATCGCTTCTTTGGTTTACCGACCGGTGTCGAGGAATTCCACATCCACACAGTGCAACGGGACACCGTGGCGCCAGCAAACGGTACCGCGATTGGGTTGCATAAAATTGAAAAGCTGATTTGATTAACCGAAGCAATTAGTGCCTCGGTTTGTAGGCGAGTTCGCGAACCGTACCCACGCTACCGACGACGCGTTTAAACAGCGCGCTCAATTTATTACACACTGTCAAAGCGAACGGAACGCACAGGAACCCGATACTGAAAAGTGACAGCTTGGTCACGCGGCTACAGCAGGAGTAGCAAGCACAGGATAATAGCAAAACAACGATCTGTCGCTCGGAACCCGAAGCGACAGGTGCGACTGAAATATGAAAATGGACGACGTATCGCAACCGATGCGGCATAACTCACCGTGACCGTGTCTTTGCGTAAAGTGTAGCGATCCAGATTTCCTCTTTTTATTCGTGGCCACTGTCCTAGTTTCACTTCATCACAGAACCATCACAGAGTGAGCGATGAAAACATGACAGGCCATGATTGCTATTTGCTCATCCGTTACAGAGTCCCGTGCAGGGAGTGCTTGGTGTGGGGACTGCGTAGTGGGAAATAGAAAGGCTTTTAAAGGGCCTCCGATAGGGTCGCATTCGATGGGAGTGAAGAGCATGTGGTTTAGTGTGCTGTTACAAAGCTTGCGGTCGACTTTCGGGCTTACCAGCTGGGTTAGAATTTTAAAGGCATGAGAGGTAGGTAGTCTAGTGAGTAAATTCCCCAACCGACACACATTGCTGGAGCAGGATGAAATATGTGTTTCTTTCGGGAATTGTAGGTTTAAAAGCATCCTTTCCATAGACACTTCAAGCTTGAAATCAACTTCCGGTGTCGGAGAGCTCGTTCAGCCCCATCGTTGAATAACTGTTTCGGCTACAACGGAAAGGATGGTTCGAAGAGCCATTGCTATGCCACAAACAATAGTAAGAAAGTTTGTTTGAACGCATCGGACGATGAGCCTAGTTCTGCCCGGTGGTTAAGCTGTGGTTGCGTGTGGTTGCTACTGTTGACGTTCTTATTTTCAGGATGGTTCGCTGCACAGTTGCCTACGAGCCTCTTTGATTGGATACATGTGCTGGTTATTGTTGTTTTATCGTACTCTTCCCAAGTGTACTAACCAATTTCCCCAGATGTGTTGATGTCCTCTTTACACTTCTTGATGATTCTAGGCCTTAAGATAAGTACACTGGGATGAGTTATTTCATCTTAATTCAACGTCCTTGTCCTGATGCTGATGTACATGTTGCAGCGGTTACACGCTCTTGTTTTTCAATCTGTTTTTATCATTCAGCCTGTGAATGTGCGGATGAAGGAACGAAGCGTACGGGTACAAGATGTGCTCGGTTGATTAGATTATAGAAAAGTGAGCTTATTCGATTGTTCGCGCTTCTCTTCTCTTCGACCTCACCCGGACAACAATGCAAAATTTACATCCAAACCGCTTGGTACATGCTGCTGAAAGTCTCCATAGAGACCGGAGTCCTCAAACCCGACCGACATGTCTCGCGATCGCAGTAAAACTTAATTAAACCATTGTTCGCGTTGGTTGGCAATTTTTCCAATTTTTATGCCTCGCTCATAATCTGCCTACAATCGACTTATCGTCTACCAGCGACGAGTTCTTTGAACGATCTTGGGTCTTGGAAACGATAATGCAAATGACTGCTGGACGACAAAGGTCGAATGTCACTTTTGATCAAATCGAAGCCATTTTGAAATTACGTTTTCTAACAATAGAACACATTGCACCTTGCCGAGTAGAAGTAGCAGCTGCTGGGCCGAAACACAGCATGATACCATTCCTACTTCGTTCACAAACTGGTCCAAACTCGTTACGATGTGGAGCACTGGGAGGCTATGAAGCTTACGAAGACAACGACGGTAAGCTCCAGAAAATCGCACTCCCCATTTTTCAGCGTGGTGCGTGATGAGCTTTCCAAAGAAAAACAAATCCTTTCTCTCAAAGGAAATAAAAACACAGCACAGTAATGGAAAACGGACACACTCGCACACAGAGGGTTGAAGATTCGGCGAAGGTCTTTAAAGGAAAGATGTTATACGGGTCAGTATGCTCTCGGGGACAGGGCTCAAAGGTACGGGAGGAAATTCTGCACAGCCGGCCAGATGTTGTCAAAACGTTAGGGTAGGAATTGAGGGACCTAAAATTACCATTTTATTTTCCGCTACTTGCCTGCCTTTGTAGCTTCAATTGAAATAGCTTTGCTGGGTCGCTTTTAATTTTTTTTTTATTCTGTAACTCACAACCTCTTACAGCGTAGTATTGAAAGTGTTGGTCATTACACATCGTAGTTCCAACATTTTATAAAAATCACTCTCTCTCTCTCAGCGATATTATAGCAAAACAAGCATTTTTAGCATAACAGCCCTCATACGAACCTTTACTGGTTTCGGAACTTTTTCATTTCCATGGTTTTTAATTAGAGTATCACTTTCAATCAGCCACCCTCCTTTCGTTTTCCCCATCAACGAAACCCCCTCTCCAGGACCAACAATTTCACCAAAGCCAAAGACTTTTAATTTATGTTGATGATCAAATTTGGGGCACCGCTTTGATCCAGAGCAATCCAGCAATTAGCAAGCATATTTCGTAGGAGGACAAGCTGTTTCAGTTGGCAGGAGATTAAGAAGGCTTCATCATTCTACCGGGTTAATGTATTCTTCTTTTTTTTGCCTTCGCCTTCCTTACAATTTCGGTGACAATATACGGCGTTTGAATCAGTGCTGCAGAGATCAGATTATCTTGAGTGTATAATAGACGCGACTAGGCAAAGGTGTTCGCAAAAGCATCACAAGGGTATTCGGAAAAAAGCTTTTCGGTGGCGTACAAATAATATGGGCAGGCTAGAGTTCAAATTTCTTGGAGCTAATTAAAAAAAAGCTTTTGTGCTCACTGTAGGAGCAGAAAATGGTAAAATTTTCGCACATAAAAGCCACATTCAACATAAGCTGCATTATTGATAACGCTCAGAAGCGCAAGATAATCGGTTCAGCAGAAAAGTGACAAAGGATACGGAGATTGAATTTTGATGCGGTGGTAGAAAAGTGTTACAAAAGTTGCTCGCTAAATCAAATTCGTTAAAGGCCGTCGGTGGAAAGATCGAGAACATCATTTTAATTATTCAATGATGGTAATTAATTAAGATTGAAACCTTCTTAACATTAGGTTAAGGACGTTATCGGTGGTGCTGTGTGTTTAACCTCTTATAGCGGTTTAGCTTCGTAAATAAGGGTTGATGTATCGAAGTGTATGGTTTTCTTAAAAGAATCAATATTATATTCAGAAAAGCAGTTATTTTAAAATACTGTGTAATTTAGATCCTGATGGTGAATCATGACAATAAACTCTAAAGCCCTAAAATCAAAAGCTAAACTGAATAAAGAACAACAATACTTAGTTTTTTCATAGTAGGTTAAAGAAACCTTTCTCTCCAAAAATCCAACCAACAAAATATAGTTTGCTTTTGTTTGAAATTGTTTAAAATAACATTTACGACTATTTCTTTCCAAAGAAACTGAAATTTTCTACAAAGACACAGTCAATAAATAACTGTTTGCATACAACGGCATACAAATTTTCTATTCAAACCAAAAACAAACAACGATGAATTCAGTTCAACAAAGCAAACAGCATTACGCGTCCATTAAAATTCCCCGTTTCGGAGTTATAATTGATGCACTTTCGCTTGCCAACACTTACCGAAATTCCCGTTCGCTGCCTGCTGGCAGATTGGCAGAATCTGGCTGTAAAAACTTTTTCACTCGCCCATATTTTATCAAACTTTCCGCACTGCGCACAGTAACCGATCGGACTGACAGCTTCTTCCGGAACTGCCAACTGAGCTCACCGATCTGCTCTACCGGGTTGAGGATAGATGATTGCTTACTTTTCTATCGGAAGTTTAGTAAAACTTTTATCACATTCACCCAGCAACCCAGCACCAATGCGATGTATTTTCAGCGTTCTGCAAATGCAATTTGCATTGCAAGGGTTTTATGTTTTGTGGAGCACTGATGATAGGTGCAATATCTTGCTAGAATACTCGAGATCGGTGTACGTGCGCTTGAATGCGTTTGTGGCACGATCACCGTTTGTTTGCGATCGGCAGCCACCGTCCAAAGGGAACGATAGAAACTTAATCACAATACCACACGCGGTAAGGAAAACCCGCAGCAACCTATTACCGTGCACATCGATGTGTGGTCATTTGTGCGATTCAAAACGCGTTCCGACGATGATCCGAAACGGCTGGCTTGTGTATGGCGTCTGTTTGTTTATTGACCCATCATCCTCACCTCTGCCAGGCGCTTCGTCACCCTCACTCAACCATCACCAGCTGCCCTTCGTCACACTTTAATCACTACAAGCATCACCACCATCACCATCCACTCGCTTCCCACTCGTACCGGCACGGGAACTGGGATAGGTCTGTAAGATTCGCACCTTTTTTTTTGTGTTTTGTTCGTTTTTGTTTGACTTATGAGCGAATCGATTGTCACACGCAGCTTCGCGTCCGTTGTGCGCTAGACCCGGTACGTTCCGGATGGTCGGTTCACGTTCACGAAGGGTGATCTCGTTAAGTTTCGTTCCCCAACTTATTACTCGATTCACTTAGGCCCGTTGGTCTTGCTGGTGACCAGCAATTAAATGATGCGAAACCGAGGCCGACCACCGGGATGCAATGCGAATGAAGGGCATACGCGTGATATCAGTAGCGCGGTCACACGAACACGGTTCCGTCCCAAATGGACGAGTGAATCGTACGAGCGTTCGGTTTGAACTGACGCGCTGGATGGCTGCTGGAACGGATGTGCGCTTCCGGATATCGGAGCGGGGGCCCCAACTAGTGCTCGTTCGTGCACGCGCTTTCGGCCAGAGATCGGTGTGCGAGAGCCGATCGCACTCGTTGTCGTGGTCGTGGTTGTCGTGAGAGAACGTCACATCTTCTCAACAGAATGGAAGAATGGCTCTGTGGTGCGAGCAACAGCGTGCTGTCGTATAGACCGTTCGGGGACGACTCGTGCAAATGCTGCAAAAGAAGCTAGGAAAGTTGAAAGTGGGAAGGATACACCATCGTGTTTTATGATTTTTTTTTTTTACATATTTGGTGTATCGACATTAAGCTCGCATCCTGTGCAGAGTTGCATCGATACTTTCTACTGCTTTTCCAGGTTGAATAATGCATCGCGAAAGTGCAACACATACGATCACAAAGAGGTCAGAGTTTGTTGTAAAGTGTGTGAAAGTAATATTAAAGAATAGCATATAAACATGAATATAGAAAAACTTTCAACATGACAGAAACAGCTCATAATCTAGCCTTTTAGATGGGCGCTTGAGTAAGGAGAAGAGCTAATAAAGTGTGTTAATCTGCCGCTTCAAGTTATTGCTTTAAATTACGCGAACAAGAGAAAAAATGAGCTTACAAAAGATAGTATAAAAATTTATTTTTGATTAAGGATAATCTGATGCTTGTCTTGACTGGAGTTGTTGTTGCTATTAAAAAAAGTTTCGAAAATTTTTCGCTTTGTCAGTTTGAACGATGTTGTGCTTGATAATTGTTGTTTTCGGGAGTGTTTGTTAAATCAAACCTAACAGCCTTAAAGGCCTTAAAGATTGCTTTAACTGTCACTAACTATTGGAGTTTGGAGTTGAAACAGATCTCAAACGTTTGATGACGGCGAATCAGTCGACATGAATTCACATGAAATGCTCAACAAGCTTTTTCCAATCCCTAGAATCACTAGTTTGACTGAAAATTATACAGAAAATAGCGGAATATCACCTAAGGCATAACAAAGAGATTCTGAGGCACTTTCTGTATAACTGTCGGTTCCATGTTTTTCCAACCGGTGCAAATGTGTCTGGAAATGTGAAAAACTGAAAAAATTTCCTTATCAGATGTTTTTTGTAGCTATTCCGTTTGATGCCCCATGGACTAAGAAACCTAAAGTTCACTTCCAAATTTAGAAAAATGGTTTTTATTCGTGAATTGCTTAAACACCAGGTCCAGGAAAATAAAACACAGAATTTGATATTTTTTAGTAACGTAATAACAAGAATCAGGTCAATTTATTGGAAAACCACAGCAAATGAAGGATTTTTTAAAGAAAATGGTGAAGTTTGCCTAAATGAAACACTTCAGATCAGAGTCAGCCAGTGTGATTTAAAATTCAACATCATCACGTGCTAAACATTTAAGAGTGCCTTTAAGCAGCTCCACGCGTCTAATAAACACTACATTGTAGTTAATTTACATTTAAATGTAATCTTATTTGAAAACTTTCTTTCAATCTCGCACAAATGAGACGAAAATGTGACTACAGAATGATAATGCATTAAACCCCCATCCAAAACCGAGATTCTGTTTTTGCCTATCACCTGCACACCAAAAAAAGTAACACAAAAATATTCCTCGTCTGGAAAAACAGTATCACCTGTTTGCCATTCTGTATGCTTGCGAAAGGTACAATGCTTCACCACGTACACGCTGTGATAGGTTGGGGATGGTGTTGGGAAGCTAAAAATGGTAGCCACGAAAATTGACACGAAAAACGAAACTATCACATTCTTACCGATCCAGCCAGATGTGCAAAATGGACGACACCAGGTTCACGGCATAGTTGGTTGTCGGTATTGCTGGCATTTTGCACGCGCCTACCATTCTCGAGGTGTGGCCTTTTCAAAAAATGGTTCGAAAAATTCTAGGAATTTTAAACACTCCGCTTAAACGATACATCTCTTCAACCTAACCCTGTAACGGCCTACACGTATCGCAGTGCCGTGTTTGCAATCTATACCGATGAGCGCAGAATGCAAAGCAGCTCCAGATTATGGACGATGGTGATGATGATGATGATGATGATGATGATGATGGTGGAGGTTGCGACTTAATTTAGCAAACCAGCTGAGGTTTGCCGCGGATGATTTCAGTCCGTCACGAGCGCTTATAGCAGTTTCCAGTTTCCGGGGCTTCTCGATAGCAGCTCAGTCGAAAAGCAGCTAACCGTCCAACATCGATGCGAACGTTAACTAGTTAAAGGGGAAAAGGTAAGGCTAGGGATAGATGAGGCTACCGAATAATCTCACAACCTGTAACCTGCACCAGTTGCCGACGATGACAAGGACAAGAAGTGTCATCAGTGTGCGGGACTAGGCGTCTCCATCGGTTAGACAAATGAGAAGGAATCCGTTCACTGTGAATGATCAGTAAGAGGGGGCGCAGAGGTGTTTCCTATCAGCTTAGGTTTGTGTTTGTTCTACTGAATGGTTCCATTTCCAGTTTGAAATATCTCGTCGTGCGAGTCGCAGACTGATGCTTAATCAAACATCGTTTTGCCAGCGAACCTTTCGTTTGGCACCGTAACTATATACAAAGACACACATTAGTTTTGCCAAAACTGTTTCCAAACAAGCGGAGGATGAACTTCAAAGAATTCGAGCCAATTCTTCGACTGAAAAGGTAAACGAATATTATGTGCATACCGAAAACGAACCGTCGTAGCCAAATTAAACAAAAAAAAAAAAACCGTTAGTTCATTAGATCCGACTGGCGTTAGATTTTCGACGAATCATTTCATGGATGCCGTCACTAGTACAAAATTTCTTCTACGCATTGAACACTTGAACCAGCATAAACGAATCCGGTAAATGAATGGCAGGCAGTAAGAAGTAACGGTTCCGCTAACGAGATTCCCTACACCATCTTCATCTTAATTGAAAATCAATAATTTCTAGCGCCGTTGATTGCGCCCCATTGATAAACTATTGCACCAACCGTCATTGTTATTCCGACCGAGGCAGCCGATAAAAACTGGACACCCAGCATAAAACAACTCACGCGCGCGCGAGCCCTTGTTAGCTACCACCGTTTACCGGATGGTGAAAGTTTCGATCGTTAGGTAAATGTGAATTGTCGATCAATCGTAGGCGGGGTTGCAAGGAGAAGTGGGGGGGTTCTAGGATGATGGTAAAACCGGTGACAGATGCCTTGGTTACAGGCACAACAAAAGATCAAATGGACTCGAAACGGCACCCCAGAACCACTGTTTTGGTAAGAGGTGGCGACAGCTGTGCCAAATAGACACATGCGAATCAGCAACCAATGTGTCCGGGTTTTGGGTCGCGTGTTGATGATTCTCCAGAAACGATTCAGCTCACTTTATGTGTGTGAGTGTTGCGTGAGATGGTCATGCTTTGTTTTTGTGCTTGTACCGGCGCACGGCGTGCGTACGATACGATTCTACCGTTACAATCTTCTCAGGGGAAATTTTCGTGCACAGGCTCGGATGAGCCGTGGGGTTTGTGGATGAAGCACACAACACGCAAACCAGAGTACCCGTACTCCAATGATTCGATTAGCAGTCATGGCGTTACAGTTCTATATTGGATTGCTGAAGCAACCTTGCCAAACCATGGCTCGAGAGAGAACAACACCATTAACTTGCTTTAATTGGGCGGAGCTTTTTCGTTGAAAGATTTTATCCACCGTTGCCCGTTGTCCATAGCCCGTTGGAATAAGAAGTTCGTTTAATTGAAGGAATTTTTTCACTTTCTTTTTCTTCTGATTCCTTCATTGATTTTGCACGCACTGTGAATGAAAGAAGAACTTTTGCAATAGCCTATAATTTATTATTTCAATCTGGTAATCTTTTTTTCTGTAGCACATTTTAAGTCCAAAAAAGAGCGATATTGGCCATTAATCATGTGCATACTATACCATCTGACGGTTTACGTCAGCAGCGAAATTCGATGGCCCTAAAAACAGACTAGATAAAACATTCGAAGCAAGACAGCGAGAGCTTTGGAATTCACAGTTAGTTGAACACTTTTCTCCTGGGAGATTGAAGGTATTTGGGTATTCTTTGAGCAATTAGATTTTCCATACCGCAATGTCCCTCGTCAACAAGTATCTGTCGATAGCGAAGCGTCCTGGAGGCCAATTACTCCATCGCAAAAGTTGTTACTGGGACACAGATTTTTGCACATCATTTATTTCTTAAGCGACGCATTTGGAAATCGTTGAGTGTTTACTAACCACCCGTAATAATCGATTAAAACTTCTTCCGCACTCAGAGAGGAGGATGAGCAAGCAGACTGGAGGTCGGTTCGATGCATGCCAACAGTATAATTCTTCAACCGTAAAATGGAACTGTTGGAAATGGAAATCAAAGGCATGGTCTCGGATACTGTTTAAACGGTGAAAAATACTCTACAAAACTTGGACATTTTCTAAGTAAATGATCGTCATGCAGAAAGTATTGCAGGTTGATATCGATTTGGTCACTATTCAATCGGTCTAAAACATCGAATTTCCGAAAAATAATTTTCAATTATTTTTATCATTTGATTCATCCTAGCTTGATGCTGCCGGAGTTGTATTGAGATATTTATATTTCATAAATTGGAACATTTTTGTTCAATATAATATTTCCAAGATAATGTGAAAGGATGAGGATCATTTGAGAAATTACACTTTTAAGCATTGTACACGGAATTGATAATTGCGTTCAATATAAAATTTTAAACCATCTTGCCAAAAATATTAAAACTAGCTTACTTAAGCTATTTTGAAGAACAAAAATTGTGTATTATTTGAAAGATTTTTTTAATAGGTCTTTAAAATAAATAACAGTCGTTTTGAAATCGATAGGGCCATTGTGGACTGTTGTGCGATTTTTAAGTATATGAACGTCATAAATCAAGTTCGGGAATAACATCATTGAACTGTGTAAACAGATCAGTGATTATTTTGTGCGAGTAAAAGTTACTAGTTCTTGAAAATGTCTGAATGTGAGCCGAATAAGCGCCATATGCGGGAGGTGTTGCTGTTTTTGTTTCGAGCAAAGAAAGTCTGGTCCAGCGGCACAACAGCAAAGGGGTTCCTGCACAGAATCGTGACAGGAGACGAGGAGTGGATTTTGCTCAAGAATTCTAAGCGCAAAAAATCATGGGGATCCCCCCGGTCATACCCCAACATCATCAGCTCGGCTGAACATCCATAGCTCGAAAGTTATGCTGAGTATTTGGTGGGACCAGTTCGGCGTCATGTACTACGAACCACTGAAACCGGGAGAAACAATCACTGGTGACTGGTGAGGAATCTGCGATTTCCCCGAAAGGATGGAAGAAAGTAATAAATAATAATGGCCAATACTTTGATTGACCCAATTTCTACGAATAAAAATGCCACGAATAAAAATAAACTTATGAAAAAAACAGCTGTTTTTTATTTGCGCAGATACTAAACTTAATCTTCAATTCTTCTGCTTTATTAAACTTTTACTTCAACATTATATCCTTAAGCTATATAAGACAACGATACTGTCCGTCTTGGAATATGGATGCATATGCTTCCATTGGGCATCCAATTCGCATCTGATCCATCTTGAATGTATCCAGTACCGTTGTCTTAGAATTGCATTGGGTTGTCTGAAATCAACCCACACGATGTCGCTCGAAATGATGTGTGAAGTGATGTCGCTTCCGCTCCGTTTTGAGCTACTCTCGCTTCGCCTTCTCGTACGCTCTACAGTATCAAACCCATTGATAATCGAGAACTTTCGAACACTGCATGAGATAAGCTCTAAATGTAAAATCATGAAAATCTATCATGATTTTACTTCCTTACTGGTACTCCCTAGTACTCAAGCTAATTTAAATCGTGCCAGCTTACCAGGGTCCTGCAGTTCCCGGTTTAGAGTGGACACTTCGTTGAGAGAGCAAACCAAGTCCATCCCCGATAGTCTACGCAGGACAGCAATTCCCAGCATTTTTGTGGAAAAGTATTGTAAGAAAACAGCAACCATTTTTATACTGACGGATCCTCATCAGAGCAGGGCATCGGTTTTGGCGTATATAACATTGTATGCGAAGCATATTTCCAACTACGCCAGCCATGCTCGATGTATGTAGCGGAGCTCGCCGCAATCTTTTACGCTTTGTTTAATATAAGTGCTTGTCCTTCAGACAAATATTTTATATTCTCCGAAAGTTTAAGCGCTGTCGAAGCATTGAAATCTGTGAAGGCTATTAAGAGACCAGCCTACTTCGTAAAAGAAATATTAAAGGTCTTAAGCTCATTGTTTGAGAAATCATTCAGGATATCTCTCGTTTGGCTGCCTGCACATTGCCGTATCTTCGGTAATGAAAAGGCAGACCAATTGGCCAAAAAGGGTGCTTCGGAAGGGTCCTTTTTTGACAGGCTTATCTTACCTCACGAGTACATGCGTGCCCCACAGTCTCTCTGCTTGGCTCTGTGGCAGAGTTTGTGGGACGCCGATGAGCTCGGGAGATTTTAATATTCGATCACTCCCCAAGTGTCCTTGAAGCCTTGGTTCCACGGTATCTCAGGTGATCGTGCGTTCATTCGAATGATGCCTAGGATTAGGCCCTCGGATACCACGACATAGATCATCTTCTATGGTCTTGTGTGGAATACGAGGCTGCTCGACCCGCCTTGTTAGACGCAGTCCGGGGCATTGGAAAGTTGCCAAAATCTCCAATTCGGGACCTGCTGAGAAAGTGCGACGAGGTCTAGCTGAGAACGATCTTCGTTTTAAAAAATGCTATCGGATTATTAGTGTGATCCCTTTCCTCCCCAGCGAAAGGCAAAAGAAGGACACAAACGAGATTTCAAGATTGGACACAACCAGGAAGACCCCCGCTACCATCTGAACTACGAGCATGGAAACGCCCACACACATCCCGGAATAAGGTGCCCTCACACGATAAGACCCTCGCTATGAACACGACTTTGGCTTTGGATGACGGAACATACGCAACGTAACAACCGAGCACACCCAGGATATGGTGCCCTTTTACGGCTCGGAGAAGGAAATGTCTCCCAGCAAAGATGAAAGGAGTATATTACTTTTAAGTTTATTGTAAGCAATACGGCCTGGCCGTCCTACGTGAATAAAAAAAGCTTCTACTTTATATTCGAGAACTTTCACCTTATAAATAATTTGAACGTTACGAGGAATAGATGTAGCAGTTCCAAAATAAAGTAGGAACTGCTGTTCCTGATGATCATGTAAGCGATCTAAAAAATTACGAATATGAAATTTTCTTTCATTTGAATTTGTCATTACTAATTTAAAAGTATAAATTTTCTAAAGAACTAATGATTTAGGACTGATTAAAGGGAATTGATTTTATTAAAGCGTTAATGAACCAATCCTAACCAGTAGCAAACGTCTCTCAATAGGGTGTACTATGCAACAGCGTAATAGAGCATGGACTTAATTTTTCCCCAATTTAAAAGCTCTTCCGCAATGCCGCGATTTCTCTGTACATTGCACAAAAAGCATAAAGTTGACTGAAAAGTAGCAGTGTGTCAGGAAGTTGTAGTGCATTGTAAACTGAGAAACTTATTTTGCTCGATGCGCTCTTACGTTTTACTAAAGAATGTTATGTTCTTTTCATATTGCGAAGCATGGAAATTCACCCGTAGCATCGCAGAGCATATAATTTACAGCAGAAAAAGCAGGAAAACGAAGGAGAAAAGTATACCATCCTGTTACATTTCCTTTTCTCGATTTTTTGCGCGAGACCACATTTCCAAATCTTTACGGTTTTGGAAACGGTTTCACATTAGTACAGCGACACACCGTTGAATGGCAGGAGTGCGTGGCCTTTCCATACTTGAGTTAGTCATACTTTTAATTTTCTTTACAGTTCACCACTGAGCAGTTGAGTCTCCGAGGGTCACTACGCGAGTTTCAAGCTAGCGTACTTTTGCTATTTGGCTTGTACAAAAAAGACTCAAGACTCAAGTCAATTTATTGTGTGCTTAAAGTTTTACATGACCATCGTTGTTATTACCTTAGTTTCGAATGCGGTTGTTTCTTTTCATTTCGCTACATTTAAAAATGGGAAAGCAACCGGTGAGAGAAAGAAAAGAAATTCAAACAAGTAAACGAAAACAACTGCTCCTTGCTCGGACAAAACCTTAATGTTACACTGGCGCATTAAAACATTGTGGTTTGGGCATTTATGTTTTTCGCCTTCCAAGTTGGTAAAGGTATTAAGGTAGTTACGGCAGAAAACTTCTTTACGGGTCAATTAAAAATGTTCAAGAGGGATTTTTTCATTTCTCTTTTTCCACATACTATTCTTCGTTTAATCAGCACACCTGATAAAAAGAATGTGCTTGGAGCACATCTAAATGAACGATTCACCCGATACCGAGTTCCTTCAACAAGCGATTGCGTTAGTTAGCTATAAAATAACGAGTTAGAAAATGAGAAGCTACCATCGTTCAGAAATTGTATTCTGTCCTTTAAATGGGTATCATGTGATAAAAGATACTCCATTTATGCATTCGATTCCGCCACCTCCGTTCCCATTTCGCTAGTAAAATTGTTTCAAATTGCTTTGCACTGCCGTCACGCACCCTGTATGTCTCAAGGTTTTCCTGGCTTGCCTCCAAAGAGCAAAACAATATTTCAATTTCTTTTGTAGCATTCTTCCTTGGACTCCAGCGAGACGTTGCGTTGCGATTCGATCGACGTTTCTTCAATGGGGTGAAGTGAAATTGAATGATATCACACTCACCCAAGAATTGTATCGGGCCGCATCGGGAAAAGGGATGCATTCAACAGCAACATCAACAGCAGCACGCTTCAAATACAAAGCATTCTCCGCACAAGTTCCAAGTGCAGGTGTAGTGGATCTGCAAGTAGCCTACGAGAAGCGAGAAGACGCCATCGCATGCTGCAACGTAATTGAATCTCAGTTAATTCGATTGCGCTTGGCATAAAAGCTACCTTGTTTTGCTCCTTTCGCCAAGGAGGTGGGCCCTGTTCTCGCCCACCCACCGGCATCATAAGTACTGTGACACCGCACCGATTCATACCCATCCGCTCTCACCGATGGAGACGCTTAGTGGCTTGTAAGCTTTTCTTGCGAGACAAAACGATAAATGTTTTCCTTTTGCGGTGGCGATGGTGGTACCGACGGTTGCTTGAAGCTCCTTTGCAGCGGCCCATACTCTCACTTCATTGTACGGTTGATTACGATTCCCTTTCCCAGGGTATTCTGGGTTCTGGAAGCATGGGACAGAATCTTAAATACGCTTGTTTAATGCACATCGTTTTGTGCCGTGGTTTCACCTGAAGCTGAAACGTGAATTAAGGTACGGTGCGAACGTTTAAGAGAGTTTCTATGCATGTGTGTGTGTTTGTATGTGGTTAAACTGTGCCTTTTCCAGTAAGCCGATGCTCTTGTTGACACAAAAGAAAGTAGCCTTCGGGGCGTTGGAAGCATAACCGTGCAAGCCGTCTTCCTATAAAAGTCACCTTTAAACAGAGAAACCGAGGATTTACGGCCAGCTTATCCATCGAAACCAACCACCCACTCAGCTGAAAGTGTCAAAGAAGTAAAACATAATGTCATCATTAACGAATGCAGCACATGGTTTGATTGCTGCTATAAAAAAAATGCTTCCACTTTCTAAAGCCGACCCATTCCACAGTGGGCCAAGTAAGATCATTCACCGGACGTTTTGAGATCACTTTGTAGTGCAACATTTCAAAATAGGGTATTGGATGACTTTAGTTTAAAAAGCAACTTGTGGTTCGGTGACTTCAACCAGATTTTATGGATGTGTTTTGATACATCCATAAAATCTGATTTTTAAAAACACATCCATAAAATCTAGTTAAAGTCATAGATAGATCCATAAGTAATATCGGTTTTTATACTGGTACTCAAGTATAAAAAAACCGCTATGTAATTCATATGAGAAACTGCATAATTAAACTACATGTAGGACTCGGTAATCTTGGATATCATAACGTTTGAGGGTTATTCGAGACATTGTTTATAAAAGGGCAATGTATTCATATGAATTTAATGTTTACAAGATTCGTCCATCCATCGTCCATTAAGGACACTCTACCTTGACAAAATTTACGGTATACTTTAATATGAGATATTTTATAGTTCACTATAATATATGGGATTCCCCCATTGAAGCCGGAATATTGGAACAACAAATACACGATATCGTGGATTTCTGCTGCAGACCTTGATCACAATCCAGTTGAAACGTCTTAGGAATCGTTCGCGGTATATCAGATGTTTAAATATCGCTGTTATAGGACATACGACTCGTTAGATGGGAGTTTATTCAGTCAGATGACGTCTTGGGGCGTAGTATCAACAAAAGTTTAGACTCTAAATTCACTTTGAATAAAATAAAATTGTCCCTAGAATGTCCTTTCCTGAACCAATGTGCATTCGATCCGACGCGAGCCAGACCTGAGCGTTTGGATGTTTCGAGTCACCTGGTACGATAAACGGTCATCCACCGGGTGAACAGGCGTCTCGTGGATGACCATTAATAGTCCGTCACGGTAGCGGCCTTTGTAACGGTCTTTCAAGGCGTCCGAATGGCGCACCAATTTACAGGCAGCTTGCATACGCCTATAAAAGGAAGAGAAATGAGTGCTCTATACTAAAGTTGGTAAAATGTTAATTGCTCACATTGAACGGCAAGCGCTAGACGAGAAGTAGAGTTATGTATCTGAGCCATACTAACAAATTCATAAACACACACACCCACACACACACGCTCAAAGTTATTTCCTTTAAGAAAAATCATTTAAGCAATATCTGCAGCACAATTTTCAGCTGAGAGTTTAGAGGATGCCTACTCGCGGAACTTATGATAGCGGTTGCGCTGGTCGTGATTCTCCGTACGACGCTCACACTTTCGCACAAACATACGCACACGTACGCATACAAAAAAGAACAAAATTTACAGTAATCGGTGCATCAGCTGGTTGGTCGTGGAAGCACGCTTGCTCCACCACGATTCCATCTAGTTGCTTTTTTCTCATTTTCATTTGTTCTTCTTTTACCTACAACAGGAAAAACGTTTTATCCGACATGATGAAGCTGGAATGTGGTAGATTTTGTGTGCTTCTTCCTGTAGCTTTTATTCCTATTGCTAGCAAGTAGACCATCATATCATATCTGGCCACCCGTGTAGCATCTTAGCGGTAGGGCATAAAACGTAAATCATTTTTGCACAAACCAGCATCGCAAGAGATTAAACGATATGATAAGGGTATTGCGCGCGGAGTGGTTAGGCGTGGCGTAAAGCATATTTTATGAGGGTCCCCGTGCACTTCAGCGAAATGTTTAAAGGAAACTTAATGAAAAGCATAAAAAAAGGCAACACCCCCTGTAACAGCGCGGCTCTCGAACGTGCTCAGTGGTTGATGAGGTTTAGTTTGGTGTTTTTTGCTTTGTTTTTGGCATTTGAAGATATAAAAAATAACACGCCGTGTGGTGGCTTACCGTAACATTAGGTTCGCAATCACCGGAACCAGCAGGGAGGAGCATGTTAAGCAATTATTACAATTACATGTTTCTAATAAAGATATTCAAAAGGTGAAAATGGATTATAATGAAATTTGACTATAAATTGTCGTTAATTCTAATTTCTGTTCGAAGTAAAATTACCTGTTACATTGTTGGATGTAGTATTTTCCAAGGCAGGCTTCACAGAGTCAGATTTTTACGTATAAGAAAGCTTTCACCAAATCCCAGGATGGTGAAACACAAACGATCAAATCAGCGTGCTGCTATGGAGCATGGTTTCTATTGATTTTTTACCTTTTACAACCGTTTACATTTTTCTTCTTTCCGACGTAGAACATCTGTTGTGTGAAGCAAAAAAAAAGCACAAACCCCTCAACACAAGTCATACATGTACGCCATGATTGCTACTATCATCAGTTTTTGTCAAACAACGGGCTTTACATGCCACCATTTGTTCGCCGGGTTTGTACAAGTTAAAGTTTTTGGTGCAGTGATAATAAGCTCAGGTATGGGGTGTGATGATGGCAGTATGTACTCGAATGATTGTGTTGTGTGTGTGTGTGTGTGTGTTTTTTTTTTTCTGTAAAAGTTTAGCCAGCAGGAAACTTTAGCCATCATGTAAATGGTTTAATCAGCAACTATCATGCGCGGTATGTGCGGGTAATGTTAGTCAGCATCAGTTTTTTGTTGACTGCTTGATAAAATTTTCAAAACAAACGTGCGATTATGAAAACTTTCACAACAATGCTCACATTTTCTTTTATAACATGCGTAAATGTGTAGACTCCAAAGAAAATCAGATTGCACCGGGAACGATGTTAAAGATAAACTAAATCATTTTATGTATGTACTTACTTTTGCTTCTAACGATGACTTCTTTAAAATATGATGTTCTTATTAAATTTAATATCGTTTGATGCATCCGATGTATATTCATGCCTGACATAGACAATATGAAGTATTATTCAACACAAAATTATTATGCTTTGTTTGTAGTTTGATCCATCAACCAGCGAATAAATGTGTCTGATTCTCTCGTGGAAAATAAATCCACCGCCTTACCATTTTAGTGCACATAACCTCTATTTTTTCTCTGATATTATAGGAAGCCTGAGTCATTAAAAAGTAATAACTTGGTGAAGAATTTTTATTTTTTCTGATCTTGTAAATTTTTATCAATACAGATATCTCCGTCTGGTCCGCCTCTTTGCATGCTGCACTGGCTAACTTGCTGTCGATGCAAAAAGTCTCAGTCTCTCTCCTCTCACCATTAAGTTTTTTGTTTAAATTACCTGATAAAACATATGTATTTTGCTCACGAATGTGATGCTTATGGTTTGTCACATTACGATCATATTCGAAGAATCGATGTTCTCTATAAGTTCTATCGGATCCCCACGATTATCTTACGCATCATCAGAAATATGTTTATGACATGTACATATATCAATCGTTATTCTTGCGATTAACAGTGTTTTACACAGGAGTTTTATCGTTTATAAGAGATTGATACACCGTACAACAAAACTGAAAAATATGCAAAGAGCACTATTCGCCAAACAAAAACTATTATTTGCTAATAATTGCTAATAATAATATAAAAAGTCGTGCTCCTTAATGTACTTGTAGTAGTAGTAATTTTATTGGAAACAAAATATTTTATGTACCAAACGATGGATAATTTTCTTTGTATAATGGGTTCTGAACAGAATTGTGAATTTCGGATGGACGCTGCAAATAATTGCCTTTTCGTTTGGTGGATAAATGCGGAAGAGAGTGAATGTATTATTCGTGCCGGTATTTATAATATTTGGTTGAGTGCCTGTGGCACTCACTGTCTGAAGCGTGGGGAAACTTAACGAAACCGATTGTTCTGTCGGTTTCCTGGTCGCTGTCACTGGCGTTGTGTAAACAGCGGCCATAAAATCTAAAATCTAAATAAAACTACCTAAATTAACTAAACTAAGCTTAGTCTAGAAGAAAAAATACTGCATAGATTTTAACTGACCTAAAGACAGTTGTGTAATGAATCATCATTATTGCACTAGCTCTTGAACAATACTGCTGCAGCTTTGACAGCATCTTCTGTGATAATTGAGATAAGTTTTGTTGAGAAATTCATGTATTTTCATCACTTTTAGTATTGTGTGTAATTCTGAACCACAGAGGTACATTTAAAATCATTTACAGTATTTTGTTTTGTTTGACCTGTAGTTTTTATTTACGGTGAACAGTGTATGTGTTGCGTATGTGAGAATGGGTCGAATGGGTTTGTAAATTAGCATTTGTTTTTCATTTTAAATTTAGATTTTCTGTGCAAGCCCGTACACAGTATTTTAATCAAGTTTTCATCTCTTTGTACAGCATTGTCTATGTGAGAAACACATACAATGTCAGGTGTTTTTCTAAATGAACTCCTAATTTTTTGATACTGTCTTTCTAAGGGATAGTTCCGCGAATAAATCTCAGTTCACTTTGGGGTAGTTTACGCAAACTGGTGTTTCTCGTAAAGTATATAAATTGCTTCAAATTTGTCGCAAATTGATTAAAATTTCCAGTACATATAGAATTTTTCGTACTCCTTTAATGCTTTATTTAATGAACTAAGAATGGAGCTAAGTTTCTAGCTGCTGCTGTAATAGCGCAATTATCGATATAAAAGTTATTTGAGCATTTAGGAGATGTTGGGATATCAGCAATATAAATATTAAAGATAAATGATGGCAGAGTACTATCCTGGGGAACGCCAGATAAAGGTTAATATGGGTCTGAAGTGGTTAGTCCTATGTGAACTCCATTTTCTCTTTTACCAAGGAAGGATTTGATTAGTTTGATGATGTGTATTGGAAAAATTATGCTTAGTTGATTTGAATAAGAGTCCGTTGTGCCGCATAAAGTCAAATGCTTTTCCATTGTCTAACAAAACTAAGCCCGTAGATTTGTTTCTAGCTCTGTTAACAAAAATCTCTTTTTTCTGCCTATGTATCAGATGAGTAGTTGTCTTTACGGATTGAAAACCGAATGGAGTGCCTGGTATGATGTTGTGGTTTTCTATGTGAATCATTAATACTATTGAAAATTTTTCTCGAATATTTTTCGAAGGCAGCTCAAAAGAGAAGTAGGTCTGTAATTTTCTGGTTTTAAGTGATCTTTTCCTGGTTTAGGAATGACAATAATTTTAGATATTTTCCATTGGGTGCGAAAAAAAACCAATTTTGAAAAACCCGGGCTTAAAAGTGTGTATTATTTGAAGCAAAAATTGTCCTATTGCCGATAATAACTTTTCTCTCTATTGAGCTTATTTTATGATAGATTAAACAATTTGCATTTTGAAAGTGCTCATTAAGTGCATTACTTTTCTCGAAAGTCGCGCTCCTTAATGACCTTATTAACTTTCTTGTCAAAACACAAATATAATCGCAAAAAGCACTGCTGTTCACAAATACCTCATTAAAAAAACTGTAAATCTTAAAGTGTATTAACACAAAACATTGATAATAAAAAATGATTAAATCATGTTCTGTGCAACATTGTATTCTATTACAAACTATGCACAACCCATAATGAAATAATTTTCTCTGAAACCATTTAGCACAATCCATCGATATTAAAACTGTTAAATAGAAGCATTTACTTTTCCCACGTAGTACGATGAACCACCAATGGAGACAAATACACTTGGAGAAAATTAAAATTAACACAACGAACACTACCTTTCCACTGGTCCCTGTGAGACTAGGGCCCACAGAGCACACCAAACGGCACAAAGGTTACTAACATTGTAACGCACGCCAACGCCATTCGTTGTTCTTGCGGTCGCATATCTTTATGAATACTTCTCCATCTGCACGAGAAACATGTACAGAACAGTGTTCTGTTTTCATATCCACTCCCGTTGCCACTCAGTAATTGGTTGCTGGTGAAAGCAATTTTTCTGTACACTCATGCCCAGGTTCCTCAACCTCCTTGATCGTCTAATTGCTGAGCTACCGCCACTAGTAAGGATAGCCAGGTACGTTTCCTGCCTTTTATTTTCTCTTTTTTGTTTTCATTATCAACCTACCGTGACGGTGAAGAAATGCCGACCGATAACGGCAACAGCACGCCATATTGCACCGTCCAGCCCGGAGGGTAGAGAAGAAGTTTATGATGATTGATTATCGTGCGCTGAGTTTTCCTTCAAGCGTGTGCCTTTCCCGGGTGCCACCGTACGGCTCGCTGCTGGCTGCATGCTGGCCACAATCTTCCGTGCAACTGGCCCGACTGCCGGGTGCCAGACTAAGATCCATAAGGCATCCGTTTCGTTTTTAACCCACGGGGGAACCCACTTCCTGCACAGGTCGATTCGACCTTTTAACGACGGCAAACAAACTAATGCAATAAAACTGTAATGAGATTATAGCGCTGTCCTGCTTTTCATTCAAATCAAACGAACGAATGAACGGACGAACCTGCTGAATCTGAACCCCGAGGTCCGGACAGAAGCGTTAGAAGTTTTACTGCATTTGATGGTACCCGAACTCGCGTCCGGCGGTGACTTTGCCCTCACCTGCATTGCAATGGGCAAACGAAAACAGCGTCAGAGACGAGCTTCGCACGATGAGTTGTACCGTCGCCGAGAACTTGAATAAAAATTTCTTCCAGTCAGCAGCGCGGTTGGGATGCACGGAGGTGAGGTGTTCAACAGGCATTTAAAAGTCTGTCCGATTCGAAAAAGACCTCCTCGCCTTCGCCTACTGTTAAGTTGAAGGCTTTCATTAGAAAAACTATTTTCAAAACAAATTTCACACAGCACCAGTTTTGTAAGAACGCTTTTAAGAACTTTGTTCTCACTTTATCCGATTATCCTGTTGAGATGATTTCGATTACGCATTAAAATGTGCTTCAGAAAGTAAAGTTTAATTAACTTAGGCCCAATCTTGCAAGAAAGAGTAGGTGAGATTATTCGTTTATTAGTTTAATTAGCGCAGATTTATGTAAACTTTCCTTAAATCTCTCATTTTATTCTTAAGAGGCAAGACTTGCTCCTTTGCATAGATCTAATCTACTAGAACTTTCAAATAATACAGTAACCTTGTGAACGTTATTTATTCTTTTTCTTCTTTGCGTAACGACCTTCTAAGGTCACGCTGGCCATCGAATAGCTTTACTAGACTACCGATAATACCACGTAGTTGGTAAGTCAGTCCTCACTACGGGGGGACGGTCGGGATGGGATTTAAACTCTAGTCCTGGCGTTTGAAGAACGGCGTCGATGTTGCCTACACCACCGGGCTGCCCCCAAAATTCATTATAAATTCAATTATTCATTTTCAACTTGAAATACATTTCATCCTCCAATTAAATCGACTTGAATTAAAATTTTGTAAGAAATTTGGAAGATGAGCCAGACGGACTCAGTACAATATTGTTTTTTTTTCTTTGTATTCGTATTTTATGATCAGAGAAATCTTATTACGTTCCAGCTACTTTTTTTTACCAAAATTTTATTCTAGCAAGGTTCCAACAGATTGTTTATATTTATTTATTCATATTACATTATTACAACTAACCGCCGTATTGTCATCACCGCTTGTGTAACATGCAAAATATTAACACGGCATTTCCTTCCTGTTATTTGGCTTACAGGATTTACCTAACCAATTCGGCGTCGTTAAACTGTTATCGGGCAACGTTCTACAGTAACTGGAAAAATAAAGTGACATTGCATTTGTTTCGTAAATGTTTTTTTTATTAGGCCAAATGAAGGTCATCACCTCTTCTCGCACTCCTCGAAGCAGGTGGAAAATGCGGATGCTGGGATGTCCTTTAGTTCCACCGTCGCTGCGGCTTCTATCCTCGATAGTGTCAAAACGGTTTTCCCCGTGTGGTGGGAAGAAGATTAATTGTATTCACAGTCGCCATGTGGTGGGAAGAAGAAATTCACGGTCGCCATGTGGTGGAGAAGAAGAAACTCGGACTTATAATCGCGACGAGAACGGAACAACGTTATTGTTAGCTATGCGGACCAATATCTTTCTTTTGCCTGACTGTCCAGGCAGTCTGAAGATACTAGATGAGAATCTTCCTTACTGGAACTTTGGAGACATCGAGGCCTTACCTTTGGTAGGGGGACTCTCGATGCTCATCGGTGGAGCAAGTCGGCCAGGCGACTTTGGATGTTCAGAAGGAATATCCCTTACAGGCATGTTGGAGGTTTGAGGCCTTACCTTGGGTCTGGATTCAAACCTCTAGAAAGAATTGAACGCAAGGTTTAGCTTGTTGCACCTTCTCTCTCCATCTGCCTGTCTGTGTCGGTGGCTTCCAAGATCGCTTTATTTATACCCAATTCTTACAATAGTTTTTGCTCGTTTTTGTAACCAAGATTGTTTTTTAGTGGTTGTTCTTTTTGCTATTGCATTTAGTACAAAAATATTTACGTAAGCATAAAATGCACTGCACTGCACTTGCAAGAAATGTGTCGGATATCATTTGTCGTTGGATCTATATGCTTGCTATGCATGAAGTTACTTGTTTGTGTTTTGTTGTTTTGTGTTGCTGACCACTGTCTGGACTCGCTGTTTGTTTTGAACTAATATCATATTGCATTGCGTCACTCGCTAGCCGGGTGCGCTGGTAAGTGTTTGAATGTTCATGTTAAGGCGTGCGCGTGGTCAAAATAGCTGAATGTACATTTCTTACGTGCTTGACTAATGCAGGTTATTTGTTAAATTGGTGAATTTCTGCTCACCGTAGAATGCTACGTAAGGCTTGTTGTATGCGAAATAATGTATACTCTAGTGAGATGTTTAGCAGATATGCTACACCCGAAGCGGCCGTTTTAGCTTGTTGAACAGCCAGAACTGGTACCAAATCTGGCGAATACGGCGGTTGTGGAACAATATGGGTGCCAGTTGTTGCGAAAAACTCCCTCAAAATGATGGCCGTATGGAAGGGCGCATTATCGTGGTGCAAAAACCAGCTGTTGTTTTTCCACAAATCCGGCCTGGCTAGGTTTTAATTGGGCATCGGCTTTTGAATTGGCTAGGTAAACCCTGTATTCCGGGCATGTACGGTTGCAGCTGATTTGTAAGTGTGTAGGTGCTCCTGATGATGATGTAGAGGTGATTGCTTTTGGTCCGGTACTAATGCTGTATCTATTGCCTCGATGTTGGTTGGTTGCATCCGATTTCTGGCTATTGTAGTGTTGTAGCCATTCTATTAATGATCATAATGCTATTAATATTGCTTATTCTTTAATCTAAAATCGCTCACTGTTCCAAACACTCTAGCAGGTTGATGGTAAGAACAAAAATCTTCGACGAATTTGAACATAATCATGTAAATATCTTCAATATAGTGACCGTCTCCAGCTGGAAGTAAAAAATTATGCTCTTGTGGTTAAAAAAAAGCAGCTCACGGTTCTGTACGTTGGATGCAGCCTCAGAATAGGCCATCTACCCATCACTCACTTTTTTTAAAGCAAGTCTGGATCAGTCATTTGCAACTTGGAATTATACTAGGTATCTCTACAACCTTCAATGTAGTGTCATTACCATTTCATTCTTTCATTTATTGCACTAATTAAACCGAGAGATCTAACAAGTTTTTTTTTTTTACATTTGGAAAGTTTAAATGAGCAATTTGGATAAGGTTTAAACGATGACTAGGCGTCTCCATTGAATGATTGGTCAAGGTTAACTTAATTCCGGAAAGCTCAAGGGTTTTCATAATATCCCTTCTTGTATGCAATGTTCAACGAAAGGTAAAAACCAGAAAAGCTTTCACTTACAAGTTGTTGGGCTTTTTTAGAACAGTGACGAGCATGAATATAGATTTAAGGAGTCAATCCAAAAATAATTACTATTTCTGCTACTTTATGCTATAAATCAGAGATGCCAAACTCACCTCAGTCCGCTGACCGCATTGCATAGAGTATTTTTTGCACAGATTACATGCAAAACAACCACCCCCCGCTAATCACACTATGTACGAGCTGGGAAGTTCGAATGCTTTCTTTCGCTGTGAATTAGTTATAATTACCGCTGTGCTGTTCGTTTTCGTAAGAGAGCTTTATTTTATTCGTTACCCATATATATGTATTTTTGGTCGGACTGAGTGCCCTTGCACTCAGCACGAATGCTCTTCCTTCGTAAGTGGGGATCCCGCTCTGTTTATAACTTCACACTCGGAGTCGAGTTTGAGCAAACTATCTACATATTCTCTTTGCTCAATTTCTTTATTTTCTTTGTTAAAGCGTTAAAGCTACACAAAAGCTCGTTCAAGTTATCCAAAGTTGATTTTAAGATTTTTTTTTGTGAGTCGCTGGCACAACGCTTATGCTTTGGATAAAATGTTTTTTTATATATATATTTAAATTTTTATCATTCCTCATCATCATCTCTCCACGTAGTCAGTCTTCACTACGGATGAAATGGTCCGGATGGGATTTGAACCCCGGTCATGCCGTGTGAAGACCTGCGCCATTACCGCCTTACCACTGGGTCATCCCGAGCGCAATTATGCAGCAGTAAAAAATCATTTAACGTAAAAAGTAAGCTGGAAAGAAACGCTTTGGTCCTCATAGACCGCAGCAATAATTGTTACGCTTACCACCTTACTCTCAGAGTTAGACACCATGAGTGCGGGAATGTTTTTTTTGACTCACTCATTAGATGAAGGTGGGCGTAAAAAAGAAACAATTTTCTTCATTTTCTACATTTTTGTTAAAGCACACTTGTGAAATGTATTAATTTGTCGTCGGCCTTTTACTCAAATTAACTCGATTATCTGAATTAGGCTTATTGGATGGTTCTAGTCCTGTACATCCTGAAGGTCCTGAGCGCAAGGTCCAACCGATGGCGTTACCAATAAACAGCTTTCCTATTGGCAACACCAGTTTTGTATATTTTATTTAAATTCTAAATTAATCTTGACTGAAAAAAGCTTTGAAAAACTTTAATGAAAAAACTTTAATGAAAAAACTTTAACATATTGAAGATTTTTATTATTTAGAAAATAAACATAAATAAACACCAAATGCATGCAATTTTTGTTTTAACTAATGAATATCCCGAAACAAAATCTATTTAAGTGTTATGTTATGTTTTAACACATTATTACGAAATTTCCTTACGATCTTTTATTCTGAATTTAAAAAAAACATGTGTTCAACATTTGTTCCCGATAGAACGTACCTTTCTGTAAATCCAGTGGCTTTCAAAAAGTTCAAGAAGCTTACGTTGATGACCATAAATGTAAACATAAAAAAATCTTTTAAAAACATAATTGGGACATAAAAAATAATGAGAAAAAAATACTTTTCAAGTGGAAACGCATTTATTTCCAGCAAAATCTTTCGTTTTGATGAAATCGTACACGTTCACATCGAAATTAATCATTTTATGAATGTGTCAGACACATTCCGATTCTCCTGGCAGGTCCTTCTCAAAATTTTGTAATCTATGTTTTTTTCCCGAAAAGCGAAAGACCATTACCAATCAATGGTACTCTGGAGACCACTTTAACATACACCAAGGAATATGCTTGAGTGGGTAGGCTACCTTGTGGTTGTAAAAAGAACTCTTTGACACTTCCACTAACTGAATTTGTTTGGTGAATTAGAACGAATGCATTAGAGACGAAATAACCTCAACGACACATTTGATATTCTCACGGTGATGCTTAAATTATTGGAACGAGCATCGAGCCCACGATCATGAAGATCAAGAGATGTTAAAAACCAGACTAAACAGAAATTAATGTAATATGTATTATATTATTCAAATCAATCGATACTGTCAACATGACATGAAACAAATAGTATCGAATCGGTACATTGATAGCTCAAGACCTTCGGCAGTTGGAGATAAAAATCCACTTTCCGAAGATTGGAAAGTGGTCCAAGGTGAAAGCAAAATCAATTACCTACAACTCGCAAAGCTCACTTCTGGGAACCTGTTGCTTGATCCTTGCAAAGAAGCGAAGACAGTCTTAATTGAGTTACCATTTACTGCGAATCTTCGAAGACCAGTGCGATTTCCGTTAGGCATAATAAATCGAGCCACAAAAACAGACCACACCATATAATTTCTATTTTATTTTTTTATTTATTTCATTCTATGTAGAAAGTAACGAAACACTGACACACACTGTCTTTTCATGCTATCCGAGCGATGCGAGCACCGCATTCCGTAGGGCGGCTTACGATTTGTAAAAGGTGAGGTTGTGCTTGTTTTTGAAGAACTTCCGCAGCGTAAGGCGCCAAAACGCCACCCGGAAGTCAACGTTGTAGAACGCGTAAATGAACGGATTGATAGCGCTGTTAATCCATCCGAGCCAGGTCAAGAACTCCATCAGGTCGTCACTTTTTGAGTCATCGGGCAGGAATGGCATCAGCAGATAGTACACGAAGAATGGTAGCCAGCAGGCGATGAATCCTCCCACCACCATGCTGAGCGTTTGGGCCGTCTTCGTTTCACGCTTTAGCGATGAGATGCGAATCGGGATGCGTTTCCCGTGTAAACGTATCTTAGTCGC
This sequence comes from Anopheles maculipalpis, assembly GCF_943734695.1. Taxonomy (NCBI): domain Eukaryota; kingdom Metazoa; phylum Arthropoda; class Insecta; order Diptera; family Culicidae; genus Anopheles; species Anopheles maculipalpis. The sequence goes on from NC_064871.1 coordinate 50,574,215, forward strand.
ATTGGTCGTCACATTTGAAGCGCAGGATTCTGAGAGCGAGATTTGGCTTGCGCTGAACTGCACCGTGTTGATGGGTCGCAGTTCAAATGTAGCACCGGAGAATTTGGACATGCCGCTTGCATTGCTACCGTTCCGTGTGGTGCTCTGGGTGCCACGGGAGGCTGCATTCGGTGTGGTACGTGTCGAACTAAGAAACTCGTACAATGTTTGGTGAGAGGTGTTGTTGCTGCTGCTACCATTTGGATAGTGGCCGGTGGAAAGTGCATGTCGTCCACCGTACGCTCCACTCGCCATTTGTCGTGGACTGGTGTCGGCATCCGATGTACAGTTGTCCACTTCGATATCGCAGTTCTTTTCGGTCGCCTGCCCGGTTTCAGCCGATTGGAGACAGTGGCGTGGTAAGGTCAGGAAAGGTTAAAAAGTAAACAGAAAATAAGTGTAGAAATCTCTCTCAATCTTCCCACGGTACATTTGCAGACATTTTGCACAGCGGGTTCTTACGTTGCCACCAGGGGAGATTTGTTTTACGTCTGGTTGCACCCGCAAGATAAACGAAAGCAGAACCCTAGACTAATATTTAACTGGACTCAACGCAACGGCTAGAGTCAGGTTTGTGGAAGTTCATTGAAGCTTTTTTGCAAATAAACAAGGAAAAATATGAAAAATGTAACTGACACTGCAAACTTCATTTAAGTAAATCCCATTTGCATGATGTGGGTTAGGAATGAATGATTTATGCAACTGATGATATTTTCAGAAACGGATCCTTAGCACAGTGTGCTATTATAATTAATAAAAGATTTCCATTATTCTAACTACAACAATCGTGTACATGCAGTTACGAGGTCCATGATGGTATTTGTTTTGAGAAACTGGAACTTTTTGAACCCAATGCATGATAAATTATCTTTACGCGTGAAGGCTTGTTGGAGCTTTAATGTCGATTAGTAGACGAAGCTTCGACTGGGTAAGAGGAAAACTAGATGAACCCGGTAGATGAACCAAAGCAATGGTGATTTTTGCCTAGATGAAGACCTTTGGATAACGAGATTTCTTGATAGATGAAAGTCTTTGACGACAACGAAAATGGTGTAGACTTAGGTAGGATAGTGCGAACTCTACGACTATGAGATATTTTGATATGTGAGGCAGGTGAGCTAGGCTACGAGCAATGTATGAAATCCCTTGGTAGATGAAGTCTCCTAGAAAAATAGGCTCTATGTAAGACAAGGCCGTTTAGAGCGTGACTTCCTTTCTAGATCAAAACGTGTTATGAAAAATGTCTTTTGGAAACGTCTAATAAATCTGCATAAAATGAAGGACGGATCCAGGCCGATAGAATTGGATCGAGCATCAATGTGACGAAGGCAAAATACCTGGTTGACGGAGGCTCTGACCGTGATAGAGCCCGACTCGGAAGCAGAGTATCAGTTGATGGCAACGATCTCGAGGTGGTAGAGGAGTTCTGCTACCTTGGTACGATCGTAACTTAAGACAACGTAAGCAGCGAAATACGAAGGCGCATTGTTCAATCGTGCCTACTAAGGACTCCACAAACTCCTGCACGAAGTGCACGATTTACCGCACCTTGATACGTCCGGTAGTCCTCTACGGGTACGAGTCTTGTACTATGCTGACGGAGGACGCCAATACACTCGTCATTTTCGAACGGTGGATGCTAAGGACTATCTTTGGCGGTGTGGCGAAGGAGAATGAACCACGAGTTAGCCGAGCTGTTTGGAAGGATACGTTGGCTGCGGTTGGGGCATGCCCCACCAAGAAGTCGCTCGTCAGCGACCCGTTCGGCACGAGGCGTAGAGGAGCACAGCGAGCTCGTTGGCTGGATCAAGTGGAGTCTAACCTGTCGACGATGGGATGCAACCGTGGATGAAAGACTGCAGCCCTAGACAGAGAATCATGGAAATTTATTGGAGATCTGGTCATGTCGACGCGACGTGCTCAATCCTGAGCAGGGCAAGAAGAAAAAGAAGAAGAAGTCTCTGGGACGACTTTCGGAAAATTACGGGATTTACTGCAACTTGCAAAATGAAGCCTAATCGATTGTGAGGACTTTTTTTAGATGAAACATATGAGAAACTATTGTTTTCAAGAACTTTTGGTAGACCGGACGAAGTCTTTTGAATGACTCTTTGCCAAGACTCCTGGAACATTGTAAAAACGAGGTCTTTTGGAAATCAATGGTTATTTTGGATAATATTTTCCCTAAAAATGTAACCAGAGCATGTTAACGGTACAATAAAAAGATTTGGTCCTCATGAAGCGCTAATCTGAAACGACTTAAATAACTCATCTGTTACGACAAGAACTTTTGGACAGCACGATCGTTTTATCTAAGCCATCAGGGACAACAAGAATGATGAGGCGCGCTTTATTTCTAAACGCTGCATCCATTATGACTGTAAAACAAATCACCTATTTCATTTCATAGAAAGGTATTTTTAATATTTTCCGCCTAATCCGAACCCTCTCAAAGATCAAATTGTTACAGCTTGCGTGTAAATGCAAACTCTTTCTCTTATTATTGTTCCTCCGAAAATTATGAGCTTCTTTTCTACTAATCTTACCCTTCATTACCCTTGTCCCGACTTACGCAATCCCCGAGCCATGATGGGTGCATTCGGTCAAAAGAAAGCCGGAATGGAAACAAAGCATTCGGGCAATTAAATTGCTTACCGCTGACGATGTAATTTCCATTACGGAAAAATCTATGATTGCGGAATTTTAAGTACCTCGTACCGTTAAAAACAGTCCCTAAATAAGCGTTCGCATAGTCCCAACCTCGTTCGTAAGCCGTGGGCGACACTCATTAGCATAACAACGGACAACTTCAAATTAAATCCCACAAACACACTCTTCTCCCACAACAACAAATCAAACGGGGCATGGTTGACGGTCGTTACAAATAAAAAAACAAACTAACAAACACACACAAACAGAAGAGACAGGCTCCAATTGACGGGAAGCCATCCCTGATGGTATGCCGGAGGAGTTGTCAAAAAGACCGTTTTTCACCACAAACCCGAAACCGTTCCGGAGCCGCTTTTGTATTCCCACCTGCCTCTTCCTAGCTCCCCTAGTCGCCCAACTTACCTCCGTTTTGGTCATCCTGTTTTGGCGAGACGTCAACACACAGCATATCTTCGAGTAGACGTACAGCATCACGGTCATCGGGATGAAGAAGGACCCCATGGCGGAAAACACGACGTAGCCCTTGTTCTGGTTGTAGTGGCACTCATACGTCTGTAGTGTCCTTCGGTCCTGATCGTACCTGTATGTGGCCGACGCGAGATTTTATGTTTTGACCGGTGGATGGCGAGCGAAATGAGACAGCCAATAAAAAATGGAAGAAAAAAACACACAAAAAAGAAGAACCAGAAGCTCGTGAGAAGTTTTCGAGTAGAACCGATCATGACCATAATGTCGGAACATGGAGTTTCATCGTACGGGGTAATTGATTTTGTGAAGATTAAAATTTTTGAAAGTGAATCCACTTACGAATTCTCCGGCCCTTCCCATTTCCTGTGGAGTGTATCTGTCAGACAGCTTAACGAATACGGGAGATTAAACAGCACACCAGCCCGAAGTGACTTGTGAACTTTTGAATAAACATTTGGAATTGAATTTACCTTGCGCAGAAAATATTGTCAGTAAGGCACCGGTAAACGAATAAAAAAACATTTTGCCCTTCGACCGTGAAAGAGAGTACGGTACGTTATAAGCAGTATTCGTAATAGAGAGTGAGAGGTCATGTTTATGCATCTCAAACTAAAGCTCCAGACCAAACTTGCGAGGAGTGGATAAAATTGTGGATGAAAAAAAAAAAGTTATCCAAAACTGTTTTCGTGGAGTAAAATGGGAAATGTTCAAACCACCCCAGCGTTCAAGTTGAACAAAAATTCGAATATTTACGCTTCAAGAGCTGTCATTTAGGTGGGCATTTGCGTGTGTGTGTGTGCGTACCGTGTGCAGAAAGAACAGTCCGAACAGTTCCGGGAAAGTTGCGATCACCGTGACAAAACGGCCATAAGAATTCGTTCAAAAATGTGAAACCTTAACCGTGCCGGGTGCCTTTTGTTTGCTGCCCGTGGTTTTCATCATTGTCCACTGTATCCTTGACATCCCTTGCAGCTGGCTACCTTTGCACACCGTTTGCCATCGATTGTACCATCGCAACTTGCTAGTTTTGGGGGGGTGTGTATTTGCACGGTTGTTTGCTTCTTAGAGAGTACAGAAGAAAACATCAGCAGGCGTCTTTGCCTGGACGGATTTCTCCGAAGGGTGCTTAAGATTTTCCATTCGACGTTGGCATACGAGCGGGCTGTTTGGGCTAATTTTGCTAAAAGGTCATTCATTGTCGTGCCGTGGCTCGGTTTCAGTTTCTGGTCTGGACGGACCAGTTACAGGCGCCTACACCTGTGTGGGATCTTTCCTTCCGATATAACTTGATTTATTTTTATTTCTCAACAACAAAAAGCTTCGAGTCCAAGAACACGTCAAAAGGATACCAGTTTGTTGTAGCTTGAGCGATCATATTAATCTCTCCGTTCAAAGTCAAACCATAGAAAAAGATCCTTAGATGGCTTTGTTGAGAAATGTGTTGAGAAATGACGAGCAGCATAGGCTGGAAGGAATGTGGTGTTGGCTGGAGTAAAAATAAATGTAAGTTTTAATGTTTCTCGACACAATCAACGATTCTACGAGCTACCATGAACAGAAAATAACGACATAAAGGTACAGCTTTAGACGGCGACTCACAGTTTTTGTTAAACGCTAGATCGTACGAGGGAAATAAAATTCTAAAAACTGTGCACTAAGTAAGAACATCATGTACTTCTGTTTTTGTAGGATAGTAGGCATGAGAAATATGAGTGTTTTACAAAGTACATTGTTGGAAACATTATAAGGTTCCCAACGCCCTGTCACTTAGGAGGCGCCAAGAAGAAAAGGAGATATAAGAAGGATCAGAAAAGGGCAGGACGAGTCTGCCCCGGGATCAGTTAGGGAACGGTCGAGTCAGTCGAAAATCAATCACGAGCGGATAAAGATCGGAAAAAACTAATATAAGCGCGCGCGAACAGCGGACAAATTTTTTGGTTTTTTGTATCTCTAAGAGCTTAGCAATAATGGAAAAGCATTCTAAAAAATTATCCAACTTCGATAACAGCAACGTGAACGATAGTAGTGACGCTAATTTTACTTTCACTGGTAACACCTGTTTCGCGGAGCGGAAAGTATAGTAAGCTACCGCGGGCAGAGGATACTCTAGTGACGAGTCCGGAGATGGAACGTGAGGCCAGCAGAAACGTTTCTGGCGTACCAAGCCAATTATCCTCAACTCCGGGAGCACGGCGAGTCATATTGTCGGTAGGAATCACCCTGAGGAGACACGAAGAGGCCCACGAAACGCGGAGAACGCGTATGCAGGAGCTTGAGCGCGAGATGCAGATTTAGCAATAATCCCATAATATATAAGACTTTTAATGAGAATAATCAATTTTTCCAGGATTAGCACATATGTATTTCAATATGTATGTGTGTACCTAAATCCTTCTTTAACTGAAATATTGTACAAAACATTATTAAGTATAAAATATAGCAATATATTATTCAGCAGAGCAGCCTAAACACAGATAAAATTGTGTTGTCTAATGGACTCCTCAGAAGTTATTCACTTCGTTAAGGAGGTATAACGAGACTCCAAAAAGCACGATTTACTGCATTTATAAGTAAGAAGTTAGGATAATGATTGCTATAAGCGTAGAAATATAATTTATTAATCTAAGTAGAGCGTTAACATTGAATTGTACACCATTGGATTCTCATCTAATAAATCCGAAACGAGCCTTCGAATAAATATCTTCTTCTTCCTCTTGACTAAACGACCTCTAAGGTCACGTCACCCATCGAATGGTTTACTAGACTTGCTGATACCTTCTCGTAGGATAGTCAGTCGTCACTACGAGGGAACGTTTGGATGGAATTTGAACGCCGGTTCTGCCATGTGATGTACAAAATTATTTTCGATCGAATATATTTCACCTAGCATGCCTTCCTTAGAAAATCTCCAAAAATGTTGCACATTATCGAAAGAAAATGTGGAATACAAAAACTATAATATTGTATGGAATGGTTCATTTAGATCTAGGGATGTATGAATTAACTAGGCTGAATATGTAGAATAACGTAAACTCCTTCACTAAAATGTCCCAATATCATCGATGATAATAAATAACGATAGGTGAATCGATAAATCTAAGTCAAAATCAATCATATTTTTATAAAAAGTGCAGCAATATTACTCAGCTACCACTTATGAACAAATAAAATTCTAAAAACCAACCATCAAAAGAACCACGATAAAAAGTTAAAACTTTCTTTTAATAACGGAAGTTATTCAGCACAACATACTGTTACTCTCAATCCATTCGTGTGTAAGCTGCTGATTTATAACGTATCTTTTGAGTGTTAGAATTCATAGAGAATCTACTTTGATAAATTGTATGTGGAATCATGTACGTTTAAAAAATGCAATGATTACAGACAACAAATATTGAACGGATCAAATTGCACTTAATCTTCTTCATCTTGGCTAACGATCAGCTATAGACCTTGGCTAAGGTCAAGTTTAATAGCACTTTGTTCAGGCTTTGCGTTCATTTTATATGATTTCATTAGTGCTTTGAGAAAATATTCGTACACAGACGAGGTCCGTACCGAAATACTATACTCGGCCCTGTCATAAAGTGACAGAGATCAACGCAGAATTCGGTTACCTGCGGGTCTGGGCGTATCCAGTATTCATCATTCTTTACCAGAACTGACATCCAACTACGTGGGATCAGCGAGTCGAGTAAGCTATTCGATGGCCGGCGTGATCTAGTAGGTCGTTAAGCCAAGAAAAATCGTTCTTTTATCTAAAATCATGTACTTTATTCGTAAAGCAAGAAAAACATGGAAATGCTAGATTTAGCCCGACAAAAACGCAAGTCGTGGGAAAGCTATACCTTGGTAGATGCGTTTTGCTTCAAGACACCGATAGGTTCCGCCCAGCTAGGGATGTACTCAAATATATGTTTATAAATATATCAAGTCGTTAACGAAACTCCATGTTACGTAAACATTAGCCAAGCAAAAACCGATCCCCCTGGGCCGTTCATCGCTTAACTCGTGGGTGCATAAGAAGTCCTAAATGTTTGAATTATTACTGCAAACGTAAATGTGAATGCTCTTTTCAAATCAAAAGAAGTGGAAGCCTACAGAATTCAGCTTTTAGGTTATAACTTTATGCGTAGCTTCAGATTGTATTTAGTATCATAGGAGAAGGTTTAGCTTTTAGGAGGAAGATTTTTAAGATGCAACAGGGACGGACATTCTCAACGAAAAATTGAAATGAAATTAAACAAGATCTGTTTTGGATGTTAAAAAGACGGCCCGTGACAAAGAATTTTGCTTTTAAAGAACTTTCCCATTCATCGGTTTGGAAAGGTTTTGGGACATTTCAGAAGAAAATTATTCCCTCGTATGGATAGTCCAGCTGTGTGAATGTGTTGGCTGGGCCTGGGTAAAAATTAAATCGATCGTTACACATGCTTTACGCCTTTAATCATCAACAAATCTAACGCATGAAACTACGAAACGAAGACGAATTCGTAAGTGACATAAGCACGGTGAACTGTTTGCCATGCTAAAAGCTCCATAGCTAAGCTGCTGCGATATAAAGACATCTTGTACATCTTGGGTCCACTGGCATGGAAGTCACGAGCATGTTATGTCAGTTATGTTTGTGGAATCAATATTTGAAAACCACCATTCGCCTCATTGTTATGGCGATTGAGAACGGTACACGGCTTGGCGACATATTTCATCACCACACAAGAACATCACACGCGTCCATCAGACCATCATCCGTTTTCACGCAGCTGGTCGAAATCTCACAGTATCCTTGCCAAATGGTACGTGGGTAGAATGGAATAAAAATAGCACTAGCCAAGCCAGCAGCGCTCTGGCCACTCGAAAGATCTCGGTTCTGTATGGACTGGTAACAGTGTACCGTGCCGTGACGATGAAGCTGTGAATTGAGCAACTAATCCAACCGTACGAAAAACAACTGCACCTGAGGCGAAACATGGGTGTTGGCGTTAAGCGTAGTGCCAACTACGCCCGTGCCTCGCTGCCCATACTTACCAGCCAAGAATTGGAGGACAGGTTATTGCTAGCGCTACCAGCCACACGACGAAAATCATCAACAGTGCTAACCGCTTGGAGCGTCTTCGTTTCGAGTAGGTGAGCGGTCTCGTAACGGCCAGATATCTGTCCGGAAGATGAAAGAAAAAAAAAACCAATGAAAGCCAAAGACCAAAGTACCAAGGAAAATGCGGTATTAAAAAACAATCTTTGTGCTCCACTTGCTCAACTTGTACCCATCTAACCTATCAACGCTGATTGCACAGAGGCTAAGGATGGAGGCTGTGCAGAGCAACACGTCGAGTGATATCCAAATGTCGCATAGGATCCAGCCCAGTTGCCATGATTCTGTGAAAGAAGAAGAAGAAGAAAAAGAAGAAGGTAGAATAGGAAGAAAATTGACGACGATACAAAAACTGCCTACTCCTTAGCCCACTCCTGTACGAACGAATTCGAAACGAATCTTCCAAGCTCACCAACGAAACGGCTCCGACGTTGGGGAATTGGGAAACCGAACCAGACGGGTGTACGGCACGATCACGAGAAAAACAGCAATATCCTAGGGTTTTGTTGATTCAAAGGATTACTTTCACTTTCATCCGCAAAAAGTTCGAGGATTCGGTTACGCGTACGCAAACACGCGCATTTCGGCGAGCCAATTTACCGGCACAGTAGCAGAAATTTGTGTTAATTTTATTTACTCGGCGCTCCAGCGGACGATAATGAACTTTCGCGTTTCTTCTCGGTTGTCTCGGTTCCCGAACGCTTGTCCCACACGGTTTGCTCGAGCGATATGTGCTAGCGGCATGGCAAAACCAAAACAAAAACAACAATCTACCCACATCTTCTGTTCCCGTCAGTTCCCTCGTGTGCTGTTTTCTTTGATTTATTGCATAACGGGCGTTCTGCGGGTAGCTGTAAGCTTATTTGTCATTTCCGACATACTCGCAACAATTGACTCTCTAGATATTTTACTAACATTTCAAGCACATTTCATTTGCTATAGATTTGCATGCCGTTTGTTGCTTTTGTTTTGTATGGTCTCGCGAATATGTTTCTATATCTGGAACGTTAGCCTCACTGCTACCATGATACAGCTTTAATGAAGTTTCGATGACAAACAATTTTACAGCAATATGTATGTAACGCTATATCTATGCCATCTGCCAAACGGGCGTACATGCTCGTCCTGGTAAGCTCAATCAGCATTAACGTGAAGATGCTGATGCTTACACTCACCGTAACTGAACGCTCAACGGGTATAAGCTGGATATGCTATGCTCTCGTATCATCTTTCATTGGCAACGAGGCAGAAAACCTTCCCAACCTGCAACATTCCCCGCCGGGTTTGCCTCTGTCTTCCGGAGCGAACCCAGGAGGTCCTAACAATCAAAAAAACAAAAAGGTGGATGAAAAGGAAATCATACCCATGGAACACATTTTCCCATCCCATCAAGATTTGAGCTAAGCGTACTACTGGCAAGGAAAATATGATAAAAGACTGCCGAAAAAAAAACCTGAGGGAATGCCGACACACAATCGAAATTACACTGACAGCCGACTGTACGGTGTTAGCCGACGCCTATCAATATCGTACCAGACAGGCCCAAACCTGGAAGAGCCCATTGCTGGAGGTGACTATCAACGTAGAATTAATCCGTGGTTCAGACGAACCGTACCAGCAACGAGACGTGGAACGTTCAGGGCAACAAGTGGTGACGATACGGTTCCTGTCTGTTCCAGGGAAGCGGTTGCAAGATTAGTACTTTTGCCTCTCGCTCAAGCGGAACTGGGTCGAAATATTAGCGTACTCAAACAAAGCAGCAAAACATACCAACAACAAACACGATGACGGCGGGAGGCATCACGAAAATACCGACTAACCAGTCGGCCACAGCCAAACTCATTACGAAGCAGTTTGTGACGGTGCGTAGCCGTCGCGTGGTTAGCACGGACAGGATCACCAGCGTATTCCCGACGACGGTGATCACTATCAGCAGACAAAACAGTGCCACAAGCACGAGCTTCTTCCACGACAGACATGCCCTGCTGCAACCGATCGTAACATTGGCCCGATGCCGATCATCAAACACCGACCCGAGACCCGACGCCTCGTTCAGCTGCAGATTGACAAACAGCTCCTGGTAGCTGGTGGACAGTGCTGCTGTAAAGTTGACGATGATCGACGCACTGGTCGGAATATGGAGGGAATCGTTGATGGCCATAGTTCGGATGCTGACCGGAGTACGGCTACTCTCGAACACTTATTCGTTATTTGACGTTGGTGGAATGTGATGGAATCATCTCTCACTGGCGCTTAATAAACACTTGTTGTTCACACGATCCACTACACATTGCGACTTCATTCACCCGTTCTGGAATGTTATACGATATGGCGTCCCGGCAGTTTCCATTTCCAATACCTCACTGTATACCGAGACTGATGGTTAGACGAGACACGTAACTTCTCACACACTTTCGGAGGTTCCGTTTCACAATTTCATTAAACAAATTATGCACCATAAACTATGATCCTGTTCTAGCAGTCATATTGTACGCACACACACACACACACACACCTACTCACAAATACACAAAACCACAGACCATATCCCCACACCTCGATGTCTCGAATGCCGTGGAATGTAATAATTCAATAGCTAGCACCCAGCACAGCAAGCCACCGAATCACTCAGCTCCCTTCAAGAGTGACGGAGGAGCCCGGGTCTGTAGGTATCCTGAGTGGCGCGACGGAAAGGTTATTTGCACACCCTTTAGGATACGGCAAACCCGTACGAACCGTGGTGGAATTGATGTGCCGGAAATTATTTGCTGCCATCGACGGCTGGCTAGTTAGCTGGATAGTTGCCGCCAGTAGCTAGGCTTTCACTGTTCACCGTTTCACAAGGACATCCGCTTTCTCGCCGGTTGATTGCATCCGGCGCGTGGTCAGTGTGTTGAGCATACTGTAAATTAGCAATAAAGAGGGTAAGAGAGTTAGTTTGCTTGTATTTTTTTTTAGCTTGGTGGGATGTTTAACTTGCGGGCTTGGGTGGTTTGTTAGGCAACATCAACTTCAAAACACACTGTTTAGTTTAAATCAAATATCTAAGAAAAAAGCATGGTGTTGTGCATGCAAACGCGGCGAATTTTATTCAAAGAAATTTTCCACCAAAGAGAGAACAAAAAAACATATTCAAACAGACACACACACACATTCCACACACGATTACGGTTTGGGTTTTGTACGTAAATGTATTGGTTCTCGGAAGCGAAACTTTTCAAACTGTTTTTGAAGCACAACCAATCTCGTGGCCAAAGAAAAATATAAGCTCTCTGTGGCAGATGTTTTGAGTTGTTTGCAAGATGTGTTTGAATTGTGAATCGAATGGAACAAAGAACAAAAACAATGGTGAGCAATTCTCAGGATCGGCACAGTACACTAATTCATTAAAGTATATTTAGTAAACAAATTCGTGCTGATTGTTTCATTTATACTGAAAAATGTAACCGAATGCTGTGGGTTCTTTGAGAAAGAGTTTTGCCTTTTAAAGACCTTTTTTTCGTAACCGACTTTGAAATTAAAACAGAAATTGTAGCATTCGTCCATCCCCAGTTGAAGGGTACGCTCTTGCTACACGTTTGTAGATTCATATTTTTAAGGCGCTTACTTTCACGTTCCGAGAAGATTGTCTGTAGAGGTTCGTATTTTATGGAATATCTGATGGATTTTTCCACCATCTTGGCTTTTTATTTTCTTCCTTTTTCGAGAGACATTTCTTAGAAGCAAAGGCCGAAACATAAACTCTGGTCAGCATAAGTGTGATGTTTCAGTTGATGAAAGTGTATGAAAATGTTTTCATCATTTTTATTTGCATAGTGAACATCTTTTATTCATGAACTGTAAAATACTGAGAAGCGTTTACAGTTACAATTCAAAATTTCAGTCCACCGAAAACTTCGGTGCTTTTGCACCTTACTTTAACTATTGTGAGAAAACAAAAGACATGGTGATTTCATATTCTTTCAACATTTAAATTCATTTTCTACAACAATTCGACCAAAATTCGACAATTGGACGAAAAATACGTTTATGGAAAACGGCTCTTTAATCATCCAATTACTACTGTGCGGAGCATTAATCATAATCAAGGAATGATACATTTATTTGGAGTTTTTTTGCCAAAATGCATGTAATGTGTATGGCTAGAAATAATTCACACATAACACAAATTAATTTCTAAGTTCCTTTAAATTTGTCATCGTTTTTAAGATACGCCTGTTGTGTTGAAAAATTTAATCTTTTTTTTTTGGTTTTATGTTTTTGTTTCTGTATTTTTTAGCTTAACTTAATGTTATTACTTTTCAATAGCTTAACCGAGTATGCCCGGGATAAGGCAAAGAATAAGGAGGAAATGCCTTATCAAGATGATTATAAAATTTACTCAACACAAGCGGTATTGACAATACGGCACAGGACCGTAATAATCAATTATAAAAAAATAAATAAAATAAAACTTTTCAATAGCTGTTTACGAAACTTTTCAAATAACTTTTCAGAAGCAAAATATGATAAAGTATTGACGAAAAAACTTGTCAGTAGTTTTTCAATTTTTCTGTATTTGATTTGTGAGCATCATATGTACTGTTCAATTGATTGAGTTGAATTTAATTTAAAAATAAAAAAAATCTATTCTCGTTTTTGGATAATTTTCCAGAATTTGCAAAGCTTAATTACTCAAATTAGAAAAGCACCATGCGCCTCCATCATCCTCCACCATCCTGTAACGAATACGTCATCAATACAATCAGACGATTGAAATGTAAGTCAACTGGTAGCGATGGGCTTTAGGCCGAAGTGATAGAGAAGGGACCAAGGACGCTTTTTGTAATCATGCATCGGCTGAGTCCAAGAAAACTACCAGACCAGAGGAAAATGGGTGTCATTGATCAAGAGTTTCTTCAAAAGCTACCAAGCTAGATTAGTTGAAGGTATTTCGACCATCGATCAAATCTTTACTCTATGGTTTCTTTAGAAACACCGGGATCCACCAAATCCTCTCGATACAGTGTACGTAGAGACGAGCAATGAAACACAGCGGTATAGGAGTTCGCTTCTCATGATAAGATCGTAACTTCGAACAAAAATGCAAACAGAGAAAACTGCTGAATATTCTAAGATTTTTGTGATTCTCATTATAAAATGTTCACTGATAGGAACTAGTTCTGCTAAAAAATAATTCTATCCTTACGACTTAAACAAAATTCTGATATTGCCCTCATCCATATAAAAATTGCCCAAAAACATCATGCTTGACGGTTTCTTGGCTCGATCAATTCATAAAAATGTTTCTTGATCGATCAACTCACTCACTCACTCATGTTGGCCTATTCTTTTAAAGTGCACTTCGTCGTGACGTGGCCCGGTCAACAATAGATCTCCAGAAAGCGTGGTCCTTGGTTGCAGCTTCCCATCCGTGTAGGCACCCGATTTCCGAAAGGTCCAGCCAACCTGGAAGCTGGATCACCTGATCCAGCCAACGAACTCGCTGTGCTCCCTAACGCCTCGTGCTTAACTGGGGGTAGCTGACAAAAACCTTCTTGGCGGGGCATGAGTCCGGCATCCTCTTAACAAGTCCCACCCATCGTATCCTGGCGTTCTTTGCTACCGACAGGTTGTCCAGTTCTCCGTATAGCTCAGCAAGCTCCTGGTTCATCCTTCTTCTCCACACTCCATGCTCGAACACACCACCAAAGATAGTCCGGAGGATGCGACGCTCAAACATGCCAAGAGCGTTTTCATCCTCCGCTCGGATGGCCCAAGACTCGTGGCCATATAGGACCACCGAGCGAATCAGTGATATATCTCACATTTCGTGCGGTCTCGAAGTCTTGTGGAGATCAGCAAACGGTGAAGGGCGTAGTAGGCACGATTCCCCTGAACAAAGCGTCTCCGGATTTCGCTGCTGACATCGTTATCCGAATCCGATCGATCAACTAAAAAGATATCAATACGGCCCGGCAGTTCCACTTAAAAAAGAAAATAAATAATCAAAAATAAAAACAAACCCACCAGGTTGATAAGGCTATCAAAAATGAAAGTGACATGGCAGCCATCGTGACAAATAGTTGTACTATTTACGGAATTGTAGTTAATCAATCACTGTTTGAATAGATGTCAAAAATAAACTTGTCGAAAGTTAAATGCTTCTAGTGAGTAGTGAGTTTAAGTCCAAAAAAAATTAGTAGCACGTAAGTTTCGTTCATAAAAATGCAATGAATAGCATTAAAAGAAACTAAATCGTATCGAACTGGACCTCTTTAAATATTTCGATCGAATATCCTGCAAGCTGCTAATAAGGATCGTAACTTTTGTGACAAATATTTCAATTAATTACTTATTTCGACACTTCCTTAACCTCAACACCATGAGTTCCTAGGATAGTTAGAAAGTTTCTCAACATCACTGCTAAATGTTAGATAATGCTTCATAATTTGTTCGTCATTCTGGCTCAACATAAATGCATAATTAATCAGTAATAATCAGCATCCTTTCCTCGACAGCGGTAATATAATTTCCTATTAATTTCCACCTACTCTATCCATCTCATCAAACATTTGCTTCACACTTCACTCGAGCAAATAGACCATACCAGGCTATACGCGGTAGAATTTATCTATTCGGAAATGATCGGCCGATGCGGTAAGACCCCGTGCCGATTCACTCTCGAAACTTTCTTAGACCATTTCCGGAACGGGGTGGTTGGCTGAGCAACAATAATAGCATCAAGCACAGTGCGGGAAAGCATCACACGATGCTTATTAATAGCCAACCGTCCGTAGGGTAGATTAATCATGCCGACTAGACAACCATTGTACCGACGAAGCGCTACCCTAAAACGCTTAGCGAAACAGCAACAACAGCCACGCTCCGGTGAAGGTGAAGACGAACGAATGCCACCGTTAATTCTGCTATGAAACGGACCGTTTTTATCGCACCTCGGTGTCAGGCTATTCCTCCCACGGTATGCCATTAATGGCTCAAATTGTGGACAGTTTCATTTGTTCCACGTGCTGCACCTAAGTTGGATGTTCTTTGAGCTACGCCAGCAAGTACGTTCGCCGTCTGTTGCCGGTCCGCATCCGGTACGTGGAATGAGCTCTGCCTCTACAACAACTAAGAAACGGTACTCTCAGGAGTGTGTTATCCCTGCAAAGCACGATTTCCAAGAATGGCAGACATGCTAAATTTACATACCGACGCGAGCGCGGGCTACCGGCAGTGGTTTTGCTAGCAGTTTAGGACATTAAGGCACAAAACTCCTGATGGATATGTTCCGATGGGACGTTGAAGAGAGTACGTTGAGCTGGTGGCAGCAATCAGAGCAATTGTCAGATGACTGTTAATGATGATAAGAGTCACACCGTGTATCGTACCGAGCTTGTGAAACTTGTAACGATTGCTGGCATATGACACCAGGAAGCGAATTAGAGAGTGTTCATTTTTCTCGAACATGTTGTGAAAATGAACATTACTGTGGATCCTCCAGTTCGCTAAAGTTTTGTACGTTGAAGGGCATCGTGTTTTAGTTCGTACGTGTTTGGATTTTAACATAATTAATTGTAGGATCAAGTTCTGTTTCTCTGTATTGTTACGCTTTGCTTGTTCGAGAACAATTACATAAAGTTAAATTATCTTTAGTTGAATAGTGGATGCCGGAGCTATATTTTAATATTGATATACGTAAAAAATGTAGTGCAAACAACAAATGTAATCTCTGACATCAACTTGATATTATTTTAGAAAGACCTTATTTTTTTAATTTTTAATCCAATGAATCGGCCGGACGTATCGCTTTAGAAAGACTTTTATTTATCTCAAAAAGCAATTACACTGTGATTATATGAATCCTTAACTTCAACCGCCATCAAAGTAAAACAAAAAACTGCTTTTTACTGATGCTTCCAGCACTGTAAGTCTGGGTGGAGTATTGAGATAAAATCTGGCACAGAAATTTTCGACAAATTTCGGCCACCCAAAACTTTCATCAAAAGCTATTGGCCAACATTAAGATGCCTCGCGGATAGTTGCTACAGTGGAAAAATGTCTACCTTTGGTCCTTCTTTTCCTCTTCCAATGATTGGACGGGAGTTAAAATTTGTCTCGCATTTTCTACCTCTCCAGCTGCTAGTCTCTTGACTATAGGCGTGTTTAAGATTTTTGATGGCTGGAAAAATGGTAGAAGTATGTTACATGTTACATGAAGATTTACCTTTTAAAATAAATCACCAGAAGAAGTAGTAAGTACAACATTTAAATGAGTACCAATTTCGTCAGTGTCTTATGTGCTTGAAAATATTATTGATAACCTTACTTTCGTACAGCAATTTTGTAATGCAAAATAAGAATTAAAGGACAATTGAATACATTTTTACAAACATAATTTCATTCGAATTTACTTTATCCGCTTATTCAGCTATCTTAAGCCTGCTTAAAACTATATAATCATTGCTTATCTATAATACAGGGCCGGTCTGATGGTGTAAGCGATAGCGGCGCCGATCTTCACAGGGCAGATTCACCGGGTTTTCACTCCCATCCGAACCGTCCCTCTGTAGGGCGGACTGACTATCCATCTACGTGTTTTCAGCTAATCTAGTAAGCCATTCGTTGGCCGGCGTCTAAGGTCACGCCGGCCAACGACGTCGTTAAGCCAAGAAGAACATGAATACACTACTGTATTAAGATACAGTAGATCACGATTTACGTAAGTATAGTTAATCATGATCTTCGGGTAAGAAAATAAATAAATAATAAATAAATAAATAATTCGCGACACATCAACGTCTTTACAAGCCAAACAATGTTAGCTGATATTTATGTTAATTGAATCAAACAGAAATCGACAATCTTATCGAAAGAGCTGTTAGGTTCTTAGATGTTAATTCGTGTATCAATTGAGTCTATGTTTCTGAAATCAATATTCGAACATATCCTTTCCATAATAATTCCATAATAATATACATAATATTGGTAATCATGCTGGTAGCTATTACGAGATCGATATCAAAAATCATTTTCAAGGAATTCTAAAAACTTCGAATTAAGCCAGCAAAGTTAGTATTGGACAAGACCATCCGTGGGTTTATAGTCAAGAAGAAGAGGATGAGAATTTTGAATGTTTGAAATGTTTTTTAAACAACTACATTGTTATTGTAGTTATTTTGTTGTTTGTATGTTGTATTGTATATTGCAGGTACTTTGTTAAAAACCTGTGGCGTCTACGCAATGGCAACAACGTCAGATATCATCCTTGTAGAAATGATGGAAAACCAAGTTTAAATTTTCATTATAGATTATCCACAAGTAAGATTTTTTTATTCATGTACGGTTCATAACGGCCTGGAAGTAGAGGCGCGCTAGATGGTAAGCAAACTGAGCAGCTGCGAGGGGCTCCGAGCTTAACACGGCCCCTAGCTGAAGCGGTCCCGAGCTGCGGTAGGTGTAGTGGAAGATTTTACGGTGTGCGAAAAAGGCAGTCGCGGGGTTCGAATCTCATGTAGGGGGTTGTTGTCCCTCGTTGCAGGGTCCCGTCGTCCTCGTAACGGGGTCCCGTCTATTAACTATATTTGGGTTGTCGCCCCCTCCTCACCCTCACTGACATGCTAACACTAGCCGATAGCAACCAAAGAAACTGTAGCATATCTGCTAAACATCTCACTAGAGTATACATTATTTCGGATACAACAAGCCTTACGTAGCATTATACGGTGAGCAGAAATACACCAATTTAACAAATAACCTGCATTAGCCAAGAACGTAAGAAGTGTACATTCAGTTATTTTAACCACGCGCACGCCTTAACATGAACATTCAAACACTTACCAGCGCACCCGGCTAGCGAGCGACGCAATGCAATATGATATCAGTTCAAAACAACCAGCGAGTCTAGACAGTGGTCAGCAACACAAAACAACAAAACACAAACAAGTAACTTCATGCATAGCAAGCATATAGATCCAACGACAAATGATATCCGACACATTTCTTGCAAGTGCAGTGCAGTGCATTTTATGCTTACGTAAATATTTTTGTACTAAACGCAATAGCAAAAAGAACAACCACTAAGAAACAATCTTGGTTACAAAAACGAGCAAAAACTATTGTAAGAATTGGGTATAAATAAAGCGGTCTAGGAAGCCTTCGGCATACTCAGACAGGCAGATGGAAAGAGAAGGTGCAACAAGCTAAACCTAGCGTTCAATTCTTTCTAGAGGTTTGAGAGTCACCCTACCCAAGGTAAGGCCTCAAACCTCCATCATGCCTGTAAGGGATATTCCTTCTGAACATCCAAAGTCGCCTGGCCGAATTGCTCCGCCGATGAGCATCGAGAGTCCCCCTACCAAAGGTAAGGCCTCGATGTCTCCAACTTTCCTGTAAGGAAGATTCTCATCTAGAATCTTCAGACTGCCTGGACAGTTAGATAAAAGAAAGATATTGGTCTGCACAGTTAGCAATCACGTTGTTCTGTTCTCGTCGCGATTACAAGTCCGAGTTTCTTCTTCTCCACCACATGGCAACAGTGAATCTCTTCTTCCCACCACATGGCGACTGAGAATACAATTATTCTTCTTCCCACCACAAAACAGTACACCGCTCCCACCTCATCCCCTCCCCAGGTCATCACTTAACATTTCTAAGGTCCAACAAACATTTCGCGTAGGAGCTCAAAAAGGACTTGCTCAGCTACTTCCACTTTTCTTAGGGCCTCCGAGGGTTAAAATACGCCTCTGCCTGACCGTATGATTATAAACAAACCATACAATCATAGAACATATTACGAGAAAGGTTACGAAAAATAGATCACATATTACTAAAATATAAGGGTCGTCTGTATATAAGCGTAAGAAAGAATCACTAGAGATAACACTAAACAATTTAAACACTAAACCATTAAACATTGAGCAAGAACAAACGGCTGACAGCACCAGTGTCAGGGGCCATATTGCTCAAAACGCATAACAGAGTTTTAGAGGACTGTCAATGCCAACTGTGACGTTCATCTAATTACAACCTTCCAACACAGTCATGGATTTCTCGGGTGTACCTGCAATGCAGCCACAGCTGATAAGCTTATTTCTCCTAGTGTTAATGTATAGCGCCACATTTCAATGACGAAAGGATAAGCAACGGAGCAAAACAACAAAAAGCCGATACACAATTCCTACAAAAAAAAGGAGTGTTGGTACGGAAGCGCATTCGTTGGTAGAAGTAGCTCGTCACAATAACAAGGCGTGACATCAGCCCTCTGTTTGACAAACCTATAAACAGCGCACCTGGTACCACCACGACCTCGTAACGCAGGCTGGATGTAAAATATGGACTATCGCTACGTTCACCTACACATAATTCACATCACAAACTCGGCGCCAGCTTCCCACTGCCCTTGGCCAATAAGACACAAATGTTGGAGGGACGACCGCCTTGTTTGACGCCCTGCAGTTTGCACATCGAACTGGTTGGCTCATCAATTAACGGCAGCCTCGTATCGGACAAACCTTCACCTAACTTATCATGACCGTTGCCGGAGCCGACCTAACTAACGAGGGTAGTTTCCACGGAAAAAGGGAAAAATTAGCTACAGCCTAGGCCGCCAACACAGCGTCCTAACGATATGTGCCTCGAGGCGTCCAAATCGATTAGCGATACTTCGTGTGTCACAGTCACTTCATCGGTGCTTCAGTAGTCTGGTTGCGTTTGCGCTGGGTAGCGAGTGTTTTGGCAATGCGTTGCCCACTCGAGGGACATAATCTAATTGGAAACTCATTGAAAGAAATTGAGCATGATAATTAGCTAGGAAACCTGCTTGTTGGACAAACAGTTGGTAACACAATGTGACTGTACATAAATCTCCTAATTAAAAAGCAGATTGATTTTTACATCCATTAAATGGTTCGGAGGAGCAGGAAGAGTAAGCGTTCCAGCTAAACAAACTGGACATTCATTTAAAACACACTCACCATACAGAAAAAGATTATGCTTGCTACATTCATCAATCAACGCACAACAAGCGCTTCCCAACCAAGGCTGGCAATGGCAGAAAAGTTCGTGAAACTGCCCAAGACGTTGACACGACTCCAATTCGGTATCGTTTTGACACCTAGCCGTCCTTGGAAAATCAGGCTAATGATCTTATCATCTGAAGTAAAATCAGGATAATTAATTTCGTCCTTCCGTGAAAAGATATTTTATGGCCATGTCGTGGAAGTCATTGGGTTTGCTTTTTCTCTTCTTCGCTCGCTGTCCATTTACAGCTCACTTGATGTTGACTGATGAAGCGCAGGGCGACTCGAGAAAGAAATACTGAACAAAAGCTAAAGAAAGAGTGTATGTGTGTCGCTGCTAGATTCAAGACAGTTGACAACTAATCGAATCAAAACTGGAGACAAAAAATCACTTAACCCATTATGGGTTGCCCCGTATGGGAGACTTCAGCATCGCTAGTAAAAGGACAAAACAAATCTTCCTGCCTTGGTGGTGATCAACGGGTCGGCCTCTTTCTTTGACATCCTCCTTTTTGGGAAACCTTTTTCCTGCGAAAATAATTCCGTAACGGTTTTATGCTTCCAGTGACCCGACCCGTGTGTACATACGACATAGGGCCGTGTTAGGGTTTTATCGAATCTTACGCATTGGTCGTAGAAGAATGCGATAATATATTTGAAGCTCGTGTCCCTTTTTTCTATCGAATGCTCATCTCCGCTGTCTTTTCGCTTGCATTTTCGTTTCCTTGTAGAAACGATCTTGAACCCCTGAACTTCTTTTGCCTGCCAATAACTCAAGGGTGGTTGGTTCCGCAAAAAAAGGGACACACTGAACCGTAGCACAGTTTTAATTTGACTAACATTTTTTTAAAGGAACTACATTACTTGAAAAATCAAACAGTTTGTATGATATTTGCTACAGAAGCAGGAAAAACAGGGACAGACAAACAGTAAAAATATAATTACACTTTTATTTCATCGCTTCTTTGCATGCAAACTTTGTTGCACACTTCAAAGAAATTGATGGAGACGGCTGGTCTCCAGGACTAAGATTAAAATGCTAATTACGGCGATGCTACATAATTTCACATTCATCACACGTTAACGAACGCATCGGACGATCGTACACAAAATCTTGGGTATGAGTGAGCTTTAATTAAAACTAGACCTTGAGCGAACCATCGCTCTAACGCCAACACCATCACCGCACGGTTTGGTCTGGTCTGTTGGAGTCTTTCCAATGCGTCCGATGCCCATCCCATCGACTGCCGGTAATCCGGTATTTTCTGCGCCATACGGTGGTCGGCGGGACTGCTGAATCCACTGGTCGCCGGTGCGACTTAATTTCCTGTCAAAAGTCAGTAAAATAATTAACATCGGCAAGATATACGAGGCAAGATCCCGATGGTGCCAAAGCGAATGGAGGCTTACAGCAAAACAGGGCAAAGCATGTGCTGATACTTCAGCAACAATAAGTTTATCTTATCGACCGCCGGCGAACAAACTTTACACAACGGGAAGTGTGCTTTGTACTAACAGCTTTCTACTTAAAAAGTTTCTGGAAATCAATTGTACCAAGCGATTGTTCACGTGCTGCTGGAAAAGACCGTGACATTCACCCTCCCAAGGAGGACCATCTGTGTCCTTGACCATTGACGTTTTGAATGCTACTTTATTTGCATTCCGTTTGCCACGTGTGAAGTGGGCAGCAACCGTAGCAAGCCAATGCGACCAATCGTTTGCCAGGGACGTAGGGGACCGAATTGTCCGATAGTACCTTGAGTTTGCCGATTTCCAATTCAATCGAGAATGAGATCACTTTGAAGCGCTTGCGAATGGAACATTATTATCCTTTCGCAATGCATTGAGTGGAAAATATTCACCCAACCGATGGGAAGATCCCGTGGTAAAAGGGAACATTTGCGTGGCTGTAATGTTGCCCACATAATGAGGGAATTGGTTCCGCTTGCCATTTCCGATTCAATAGATCGCAATCAAATGTGGGCACGAACTGTTGAACATTAGGAAGGATCCGATGGAGTTGAAAAAATGAAAACCCTTATGTAGATAGTTCCGACCAGTCAACGTGCCCAAATCCATACAGCAACCAAGCGGAAGCTGGTGTACTTGAAACTGGAAGCACTTTAATGGAAATTGCCATAGCGAAACCAGCTCAACCGTATAAACCTGGTAAAAAATGGAATAAATCCTTACAAAACCCGCTTAATGGTTGACCCAGAAATAATAGGACTTTATGGATTTCAGTCCTTGAGCAGCTGCTAATGTTGGTGAAAAGATACTTTTCGTTTTACTGTTTTCTTCGCCTGACGGTTCGAGTTCACAAGCAAACTATTTCAATAAATGGATTTATTTACTTTTCAAATAAATAGAGTAAACTAAGTGATTGAAAAATTCAATTTCTAGAATAGCACTCAAGTACGTGTAGGTATCGAAAGCGATGGGGTGAACAGTGATGGACAAAACAATGGAACCTCATTATTTTGTTATGCTATTACAGGTTTTGGTTGAAATATTCAATACAAAGACCTAGTTTGTGTGGGTAAAAATAGTTGAAAATACGGCCGATAGAATTAGTAGAGGTATCAGTATTGTGGTGTAGGTGTAGGTGTAGGTGAAAGCGGTGCCGATCTTCATACGGCAGGACCGGGGTTCAAATCCCATCCGGATCGTACCCTCGTAGTGAGCACTGACTATCCAACTACGTGATATCGGGAAGCCATTCGATGTCCGGCGTGACCTTTAAGGAAACCAAGTTAAGCCAAGAAGAAGAAGAAGAATCAGTTTGCTTACACAAAGCGACCAATATCAAATCTAATTCAGATGCTGAGCCATCCATAAAGATACGCTCAACACCCAAGTTGAAGACCTTGGTAAAATGAGAATCGATGAATGAATCAATAAATCTACTTGGAATAATTTTATAGTTTTCAATGTTATGCAAACTTAACCAAATTGCATGGAACATTGTATTTTTTTAAATTCGTTTATGTTATCCGGTTATTTATTACGACCACAAAAAAAACCATTATAAGTTTAAATTTGAAAAACACCTTTTCCATGGACGGGGAAAAAATACCAAAAGCAAAACATTTAGAAACTATCATGAAGTTGGTCTTATTCCATTGTCTATCACTGTAATAACAGGGTGCTATTTCCTGGCGGACAGTTTTATAAACAAAAGCTATCGTTTTCTCCTTAATAATAGCAACAAACTATAATCAAATCACCTCAATAGAGCGGTATTAATGAAAACAAATGCCCACTATAAACGATACTCAGTGTTACCATTCATCCAGACCACCTTCACCATTACCAGCAGGGATATTTCCGACCAGGTCGCATGTACAACGAAGGTTGTTCCTAGGGGAAGGTCAATTACTGGGAGGGGAGGGGAGTAGTACGACGTTTTGTTCGGTTTTTGGTCGGCCGGTCGGACGATTCAGGTGAAGGTCGATTTATTGAATCTTGCCGCGTGAGATGGTTAGCAGTATATGTAGAAGCTCTTAAATCACGTTCCCACTTCCGGCAGGTCGTTTTTATTTTGGTCCAATGACGTAAATTCTTTCTTAAAGGTGTTTTACCCTTCGGTACACAGCCGTGACATTTGCATGGGAGTCGTATAGAATGGGAAAAGGGAATGAAAAGCGGAACGTTTCGACTGGCTGTATGCAAGGATTTCTGAGAATAGTTTTTTTTTTGCACTAGGATTTACTCACAATTTGTTCGGTCAAACCATTCCAAGAACAATACACTAACCAGTTGACGAGAATTGAATCTGAACGATAGTTACGATCAAAGGATGAGGGTTAGACATATCTTAAAGGGAGTGTTAACCCAAGCTTACTTCATTTATCTCATCCCACAAAAGTATGATTCAATAGACAATTTTACTTCGCTCGATATTACATCGATCCATCGATATTATAATGCTGACGTACACTGCTGGCTGGGGTTTTTATTTTTTTTTAGAAAACTTTCCCAATAAAAGCCTACAAATTTAATTATCCATAAAGTAGCCTTCCTTTTCTAGGAATTATCTTCGTTCTAGGAAATACGAATCGGTACGATTCTGAATCGTTGATTACGAATCTAAAAGCAGCACCGCGTGTGTTCAGAATTGTTGGGGCGAATATTTCCTTGATTGTCTTTTATTTCTACAACCGGTGAATGGAGCATTTACCCTGTCATAAGGCATCTATTAATGCTTTCACATCAATCATAAGCATGAAGAATACGTTCGATGATAAATGTAAATTTGTTTAGCTGTATGCTGAAGTATACATTTTGTTCGCTAAGGTGACACGTGTCATAATTAGCAGTATGAAATCGCTATTGATGTATTATAAAAAAAAACTTTATATAATAATGGTTTCCTTTAATCCAGTTTTCATCAATGTTGAAGTAACTGAAAACACAGGCCACATAATTCCGGGAATGAAATCTACGCCATTTAACTTACGCTGCATGATAACTTATTCCTCGAAAATGATTTCTCTAAATTTAGTGCTGCGAAAATTGAGTCGATCAAAAATGTATCATTGTTCACTTCATTAACTCCCTGGGGGCGTTTTGTAAAGTTTTTGGTATGAGGATGCGCTTTCCTGCTCAGTGTTTATTAGCCAATGATCTATTATTCGTTATGAAAAAACAAAGAACTCCTTTATTACCTGTATTATGGAGCTCAGCAATGGTTTCTGACAAATACTCTACACTTAAATGAATAAAAGCTAATTCTAATTTGCTACAAGTGGCAAAACAGAACAGATATTTAAAATCCATCAGACTTTATCATCCCGTGCTATTTATAACTGGTGAAACGCTGTTATAAAGTTCATTCGATATTTACCAGTTTTTTTTTTTTTTGTGTCACACATAAATGCAAACAGTAATGTAATAAGCTTCAATTTGCTGACATTTTCGCCGGTATCAAACGTAACACAATTTGTTGAAAAATTTACGTTCCGCGTCGCGTTTGCGTTTAAGTTTTGGCTCATCTTTATTTTTTCTTTTGATTTAATTTTTGCTTTTCCGTCCATCGTTGTTCATGATAATGGATTCAAAATGGAACTTTTACCCAACGTTTGTTACAGTTGGCAAAATTACTTCTGCTGCTCGCTCGTTGGTATTTGCAGGTACTACCAAACCAGCTGCTAGGAATGAGCTGGTAATGAAGTGAGCATGTAAACAATCATAAAACTTTTCTACAACCGTCGCTAAACGTTCTCAAATGGGAAACTGAGTTTACAGTACATTTTGGTCACAGAAAAGTGTACGAATGACCCGGGACGATGATTTAAGCACACACATTTTATTTACTGCACGAGGAAGGAGAAATGAAGTTTTATGAAAGTCTATCATAGCATTAACCGTGAATGGTGTGTGTCTTTGTGGTAAAGTTTTTGCAGAGGATTGCAGAATAATGTTTGAAATAAAACGGTCCTTTTTTATTTGTGAGTTTTCTGCAAAACTAGAAGCAATCTGTTGCCTCATTAGTTGTATCATGTGCAACGTACAACTCCAGCAACCGCACAATGATGCATTTTCATGCAGGAGCATGGGTCAGTTGAATTGGATAGATTTCTAGAAGAGGCATATTGTTGGATTAGTCATTTTCTGGGTATTCAGAATGGAATAGCAAATTAATCGAATTATTTTAATTTTATCCGATAGTGAGTAGAATATTTAGGAGAAAACAAAAATCGAATACACAATGATTAATCTAAAGTAGAATTGCTTCAGCAACTTTTGGAAACGATTTTTGTGGAAAAGTCGCTTTTAGCCGGCTTCTCTTCAAAAACTCTTTTTGCTATTTGGCGTAGATATCAGCATGCATCTTTTTGTCTAAGGGAAGATGTATTTGGTATTTGCCCATAGGAAACACGGATTCACCTGATCCATTGGCTATAGTTAGGGTCCCACCTGGAATGTTTCGTAATTACAGATAGAGATGACCTGAAACTGTAGTCACTTATTACAACAATTAAATAATTATTTTAAGATATGTCTGGTAGCAATACGGCCAGACTTACGGGCCTACGTTCTACGGGAGCGAAAATGGCGATGTCTGGCCAAACTATGTGTGTACCAATAAACAATAATTTTGACTTCATCTTGAGAAAATAAAGTGCAACAGGATCCAGTTCTGTGTGTATAATTTCAAATTGCTCTTGAAAAGTATCCACAAATAGCATAAACGTAGCAGATCCATCTGGAAAACTCTGAATGTTACACAGAAAATAAACAATGAAAACTAAGAGCAAATATTTAATTTTAAGAAAACTTGACAAACATATGTTGTGGATGAAAGTAGCCAAACAAAAATAAATAATGACGTTTGTATTGCAATAAGTAAGTTTAAAAATAAACTATTGTAAGGTGATTGATAAATGCTTGAGTCGCAGATGTAAATCTTTGATCGAGTATTGAAAGATAGAGTTCTCTATTGAACAAATCGGAATGTCGCTCCAGTGTAGTTCTAGTCACTCCGAGTCAGTCGCTCAGAATATGACGATAACATATTTTATTAAAGCATCAAACAGCACAAAGTGGGCACACACAGTTATAAGCCAAAAAATAATCATTTTCAATTAATTCACTTACCTTTCCAGAGCTGCATTAAAACTGCGTCAAACTCCCTCTCAGGACCGCAGATACCTGCCATTTGTTCTGCTTAACATGTACCCACCGTCCGTGGAAAGTAATTAGTTTATGAAGCATCTGGTTTGCCAGCAACCGTATCGCACATAATCCTCATCGGGGGTTTTCAGGTCCGTTATCGTTTCCAGCTTCATCGAAACCACGCTCGCTTTATAGGAGATAATCGAGTGTTTCCTTTTTTTTATTTGAACGCTGGGAACACTGACTAACGACCGCGAAAATGATGTCACAAATTGTTTGGCTATGCTGGTGGGGGAGGTTTCAGCCACAATCCCGTCAGCGGTCGCATTAACCGGGCTAACAATGTCGTTCATTACATTCGTTCACAGCACCCTTCACGGCTTTCTGATCCTTCCCAGCTTGCTGCATACACACGTTTCCAATACGGCTATGGACGGTCATTAAAACTCATGACCGTTCTCACGTGTGCCGAATAGGAATAGCTTCTTTATTCACAGTGCACAGACACGATCAACTTGGGTTAGTTTTGAACATCTCATCAAACACCACTAAACGTAACCAGAAACACAAAAACTATTACTATTACTCTTACTAAAATTTCCTCGGCTTCTGCACAGCTCTTCACAATGTTCTTTCTCCAACGCTTTTCTCTTAACTCTTGGCTAGTTGATCGCGAATATCCAGACCGGTACCAGTAGGCCGATATGTGTCTCGTCAGTGAGACGACTAACGGTTGCCTAGTGTACCGTTCGGCAGCACGCACACAGTTCGACTGCGAACAGCCGTTGGAAATTTGCCCGCGCGCCAAACAACACAATCGAGCAGCTTGATGAGCGAATTCTTGCTCGAATCGCATCGGTTTCGGTTCCAAAGCGCGACATTCAAAGCTTGCGCAGTTGCGGCAACCCTTACCACATTCAACCGCCTGGCAAGAAGCGTCTGCAGACCGGAATAGCAGCATCCTGCAAGCCCACTACCAGCTCGGGATGTGGGAAAATCATAACAACCGAAGGTTCATTCATTATCACACGCCGCCTGAATGGTTGGAGCGTGTTCTGCCGTACCTGGGTTTTTGAAGGTTGTCGTAGGTATTCTTCGAGTTTCCTATTTTCATTGTCCACCCACTCACGGACACGTACCGGCACGCAGAATGACTTATGAAGACGTTTTGCGTTGGCTTTTTTGTTTGCCTTCGCTAGCCACTTCACATCCTTTATCCTGCCCAAGTGATCTTCCCTCCCGCGGGAGATCGTTGATTGACAAAATATTGATCTGTGGGGCGATAAATAGTCATTAATTAAATTTCAATCAGCTTTCATCCTCACTCGAGCGTATCGTGAAGCAACCAACCCCCATTTTTCGCACCAAGCGATGACGGAAGTTGGTGGAACAGGAATTGGTGAAAAACGTTGGTAAATGTTTAAAAAGTTGCTACAGATTTTCGTACATTTGTCACTGCTTTGAGCTGAGGAGGATGGAGTTCGAGAAAGTTTTTCCCTTCATTTTTACTCAACGAAAGAGGAGGAAATGCTAAACAGCCGGTAGCTTATTAATAATTGATCTTCAAAAATTGAGGCAGCTTCGGAAAACAGCTGAAAGAGTTAAGGCAGAGTAACTGTTCTTTTCCCCAAAGCAGCAATAGCAAAGCGAGCCGGAAGCAAGCGTTCGTTGAAGCTTAGTGTCCTAAAGAAGAAGGACAGTTTATTTTTAGACGCCGTGTGCGTACACGGGGGAATCTGTTTGGTAGCACTTTACAAATTGTTCCCTCACAGTTGTAGGGGGTTTTGTGATGTTTGTGGATTTGCTTGACTTTTGCTGTTTGTATGTGTTCGTCCATAGAATTTTATCGCCTATCCCGCAGTATGCAAATGAAACATCTAACAACCAATTGGATGGTTTATTTGTGAATTAGGATAAGTAAGGGAATTGACAGTTTTCTATGTTGAATATCGTTAATATTAAAAAGAATTCATCCATCCATGCAAACGAGAATTCAATGACACGATTGTCACATTCTCCAACACAACAGGAAGCTTTCCAGCTTTCAACAAACTTTTTGCTCCTCTATCGGCGAAGCCATGGCACAGTGGGAGTAATTGGAACAAGCTATTAAACGTTTTATTCATTTCTGTTTTTTATATCTCTTCAAACTTCTGACGAAATCAACAAAGTTCGATTGAGTGAATATCGATGTGTAGTTGTCTAGTCTAAGAACACTTTTTTCAGAGAGAAGAATGTAGTCTTAAAGACTCAAATCCCCTATAAATGAACGAAACAAAAAATAGTTTTATCAATAATAAGTAAATCATAACTCTCATAATCATCAAAATAGGCGAGAAGCATTCAAGAATTAAGATCAAGAACAAATTTTATGTTACTCGAAGTCAAAATCTAAATAAACAACAACTCTGTCTGTTTCTTCATGCATTTTTACAAGCAGCATTTAAAAGAAATAATGTTAATGTAAGTTTATGACGTTTACAAAACAATTCATGGATTTCATTTTCGATCAATACTGAAACAAGCAGATAAAACGTCGTCCATGGTGTTGGCTTCAACAGTGACATGACGTCATCTCATAAGAGGCTTATTTGTCCTCGTCTTCAAAAACGCCTCATCGACCAAGAGACTTCGAAGTCAAACCCTTTTCTACCAAAACACCAATTCGTTCAGGAGCTCGACACTTAAAATAGCGCCCCATCGAGTCTAAATGTTTCTACTTTAAATTTTATACTCTCTCATGACCAGGTCTCCAATCAGTTTTCAGGAAACTCAATCTAGGGCTTCAGTCCTCCATCCTCGGCTGCATCCGATCTACGGACAGGTTAGACTCCACTTGATCCTCTACGTCTCGTGCCGAACGGGTCGCTGACGAGCACCTTCTTGGTGAGGCATGAGACCGGCATCCTCATCACGAGCCCCAGCAAACGTATCCTTCCGGCTTTGACTACCGTCAGCTCGCACACACCGTCAAAGATAGTCCTTAGCACCCGCCGTTCGGGAATGACGAGTGCATTGGCGTCCTCCGTTAGCATAGTCCAAGACTCGTACCCATAGATGACTACCGGACGTATCAAGGTGCTGTAAATCGTGCATTTCGTGTCTTGTTGGAGTCTTCTGGATGGTAGGAGTTTGTGGGGTCCGTAGTAGGCACGATTCCCCTGAACCCTGTTCAGGGGATTGTCGCCTTCGGATTTCGCTGCTTACGTTGTTGTCCGAAGTTACGATCGTACCAAGGTAGCAAAACTACTCTACCACCTCGAGATCGTCGCCGTCAACTGATACTCTGTTTCCGAGTCGGGCTCTATCACGGTCAGAGCCTCCGGTAAACCATTATTTTGTCTTCGTCGCATTGATCCTCAATCCAATTCTATTGTCATCGCGCTTCAGTCGCCTGTTATTTATATTTTCCTCATGTACATGAATACATTTCCCGATTGATAAGCTTTGATACAAGTTTTTATATTCTTCTAAGCCTATTATTTCACTGTATACATCGATAATTAACTTTGCAATAATAAGTGTAATAGTTTTTTTTCGGAAATGTCCACTCTTTATCCCAGCGTGCGTCGGTATTGAAGCTTTAACACTTTTTTTCGGGATTACTCTCAAAGTCCCGGTTCGCGTCACAGGGACACCGCACCATCAAACACGGACTAGCGCGCGACAAGGTAAGATTAAATTTCAAACACAGCCGTCCGCTTATAATTACGCGCAAATTGAAACTCAGTCTGTTTGTTTGATGAACAAAGCTTAACATTCTTTCACAAAACTTCCGGCGACTGCTTTCCAGGCGCGTGCCATGCCATCTTTCTCGCTCAGGGTTTTTATCCTCCCCCTTCTCCCATGCAACCCCCAGCTCTTTCAACGCTTCCCTCCCTCCAGGACATTCTTAATCAAAACCGCGTACCGATACCTTTTGTACTGACGACCGCATTCAATTATGGACAAACTTTTCCCATTCCCCCTGTGCATCCTCCTGCTCTCGCTCATTTTCATCACCCAGCCGCACAATCGGTACCAAGGTTTTGCGTCATTTCTACCAGCACCACAGCCTGGCAGGCACGTTCCGGCGTCGTCGCCTCTACGGTTGAATTTTGCTTACAAAAACAAAACTAAAAGCATACGGTGAAAATCATTTCCACCGCTGATGTGGCAAGATATTGGTGCGGCATCAACAGTCAATCATCGTCCTACCACATAATGGTTCGAGGGGAAAAAAGTTAGCCCCATTAAACGGTCGGGCGAAAATCTTGCTATCGGTCCGGGCTGCTATCGGAAGATGATGATCCCTGCTTTGATGCCAAACCTCAAAAACGAGCTGGATCATCGTCCGCTTTGCATGCAATCGATAAGTGTGCGTGTGTTCAATATTGTAAGAGGAGAAACACATTACATCACCTCAAGACGCAACGAAACGCTGCGTTATTACGTTTGATGATTAAGTGGAAAGTGATGATTTTTTATACCAACCAACCAAATTTTGCGTGCCTTTTCGAGTAACTCATTTTCTTTCAAGTTGTGTTTGTTAATTTGCTTAGTTTTGTCTGGGAAAAATCAATTCAATCACTGCAGTTGTAGGTGATTTATAATCTACCGCTTTTTTGAAATTTATGTTAAGATTTCATGTTACTCTCAATGGAGAAAATTTCCAAGAAAAGACCATCATTCCACATCCTCTACAGCATAAAGGTGGATAAGGTAATTTCTTACAACAAAACCGTACCTTCAAAAATACGTACACCCAGATGCTGTGTTTGATGTACCGGGATACGGCACACCGTAAAGCCGTAAAGCATAAAGAAACTTCGCACACAATTTGCCTCAGCGCCCGTCAAACGGCTGGCCGCCGATCTTACATATCGCAGCTTTCCTCTAACGTCAGCGTCTAGCTGTGGATAGAATGTGCTATTCAAGAACGCTTCGACACGTGCAAAACGCCGTACCGAATATGCCGAATGTAGCCGTGATAAATGTGCAACCACTCTACGCCATGGTAGCGAATCGGTCTACCTTGGCAGCGATCACTTTTCATGCGTTATTCGAAGCACAGAATTGAACAAAATAAAATAAAGCTAAGGCTACGGCAATACACGGGCGTATCAGTTCGATGAACGTGCAAATGCTCATGTGTTCGTGCCCGGTGCCCGGTTAACTGCTTTCCAGGGAAACGTTAAATAAACGCAGCCAGTAGAACGGGATGTATTGGGGTGGTGTTCTTTGAAATCGATGGGTGGAAAACGTGATGATTTTTTCATTTTCTTTCTTGCTTACATGTAGGTTTTGGTAACATTTGGCTAGCGGTTACGTTTACGAGAAGTGGTTTTCGATTACACGATTTCGGTGGAAGCTGTTTTGAGTCGGACGATCAAACGGTCTCTTAATTGTGCCTACTTCACAGTCTTATGAAGGAATTGGCTAATTCATCAGCAAAGCTTTAACTTTGAATATGAGAAACAAAAAGCACTACCTTTAAGCTTGTGCTGCCTTTTGAAAGGCAAGCATGAGAGGGGAGAACGGAACCTCTACGATTCCGTCAAATAAAACCCAACAATACCCACGAGGGTTGTCAGAAAAGCACACGCCCAAGATCGGCAAGTTTTTATCAAAAAGGTTTTTGATGCTACTAAAGCACCTTCAACTGACCAGCTGTACCCCAGGAATAGGTCGTTGAGAATTCGATATCATCAAGAGATTTGCTGTATGACGTAAAACGCGATTGTGTTGGCCTTCAGGCGTATAACTTCAACCCCTTGACCAGCTCTGTAGAGTCTTTCATTGAGGTATGGCCAGGTCATCAGGAATCTCGTTGCAGAACTGCATGTGATATTCGAGATACATGAGGTTCGGTTCCGCTTTATCCAGCCAATGAGCTCGCCTCAATGAGTATTATGCCTCGTGCTAACCGATTCACTAACGAGCACCATTATCACGTGTTCCGATCATCATCGTATCTTTCAAGATTTAATCACCATCAAACATCAAGCACCAAGCTCAAACAATGTCAAAGTGACAGGTTAACCTATGTCATCTAGATGTCATCTAGACATCGAGGCTTAGTTTGTCGGAAGCTTCGGGATCGGAAGAGAGACTTTTTGTAGGAACCTCATCAAGGAAGGCAAGCTTATCGAATTATTGTAGTTCTTAGAAAATATTTGAAACATTTATTTATTTTATGTGTTTAACTTATTTATTCAATTTCAATGGAGCACAAGGCTCCTTTGAAGCATCTTGAACCTGACGAAAAACTAATAGCTAATAAAGAGTTCGTCCAGGAATAGGAAGCTGACGTTGGAAAGATTGGGACGAAAAGCCACGCGTGTTAAGTATCGTTTTGTCAAATTTGAATATTACCTCCGCTAAACGTGGTTACAACCTCTTTCGCCATATCTGCATCTTCGGTAGCTAACACACTTTGGAATAGAGAACTGATAAAGCTGTTCAAGTTGCACTTATGTGATAAACTGGCGAAGCTGGATTCTTCTCCAAAAACGGTCAATGTTTTGTTTCACAAACGTGTCAATTACCTGCAAGTTTTTATCAATCAGTTCACTAACGTTGTGCAGGACTAATGCTTGTGGAACATTTCCGAAAATTTCAGTGCGACATGAATCGTTCATTTTGTGCGTTACTGGAATCTTCCTGGTCGCAGAGGTTTGTGGAGCTCAAAGTAGACACGACACGATACACGAGCAATGTCGCATTGCTCGAAATTGCTCGTTCAGATTTCATGTCAAGCAAATCTACAATTCTACGAATGTAGCAGAAACTCGTCAACTTCCTCGAGATCTTCGCATTCGACAAATGCTATGCCCAAGGATTTGAGTTTTTAAAACTACATCACCTCTTCAATGTTGCACAGGTAAAATCCTTAGGGCTTCGTTTTCCTTCCCAGTGTACGACTTACGCACCTCTTCAGATTTAGCAACTGAAGCGTGTGGTACGCACGGTTAATAATAAATTTTTTAACTTTAAATTAATAAACCCGCGTCGCCTGCAAAATACTAATAGTGATCCAAGTTTAAAGTCGCTCCATTTAAGATTTCGTTCTAGCCGATCAGGATGCAGCATGGCATGAGGACATCGATCCAAAAAAAATTGATCCGAAAGCCTGTTAAGTATAAGTACAGGGTTTCCACTGGTTTTATTGACACATTCAGCGCGTTACAGGGTTTTCAACGGATTTATTTTTACATTCAGCGCGTTATAGAATTGTTCGAGCATACTATTGACACATTTTTCTCTACTGTCAATGTATGTAATTTTTAACCAGGATGTTTACATACTGCCAAAACAAAAGTGTCCCAAGGGTTGTCAATAGCACTGCCGATCAAATCAATACAATCATCCGAAGACGTCAATAGCGCGCCGAACGAGTCATTAGTATGCTCGAACGAATCTATAACGCGCTAAATGTGTCAATAAAACCAGTGAAAACCCTGTAATATATAACCTGTGAGCGTGAGGAGGACTTTGGCTTTACTCTTAGCTTCTGAGTTACAATCAAGCCTAAAATATATTTCCTATCACTAATACAGAGCCGATGCAGAAGTCCTAGAATCACTATGTTTAAAGAGCGGAATTTAAAGCACGCGGAAGGTGGAAGTATACAACGGGAAGGGTTAAAAAATTGGAAAAGAAGAATGGGATGAATTTGGGATAAGTATCGGGAAACGTATTAAAACAAATGTGTTAAAGCACTCTCACCTTAGTCCCTCAACCGTTCATGGAAACAGTCCTATCCGTACACGATTCCCGAAATGCTCCTCGGCTCGCTTTGAATTTGATAGAGAAATAAAGCATTTTATGACTCAAGGATGGCACCGTTTTCGGATATATGAATCACAAATATGCTACCCAAAATACACACTATTTATTGTTTGTAACCATCATTCCTTTATATGGTTCATTTTTTCCTTTAATATTTTATATTGAATTTTAAAATCTAGACTTGACGTAATCGTAACTCCTGTGTTCGGCTGTGACAATCTGGTTTTCAATTTTTCTTCTTTTTTTTTTGTCGCTCCTTAATAATGGATGATTCATCATGTGCTGCACCAGCTCGGCCTTAAATTCCTTCTCACTCTTTTATCTCATTCACCCACCACTTCCCACTTTCCCTTTCCCCTGCTCCTTCTTATCGTCGTTTAGTTTTGTTTGTATGGTTTGGAGTGCAGTTGGCTGAATGCGATTTTTCGATAATTATCAGTTGTGTTGTGTTGTGAACTGTAGAAGAGCCTGTATTGGTTTATTTTTCCCTGCCTCTCTCTCTACCTCCCTCACCCCCACCTTCCCGTTTCATCCAACCCGGTATGTGGTGGTAATGAATGGTATTGTGTGGTGTTATTGCGCTTTACTTGCTATGTCTGCACGCGGTTGCAAAAAAAGGCAGTGTGAATACTGCTTACGGGTAACTATACGCACGCCCAACAAAACCTCTTCGACGAATTTTCTCGTTCACTCGAGAGCTCTGTAGCCCAGGTCAGGTCAGATTGCGCCCTACGATATACAGCTCGCTGCTACAGCTCCCTGTCGTTTGCGACAAGCCTCTCGCGTCACTGTCACTAATCATTAAGCATCGTAAAGTGAGAGAGAGAGAGAGAGAGAGTATTTGTTGTAATCAATATTATGTTGACCATTATCGTTCGTTTCGTTACATTTGCATAACTTGCATTACACTTTCTTTTAGCACGGAAAATCCATGCCGAGAGATCTATGGAAGCAATGTAAAAATAAAAAAAACAATCCAAACGAAAATGAAAACTAAAAAACGCGCCAATCAGTACTATTTCGTTGCCCTCGCCGAACTTGGCCTCAACGGAATCTTTTTTTTCGCTCAAAAACAACGCTTTCCCAATTTATAAAATTTTCGTATAAATTTCTTACCCCAAATC
Organism: Anopheles maculipalpis; assembly: GCF_943734695.1. NCBI lineage: Eukaryota > Metazoa > Arthropoda > Insecta > Diptera > Culicidae > Anopheles > Anopheles maculipalpis. The sequence goes on from NC_064871.1 coordinate 50,609,998, forward strand.
ACATTCGTTTCCTATCATTTTTTTTTCCCTTTCCTAACGTGTGTTCATTTTCATAGTTGGCGTGTCATTCTGTGTTTAGAGTATGTTTGTCTGTGTCTCTATGTTAAAGTATGTAAATTTTCATATTCCCAGGTTTTTCTCATCATCATCCCTTCATCAACCTTCTTCACCCTATAACGATCGTTTGTATGTGTGTGTATGTGTAGAATAACAAAGCTTTTGCGCAACTTCTAGTACGCTTTAACGCAGACATATTTTTTTTACGCTTACAACAACCATACAAAAGCTCGCGCAACTCAAGTGACGCTAGGTAGGTAAAATGATCTAAACCATGTGTTTGCTTGTGTGTATGAGTAGTAGATTTGATGAGTAGTAGTAGTAGAACCAGGTAACACAAAGTGTAGGCAACATATAGCAACAACAGTGGGATAAATAGAGCTTACAATACATATATAATTATATATATAGCTTTGCGATACATTTCTGTAAGTTGTTTTCGTTTTTCTTGTTTTACTCTCATCTTCTTCGTTTTTGTTTTCTTAATTGTTCAAGTATTATTAATTGCGTTTCATTGTCGGCTAAACCATTCGTTCAATGTTTATGTTTTACTAGTTGATTGCGGGTTTTTATCTCATCCCGATTTCGGTCCGATGTAAAAGTCTGCTTAAGCTCGGCCATGTACCGATGCAAACACTCGCTTCTTCCAAATTTATGTTTTAAATTTCAACATTTTGTTGTCCTATTTGCTTGCTGGTGCTGCTGCTTTCTTCTGTCCTGTCCTGTTCCATTGATTTTCCTTTAAATAATGGGTGAATTGTTTTACTTTTTTCTTCGCTTACATTAAGCGATACGTGTTTCGGTATGAAATTGAACTAGTCTGAAAGATGTTATGCAAACGGTGTTTTTCTTTTTTTTTCTTCTTCATGGAGCTGCAAAAATAGTGTAATCCATCCTGTACCGTTAAATGTTCCGCTAGATGCTTCTATCGTTCGCTTAATCGTACTATCATGTTGCTAAGAGAGGTTTTATTTTTTTTTTTTATTTGTGTTAACCGGACGTGAAATTTTCCATGTTTTATCATCTTCTCTTAATGCCTCGTTTCGTTTGCTATGCTTGTTGTCCTATGAATGACGCATTGTACCTATTGCCTGTTTTGTCAAAATAATGCTACAAAGAGAATCATCTCGTACGTACGTTTCAGTGTGTGCATATGGTTGCAAAAGCGTTTGCTCGACTTTAATTAATCAAACCAAACTCCATATAGATGGCGCGGCATTGTGTTTTCTCTAGTACGTTGCATTACAACGATTCTGGTGCGGATGGTTCCAGGTGAGCAGATCATGGCTCTAGATCATCCAAAAAATGTGTCCTCCAAAAGTTTGGTATGCATTTTCTATCTCCTACCTAGATCTGGTTTGATGCTGTGATTTGTATCGATATGCAAAACAATCCAAAAGGCCAAAAAAAAAACATAAACTATGGACGGGCCATCCCGACGGGAACGTACGCCATTTTCTACGCGTTGCGGCTCGTTATGTTGTGGTTGAATATTTGTAGTTTGTACGCCTGAAGCGTTTACTGCTTTACGATTTTGGAACCAGTGCCAAAGTGGTTTTGATGCCAAGCGGCCTGCAAAGATATTTACTGCCCAGCAGTCGGGCGCGACAAAGCATGGCCAACATTATAACCAAAGAACTACGAATGATTCTCTTTGCTCTTTGCCTTCGTAAACTGCAGACGGATGATGATTTGTTTCGATCGGACTCGGACTGTCACTCTGAGGTGCAACGGCTCAGCTTCTAGCTAGCTAATGGTGTTTTGCTATGTTGGTGTGGTGTGTTATTCGGTTCGGCTAGATTTTATTTTGTACCTTCCCGTCTGTCCTGTATATATCATTTATGCGGAACGTGTGTGTGTGTGTGTATGTGTCAGTGAATGTGGACAAAAGTAGCGCAGCAGCTTAGATTCGAGGCGGATTACTGCATTCTGTTTGTTTTATCGAACCCGTTACACCGACCCGTTGTAAACACGCGTTCGGAATGTTTACATTTCAGGTTTGCAATTAAATTGCCCCTGTTTGAAGAGGCATATTTCGCTACTATTATTGTTGCTGTGCGGCTCAAGTAGATGTTGACTCACGTTACCTTCCCAACCCGGTATGCAACGTATTTTGCGAGTATTTGATATAAATCAATTCGTTTGAATGAGATCCGGCACCGAGTACGATTTATTTTCCTTCTCGTGCGGACCAGTCTTACTTTCGCCCGTCGATATTCGCGTAACGTGTATGTGGCTGAAGCTGTCCATTTCGTTCGAACGAGAAACCTCTTGAACACGCTGCTTAAACGTACTCTTACGGCTTCCCTGAGAGAGATAGAGGAGTGAGTCTGACTTGCTGCATGTTTGTTGGTTATAAGATTCAAAAGCTAGCCTATGTAAATGTGCGAAATGGAGGATGAAATTCCAAGCCAAGTGTGATGTTTTGCAGGTATTAAACCAAGGGACTTGATGAAGCGAAAAACCAAGCATTTCTTACTGTGGTAAACTGAGAAATGAACTCTTCCGTTTAAATCGGACATCTGTCATGGATCGTTCCACCGTTCGCTATACCCTAAACATTAAATAACAATACTACTATGCTGCCCTTCCTGTACGCGCGTACTAATACTAAACACCAGCCCCGGATGACTTACTTCCCTCACGGGACACTGGTTCGAAAAAGCACATAAACACACAGAGACAGTCCACCGGGCTGCGCGTGAGAACGCTGAGAGTTTTGATAAGTAATTTGTTGGTTTTTATTTACTGTTTTTTTTTTTCACTAGTGTACCTGACTACCCTGTCACTGTTTGTATCCTAAGCAACACACCAGGCTGCTGCTGCTGCCGCCAGTATATGTGTTGCCACGCTAACAAACGGGTTGGTTTTTTATCTTGAGTGGTTTTCGATGCTCGATTGCTTCGATTGGTTTAACATTCGTATCGTATCGATTTCCTTTTCCCAGCTGTTCGGTACACCGATACATCCAGCTACAATACGGCAGCAGCGAAAACAATATCAGCCTTGCTGCCGGAAGCTATGCAAACGCAAAGCTAGCAGAAGGACAAAAACTAACACCCCCCCAGTCCCAGGCGCCTTAAGATTCTTCCGGCTTTTCGTTGGGGTTGCCCCAGAAACGATCGAAACGATCGCGTGCCTTATCGAGCACTTCCGCAGCAACGTTTCGATTGGCTAGCGGCGAATTGATGTCCGACTCGAACGTTGGATCATCCAAACATCGTAGGGTTGAGCCGGCTACGGGTTTGTCATAGCGAACCGGTTCCGGTGCTGGAACTGATGGTGCATTGGTTGAAACGGCTGCTTCGTCTTTTGGATCCCCTGATACGGACGATGCGACAGTTGGTGCGGCAGATGGTTGTGGTGGATGCGAAACGGTCATCGGTTCCGAAATCGCTATCGAAGTGGGGTTAACCGATGAAGCGACGGAAGATTTTGAGCGCGGCAAATCATCGTCTTCATCTTCCGATTCCTTGATCGAGCTCGGTTCTAGTTTAGTATCTGCGAGAATGAAGAGTATTTCATTGAGAAGCAATAATTTTGGAACAGAATGCATAATCCAATGGGTCTTTAAGTCTTTACCCTGACACAAATGTAACTTGCAGATTCAACATTCAATACATACGAATACAAATTTTACGACTCTACAACCAGTTTTCTACTTCTTTTGAGGCAATGCAACCTTGAGATATGTTGGACTTTTCTTTGTGGTGTTTTTGATTAGATTTAAATGGATCTTCTTCTTGGCTTAACGACTTCTAAGGTCATGCTGGCCATCGATATGGTTTACTAGACTACCGATACCACGAAGTTGGATAGTCAGTCCTCGCTACGGGGGGACGATCCGGATGGGATTTGAACCCCGGTCCTGCCGTTTGAAGCCAGTCCGACCCAGCCGCCCCATCCCCATCTCTCTGGTCAGTATCCATTTAAATGGATAATGATTAGATTAAATGGAAACTTAGTTATAAAAGCTAGTAATAGCAAGCCATAACCTCTTCGGGTTCCTTTTGGGGGCAAAGACGAAGAAGAGAGCAGAAGAAGGGAACAGAAGAAACTATCTGATCAGCACTTATGGTGGAGATGGTGTAGCTTTCTTTAGTCACATAATAATTATGAACCACCGCTAAGCGAAGTTAAGCGCAAGGCAAGGCCCTATGCCCTGTGGAAAATAAAAATTGATCCCAAGCGACCATTTTTGGTTCTGAAATTTGAAGTTAATGGAACACTGGAAAGTAATTTCGCCCTAACCAGGCAATAATCGCCAAAAGAAAGGGCTATTTTGGGGCAGTCATACTAAAGGACAATCACTACTGGAATCACGGGAATTAAGCGTTGGAAGATCACTGTAATTGCTGTAGCACCCTCAAAGGGGAGCACCCTCAAACTTTTAATAACTACGTTGAATGCTAAGCCAGGATAAAGACTTATCTGCCCAACGGTCAATGGCTATGTTCTAAATTCTATATTTACTAGGCATTTTCGATTGTTCAGAAAGCTCTGGTGGTGCCGACTGCGGTGGTGGCGGCGGTTGTTCTACTGGAGTTGATGCCTTAATTTCGCTGTGCGGACGAATCATTGGATCACCTGCAAATGAGCAATGAACTTGATGAATGGGACCAAACACAGCCATCAGTGGCAACGGGTGCCAACTTACCCTCTCGCACATTCTGCGTTACAGTGAACGTTTTGCCCGTGTCCAACGGCACAGTCCAGTTCACCGGATCGGGCGAACGCATAATAATTTGCTCCGGCGACTTGACGCGTGTCGGTTCCGGTGGTGACTTGATTATCTGCTCGAGTATTTCCGGCGGCGGAGCCACGGTTGGTCCCACAGACGGAGTACTCTCCTTGTCCGCATCTTCAACGCCTATACAAGATAATGCAACAGGGTGTGCGCACGGTGCAACAGTATGCAACAGGTGGATACGGAAGAAGAAAACACGGAAGTGACAAAGTAGTCCGGAGGACATTAGTAACGCTTCGCCACGCACACAGTACGTACTACATCTACACGCACAATCACAATCTCCAACTTCGAAAACAATAGTAAAACTAAAATGAAAATCATTGTGATTACCAAACGCAAGACGGCACATAACCGAACGTTACAAACAAAGGAAAATCAACAAACGAAGCACTTCTCACAATCACACACAGAAAGAACAATGACGCTAAGGGAAAGTACGAAAAGAGTAACACAAAAGTGAAAAGTCTAGTTTTTCAATTTCTCTAAGCAAATTGTATACAACTTAGGAAAAGTAAGTGTAACGGTGAGCTGATTACTAAGCAAACTGATTCTACACAGAATGAAAGATAAAGTACACACATATAATCACATCTAGGGAGGATCAGAAGAGAGAAAGAAAGAGCATTAGATAAGAAAGTAGAGAAACATCTTCCAGAAGTAGCGACTACAGTTAGCTACAAATCAGTAGAGACAAAGGTGTACAAATAATACGATCTAGTTCGATCTAGTGGCATTCTGAAGAAGATATTTACAACAACGATAGATAATACACACACACGCACACTCTAATACGATAATGGCACATAAACACACACACGAACACCAGTACGCATTCACACACACACGTGAGTACGTGATGTGGAGGGAGATAGAGAGAGAGAGAGAGATCAAGGAGTTCGCTGTATTTCTTGAAAACGCACACACATAAGGCATAGAGAAATGACTCGATCGAGAGCTATTTGACGTTTGTGTGTGTGTGTGAGTACGTGAGATGAAGAATTAAATAGTTTCTGAGGGCAAAGCGGTCGTCAGGCGCTCGATTTGTAATATTTTTTTTTTCGTAATGGGACTTTCAATTACAGAACCAAAGTAATGCAAGTGAGATAGAGAGAAATAGAGGGAGAAAGATCTTTAACTTTGATCTGGATTAGACAATTCATAAACGGAAGGCAGAGGGAGAGCGAGAGAGCAAGAGAAAGAGAGAGAGCACGTGGATAGAGGGTCGTGAGAAAAAATGGCAAAATAATGGTTGAATGGCACGACCTCCTTTCCCCGAGGGCTACTTACTTCCGATGGGTAATTTTTTGTCCGAATCAACCGATCTGGCGCTGGAGCTGCCCCGACCACCGCCGCCGGCACTACCGACACCGCCCTCGGGGACCATCCTCTGCTTCTTCCTCAGCGTGCTGGACGCGGACGAAGGGGCAGAGGAGTCGCTTGCCAGACTGGTGGGCGGTTTGACCGACCGGGCCGACTGCGGCTGCCTCTTGGTGCCGCCGGTCGCAAGCGTAAGCTTTGCGCGGGCGGCGGCGGTACTAGCGACGGCGGGGGTGCTGGTGTTTGTGGACGCGATCATGGACGCGGCCATGGTGGCGGCGGATGATGATGGTGATGCATTGGGAAGATGATTGTTGTTGGTGAGGTTCGTGAGATTACTGGTATGCGGAGGATGGAGGCGGCTCGCGGGCAGGGTGCTGCTCTTCGAGCGGGAGTGATTGGTGGTGGTGGAAAGGGATGCTGGCGGTTATTAAAGAAAGAAAAACAGAGAGATAGTTTGATAGAAAGAGAGAGAGAGAGAGAAAGAGAGATAGAAACAGAGTGAGTGACAAAGTGACCGTCAGTGAAGCCGAAGGTGACAAAACCGAACACACGACACGCACGGGAGGGCGGATAGGATCCGCCGACGTAGAACGAAAGTAAAGTAAAGATTCATTTATGGTTGTGCGATTGAGTATGTTTATGTGTGTGCGTGTGTTTGGGGGTGGAGGGTAGAAGAAGCGCACACACAATGCGCAGAATACGGTGTGGAAGAGAAAGAAAAGAACGAATATCAAAAGATTAATGAGTATGGCTGTCGTACCGAACCGGTCCACATTTTGCATCATCAATAAATTGTGTTTGGTGGCTTGTGGGAGTCCTTTTGTGTTGTGTGCGTATTTGTTGGGAATGTCGAAGGTAATCATCCGGACCATATTGTGTGTATGTGTGCGTTGGTGCTTACACCAGTTAACAAAAGATCATACAACGTGTGGAAAGAACAGTAAGGAAGACGAGCTATTAAGGAGAAATTGATGATTGAGGAACTGAATGACCAGAGAGAATGATTGGCAAACGAAGACCGACCTGTCTATGCAGAGCGAAAGTTAATATGGTACATCGCACCAGGAATCCCTAATAAAGGCGGAAAGGAAATTTATACACATAACATCCCTCTCGCAATGACGATGGAGGCGCCTGGTAGCTTGTAAGAATTAATAGCTAGAGATCACATATCACATGTTTCTTTGCAACACACTGTTACAAAAATATACATCACTCATTTATCTGTTTCATTTTCGCTATTCTAAGTTCATCTATTGTCGATTGTTTCACTACTTAACACACCGAATAACACCAAAACCACAGAGAAAGGAAACGAGTATTTAGCATTATCTAAACTGTTAGTGTTCTGTTCTAGTACTATTCTAGTACTAAGTAAAGCTCTAACCCATATCCTTTCTAATACGAATTATAAGAACGTTAAATGCATAGGCATTGAACTATTAACATCCGCAAAGAATTCAGTTCTTTGTCGATTTTTTTTTTTAGCTTGCAACTATCCAATTCTCGCTATAAGCGTTAGAAAAAGTGTAGAAAGAAAATCCGCTTCTTAAGAGTCAAATCCGATACAAAATTTCATAAGCATTTAAAATGGGTATACTTCAGCCTGCAATTTCTGGTAAGCGGGTTTTCCTTACATGCTTCACACTTTAAGCGATTTATTCGCCGATTCTCGAATTTTACTCAATTTTTGTATCTATTCTAGAAGACACTGCTAATCATTCTGGGTTCATAGATACTGCAGGGGTTTAAATATGTTAAAATAATAGTTGATAAATTTGTATAAAGATTTTTCAATGTCACAATTTGCATTAAATCAAAATACTGTACACAAATGAATGTTTTTTTTTAACTATCAATTTCAGTACACCAATCACCTTCACATTTACCCGACGACTAGTGATTATTGAATGTAGTTTCTAGCTTGAAACAATACGTATAGAAAGTATAGCGCACAGAAAGGATAGGTCAAACAGGTACAAGAAATCCAACGGAGAACACAGCAAAAAGGGCGGGAGATTAAAAACGGGTTTACAACCTAAATCGGAAGGGCTTCTAGTATCAAAATCTGACTGAACGATATAGCAAACGGAAGGAACGTAGCTAGCAGAAGTAAACGTAACTGAAGAACAAACGTAAACCTTGTACAAATTCGGTCGTCCGTATGTAACGAACTTCCGCTACACGGTACTCACTCGGCCGTGGTCTTCGTTCCGGTTGGTGCGGTTGCTGGGTTTGCGCGATGGTCGGCGCCGTGGCCGAGGTCGGCGTTTTCTTGTGCGTTTTTGCTGCCGATGATGCGGTCGAGGCAGCTACCGTGCTGCCCGACCGGATCTGACGTTTGGGTGATCCACCGGTAACCACTGTCACGGTACTATCGGGTGCTACCGTCGGTCCAACCGATTGCGAGCGACCTACAAATGAATTTTTATTATTCGAATTAGCTGTTATTTATTTTCGATTCAATTCAATTTTCGATTCTGTGGTTTGTATCGTTTGTGTCATTTGTATGATTTATTTCAAATTCAACCGGATGTGAGTGGCGCTATTGAAGCGTGTTGCACTATTGAAGCAATCAATAAGTTGAACCTTAGTTTTTAAATTAGTGTGTGATACGATGCATGGACCATATACAATTTATAAAGGCGATCCGCGAAATATTACATGCAAAACAATTTCTCATCATCATCATCATGTTGGCCTGCTCTTTTAAAGAGCACTTCGTCGTGACATGGTCCGGTCAACAATAAATCTCCAGAAAACGCGGTCCTTGGTTGCAGTTTCCCATCCATGTTGGCACCCGATCTCCTACAGGTTTCCCTTCACCTGATCCAGCCAACGAACTCGCTGTGCTCCCCAACGCCTCGTGCCGAACTGGGGGTCGCTGAAAAATACCTTCTTGGCGGGGCGTGAGTCCGGCATCCTCTTAACAAGTCCCAGCCATCGTATCCTGGCGGTCTTTGCTACCGTCAGGATGTCCGATTCTCCGTATAGCACAGCAAGCTCGTTGTTCGTTCTACTCCTCCACACTCCATGCTCGAACACACCGTCAAAGATGGTCCGAAGAATGCAACACTCAAACACGCCAAGAGCGTTTGCATCCTCGAGCTGGTAGAGGAGTTCTGCTACCTTGGTACGATCGTAACTTCGGACAACAACGTAAGCAGCGAAATCCAAAGACACATTGTTCAGGGGAATCGTGCCTACTACGGACTCCACATACTCCTGAGAGCCAAAAGACTAAAAAGCAAAACACGAAATGCACGATTTACCGCACCATGTTACGTCCAGTAGTCCTCTACGGGTACGAGTCTTTTACTATGCTGACGGAGGACGCCAATGCACTCGCCATTTTCGAACGGCGGGTGCTGAGGGCTATCTTTGGCAGTGCTGATATCCTGACGGTAGTCAAAGTCGGAAGGATACGTTGGCTGGGGCATGTAATGAGGATGCCGGACTCATGACCCACCGTGAAATTGCTCATTAGCGACCCGTTGCTCGGCACGAGGTATAGAGGAGCACAGTGAGCTCGTTGGCTGGATTAAGTGGAGTCTAACCTGTCGGAGATCGGATGCAGCCGTGGATGGAGAACTGCAGCCTAAGACCGAGTTTCGTGGAAACAGATCGGAGACCTGGCCATGTCTACGTGACGTGCTGAATCCTGAGCAGGCCAAGAAGAAGAAAAAGAATTCTGACATTTGTCACAGAATTCAAAAAAACACAGGGCGTGTAATGCACAGTGGACTCCTAACTAAATGTAAGATTTCATTATGATTGCAAAATTCCACAAGAGGCCTGCATGCTGTTAGAACTCTACAAGTGACGCTATTAAAACGACATTCACCAGCTTTGACGAGAATATTGGAGCAATAGTTGATTATTTTTACGAAAGATTTTATAAATTGATCTCCTTCTGTCTTCTGCCAAACTGCCCAAAAAATTGACCACCTGTCCACCAAACCGGTCCGCCAGTCTTCATGAACGGCGTATGTGAAAGCAATCTTCTTAATTTGATAGTGAAAGGTGCGACAACTGAGGTGCCGATGAGGTAATCTTCGCCATCATCAGAAAACAGACTCATCAGACTTCTTTGGAGCAACCGAGCACAAAACATAACAATCACCCAATCACAATCATCATCGTTAGTTGTGTTAAACAAGAAACGACTTAAACTGCGTGTAATGTTGTAATGTAACGTAATGCGTGTATGTAGTTGTAATACAGAATCAGCATACTATCGATAGCGGTCGTCGCCAAAAATCAATCGATACGCCACCACCAGGAATAGCAACCAATACTCTATTTGTTATCATTTGCCAATAATCCTCAACGTAAGTACAGCCAAAGCCTGTCGAAAATTACTTACCCTTACCGGACATTTTCTTCGGGCTTATCTTCTGTGGGCTTCCCTTTTGTGGACTGCCGTGACGTGATAGGGCCGTCTTCTGTGGACTGCCCCGCTGCGGACTGTCGGCCTTCGAACGTGGAATAGCCGGCATCAGCTTTTCGCGTGTCGGTGAAGGCAACAGGGCACCCTCCTCAACGTCCGGACCAGTCGTGCGCTCCAAATGATGGCGAATAGCATCCTTACGGCTGCGGGCTACAGCAGAGAAGTTGAGCCCATCTGGCAGCGCTGCCTTGTTAAGTTCTACCGGTCGTGCACCACCCGGACCCCGTGCACCACGGGCAAACGGTTTGGTTGGAGAGCTCTTCTTGTTGTTTTCCTTCTCTTTTTCCTCTTTTGTAATTGGCCTGCGAGTAGGATGGAAAGAAGCAATAAGTTTGCATTGCCGCATAACCGAGTGACAAGGCAAATGACGCGTGACGTACCGTACGCTTGATGCCAACGAAAGCGCACTCAGCGAACTACGACGGGACACTTGGTCCCATAGCTCAACCTGCTTGTTAAAGAGATCAGGATTCATTTCCACTCCCCAGCCTCGATTCTGAAAAGCAATCAACACGATACCGATGAGAACAGGTTGTAAGGATAAGTTGTAACTTGCTGTCAGCACCTACCCGGTATTCGCCAGCTTTCTTCCGCAGCTCCAGCACCTCCTTGTACCAGGCATTATCGATGCCAGAGCTTGCTTGTGCCCGCGACGCATCACTTACCTCCGGTTCGAAACCAAACTTTTCCTTCTCCACGCGCAGTGCCTTTATCTTCTGCTCCACAACACGAGCCATCTCTCCTCGTCTGATGGTGGTGAAAAAATGGAAACAATCTTCCGATTAGCCTCAACCAATCCTTTTGCTAATGTTTGCACTTAGGGTGCAAAAGTGAGAAAAATCCCCCGATAAATGTTTTTGACCTTTCCCACACATATTACTTTTCATTCGTTTGCTGCGACTTTTCCATCGACGGCTCGCAATCGTTGACCAGTGGTTCAAGCTCCGTGGCCGTGGCTGCAGTTATTGCCCACGTGGCATGAAATGGAAATTCATTCAGATGCATATGGTAAGAGACAAGGAAACGGTAATGGGAAATGTTAAATCGGGGAAAAAGTACACACCAAAAAAAAAGAAAGAGAGAAAAAGAGAACAAATAACAGAACATCATTACTCGGCGGGAACGTGTTTCCGTAGTTGTTGCTAGAGTACATATCGGTTTCGTGAACGTTCTGCCACCTGTGCCGGTGGAATGAACGTACTTCGTACTTTGGAACATCATCTCGGGGAGCTTAGCGAAAGGGATCAGTTGGAAACGACCATGTTGGAATGATGTGCTAATAATGAGGTTGTAGTTTCGTAAGAGTATCACGAGTACAAGGATAAGAGTTAGGTATTGTACAAGGATTTATGCGAGAAAGGACAGAGATACATATCTTTTAGTTTCAATGTTTTACGAAAGCTGTATCAAATACTTCACAAATAAACAACATGGCCTAGGTCACAGTGTTATTGGATATAAAGACAAGTATCAGTATTAATTTCGTTTCTCATCTGATAAACGCAAGTAGAGAGTCATCATCATCTCTTAGTAAACTTAGTAAATAGATCGTCTCTTAGTAAATTGATCAGAAATTGTTTTTGTTTTTCAGAGTCCATTCCTGGGTTAATTCCTGCGTTGGTAGCCGCAAAATGTAAGTTTGACACTTCTTTTTGGCTTAACGACCTTCTAAGGTCACGCCGGCCATCGAATGGCTTACTAGACGACTGCCGACTGACGGACCCGATGGTGTTTGAGCCCCCGGTCCAGTCATTTAAAGACCAGATACCCAGATTTGATTCCACCTTTCTTTAAAGATGTCAAGGCTCAATGAAAGCATAGACAAAACATTGAACAAGTTGAAGAAGATAATGCTAAATACTTAGTTCAACGATAGTGTAATGTAGACATTTAATTTTTTAAATGATTTAATTGTTCATTTACTACTTTGACATGTCAAAAATGAACAAATAAAAATTGAGAGCAGAGGACCAATCGTAAAACGTTTCTTCTCAAAATATTTCACGAAACGTCTGGGCAGATCTTGTGTGTTACTTGTGATGCATTAGGAAAACATTTGAATCTCGTGAAGAAGTATTGAGTTGGAATCATTTAATCATTAGTCTTTAAAATATTCCTTTCATTTTCACACTGTTTCAAAGTGTATTAAAATTTTATAAATATCTTGTAGAAGAGTTAAATTAATGAACAAAGAATTGGCTTGCGTTTCTACCCAAGCTATGTATTGACAGTCTATTATCTGTCAGAAAATCTTATTTTAATTATTCCAGTAGAACGGCCTGATGAGAAAATACTTCAACAAGGAAGAATTTAATGCTTTCTCCTGTTGTTGAAAAGACAGTGATCCACCAATATATAGAATTCAATATTTTTACATCAAAAACAAGGATAGGAAAGGTACAAAACAAATCAGGAACTACATGTTGTGTGCGAGTACACTATTGCATAAAGATATGTACCACCATGAAGGATAATGCTGCAGAAGGAATACAGGATAAAGGGAGGTTTTTTCCGATAATGTTTGAAATATATTTTTTAGATTTTCTTTTTTCAAAATAAACAAACGATTGAGAAGATACGAGCGGCCAACGGGGTTCGTTACGAATGGATTTGAGGTAAAACAAAACGTCACTAATAATGCTACAAATCAACAAAAGATACCTTTTTTTCATTTTGATTCGCGAAATTTTGACTGTTAGATGTTTTTCACACACTATAAGCGTATTTTACAATGCTATAAATAAATACAACGTAAACTTATGTACTGAAAGTTTTAAAATTGGTTCTATCCACCGCTTAGGATAATTTATCAATCGTCAACAAATTTGTAAGAGGATGAATTATAAGCTCAGTTGCCAATGCTGTTCAAATAAGAAAATGTCATACGACCACTAAAGTTAAATTTCAATATATTAAGATTTTTAGAAGAGTTAGAGAAGCGTAGTTTCTAGTGAAACAACACCAAAATAATTGAAATGAGCAAAGACAGGGAAAAAAACTGACATGAAAGCTTTACAAAACTAGACTTTACAAGAAAGACGTCTGGGGCGTAATACCATTGAAAAAGAACACAGTATTACGACACACAAAATATACACGCCAGAACGGCAAATGGTAGCGCATAAGGGAGACAGCAGAAACCGACCATGCTCGAAATTGTTCATGAAGAAAGATCATACGTTTGAAGAACCACTAAAGAAGCTACGGAAAGGAGCCGAATGAAGTGGATCTACGCTCAAGGATGCATAACGCGCGAGTTGGCAGGGAAGTCGTCAGTGAGCGTAAATAAGATGGTATTAATAACAAGAACAGAAACAGAGATAAAGAGCGTCCTTAGAGAGAGAGAGAGAGAGAGGAGGTTTTGAGGGCATACAGGGATACAGGGAAAGCAAAGAGCGTTCTAGCGAGCTAGTGAGTGAGCCAAAACGATTGTGTCTAAAGCACCAAAGAAAACAGAGAGAAAGATAAAGAGAGCGAAACGGAAGAACAACGGTTTTGGTAAAGAGGATCGGAATGGTTAAAAAGCGCGCGCCCACGCGATCGCACCTTCTCGCTCGTTAGTCGTTCGTTTTTTGTGTACGGAAGCGATGGTACCGGCGGCTCCGATCTGGGCCGCCTTCAGTGCGCCCATGGAGAGGGACTTGCGCGGGGGTGCATCGATAGTGTCCGCACCGTCACCGTCCCCGCCACCAGCGCCGTGCGCACCAGCCCCGGGGCCGCCCCTGATCGCGCGCCGCACGTGTGGCCACACGAACTGGAGCCGATACTCCGTGCTCAGTTTGGTAATGGTTTTTTTGAATAGTCCACTAGTAGAAGACTCACCCGCCTGAAACGAGAATGAAGGAAGGCAACACAGCCGCAGGGATGGGAGGACGGAAATACGGGCGATAGGGGAAAATGGAAAGAAAACAGGGTAGAGGAAAAAAAACGTTACGTTAGCAACAGTGATTACGTAATTGGTCCGATCCGGGGTACACACCGGTCGGTTGGAGAGTAGTAAATAAATACACGCCTCGTTTAAGAATCACGGTTTTTAAAACTTGAAACAAAAAATCAATGCTTGAAACAAACAAAAAACAGAAACTAAAGAAAAGAAACCACATTTCAAGGACAGAGACACAGTACGGAAAGAAAACAGAATCGAAAAGTAAAGAAATCAACGATGACGAATATGTTTGTTGCTTGTGTTGTTGTGAGACAGGCAGCTCTAAGTGCGCTACAAAATGCATAAGTGACGAAATGTCCTTATGTCTTAGGCATCCTAAGATGATGATGTATGGTGTTTCTTGATGTTTTGTTGGGATTTGCGTATGGAACATATTGTACAATGTTACATGCATCTTCTGAAGAGACTCTCCAACACATTTAAAACGGCATAGAAAACAAGCTGATTAAAAATGATGAAAGAATGACGTTTGTTCTCATACAAAATGCTCACTAATGAGTGGTGGTCCTAGCGCAATGAACGGTGATGACGATAACTGGGAACTTATCTTATCTACACATCGTATCATCAGGAACGGTATGATAGTGAAATGGAACATAAATGCAAGCGCACACACGCACACACGCCCAAGCACACTCTCGCAATGACACAAACATCAGAAGTACAAACACACGCACGCATAGTTTTTTTTTAAATAAACGGACAGAAAAAAACGGGCAGCAAAAACTGAACTGAAAAACTGCAAAACCAGGAAATATGAATACCGTCAAACAAAGCACACTCACACACGCACACGCACCCACGTACGAAAAAAAAGCGGCCAACGTTACCTGTTCCAGTGCCCTGCCCGCGTTCGAAACCGGCTCGATGGTTCCGTTCGCATATCCGGTCCCGGTCGGAAGCCTTCCGTTAGCGACGCCAGCCGGCGGTCCTTCCGATTTACTGCGGCGCGACGGTGTTCCACGCTCTTCAGACTGTAATTAAAATGAATACATTTGTTTCTCGCTTGGGCGCATTTGTTACAGAAACACAGTTACAGAGAGAAAGAGAGATAGTGACACAGTAACTGGGGGAGGGGGGTGGGAGGTATGTCTTCAAGAAAATGGTCGCTCGTCAATTAAAAGAACCGTTCGCTTCTTTCGCTTCTCTTTGCCTTTCTGGGTGGAGGATTTTATGGGAGGGCACAATGCAATTGGCAAGGGTGAAACAACGTTTTAAAGATGCTACGATCGTTCCCAATGGTAGTTGCAAAAGCAAATCTAAATGTACGGCATTTTAAGCTAAGAAAAGAGATAGTTGCTTTGTGACCATATTGGTTTGGTCGCCCTTTTTGCTTGAAATGACAAAACTGGATAGTTTTGTTGCATTTGGAAGCGGTTTTACCTTTAGCAGTAAGCTTTTCAATTCAGTCTCGTAATAGAAAGACGATGCGGGTACAGGGAAACGGTTTTTTATCATACTGCAGTAAGCTGAACTTAAACTGTTCTGTTGGAAAAAGCAACAACTCTAGCAACAAATCAGGATCAAAAGGACGAACGGTTTTCTAGTTTCGAGACGAGCACGGATTGGGAGCTAAGCTAAAGTATGCACGTTAAGGACAGAAAGTTATACCAATGATTCACAATACATGCAGTTATTGGAAAAGAAGATTCAAATTGTTTACTTTAAACTGGGTGAATTGTTATTATTTTGTTCATGAAAGATGAACACAACACGGTAATAAGAATTCTTTTCCTCTTGAGCTAGTCAGTCACGTGCAAGTTCATGTGGAGCGATGATTGTAATCGTTCTACAAGAATCAAGATGTCATTTGTGTTCTAGTGCTTACAGCTTCCAAGCACTCAAATCCAATTTGCAATCAATTAACGTAACGTATTCATTTTAATTAAAATCTTTAAAACAGATCGACTATGCATTCTACTGCTCTATGTAAACACACTCGCGTCTATTCGATCGATGATCCTATGTAGCACGGCTGCGCTGGCAAACGCTAGAAAGCACTAATCCACTATGATGCGCCACTGCTGCAGCTTTCAACTAATACTAATTCAAAGGCACACGTTAACTAGATACTTCAGTCACACACACAAAAAAAAACCCATACGCGATAAAAATAACACATTTTTTCTAAATAATCGATAGCAAAGCCATACCGCGGTACGGAGGGGGGGAAATGATAAACAATCGATACTAACGCTACTTGGCATTTGTAACATGTTGCTCTTGGTTTTGTTTTTTTTAAGATTAAAGCAGGAAGTAGCAGATAGATAAATACAAATGCCAGTGCTCGCCGTGTGCATTCTTCACCAATGTGAGGTCAATGTGCTATGTAAGCAAATGTGCTAGCAGCATACATATAGCGTACGATTTGCAGTACCAATCAAGTTGTGATGTTTTTGTGTTGTAAAGTGGTTGAAGAGTGAGTAGTTTTCTTTCGATTTTGCACGATTTCAAGTCACAATTGCAGCATATTCCAATAAGGAATCGCAAATAAAATACTACATGGAGACGCATGGTCGCTTGTAGACGCCATGGAGACGCCTGGTCGTTAACTGTGTTATGCTTGCAATTTCTCGTTCAAAGTTCACTACACTCTTTTCGTTGAAGAAGCCAGTTTTTTTTTTAATGTATTTAGTTGTGAAATAATTAAAATCTAATCATGCTAGAAAAAACGTTACCGAAGGTATTTTTTACAGTTCAAGCTGACCTAAAAAACCAGAATATTTATCTACACGTTTTGGAAACATTCAACCAAACTGAGAGCTTTTGTCACCTTTCTTGTTCAGAGTAGTTTCGCTTTGGCACTGTCTCTATGTATTTAAATGGACAGGGCAGCTGGCCAATTGACAACTTCACGAATATCTTTAGAGCATAGAACCTTGTTTTAAACCTTACAATGTGTATCAGTACGTTCAATAGGAAACACCGAAAAAAAGCAACATCGATTTTGGTTTTATGGTTGCATGTAAACGAAACACAAAAAAGAAACACCAACATAACATTCTCTTTTCTATTTGGAACAGTCTGGTGCATCGTCGTTGCATCGTTTTCGTAAAGAATAGAACGAAACACAATGAATCGAAAGCCAAAAATGAAACGAAACAAGAGAAAGGAAAGAAAGCGAATGCTCGATAAAACAAAAATATTTTCCGTTGCCTAACAATTCACTCCCGGTTCTATGACAACTTCGGACCACTTGCATCCAGTGGCAACTTGGTGCGTACTTACCCTTGCTCTAGTGTGAGTCGTTGCTCCAGCATCGGTACGATCATGCCCGACGGTTTCATTTTTACCCCGTGCGGCCAAGAACTCGTTCGTCCGGTACGCTAGCTCGGGGCACTTTTTCCTTCTCGGCAAGGGCGGCTCGTTGATCGAGGCTAAGAGGAGGTTCGGGTTTGGTATTTGTTTTAAAAAGGATACAGAAAGAGTACAAGAAAAGATAGTCCGGTTAAGACAAAAGGTATAAAGGTTGTGTAAAAATTAAAAATTTTGCAATCGTAACAACATAACGATGCAGTTCGATCAAACTTTTTGCTTGTCGTACACAAGTCTTAAACTCAGGATTGCCATTTTTTTGTCATCCTTTTGCCCATCTGAAGTAAGAATTAACACGTGTATTAATGCTTATTTCATGTAGGTTCAAGATTTTTCAAACTTATTATAATTACTTCGAATTCCAACCATATTCAAAAGTTTAACAAGGGATTCAGTTTTAAGTAGTTGGATTGATTTTACATTGTTTCTTTCCTTTGCTTTATATTATATAAATCTAAGAATGCGCCAATTCATCAGAAATAAATTATGTTTTTTAATTTACACAAGCCAAATAAAGTGGAAAACTATTGTGGCAAATCAATTGAATAAATTATCCTTCTTCATAAAAGATAATTTCAAAATAGGTCAGGAAATTTATATTTTGACAGGAATGTTTTCTAAAATTTGCTTCAAGATAAGATCATTTTTAATGATTGGAAATTTATTGAATATTTGAACCTGAGCTCTAAGGAATTTAAGGCACCGGTAATTTTAAGTAAAACTTGTTTTTAGATCGGGTTTGCCTGCTTCTTAGAACTTAGACTAAAAATTCTTATCACATCAGAGAAAACCACAATACACCAATTTTGTACAGATATGTGCTATATGGCAACCCTGGTTTTATTCATAACTAATCTGCTATATAAACTACAGGAACAAGCCATGTACTATCACGACATCAATTGAACATGCAACTAAAAACAAAACGAATGTATATGTACAGATTTATTGCTAGCAGTAGGAAGAATAAATCCAACAAGATCTAGAAAATGAACTTTCTCAACCCATATCCATCGGCTCAATGAAGCCTTACTTATCAACTTCTGCTCCAATAACAGTCAAACTTGTTCACTCTTTCCTCATCCTCAATTTTCAGTCGAGTAGGAGCTGTAAAGCTCTCCCCCTGTTCCAAATGGCGTCTTCTCGTTTATAGCACAAATGTCTTCTACTAAGTGCGGTACTTCTTCCAGTAGTCTAATTCAATTTTAATCCATCACCAACTAGTCAACCGGAACAATGCAAACACGAGCATACAAGGGTACGACCACCCATCCCGTGCAGTCAATGTCAAATATGAAATAATTTATGATGACACTAACATCGCACAACTTGGCAACGGCGTACAAGGACAGAAGATGCGTAGTGTGAGTGACCGAGTGAGACAAGTTTGACTTTTTCGTACTCTACCCAACACTACGAGAATGTGTTTTTGATGGGACACTTTTGCAAAGGCCTAGTCAGCTGTGATGATCAGGCTCTGTCAGAGGATGGCTCTCTGATCACAACCGGCCCAAGCATTTTACAAAGCAAGCCAACAAAATATGTTCAGCCAACAAAAGCATTACGAAGCGAGCTGTTCGCGATCCAATCTCGTGCTCCGTGCGCTAAATCGAACAAATTTCGTGAAATTTCGAACTTATCTTTCCACATCAGATGGCATAAATTTTCCCTTTTCCGAGTGGAAAACTCGCGGCTTTCGTAATGCTCTCGGCGACCGCCTGTTCTCAGTTCCACCATCATTGTGCTGAATTATGATTTATGTGCGTGTGTTTGTATGTGTGTCTATGTACGTGTGGGCATGATGAAACAATGAGGATACGAGGTTGAAGGCTAACGATTGTTATGCACTGTTTGCCATGCATTAAAGGATGCTTTTATCCGAATGTAGTATTATGTACAATACCGTCGCCTTACGCTTTCGATCAATGTTTGTACAATCCACCAGACCAAGCACACAATACGCTGTCCAAATTTTGCGAAACACGCTACATCATCCCACCAGCCGCTTCACATGTGCTTCTACACTTCGAAGAAGAAGGTTCACGTTTCATCAGACCTCTTACTTTAGCAAAATTGCAAAGGCCTAAAGGGCAAATATCGTCTTTCGTTTGTTCGTTCGTTTGTTGTTTTGGCATTCCAAAAATACTACCACCGTCCATCGATTCTCGATACTGACGCAAGAGTTGCTTGGGCAAGCATCAAGCAATGATAATAAGTTTATCATCACTCTCGGTGGAAAAATAAATTTTATTGCCCACAAGAAAGAGAAAAGCCGCAGAGACGAATATTAAACACTCAACAAATATAGTCTTATAACCATTATTGTATAGGTTTCGTTAATACCATAAATGGTTACCATATAAACCCCTTCCTATGGAAATAACGTCTCCACGATCGATTGATTCGATCAATCACTTTCGGTCTGGCTGCTGGCTCATCTTCCGTAACGGGGTACAGGTAAATTGCCGGTTCGTCTTTCAGGTTCAGGCATCAATCTGTGCTGACTCAAAAGGACCTTTGAAACGAACTGAAGGTCACATGCCTTTCCGTATCAGTCAGAGCGAAACTCAAAAGGCTGTAAGCACCGTACCGTTAAACCTGTAACTGCACCGAATCAAATAGTTCACTGAAGTGGCGGAAAAAATTGCTTTTCCCGTACGTAAGGATATTGGTACGATGGTCCAATATGGCACAGTCGAATGTATTCCTTTCAGAGAATCCGATGGCTGTTCGGAAACGATGGAAATGAAAAATAAAATGAGCAAAGCGTAGCACAGGTTAACGTTCAATTATCTCACTACCTGAGTGTCGTTATTTTTGATATTGCAAATCTTTTTCTACCTTATTTTTATTATTCTTTGCTTTATCCTATTGGTAGATGTTACGTCAGAATTTCCGTATACGTTGCCAAAAAATTGATGCCCAATATCCGAGCTTATAATTTGAACGCAACCAGAAACGAATGCTACACGCTACTAACGGCCCTTTGCCAACGGGCCTAACCCAGAACACAAAAAAGGCTGGAAAAATCGAAACAATTACGCATGCATGTTTTATGATCAATTGACGGGGCATTTGTTCACCCAGCTTTGCCTTCACGGAACTGCATAGCTAAACCGGCTGGCCCGGATTGGCTTCCGTGTGTGCCTTGTAGGCACGAAAGTGCTGGAAAAATACACATACATACATACGAAAGCGAAAGTATTGAAGCATGGCTACAAACACGAGCATCCAGAGAGTCAGGATTTTCATCGATCGGGCCATTAATTTTAATCGCAAACAACCACCGCATAATTGATGAAACTCCACCAACAGTGATAAAACACTGTTTTGCAAGCTGACGGGGTTTTGTTTTATGGCAAAGGAACAAACGAAAACTGGTAACCATTTGCTTCGAATCGAGGTCAGTGAACAGCCCCTCCAAAAAAAAAAAAGGAAACTCCAAATCACATCCCGATCGAAATGCTCGGGAAGCATTTTTATTGTGCCACCGTGTACTTAGGTGCTTCAAACCTTTTTTCTCCCTTGATCCCGTTGATCCGGTTATATTTCTTCGCTCGTTGCTGCTGTGGCGCGTTTTGTTGGTGCAGCTGAAGATAATTATAAAAGGCCGGCATTTGCACCTCGTTGGAAAGCGTTGCTACTGGCCAGTGGCCAATTAAACCAACGTGTAGAATTATACACTCTAATGTCATCTGACTTGGCTAGTTTGCAGCAAAACCATTCATTTTCGGTCAAATCTTTCCAAGAAAGCACATGTGAAGCGGATTTGAAGATGAGCGTAGCTTGTGTTTTTTTTTGTATGATCTGTCAGCGTGAGATAATTTAGTGGGCCAGATTTTTAGTACAAAACAGCACAAACTACATTGGATAAGCTACGCTAGACGATATGCAAAAAGAAACAAAGATAACGAGCAATTTCATCAGCAGCAGCTTTGGCACGCAGCGTACGCAGCATTGGGCAGCATCGCGCCACCAGCAGAACTGTTTGGCCAGTATTTGTGTCAACAGTGATGAACATAACTATAAGACCAACCTGATATCCGTTTATGAAAATATTGCTGTGCTAGGTACAGTCAGTTTCCTGTTTATGCAGATAATGCAGATCTGAGAACGCAGATGCATCTTGAGTAAGAAATAGAATTCTTATTTCCGGTTGAAGATACAATCAACAACATCCATTAGTGAACATTAAAAATAAATCTTATTGGTCCAAACAAAAAAATCGTAGGATGAATATACAATTCAAATACATTCTTAAGCCGTTCTGATATATTATTCACTATTATTACAAACAGCTGAAATTTAGACAAAAACCAGCCATGCCGTTCTGCTGATAAAAAACAAACAACTGAGTTTGAAACAAGATTGAAACAAAGCAAAAAGCAAAAATTATTTGCAATTTTCTGCTTAACACAAATATAGAAAAAATGTTATATTTCACAACACAAAAATGTTTGAATTTTCAACCTAACATTTGACTGTTTTCAATCTTTGTCTTTATAGTTTAAAATTTAAAGGCTCGGTTAAAGGCTCCGAAAAGATTCTAAACTCTTCCAATGTCCTCATAATAAAAATAATATCTTGGCTCTTCCAATTTTCTTATTTTCCGGAGATAGTTGAAGTGAAGTGAATCTCCAACACAACCTGTCTTTTACGTTATTGCAGACTAAGGTTTAAAAATCAGGTAATTCAAAATTGGTCTTATTGTTTTGCGCATCACTGTATGTGTTTGTGATGATCTGTGTCTCTATGTGTAGCCATGATTACGAGCGATACCGATCCACAAGTAAACCATGGCCGACACGGAAGCGGAATCACCTTCGATAAACTTTTCATCCTCCGTTGATTTCGAGAAAAAGTGATCCGCCTTCGAGCTGGCTGCTTGAAAGAAAGGATACACAGGTGTAAGAGAGATAAGCGCTGCAGGGTAGAACTGTTTGGTTGCTTCGGCTTTGCTTTTTGGATGTAGAAAAATATAGCTCAATTTAACTGCGTACACTGGGATGAACTAAGCAACAGGCATAAATCGCACCAATCTACCCGTGGGACGTTTCGCAACAGCGCGGCCCAGGATTATGGCACCTAATCAGGATAATGAGCCGTGCGCTACCCGTAAACCTCGGCCAGTTTCGTTGAGACGTTCCATTTCAAAGGCGTTTGGGACTCAGTTTTAATTAATCGTTCGCGCTTGGCCCTCTACTTTTAGACTGGTGAACAATTTTATGGCAAGTTTCGATTTTGAGGTTCTGTCAACAATTTGTTATGACTCAATTGCTTAAACCACGTCCACTAGCAGACCAACACATTATCGCTTTGATTCACAAGGAGAAAACACACAAATACACACACAAAAAAGATTACAAAACGCCATAAAAGCTCCGAAAAATGCGCTGTGGTTTCTTGAAGTACAGTCGTGGAATTGTGAAGGTGACCTTGTGCCGGGTTATTATCCTTCAAACAAATTGAAAAGTGTCGTGTTTTTTATCATTTTTTTAAGCTTCAAAAGTGTGTTTTTTTTTTGCTGTGCTGTGGGTTTTTTTTCTATTGATGAAGATCGTAGGTAATTAACCTGGTTTATTCTTGTGCCGTTCAACCATAAAACATTGCGTCATGCTTTCATTCCTTGGCAGTGGTTGACAAGCATTTGTGTTGAATAAATCAACAAACTGCTGCTACACACAAAAACTTCATCAACCACCAACTAGCATGTGTTGTAATAGGAAAACAATTTTAATTGTTTTTTTTTTCACACACATTCCCGTGAGTCAGTTGCAGACGTTTTGTGCTTCATGGCGAAATATGCCGTCCAAGGACACATGTAAACCAGGAAAACAATCAGTGAGAAGCATTCGAAATTTGAATCACAACAAACACACATCACTACCAGTTCTTCTGCTCGCAAACCCACCAGGGTGTGTAAAACAATCCGGATAGAAACATGCAAACGTGCATGTGGAAATGACCGCTTCCGGGTAGTCCATCCAAAACCCAAAACAAAAACCACCGATACACGACAATTCACACGGTTAGGCATGGCGTTGGAAATGTCAACCCTCGAGCTCGGATCGATTTTGTCCGACTACGCAACGGAAAAAAAACAACAGCAAAAAGTAAAATCTATGATGGAAGGCTTCGGACTGATTTACTTGTTCAAATCCAAAGACAAAGGCTACTTTCCCCCACAGTTGGGAACGTAAAAAGCTGTGAATTTGGTTCAAATCGAATGATTAAAATATTGCATGCTTATCAATATGACAAGTCGACCTGTTTTTTGCAGCCACTTTTCACAAATCAGTCCCAAACAACATTTTGCTGTATATTTTGCTAACCACTCAAGCGATACGAATTTTGGTCTATTCGCTGTTTCGCAAAAAAAAGGAAGCATTGCTGACGACGAAAATCCTCCGGAGAATCCATTATCAAACAACGATGACGAACCGGCGCTTTGCGGTTACGCATAAAATTATCTTTGGCTGAAACTTTCCCATTAAACTTTTCCCAAAAACCCGGTCTACCCGTTGTGCTTGTACGTGCGCAACCGACATTAGAGACGCGTATGTATGTGTGTGTGTGTGTGTCTGCTCGTGAGTCAGTAGACCCGTGTGTTGGCTTTTGATACACGTTTCAATAGTGTCTTGTTTCTTCCTTTTTTATTCTAGTTTTCTTTGTGTGTGTCTGTGTTTGTTAAAGAAAACAAAACGAACTAGGCAAAGGATCGTTAGATAGAGTTTTAGAGATAAAGAGAAAAGTTTGTTCAAAAATTGTTTAATACGCTCTTTCTTCATGTTGTACTTTTGTGTATGTGTGTGTTCCGTATGAAACGAAAGCGTGGTGGCTATGTCCGTTCGGGTCTATTATGCCTTCTAATCAGCTACTTCAATTGTTGTTCAAATGAAAAGCTGCAAGAAAATGAAATCATCTATGTTCGTGATCGGATTTTTGTTTGTTTTCGGAAAAGGTAGTTAAAAATTGAGACAAAACATCAACGAAGAAAAGTGAAGAAACATGTGTGTTTGTATCGATGTGTACGCTAATGATGGCATGTGATGGGTGGGTGCTAATAAATGTAGTTGCGAGTCATATAGTTACCGAATTGATTTGGCACAGGTGGTTTTCTTACGACATCAGGACCTCCGGTGTATTCGTGCCATCGATACGTACTTCTATATTCCGAATGGAGCTGTGGCGAAGAATAGAAAAGAAGGCAGATTTTGCAAAATTATTGTTAAGCTAGGTTACCAACAAACAGCTTATGAATAAAATAAAGAATTATACAAAGTTACTCCTGAAGAAAATCATATTACAAACGCTTTCCGCTAATTGGACTATAACGATCAACATAAATTAAGATTTCCGACACAATCGTCTTCTGGGTTTACGTTTACTATCGTTTGAAACGAGCAAATCAAATGGAAAAGTTTTTTTCTTGTTGGATATCTCTTCAATCATGGGATTTGCTGAAGTTGCAAAGGCGCTTTAAAAAAGGCTCAACGTAATAATAGTTTTGCAAATGCTTACAGCAACGTAAGCTCAGCCCAAATGATGGTACTCAGGTTAGAAACTGAGTTTGATTAAAGCTATCACTCTATTCACGAGAAATATAATAATACTCTTTTTACTCTAGCATCTGTATACGAGTCAGCTTAAATAGCATCGTTTGCTTTTTGGAGTTAGACGAGAACATGTCGTCGTCGTTTTCGCGAAAGTGTTGTGCCATGAAACTTGATTGGAAACCGCACTTTGAGCTCAATTCTTCCATATGAGGGATATGATGTTGGACAAAAGAAGCCTTGGTGTACAATATCATCAGGCGAAGTCGTGCATAACTGAGCAGTAGCCTATTCTCTAGTGAGAATAACGTTGATGAAGCCAAACGACTCTCCTAATCAATGATCATTGGAATATTAGATGAAACACTCAACAGTCATAGGAAGTATTCCAAATATTCTGTGGCTCAGACTAACGATCAGCTGCCTAAACTCACTCCTGTGAAATCATCCGGACAAGAGAGACAATATTTTCATAGTATGGTTCTTGCGGGTAGTATCGGTTGAGAGTTAGTTTTAGCACAGTAGGGCAGGATATCCAATAAATTCCGAATCGTCCTCACATACTTTGCATCTAGGTAATATACAAATATAAATATAGCATGCAAAAGAAGTCGTAAAGCCAAGAAGGTGATTAATAGAAAACTATTTAGAAGGATTCATGGCTTCAGATGAGATTTTTATCAAGCAAACTTAACAGACACTTTGGTCCCGCCTGGTGTTGATTGCCTAGAGAATTGAGGGGAAGGGAATCATGTCTTCACACAGCAGGTTCAGGTTTTATATCCCATGAGGACCGGTTTCCCAAAGTAAGGACTAACAATCCAAGTAAGTGTTACCAGCAAGTTAAATAAGCCATTCAATGCATGACGTAGTAGGTCGGATTTAAGGTTCCAGGGATGTCTATAACTTCCATTCTTCACAGGGAAGAAACTCCTTAGAAACTCATTATCCCATCGCTCCGATCTTTCAAAATGTAAGAATTTCGAGTTCGTTGCTAATGCATTATTGCTCTTGTTCCACCCCTCTAACCCACACGAACTCTCTAGGATATCGAAAAAGTCGTATCAGCCGTGAGACGGTGGTTTTCGTTCATAAATCTTTCCAGCTTTATCAACGATCAACTTTTGGGCACACTTGTCAGCTGTTTTGCGTAACTGCAATTGAAGTTCGAATGCTCAATCGCTGTGGATATGTTTTCTTTTTATTTTGGCATTTGTGTATAATTAATTTCTAAAAGACTTTTAATGATAGCTTATTCTTAAAATAGCAATAATTATCTGGATTCATTCCAGTAGAACGGTCTGGCGATGACAATCTGGCGGAGAGCCATCATTCTCAAATAATAATAAGATCGCACTGACGAACTGATTAAGTTCGCCAAATCTTAACTGATTAAGATTTGGGATCAGGAAGAACTACAGGTCGAGTGGAAACTGGGTGTCATACATTCGGTGTACCAAAAGGACGACAGTATGGATTGCGCTAAATTTCGGGCCATCACAGTCCTGAATGCTGCCTATAAGATCCTGTCCCGAATAATGTTCTGTAGACTGGAGCCCCTTGCTACAGATTTCGTCGGAAGCTACCAAGCTGGATTTATTGGAGCAAATCGCAAATCGACAATCGACCAAATCTTCACTCTGCGGCAGATCCTCCAAAAATGTCGGGAGCACCAGATCCCTACGCACTTCTTCATTGATTTCAAGGCGGCCTGCGATACTATAGATCGAACCGAACTATGGAACACCATGTAGCAGTACGGATTCCCTGGGAAGATAGAACGGCTGCAAAAGGCCACTACGGACGGGGTGCAGTGCAAGTTCGAATCTCTCGACTCTCCTGTTTGTTGTTCAACATTGCTCTGGAGGGTGTCATGCAAAGCGCGGGCTTCGACATCCGGGGCACGATTTTCACCCGATCTCTCCAATTCCTTGGCTTCGCGGATGACATCGATATCATCGGACGGACAACTACGGCGGTGTGCGAGGCGTACACCCGACTGAAACGCGAGGCCAAAAGAATTGGATTGAGCATCAATGCGACGAAGACGAAATACCTGCTTGCCCCTCCGGCTCTCTGACCGTGATAGAGCCCGACTCGAAAGCAGAGTATCAGTTGACGGCGACGATCTCGAGGTGGTAGAGGAGTTCTGCTACCTTGGTACGATCGTAACTTCGGACAACAACGTAACTAGCGAAATTCGAAGACGCCAGCGATCTAGAAGACTCCAACAACGCACGAAATGCACGATTTACCGCACCATGATACATCCGGTAGTCCTCTACGGGTACGAGTCTTGGACTATGCTGACGGAGGACGCCAATGTCAATGGCGGGTGCTAAGGACTATCTTTGGCGGTGTGTGCGAGCAGGGCGTGAGGCGAAGAAGTATGAACCACGAGCTAGCTGAGCTGTTTGGCGGTGCTGATATCCTGACGGTAGTCAAAGCCGAAAGGATACGTTGGCTGGGGCACGTGATGAGGATGCCGGACTCATGTCCCACCGTTAAATTGCGTTGCTCGGCACGAGGCATAGAGGATCAAGTGGAGTCTAACCTGTCCATAGATCGGATGCAGCCGTGGATGAAGGACTGCAGCCCTAGACAGAGTTTCTTGGAAAACGATTGGAGACCTGGCTATGTCGACGTGACGTGCTCAATCCAGAGCAGGCCAAGAAGAACAAAAAGAAGAAGAATTAATTTCAATTGGTGCAAAACAGTCCGGCAAAAATGTTTGAAAAAGGTAAAGGCAAATATTTCTTTTTTACTACAAAAAAAATCCACCAAGCTTCTATTACAATGTCCGCTTATCAGCGAAAGGACACCCAATTTATGTGTAACGACAGCTATAAATACAATTGAAATTACAAACATAATTAACCCAACACATAATACAGTGCCTATCATTCCACTTCAACTTCTATCCTTTTACACTCAAAATTGACTCCCGCAAGAGCCCTTGTTCACACACAGACACAGAAAAAGCACGGGACTGGCGTCAGCAGAAGAATGTGCCGAACGCGTTTCGTAACCCAATATTTTCCACGCTAACATACCATCATGCTAACAGACCGTTAGCCTCATTTCTGTGTTCGCCTTGCGTATGCACCTGTAAGAAAGCCGGCGACCGTACCATATGAGCCTTCGTGACACACCCTTCCGAAGCCCACCACCCGCCAGCCAACGTTACCCTTGCTTCCCGTTTGCAAACATCATCGTCATAAAACACCGGGCACGGCACGATAGTCGGCATGCATTTTCCGTGCTCAATGCGGATATTTTCTTCGGCAAACGAACGCCACCCGCTTTCAGCGCAAAAAGCCGCGTTTATGCCGCTCAATGCCGATAGGAACGAGCGAACACTGCTGCAGCCTAAACCCTCCGGGTGGTTGGATGACTTTTGAAAGCATGCAACTATTTCATGACCCATGTGTTGGTAGAAGTGTGTGGTTCTTCCGTCGATTCTTTTTCACTTTTAGTGGTAGAATGATCCTGCTTTCACCGACAATTGAGGCGGTCTATTGGTGAGCTCCATTCACTTTCCACACTCGCCGCCTTCAACCGTATGGCGATGAATCTGGTCGTCGTTTACCATCACCCTTTTGCACACTACCATCAGGAAGGATATCGTTGGAATTTATGTTTCCTCCTTAAGAGATGTTTGTGTGAGCGTAATTGCTTTATTGAGCGGTCGGGTGAAACAGAAACCGGGTCCTACCAGTGCCCGTTGTAACAGACACACAACGATCGATCGAAAAGCACGAAAAAGGATACCATCGAATCGAAAGCATTAAGGCACTCTTCCGCGACAAGTTTTACGCCCACAGTCCCCGTCTAGGGCTTACGTCATCGGGGAATTGGAGAAGGAAGAAAAACCACACAAACACATCCGAAGGTTCGTTTTTTTTTTTCGGTGAAGCAGACGAAATTCAACATGTGTCGAGGAGAATGTGTTCAGAAAACGGTCCCTTTGAAGCACCATTTGCCCACACCTTTCTGGATGTCCAATTCGCACAATCTCCTTGCCATGTAAAAGATACGAAAATATGTTCGTAAATGTCACGGCAAGGACACGCCCGGACTAACGAACGGTACCATACTTGTTTAGTTGTGCAGGAATCCACCGTATGCATGAATAATCATCGTTTCTATCATCTTCAATCAACATCATATCGCTACCAATATTCTTGGTGCCTTTTTGCTTGTAAGCGGCTACGTACAGCGATTTATTTCCAGTTTACTTTATTCCAGAAATCTCCAGCTCCATCAAACCATCCTGTTCTCCAAATAATAAGTGTGAGTGCAGCAGTATGTACAATCAATATTTGTGTGTAAAACAACAGTCCGGGATAGGAAACCGCCGGAAAACTTTCTAGACCGACCGACCGAGCCTAGACTGCCGAGACAAACAACCGTTGGCGTTGGGAAGATCCCTCGCACCGACAGACTCAGGGATGACTCAGGACCCTAAAAACACAACTCGGAGGAAGAGACGGCAGACTTTTCTACCATCGCACGGGAAACGGGAAACGGAGAAACTGATCGATGACATAAGGAAACCATCCTAGACATTGATTGATAGTTGCTTCACCGGGTCTATCCGGTAATGGATAGCTACTGGATAGCTTATAGTTATTTATAGTCTCTACAGCTTATAGCTTTATAGAAAAACTTGAAAGTTTCCGCCATGGGTGGGAGTAATGAAGTCTGGGAAATCAGATGGAATTTCCGAAATGGGGAAACTTATCGCAAGTGCAAAAGTTTAAACTTTAGAATCGTCTCTCTTTTCAAAGTGTGGTTCGAAGGTGGGAAAAGTTTTTACAATTAGTTCAATCTGTTTTACAGTCAGTAAACATAGAAAATGAATATTGTTTGTAAGAGAAATATTTCAGCTAAGTTGGTCTGTTATCACTTCTTATTTGTACACAAACTTGTGAGGTGAATTTTGCAACTGCTCGACATTCAAGAAAGTTTGTGGGATAACGGTTTAGTACCGATCTAGAAGCGATCTGGGGAGCCCAAGTAATAATGGCTCCGATCTTTCATACGGTAGAACGAGATATCAAATCCTATCTGGACCATCTTTCCGTCCTAAGGACAAACTATACAGCTACGGGTAAAAACAAGTCAAGGTTTTTCCTGAAAATATCATTTTGTGTTTGCACATATGCCAGAAATGGCTGGTCAGGATCTCTCAAGATTGAAGCACCAAAAAGAAAGGACAAGAAAAATAATTTAGAACTTCGTGTAAGGTTTGCAAAATATATCAACTAATATTGCACATCGGATAATTCGTTTTCCCCAAATGCTGGTATGCCGTGTTTCTTTAATTCAGTGCCTACAGTTAAGGCTAGGAAATATACTTCAATATTTCCTACCTTGTCTATAAATCAACTGAATAACCCACCAAAAAAGGCCTACGACAAATATTAAACTCACGGAACCGTATACCCT
Source organism: Anopheles maculipalpis (assembly GCF_943734695.1). NCBI lineage: Eukaryota > Metazoa > Arthropoda > Insecta > Diptera > Culicidae > Anopheles > Anopheles maculipalpis. The sequence continues at coordinate 50,640,840 of NC_064871.1, forward strand.
TCTAATCTTGAACAGTATAAAGTGTATTCAAACGACACCATTCCTGCTTCGCTCCCCACGTAGATAACACTTAATACCCTCATTCAGCTCCAGCATAAATAAGAACCTGCACCTACCTTATCTACAGGCATTGATGGGCACGCTCTACAAAGGTTCCAAAATGAGCCGATCATGAAGCCGGGTGTTTGCTGGATGACCGTAGACACACTGAAGGAGTATTAAAACTGGAAAAAGAAAAGGGAAAGAAAATGTCAAGACTAGCGATAGCTTCATCCGCTCCGCACGGTTAGTATGGTTCGCCAATGCCATACTTACTGTACGTTGGACCCTGCCGGGTGACCCAACGGGGCTAACACGTAGCGGTAAACAAACGGAACGTGGAAAAGCCGGAAAATGAGAATCTCCTTTGCACCGGGCACAGAACGTTGGTGAAAGGAAGAAGGAGAAAAGAGAGAGAGAGAGCACAGACACACACGCGCGACAGTACCCTTCACTTCCGTTTCACCTCACTCTAGTCGCCTGTCGACCGTTTCACCGTCGTTGTCGTCTAATTTACTTTGCTCGCATGTACTTCCCAATACGGCTAATCGGGTTCTGTGCTTCTTGTACTGCTTTTACTGCCGGACGTTCGATTCACCTTTGTACTGGACCGCGTTTCCTGGCTGGTCGACGATTGGACACGGTTCACACTTCGGATCCGTATCGATTTTTCTGCGGCACTCGGGTGTTTCTCGGTTCGGTCGATTGGTCGGTCGGTCGGTCGGTCGGTCGGCCGGTCGTCGATGTATGGGCCGCTTATTCCAAACTTCTCAATCAGACACCGAAATAGGTGTACACCGGGGTATGATTCAGTGGGCCACACATTTTCCCTTTACACTCAACGACTGCCTTGAGAACAATAGCCGTTTTGAGAACAGCTGGCCTAAGGATAGCCGAGTGTGGAGCTTATTGAGAGAGGCTTGACGAAAACTGACGGGTAAGCCCGCAACACACCAAAACACAGACCAATATGCTTACGCCTACACGCAACCACCCATACACACACGCACACACACACACTGGAACACTGGAGGTACACGGTACACCACACTCTGGGGGGGGGGCCAGATTACAACAACATCAACAAAAAAATAGCCCGACAGGTATCACGCACTCACGCAAAGGTGCAGAAACTGTGGAAAGTAAAGCAAACGGTACATTAAATTAATTACACCAACCGCTCGGCGAACCCCTCGGGGCCATTTGGGACGTGCCGGCTCTATGTATGCGTGTGTACGTGTTGTACATGTGTTGCAGTTACGCCAAAGGCCACAAATCAGCGCTCAGTCACCAGTTCGCTGTCCAGTGCTGGAAAAGTCATCCAAATCAGGGAAAAAAAGGATCTCTGTCGCTGTACGAAAGTGAAATCTTGCCAACAGATGATGACCAGCAGATGAGCCGTGCGAGAGCATTAAACGGATAGAGAGAGAGAGAGAGTGAGAGAGCGAGTACGTAGGCTGTCTGCAATTTTTCTTTTTCAACATCAATCTCTCTCACGCTCTCCCGCTTTTCCTGCTCTCATTTTTTTCCCCGGAAGAAGACAGAATGACGCGAAAAGGAGTGGGAGGGGGGGGGGGGGGTAGAGAGAGAGAAGGGGGAGGCAGTATTGCGAAGCAGTATAAAAAAGAAGACATCGTCCAGAAAGTGTGAAAAATCATGAAAATCAGTCCAGAGGACCTGTGAACTGGGAAATGGAACATTAGGCGGTGGCCAACAAGAGAGACGGTGGGCTGAATTTAGGCTGCCTTTCAAAGGGTTCACACTTCGAAATCGATAATCTTCAGTCTGATTGATTTTTTCACCATTTTTTTTTTTCTCACATCACACAAATTACGATTTTCACTTCATTTCACTACTAACGAACGCACTCATACATATTCGTACATATGCATTTTTTCTTTCTGCAGACTGCAGATATTGAAGTTCAAGCAAGCAAGCAGGCAAAAAAAACAACAATTAGGTAAGAGATTTTCTTCTTCCAACTCACGCTACAAAACCAACTCTATCTGCACTGGATAGGTTGTATGAACTGTTCGAGTTGCACTACATCACTGTTAGTAGAAGATGTTGTAATAACGCAACGAATTAAGCAAGAAGGGATTTTCTTCCAGCCGTCCAGTGCTGTAAGCTGAAACTCACTTTTTCCAGCGTTCGGAAACACCTTCTTTTTTCCTGAACCTGTTACAAGGAGGGGAGAACCTAAACTGTACGGACCAACGCTCGACTGCGCTGCGGACTGTAGCTGCACACCGAGAGTAATGACGGTGGAGAATTTTCCCAAACGATCGTCCTGTCCGCGGTGTATCCTCGGCAAAATGACGTTTCATTATCCCGAAGGCGCGCTCTCATTCGTTCTCGCCAGCTCTCACGCTTTCTCCTCACGTTTACTCTTACACCGGGCGCAATTGTATTGCGCAAACATGAAGACGCTATGAATGTGTGCGAGAGCAGTAAAGAGAACGAGTATCACGAGAGAGTCCTTCTCAATATTGATACGCATTTAACGTTCTGTGGTGTTGGTGTTGTGGTACGTTGACGAGGATATGGGTGTGCTAACTGTCACATTGGATGGTACCGGCTGACAACTACGCTGCGGGTTTTACTCGACATACGGAAAAGGACTTTTCCACGATGGAAGCGAAATGCCAAAAGAGACCACCCTCGCGAAACGGAACGGAGATTAATATTTTTCAAAATGAGGGTTGATGCACCAGTATGAGGGTCGTTTTGTTTCAATTACACAGTGTTCGTGCCATTTGAAGAGAGGCGTAGACGGGGGGAGTGATTTGAATGCTTGCACCAATGTTGAACCACCTGCAGCGCTGCTGGGGGAGTTTATTTTTATGTTTCGGCGGTTGTAGTGATGGTGTTTTTACCACAAAATGCATGATAATGGCATAATGTAAAATATTGTACGGATCGGTTTCTAGCTTGCGCAATTTCTAGCCAACTCAGTCGCAGAAACAAGTGGAAAAGGTTATTATCGTTTCAATAAAGTTTGAAAGCAGGCGCATCTATTATGATGGTTTGGGTTAGAAGGGCTAACGCTATAAGCTAGATAGAGCTAGAGGAGATTATAGGCTAAAATACATTGTCTATATAATCCGAGAATCATTTATGATGTGAGTTTACACTTTTCTTGCATATTATTTACACCCACGAACTATATCAACATGATAACATTTATATCCTACACTTTAACTGTTTCATTCGATACATCGAAAAGGTACAAATCCTACCATATCATTAAAATTTTAACGATCTAAAAAGTAGTTCTTACTGCTAAAAATGCAATATCATTTCGTTGGAATCGAGAACATGAAGGTAAAAAATATATTCCGATATGAATGCGACACGAGTATACAGCTATCAGGGGCCACACCATTGTGAAAATGGAGGCCGGCGAATTCCAGACTGAATAGAAGAGCACTATTACAGTGGATTTATCAGTCCACCTTAACTGATCAGAAGCCTTAACAGAGCGAGTTTGGCTGCGTTGGCGTTAATTTCAGGAGTGTTTGGTGTGTTCAGTCTCGTGAGTAGCGGAGTTTTTCTTGCTGCTAAGGGAATTATGAAGTCCTTTGTTTTCCTGCTGTCCTTACATAGCCCTATAGTATCCGAAAGATTGCCATAAGTTTTTTTTTTCGTGATGTTAGATACCAACTGCAGAATCACCGTCCGAAGGAACAGATACGTTGTGGAGCAATATATAATTTGTATAATTTATTTCAAATTCAACTGGATGTTGATGGCTCCCATTGAAGCAATCATTTATTGGTGGCTCGTTAATTAACGTGTGATGGGACGGGCAGATCAAATATAATTATGAAAGCGATCCCACGACCGATTATGAAAGGCAGACAAGTCAGATTTTAAACAATTACAGACTGCATTAAACTCACGACATATTACAATAAAAGGATCAAAGGAGCCAATACGGGTACGGTGTTCCTCTACGTCGAGTAACGATCTAGCACGGAGCGATCGCGATGGGACGTACAAACAGAGATTCGATGTTGGAGAAGTCCTATGACATCTGTCTACATCTCTCTTTCTATGACAATAGTCTACATCTGTTGCAAGTATGCTGGTATAATGACTCAACGCCAAGTAGCGCGTGTAGTTTAGAGTAGTCAAGTGGGACACTCTAGGAGCACACCGCGAACCAGTCAATGCCCACCATACAACATATGCGTACTCCACTGTGGAACGCACAATCGAACAGTACAGTTCATTACGCCAATCAGTTGGTTATCCTTAGTTACAATATGCTAAAGCTGCTCTTGGAAACCCGACTTCATATCAGGAAGTGTTCCTAGGTCTCTGGCACAACTTTTGCGCTCCAGAAACGAGACGTTTCACTCACTATTGTTATGATGACTGTCTGCAGACAGAGTTTGTCAGATGTGTCGCGCCACGTACCGATTCACCAGCAAACCTGTTGTGATTGTGGTGTTGTTCGTAAGAGAACTGATGGTATTCGAAATCCCCAGATCCATCCAATAGATTTCATGGTTTTGTTACACTGATACTTAGTACCTTAACAGATTGGCTGATAAATCCCCGGTCTAACAAAGAAAAACACATTTTTTTGTCAAAATTCGTTTTTATTATTCAACATAGTTCCCTTCAAGAGCGATACAACGATTATAACGACCTTCCAATTTTTTGATACCATTTTGGTAGTACTCCTTCGGTTTTGCCTCAAAATAGGCCTCAGTTTCGGCGACCACCTCTTCATTGCAGCCAAATTTTTTCCCTCCGAGCATCCTTTTGAGGTCTGAGAACAAGAAAAAGTCGCTGGGGGCCAGATCTGGAGAATAAGGTGGGTGGGGAAGCAATTCGAAGCCCAATTCTTGAATTTTTGCCATCGTTCTCAATGACTTGTGGCACGGTGCGTTGTCTTGGTGGAACAACACTTTTTTCTTCTTCAAAGCGCGTCTTTTGGTCAAGCAACCAAAAGTTGCTTGACAAGAGACGCTCTGTCTCACAAACTAATTGACATACAGACATCAAATTTTGACACGAATCATTTGAAGGTTGGTGCTATATAAAAATAATATGCATTTAATACTAGCGACGCATTCTATGTGTCAGACCGGGGAATTATCAGTCAACCTGTTACATTGATATAAATTTTTTACAATATCATTGTAATTGATATTGACTAGGCAATTTCATACGGCCAAGCCATAATAGAATAAACTTAGCTTTAAATTTCAAACACTCAAATTTCCAACTCAAATTTTTATTGGACGACCAAAAAATTCATCAGTGTATTTGGCTCCATTTTCAAGCGAAGAATTAGCACACAATTGGAGAAAGGTACGACATGCACTTCAAAATTCGTGTCTATAAAAATAACAAGCGATACAGCACAACAAGTAACCAGCGTTCCTTTGACCTCAAGGATTGAGCCAGTTATAGTAGAGTTCTCTGAAACCTTCCTGAAACCAGAGTCCATTTTCCTGAAACCTCTGAAACCTGAAACCTGTAAGATTCCGATTCGGATATTTTAATTACTTATTCACAGATAAGAAAAATAAAGTGTTCTTTTTAGCGGGGTTGGTCCCATAAAAGTGACCAGCTTCTAGAATTGAATCGGCAGTGAGATTCGTGGCCGGAAGCAGCACCTCAGTGAGACGAACCGCTTAAGAACACGAAATTTCACTGATAACATACGTCACTACTAAAAGATCAGGGAGTCAAATCTTAAGGCCAGAAAGAGGAAGAATTGGTGAACCACTTTTCACCCCTAGCACATAGTAAATAGTCAACTGTTCTGATATTCCATTCCATTACATTCGATGACTTAATCTAAATGGCTATTTTACCCTATATGGATGACACCATTGCCCCGATACACAAAAAATACCATATTTTTAACCATTTTAAAAACATTAATTATTTAGTGTAATATAACAATTCTTAATAAACAATTTTGTTCACGGTAGCTACCGACGCTAGTCCTGCCTATGCTAGCCAAGGACTCACCGTTCCTTTGCTTTGGTCGCTACTACCCTGCAGATGGCGTTGTGCGCGGGCGTATAGTCTTGTTGATTCTCGAAAGCGACTAGCTTAGGATTAGGTTCGTGAGGAAATAGGCATGTCTGTAAGATGAATGCTTAATGTCCATATATGGGTATGAATTTATAACAATTGTCGAGCCGATTACGACAGGAAAAACGTATAATCATATTTAAGCATGAACATCAAGAAAACCATGGTCACGAGAATGGCTAGGAGCATCGTGCGAGAGAAACGACAGAACCGGTCGAACTGCGAAACGATACATTTACCGCGAAAAGGATGAAAATATACGTGTTCACACGACACATGTGATGAATACAACAAGTGCGCTGAATAAAGTGTATTATAATGAGTGAGTGATTGGTAGCTCGTGTACGAGCAAGGGAAACGCAATAAAAGCTATGATACTATATTATTTTATATTCTCCCAAACATTCCACCCATTGAAGTCATACAACAAGAAGTCGCGTTTGAATAAATTTTAGAACATTTGTTGCAAATTTAAATTATATAAAAAACCCGCTTCCAGTTTTAGTACATTTTATGATCCTACTCCCAGTGTGACAGAACTCATGCAGTTCTGCTCGAATTCAACGTTCATCTCTAGCTTTCTCAGCTATTTGTGTTTCCATAGTACAAATCAAGTTGAAAAGATAGTTTTTTTTTTTTTTGGACAGTATTGACCTTTTTTTTGTAAATACCAACAAATATATATTTTGCAATTTTTTAATACAAACTCAAGAAAGTGCCGTGAACGTGACAAACAAAAAAACAAACCGAATATAACAAGCGCACAAGTATTCTCATTACGAAGCGCGAAAGAGAAAAACACCTGACTTTATGAAATGGAATGAAAACAATGAGAGAGCCATCAACCTTCCTTCTCTCAGAGAATAAACACATCAATGAAGACCTGTCTACACGATACGAAAATCTACACGAATATACGTTTCCATGAATCACAATTCCGAGTCAATTGAAGTAAAATTAACCAATTAGGGGACACGAGCGAGCACTTTTCCCAATTTTTCATTTTTTGTTACAATAACAAAAATACAACCTAATGCTGAATCCAGTTTTCACGCATGACTAAAAAACATCGAACATTCCAATCCAATCAATTTGTACATCAATTAATTAGTCATGAAATTTTTGCACCTTTGTTATCACTGCAATCTCTATCTCTGCTTATCTCTCTCATCAATCGTTTTTATTCCATAATATGTTCATCGGATAAAAATTATTTCATCGTTGTGCTGTTTGGAATAAACCTATTTTACACAACTGCCAAATCATTCGATCACATTCGTAATAGTCTCTGCTGTCACACAAACACCATCACAACATTCATTTCTCTCAATCGATTCCTCTCTCACTCTCTCTCTCTCTCTCTCTCGACATGTTTCGATGCGTCTCGAGCTGCGATTCGATGTCTCCGTCTCTCAAAATTGTTTCTTTCTTCGTTGCGTGCGGTTGTGCTTCCCGACGATCGAACCCGTGAACAACGCGCTCGTCCCGTGTGTGTTGGTTCATGGAAATTTAAAGCAAAATCGATTGTTTACGCGTCGCGAAGTGAGTGCGCTGTGTGTCGTAATGTGATCCCTTCGAACTTGCACCGATTACTGTACTGCAAGAATACACTGTTTTAGATTTTGCTAATATACCTCTGCCAGCTAAGTGTAGACAACCCGCAATCAAAGTGCTCCCCGTGCTGTATAGCGCTGCTGGAATCGCTCGATTGTGTCCTGACCCGTGATAATTGCGATCATTATCATCCTCAAATCATCGTCCGCCGCTTCTTCTCCCCATGGCAGAAGCTGGCAGGAAGTGTGAGTTTTTTCCCGTGCCGTCTTCGCCATTTCAACTATCATTAGTGGGGCGTTGAGCGTGTGTGTATGCGCGAGAAGCAAGTCAGAATAATCAAGGTAGCCAAAGCGAAAAAGCAAGAATTTGTTTTGATGCGTTCACCTCCGTGGGTTTTGTTGCGGATGCGAATGAAATAGAGGCGGTGGATGCTGACGGAAGTGTTTCGTGGTGTGTGTGTAAACGTGGTCGTACGGTGAAGTGTTGTTTATTAAAAGAGATCAATTTCATCGCAGGTCAGTACTGGACGGGTGGAGGTTAAAAGATAAAGTAAACGAACGTCTAATTTATGCAACAAACGCGCCCACTGCCACTGTAAGCAGTCAGTCTTCAAGAAGTGCTGTTAATGCTACAAAAAAAAGGTAAGTTGCCAGTGTGTTTATGCTGATGTTTCTCTTGTTGTCATGCTGCTGTCGAAATACATCGTACAAGTGTAGTGGTGTCATTCTGCGCTCCTGTCAAAAAATTTTCCTTGCACGAGAAAAGGATACGAAAGGATATGGTTCATGGAGGGAGCGAAAGAGATCGATAGCAATGCACACACATTTGTTGGCATTTCATTCTTTTACGCTTGTTTCGCTCTTTGCTCCATCCTTGTCTGGTAAACAGAGTTTTAAGCTCCATGCTGCAGCAGCAAGTGCCGCATTTCTTTTCCCATTCTTATGTTGTCGAAATTCATGCTTGTTTTTGCTTGCCGAAGAAACTGTACGAGAGGTGGTATGTAATGTTTTCGTTTCATCATGGAATCCAAATAGAGAATGAAAATAATACAAGAAAAAGGTGCTTTTACATGCAGAAGAAGGGTTACGCTTTCATTTTTCGGTTGTTTGTGCCTTACCACTTCAGCAGCTAATCTTCGAGAGTAGATGGAAAAAATAACGATCTCAAGTGCAAAAATGCATCACCGGGTTAAGGGTTTATCATAACAAGAGGATTTACGAATAATTGGAAAAAGTTTGGTTTGAAAAGTGCATCAAATTTGCGGATCATTGTGGTTTTTACATTATACGTGCTGCTTAGTCGTGTACAATACTACAGTAGAATCTGCTGACTGATAGGAATGTTATTTTATTTATAACAAGCAATACTCCAATTTAATAGCAAAAAGAAAGCCGGAAAATATGCATTTTTTGCTAAAATAATACCACTGTGTAAAGCACTTCAAAATGATACTCCGAATTGATTCCAATACATATTAAAATGCATTTTACGTTGCGGTGGACGTGTATTATGAATTATTGAGTCGGAGGAGAATATCACGCAGAAACAGTACGCAATTCCTTTGAAATTCCACAAAAACGCTTCAAGCTTTGGTTCCATCGGAAATAGGATGAATAAGATGAACGAGAAATAGTATTTCTTTTTCATTTTTTTATTATATTTATTTTGCATAAATTCTTTGTTCGATATGATATTGCATTTCGCTGTGTTGCTGCACAAAGAATATTGACCTTTGTGTGTAGGAAAATTTGTATACGGTAGATGATCTTGTGATTTTTTAACCATTTGAACTAGTCAAAGTGGAATGCTTGCTGGACTTTGTCGCACTTTCTCAACACCTCTTGAGCCGAACATGGTATACGTAGGCAAGAACAGCATGTAGAATATTTTCTAAATTCCTATTGCTACTATCAAGTCCCGAGTAAACTAAGTAAACTTACAGGTCTTTGCGATCAGCTGAGATACTACGTGTAGGTATCAATAGCAAAGATCGGTACACGAGAAAGAAAGATGAACTGACCACTTCAATATGGGTCCTCGCCGCTGCAGACGACTACGCAACAGAACATAGCATAGATTGATCTGATCAGCGAGCAATATACAGGGTTTCTGAATAGAACTAGACAAGTGAAAGTCATTTCTAGACAACGCTCAAGATGAACTGGACAGCGGCTAAGTTGAACTGGACAACCGTCACCGTTTCTCGACAGTGGTCAAGTTTGACTGGACAAGCGCTAGGTTGAAGTGGACAATGGTCAAGTAGAACTGGACAGTCATATTTGAAATGGTTGGTGAAACGTTTGCAAGCATTTCTGAAACGCTTGGCGAATATTTGAAAAGTAACCGTTGAAATACGAATTTTTTTTTTGTAATTTATATGTACACAATGCATTCAATAATAAAATTAATATAGTTTGTACTTTAAACATGTTTGAAAGCGGTAAAACAAATGAATATGAATTTTTGTACGTCTGATTTTATATTTTTGATTCTATAAAATATCCATGACAACAGCTACAAGAACTCGATTAAGTTATTATAAACAAAAACGTCTTCTGTCAAAAGATAAAATTTTGAAAAATATTTAGGTATTGCAAATATTATATTTCTACATCACATTTTTCAAAGAAAACCATGCATTGTGATCGTAATTATATTCGGTGTGAAAGTATACGTACGTTTGTGAATTATTTAGAATTATTGTTTTAATCTTAAAATTAGCCAAGTTTCCGAAATGCTTCAAATCGTTTCACCAACCATCTCAAATATGACTGTCCAGTTCTACTTGACGTTTGTCCACATCAACCTAACATTTGTCCAGTTCAACTTGACCACTGTGGAGCAACGGCGACGGTTGTCCAGTTCAACCTACTCGGTATCCAGTTAATCTTGAGCATTGTCTAGAAATGCCCTCACTTGTCTAATTCTACTCAGAAACCCTGTAATATCTTGAAGCAAGCAGGGAGCCAGAGAAGCTTCAAGCATTCCGTCGTAGCAAGCTCAGGATCTTCTAGGTTCTAGTTTGCAGTTAATCGAATCGATCCAGTATTTGACTACAGTGAGGTTGATAAGCGGCTTGTGTCAATTGTAGGGATGAACGATTGTGGTTTATGAATGGCTAAAGGAAACAACACCACACTTATCGATACATTACCACTGCATTAAATGGAAAATCGATCAAAGATATTCTGTAAAGACGCAATCTTCGCTACCAAAGGCTGGATGAAAGATATTTAAATCATCTGCATAACAAAACAAACAATTTTAATTGTCGTTTATTTATAGAGGCTTTAATTCTCTAGAAAAGACACAATTTTTGAGCAACACTTTAGAAATGCCGAGTACGAACAGGCTTATGGTACTTCCGCACTTGATGGAGAAAGGCGCCAGATTACATGCAAGAACGCATTAATTACATTAAAGTAATTTTGAGGTATTTGATAATGATTTAGAACTCCATTTTAAGTTAAACACACGTGCAGCCAGTCTATCAGCTGTCTTCTAGTTAATATTTCTTCAAAAACATAACTACATTCATTACAAATTCGACGAATGTTAAAAATATCTAATCATATGCATAAATTGTGATGTTTTCCATCACATGCATAAGAAAAATAGACTATTACATACATATTCAACTGCATGAATCCTCCCGATCCTTCCTCACTCACTCATTATTAAATTTTAGTGTTCTTCAAAGTCTTGGATAATGTTTCATATTGTTCAATGTTTTTACTTTTCCCTCCCTACATCTTATTGTTGCTGTTGAGAAGCATAATGGGAGCACACACTCTCACCTTCCCGTGTGAAACACGTTGTGCAATCGCATCATATTCACGACGACGACGACGGGGAGGCCCACAAGAACAAATTGCTTCCAGTTCGTTTCAATTGCAAATACGATTGTATCGCAAAGCAAAAGCGTGTGCATTTATTTGCCACTCCGGTTGCCGCCGGTGTTTCCACGTCGGTGCCGGTGTCAGTGTCCGTATCCTATTGCACCCTTCACACCCTCCCCTGGTATGGTCGGAAGTGTTCTGAACGGCGTTATGCAATGGCTCCGAACGGCACAAATGCTGACGATATGGCAAGGAAATGGAGATCGACTTTCAGGACCATCACGTAATAACAATGCCTTCTTACCGACCGAACAATATTTAAATAACTAAACCATGTAGCAACTCTCTCTCTCTCCTTCTGTTTCTAACTTCTTCCCTTTGCCCACCTATCTCCATTCCCGGCCGTTGTTGTGGCTTACGCGAACATTCATATGCACACTTGAGAAAGGTTTCCTTAGTTCTCCGACCTCCGGCAGGGCAACACGCGGTGCATGGCGTTTGTAACTAAGACGCTTAAGGAAAGGAAGCCATTCTGAGCCATTCTGGATTATGAAAAAGTAAAAAAAAAAAATTGTGGAAAAACAAGTTCCATTCGACGCTGGCAGAATATCAAAAACGGCGCAGTCCAGCTTGGGTGCTGGGCCCACCTGTGCTCTTGGATTACTTTCTGTAAACTTAAATAAACTGTGCTGTAAACTGTGCTGTAACGCCCCCCCCCCCCCCCCCCCCCCAGTTCATCCAGCAATGGCACAGTTTTCCTGGGTGGAACGGCGTTGACAAAGAAAGGGGGTGGTGGGGCACAAATAAAAGCATAACAATCTACCAGAGTGCAGGGCCGATTTGGATATTTTCGCCCGCCATTTGTACACATTCAAAACGCCACGACTCGACGCGACGCGATTTTACGGACATAAATTGACAGATTTCCGGTGGCTTGTTCCGGTGCTGCGTGGCGCTTTTCGGTTCGCTGGCATTGGGTGCGAGGTTGTTCCGAATTTAATGTGCCTGCCAATGAGCGTGGAGTAGAAATTTAAATTACCTTCCTCGAACGCGCTCAGCGCCCGAACGCAGCAGCTCGAGGCTTTCCGGACATGGGAGATAAATTCATTTGGCATTCAATTCTCGCTGCCAAAGAAATTGTCACCCATGAGGTCCATTTTCTCGCCGCAGCAAACAACAAAAAACTTCGCAGGCACCCATTGCCTTAAGCAAACGGCTCAAGAACGACGCTCATTACCATTCGTATTTTTATTATCTTGCTCCGGGTCGGCAAACCAGGGACTAATGCGTGTGTGAAAATCAAGAACCCGAACTGGGGGGGATGGTTGAACTTCACCAAAGTATAAAAAATTGAGCCTCTCGACGGAGGAATAGTACGCGTTCGCACGTTCTCCGGTTGGGTGCCTTTCACGTCTTCGCGTACGAAATTAACGGTTAATCCCTTGGCGGCAAATTGACACTAGCGGCCCTCGTACCATCTGTACTTGTTACTCTGCTGTGTGCACTCCCTCCATTTGGGCCGTTTTGTCGTTTTACGGCGTACGACTGCATGCATTGGCTTCCGCTTTTCAAGTTCATCGAGTTCGTTGCTCCCCACGCTTAAGTGTTACGCGATCGACGGACGGCCAAACGCCAGCATCATCGTATGTCTCGTGTGCCACTTTCGCGAACCGATTGTTGGTGTACTCTGGATATGGAGCTGGTTTTGTGTTGCTGTTTTGCTGTCATTTGCGAGAAAGCGTGATGCTTGATGGGAAATACTGGTTGGAGTAGAAATTCTTCACTCTGTTCGTATATTTTGCTATTTGTAAGGGCCGGTTCGGTGGTATAGGAGACAGCGGCGCCGGTCTTCAAACGGTAGGACCGGGGTTCAAATCCCATCCGGACCGTCCACCTGTAGTGAGGAATGGTTATCCATCTACGTGGTATCGACAAGCCTAAAAAGCCATTTCGATGGCCGGTGTGACTTCAGAGGTCGTTAAGCCTTGAGAGAGAGAGAGAGAGAGAGAGAGAAAGAGAAAGAGAGAGATAGAGAATTTATAAATCATATTAAGGTCCCATTTAGGGCATATATGATAATAATTCCTAAATATAACATTTCATTAGATCTATCGGTAAACGAAGTACTTGTGAATAATTGGAATTATTTACCATATTTATTTATCAAATAAAACTCCTGATTTTTTTTTAAATACAAAATTCTTTACTTTAATTTACTTTTATTCTTTACAACACTTGTAATACTCCATCCAACATAACTATTCTATCGTATGTTTTTTAAAATATTAAACTAACCGTTAGCAATTCAGCCAGGGCGTTCTAATGAGAAAAACAAAATTTAAACAACCAACGTTCCTGTGTATAGCATACAGTGACGGACAAAACAATAAGGTGATCCAATTTTGTACTTGTTTAGAAATGAAGTTTTGCTGCAGACGATTAATGATACAATTTTGACAATTTAGTTTCGTTAGGGGCGGCCCAGTGGTGCAGGCAAAATCGGCGCTCGTCTTCAAACGTTAGGACCGGTGTTCAAATCCCATCCGGACCGTACCCCCGTAGTGAGGACTGACTTTCCAACTATGTAGCATCGGCAAGAATCCAAGAAGAGTTTCGTTTTCAAAAACAGACTTCAAAATCTCTAGAAATAATGTTTTACTCATTTTTTTTTTTCAACAAATTGGACCATTCATTTAATTTGTTTTTACCTAACTTCGTTTTTATGTAGGTGTTTTGATGCTTCGCGACTAAATTGTTAAAACTGGCAACAAGCATTAAATTTAAGTAAAAAAAAACAACATACAATATTTGCGAGCAGATTTTTTATAAAATCGTTTGTTTTGCTTGTGCTTTCTCGTGCTTTCTTTGACCACGTCACCTCATGTTCACGATGCTATAGAAAGAATTTAGAAAATTTGAAAGAAATTATAAATATTCAAATTTTATGTGCTTTTCACAAAGATATAGATTTTTTGTTTGTAGGAATTTATTTAAGTTTTAGCCCAATAATTCTCTCAAATCTTGTGGCAAAATCGATAGCAACGCCAATCTATACGCGGAAGAATATTTAATTTCAACCGGATGTTACAGACGTAGTGAAGACTGACTCATCAACTACCATGATATCAGTCTCTTAAGCCAATGGATGACCGACAAGACCCAACAAGTCGTTAAATCAATAAAAAAGAGAGAGTATGGAAAGTATTTATTTAATAAATGCTTTCCAGGCATTTAACATAAGGTATACTGTTTTGTTCGTCACTGTAAATATAAGAAACCTGGTAAAAATCATTTCCTTCAGCCCTTGTAATTGATTTCCTTCCGACATTCCTTCATGTAAATTCATTACCCAGTCAGGCCTGTTTCTGTTGTATTTTGAGATTAAATATCAACCAAAAAAGGAAAATATTATTCAAGTTTTGTTTTTTGATTGAACACTTCGAATCTAAGCTTTGATTAAATTTAAAAAAAATGCAATAAAGCACAATGTTGTTTATTCAGAAACAACAGTGCCTATTTATATCAATGTGTTAATTATATGCACAAAACAGACAATCGACCCACATACACCACGTTCAACACAGTGTGTGTTATATTCCCACGATTTCCCGCTCCGAAATGAAGGTTAAAAGCAGCATCAAGATCAAGCAAAGAAAGACGACCCGTGACCGTGAATAAACCTACCTACAGCACACAAAATCGAGACATAAACTGGAGCATTCCTCAATCTTTTTTTGTTTGAACAGCGCTATTCACAGGTTAACTCAACTTTCCACGCAAACTCATCTCCAAATGTAGTATGGAAGTCAAACAAATGTTCAACAAAGCGCACAGTAAGATTGTTTACGACTACAGAACCACAGTGAATGGTTTTACGCTTTAACTCGTTCTGTTTTACCGCGACCACATCTCGAATGTGACATTCGGTCTGCTTTGCGTGTCCTTCTGGAGCCACACTGCTTGGTCCAACTTTTTGACAGTTCTCAGCACTTCATCTTGCGCGCTGCATTCGATAAGGGATCTGAAGAAAAGCAATAAAATGCTTGCAGTAATAGCGTTACAGTGTTGCAAATTGTTTTGCACGACTCGTTGCACTTTCGTTCGAAGCAACGCTGCATCATTTACCCCTTAAGTATCCGTATAACATACAGTCTGACACAAACACTGCTGGCGATGCAAACTAAAAATAGTGCAAACGTTTCGCTAAAGCTTGCTCAAAAGTCAATGGAAATTGTGATCTCTCTTTGCGCTTCTGTTTCGTTCGAATATATTGTGACCGGAAGCACTTAAATCGAATTGTACTACACAATTGTTTTCTAATTTATGTGTGTGTGTGTGTGAATAATTTGTGTATCACTAACCCTAAACGAGAATCCGTGATGCTTCTGCAAACGGTTCTATGCTAAAAGAAAAATGGATGTGATGATCGGTAAGCGGTGGGCAAAGTCCCTCGCCGTTTCCTAACATTCCGATCCTCCTTCAACCCGTGCCGTGCCGTAATTGGGGAACAATTTTCCCACCTGAACGGCAACCGTCCTGTGTCGTTCTAATGTATGTACCAGTGTGGAAAAGTGGACCACAATATTCTACCCTAGTTTTGAGAGCGGGTGGCTGTGTTTAGCAGTAGCAGCAGGCTCAAAATTCGGTCATCATCGATGCGCGTCACGTACTGTGAAAAGTCACGACTTTACTAACACTGAACAGAACGTCTCATGTCCAGAGTTGGCGTTCTGGCGGTACAAAAAGGGATTAGTTCCGTTTGCCTGTTTCCAGTGTCGCTTTCGAACGAATATATTCTGGGTCGGGGCGTATGCTTTCGGAGTTTTTCCAAACGATTTTCTTTTTTTTTTAGTTTTTTGCTTTTCTATTTTCTTTTCCCGGAAGTTTGAAGCTCTTGCACACAATGAGCTTTGGCAGCGCGTAACGAAAGGTGAGCCAAAAAACACTCGACCTGAATTGAACGTTAATTGCTCGGAAAGGGAAGTGATACCAGATTTTACTACGGCTAACAATGCAATAAATTTACAAAGAAAATAATAAATATCACCCAACAATAGTGAAGAGCTTCTGATGGACCTGAATGCGGGTTTAAGCCAACGAACGAAAAGATCGTTGAAAATGAGGGAAAACAAACAAATGCAAACGCTTTGAGCATAGAACACACTGTGGAAAGTTTTAACCAACGGCATAGTATGTAGAGAGTTGCTTTCGGAGTAATAGTTGGACATTATGCCGTATCTGTTCTGTTTTGAAATGGTTTAGAATTGATATTTTGAGTCGTGGATCACTGTCTGTCTCAACACAAGTTCGTTTATATGATGTACGCTTGTACCCGTTCATGTCCCAATTATTCCTTCAAAACTGCAATTGTTCCTTCTATTTATCGTGATTATTCCAAAAAAATATTAATTAATGTCTTCATTCGAAATATCCAACAAAATCTTAGGTGCGCAAATAAATAATGGCCGTTTTTTCAAAAGTTTATTTTTACTCGTGCCATTTTCATTTGTATAAATTGGGTCAATGGTGGCGTGGCGTGATGGGTATTCTGGCCGTTTTTCACCCAGGCTTGGCTGGGAGCGTTCACCAGTGATTGTTTCTCCCGGTTTCAGAAGTTCGTAGTAGATGACGTCGAGCTGGTCCCACCAAATACTCAGCATAACTTTCGAGCTATGGATGATGTTGGAGTATGACCGAGGGATCCCCATGATTTTTTGCGTTTAGGATTCCGTTCAGCCGTGATGATATAGCCTGGCGAGTTACACCAAGCACAGCAGCAAGCTTTTCTTGCGTTTGGCAGTGATTTTCCTCCAGTTAAGCCGTCAATTATTCGCCGGCGATCGTTTTGGGCCTTCCTTCACGTTGAGCATCCTCCATGGCGAAATCCCCGCTTTGAAAGCGTCAAAATCAATCCCGACACCTTGCTTTGCTTAGAGCAGCATCGAAGTAAACACTCGAAAGTTCTCGATGCGCTTCGGCTGCCGTGTTCGTTTGAAACAAAAACAGCAACACCTCCTGCATATGGCGCTTATCCGGCACAAAATTAAACATTTTCAAGAACTAGGAACTTTTACTCGCACAAAATAATCACTAATCTGTTTACACAGTTTGACTATGTCATTCCCGAAGTTGATTTTTAAACGTCAAAATCGCGCCAAAGTCCACAGTGGTCTTATCGATTGCAAAACAGCAGTTATTTATTTGTGGACCTAATATTCAAATTTACCAATTCCTGCTGAATATTTCATAATCTCTGCAAACATCCAAAAGTTGCATATTCCAGTAGTTTGTCAATACCTTGCTATTTCGAACAATAACGTCACCCAACGCTGCTTATTAGTTGATTAATTCTTTTCGATATATTTGGGTCGTTATGGAAAGGGAAGTAATAGCATAAAGCGCACAATATGTAGCCACATAGACTTCATGCCAAAGAAACTTACCTTCAATTATGTTTTACCTACTTTTTGTGTCCTTCTAAAGCCCCCCAAAAAAATCTACCTGTATATACTGTACTCAACTCACAACGCGGTTAGGTTAGGTCGAGCTGTCGCAGCCCTTTGTTCAAACGTCAAAATTAACATCAAGCACTTAGCTTCATGTCAGAACAATTCCCAGCGTCATCACACAACGAACGGTTGCACTTCATCAATTGCTCGGGATGTGTTTGCTGAATGAGTCGTGAACGCCGGTGACACACTCACAAAACTGGTCGGATGATAATTGGATAACTGACGAAATTGGCATTTCAATTAGATCCCGGTCGAATAAACGTTCCTTCCGGGATTTCAATGCACGCTCTGCACAATCTTTCGCGCCGAACTCGCGAATTAGTTGCTTGGCTAGTGTGCTGGATGATGTGCAAGTGGTCCGGATGCAAGAGGACTTTGCAGTTACGACCTTTTGTTTTCTTTATGGAGCAAATATTATCGTTTGCTGTTTGGAGTGGAAATCCAGAGGTAACAACAGAGACGTGGCGAGGAATAATTGCTTTCCTCATTTTATATGCATTAATCAAACGAATCGTAAACAAACGATCGATTACAAAGGTGTGGTAGGCTTGTGGAGAAATTGTTACTACCAGCGTTAAACCACGGATACGCATGCACACAAGGCACGGTATTAATAAATTAATCTATTACGATATGTTGTACGGTTTCATTGCTCGAGTTGGAGCTGTAGGGTGGAAAGGAAACATCTTAGAGACTTGTCTCAAAGAAGGCGAACGATCAAGACAAATTTATACCAATAGTACTGACGTCCAAAAGCGTTGGGGAGGCTTCAATTTTAAGTACTCTGTACATGGCTCATCGAATTATTATTAAGCTGTCAAACAATATTTGCTTATCCTACAGGTAAATGAATTTCTTTAATTATATTATTCGATTCACCGCACAATACCAAGCAAGATTCTGGTGGAAGTGCTGTGATCCTACGAAATAGATGAATGGGAAGCATACCGTAGCACGGCAGGAACATCAGTTTCCTTTGCAATAAGTCTGCTTTTGTCAACTGGAAGTACGGTTTCCCAGCTTGCGTACTTTGAACGGGGGTGTTGAAAACAAAAAGAAGGTTTCCAGCTCGAATACTAATGAAGTTTAGTTGAAAGTTTGGTGCGACTTTCCTGACCGAACTTAGTCCGGAAACCGGGCAAACTGGATGCGACTTGGCGTGCTTGAAGTTGGTGAGTGTTCGCCACAATAGAACAAAAGATCACAACTTAAATGAAAGATTAATTTTAGATGTTCATGTGTATTCATTTGTTTCCCTTCAATTTGCATTATGATATAGGGATGTGGTTTCACGGTCTTGCGAAGCGTTTTCAGAATTGTACCTTAAAAAATAATTTTTTTTCGATCAAAAACTAAAATTTTATAAATGTAGGTGATGTTGTTGCTTTTGCCAAAATTTCCCGATAAAAGCGTTGTTCCGTTCCAGTAAACGCTTAAATTTCTGACAGGTTCTAGACAGATTCTAGTCTGCAGGACTCTCGTTCGATGCTAGCTTATTAAAAGGCCCCGAGTAAATTACATTTTGTGCTTGCGATAAAATTGCAACAAATTTGCTTCTAATTGAGTGGCTGCTGTTTTGTCGGCGGGTGGTACTGTGCCATAACCACCAACGTTCGTTTGGTTGGTGCAAAAATGCTTTTTCTTGGAGAAACCTTCCCAGGAAAAGCTCACAACGTTCGCACAAATGTGCTTTCTTCAAATGTCGGCAAGCAGATTAATATTTCTGTCCTGCTGGTGTTCCGGGTTGGCTCGAAAATCAACAAACCCTTCGGCAAGCATATAACACGCTGCCGACGTAGACTTCAATTTCAATTACATTTCCATCGTGCATTAGAGGAGGCATCGGTAAAGTTTACGCATCGCTGTTGGATGATTTTGGTTCGTGCCGGTGCTTTCTTGAATGATATTGTGTGCGGGCGAGTTCGAGCAAAGTATCGATATCGCGCGCAGAACTTTTCG
Source organism: Anopheles maculipalpis (assembly GCF_943734695.1). Lineage (NCBI taxonomy): Eukaryota > Metazoa > Arthropoda > Insecta > Diptera > Culicidae > Anopheles > Anopheles maculipalpis. Next base: position 50,660,803 of record NC_064871.1, read on the forward strand.
GTCCCGTGGAAATTTTAAACAATTTGATCTCGTTGCCCTTGCCTGTCGGTTTCACCAGTGACTGGCAGAGCGAGTGGCAATACAATACGGCAATACCGTATTCTTCGCGGTATCATATTGTACAGTTTCCATGTTTGAAGATGAAAATGTGTGTGTGTGTGTGAGCATGTTTGAAAGTTGTGGAGAGCATGGAAGCGCACAGCAGCGAGGGAATAAATTAATTAACACTGTTCGGGAATCAATTTGCATTTGCGAATGGCATCTTCACAACGAATAGGTCGAACGCTGGAGCTTTTTAACAGCGTCCCATTTCACTTGTGCTTGTGGGGTAGGGTTTTCTCCAACTTCCGTTCTCGAGTTTCGAGCGTTTTTTAACACTCTTTTTTTTTGTATTTCTGTACCACGTGGGGTTCGCGCTGCTCCAATCCGTATGCAGCACATTGCACGCTGCAGGGTCGAATGCATTTATCAAAGTTTCGTTCTACAACTTTGAACAATCTGCCAAGCGATGGAGAAATTCTGCAGGCCAATAAACCGCCGGCACGATTAATGGGAAATGGTGCACAAATAATGCGGAACGAAGACGGAACTGAACCAAACACACACAAATAAAAAAAAAACGCTCCCATTTTGTATTGTTGATGGGAAAATTCTGCCCCAATGCCCCAACATTTTCGTGCGGCAACAGCTAATGTTCCCCGTGAACACTTAATTCGAATAAAACTGAGCTCAAAAGTGGCATTTGAATGGATTTTTACGTTTATATTGTTGTTCGAAATGCGAGCACTCGACTAAAAACAGTAAGCGACCGTTACGCTCTAAATAAAAAGACCCCCGGTATGAACTGCTTCTACATTTTATCAAACATCGATTACAACGCATATACGCATGATTTGGTTTAGCTGATTTTATTTCTGGTGCAATATTGTTTTGAGTATTGTTTGAGTATTGAGAAGGTTGGAATTTCCAATTTTTCTGATGCAATATCGTATGCATTATCGTATTTAAAATCTTTGAATGGTTTTAAACGATTTTACATTCGACAACTCTGTATTTTCGCCATTTAACCTCCCATCGTCTTCAGTATCTGAAATTTATCACGCCGACAAGTTGCAAGCAAAAAGCATCTCAACCAGTGATGATCATTTCAAGAGTTACAAGAACCGGAAAATTCTGGAAATAAATGAGAACATCATCTGGACAGATTGTAGATGAAAGACAAGACAATCAATATTCACTGATTCAGATCTGATGGTAGAAGCGACTGCATCGCCGGTTTTCGCACGATCGGTCCGGTATTAAAACCTCATCCGGACCATTCCCACGTAGTGAAGACTGACTATCCAACTAGTTTAATAAGCCAAGAACAAGAAGCAACGTAAACGTCACTATACTAGGACACAGACCTCTTTTATAGTGAAATCGATCAAAAAGTGCTCCTCGAAGCAGGTGGAAAACGCGGATGCTGGGATGTCGTTTAGTTCCGCGGTCGCTGCGGCTTCTATCTCCTCAATAGTGTCAAAACGGTGTCCCCGAAACGGAGGATTTTAATACGGTGGTTGCGGAACAATATGCGTGCCAGTTGTTGCGAAAAACTCCCTCGAAATGATGGTCGTATGGAAAGACGCATTATCGTAGTGCAAAAACCGCCTGTTGTTTTTCCACAAATCCGGCAGCTTTCCGGCTTTGGAAATCCCAACACTTTCCGAAAGGTCTCGTATCGTCAACCGACGATTATTGACTACCAAATCCTTGATTTGGACGACATGGGCGTCGTCGGTCGAGGTGGATGGTCTCTCCGGACGGTCATATCCTCTTCGACCTTCTCACGGCCATTCTTGAAATCACTGTACCATTTGTACACATTTTTCTTCGACATAGATTCTTCCCCGAAGGTGTTTTGTAACATCCGCAATGTTTCCGAAGCGTTAATTTCATTTCGCAAACAAAAATTGATACATGCGCACTGCTCCACAAACTTGGACATGGTCAATATGGACAAAAACATTTGGCGCAGCTCCGAAATCAAATTGTCACTCCTAGCCGGGTTGATGTAGTGACTTGAAACGTGACAGAACTGTCAAAAACATTCATATTGACGAATGAAAAATAAAAACAAGGGACTTCTTTAAGCGCACGAAATTTGACATCCAATGTCACCTTACTTTTCGGACACAGTAGTATAACCCGCCTGTATAAAATCTTAAAAATCATTGTATACGTTTCTGGAGCCTTATTTACATGAACTGAGTTTGGCAAAGAACCTCGCAAATAAACAATACATACAAATGATTTTTCGGACATCTGTTCGAACCTAATATTTAGTTTTAGGCTTCTTCCTTGTGGGGATATATCCCGGTTCGATACAAGAGTCCAGCTTCCTGGGCCCTCCGGTACTAGTCCGTGATTGTGAAACACGATCCCCTTAAAGCTATCAGGACCGGCTACTTATGGCTATATGTCCTACAAAAACAAAAATCTAATGCTTTTGACGTTAGTTTTTGCAAATCAGTTTATATGAAAAGCAAACATCATTTTAGCCTCGAAACGTCAAAACACATAATCTTCTTCTCAGTCTTGGGAAAAACACAGCTAACAACTGATTTGGGTCATCAAAGGCCTCAATAATGGGCTCACTAGACCTTGCTGATACCAAGTAGTCGGATATTCGGACCCCACTGCGGAGGAACGGTCCGGATGGGACTTGAACCCCTGTTCTGTCGTCCCTGAACATATTAAAATTTACAATTATTATTGAACTTTATGTTGGAATGATTTGTCACTAATTTCGAACAATTGTAGATCAGTAAACAAGTAGCAAACTATCGATAAACCGTTAAACGAGTGAGTTTGCTTACGCATACAGCCAATGCAATGCTGGATTGCACAATTCATAAATAAATCTCCAAAATTTTCCCATTCCCGTCGGTCATCGCTTCATCGATCCTTATCGTGGCTAGCCGGAAATGATCATTAGCCGATTTCCGCACGGAGTTTTTATTTTCCCATAAACCTCCATTGGTAACGTTAGATTACGTTGAGCTACGCTTTACCGCTCTGCCTGTTGTTTGCGGTTTAACGCCATCTGCACTATTTTACGAACGCGTTTCAAATTCGCTTCACGACCGTCCTGCCGTGATACATCCGGTTGGTCGATAGGTATAAAGACAAAAAAAAAGCAACGACGGAAACTTACATCCGGAGCAGCAGTAAAAATGAAAACACTCACCGGTATGAAGAATAATCCTTCATCATGCGATCTATTGTAATCGATTTTGTCGACGGAAGAAGCTCCACAAAATCCGTACCGAGCTCATCGACGAGCTGTACGAACTGCTGTGCTCTCCTTTACATTCCCGTTACACCCCACCCCGTTTTAGCGTCCCGAGGGGGTGGGTGGTTCGGTGCTGCGAAGTGATGCATATTTTCATTTCATGTTTTTCCTTCGGTGCACGAATGGTGAAATGTCAACAATTTTATTGATTTGCTCTCCACATTCCCCGCCGTCGTCCGTTTCGAATTTCGCTGATCGGTCGCTTTAGAGTAGACTTTTCCATCCAGTTCATTCTGAGCCACTGATGTGATGGATCGGTTTCTTCGGTTGAACCGAAATGAACAAAGACTGCTCCTATCAACAGTGCCGGCTGCATGGTTTCCTAGTGCCCGTTTAATAGTGGACCAAAAGAAAAGACCCTCCTTAGTCCTGTGAAGGAAAGGGGGGGAAAGAATTGGAAGGAAAGCGTAAAAGAACCCCATCTCTCTGAGGGAATATGAAGCTTAAACGTGCCTGTGACTCGTTTCATATTCCGACTCAGAGCTACTGCGCTCACCGGGGATGATGAAGTGCATTTCAACGCCCCAGGAAAACTGATGCCGCGTACCACATAGCAAGGGGGGCCAAAACTGTCGCAAAGACTGGCTGGATGGCTAGTCTTTTGAAAATAACGAGATTGACGAGAACTAAAAAAAAAAAAAGACACCGGAAAACCCAAACCGAGTGCACACAAACTTTGCTGTGAATTCTGTCTCGGGGAAAGGCGCTTGCGTTTTTCGTTCGATGAGGATGTGAAATGAATCGATCAATTTACCAAACAAACACACCATAATCCACCCTTCCTCGGTCAGTGTCGGACGGTTAAACGGATCAATGTTTTCGGGGATTTTAAGTATCGTTTAGTACACGCGTACGCACAAACCCATCGAACCTCGTGAATTCATCGTCCGGCTGGTTCATAGTCGAGAAATAGAAACAAACATAATAAATCCTACTGGTTCGCCAACTGGGCGACTCGATAACTAAACCATTGTGGTTCGGGAATACATGTGTTTTCGTTTTTGAGGGAGCAAAAAAATATCAAATTGCTGGCATTTTTGTTGTTGATAATAGTCTCCAACTATCAGCTTTACCTTGCTAGAACCGAGCTGCGACCAACGATTTGGATTAGCGATGTTTGCTCTTAAATTGTAGTTAAATATTTTGTTGTTTCCTTCCGTGCTTTATTATTGTTATTACTCTCTTATTGTTTACATTATTGATCCATTCAATTTTATTGTAAAATTTTGGTACCTTTTGTTTTCTTTGCATTTACATGATTATTTTTACAGGGTTTCTGAGTCGAACTAGACAAGTACGAGGCATTTCTAGACAACGCTCAAGATTAACTGGATATCGGGTAGGTTGAACTGGACAAACGTCAAGTAGAACTAGACAGTTATATTTGAAATGGTTGGTGAAACGGTTTGAAGTGTTTCAGAAACGCTTGAAAAATTTTAAAAATAAAAAAAAAACTGCTAAAATACAATTTTTTCTAATTTACAATTCTAAATAATTCCCAAACGTACGTATAATTTCACACCGAATATTACAATCACAATCACACCGAATATTACAATACAATTACAATCAAAATGCATAGTTTTCTTTAAAAATGTGAAGTAAAAATAAAATATTTGCAATACCTGTTCAATATTTTATCTTGTGACAGAAGACTTCTGTTTATAATCGCTGAATCGAGTTCTTATAGCTTTTGTCATGGATATGTTACTGAATCAAAAATTCCAAAATTAAATTAAAAAAATAGTAAATTACAAAAAAAAATTGTTAAAACGCTTCAAACTGTTTTACCAGCCATTTCAAATATGACTGTCCAGTTCTACTTGACGACTGTCCACTTCTACCTAGCGTTAGTCCAGTTCAATTTGTCGAGAAACGGCAACGGTTGTCCAGTTCAACTACACTCTGTGCAGTTAATCTTGAGCGTTGTCTAGAAATGCCTCGCATTTGTCTAGTTCTACTCAGAAACGCTGATACAACGATGAGTTTTTGTATTTGTATCTTAATTGTATCTTTATTGGTATTGTATCTGGTTGACAATGCATTTTTTTTTAAATCGATCTTAAACGATAAACGAAACATTCGTAGCGAACTCATTATGATCCCAGAAATAAAAAAATTCTGACAAAGATGTAGCTGAAGGTTTCCATTACATTCTGCTAAAGGTACAGAGAAAGTGACAATTCTGGTGACCAACATAATCACCAGTTGTGATGTCGATTGAAATGGAGTAATGTGTGCCCAAGTCGGAAAATGTTTTGTGTCACGAATCACGCATTGTTTAAGCTATTGTAATGCCTGTTTCATGGGCTGGTAAACCATATATCATAAATTTTATTTATTTATTTTACCACAAGTTGACAATCAAGGATAATTAAGTGAAGGTCAACTAAAACGTGAAGGTCTAAAACAATTTGGAATTCATTTTAACATCGCGTAAATGCGATGTTTTCACCACGAAAGCATCGGGGTTCAAATCCCATCGGAATCGTCCCCCCGTAGTGAGGTACTGACGTACTGACTATCCTCACTTATATCACTTGTTGTAATCATTTGTAGAATCTTTATTTCGGTCCAACTTTACTGGTTGCTTCAATGTGTCATGCGCATCCGGTTAACTAAAACCAATTTTCATTCCTTTCCAATATAGTGAATAAAGTAGCAGTCTGCATACACTGCGTCATATATGTGCGCTGTATGTTATTCATTTATTTACCTTTCTGTCACCCGATTTTATCGCGCTCATAATTAATCATCGACGTATCGTTCACAAATGGACGGAATGGCGTAGGTTTTCGGTGCTGCAAACGTGTGTAAAGGATATGAACGGATGCGGATGAGCGTGGCTACGATTGCTGAACACACTACGCCTTGCAACTGACAGTTTGAACAATGAAAAGCCTTCGCCGTACTAGCAATTCCACCATATACAATACAATTGTCTTTGGTAGACAGTGAGGGTGGGAAGCACGAAGGAAAGATATGATTTTGTACGTGGTCGTGTTAATTGGATGCATCAGTAAATTGGTTATAAATGAGTTTTCCGTTTTTTTTTTTTTGTTGTTGCTTTTTTGTTCCCTGTTACGAGGCCTGTCCCTTTCAGTGAATTCATTTTAATTAAGATGCCGCGAACGGAAACGTAAAATACGGGTCCAGGGGTAGAAAGAGGGCGAGTACGGTACAGTTACTGAAAATCGGCAGTGATTATTAGGTAGTTCCGTTATGGCAGACCCTTACCACTATCTGATGCTCTGTGTGCTGTTGTGTTGTTGTTTGCATTCCAACAATCGATACTGAAGAGGAGTACTTGATGTTAAAACACTAGCATAATGTTTAGTAAGCACTTCAATCACTTCTGTTTTATCCGTGTTAAATGGTTCTTAGCTTACTGATTCTTATTTACAGTTTGATAAGCCATAGCTAAGAAACGATTATGCATGATAAAAGTTGACCTTCTTATTGGTACTTCAGGTCCCATTTTTCCTCACAAGTCGGCTAAGCACCAGCCACTCCAATTCCTTAGAGAATTGAGAGAAAAAAACCCAGTGTTTACTCAAAAAAGGGCAGCAAAAGAAAATAGCCAGAAGGTGCTATCGATAATAGGCTTTTGATAAAATTCTAATTTATAACCCCACTGATCGGTGCGATTCGAGGACTCTTTGGCCTCGCGATAAACGGAGGCCTTTTGCAATAAATATGTCAACTCTTCCGGCCGCGTTTCCTATCGCACCGACAGCCAAGGCCTTGTTTTCGATGACAATTTCAGCCGAATGAGGTGGTGGTCTAATGCCGCAAACTCAACCGAAAGCAGCCACCAACTTAATGCATTCATTTCCAAACGATAGTTTAATTAAGCAACTGTCACTGGTTGGGACATGGCAAAGGGAAGAGGAGACGCATCGTTTGGGTGCGGATTGCTGCAGTAAGAATATTTATGTACATACAGAAACGCGCCATCCAGCAGCACTAGCAGGAAGACGACGCTAGTCACGCAAGGGTACGGCTTTTACTATCGCTGGCTTTAAATTGTTTCGGCAGGAAAGTTTCTGGCAGGAAGCTCATGATTCTTCATTTATCATCGTTTCGGAGCTTCACGAACAACTCGAAGAAAGGGCGAGTTCGCCAAAGGAAGTCAAATACGGATTCCCCCACTTCTACTGACAAACGGTTGTGAGCGAAAAGTCAAATTTCTTTACGGCTCAATCGATGTCAGTATAGATGCAGCACAAGTACACTAACGTATCGTATCGTAGCGCAGCTGGAAAGATAGTACGAAAGTGCTTGAGACGTGTCAGCAGTCTAATACTCAGCCCATCACCACCACCGTATCAAGCGGACACTTCCGACGTTCATACCTTGCAACTAGGCAAAATATGCACAGAAGATTGTCTTCAATGCTTCACGCGTACGCGATACAAAAGTCTCCCGCTCTAGCTGACAGCCGGCGTACTCTCATCGTCACATCGGCTGAGACGCCGCCAAGCATCAAGTCAAGTAACGCTGGCGGCCTCCTTAACGGCAGAGCACTGGGTGAACCGTGCTGCTCTCGGCGTCGTGGTAGATGAGTGTTCTAGTGCTTTTATGTGAACGAACAAGCAACTAAAAAAATAAACGCCTGCTGACGTACGTAAAAAAGAAAACTTCCAACGCCCTCAGAGAGGAGCATTGCCCGATCGTGGTTGTGGCGGTGGAGTGTGCATGGGCAAGATAATCCCCGCTTGGTTGTTGAAATTCTTCTCCAGCCTCAAACAAAGCCATGGTCAGAACTTGAGCAAGAAAAGACTTTACGAAAAGCACCATTAACTTCGGTTGCACTCTCGCGCGTAGATGAGAGAAAGGAGCTGATCTGTGCGGACACTTAAGTATTTTATTTTTTTTATCCAAGAGAAAGAGAAGAAGTCTTCTGAGTCATGATCCCCATGGCGATGGAAGATCGAAGAAAATTGGAGTTGTGTATATCGCTTTTTTCTTCTGGGTCCTCTCACACTGCATCACACTTCTGGCAAGTGATTTTTTTGCCAAGGACAGTTGAAAAATGAGTCGCCGAGGATTGCCGTTGAGATATGGCTTTATATCGTTTTGTACCGTTCGTTACTCTTGTTGCAAAAGTTTCCGTGTCGCTTTGATACGTTGCTCGATTGCATATGATTCATCATTGTGAGACCAAACCAAACCTTTAGACGTAGCACTTAAGCTTCCAAATGGCGAGTGTTGCAAAAGTTTCTTCTTCAAATTTATAGCACTCTATTAAAGATGCAAGACAATCAAGAAAGTTTTGATTATTTTACACTCATAGCTAATTATTCTTTCGTGCTACTTACTTCTCAGGGCGAGTACGTGCGAAGGATAAGGCACGGTAAAATGTAGTTCGAAAAGAGAAGCAAGCTAAACTTCAGTTACTTGCACTCAGTTACTTGGAAAAGTGCAAAGTTATTATGGTCTAGAAAGGTTAGTTTTGAGCACGTTAAAATGTCTTTAGGACGAAAATTATTTAACGTACGCCGCCACCTAAGGGTTAAACAAGACAAACCAATGCAGGACAAACGCTCGATGAAGTTCTAGTTTCTAGTATCCCAACATACAATGTCACACGAAAGCAACGGCAATCGCTTTCGATTCACAGCAGGCTACAGAAATGAAATCTAATTAAAGCCTTCAAACGTGGGTTTGGTGTGAACCATTCACCATGCCGGGGGATGCTGGTGGATGAGGGTTCGTAAGGATTTCTTTCGTCATCTTTGGTCTTCTAGGGATGGTAAAAAAAAAAAAGATGGAAAGCTTGCCGAGGCTCAGGGAGGTTGATTGCATTGCAAAAAGCAACCCCAAAAACAAAACAAAAAAGGCGGAAACTAGCATCCACTCTGTCATCATCGTGGTTTTGCTTGTTGTTTGCCCGAGTCTAGGATGAGAGATTTTTCCATCCTGCTTATGCGAGTGTAAGAGTCGAGGTTTGTGGATTTCTGTTGACGGCGGCAACAAATTGACATCCAATGATCAGCCAGTTTTGCCATTCCGTTCACACCACGGTTCGATTTGGTGCAGGGTAATGGGGACGAGAAAGCGCAAGGAAGGTGATGAAGTTGTTGTTTGGCACAGTAGCTACCGCTACTAAGGAGATACGATGAAGAAGACAGCGAAAGCGCATATCGAGGACGATTGATGACTTGAAAGAATTTGTTAGTGCTTGATTCGTTTTCTGTTGGGAGACAGCTACTGCTGACATGTTTAGTAATATATCAATCTTATAGTGCACTGAGAGGACGCAGATTTCTCTCAAGAAAGGTATATAGAAGCTATATATGCTATCTCAAAGAACACTATTTAAGAGTAAATGTCTGCGTGTAGGACAGTAGTTTCAGAATTCCAAATTTTCCAAGCGATCAATATTTTCTGTTTGCATGTTTTGATATCTGATATCAGGAAAAACATGTTTTGCCTTAGCTGCAGATGAATCCGGTTCGATTTGTTTGTTTCTGTTAGCGTAGAATTATATCAATATCAATAAAGTATCGAAAACAAATAACATCCAGCACCTAGCAATTACTCGCTCTCGAAGATGTGAGATCCTGTGTGGTTCATAACCGAGTACACAATCGACAACAATCCCCCCATCATACAAATATGTCTGCCGAAAACAACGCACCGATGACAGTTTGCTGCAGCTGGTCTCGTTCGTACGTTCCATGTAGCCATCATAGTGAGATCCCTTGCTCCGCGATGTTCTATCATTGTGGCGAGTTGTTTTTTATGCTCCTGGGGACGGACGGTTGCTCTCCTTTAGAAGTCTACCATTGTCAAGTTTTGGAGCAAGTGTACGACAAAGCTCACATTACCAATATGGTGTCGATTATCGATAACGATCGGTACCGAGCCACTAACGGGGGCCATCTTTCAGATCGATTCTGCAAACCCCAAACGCATCTCGTTTCGGTATACTGCTTTGAAGCGGTTTGTTGAAGGCAGCATGCGGTGTGTTGCCTGCGCCTGTTGCACAACGTGCGATTACGACGAGAAAAGCATCAAATTCCAATCTTTGTGCCGCATTGCACCCGCCCCTCTTACCATTACCTTTGACCGGGAAATGGCGTTCTGCAACCGGTGAAATATGTGTGTAATATGGAACATCAGGACTAAGAGTTTGAGGATTAAATCGAAACAAGGTGCACAGATGGCTAAGGTTGAAGGAGAGTGGAGGCTCACACACAAGCACAAACGACCCCCTCTATTCGCCATTTTATCCGTCCGAGGAGTGAATCGAATATTTCACATCGCAACCGACGACAAATGGAAGGAGCCGTCATCGTTCATTGACCGTCTGCTGTTTCGACGCCCTACACACGTCGGATGATATGTCACGTTTAATAACGATTATCTGTCCCTAACGAGTGTTCACCCGAACACAGCAGTGCAAAGACGCAAAGCATTGAGGTCAGCAGAGCGTCGTCGTCGTCGTCGTCGTCGAAGGTTGTCCTGGCAGGATGAACTTGTACAACCGTTCGTCTTACCACTTCGCCACACTTGCCGATGTTGGAATAACCGAAATTATGTAGCTTTTTATTATACGCGAAACGAGCCAACATGAGCGTTCCATTTTGGCATATCTGCCGGCGGGTGGATGGGTGTGTTTACGTATATTACGCTCATATCGATCGATCGTCTAACACTAGTAATCCACTGAATCGTTCGCTTTATTTTTGTCGCGATTTTTGTTTGAGGCAGTACAACAAGAAGGGAAGAAAATATGACGCTCTCTTCATTGAGGGACAGTCCTACATAGACGAGGAGAGAAACTTCGACCATCGATGCCTCGATGTCTTAAGACTTTGACTATATATTTCACATAGTTTCATCTTTACCCAGAAGGATGAGAAGAATCTTAATGCTTCCAATATCTCCATGTATTAAGACTGTCGCCATGCATTGGTCTTGTGTGGAACAATCAGAAGCCACACAATGCTGTGTCAATTCCAGTCAAGCATTAGCACGTTCTAATTATTTATACGATTCTGCATAACATTGCCGAGCGTGTGTATACGGAGTAAAGGATACAGAGCTTTGGCATATTATTAACGCATTTGTCAATAGTGTCAGTGAACGTGTTCTGGATGATAATCGAACGTATTCAGATATTAGTCCTGTTGAAGGATTGGGATGACAACAGGATAAAGGATGGGGATGTTGGGCGGCCCGGTAGTGTAGGCGACAGCGGCGCCGGTCTTCAAATGGCAGGACCAGGGTTCAAATCCCATCCGAACCGTCCCCCCGTAGAGAGAGATGACTTACCAACTACGTGGTATCGCCAAGTCTAATAAAGCCTTTCGATGGCCGGCGTGACCTTAGAGGACGTTAACACTAGAACCGCCGGGCTTCTCAACCTTACGACAACCGCCAATATGAGACAATTTTCACCCATACGTTATGTATACATATTTTTACATGTTTATTATTACCTAAGGATTTCTTGTGGTAAAATAATGCATAAACCTCATAATTTGGTATAATAAAACTTTTTTAGCAACTCAACCTATGATAAAAAAATCGAATTGAGCTAAACGTTTGATCGTATCAACTGCCCAACCAATTATATCAAGTCCAATTTTCTTTACACTTATATAAAATTATAGGACTTTTAGTGATAAACGCTTATAATTATTCCTTACAGGGTTGAACGACAGTAAATCTAGACTAAGAGCTATAAATTATTGAAACAATCAAGTGATAAGTAGGGTTTTTATGATAATTAAACAACTCTTTTGTTCTAAGTTGTTTGGGTCTACGCGGGCGTCTGTAACTCCTTTTAGAAACATTACAAAATTGTTATGTCAATACAGCTTTAAATTGCCAAAAGAAGAGGACAAAGCTTCGAAAGCAAAACGAACACCTAGATTTATTATTTTAGGCATCTATAATACATTTTTTGGTTTCAAATATGGCTAACATGAAACGCATACGTACGAAAAACTTTTGGTAATTTTTTTTATATATTGGTCTATTGCATGTGAAGCATTCGTTGGCACTTTTGCCCTCGTGACAAGACATTTGAACCTGGCAGCGCCGACGAGAACCTCTAGCACCTGACACAGGCAAGTTAGCGTTGGCGCTCTTATTTTCAAAGTATTCTTTGGCAAGTTCTTCGTCTAGCGTGAAAAGAAAATCGCGGCTTGATATCTTTTCTTTTTTAAGTTTTTTGTACAAGACCCAAGCAATGATTCCCGCCAATTCCAAAATATTAAAATATGATTAAACAGGCCATCTTCTATTAGCACTTTTCACGGAGTACTTTTTACACATTTGCTCAACAACATCAACTCCGTACTTGATCGAGTTGTATAAAGGCACAGTTTCAGACTTTGATTTTCTATGTCCTAAGTGCACCAGGAAAACTGGTTGCGCGGGTGTTGGGAAAGCATACACAACGACCAAGCAAGCCGAAAAATCGAAATGTCGAGACTACTTGTTTGGACCTGCAAACATTGTGCTGTGGATCCAAATACGTAACAGCCAGCAGGTGATGCTTTGGGTGGAGAGCGGGCGATAGGGGCACTCAGAAGAACCAGTGCTACCACTAAAATTGTGGTAGAGTGTACGAAAATGATGCTTTAATTGACTAGCCGATTGATGATAGCGAAAAAATAATTATGTTGTAAGCAAAAGTAAAAGCACGTATTTAGTTCCATATTTTCGCCCCTTTTATTGTTTTATACCTATTTATGTACACGCATTGTAACGAAACGCCAGTGCTTCCAGACTTGCAGATGCACATCCGTCACTCGTTGACATGAGGAATATCAGCCATCTTAATGTATTTTGCCTATGAGACAAAAATGTCCCTTATGGCGGTTCTAGGTTGGAAATGATTTTTTAAAGTACTATGTGAAATACACAATTTTGTATGGGCGCATTCGAAAGTTCGTTTAAAATAAATAGAAGTCAGATAATAAAAAATATAAAATAAATATATATAAAAAAAAATTTCAATGGTTTGTCTCGACGGCAAGCGGAATAACACACCTGTTTCGAGTGCGATGGGACAAAAAAGACCCACCGGTGGTTCTAGTGTTAAGCCAAGGAGAAGAATCCTGTTGAAGAGATCCTACATCCCTTAGCTTTGGTATGAATTTCGTTATATTTGACAAATTTGGCTTGTTATATTGATATAAGTCAAGAGAAATAAACAATTAGCTGCTTGAATCTCATACGAGGGCTGACAATAAAGTAAGGTCTCCAATTTTTTTTTTTCATAGAAAATGAAAAAACATTTATTTACAAAAAGTGATACACCGTTGGAAAGGCCAAGGTCTTGGCTACTTTTCTACTTACCGCCATTTTTTTCCAACACCTTGCGCATCTGCACGATGAACTTGTCTATGCCGGCAGAATACCACTCTCCGTCCGCCTCGCGCAGCCAGGTGTTGACCTCTTTCTGAACCGCCGCTTCATGTGGTCTTCGGTCAGCTGTTTCGGCACCCATCGGGCAGAAACTTTGTGATACTGCAAGTTGTTCACAAGGATATGACGGATTGTTTCGCTGATACACACTCCTCCAAGCTTCTTTTCCAAGTCCCTAATTGTCGCACGGCAGTTTTTGAGCATTTCTGCCTCCACTGCTTGAACAATCGCATCCGAGACCGACGGTCGGCCACTTCTCTCCTCGTCGTGCGCCCGGAATTGAACTCGCGGCTCCACTTACGCACGTTTTTTATGTCCATACACTTTTCCCCGTAAACTTCAACTAGTTGACAATGGATTTCAATAGGTATCACCTTTTTCGCACTCAAAAAACGTATTACAGAACGCAATTTGCAACGATGGAGGGGTACCTCCATCGTTGACGGCTGCTCAGCCAAGACTGAGTGGTCGGGGAAGCCTCACCCAGCAGCAAAGTGGTAGTGGGGAAACCAAGGAACACGGCGGTGTTGCCAGATTTCGGCTAGCGCGTGATCCGGCGAAGTTGCAGCGTTGGAGACCTTACTTTATTGTCAGCCCTCGTATTATACTCAATAAAACACATATAATATGCATTTTCTTGTCTTGCATGTTTCGTTACAACTACAGATTTATTTGTATGAGGCATTAACTGTAATAAATTAGCCTAACTTCATAGTCAACGCACAACCAGATTTATCTGTATCCAAGCAACGTGATAAGGTAAATTTTAAAATACAGAACGAATAGATTCATTAAAATCATCAAAGCCATTACACTGTGTTTGTGACGCCGGTCTGATAATTGTCAGAGAGTCTGGTCCACACACGCTGATCTATTATTTCGCGTTGGATAATTAGCGCCGCTCTAGGCGCTAGGCGCTCGTGCCACAGATAGTATAGTACTTCCGATGTCACCAAATGGCTGGCAGCCGGACACAATGTGATCACAATGAGCCATGAATGGGAAAGCTAATTTGTTAATTATTTGCCAAATCAGCGAAACTATAACACGCGTTTTTGTGTGTGCGCCGGTCGGCTGAAGCTTGTCGGTAGCGATTATTTCAGCCAGAGCAGGGGATGAAAATAAAATGAGCTAATAGATTACCCGCTGGCGGCTAGCATTTGTTGTTTCCTGATGTATTTTGTTTGCTGAAATTAATATGCAGCGTACGATGTGCAAATTGTGAATGCAATTTTAATCATAGCGTCCTTTTTCGCTAATTAGTTGCACTGTATGTGCGAGTGTGTGACATTTTAGGTGTGATTTTAAAATGGGATATTCTGGGGTGTTATTTTTCTCTCTCCCGGACACGCATACATGTACACACACACACCTTATCAAACAAACAGGCTTCGCGTTTCGCGCTGTACTTTACGTTGAGTAACAATAACCTGGAAAAGGATGCAATTTTGTACTGCCGTTCATATATGTTTATAAATAAGCAACTAATGACGTGCACCGACCCAACACGACAGGAAACGATGGCAAGATGCCCAGGTGTCCAGAAGGTTTGCGTTGAGAACACTTGCATGAGATGCTGGTGCAATAAGGCAACGCGTGGCTTGTAACCGGAGCGCATGCACGATAGCGATAGTGTGAACGTGCCTGCCAGTACAGTCCATCGCTGGATGGCTTCGTTAGGTCCTCGTTTTGCCGGGTGCATAAAATATGTGTCTGCATTCAAAGCGAACGATAGCATTCCTTTATGATGGAAGGCGGCAAAGTTCGAAGGATATAGAGAAATGATCTCTTCCAAGGGAAAGAGAATCAGCGTGTTTGCCTTCAAGTATGCCAACGTCTCGTCTCGCCTCGCACGTCTGCTTTGCATAAAAGCCATCCTGTGAAGCATCCAGTTCACTGGAGATTCACATTTCACCAAGACACCTTGTTGTGAGTGTGTGCAGCAAGCGAAAAGACATCAAACCCGGAGCCGGATACTTTTCCTTTGAACTTGAACGAATCAGTGTGTAAGAGTAGTTATTTTGCCTATATATATACACACACAGCTTACAAGCCACGTGCGGTGGTATCCGGTGGCGCACACGATGGGACGTAATGTAACCAATTCTCCCACTTGTACACATGTACACGTTTTTTTTTTTTGTATGCGAATGATGGCGTCAGGGGCATAATCAGGTCCCGGTGGCAGAACACCATGGAACGGCTCGTTGCAACACCGGTGCTCCCGCAACAACAAATACCACACAAACGACCAGCACGGCCCGAAGAATTCAATACTCACATCCGGTCCTTCCAAAACATCTTGAAACATCCCGACCGTGGTGATGCGAGGAAGGACTTGCGGAAGGGACAAGATATGCTAACGACGTAATTATCTGCTCATAGCTCGATGCATGCTCCACCGAGTGGCAAGGACCTTTTCATCGAGTGAAGCAGCCGGTTGCGTTTGCGAGGGATGAGATTTTTTTTCCATCTTCCTTGTGTGAACTTCCCCTGTCTTGGCCATATTACTCCCACCAGAACCCGCATTTATGGCCCATCTTTTTGCTGCCTTTTCTTAGCAATCATTTGCATCTTTGGCGTATTGTCGGAACTTCTCAGTCATGGAGAAGTGGTCAACTACTGGGGGGGAAGGGAAGGGGGCTGTCTTCGTGAGCGTGATTTGGGGCTGCTGAGGGTTTACGCTCGATTAACTCCGGCAAAATATACCATCATGAATGTTTCACTTTATGTCGAGAACTGCTGGGGGAAGACCTGCTGTGGAGACTGAAGCGTACAAGAGGTAATGTATCTGTGTAGCCTGTG
The DNA here is from genome assembly GCF_943734695.1 of Anopheles maculipalpis. Taxonomy (NCBI): domain Eukaryota; kingdom Metazoa; phylum Arthropoda; class Insecta; order Diptera; family Culicidae; genus Anopheles; species Anopheles maculipalpis. The sequence goes on from NC_064871.1 coordinate 50,677,331, forward strand.
TGGCGTATGTGTATCTCCCGGGGTTTGGATTATTTGTAAGAAATATGTTAAAACAAGACGTTGTACAAACTCGTTTTCATGCTGGTTAGATGATGCTTGGTAGCAGCACTAGCAAATATTATCACCGCAGAGGTGGGTGGTCGCAGCACATGACCTGACCTTACCTGATTTGCAACTTCTGCGTGCCTTTTGCCAGCAGTTGCGCAGCATACAATCGAAATCGAACCCCCGTATCTTGGGCACCTCCCGGTGTATCTATTATTAGCGTGCTCCGTTCTGTGCCGGCATTCTCCGGAGATGAAACGGAACCCGCCAATCTTACCTGGGTGGGCATTGCCAGCTTGAACCCAGCTTCTTCCCGGGAGACTGTTGCTGTTTTCCAATCTCACAACAACAACAACAAAAAACCTCTTCCGCGGGGAATATTGAATATTGCATTCCACCTTGGCAGCTGAGGAGTTGTACGGCCAGAATCGGCCTAACAGTTCACCGACCCAAACCTTGTTGCGTTTCCATATTCCGCACACTCACACATGAATGATTGCGGACCTTCTCATCGCTTTTAAATCATACATTTGCCACTTGGGAGACGCCTTCGCTGTGTGATCGAATCGGTACCGATCAGAATATTTTCACCTTTATGCGCCTCTTAATATTCTGCTACCCTGCTCTACCCTCGTCAAACCCTCCCCAACTCTGCTACCGATGGCCCATTCTGCGATAACTTCACACCCCTCGCAGTAGTACACAAACACAAGCGCACCGCACCGATTAAGCTTCCCGCGGATTCTACGCGTCCTTCCGACCCACTCACCGGAAACCGGTTTTCCCAAAGCAGGTTCCATCCAGTGGCTCTTCCCTGCCCTTTATCGCACTCATCCGCGACGGTTTAGTTAGGTTGAGTTTCGGATTCCTTTTCTCAACGAAACGCGGAGGTGCGCGCGCCTGCTCTCGGGGCACCGAAACATATGTAAAGCGGCGATAAATGCAATCCGCACACCCCAAATCTCATCATTTGTCCGTTGTGTCGCTGGAGACGGAATGCGGAGATTGAGGTTTGCGTATTACTGCAAACCTTTCACCTATAAAGGAATAAGAGGGCGTTCGATTTCGGAAGCTTTGAAACTGCATCCATGCAGAACAAACGTTATCTCAAATGTTTTTTTTTGGGGGGGGGGGGGGGGGGGGGGGAATGCTATAAAACGTGGCACAAAACGCATAACGTGAGACACAGCATCTGCCAAGGAAAAAGACAATCCTAAGCTTGACTTCCACTTTTCATAAGTGCAGGATTCTTTTGCAACAGTCGTTGACTCTTGGTGGAGTATACTTTCCAAAAAACCCGACTACATTTTGGAAAAGATAGCGTTACACTCAGTTCTGGGTCTTTTCGATTGCTTGAATGTATTAAAGCGAAGATGTGGACTCGCGAATTCTAGTTTTGATCGCAACCTCTAAACTGTGCCTGTGCTGTTCAAGCTTTGCTGTTTCGTGCTCTCTCCCCGATTTTTTTTTTTTTGCTACTACTCTAATCTGCTCTAATCTGTCCGTTGTTTGGTTTTTGCCGCACCGGTGTTGTGCGGTGAGTGTTGATGCCGCGCTCGTTTGAGTGTTAGAAAATGAGCTATCTATTATGAGCTTCCGTTTGTGACGCTGTGAGTTTACTATGTTCAGCAAGGTTTTTTGATCTATCCGGTTCGGTGATGGCAAGGCAAGGGACCGAAACGGGGCTTAATCCGAACGGGTGCCAGGTGCAGTGAGCTGCGGTGGTAATTAATAACAGTTTAAGCTGAGCGAGAACGCGATTTTAACTGCCAATCAAATAATCTAAAATGATTGTGTCGGTAACGCTAATAGGCGCCGGGTGTCTCGGGTTTTGCGGTTGTACGTTCGAGCGTTTCTTTTCCTTTTTTGCTGTCTTTCTTCATGCTTACGCTCTACATTCTCGGCGATACAGATTATGGCGGCAGCATATTCGTTTTCGCTACCAGTCGCCGAACAATGTGCTTGACAGCTTGTTGGAGGTCATCGGAATGGACAGGATGAGACGGTGCGAACAAACATTTGAACAGAGATTATTTGCATTCTTGTTGTGCGTGCTGTCCAGCATATAACACTAATCGTAATCCCTAAAGCTGACATGTTGATATGCAGCACGGTCGAGCCATCGGTTGTCTTAAAGCAAGGACACTTATTCATTTGCACTCTCACTGTGAGCTTACTATCTGCAAACGACCAAAGCGAGTTATGAAATCATAAATGTACAAATATTGCCTTATATAGCTATTCGAAACATTTTGTTAACATCAAGTTCTTGTTCGAATGGATTTTCAGAGTAAAATAAGATGGGAAATGTCCAAACAAGAACCAAAAATAAAATCTAAACCATCAACAACTATTGCTTGTTGGATCTAAATACCCGAAACTTTCTGCGTTCCTACTTTTCCTAGTTCTTCATCAGGTCTGCAAATAAATAACAAATTCAACCTTTTTGAAATCGATGGAGCCAATGTGGAATGTGGTGCGATTTTGACGTTTACAAACGTCATAAATCAACTTCGAGAATGACATAATCAAACTGTGTAAACAGATAAGTGATTATTTTATGCGAGTAAAAGTTCCTAGATCTTGAACCGAACCGACCGAACCGACGAAGAATTGACGGCTTTAGTCGAGGAAAATCACTGCCAAACGCAAGAAGAGCTTGCAGTCGTGTTTGGTGTAACTCGTCAGGCCATATCATTACAACTAAACGCGTTAGGAATGATACAGAAGGTGCAAAAATGGATACTACACGAGTTTAAGCCGCGGGACATTGAACGCAGACACTTCATGTGTGAATTGCTGGTCCAGCGGCACAACAGAAAAGGGTTCCTGCACAGAACCGGGACGGAGGACGAGAAGTGGATTTTGTTCAGCAATTCTAAGCGCAAAAACTGATACAAGATACAAGATAATACTTAAGTAAATAAACATGTTATACTTTTTTTCGTTCCTTTCTTTGATGAGATTTCGAAAGTTTGATTATTTTATAACATCTGCAATAGGTTTGAAGAGAGGCAATCAAAAAGTGTGTATCGGCGATCAGCCCTACTCTGCAAAAAACAATCAATTATCTGATAACTAATAATTTAGCAAGTGTAAAATTATATTTATATAAATAAAATGCCCTTTAAATTTCCATCAAAGCTAAGCTATTTTCAACTCTTAACCCAACCATAGGCTATGGTTCTAGAGGTGCAAAAAGGGACAATTCTTCCCCAGCTCCACATTTCTCTTCCTCTCCGGTTTAAATGATGCCGGATTACACGCTCCGATGAACGGAAACCAAACAAACAAAAGATACTGCGACGGTCTACCAGCATCTTTACCTGGTACTCGGACAGACTGTGTAGGGACGACATTGCGCTGGAAAATGCAGTTGCTGCGATGGAGCTTCCTTCACTTGAAAATTACCCAAAGACACTTGCCCGGGAAGACAAAATTATGAAAAACCACCAGAGCAAAGAGTCGTCATTGTCCCCATCATCTTCATCATCATCGTCATCGTTGTTGCGTCGTGTACAAAAGCATTGCCCAAGCGTGGCGAAGAAATCCCAAGAAGTAACCCTTATGGGATTTCCGATTTTGGTTTCGGGGTTTTAAGCCGGGTGCGGTTCGGAACCGTCGGCAGGTTTTGTAGGTTTTTGGTAGTAGACCCGATGCCAGTTCTTTCTCTTCCCATCCGTAAACCTCCCGGATTGCTTCGCCACGAGCTATTTCATGTCTGTTTGGAATTATGAACTAAGTTCAAGCAAGCGCCCGGTTAATGTAGCGCCCTCCCCGTAGAACGGTGTGGTCTAACGTGTGCTGAAAGGGTTACCGTAGCCCAGGTCGAAGTTTACCATTTTGCTGGATGGGCACCTTTTTCATGAACTCATTCGAACGAAGAAGCTTATTGTGTGGCGTTGAGTTGGAGAAATTACCATTTGTCTTTCGGTGGAGACGAAACTTATGCAGGTGGCGTGGGTTGATGCTTTCGTGGCCGGTAGTAAGATTTGCAGCAGTGCGGTTTAGTGCAGACTTCTTCTGTCATAGCCTTTTGCTCTTAGTGGAAGACCAGAAACAAAGCGGAGAGTATGGGAGCCCTTAAATTACCTTCAAAGCACTTTATTGTACTGTTCTTTGTGCGGCAACAGGTTGAGGGTGTTCTATATTGCATTTCTTTTTGCAAAACATTAATTTAGCACAATGATTCACAAAACTGCTCGAGGACTGCAGAGCAACTTATGTTTCGAAAAGAAACCCCTTTGAATGTAAAACTGAGTTTCGCTTAATCGGCACATTATATGTCTGTACGTTTCCCGAAGTTCTTGAGAAGCGTTTTAAGATCATTAAGTTGTGTTAATATATTCCTCAAAATCGATTCGTGTTGCCGATAAACGGGTGAACTTGCACAGCAGCCTTCATTTGTGCCGTGTACGCTTGGAATGACCGGCTTTCCGCCGAGAATTGGTAACTTGTTCCTTGTTTCTGTCCTACCGTGTAGATGTGCTTTATCTTGTCTTATGAAATCATGCTGCACTGTTCTTCGACGATGATTACTATAATTTAGCATCGGTCCGCCCTCAGATTTGGTGCTGTCGGCCGCTCTTCCCGTGTGCCGTGGGAACTCGTTTACGCTTGGTGCAATGCAAGTCCTCCTGTGGGAGCATTGACTTCTGATGATGTGCGATACGATCGCTCGGCCAATTTCTGCCCGCAAGCAAATCCAACTTCCATTCGTCCGATTTTGTAGGATGCACCTGGGGACGGAATACAAAAGAAGGTGCACAAGAAATTGCTAGTCGCAGCAGCAGCGGAAGCAGTCGAGCAACAACAACAACACAAACCAATCCCTTGATCCCTATCGAGCAGGTTTCTGATGAGTTGACTGCTTGAATGCGCTGCCAAAGATTGATGTCGCCCTGCGCTGCTCTAGGCTACTATCAACTTGTGCATTTATCTTGCATTTCATTTTGCATATTCTTTCTTGCTGACCCGGTAAGCCATGATCTGGATGCATGGAAGTAAGAATTTTGATCTTTATCCGCGAAAGCTAAATTTTTACACAACGAATGAAATTATTTGCAATTTCAAGGCAAACTGCACCCTCTGCACTTTGCAACTTTTTCGCATCTGGTGTAGTGCACTCTAATCTCTCATCTTCACTTAGGAGGTCATTGGTTGCGTCAGTGTGAAAGGCAAAGAAGCGATACATTATTCTGAATGTACCGGTAAATGTGCTACGGGTTCGGTTTGGGATGCTAACGCATTTTCTCCGACGCCCCAACATCTCATCAATCAACTAACGCAAACTTTGATGGCAACCTTAATCCTTTCCTGTGGTGTATCTCATTTTGGTGCAGGGTGTGATGTCTGGAGGTAATGATGATGAAGTGAATGATGAGTGGAATTGGTGTAGTGTCCGGTAACTCGCAATGTGCAAAAGATGCAGCGGCGTACGGAGTGCCGTAACAGTACGGGAATGCTTGAGAGCAATAACGCATTGACGTCAGCAAGGTGTTTGGGTATCTATTTTAGACTGCACTAGTTTCTATAACCTCTAGCACGTCTAATACGTGGTATTGATTCGGGGGCAATGTAATTGTCATAATTAATTTTTGTGTTTTGCCGTAAATACGTTAGAATTCAAATACAATTATGAAATGAATATGTATTAAAAATAGAATAGAACGAGTTGAAAGGTTAAACATTATTTTATGAATTAATAGTAATTTCATTGCAAACATTAAGGCTACAATCTTCGCAAAATTCTGTTCAAAATAAAACAACAAAAGAGTGACAAAAATAATTTCGTTCAAACATTCAATTTAGAAAACAAATTGTCAAACATCTATCCCATCAAAGCACGTTTCTTTTGGAGGTTTGGAGGTAGCCCCATATATGTGTCAATACATAATGATACCTCTCGGAACTTCAACTAACTTAAAATTTAATCCTTCCTCACCAAATCAAGCGGTTTTTTAAGTTTGTAAATTTTGTAACGGAGCTTACTGTAAATAGGTGTACGATGATATATACAGCTCACCTCAAATGAGACTACTATTCCGTACTAATCCTCCATTTTTGTACTAACCTTTTTCGGGATATCAACGTCTAATATTTCAAATCACAAACACTGTAGGATTTCCAAGACAAACTAGAAATGTGCTAGGCATTGCTGGAAAACGCTGGTTTCTTCAGCTATGACAAGATTGAAATAGTAGTGTCCAGCTTTATCAATCCAGACTATTGCCGGCCAAACTGATCAGGCTTGTTAGAATAACCTTGACCAACGTCACAGGCCAGGTGAAGGTGGATGGAAAACTCTCAGGGTCCTTTGCTACCATCAAAGGCATGCGTCAGTAACCTATTCGACTTGGCGCTAGAGAGGGCCATCCGTGACTCGGAGGAGGGGACTTCGGGAACCATCTTCTATAAGTCAACCCAGATCCTGGCATACGCTGATGATACAGACATCATTGGTCTGCGGCTCTCCCAGGTAGCAGAGACCTACCAAAGGATTGAGTAGGTGGCAGAAAACCTCAGGTTGCAGATCAACGAGGCAAAGACCAAATTGGTGGTGGCACCATCAGCGGCCCTACTAAGAAATCCGGAACTACGTGGGGGTGATGTACGGATAGATGATCGAAAATTTGAAGTCGTCCAAAACTTCACCTATCTCGGGTCAAAAGTCAGCACCGAATAGCATAGAGACGGAGTTGCGCGCTAGGATGCTAGCGGCCAGCCGGTCATTCTACAGCCTGAGGAAACATCTCACCTCAAAAAACCTGTCGCGACGGTCGAAGCTGGGACTGTATCGTACCTTTATAGTCCCAGTACTCACATACGCCTCTGAGACATGGACCCTGTCCAAAACAGACGAAGCCCTCTTAACCGCGTTAGAGAGGAAGATGCGAGCTGTATGATGACCTCACTGTCGTGCAGCGAATTAGGCTCGCTAGGCTCCGATGGGCTGGCCATCGCATGGCACCGGAGTTATACGCATGGCACCGGAGGAACTTGCTCAGAAAGTTCTTTTAGGCCGTCCACTGGAAAGTCCAGAGGAGACGCGATAGGCCCAGAATGAGGTGGGAGCGTGGAATCATCCGCCGTCAAGGCCGGGATAACGGATTGGCGGACGACGGCGCTGGACTGTGGGCGGTTCCGGACTCTGCAGCGACAGGCCAAGACCAAAAAGCGATTGTAGCGCCTGATAAGTAAGTAAGTAAGTAAGTAAGCAAGCACAAAAACGCCTCATAATGTAATGCAATTGGAGGTATCCATTTGGCATTATAACCCTCCTAGAGTTGAAAACAAATTAAAGAATGTTATTTCATAAAGCAGATTTGAGGTGTTGAAGTGTTGAAAGAAAAGGGAAGAATATGGTGTATGTCCACGAGAGCGCACAGCTGACAGCTCTCTAGCACCAAGTCCGAGTGCTTAGCTACGCTACTTTTTACTACGATTTTTTTTTTGTCTGTTACGCTCTACCGAAGCAAAGCAGCATTACCTCTACGGTTCTCAATCAAAACATCATCAGTATGCTCTCATAAACCACCACCACAACCACCCTCTGCTTCACTACCAACTGCATACGACACTATCGTCGTCGGCACACTGCACCCGGGGAGTGCAATGAACGTTCGATTGGTGTAATGTTTCACCGTAAATATGATCGCATCGGTGCTCCGTCTGCGCCACAACATAGCACAGCAGCAGTAGCAACAACGAAAAAACTTACAAATAAGCAGCATGAAAATCGAATCCATCGCTTCCACTGCCATCCACACTGTCGTCGTTGGAGAAAAGCACAGAAAGATGGAATAAAATCGCTTAGCGTAAATGTCTGATATTGCCATCGGACGCAAGGGAAAAATTGAACCGAGAAGATGAAAAAGGAATAAACCAGGCAAATGGGAATGAATTTAACGAAAGGAATCAACTAGCATTCATTCGTCACGAAACACGAAGAAATATAGCGCCGCGGAACGGAACTTCACACACCCGCACACAGGCTCCCGGACGTTTGTCATTCTCCCTTTGCTACGTTATTAAGCTGCTGTTTCAGCAGATTGGAAGTCATCGGCCGCCATCGGTGTTTAGCACGTGAACGGAAGTATACTGCAGGGCTGGCTGAAAAGTGGCCTTCAGATCGTTCTCAAGAGCTTGGTGGAAGTATATTCAAACAATTATCTTTTTCTTTTGGACGCCTAGTTCTATTGCTGCCTTTGGAAAATGGAACGATAACGCAGTTAGTTCTTCCACAAACTCACAAAAATCCCGAATCATTTTGTGTGGTACAAAAAAGGTGTGTTTTCCTTGCGCCGTCAGCACTTTTCAGCTGCGAGACAGTCTAGACTGCTAGGCACAAAACAAATCGCTTGTCTATTGTGCAGTGTTGCTGTTTGTTGCTTGCTCTGGAAAACAATGCGTCGTCTGGGTTTCCGAATGTCGTAAAAATTGCACAATCCTAGGTCACTGCGAACGTAAACAATGGCCGTAACCCTTATGGAAATGAGGAAACCTAACAAACAAAGCTCCAGTCTTCGGTGGTTGGTGCAGAAGTAGGTGAATGAGTAAACATAAATCCACACTTTTTAGCAACATTTCCCTAGTTTACAATTCTAAAATGGAACAGAGTATACCTACACAACGACCGGACTTACAAACTATACTTAGATGACAAACATTGGCCGGCAAAAGTTTGGCCCGTTTCTCCACATGTTTTGTCACAGTTTGCTTATGTTTTTATATAAATAAACATGACGCTCTGAAATCCCGCGTTCCTTACGACGCAAAGGGCGCATCTACATCAATGATGGAGCGTCGCATATCTTCTGGAGTCGTTTTTTTTTCTGTATCCACCCTACACACCTCCAATGATAGTTGAAGAAGCGCATCACTAATCCAAACGATGATCGCGGCCCGGTTGCAACGGACCATTCAAGCGTGTCGGTAGTGTGTAGCTCGGCCTGCGTAGTCCACTGCGCTCGTGTAGAATCGTTGCATTCTTCGACTACGCGTTCGGTGGGAGATGGTGTGTTGTGATCGTTACGCCGGCAAAGTGCTCCGGTTCAGTGCACCAGCTCGTACCAGCCCGTATGTCCCGCAGGAAAAAGGTTGTTCATTCAGCAGCGCAGCAGATTGTATGTTTATGATGTTGAATCAGGCTGAATCACGCGCCACTTGCTGCTGTTGCTTTAAATTATGCTAAACGAAGCGATTACATCTGGGCGTGCGGAGTGTGTTGCGATGTTCTGACGTACGGAACATGCCTGAAAGAACGGATGGGTTGAATCGGGTGAGGTTTTTCCCCCACTAAACTGATTTAGTTTGCTTTTTTGCATGCTGTATCTTTTAGTGAAGGAAACTGCACAGCAAAGAGGAGTAATAATTTCCATACAACTTGTTGTGTGAGATTCAATGGGAGGACATAGTTAATTTTTACCAACTTTTTTCGCCCACTTACAATACAGATGGTTGGCTATCAAATTAAAAGTATGCTTATATTTATGTCGTTTCAAGCTTAACGTTCTTCTACTAGTTTTGTCTATGTATTTTGAGATTTCGTTGCTGAAATTATTATTTTAAATTTTCATTCGATCTACCAAACCAAACCACCATTATAAATTCTCTCAAAGTTGTCCGGTGGTAGGGCGGTCTCGCACGGTAGGAACGGGATTCAAATCTCATCCGGATCGTTCTCCCGTAGTGAGGAGTGGCTATCCAACTAGTTGGTATAAGCAAGTTTAATAAGCCATTCGATGGCCGGTAACCCAATAGATGCATTAAATGAATAGCTGATAAATCTGTTCCAACATTTTTCAAGTTTATAATGCGTCCGGCAACAAATCTGTCAATTTGTTACATCAAATTTAATATAAAACGCTTCGCTCCAATGGATATAACTGTTTATGAGTTCTCGATTGCTTGACAGATTTTGGTTAAAATTTGTCAGGTTTTCCGACTGAAGTCATTATGGACCCTACGCCGAATCAATAGCAATTCAACACGCCGACGAAGGACTATAGACCGACCGACCGAACGTCATCTTCACCGACAGTACTAGTGTTCTGGCTGATATCCCTTCCTCACCAGAAATCGTTTTATGTTGGATTCCGGATCACTCCGGAATTAACGGTAACGAAAAAGCCGATCCACTTACCAACAACTCCGCCCTGATAAACCGCAACACCCTTTCACGCCGAGATGCCATCTGCTACACCAACACCCTTATCTCCCAACACTGGAACCCCACATGGCACAACCTGGACCTAAGCAACAAACTCCGTCCCATAAGGTACAACACCACTTTATGGGAAGACACCGAATCCAGCCACATCCAACTAGTCCTTTCCCGCCTTCGTATAGGTCATACCCGCCTTACACACTCTTACTTACTGACTTATCAGGCGCTACAACCGCTTTGCGGTCTTGGCCTGCAATAGTAGAATCCGGAACCGCTCACGGTCCCGCGCCGTCGTCCGCCAATCCGTTATCCCGGCCTTGATGGCGGATGATTCCACGCTCCCACCTCAATCTGGGCCTATCGCGTCTCCTCTGGACTTTCCAGTGGACGGCCTAAAAGGACTTTCTGAGCTGAGTCGTACGGTGCCATGCGTATAACATGGCCAGCCCATCGGAGCCTGGCGAGCCTAATTCGCTGCACGACAGTGCAGTTCGCATCTTCCTCTCTAACGCGGTCTTAACCGCGGCTTCGTACGCTTCGGTACGGGCTTCGTCTGTTTTGGACAGGGTCCATGTCTCAGAGGCGTATGTGAGTACTGGGACTATAAAGGTACGATACAGCTTCGATCGTCGACCGACGGTGGACCAGTTTTTTGAGGTGAGATGTTTCCTCAGGCTGTAGAATGGTCAGCTGGCCGCCAGCATCCTAGCACGCAACTCCGTATCTATGCTGTTTTCGGTGCTGACTTTTGACTCAAGATAGGTGAAGTTTTGGACGACTTCAAATTTACACACTCTTACCTCCTAGAAAAACCTAGTCCTCCGCTCTGCAGCTTCTGTGGTGTTGACATCACCGTCCGCCACATCCTCACCGATTGCCATGGATATATGACACACCGAGCCACCTGCCAACTAGACACAGATTACGCGACAATCTTATCACCCGACAAACTTCATCAGAACCGCCTTATTCGATTTTTACGGATCAGTCATTTATATAGAGAAATTTAAGCAATAGCTTTAACTTATCCATTATCATATGCCATAGTCGCAATAGTGTTTCATGATATTTAAGCCAAACCTGCAACAGTTTTACATTATATTATACCACTTATTTATACAGTAGAGAGGAAAATGTAGTCTCTAAGACTCAAAGCCTCTGTAAATAAACGAAAAGAAAATTATGGATCCAAATATGTATAGGTTTACATTTAATCAAAATCTTAAACAATTAATTTGAGCAAATGCCAAAACAAACGTAAGATCGAGATTGTTTGACACGGTTAGTTCCATTACTGCAATGCTCTAGACATGTAAACTAGAGTTGAATTTTAAAAGCATTTATTGATGCACACACTGTTAGTAAAACTGTACCTGTTGACAATAACGATTGTTTGTTTGTTTTAGTTAAACTGCTGGGTGATTGCTCCAATTTGCGACAAAATTATTCTGTAAAAATGCCATTATTGTACGAATATTACAACTTTGACAGATCATATACTTCAATGCGTAAATTTACATTCTATAACAGGCATCAAAACTGTTCTAACAGCATGAATAATAGGTCGCCCGTTTCCAACGCGTCACAACCATGGTAAATGAACAGTACTGATACAAGCTGATTAACCAACCAAACGAACACGAGATCAAGTACCGAGCAATGATACTAGAATGTCGGGTGTCATGCAGAGTTCATTCCGAACGATCTCTGTAACACTCTGTTTTTTTCTCTCTCTCTCTCTCTCTCTCTCTCTTTCTCTCTCTGTTTAATTTCCACGGTTTAATTTCCACGCGTGCCCTCGGCATATTCAATTGCAAAACATACAGACACAGCCGGTGTACGGCCCCGGTGTGGAAGCGGAAAGCTATTTATGATAATTGTTAACTCAGCGAAAGTCCTATTGACCCGGCAGGGGCAACCACTCCCGTTCGTGTCTCCCGCACGGTTATACCATGGCTCGTACCGATTCTACATCGCCATGCTATACATATTTCAAAACACCTTTGCTTTCAAATACCCAGCGCTCGCACTAAAATGCCACAAACTATTGCCGATTGCAATGCACGTACTTGCAAGGCACAGTGTGAGTGTGGATGGAGCCGAGAGTCAGCAGGCGAGGGGTTAGTTCATTTGGCAGCAAAGTACACAACATTCTGGCCACATTTCGTGTTCGTAAACATTTTGCCGGATTAATTATTAGTGTGGTGTCTTTTTTTCTTCTTCGCCTTCTTCGGAAAAATCCCACCATTTCTCCCCCAAAACAGACTTTTCCGGTTGATTCGAACCCATGGCAAAAGCTGGGGGGCGCCACATGCTCATCTTTTATTTATGAAGCTTACAATCGAACGACATAAACACCGCGCCTGGTGGAGTGTTTCGCTTCCGCAGCTCTTTACACCCTTTATCACCTGCTCGCTGTCCTCGCTTCCCTCGCCATTGTTACGCCCCCGTTACGTATGTGCTCATTTTAGGGGTTGAAAAATTAAATGTAGAATTGATTTCCACGCTACGGGTGGTATTCCACGGAACTTTGGCACGTTGTTCCTGCGTGTGCATTTACCTTTTTTTCGCACCTGCACAGAACCATCACACGGCACGGACGACCAGATTCCATTGGTCATGTTTTAAATTGTTTGTACGGATGTTTGAACGCTGGTGGATTTTCCATTCCTCGCACATTTATGCACGCACAGGGTCATCCGTGACTTCTCCGTTGGTTCGGCCGACTGATTTTGGTACATTAATTGACGAATTCAACCAGCTACTGAAGGCCAGCATGCGCTGGTAACTGTGTGGTGCCAATTCCATACGAAAATATTTGCGGAAACACCCGTCAGATGGGAATGCTATTGCTGCAGATGGGAATTTTCCGAGCTATTCAACGGTGCGGTGTTGAAATTATTTTTTAATCAACAAGCATCTGCTTGAACCCGGGGTTTGTTGCCGTCATTAAAAGGGGATTTAATTTACGTTTCATTTAAACTGTTCGAGATTGCTTACTTGCTGCATTACCTTACGGGTGGATTATTTTTCCATTCTGGTTCAGGTTTCGGAAAATCACCTAGCGACGGGATCAAATGGTGTATTTTCATTTAATCTTCAGAATTACATTTGCGCATTGTAATGATTAAACCGTAGGAACACTTGTATCAATTTATCTTGCCATAGAAAGATACAGCACAATATTATAATCAATAAATAATGTCTTTCTTTCCCCTTACAGATTAATTTGTCACTCCTAACCAATGGGATGAATTTGAAAGGTAAGTAATATTTTTCATTAAATAGCTAAATTGCTTAAATTGTCACATTCCAGCCCAAGAAAGTTGACCTTTTTTTATTCAACGCTAAAAAAAGAAGCCTTTGAACCTCAGTCAGATTTAATTCCCCCCACTGCTTCCAGGATTACAATCTCTTGCATTCGTTCGCACGCACAAGAAAACATCTCAATATATAAAAAGCATAAAAAGGATAGCTTCAAAGTTTTCAATACAACCGATTAGCAAAACCTCCATTTGTCACAGTGGCCCTGTCGGCTAATGGACAAACGACGAGCTCTGCTCACAGATGATTAATGGAAACGTCTAATGGAACTGGACCGCCGGGTTAGCCAAAGAAAAGTTGAATATTAATTGGCTGCCAGGCGATGATGACAAATGTCTTAGAACTAATGACGCAATGGACGTTTGGCACTCTCTTCACACACGCAGCAGCAGAATTTGGGAAAATTGTGAGAAAAGTGTTGCGCACACGAAACGGCGCCAGTTTCAAATTCACAGCGAACGTTAATGGAAAATTATGCGTTAAAAACTAACTTTCATCGTGCTGAAAATTAAAAACAAAGGTTTTATTTATCTATCAATAGTTTATTCATTTGTATCAGAGATGTCAACTCAATTTTGATACGCTTATCAGATGTATTTCAGAAACTGTTGCAGGGATCGCATTTAAAAGGGTTTGTTCCTAAACTATTGCTAAAGGAATTCCAATCACCTTTACCTCAATATTAATAGATAAAACCCTGTAAGAAAAAGTTCAAGCTAGTTTGTATCACATAATGTAGGTTTTCGGTTGATTTATCGCCTTGACGTGTGATAACAAGAAATCACTCATGTCATCGATCGATGACGATCGTCTATATTAGGCCAGAAGATGTTGTAAATCATCTACCTGTAGCTGTTTCTTGACGATGGCCTCGCCAATTTCGCATCTGTCCAAAAAAGCAAACCAACTAGTGATTTCCTGAGCATTCTCAACCTACCACCAACTACTTGTCCCAAATAAAAAAAAAAATCTATTTATATACAAGTTTATCCAGAATTGACTCTAGAGAAAACAAGTTTCTCTAGCAATTTTGGGGTCAATCAGACACGGCGGTTTCCTTGATTGTCAATCCTGTACTCCTGTTTCTCAGTAGGCTACAAGCAGAATTTACCAAGGCTCAGTAGACAGGGGAATCTTCTTGGCTTTACGACCTAATAGGTCACGCCGGCCATCGAATGGATTATTTGACTTGCTAATACCACATAGTTGGATAGTCAATCCTCACTAGGGGGCAACGATACGGATGGGATTTGAAGACCGTTGTTGCCTCACCACCTCTCATAGGAGGTCATATTCATTCCCGTTTAGTAACTTGAATCAGACAGAAGATTTAATGGTTTAGAGTTTTTCACTCACTCTTTAAACATACGCAAAAGTAATGTGTTACAATGTTAAATTTGATACGCTGCTCCACGAACTTGGACATGTTCATTATCGATAAAAACACTTGGCGCAGCTCCGAAATCAAATTGTGACTCCTAGCCGGGTTAATGTTGTGACTTGAAACGTGGCAGAACTGTCAAAAGCATTCATATTGACGAACGAAAACTAAAAACAAGGGGCTTCTTAAGGCGCGCGAAATTTGACATCCAATGTCACCTTACTTTTCGGACACAGTAATATTTACTCTTTTTGGATTACACTCATACACTTTTTCTGCCGACTAGTAGTGGCTCATAGGAAATAATTGCAACGACGTTGTACGCTTTAATTCTCTGTATTCATTTGTACAGGCACAGTATGAATACAAACTAACAAGAACATGCACATATAGAATAACAATGTGACCCATTAAAGAATACGACCAAAGAAAAAAAATTATCTTGTGTTATTAAGGCTTTTTCTTCTTGGCTTAGCGACCTCTAAAGGTCATGCCGGCCATCGAAATGGTTTTCTAGACTGCCGATACCACGGAGTTGGTTATTCAGTCCTCACTACGGGGAGACGGGTCCGGATGGGATTTGAACCCCGGTCCTGTCGTTTGATTGAAGACTGGCGCCGCTGTCGCCTATACCACCGGGCCGCCCCTGTGGTGTAAGCGACATTAAGGCTTATTATGCTGAAAGCATTTGATACAAGCAGATATTCAAATTTTCCAAATTGTTGATATAAAAATATACAGCATGCTCTACTCATAGCATTTACTCAACAAATTGATGTACCACAAGCCATCAGGTAAACCAATGAACTGTTCATGATACATTCTCTGATAGTACTCATTATTCTTGCCTGGATGCCAACGCATTGCGGCTCCATCAATTCTCAACTTCTACCGACTCTACTACACCATTGCACGCACTTGCTCATGCTATTTAAGAATTTCTAAGCTCTACTCATTCGAAATGAATCGAAGAATGCCGGACGACAAGAAGCATCGGTGGGGTGTGTAGGAGGAAAACTCGCTTTCTTACCTTTGAAAGTAACAAATGGAATGAATTAATTCACCCAATACACCAGTATGTAGTATGGTTCCATGAAATACCGTGCTGAAAAGACGACACCCTATCGACACCTTTCAATCACGTGCCGGCGCTTCAGTGGATCCTCCAGCCAGACTGGTAGTCCACGTTCATGTGTGTAGTGCACGAAACCATACGCTCGTTCTATACGTGTGTGTGTGTGTGTATATATATTGAAAGCTTGCCAGGTACCAAGGGATGTAATTGAGCAGAACTCTACTGAAAACGATTGGTTATTTATCACTCGACGGTGAAATATTTGATTTGATTTGCTTGAGTAGAGTACACACCGGTGCAGGAGTCCGTATAGAATAATGTCGTTTTGCATGCGCCTTTGTCTTTGTTGGAAGGTTTTACAGTTTGTGTACGATGGCTGCAATTTTAATTTTCCTAGATAATTTAGGTGGCATTTTGGTAAATAACCACCAACTGAAATGCTATTGAAATTGGATTAAATCACAATCAAATTATCTTTGTGACAATCGAAACAATTTCCTTATTGATGATGGTGGTTGTACTTGAAAATTAAATTTTTGCAATTGCTTGAGTTTGTAAAGAGCTGTTTTTAAATTGTATTTATTTACTCTTTTGTTTGTTTTTTTACGTGTTTAAATATAAGTTGATTTTTTGTATTATTTGACATCGCTTCACTCACTTCACACACACACACACACACAATCACTTTTTTTAATCATCTTATTTTGTTAAAATGTTTCCATCCATCAATTTCTTAATCGATTTTGCTGCATTGTTCCAATTTAGATCCCTTGGGTAGTTGCTGTGGCACGTTTAAATCAGACACGCACACTCCTCGCAACGCCTTTACTCCATTCACCCTAACTGATGAGTTTGTTTGGCATTGCTCAGTGTTGTCTGGACGGTAAGGGGTCTGCACATTTTCTTTTCTATATTCGCACACGCAAAAACAAGGATCAATCCATCAAAATCGTCAGCATTTCCACCCTGCCCCAAGTTAATGTTCCCGTTGCCAGTCCAGTGGGTCCAACTGAGAGGGCCGTGTTGTACGCGCGCAAAAGATTTGGCAACCGTTACCGTTCTACCGCCGAAGAAAGGCGGTATAAATTAACTGGAAAATAAATCTGTTTACCTGTCGCAATGGGGAGGATGAGGACGCTCGTAGACGTTTCCGTTTTACCGTCGCGCACGTCACAGCTATTGACCGGTCTAAGGGAAATTCACTTCGACGTAATATCCCCAAAACTCCGGAAGGGTTTTCCGTGCCCTCTCTATCTCGCTTTCTCGCTCTTCCTGCCCAAAAACCGCCTCTGTAGACTGATGTTGATACACTGAAACTTTTGTTTCGTCACGCCCCAAACGCGGACGCGAAAGCGCGAAACACGCGGTGTGGAAATGTGTGTTTACCTTCCTTTTTTTTTTTTTTGTTTTGTTGCTGTTACTGCCATCCACCCACTTTTCATTTTCAATATTATTTCGCTCAGCAGCACCCGCCATCGGTTGTCGTTTCGGTGGAAGCGGTTTTCCATTTTCCATCCCGTGCACATCATCATCAATTTTCGTTATATTTCAATCTAGCCCCGAACGTGCTACCGCAAAGGAATTGGAGTTTATGCAAAACTGGTTCGACCCCGGGTGGCAAAAAGTTTGTTCGAAATAAAAACACGATCCATACTTTGCCGCCGTGCAGCGAAATCCATGAATTGAGCTACTGGGTAAAATTTCTCCTCCAGGGATATTATGGAAAATTTAAATTCTGCCTATAATGCGGCGATCTCACAGTTGCACATACGACTTAGATCTGTTTTTTTCTTCAAATACTCCACCCACAACGTAAGGGAGCTAATGATCGTCACATTTTGCTTAATCCTGATTACACAAAAGAGACAGTTTATCTCAGCATGAGTTGGAGACGTTTAGCAGAGACGCAAATTGCTGGAATTCAACATTTGTTGTACATCGGCTTTTCGTGAAGTAATACTCCGAAAAAGAGAGTTTGTTTCCGAGGAAAAATGAGTTCTGCATATTTTTATTTGTTATCAATTGAGCGCAATAATGTTATCGTTACATTTCAATGGAACGCCATAAGATGTTGTTTGCCTTTATCAATACATGTTCTCCATGCCACAACAGGTGCTTAGAAAAAAAATGAATTTTTTAAATCCGTCATTCACGTGTCATTCACACACGTTGCAAAACAGCTTCAGCTCGATTTTCTTGCCTAGTTCTTGAGAAAACATGTCTTTAAAAAGGGTGTTTACCTTTGCAAAATCCATACGATGCGACGGAACGACAGTCGAACGAAGCAATGGCCAAATTCGAATTTCTTGCAACTCACTACGTTACAGAATTTGTGTTTCTGCATTAGTACTCCATACATATATCTTGGTATATTTTAATAGACTTCTTGACTGTCTCTTTTCCTTCTTTCAAAGCATTGCCTGCGTCTGTCAACAATTCACATTCATGCAAGACAGGCAGCAACGAGCAAATCTTATCCTTTTGAAGAGCTCGCTCTCGCTATGATGTTTTCCGTTTTACCTAAGGCTTGGCTTTCGAACGAGACTCGGCTTAAATCGGAAAAATCAACACATGCTATAAAACCTTTTCACAATAGAATGAGAGTTTCCGTCTCTGGGAAATTCTAACCGGCATGGTATGATCGTATCCTTATCGGCAGCTGCGTACGCCACTGTTACTCAACGATCTTACAGTACGGTTGGCGTCATCCGAAGGAAAAATTCACACCAAACATTTGCACAACATTCCCGACCACAGAATATTGCTACATTTCACAGGCCAAAGACTATTCACATTGTGTTTAATTCTTATACATTCCACCACCGAAGCTTCCAACGATCGCTAGCATCTGGTTTCGCTCGCTTGGCCAGCTTATGATTCTCCTGTGCCCTGCTCCAGGCCACGGCCACGAAACAAAAGCCCATTCAACAACGAAAAACATTCTCCAAAATCCACTGCTCCTGAAGCAGGACTAGGTACCCGGGGGCTAGAATTGAAATTCAAATCGGATAAAATTTTAATTAATCGATGTAAGTTTAATCCTCTGAATTTAAAATATTGTTACCAATGCAAACTCGGACCATCGGTCTACCGCAGCCGGAAGAAAGAATTGTGACGTACCACTTCTCAACTGGATGGAATCACAGATAGGTGCCGATGGTTTCCCGATGAGAAACGGGTTTCGGTTCGGACATTTATCTCATGCATACTTTCAGCATGGCGAGATGCGGTGAATGTGTTTATTTATGGCAGGAATTAGAACCATCTGGCCGATGGAGAAAGTCTATTGGGCAGTTGGCTCGTCTGCAGCTGGAATGGCCACCTACCACACTCCACGTCCCACGGGTGTGTGAATATGCAGCTGAATGGAGGCATCAGAAAGGATGTGAGGATTAGACTGGGCACAATGGAACAATGGCACATAGATGGAGAGGAGCGTTTGCCAACATTTTACTGCTTGACGGACGATTGTCCATCGATGGCAATAATTCGTTTGCGGTACGGTGTGGATTAAATTTATGTCCGTGTGCCTGGCGCTGTTCTGTTCTCCTTTGATGGTGTGCATTACGTTGGTATCGGACGTTCGAAACAAATGCCAACTGCAGAGGCAAAGGTGCAAAAACCGACGGTGCATCTATTTGCGATGTGTGTTCCAATGGAAGCATCAGTACTGCTGTTTGACCTTTCGCTTCCGATCTACTCAAGGTAGTAAAAGCACAGGCTTTGATACATAGTAACGCTTCGCTGGATAACGTTTGCATCTGCTCAGTCACATTGGCTCGGTAGAACTTAGCGCAACACTTGCTCACGTGAAGATGTATGTGATGTGACGGAAAATCCTGAATTATTAAGTTGTACCGAACAATGTTGTAACCCTAATCTTAAGACCCATAAAAAATCGCCACGTGTTGTGGCTTAGCAAAGGGTTTAAATTTGTTATTCATATGTTTTTTTTTTTTTCTTATCTTCAACCATTCCTCAGAAAAACGAGATGATTTGCCGACGTTTAAATTGGGTATGGATATTAATCTTTCTTGTCAGGGTGCTACAAATTTGGAGAAAAACGCTATCTCCGGTTTAGCTACTTCACGTATTTTGTTTCATGAAAAATGTACCTCCATTGGTGAAATACAATCAGCAAACATGCTTTGCCAAACAGATAGACAGTAAGTATCTCTTCATCTTTGTGTAAGTGCCTACTTAAGACATGAGTCAATAAGCAAAACAACCAGAAACGTTCCCAGTGCCTTGCGCTGTCGTTGGAAGGTAAGGACTCGTACCGCCCCGTTGCCATCACACAATTTCCTCGACCTGTTTTTTCTTTGCGGTAAAGAGATCTGCCTTATTAGATAAAGCGATTCAAAACCCCAAAAATATGCTTCCCGAGATCTCATAAATCTACGGCATGCCAGCCAAGTGGGACGCGCGTATCAACAAACACCGGCTCTTCAGTGTGCCCTGGTGCGTTTTGCTTTCTCTGTATATGTATATCGCTCTATGTATCTTTGAGCGCACGAACAAAAAAATGAAGCACGGTTGGAAGCTTTTGAAGAATGTCGGAATTTATCAATCATATGCGTCCCACTTGTCCTTCGTAGGGACGACGGTTTTTCTCCTTTTCTTCTTTTTGCTTGAAGATCGTATGCAAAAGGTTCGTTGATCCTGGCAAACTCGCCACACGCAAACGTCGTGACGTGCGGGATGATGGTTGATAGCCTCAGCTAGCGCACCGGCAAAATCCCTTAGCCCCAAATCAATTCTCATATCGGCAAATATTCGAAATGATAAAATTTGCTTTGCATCAATCATCGGGGGAGTTATTTCCACCTCTTTTTCTGTCCCTCCCTTGTTTTCCTGCCCCGCAAGTGGTCTTCCACAGGATCGCACAGTTACCGAAAGCAGAAGTAGTTAAAATCAGTTTCAAGCAAGGTGCCGCACACACGGAACCGTCTTTCGGTAATCTTTTCGGTTTTCGTTCGTCTCCGCCGGTTGAATTGTTCTCGATCCGTCCGCCAGCACACGTACCACGTATGGATAGGAATCTAGCGGCGAAGTTTCACTGCAGTCCAAATCCTTGCATCCTCCAAAGTGCGGGCACGTGACATCGCTTTTCAGTGGCATTGTTCAATCCAATTGGACGGATATCGCTATGAAAAGCAATCTTGACTTCTTGATGATTTTCGCCGCTTTCTTTGCTTGTTTGCAAGTAGTCCTTCTGATATAGTTTGGTAGCTTGGTGGAGCAGATATTCGGGATCTCTTCAAAAATTCGAAAACCTTCAGTTGCTGCAAAAATGAAAGGTAGAATCACGACTGTGAGCTTGGTAGTTCTTGCTTTTTTGTTTCCCGAAGTCAGTAAACATTAGATCTAGATTTGAAAGGGGTAAAGTTCAGGACGATGCCGCGTAGAATGAAAAATTCATACGATTCCCTTTTTCATATGAAGGTTGCATAAAAGAACTGAATCGATCTATGATGATATCATTGTTTGCAAGGTTAAATTTCTTTTTGTCGTTTTGTCCAATGCAATGATTTTGTTAATAATATTTGTACAGTCAACTTTTTCGAGTGTGTCACTGTTACCAACCGTAAAGCAATAATCCACCGTCGCAAGAAGTCTTTCTTGGAGTATTCAACCAAAAAGAAAAAAAAACGAATTTCGATTCAGAGAGCTCAGCAGCACGCAGAACAACCACCAGAAAACTACAAACTCTTACATTGTACAATGACGGCAAAAGGAAAAAGCTTAAACTCCCATCTCGACCCCTTGGCTCGAAATCATCATTTTAAGAAGAAATTTAAACCTGCTTCCGTCGGCAACAAACGGTTGCCGACTTTTTTGGCCAGCTGAAAATGATATGCAAATTAAAATCCTTACCCGTGGTACTTTTTACCTCGTTCTATGTTCCCAAATTTTTGGTGAAAGTTCATCGTACTTTTCCGTCCGTCCGGCAATGGGGAAGGACAAACGCAGACGCGCTGTTACGTCCGGAAGTGAGGACAATGTTCCGAAGAATATCCCCAACCTCAACGAGCTCTTGTCCCCACTTGTGCTCACGCCAAGGGTCGTCTCGAAGGATTTGCTCGCATAGAAGAAGAGGACTCTGTGATGACTCGTAAAGAAAATAGCATCACGTTCTCATCCGAAACCATTCTATCCAAGTCGTGGGGGCCGGTGTATCCACTGCCGAGAACGCACCGCACCTTCACGCAACACTCGAAAGGACAATGACGATATAAGCGCATAACTTTGGCTTATACTGGCTGCTTGTAGGGGCTAACTGGCTTCTGCGAAACAAATTAAAAATGCTTAACCTTAACCGAACACAAAAAAAAATCCTGTAAAGTTTTGTACTGAGACGGAGGAACGGAGGCATGGAGGTTCCGGTTTGGGGTTGGATTTTATTTGAGAATATTTATATTGTGAAAATAGTTTTGCATTCTTTCTTACCATTGAGGAATGACAATTGAAGCCTTAAGGAAAAAAATCAGGTAATTTGATAAACTGTTTGAGTTTATGTTTGTAATACAAAATTTAGTCACTGTACAATAAGTTCTCTTAATGTTGGCTTTAGTGTGTACGCACTTTGAACTTTAAGGATTAATAAATCATTCAGCCACATGTTGTGATGTGTCCTAACGTGGGTCAGTATAATACAAATATGTCGTTACTGTTGGTAAGTTTTTTTTCTACTTCCAGTGAAGCTCATTTATTGGTGACATGAGAACAAGAAGTGAGGCTCGTTCGTACATTCCCCATGCAGTTTGCTTGCATTCTTTTGACGAATCATGCCAACTGTGGCCCTTGTTTGACATCGCAGCAGCATCGGCCCGTTTGACGATAATTTGTCTTCTTTGTTTGGGAAGTTGCTTGTGCCCTCTCAAATTGGGCCGCACGGCAATGTGTATCTCCTGATGCCTTTTCTGTCTCCCCAACGGGTGACCTCCCCTTCTTCCGGTTCTCCCTGCCAAAAAAGCAATCGCATTATTTGTCTTGTTCACGCGGGTCGGTTTTTCCGAGAAAGCCTATGACGACGGGTATGCAGTGTACATAAAAAAGGGCTCGATAGAGTATACAAAACACACAAAAACGCAAAGCGCGCACAGTAAAACAACGAAAAGTACACACACACACGCGCATTCACATAAAAAAACGACACAATAAAACAAGACAACAAGTTCCAACGACACAAACAGTCGCAAATTCTCGAAATTGCTACCGAAATTTTTCAGAGTAATCAACATGCTCAGCCTTTTTGGCCTCTGTTCCACACAATCAAACGTAGTTGACAACGCACTCATCAAAGTATCGGGTAGCAACCTTGCGGGAAACGGTACGCAACGAGAGGGGGTTGTCCCTTGCCCGAGGGACACAATCGAGCCCGATATATAGCTGTCAATGGTGATCACATCATTGCCACGAGGCGCACATCAATGGGTTGCGAATGCGAATGGCGTACTGCTGCAATTTGGGACATGGGGACATGTGATCAAAGTTTGCCATCCTGGCAATTTCTGTCAATCCTCCCGGAAAAAAAACCCCTCAGGATTCCGCATCGTATTCGTACAGGCGCATCACACATTCATCGCGGTTTCCTGCGCTCAGACCTCAGAATTTCACATTTGTCAGTTTTCATTTCAATTGCGATCGCGTAATGCAACGCCACCCGATGTGGCCACGTTTTATCCTTCTGGTTTCCGGTACGAGTCTTCACGCACGCAAGAATTGCCGGGCCCGGTGTTCGATTTTCAAGAAGGGTGACAAAACAAGTTCACCCTTAGGTGTGTGTCCAATTCGTCCCCGACCGTTCGGGGCATGCTTAAGCTAACCAACGACAACGTTTTGCTTTTCCAACTGATGATCACGCAGCCGTAGTCCCCGTGTTTTGGAACCTGCCAGTATTTGGCTGCAACACAGCGCCGGAGCGTGTGGGGTAGATCTTTATAAATTTGTGAACACCGTATAAAGTACGGATGGCCGAAACTTGTCCAACTTCTTTTGGCTTCTTTTGACCGCACCATCGAATGCTGTCACTAACTTTTTCACCTCTCTATCCCACCCCGAATCACCAACAGTCCCGTGCGGAGAAACATTCCACCTGATTCATTTTCTGCCCTAACTCCACAAAAAGAAAGATTCTCTGTGCCGTGTCGGCTGCTGGACCAAGTGTGAATGAAGTAGAATAATTTATAGTCGAGCGTATCCAACGCTTGCCCAAGTGGCCGAGCTCCATTATTTGTGCTACCGAAACGACGGTGGGGACATTTGCCCGGTAGCTATCCCGCTCCAGTGGTAGCCGGGGGTCCTCGGGTCAACCAAAAGTCAAACCGCCACATATTCTGGCTCTTTATGCTTTTCGCCATCTCTCGGTGTGGTCTGAGGTTTCACAGTGGTTTGGCACTACGTAAAACAATCGCCAAACAACGGCCAGCGGGTACTGCGTTAACTCTACTTGTCACTCCCCCAGGATACACGCTGGTTCGTGGCAACACAGTTTTCATCGGTTGTGCTGACACTGACCGGTTTACCTGCAGCAGAAAGAAACGTCGTGAAAATGTAGCATGTTCCTCGGTAACGTTGCCGATGGGTGAAGAATGTATGGTGTGTTGTTTAGCTTCGTGCTGCAATATCCGCCCTGGCTGGCAGACTGGCTGGCCGGTCTCAACATGACAGGGTCCATTTGACGAATGTTCTGAATACGCGTACTAAGCACCACAGTCCATCTGCGAACATCTTTCTTTCATGAGTTAATTGTCGCACCGTTTTAATCTGATTGCTCAGTAAAGACCGTTGGCTAACATTAGACTTGGACCTGAGTAGGGTTTCTCCGTGTGCAAACATACAAATTGCGCAGAATAATGGCGCAAAGATGTAAATATTTTCCATAATTTGAAGCCTTCAATTGTATGAAAAGTCATCAAATTTATTTCACCTAACACATAAGTAAGTTTTTGTTCAATTCAAAGAGTCAGATTTGTGTTAATAAAAGTAACACAGAGGTAAAGAACAGAAGCCGCACACTGACCTGACCTTGTATGCTTACCGCAATTACCGCCAACACCTCAAGCAAATACCCTTCAGAGCCTGCGCTACATTCACATCTTGAAGTACAGATGGAACTACCGTGTTACATTGAGATGAAGTGCAGCATCAACAATGGCGTCCTTGTTTGCCCTACTGTTGTTCCAAACAAACACTAGGCTGATGTGCGAATGTACTGAAGAAAAACTGTTGGTAATAAAAGAAACAAACAAAAGCAGCAACGGCATCGGTATCATTTTCCCACTATGTTTGTACCCATGTTTTCCACGCTGCGCACGTTTGTTGCGTTGTCTTCACTGCTGACGATACCCATATGCTTCCCTCCAAATCATGTAACTACGGTAATGATACTCTCCCCGGGGGGAAAGTTAACATTGCAGTAAATGTGGAGAAAATGTTTTCTGCAGCAACAAAAAAGTTTTCCGGCTCGTTATCCGGAAACTAGTGATGAAAATGATTGAAAAGGGTGGATTTTTAAAGACAACATAGCAGATTCAAGCTTAAATTCAAGTTAAAATATTTGTAACCGTGCTGTTGATTGAATATCTCCTACCAACAGAAGACAAGTGTATGTTGGTAATATTAAATTAAATCTTAATATTCATATATCATATTGTGCTATTCCTGTTGTGGGTTTTAAGTCTCTCCAGATGTAAAAGGGGGGGCTCCAAAAGGGTCCGCTTCGAGGAACACAAATCCATCAGCAAAAACAAAAATCCCAAGAGCGGATAAAACCTCTTGCCAAATCTTGTCCTAATTTGAATCAGCAAAAGTCTCCTTTTTTATGGACCGCGCTACTGCCGCGCGTTGGAAAAATATGTTAGGTGTGTAAAAGTTTCCTCCGTACTCTCCGGCTTCCTCGTTCGTCGCGGTTTTTTTTCCACGCCGAAACCGCTTTACGATGGAAATAGCGCCATCCGTGTACGAAAACTAAACAACAACATTAAGCCAAAAATAGCAAAACAGCTAGGCCCACTCTCCACGGCACGCCCGACCCGACCCAGAGCGGCAAATGGTAAAACCATTGGGGTGGGGGGGATATAGCGACACCCTCAGAACTGACAGCATGAAGCGTCGTGCAACGCGTCGACGGTCGTCGTCAACGGACGAATTAGTTCTTATGCTAAGTTCTTCTGTTTCTCATCATCATCAACAACATCAGCGGATGGATAAACGGTGGGAGTAGGGGGTGGTGCAAATCATGCGTCATGGGCAAATGGGAGAGAGAAAAGAAATATGTACGCACCAACGGAACATGTGTCATCTTTTGGTGTATGTGTGTGTGTGATGCTCGCTTTCTGGATTTATCTTTCGCCGATGACTTTTATGAGCGTTGAACGTATCGAATGGACCACTTCGTTGTGTTTTGTGGCATTCGGCTAGAATTGGGCCGGCCGGCTTCTACCGGTCTTTTCACTGTCGCGCACCGCCTGGCCCAGGTGAGTGGAGCTGTTAGTAGAAGCGTTCGGTAGGATTTCTCAATCTACTTATATACGCTTACGCCATTAGTTTGCCCTCTTCCTGCCGGTCTCTGATCCAGCCGATCCCTCAACCAACCTGGTAGAGATAGAGCGGCACATGCCGACACCGGTCACAGTTCGTATTGGTAGCCGAAAATGTTTACTCCTTCCTTGAATGTTCTAGCCATGCTTCAGATAGAAGCACAATATCATGATTATGTATTATCGTTTCAATACGGCTTAAGACACTCGTTCTTGTATTTTGCGGTTTGATTCTGTTTCTAGAGGGAAGGATACGGAGTAATCAAAGATGACTTTCACTCTCGAGGATTACCATTAAGGAGGATGTTCCATTTTGCGACATTGCCGAAAGATTTTGAATGTGTTTCGTTAATGCTCGGATACTTCGTTTCACTGTCCCAATTTTTAGTTTGTTTGTGTTGGCCAGAGTTTAAGCGACGGTAATTTTTCTGCGGCTAATAACTATTCGTTCACAGTATCTATTCTCTTACGGACAGTTCCCTCGTAGCAAAGGAATTTAGCATTGTACTTCATGCTATAAATAAGTCTAGTAATCCTTTATTAATCCCTCTTGGTGAGGGATCAGAGTGGTCCAGTAGTGATACAACAAAGGCGCCAGTCTTCACACGGCACGACTGGGGTTCAAATCCCATCTGGACCGTTGCCCCGTAGTGAGTACTGACTATCCAACTTCGTGATGCAAATTTAGTAAGCCATTCGATGACCGGCGTGACCGAGAAGTACGTCGTTAAGCCTTAAACAAGAAAAGCGAAGATTGACTATCCAACCACGTAGTATCAACAAGTGTTATAAGCCATTTGGTGTCAGACTGACCTAGTAGGTTGTTAAGCCAAGAAGTAGTAATCCTATATTTGGTCAGCATGGCCTTCGAGTTTAAACCAAAAAGCACAGCAATAAAGCATTTGAAATGCATATGACAACAAACTCTTTCACCAAAACAGCATTGATGCACCTGTTTCATACGGATGACCTTTCTCACTCCCCAGACACCCAGACGCAACCGTTCTTCAGCGATTGACAGACATCTTTGCGAATGGGTCTGTGCAAAAATGTGAGCCAAACACACGTCTGCCGTACAGACGGGTACATCTTTTGGCACACTTCTTGTCGCGTGTTTGCGATGTTGTCCCCAGCAGAAGGACGAACCATAGTGCATGGCAGATGTGCAGTGGGCCAGAATTATGCCTTATGGGTACGCGCACGCGGCACAAGGCGAACAAATTTCAATTTGGCACACGACCAAAGTAAATCGCATTCTGGCCGTCATCGTCGCTGTCACCGCCGGTAACCCAAAACTGGACGAACTAGGGAAGGAATTTGGGCCCAGACACACAATTTCCCAACACAACAGTCCCATCCAACCGTAGAACCCGACCCGATGACGATATTTATCAGCGCAATCTTTCCCGCCGACTTGTTTGTCGTGCCAAGTGCAAGTGAGTCCTGGTGGTGGTCGTGCTGTGCGGCTACAAAAATCAATATGCTCTGGTACTGACCAACCTGTCACTTACCGGGCCGCAGGACCACATCGCAGAATGACGTCAAGCTAGTTGTAGAAATTACATGCCGAGTGTCTGTGGAATCAGCAGGTGTTTTGGTCGCCATATCCTGTTCGTGTTGGGCGAGAGACTCTTGGTGGATCCATTTGCTGTGAAAATTAAAATCGAACCGATGAGTCTGAAGGTAAAGCTTCCCCGACGGTACACCTACCTACATACCTAAGCCTTGAGCAGCGAATGGAAGAAACAGCGTGGGTACTGTACATACAAACTTTGCAGAAAAGTTTTATTCACTCGCCACTCATCCACTTTCACCGAGATCTCCAACTGTGATAACGGTGCAAGACAACTGTCCTGGTAGTAAAGCGCTGGGGCTGGGGCTATAGGACAATCTCGGAAGACCAAATCTAATTATAATTCATCCAACCGGGAGTAATTATGGCCCGGTTCCACCGACTGCCAACGCAAAAGACACACGAGCTCCAAAGATGGCGGTAGAGAGAAAAAGTAAACCATCCTCCCGAAGTTTGTGCCCTAGATCAGGACGATATATTTTTTTCCCTTTTGGGTGGAGGAGGAGCTGAACAAAAGCTTGGAGCCTCTTCGGTAGGTTAACTGCCCTAAGGCAAAACCTCTCGGATGGAAACATAATTTGTTTTTAAATGAAAATTTATTTTCATTATCTCACACTAACATACAATCGATCGGAGGAGAAATGGTGGCCCACACAGTGTCGCCCGAACGTTCGATAGGGACTCTATTAGGGGCAGACATTCTTTTCCAAGAAAAATGCTAGTAGTTTAGCATCGAATCGAACGTGACAAGTGCAATCAAATTAGCGAACTCTCCGTGGAGTAAAGTAAATTGCTTATGTCAAACAAGATGCATGTTTCTATATTGTTTGCCCATACGCTGAGGCATCATAGTCTAGTTCGAAAGAATGGGGAAAAAATAGTGTTATAATTTTAATAACTTCGTTTTGCTTCTTAAGGTAATGTCACTAACAAAAGCAAAGCGATAATAATATCCGACCGCATACACTACATTCTACGTTCTGACACCATTATCGATACGCGTCAGATTCACAGTTACGATAGCCATTTTGTCGCCTTATAGCTCTAGCGTATAAGCGGTGGTGAATTTATATTCCAACCCAGAACACATTCCGCGAATGTAATCCGCTCGCAAGTTTGTTTTTTTTTTTTATTTCTTTCAACCAGTTTGTCAGGGACTAGCAGAAAAGCAATAAAATCTAAAATTAAAGGATGACATTTTCATTTCATTTGCATTTTCTTTCAATAAACGGCACACCGACATAGCAGTGGTGTGAAAGCTCTTGGAAAAGACGTGAACAAAGGTGATATCAACCGAGGTCCTCCGATTGAAGGTGGCAGCATTGCAAATGAAAGGTTGCCATTACAATGTTATTCAGCTGCAGCTTCAGCCACAGCAAGGAAAAAAATGTGGAGCGAAATTGGCATATCAAGGATGTTCTTTACGGGTTTCGTCGAATTATCAGTATTACTACAAAGAAATATATTTTCCGTTCATTGTTGAATTCGATCTATTATTGTCACCGGAGCACACTTTGGCATGTGTCCTTTTCCACAGCAAACGGTCTCCTCTTCCCGAACAAGTATATCGATGGTGTAATGCAACTATACAAAAGGAGTTTTTTTTCGAGGATATTTTAAAATTACCTTTACGGTGACACTACTTGTCTCCTTGTGTCCTTTCACATTATTCGACAGGGTTTCACAGCATGAGGCAGTACGTAAGCGAACGTTCCCCTTGCAGTACACCCCCGAGATATTGAAAAATTGAATTAGCGAGGCAAAACTGGCCAGCAAAAGTGCCGGCGTCTCGTCACGTTCAATCGTCACGTTGCGCAGGAAGGTTTCCGGCAGAAAACGCTCCCAGGCCGTGAGTGAGAACCCCCTGCACAGTGGGTAGTCTCTGGTACCATATTGAAGACTAATTCGTTCGAAAGAAATACGATACCGGACCGGGCTGGTGTGGTTTTCCTGAGTCCTAGTTCGGTTGACTGGCAATGGTCGAACTTGCTGCTAAATTTCTGATGAAAGATTATAATAAAACCAGATTGCACGTTACCGAGAGAACATGGTTCAGTGTAATAGGAGCAGAGAGAAAGTAATGCTTACACCAAGATTGACGACAATGCCGGAGATGAATAATTAAATCAACCAATTGCCGTAAAATAGGATTTTCGCTTACGTACACTGCTCCAGCTTCATCCTCCGTCGGCAGGGGCAAACTTTTGAAAATAAATCTTCAAGTCCCTCCTTGCAACCAAGGTTATATTTGTTTTCAGAAAGTGCGTCTGTTCTTGAGGATTTTTTTTTCACGTTTCTTTTTTTCTTCTTATTTTCGTCGACATAAGATATCCGGATAAAAAGATAGCCCCGAAAACACTTGGGAAAACTTTGAATTGGTGCTCAAATGAAATATGATGTCTACTGCTAAAAACAGGTCCAAAGGTTAACAGGCAATAATGTACTACCGAATCCGAATGTTCGGATTTATGTCCCGATTAGTACGGAAGCAGGAGTCCTACGTTTAATTTGCATTCCACTTGATTCGTTCGAATCTAACAAACTGCGAAATACAGGTTAGCTCAACATTTTACTGCATCCAATTACGTTGTAATAGTGGAAGCTAGCACGGGGTTTGCCAACGGTATGACAATATCACCTTTCGATTTGGTGGGTAAAGTAGTAAGTTGGAACCAATATTAAATCCGACGGTTGGCGTTTCCTTGCAGAATCAACAGTGGTTAGCGTTTAGTGAATGTTCGAGCTAATGGCGATGGGCGTATAATTAGATTTCGTTTTCAAATAACTCGCCCAAGAAACCTGTATACTGCGTTTTGACACCGTTCCACGAGCAAAAAGGCACTTCCCGATGGGAGTTTTGTTCTGGTATCGTTTGTCGGAAGTTTTACTCATGTGTAGTAGTAGTACTGCACTGTAATAGTAGTGGAGGCGTTACGAAGCTTTCTGAAAATCTATTGTAACTGGGTGAAACTGTGAGTATGAACCTCGCTAATTCAATCATTGGAAAAACGAGAACTATCCCCTCAAACACACATATTAGAAGAATCTAGCTGCCAAGCTCAGGAAATCGTACAATCGTTCATACACTCCATACGAACAGTTTAGACACTTTCTTGCATCTATCAAGTGCATCCAATTCTGCAACAGTCTGCTGGAAACTCTGCACTCATCTGCACAATCTGTACAAATAACTGTTCAGAGCATCATCATTATTAATGCAAAGAAAGGAATCAATATCCGAAAGCAAATTGCTTTTAATGGATGGCTAGTGTGAGTAAATTTGTTCGGAATATTACTTGCTTACAGGATGGAGAAAAAATGTTTAGGAAATGATTCCACACAAAAGAGATTGTGCACAGGGCAGCTGAGCGTATTGAAAAAGGATGAATATTTTATAATAAATAATGAAAAAACTTTGATTTCTTTGAAGTATATGCATATGCATGAACATTATTCAAAGCAGCCTAAACCTGGCTAAGTATGTATATTCATCGCCTTTGTTTTAAGTTTCATACTACACACGATTTTCTATGCAGGTAAAATGCTTTTTATTAAAAAAAAATACAATTTTATTAACGTTCCCGTCCATCCCGTAGAAGGATAAAAAAGAATCTTTGATGCCGTTGAAAGCGTTCCACGTACAATTACTTCATCGTGCCAAACATTGAGACGCGTTGACGCCGTCTGCAGCAGCAGAGCAGCAGTAGCAACGTGGTACGGCTGGCTGGTAGTAGCTGCATCCATAGTCCCAAGTTGCTCGCTACAAGCGCGTCAATCGTACGCATTTCTCTACCATATGTCGGAAGTCATCCAAAAAGGCCAGCTGAGTGGACACAGGCAGAACAAAAAAAAACACAGGCCACGAATGGTGGAAAAGTGTCGCTCGAGCACATGACAGCCTTTCGGCTTGTTGTGGGTGCTTCATTTTCACGTGCGAGCATACTTCAAAATGCGCCCACGCTCTGAGAGAAGCTGAGGAGAGTGAGAGGTTTCAACATAGTTTCCGTCGTTTTTTTTTTTTTTTCTCATCCTCCATCCAGTTGTAGAAGGAAACTGCTGCTCGTTGATCCTAACCAGCATAGCGTAGTACGATCGTTCGGAAATTGTTTTATTTTCGCAACAACATATCCATGGGAGCATTTTGAGTGGTTCCTTCATTTTGCGTCACCGGCGCTCGCGCATTTGGAACCGCGCGCGGCCACACGTCCGATGTCTTTCGACAGCCTCTTACACATCGACATGCGACCGTGAAAAATAACGATGCACGTCGACAAAAAAGCAATCTGTCGTCCACCGGGTTTTTGCTGTCGTTCACTTGGGTCTCTTGCACCGATGTGGCGATGTTGGCTCGATATGAAGTACGAGGCGGATGCAGTAGTACTAGCTTTAATATTACACCAAAGAGATATCTCTTACGTGCTTAAAACAGGGAAAACCCCTACAAAACGGGTCGTCCAAGTTATATGGTATGATGCCGGGGTTAAAATTAAAATTTAATTTTCAGTTAAAAATGTAGGTCCAAGGTGGTCCTTTTTTCCAGAAGGACGGTTTGGCCTTAGGTAACTCGGGCCTAAAGTAAAGAAGAATAACGAGGCAAACAATAAAAATTTATTGAAGTGATTTGCAGGTATTTCTCGATGTACACTATCGATCGGGATGGGTACTAATCGTGTAATACATTAATACATTTTTTTTTCTTAATCATGTTTGTGTGTTAAGCATTTTTATTTATTTTATTAAAGTTTATATGAACCTGATATTTATTTATTTATTTATTTATTTACGTATTTATTTATTTATTTATTTATTTATTTATGTATTTATGTATTTATGTATTTATTTATTTATTTATTTATTTAATTATTTATTTATTTATTTATTTATTTATTTATTTATTTATTTATTTATTTATTTATTTCAATTCAAATTGTCTGCCTCTACGGGCTACACAATGTATGTATAGGCTTAAATTAAGGTAGAGGGAAATTATGATAAGGAGTCTGTTACATTTGTAACCGTGGCAACGATCCGCATGGTTATACCAGTTAGGTAAACAAACGACTGTCAGCTTGAGTCCGCCTGTAAACATCTTGGTCATCAAAGTGACAGTCGATACGTTTTCGAAAATAGGGGAAATAAGGGCAGTGATCGCGATGTAGCGATGGCACGACGGCCATCGCGGGAAAAAAGGGATAAGAGGAACGCGCGTAGGTCACGTTAGCTCTCTACGTTTTATACCGTGATAGAAGATACCGCGTTTTTAAAAACCCCGCTTAAACTTGTGAATAGATTCGGTAATAAAGAATTGTAATAAACGCAAGTACAATCGCGTCGTTATTTAAAACGGTATTACGGTTGTCGAGGAGCCGACAAGTTGCATTCGCAACAGAGTCATTAGAGGTAAAGGATTTTTATGGAGTAAAGATACTGAACTCTAGAAGGCGAGTTCGGAAGTGGGAAATAGGAAAGTTGAAGTCGCACAGCTCGTGATCTCATTCTGGCCCAAGGATCATTCTAGCCAAAAACCGAACGGCGAGAAGGGATGAATGAGGGTGGTCTAGCACGAAGTCGACGAGAAGGGACATACAGGGGTATAGAAAATAGAAATGAAGGAACGTCGAGTTCAGAGCAAAGGATACATGTGATGAAGTGGAACTGCGCGTGCGAATGGCGGGATCTAATATCTATTAAACCCAACATACGGCAGCGGCGAGAATATGAGGACACAGGAACGGTGTAGCCGTTGGATCTCTGATTCATAGAAGAGATCCTGGAAAGATCTCTGATCTCAGAAGCCATGCGAAACTAAGGCCTAGTGCTCTATTAGCTTTATTAACTACATGTTTAATTTGTTCTTCTAACGAGAGTCCCTCATCCAACCAGACTCCAAGATCTTTCACGGTGGTTACTCTACTTATTTGGGTGTCATATAAGGAGTAATCCCGTAACAGCCGACCAGCAAAAGGCCTCCCGGAAGAGACGACACAACATTTAGGGGGACAGAGCATCAACCCATTGTTCCCACCAACACCAAACAGAAAAGTCACTAAGATAGCGTCGGAGAGATCGACAGTCGGAAGAC
The DNA here is from genome assembly GCF_943734695.1 of Anopheles maculipalpis. NCBI lineage: Eukaryota > Metazoa > Arthropoda > Insecta > Diptera > Culicidae > Anopheles > Anopheles maculipalpis. The sequence continues at coordinate 50,711,523 of NC_064871.1, forward strand.
GAAGACACGGAGAGAAAGATTTTGATATCATCAGCAAAAAGAAGGTGTCCATCAGTTGGAAGAACATTGATGCAGTCATTGATAAATAGCGTAAAAAGGATAGGACTAAGCGCACTTCCCTGAGGAACGACAGACAAGCTCACAAATGACGATGAAAACGAGTGTTCCAATCTGACTGAATAAGATCGATTCGAAAGAAAGGACCCGATCCAGGACTAGATTGGTCCTCTAAACCCAAGATTCTCCAATTTTGCAAGCAGTAGGTCATGTGGCAAACTATCAAAAGTTGCTTTGATGTCAGCATATATAGTGTCTACTTGACGTTTACAAACAATGTAGGACATAATAACAGACACAAAACACATAAGATTTGTCGAAGTGGAACGTTTGGGCATAAAGCCATGCTGGTGCGGAGAAATGCAATTAGACACTTCAGGAAGGATAAAGGATTGAACAAGGGATTCACACATTTTGGAAATATCACAGAGGATGGCAACACCACGGAAAATGGACGCGACTGAACGATCTCCCTTTTTAAAAATTGGACAGAACCGTTCTGGTTCTGAACCAGAATATTTTATAAATATCATATTACCCAATATGATGACTAAGCTGTTTCGCATACATATTATATTGAAATGATGAACGTTCAATGAAATTTTTCATAAAAACAAGTTTAAAATGTCAGTTTTTGAAGTTTTAGTGTTACGTGAATTACCGTACATTAAGTGTCGCGTACGCAACGGTCCACGTCATCGGATCGGACCGGATTAGTCAAAACCGACAACAAGGCGAAATCACGGCGAAAACGATAAATCCGAAGGATACGCTGCCGGATGAGATTGGACTGGATTTGAAGGGTTATTGACCGCGGCGTTAGCGGATAAAAGGAAGGCGCATGCGATGATTTAGCCCTTCTTCATCACGCAGCGGATAACGACAGTAAAATCTTAAACTGTGGTATCCGAAACGCGCACCAGGGGAGGCTCTGTTGCTGGACGCAACATTGAGTATGGCGTATATCGGGGCAAGGAGTGACAATTTGTTTTCGGAGCTGCGCCTAGTGTTTTTGACCATATTGACCATGTCCAAGTTCGTGGAGCCTCGCGCATGTATCAAAATTTGTTTTCGCAATTAAATAAACGCTGGGGAAACATTGCAGATGTTACAAAAAAACTTCGGGGAAGAATCTATGTCGAAAAAAAATGTGTACAAATGGTACAAGAATGGCCGTGAGAAGGTCGAAGACGAGGACCGTCCGGAGAGACGGAGTCCGGGGAGTGGGAGTGGGAAGAGGTGGAAGAGGTGCATTGAACCGGAAGGGGATTACTTCAAAGGATGATCTTAACTTCACCTAATAAAAAACGCATTTAAGAAAGCAAAGTCACTTTATTTTTCGGGCACATTAGTATTTCTATATAAAAAATTGAAATTTTGAATATATTCCTACTGTACTGTAAAAAGAAGGAGAAGAACGGAAAAAATGATAAAATTGTCGCTTAAGAACATTTTTATGTGTTCCTGTAATAAAAATTAGTATTAAATAAGTATTTTATTGAAAAGGCTAATATCGTGATACACTGCAAATCCTTCTTTGCAATAACCTCTGGTTAAAAAGAGAATAACATGCACGCGTAATATATAGGATGATATGTTAACATAACACATGACAACCGATTCCTTATTCCATTTTTTCGCCTATCCTCGTCCAGTTTTCCCGATATTCTATTGATTTACTGTCACGATGGCGAGCAGTTTGACAGTATGAGAGCTTGGAGGCACTAATACTATCCACAGAAAAAACCTAACATTGGTAATGCATTGCATTAAAGTTAATAAAATTTCCTCGATTACCCAGTCCTGCGTCGAGAGCGCGCGGTTGCACGGTTACGTGACGAAACCCGAACCAAAAACTTTCGATTGAAGAAATCTTCCGAGAGCTCCCACCGGGTGGTAAAATCATGCCACAAAGTTTGAGACAAACACATCAAACCACCAGGACTTGGGGCGAGAAGAAACGATGAAAAACCTACCGAATATTGTTGAACGTAGAAAGCTTACGTAACAGAATGGTTTTCCTCTTTGTACTGGTGGGGCCGCGTACTAGCCAATCCGCCTGCCGCTCGTCCATTCCACGTAGCATTCGGTTTTCGCTCCATTTCTTTCAATTCGATTTCAATTAGGAAAATGTCAACGGCAAGATGGGCAAGAGATTAAGGGAACAAAGCGCAGCGCGAACCGGATGATGATAAAAAGAAGGGAAGCCAAGGACTACCAGGATGCGGAATCCCGGTGTAGGATGAAAGAAAACTAAAGGGTGTAGCGACAGACACGTCGCACAAACTTGTTACGAACAAATGGACGTTGTCGACTGTTGTCGGTTCCCTCCCGTCAGAAGCTCGCAGGGACCGTTGCGCTTGCCTTACACTACAATCACAGCGCTGCGTCTGTTGTCCCACAGGCTGCCACAGTGTGGTACGAGGTAGGAGAACATTACCAAGCAAGGGGGACGGATTCATTTTTTATCTCACGCCCATTTCCACATCGCCCGAGCGTAAAATTCCCCTAGCGGGGTGGGAAATTGGGGATGAAAAAGCAATGTCCTCGGGACGCGCTCGTTCGATAGTATTATGCAAATGTTTGTTGCCACCTACCTAAGGGGATGATGATGAATGGGACGGTAGGACGACTCGATCGTTGCCGGCACCGCTTTCAAGGACCGCGGCAATTTCCAAGGCTATACCTTGGTTCCCGCGCTAGATTTCACCGACAATCCAAAAGACCAACCACCGGTGGTTATACGATATCGCACCGATGACAACGATAATGATAAAAGGATCACGATGATGATGATGATGATGCGACTGTCGCCATAATATCACCGCAACTGACATCCTTTGCCGCACAACTGTCGCCAGCGGCGGCGTTGTTTCGTGATAAGAACGGCGCAAAGAAATGGAACCGGTGTGTGGATCGGCAATGTTTACACAATCTGCCACCACCACCACCACCATTACAACCGATGAAGGCTCCAGCGGATCTTCCAATGTTGGAAGCTTACGCCTGGCCGGACGCTGTCAAGAGGTAGCTTAAATTTTATTCTCCTATCAATTCTGCACCTCGGCAACCCTGTCTGTGCTGCCGTGAAAAGAAAACACACTTTGCCCGCGGGTAATCGATTTTATTCGCTTCTTATCGGGTGCTTTTAGTATCCTTTTTTCTTCTTTTCTAAGCGCTCTAGGGTGAGGTAAATACCCGCAGCAACTACCAGCAGTAGCAGCAGCAGCAAGCTTCGAAAACGGGAATCAACACCACGAAACAAGAACCTTCCATATATCCGTCTGTTTCTCTAGGATTCACCAAGACACCAGGATCCAACGACCGAACGTGCGGTAAAATATCGTCTTGCCTTGCGGGATAGATTTTTCTCCCTAATCCTGTCCTCCTTCGACGGAAAACGGATTTGTGTGTGTGTGCGTGTGCGTTACCAAGTGGTTCTTTGCGCGCTACCAAAGTCAAACCGAGCATTTTTACGACACACGGGTATATTGTTACATTGTGTCCTTCCCGAAGTGGGAGAAACAACGGAAACCCAAAGGAAAAAACGATGCGCACCCGCTTGATGACACCATACATTGTTGATGGAGACGCCTGGTAAAAACACGTCGCTTTCCACCGTTGCTCGGTTGTCCCGAGGTTTTGTTCCCGGAGTGGGAGGAATTTAAAAAGTAATAAAAATTTATTTCTTACTCAACCCAACTCGACTGAGCAGCACTCGACTGGTGGTGGTGGTTGTCAAACGGTAACTTCCGTTCCGAAGTAACGTTTCCGTCCTACTTCTTGTTCTTGTTCCTCTTCACCCACAAAACAACAAACCTCATCGCTACTTGTGGCACCAAGTGGCGAGCGAGATTTTGATTCGTTTTCATGACTTCACCGGTACGTGATTCCCATTCAATATTAATCTGATTTTTATTTGTGTGTTCCGGTTCGGTGAAGGTAAAGCGAACCCAGGCGTTCGTTTTGGTTCTGATTCAGGCGGAGCCGGTTCGGTACCCGGTGCTGTTTGGTTTTCTTTCCTTTTTTGTCCTTCGCATTTCCGTTGCGTAGATTTCAATTGAAGTTTTAGACCAAACGCAGCGCCTGCACCACCGGACGCGGGAGGTCATCACACTTGGGGAGAGTAATATCGACACAGAGTCGTAACCTTTTGTCGCTCAATCTACAAGAACTATCCCTGCATCTATTTTCCATGCGTTTTTTTTTTTTCGTTTTTCCACTTTCTTTTTGTACTACCGACCTTTTTGCGTGTTGAAGTAAAACAAACGGAAAAATAATCAAAAGCAGCAATGGAAATTTTTTATCTGTTGCGAGAGTGAATGAAAAAAACGAACACAGATAAAAAAAAACTCTCTAAACCGCTTTAAGGTTGGTTTATTGTGTTTACAAGTAAATGTTGAACGATTTTCCAAATTATTGTTCAAATATTCTTCATAATCTTAGTGAGGCCCGGTGGTGTAGGCGACAGGAATGAAGTACAAATCCCATCAGGACCGTCCCGTAGCGAAAACTGGCTATCGAACTACGTGGTATCGGGAAGAGTCTATTAAGCCATTCGATGTGACCCTAGAGGTGCATCGGATCGGATAGATTCTTTCGAATCCTGCGTGTCCTTGGAAGCTCGAGCACGAATCAAGCAAATTCATAATATTTATTTAATTTATAGCTCGCCGCTCACGTATAGATTCAGCCAAGTCTGGACTAATGGGTGGTACCATTCTGACGACAGAGCAGAAACGTGAAGAAAAGCAGTCGCATGTTACTGACTAGTGTCTTATATTCTCGTCGGTTTTCCTTCAACTTTCGCTTCAAACCAATAAGCCCAGTTCGATGTTTCTCGCCACTGGTGATTTCCTCCCCATTTGGAAGAAGTGGTTGCCTTCTGATGTGTAGAGAAAGAGTATCTGTCAGTAAATATTTTACGATTATCACAATAGAACTATTTTTCGTCACTGGTTACAGTCTGTAGAACGAAACCCGTATGACTGTTCGATAAGTCTCTCGACTGTAGTTTGTACGGACGCAATTTCTGACCTTTATGCATGAGTTCCTATGCTTTTAGATATTTTCAATATCAAAATCGTAGTTTTGAAACGTTTCTCATCGGCATATCAACAACACTGAGGTTCATAAGTTTCCTAGAGCAAGCTGTGAAAAAATGGAAGTAACTTTTACTCTCAAATGGCATATTTTTCTCTGAACACTTGACTAGAAAAAGGCCAATTGTTATGAAGGAGTGTGATTGGCAATATGCCTACGTACAAATATGAAAGGCGAGATATGTACTGATGGCTTTATTTTTGTAGTAAAACGCTAGCTACTTACTTGTAGACCCAACAGCTCGTCGATCACAATTGAAATCCGAGCTCCGCGCTGTTGAACCGCTGCAATGCACTGAAGCAAGACAGAAAAGTGTGCAATGCTATCCGCAGTTTCGGGTCATTTGGTGGCTAGCGCTGTTTGACCAACAATGGCCACCAGTATCGTGGCTTTTAAACTGCGCAGCTGCATGTGGTACACCGTTCGGGTTTAATGCATTCGGCGTTTGGGACCGATGGGGGAGAAAAATGAGTACGACCAGGCTGCAATGTTTGACCGCCATTCGCCACCACCATCACCAACCGGTAAAGCACCTCGGCGGCGGCAGCATTAGTCTCGCCATTGGCTTTTGGGGTCGCAAATTGGTTTAAATCTAAATTTGAGCTGACTTTTATTGCCCACTATGACCACCGGGTTTGCCCTTGCGCGTTCACCCACCCGGAAGAGGAATGGGATGGGAGGTCGAGATCAGCCATTAAAATCAATTTAGCAAAGAGCTTTCCCGCTTCACATCTAGCCGTTAACCCACCCGGGTACACCTACCGCGAAACTGTCCAATCGTGGACAAAAAAAAACAGAAAAAAGCGTAAGAATCGGAACAAAAGCACTAAAACGGTTGCTCTCTAGTTCTAGTATCCTGTTTCTAGCATCGTGGCCTGATTTGATACGCCCCAAATCGGAAGTGGAAACGTTTTTTTTTGTTTTGTTTTTTTGTGTCATTTTTTGTTTCATCGTGTCCCGCAAGACAAACAGCATCGATAGCGCATCGTCCTGATGCCACAGCCCACTCGAAGCATCGACCGATTTCTGGTTCCATGGTGTATTTTTTATTTTTTTGTACGTCTTCCTTTCATGTTCGTTTCCAGCAGTAATGTTGAACAATGATGATTTCTGTGGTCCGGTAAACGAAAGCAAAGGCTCCCGCACTCATCTACCGATCTCTATGTAGCAGCTACAGTAAAGAGCAACGAAACGGTAATCAAAGTATGTGTATGTGTGGGAAACACCGATACCGATTTCTACCGCCCGGTTAGAAATGGCAAGTAACAAATGAAGGAGAAACGGTTCAGATTAGCTACCGGGCGGAATATCGTGGCGTCGCACCACGCACAGTGCTGCTGCTGCTGCTTCGTGTTATTCGGGTGGTGGGCTTGTAATTCAATTACACCTCACTCGTGCAGGATACACAGCGTGGGACGTGTGGGTACCACCGGATGTAACGTGATAATGGGAAGCTTTATAGCCGTACGCTGTGGATGTGGGGTGGTGGAAGTACGAAAGAGAAGGAATAAAGATTCCTGCTATCCTGTGGCGTGAAGTGGCGTGATAATGAACATGTAATGATGGGTTAACGTGTCCCAACAGAACCCAGAATGACGTGTGTGTGTGTGTTCATTATGACTGTATATTCTTGCTAATGTATAATTAATTTTTACATGTGGAAACATCGGACGGTTCTGGGTTTTTAATTAAAAAATAAATTTAGAGCGAGCGCGATGTGCCACAAATCTCAAGTGAGGGTGCATTAAATTTATTTGCATATTTTGGTATGCGATAAATCCACATGAGAGGTATCCCTTCTGTCGCTAAATAATATTCTGTTCACATTCTCAACCGTTGCTGAATACATATTACACGGTAAAGATATCAAAACACATGTACTTAGTCTTTGAAGAGAAAATACCAGATTTTTTACTGAGTTGTAGGTTAAGTTGAAATATTAGGATTCCATTGATTCTATACAGTACCCTATAATGTCATCGCTTCACTCATTCATTCATTTTGTTTACGCATCATTAGAGTTCAAATCATTTCAATTTCCGACCTTTTCAATCCCATGACGGGTTATGAGGAGGGACTCATCATCATTATTTGATAGAATGACCTTGCCTTTTATTATTAGGTTTGACGTTTACAAACGTCATAAATCATGTTCGGGAATGGCATAAACAAAGTGTGTAAACAGATTAGTGATTATTTCGTGCGAGGAAAATTCCTAGTTCTTGAAAATGTCTGATTTTGAGCCGGATAAGCGCTGTATGCGAGAGGTGTTGCTGTTTTTGTTTCGAGCGAAGAAAATGGCAGCCGAAGCGCAACGAGAGCTTTCGAGTGTTTACGGCAATGCCGCTCTAAGCAAAACAAGTTGTCGGGATTGGTTTCGACGCTTTCGAACCGGTGATTTCGCCGGGGAGGATGCTCAACGTGAAGGAAGGCCCAAAACGTTCGCCGACGAAGAATTGACCGCTTTACTGGAGGAAAATCCCGGCCAAATGCAAGAATAGCTTGCAGCAGTGCTTGGTGTAACTCGTCAGGTCATATCATTACGGCTGAACGCGTTAGACATGATACAGAAGGAGGGCAAATGAATACCACACGAGTTGAAGCCGCGGGACATAGAACGCAGACTCTTCATGTGTTAATTGCTGGTCCAGTGGCACAACAGAAAGGGGTTCCTGCCCAGAATCGTGACAGGTGACGAGAAGTGGATTTTGTTCAGCAATCCTAAGCCCAAAAAATCATGGGGATCCCCCGGTCATACCCCGACATCATCAGCTCAGCGTATCATCCATAGCTCGAAAGTTATGCTGAGTATTTGGTGGGACCAGCTCGGCGTCATCTACTACGAACCTCTGAAACCAGGAGAAACAATCACATTGGTGTACGCTACCGGAAACTTTTGATGATGCTAACAGAAGTCTCGAAAACAGTAGTTTAAGAATCGGATACAAAAATGATCTCATTCTATTGTCGTTGCTGTATAACTTTTTCTTTTTCTCCAATCTCGAGAGATCTTGGGTTGCCATTACTGACGGAAAGACAGTCTCTGTTGTCTACTAAAACTATTAAAGTTGAACTAAGAAAGCTACGAGATTCTTTTTCTTCCACAATAAAAGAATATTATCTAATTTTGGAGACATTGGTGAGTTGTGTCAGTTTTTTTTTGTTGCGTTTTTTTACGTTTGTTGACTCAAATACTGTTCACATATTGAAAATCTATGCAAACTGCTAAACAAATCCAGTCACCGCACCAAGTATTAAAATTTATCGAGCAGCCGCCACGAAAAAATATTACAAAATATTGTTCATATTTGTTTGATGACCCTTAAGGATTACGCTTAATACTAGATTTATGGGAGATTTATGTTTTTAAATTAATAACTACATGAAATGTGTTTGTACACATATTATTGCATCACGTCTCTCTTCAAGTTTCTTATTCAACTTTGAATTTCATATGGTTTACACTTTTTCACAAATAAACAAATTGCGAATTAGCAACCATTTTTTTTATACAACTTAGGAGTAAATTAAATCATAAAAGAGGCCCCCAATGCATTATTTCAATAGTATAACCAAATAAATCTCATTATCTAGTCCAAATGCCATATCATGCGTCAGAGTTTGACGAAAGACATCTTCGCTTTTTTCGAAAATCAAAGCTTTTAGCAGACTAAATGGCGCATCGAAAAAAACATTGAAACAGAAAATTATTTTTACCAAACTAATATGTTTCGTATAGTTTTGTATTGTGCAAGTCAGAATTATGGCGGAAATTATGAATCAGGCGCCCATAAAATGTCAATTTTATGGGCGCCTGATTGTGCTGGTTAGCCATTCGCAGGCCCATCGTGACATGGTAGGTGGTAAGTCAAGAAGAATCACTAAACAACAATGATTACTTGCGTACTTTAGACATTAATGCGTTGGTAGATTAAACTTCTTTGCGTAAAATTGAAAATCAATCTCCATTATTGCTCATTTAGATTAACTCGCAGGAACATGACCAATTCAAGTCAGGTACTGCGTCAACCTGAACCGTCCGCAATCATTATCATCATCATCAACACAAGAATCCAATCTTGCCTGTGTGGCAGTGGCAATCACGAAACCTGTTTCCAGATGCAGCCAGACACTGTCACAATGGTAACAATGCAGATCGTTTGGCCCATATCTGTCATGCATATGTGCGCCCGATTTCCCACCCGGTTGGCGTGTCAGTGCTGGATCGATCCAACAATGCCGGTAACGGAAAAGTCTAGAAATGCCAATAATCAGTTCAACTAGCATATCTAGATCTAGATCTAGCTCGGTATTCGACTTTCCACACTTCTTCCGCGTTTGGTCCCGTGTGATGATGCCCCCTAGATCAATAATAGCTTCGTGCACGTACCGGCCCTATTACGCCCAGATTGTATGCAATGCAGTCCGAAACTCATGACAATATCATCGCAGTGGGTAAATTTTAATGAGCGCGTCAATTTCGAGTCACCAGGACACAATCGACCACCTAATCGTAGGATCGAGATCGAGACCGCTTATGCTTGATTTAACAGCAATTATGCTCTGCCCTTTTACAACCCCCTTAGCCTTGCCCTCCCAATATGCAAAGCGCATCCAGTAGAGGACTGCACATTTTCCTCGAATAACTTCGTTGCAAAACGTCAAAACCACCCTTAACTAACTGGTCGTGGGCGGAAAATCGATCTGACCGAGATCTGACAAACGAGAAGGAGATGACCCGTTCGTACACACATTCCTACCAGACGAACGAATGCAATTTTCCGGGCTTCGGATAAAGTTGTCGGCGGGTTTCTTCTTGCCGAGTGACTCGGTCTAGTAGCAGCTCAAATGAATAATAACTTGCCTCTGCTGCATCGCAAACGGTGTGAACCGGTTACCCGCATCGGCAAAATTTCTGCATTTGCCAAACGAAATTAAATATCAATCGATCGCTTGATTCGAAAACCCCGCCGGAAGACGACCAGCCGCAGAGTTCTCCAACGTTCGGCTAATCTAACGCTGGCCGCGGATAGATTGGCCCCCATCATTTCGTGACTGACGCGGGTCGTATTGAAGCGACGGAAGACAATTTCCTCTCGTCACGCACGACCTGTCAGTCGGCCTGGTTCTCAAGATGGCGTTGAGCTTTGCGGTACCAGCGCATTTAATCGATTGCACTTTGAATGGGTTTTACGCATGGCATCGATCGTGTTGCGTCGTTTGCATCGAGCAATCGAGGGTCGATTCGTTTTATTTAACTTTGCAAAGGAACTGAACTGTCTCCTCCTCGCACGACCTGTCAAACGGTTTGGTTCGTGAAAACTCAATTCTTTACGGTGCCGGTTGATGAAATGGATTTGTATTCCGAATTTTACGCCGATGTCACAATGTCTAACGAGCCGAACATGCCAAGTGTCTTTGAATTAGAACATCCATACTCTGAAATCTGAATCGTTTCTAGGCAGTATAATTGCAACCAAGCCTTAGGATGAGCTTTGTCTTTGTAGAGCAGACTGCAATTGATCAATTTGTGCAGCTACACAAAGTATCTGTTAATCATTTGGTGCTGAGGCAAAACAACACGTTCTTTAAAACGTGGATTGAAACAATTGGCTGAGAAGGGAGCAAATCAAGTGTTTTACAAAGTTTCACTAACCTATTGCTTTCTGCTGAAGCGTGAGAATCTGAGAAAATACGCCAATAGGGGCAGATTAAAACTGCGGCATTGTGTAGCTACTTTTTATCCAATTTGAATAATATTCGGTTGGTTGCATCAATTTAAATAACCATTTTCTTTAATTTGAGTAACAGTTTGTTGTAGCTGGATTTGTGGAACCAATTTCTGCATACAAGATGCGTTTAATTTTTTCATATGGCAGGACTGGGAACCAAACATACGAACAGAATTTAACCGAAAAAAACGGAAGTAACTTTCTCGGTTACATGTACAAATACATAAATTAATTCTTTATTCCAAAATTTTAAAGGCTTTAAATATATGACCATAATGTGTAACTCAAAATGTTCCGAGTTATCAATTCTAAATATAGCACGCTAGCAGGGCATATCTTTTCATATAATTTATACAAATGAGTAGTATGCTTCTACTGGTCGTGATCTTGAAATTGTAGGATCCTTGCTTGGTAGAATCAAAGAGATTTTAAAGAATGACTGATGTAAAACTGATTCGATTTCGAAAACTTTTTCATTTAATTTTTATTGTATCGTTCGCCATTTCTTGCACCGGCAACAATTACTGATTGACGCAAAAGTGATGTACGTCTGCAAAGATGATAACATCCTTGTAGCCTTACAAAACCACCACAAATGTTTGTAATGTGTTGGGGAAGAAGAATTTCGGACTAATAATCGTGACGAGAACGGAACAACGTGATTGCTAGCTGTGTGGACGAATATCTTTCTTTTAAATCTTCCTTACTGGAACGTTGGAGACATGGAAGCCTTACCTTTGGTAGGGGGACTCCCGATGCTCATCGGCGGAGCAAGGCGACATTGGATATTCGGAAGGAATATCCCTTCCTTCCTTCATCCAACATCCCTGGGAGGTTTGAGCCTTACCTTGGGTAAGGGGACACTCAAACCTCTAGAAAGAATTGAACGCAAGGTGTAGCTTGTTCCACCTTCTCTCTAGACTGCTCTCTCTAGACCGCTCCCTAGATTGCTTCATTTATACACAATTCTAACAACAGTTTTGTTGCATTGTTCCTTAGGGGTTTTTCTTTTTACTATTGCATTTTGTACAAAAATATTTATGTATGCACAAAATGCGTCGCTGTGCGATCGATTGTTGCACTTGCAAGAAATGTGTCGCTATTATTGAACTATGCCAGATGTGCCAGAGAAAATGTGCCAGATATCATTCGTCGTTTGATCTACCTGCTTGCTATGGTTCGATATGCATGAAGTTACTAGTTTTGTGTGTGTGTGTGTGTGTTTTTTTTTTACAATTTACAAAACAATTTTTATTACAACTTAAGCGCTAAGGATTTTACAGTTCATAAAGTCTACTTACATTATGAGTTAAATATAATTTGTTTTAAATGATATTTATCAACAGAATTCCAATTCGTAACTTCACTATTTTTAATTATCATAATATAGTTTATGAATGCAGACATGATAGTCGTTCTATTCTTCATATTTATTTTTCTCTAGCTCTGGCTTAATCAGCTGCGCAAATGACGGTAGAACCATTTGTTTTTCCATAATTATTTCACAAAATTATTACCAAATATTTCCTAACGCTTTACAGCCTTTGAACTTATGTTCCATATTTTCAGTCGTTCCGCATTCCTGGCAGTTCGCATTTGCTCTCATACCATATTTATGCTTTAGCTCCTGGGTGAATATGTTTTCGTTTACTATAAGGTGATAGAGACTTCTTCGTTTCGAGTTCATTGAGTTACACTATTAATATTCTTCCATATCTTTTTCCATTTCAAATGTGTGTTATGTGTTTGTTACATTTTGTGTATTGCTTTTGCAGATGACTATTCAAAACCGTCTTTTTGTCTAGATAAGCCAGTTCAATCATTAGAGTTCTCAAGTTTGAAGTTTGCCAAAATAACTTTTTGCTGTAAGTTTAGTTCCCTTGTTTTGTGTTGCCTTATTAATTGCGCAAATTTATGGGTTGTTGCTTCCCAGTTTAATTTTTTGGCGAGTCTTAAGCAATTAGTGAATATTATACCAAGGATTTTGATTTTATACGTATTTTCAAGTTCCAATCAGTAACAATTTTGTTCGTATCCGATACTGTCCCTATGTCAATAGATGAGCTCTTAGAGATGTTTAATTTTGCTCCAGATGTGGCACTATAGTCATGGAAGGCGTTGTTAATAAGTTCTATTCTTTCCTTTTTCGTTGTAATTATCGAAATGTTTTATTTGTGTCGATGTTTGGCGCACTGACCAGCACTCGCTAGCCGGAAGTGCTGGTCAGTGTTTGAATGTTCATATGTTAAGGCACTTGGTCAAAATAGCTGAATGTACCTTTCTTGCATTTTTGACTAATGCAGGTTATTTGTCAAGTTGGTGAATTTTCGCTCACCGTATAATGCTACGTAACGCTTGTTGTATGTAAGATAATGTATGCTCTAGTGAGATGTTCAGCAGAAGTGCTACAGTAACGTTTGACTCATTACGAAAATGCTCATATACTGCAGAACTGCGTAGCTCTGCTCGACCGAAAAAACCTTTTAAAAAACATTAACTCGTACCAAAAACGAACTCTAGTAGTGTTTTTATAGGTAACATCAACAATATTAACCAGTCACACCAAAACAAAGATAAACTGAATGTAGGATTACAAAGAAGTGTATAAATAATGACATTTTAAAAACAATAATTACCCTTTCATGATAAAATAAAGAACACCAGATGCCCTAGTAAGCATGCTGTTTATCAGATCAGCTCTTAAATCAAACCAGCAATCGTTTATCGTATACTTCATCCTTCCGCATCATCATCGTCACCACCAAAACGTGCATCATTCAACGGGTTGCAACTGCACTCGTGCCTCGTGCTGAAAAAAAAAACACGCACGCTAAATTGAACCTCATACAATCCCCGTAACATTGCCCACCATCCCACCCCCCTTCACGTGACGATCATCCATAACCCATCCCATCGAACTTTACCTCGCCTTTCCGTCGCCTTTCCCGTGCTTTGCGGCATTTAATTAGTGCATCGGGCCGCGTCCGTGGCGTGGCATAAATCATGGTTAGATGGGCACTCGCGCGACTAACATGGTCCCTCGGGGTCTGCTCACAGGTGAACAGGCTTCATTCGTTTGCCGGGTTCGGTCGGGCAGTTGTGTGAAGGTATTGCGATAAGAATAGCTGCAACACTATGTCTTCTTAGGTACGGGGTGTGTACCGTTTTGCAATAATTCACGTAGCCATTGCGCATCCTTCGCATACATTGCAAGGGAAAGTAAAGTGAACTAGGGTGATTCCTAGTGTATGTGTGTATGTGTATGTTTGTACGGCACAATTGCCAAATGGTTGGTGAGTTCCTGTAATTTTCGACCGTTTGTGAATTGCTGTAATAATAGAACGAGCCATTGGCAAGAAACCAGAATAATGCATTCGGTTTTCTTATACACAAAAACCAACGCATAAACAGCTTAAAAAAAGAATCTTCAATCGAGGAAAGTTATACATATGCCTTATTGTATTGTGCCCATTCACTGTTTTGGGTAAGTAAATGTCATCCTGAACGTAACCACAAACCACATCCAAGTGATGATAGCAAAAAAGTCTTTAACCACATTTGTCAAGGCTTCAAACCATGGAAGGGTGGCTGAGCTGCCAATGTTGTGTTGTCTGATTTTTGTAGAAAAAAATTAATTTTTACAAAAACTAAGTGTTTGTTAAGTTTAGTTGTGTACGATTTCATTACAGAATACTTGAATGTTTGGAGAATAAAATCGAAAATTCTTCGTGCCAGCATTTAGCAACATTGTGCCTTAGAGTTTCCAGAAACATATTATCAACCAACCCATTTTAAACAAGGCCATCACAAAACAAAATTCAATTTTATGACAATTAAAATTTTCATACGATTTACGAAGCTAGTGCACGTTCCTGTGTCCTCCCCCTTCAATGACCTCTTCTTTCTTTCGCCTTTTAACACGTATTTTGATATTATTCTTTCCATTTCGCTTCTGGTCAATGTTTGTGCTGCTCGTCGGAAAATGCTTGCGGAGCGGTGCCAAGCGTACGGCAACCAACTCGTGGAAGGACACAAAAGGTGGTGGTTTTTATCGTATGATTCCGAACACTAAGGATCCGTTGTGTCTGTCGGTTATGCGGAACACGGAACAAAAAAACTAAACCGAGGGACCTTAATTCCTGCAGACAGCATGCCAAAAACAACAACCAAAGTACATACACTTTATTGCGGGAGGAGAAGCAACAGAAGCGACGACCCGGCGGACTGTTTATGAATTTTAATTAACCAACGAACGCCGGACAAAGGTTCAAAAATTAGTATTAATTAGCGGAGCCGATTGTGGAACGATCGTTCTACGTGCCTTCGCTGTACATTGATATGCATGTATCTATGTGTGGAATGTGTGTGTGTGTGTGTGTAGATTTATATGTATTTGTGAAACTTTATAGCTTGTACTACAAGCGGAAGCTGTCCCGAATCTGACCGGCAATCTGTTTCTAGCAAAGGATTTTCATTTTCCTCGTTTTTGCTTTATTGTTTCCATTCTCCTTGAAAACTTCACCAGCAGTGTGCTCCTGCTGTAGTGCAAAAACCGTTCTGACCTCGCAGAAGCAGCAGATGAATAATTGACAATCATCGCCACAAGCAACATGTTAAACACAGAGATTTAGGTTGAATTTTGCCGACCCTATCGCCCTGTCCATGCCCTTGCCGCTGTCCCTCGCTCCCTCAATCCGGCTACGTCCGGAACTTCTATGCATTCATTTAATGAATTACATCTTGATCAGACGCATGAGACTTAAATCATGCCAACCACCACCAGTCTCATGGGCTTGTACCCATCCACACACGTTTCGCCGCGTTCACCGCAGAATGGACGTTTGGTTGGGATAGACCTGTCCGAGACCCACAGTGCTGAAGCTGATTAGCACGCAATTGTTCATCAGCACCAGAACCGTGCCGATCCAGGATGGGGAAGATTTATCAGTGCCTGTACTCGATGTTTACCGGCCTCCAAGTGGGTGGGTTAGGCAACGGCTTCCCTACCCGTTCGGTCATGTGTGGCGACGAGTGTTGCGTTTGGCAGACGGGAACAAAAGCCGATTGAAACGTGATGGATGAAAATTCGAGACTATAGAGAGAATCCCACCCCACCACAACCGTTTTACGTGCGATTATTCTAGCGTCTCAGCTACACACGAAACAATCTAATAACGTAATCCCTTTCGAGTGGGAATTGGTTTCAAAAGGTTCATATGGCCAAGGATTCCGAGAAGCAACATATCATCGAGGAAGGGAAAACTCTCTACAGCCCTGGAAGACTATGTGTGTGAGTGTGTTTGTTAGTACATATTTATCTGGAAGCCATGGTAATGTGTTCGAGTTCTGTTTTCATTCACTAAACCGTACTGCGTTACATGTGCACGATCACTCGTATGCAAACAATACGCAGAACAAATACGCAATTTCAGAATCGCCTGTTTCGTACGTAACACACCACGTTCCTGTTTCGATTTAGGTGGGATGATGATGAACACGCCGTACCGGAGTGGAACGTGAGCATGTGTACTATGTGCAAACAAATATCAATACAACACATCTCGACAACGTGTTTCCGCTGCATGAAAAATCGGCCCGTTTGATAAAGGTTTGCATTTTCCATCAAATGAGCTCGAATCAATGTTGAAGGTGAATGTGCACGGTGATCGAACAAGATGTATAACAACTTTTTTCCGGGGGGGTACAGAGGATACATGCAACCGAAAATGTATCATTTATCAACGATTACCTGTTTTTTGGAATTATTCTCTATTATATTTTATAATTAAGGTTCTTCCTCTTTGTAAATCCGTCATAAAAGCATATAGGAAGCTTATCTTCTCTATCAAACTCTTGTTTCAAAGTGTTTCGTTGACATTAATGGTGTCCAAGGTCATGGGGAAATTGTGTGCGCATGCAAAAGGACACAGGTTATTCGAATCTGATTTATCACGTTCACGGAAATCGAATGGGAGGGTTCGTTAGTGGTTTTGCAGTCGTGATATACTTTCGTATCTGTGCTACTCTGTGCCGTTGAGAGATGAACCTCATTGTGTGGTATGGGAATATAAAAATAGTCATACTTACCATGCCATTCGCGGCAGTAACAGAAAAAAATATATTTCCTCACTGATCGAATCGATTCTTTTTTTTTATCTGGAGGTTTTTGTTATAGCATGCACAGTGTCATTTCAATTAATCTATTTATCCAAGATCCCTGCAATGCTTCCGAAACATTCAATACTTTTGTTTGGCAGATCGGGTGATTCAATCAATGAACATATTGATGAATTTTGACAGCGCCAATGCTGGAATATATTATGCACGATCTCACTTTGCCTCAAAATTTCGTAGTTTTTTGCAGGTTTTTTTACAGTTTCGGTTCTTCAGATGTGAAATACAATTACGAGCAAAAACGGCCAAACCGTTCTTTTGTTTATTTCCAAAAGGACCGTTCTCACAGGATGAGTAAGTAATATCACTAAGGCTCCATTTTTATGCTTAATAAGAAAATGTACAATGAAATAATTATTGAAACTTTAGCATATTGTAAAATATATTTTAATCGAAATCAGGAAAAAATTATTTAAATTAAATTCTAATTCTAATTAAATTAAAGTGGCTGCCAGTGGCCCTTTGAATTATTTTTCTCTTTTGTTTACAAGTTACAAGAAGTAGGATACACAGCACGAACACAATTTAAGAACGCGGATCGCGACATGTCCGGCTCGAGACGATCGTAAACAGCGTTAAACTCACGACACATAACGTGGAACGGATCAGAGGAACCAAAACAAAAATTCTAGCACGGCGCGAGCTTACCGGAGCGTACAAGCTTACAAACAATTTTGTTTGTGCAAAGTTTCTAAATTGATTTAACTTCTTACTTGTTTCGCGATGTAGACATTCCTTCGCCTTCGCTTGTGAATCAAATTTACTGGCATTTTTAGAGGTGTACAATTATACTTGAGCCTACTGACTGTCTCTTGTCCATTTGAGCAGTCTAAAAAGGCTTTACGGACTGGGTCGTTCAGTAACATTCGTATAACGTGATCAACTTAGCAGAGTTTCACAAGTTTTATGCCCAACAAAATATTGAAATCATGTCGCAAAGAATCAAAACTATGTTTATTGTCTTCATGGTTATTGGTTGAGCCTACTCTTGAGTTATCTTCATATATTCCCTTCATCCTTAAAATATGTGTTGTTGAATTTTGATTTTATTGAATATGCAGTATTACATTAGTTGCGCTAATAAATAACGGTCGTTTTTCCATAAGTTTTTTTTTACTCGGGGCATTTTTAATTGAAGAAATAGGGTGAATCAAAGTATTGGCCATTATAATTTATTACTTTCTTCCACCTTTCGGGTAAATCGCGGATTCCTTTTCGGAAAAATGGTACGTTTTTCGACGAAGTCCAGATATTCAACCAATTCTGCATGTGTTCATAGGAAGCGAACTGCTGGTCAGCCAATCCATGTACCATGGATAGGAACAGATGGAAATCCTATGGTGCCAGATCCAGAGATTTGAGGTAGTTTTTCACAGGTTGTGCAACATGTGGCCGAGTTTTGTCATGCAGTAGAATAACTTTGTCGTGGAGTGATGAGTATTCTGGGCGTTTTTCACGCAGTGCTCGGCTTAAACTCATCGATTGTCTCCGGTAGCGTTCACCAGTAATTGTTTCTCCCGGTTTCAGTGGTTCATAGTACATGAGGCCGAGCTGGTCCCACCAAATACTCAGCATAACTTTCGAGCTATGGATATTCGGCCGAGCTGATGATGTTGGGGTATGACCGGGGGATCCCCATGATTTTTTGCGCTTAGGATTGCTGAACGAAATCCATTTCTCGTCCCCAGTCACGATTCTGTTGTGCCACTGGACCAGCAATTCACACATGAAGAGTCTGCGTTCAATGTCCCGCGGCTTCAACTCGTGTGGTATTCATTTGCCCTCCTTCTGTATCATTACTAAAGCGTTCAGTCGTAATGATATGGCCTGACGAGTTACACCATGCACCATTGTCTTCTTGCGATTTTCCTCGACTAAAGCCGTCATTTCTTTGTAGGTTCGGTCGGTCAGTTCAAGATCTTTTACTAGCACGAAATAATCACTAATCTGTTTGCACAGTTTCACTATGTCATTCCCGAACTTGATTTATGACGTTTGTAAACATCAAAATCGCGCCACAGTCCACAGTGGTCCCATCGATTTCAAAATGGCCGTTATTTATTTGCGGACCTAATATAATTTGCAATTACTCATATAAATTGTATTTAACGCCTAAAGAATACAGCCAATGTTCATTCATTCATTTCGCTCATGTAGTTTTCTTTTAACTGATACATCCGTCGCTGACCAATTTGGGGTCGCGAAATCAAAAAGAATCATTATAAACGATTTATTTGTTTTCCCCACATAATTATCTATTTGAAAATGTTTTACTACCAATTGGTGAATAGTGTTGTGAAATGTGTTGAAAAAGCCTCAAACTATACCCTTTCCATAGCTCAGCAAATGATTGCATTGTGCAAATGTAGAAGCAATACGCACATGCAAATCAGAAATATTGGAATCGCTTTTATATGCATCATAAATGTACAACCGATTTGTGATTGCAACGTTCACAATAGATTGCAATTCTTAGTATAGACCCATTGAATTCTGAATTGGGACTCGTTGGAGCGAATGGAGTTACGCATTTTTCATCCATACAGTCACAAAGCATAAATCATGCTTGATAAATGTGGCCATGTTACTAGTTGTTTATTTAGTATATTTGAAAACGTGATGCTGGCAATAAAAAAAAACTCTTTTCGAACAACAGCATGAAACATCTTTTATCCTATTCCTACTCCAAATAAAACAGGAGATAGCAATACTGATTTGTGCAAAATTTAATGGGAAATAAAGTATATTCCAAACTAAGCTTCAATATCGTTTAAAGCTTGTTCTCGTTTCTCACCTTCAATCACGTACGATGGCATCGAAAAAGGCATCGACGAATCATCGGAATGATGTATAATTTAAAATCATCCTTTACCTCTGCTTACTCATGTCGAAAACCCATTTTATCTTGCCCCGGACAGCACCCCTTCCAACACATTCCCTACCAAAACTTGGCGCGGTTGATGCAGCACGCGATGCACAAATATATTCATGATTATGCATTTTTATAGAACCTGCTGCTACTTCTCGAACCCTAGCTGCATGTTGCATGATCTCTGCTGTTCTACCAGTCCTGAGAGCACGCTCCCAGTGGGATTGGAGAAACCTTTTTGTGCTGTAACATGACGTATGGGTTTTTTTTTGCTGCTGCTGCTGTTGTTGTTGTTTTGCGGGATTTAATCCACGGGGGCCACTTAAACCGATCCACATGGAGCACCCGCACGAAGCCGTATAGCTCCCACGCCATGCAATCGTTCTTGCTCTCAGCAGCATCCTCAACAGCAGGATATTGCTATCGTGGCCCGTGCAAAGAATAGAATCGAGGCGGCATCCTCCAGTGAATCAAAGTCATTAGGGGGCCAACCCCTTAAGCTGACAATCTCAATCCGACCGACGCGTTTTGTGGTGGTAAAAAGAATGCCTAACCAAATGCACAAATTACTCTGCTCCGTGGGTTCTGTTGCGGCGGGTGACAAGGCTTACAAACAGCATCGCCCTAACCTTGACAGAGGTTACATCTGCAGGCAGACAGGCAGAAAACATAAACAAGCGCAAGAGCACAACGACCAGTGAACGAACGTTGCATTAATCTTAAATTATTCGCATGTTTCCTTTCTTTGCAGGTTCCAGAGAGTGTCAGTGCGGCAACCGCGTGTTCCTGTGCATCATCCGCTGAATATAGAGGCGCAAAATCCCCATCGACACAAGCGCTTACTATGGAGGTTGTCTTGAAGCACCTGGAAGCACTTTTGACAGACACACGGCCAGGCTCGGTCGGGACATGAGGCCAACCGTGCATCGTGGTCACAATGCAGGACGATACGGCACCGATCTACATCACTACCACACCACCGTTGCAACTCAAGGATCTCAACTCGTTTAGTTTATTTTAATTTGTCATTACGTTAAGTGTCACGTTTTGCTTCACGTGCCGCCTTGTTTAATCAGTTGTGTGTGCGTGCTAATGTGCAGCCGTTACAGTGAAACGTAACGAACTTCGGGGTGAATGGTGTACTGTTGCTGAAAGCGTGAAGAAAGCTTCGGAAGCCCGACTATATATACATATATGTGTGTGTATATATGTGTGTTTGTGTGTGTGTGTGTATGATAAGTGGCGAAACTAAGTCGGATTAGAGGAAAGTCAAGAAACGAAACGAAGATAAAGCGAAACGGAAAACCAATATGACGATGAAGCTGTTCCGACGTGGATCGCCACGATGTATCGGTCTGCTGTCTGCGTTCGTGACGATCCTGCTATGTCTGTACTACATCTCCATGGGGCAGCCGTCGCCGGCAGGATCCGGTCCGTCTGCTCCCACCGGGATGGACGGCAAGGACGCAACCGGTGCCGTAGCCGTTGGTCCTGCCCACCAGAAACGGTAAGTCATGCGGCGAAGAAGAGCGATTTATGTTGCGCGCAGAAACAACAAACACAGGCTTTACGATCTCTTTCCGTGCGGCAAACACAACATTTGAGCAATGGGTTTTTTTTCTCTTGGTTTGAATCCATCGTCAAATGCCATTGAATATCATACTTTTTTTTACAATAAGCTTCTGGTGAATTTATATCGCTTAGCGGGGTTCAACCAGTGTGTGTAGGCTCATTTCCGAAAGATTACCCGCGAATCCTTTTCCGTGGTTCATCGCTAGTCGGCTGCCATCTGACTGGTGCGTTTTTGGCCACTCTACCAAAACTAGCGAAAACGGATGATTGTACGACGATGATCCCAATGCTCAATCCGACAACTTGCGTGCTAAAATCGATCCAACGGATTGCGTTGGTCGTCTTCATGCACCACAATACCACTTCGACGCTGCCGCTGCACCCTTCGTCTTATGGAGCAAAGTTTTATGTTTTATTGGAGGGCTTCTCGTCCACTTGGTACTCTGGAACTGGAGGCTGGTGCTGGAGAATGTTTCCGATTCACCCCGGTATGGGTTGGGCTGAACCAGCACGGGAGTTATGAGAGCCAATTTGGGATTATGGCTGCTCGTGCTTAAGTCGAAATTGTATGACTTTTTGGAATTGATTTTGCGAGTTGAAGAGTTTATTTGAGTTGTATATCGGGACGGAACGATCTGATGCCGTACCGTTACCGTCTACTTCTTGGGCTCGTGGCGGTGGCGAGAGGGATGGTTAGCTTAATGCTGGGCTTCATATTACGGTGGCATTTTGGGTGATACATATTGCAGCAGTAAAACTAATACCGTCGGTCATTTCAAATGGTATATTACCATGTCGAGATATCGTGTCATTAAAGCAAGAAACGGGGCCTGCCGTCGAAAATGCTGGATATACCAGTTATGGGTGTGCATAAACTGTCGTTAACAATTTGACGACAAAATCTTGGTCGACTGCCTTGGTCCTTTATAGTCTTATGACAATAGAGAAGAAATTTATCGATTAGCGTCGGATCGAGCTTGAAACAAGCTTAAAATTTATAACATTGACCGTTTTAGAACTAATATAAATGAAAAAGAAGAGTCAAAATGTATAGAAAAGGACATTTGTTATATCATTCACTTGTTTAATCGTTCTTTACTTTCTGATGTTCGTTAGCACCTTAACTAAGACAGACCATACACTTTTTAGTATTTATGAAAAAAGCTATTTAGTTTTGAAATTTTAGTTTTGAACTGAGTCGAGTTTAAAAGAAAGATTTCCAAAACCGGTTTTTCAGTTGGGAAGAATGGATCCCTTAACCTGAAATTTAGAATGTCAATAATGCAACCCACAATGGTCAAGGGAACTTAGCTTCTTTCTTCATAAATTAATAAAAGCTATTCAATCTTTGACAAGATTCGCCTAGCTTCAAGTATCGACTGAATATCAGCTAACGCTGAGAGCAGAGCTGACTATTGGGCCATGTGATCTGGCATATAGCACTATTATTTGTTTATTTTAAGTATGACGGCTTACGCCGTATTGTTAACACCGCATGTGATGATTACGTGTATAAACAAGATTATTAGGGCATTTCGTCCCTGTTTTTTTTGCCTTATCCCGGGCATGCTCGGTTGTAGGTGGGTGTTGGACTGGACTAGAGAACAATGTACTATGGAATACGCCTTCCTCCTTTCAGCGATAGAGTTTCAACCGTCCTCGAGCACCGTCGAGCCGTCAACGCATCACCCGTGGCACTACAAAAAACACATAAACAGGACCACAGAAGGTGATCCATACATGAGCATTCAATGCAAAATGGTTCGACATCAGTCGAGACATCATTCGTATGAACGCCCGGTCTACAGAGAGCCCATCGAACCAAGGCCGCAGGGACACTTGCGAAGTGATCGAGTAAAAGAAACGCCCGAGTTCATCCGCCTCCCACATGCTCTGCCAGCGAGACAGGAAAAGTTGCTGTGAAAAACGAAAGAACTCCTAGGACGAGATAGGTCGGTGGGTCGAAAAGCGCCTTCTTGGACGCCTGTTTTGACCAGTGATTCTGCCTTCTCATTGCCGAGAATCCCACAATGAGAAGTGACCCAAATTAGCAAGACGCCTTACCTAAACGCCTTATCGAACATTGAGCCAAGCAGTTCAATGATTTTTATGGTGAGGAAATCCTGACTCTTAACAGCCTTCAGAGATCTCAGAGCTTCAATAGCACTAAGGCTATCAGTGAACATGAAGTACTGGTCCGAAGGTCTCGCTGCTTTCATCGATAGTGCGTAAAATATTGCTGCTAGCTCTGCGGTTTAAACACTACATGGCTGCCTCAATTTGAAAAAAGCTTCGGTGGACTCGCTAAAAACACCGAAGCCAGTGCCTTCCTCAGAGCATGATCCATCAGTGTAGTACTGGATTATTTGGTCTAAATGACCATACTTGTTCATGAAAATACCCGGAACTACCCTCGGGCGAAGATCATTAGGTATGGTCTTAATTTCCTCGTGCAATGAGGAATCTGTTATTAAAATGGAACTGTAGTTCGCAGGAAGAGCAGCAGGATTTAATGCCGTTGGAGCGCTAGGATGCATTTGTAGAGCAACAAAATATTCGTAGATCTTTAAGATTTTGCTCTTAGAACCTGTCTCTAGAAGCGCTTCAAAATTTTGTATTATTGAGGGATTTGATACTGAACAACGGACTAGAAGGCGAATCTATAGCATTTCAAAACGTAGTTTGAACGGCATCACTCCGGTGATCACTTCTAGGGACATGTTGTGTGTGGATTTCATGCTCCCTAGTGCGAGTCTAAGACAGCAAAGGATAGGAAAGATTCCAGAGTCCAGCAGTGGTTAAAACAATACTTATTTATCTGGAAACCCTATTAGGATCTTTTATTCAATAAAAAACAACTTTTTCGCTGGCCAGATTCAAAAGTTTTTTGTATTTGAAATGTTTGATCTCACCCATCGAACTCCACGGTAAATAGTCAGAGAACATTAACTCCTTTTCTCATATGAAAAAGAAAATACAGTCCCGAACTAGTAAAAATAAGATTAGTAAGTCATTACCATTACTATGGCCCGCCTATTACAAGTAAC
Source organism: Anopheles maculipalpis (assembly GCF_943734695.1). Taxonomy (NCBI): domain Eukaryota; kingdom Metazoa; phylum Arthropoda; class Insecta; order Diptera; family Culicidae; genus Anopheles; species Anopheles maculipalpis. The sequence goes on from NC_064871.1 coordinate 50,736,077, forward strand.
GATGCTCTAAATAAAATAATCTAAACGGAATCTTAGTACACCTGTCTTTCAAATGGCAGGACCAGCTGACAAATCCTCCAGACTGTACTCCCATACGTTGAACTGCTTATCCGGCTAAAAGTAAATTAAATCTAGAAAGTCACAAATGGCAGGCCAAGACCTCCTCAAATTAAAGTGTTGAAAAGGGGATAAGCGAAGAACAATCTGCTTACTTTTCTTTCGCAATTCCAACGGCCAACGGTATATCTTTTCCCTCGCAAATGCAGCAGAATTAAATGCTCTATTTCGTTCCCACTACCACCAGGAAGTATCAGTTTCCGCCTTATACGTGCCGTTACCAAAACACAATACAGTCGCATAAAACATAAACGTAAATAAATCACCCAAAATTAACACGCACGCTCACGGCAGTAAACAAAATGTGGCGGCATTCTGGCGTTCGTGAAATTGTTTACCATCGCGCTGAGGAACAATTATGAAATGTACGCCCATTAATGGACGTGCGACGTGTTGAGAAGGTAAAAATACAACTAAATTGTCACATTGGCATACTGAACTTTGCCCATAATTCTAGCTTCTGCCTTGCTGCCATGCCGGTGGCGAGCAGTCTGCCTTGTGCCATTAACTGGCGCGCCGAGCACAAGCAAAGCAGTTGGGAAAAGTGCTAACCTACATTAAGGTAGAACTTCCTTTCTGTCTTCCCAGTCAGTTTCGCTGACGGAGCGACCAATCGTGGGCCTCGGTGGGGTTTACGCGATTGCTAATGTCATATTTTCGGGCTCACAAAGTGTGCTACTTCCACTTCATCCTGACTGTCAGGCGGTAGCATTATACTTCTGCAGCCCAGAATCGATCGGTAGGATCGAAAGTCGGCTAGATAGCTACCGGAGTAGGGAAGGGTTTGGTGGTGATGAATCCGTGCAGGAGCAAAAAAGCCAGCAAGTGTCGGTGCGATGGCAAACCATACATTATCCTCTGTCCGTTGTTCTCCTCTCGTCCGGCAAGTGCTCGTAGCAATGTTTCACCATGGCCACGTCCTGCCTTACGACACATAGCTTCCCCTTGCTTAGGAGCGTAATGTGTGGGCAAACGGTGCGAAAGCATGCCTTTATCTGAAGGCAATAAAAAATCACATAAAGCGAGATATAAGTGAGCATAAATATTCCTGCATGCTTCAATTCACACACACACACTGCTACAACCCGTTCCGCATGATGCCGCCAGGCAATAGAACGTACATTTAAGTACAATGTGTCCATGTCAATGCGTGGGCATCGTTTATTCTTTACCGGGGGAGCTTAATGTGAGAAAATTCTGCCGGACCTGAATTGGGGTCGGAAAATGCAACCGCTGTGCTGAATGGGACACGTGTAAGCCTCATGCACTAATCGATATGGCAAGCAGAAATTTTCCTTCAGCGTGGAAGGTTTGTGCATGTAACTTATTTAAAAAATGGTCGATTGCATCCATCTGGAATGTAGCTGGAGCTGTATTGTTTAGGCAATTTTTCATTCCTATTACCATTTTTCCAATGTTATTGCTTAAAGATAAATTAAAGTTGTAGCTTAAACTCGTTACGAAAGCAACAATCTTAAAGAGAATTTGTATGCAGGCAGGGCAGGACAGGAACAGCGTAAGAAAGTGTTCATGGAAAACCGACTGCTGAACATATGTGGTATAGTTTTGCAAGTTTTTGAATTCAGTTGGATTAAGAAATTTTTTAAACATAATCATAGCCTTAACTATAATGCTCGATTGTTAAAAAAAAGCTTTCTAAATCTAGAAATCGGTAATCGGTTGTCAAGTTGCGTGTATCCGTAAGAGAGCACAGAAATTTACTCGGTATATAGTTATGCGCAGAATGTTTCACACGCTGAGTTGCATCCGACACCTTGGTCCCGTGTTGTACAACGTGACTTCCGAGCATCAGCATGTCATCTGATACTCCAGGAATGTCAGCACGCAACATGGTACCGTGGGACAAGCGGCCAACGGGAGAACCATCTAGGGCAGTCTAGCAGTCTTCGCCCATCGTGCAGCCGAGGTGTATCAGCTCTCAATAAAATATTAAAAGTTTATTTTCCGTAATTAAACCTCTGTTTTTCTATTGCAAAAAGAAAGATAACCATAACTGGCGCAGTCGGCTCGGTTCAGTTCACGTTCTTATTAGTGCGCATAAAAAAAAAATTAAAAAATCCAAAAGTGAAAAAAACTTTGTGCTCGCCCGGAACATACTCCATCACCCAACCCGCGGTCGATTTGCAACGAACACGTGTTTTTTTTCTGTTCTTGACGCAATTGTGACGAAAAGTGTTAAGTGACTTTTGGTAGTGCACAAAACAAAAACGTTTAGTTTCAACTATTAAGAACTGGAATCATAAGTAAAGCTTCTGGATCTGCAACGATAAAGACGACTCCCCAGAAGATCAGCTGGGAAAACATCCGATCATCGAACGTCCCAACCCGTGGACACCAAGAGAGCAAACGAAGAAACTATTCCAACGAGGATCACTGGATAGAAGAAGGACAAACATTGAATCGGGTAACAAAAAACTCAATCGAAATTCCTAATTTGTGAGTATAAGGTGAGTTATTTTAGGGATACTTGATCTCCACACCCTTAGCGGCAAAAAAAAGAAGGTATTTGATTGTGTTTCAATTCGTTCATGCCAAAGTTTAACCCTCTTTCTAAACCCTCGCGGTACAGTGATACGCAAAATAATAAAATGGAACAGGATCTCCATGCTTTAGTTAACTCAATGAGAATGCTTGAAGAACGCATTAACGCGCTTCAAATTGAGAATAACAACCTTCAGCAGCAGCAACGACAGCAGTTGCAAGCCCAAACGCCTCCATCAAGGAGCGCTGAATATTATAAAATTCCAGATCCTATACGGACAATTCCTTCTTTTGATGGAAATAAACGCCAACTATCATCATGGCTGGCAACTGTGAAAAAAACATTAGATCTGTTTAGATCTACTGTAGCCCCAGACCTATTTGCAGTCTATGAGCAAGCCATAATTAACAAAATAGATGGTAAAGCTCGTGACACCATATGTGTCAACGGGAATCCCACAACTTTTGAAGAGGTTGCAGAAATATTACAACACGTGTACGGCGACCGTAACAACATAGCAACTTACCAAACGCAGCTGTGGACAATGAAAATGGATAGCAGTTTGCATATCCATTACAAAAAAACAAAAGATGTTATGATCAGCATGAAATCTTTGGCAAAACAAAACCCTTTATATGCCAAGCACTGGGATGCCATAGATCATTTTCTGGAACAAGAATGCTTAGCAGCTTTCATAAACGGCCTAAGCAAAATGTATTTTGGTTACGCACAAACCGCGCAACCAACTGATCTAGAAAACGCATACGCTTTTCTTTGTCGTTTTCAGTGTGCCGAAAAAACGAAAACAAATACTTTTAACAATCTTCAAGTAACACAACAACCTACGTTTAGTAAAAGTTACAAAAACGAAGGAAAATCAACCGTCTCGAAGATTGGCCGAAAACCTGAATTTGGTCAGACAACACAAAACTCCGAGAGACAGAAAATAACACCAATGGATATCGACTCTTCGATTAGATCCAAAGGTAAAATTTTCTGCCATACATTAGATTATGACAAAAAAAGTAACGACTCGGAAAGTGAAGACGAAGATGTCGAAGAAGTAAATTTTCAGATTTCCAATGCTGTAATCAATCAAAGATGAAAGCAACTAATGGCTTACCATATCTAATATTAAATGTGAATAATTTACAAGCAAAAATGCTTATTGACAGTGGAGCAAATAAAAATTTTATTTCTCCTACTTTTATCAAGGAATACCAAAAACAGAAATGCCATACACTAACAATTAGCAATCAACATGGAAAGCATAAAATTAACGAGTACTTTAATGGTGTAATTTTTGGTAAGAGAAATGTACGTTTTTATCTGTTCAAATTTCATCAATTTTTCGATGGAATAATTGGATACGAAACCCTTTCAGAGTGTGACGCGAAATTAATATTCGGTCAACACAAATTAGATTTACCAGGATACACAATAGATTTAAACATAAAAAGAATGAATTCAGCTGAGATCAAATTACAAGCAAATAGTTGCCAAGTAGTGAAAATTCCAGTTTCTCACTCCAACGGAAATGTTTTCATGAAAAATGAAATTAAAATCAAAGACTCAAACATTCCTGCTGGACTTTATAAAGCTAAAAATGGTTTTATTAAAGCATTCGTAACTAATTTCGGAGATGAAGTTTCTTTTACATGGACAAAACCTAAAGTTGTTTATCCTGTATCTGAAATTTTAGAAATGAACCAACACACACTGGACGCGAATCCTACCAAAACATTGAACAAATCGATCAATTTAGAAGAGTTAATCAGGTCAAACCATTTGAATCACGAAGAGAAAAGTAAGCTCTTAAAAATACTTCATAATAATGTTCAAATAATACACAATGAAAACACAAAACTTTCTTGCACAACAACTGTTAAACATAAAATTAACACTGTTGATGACATACCAATACACACTAAAACGTATCGATATCCTCACATTCATAAAGAAGAAGTCGAAAAACAAATAAATGATATGCTAAAAGACGGTATTATCCAACACTCAGTTTCACCATGGACGTCTCCAATTTGGATAGTTCCAAAAAAACCTGATGCAAGTGGAATAAAAAAATGGCGAATTGTAATCGATTACCGAAAGTTAAACGAGAAAACAGTAGACGATAAATTTCCCATTCCAAATATAGAAGATATTCTAGAGAGACTAGGAAGAAGTAATTACTTCACCACGTTAGACCTCAAATCTGGTTTTCATCAAATAGAAGTTGAACCCAGAGATAGGCCAAAAACAGCTTTTAGTAGCAATAAAGGTCATTTTGAATTTATCAGAATGCCTTTCGGCTTGAAAAATGCTCCTTCAACATTTCAAAGGGCTATGAATAACATCCTCGGAGAACTAATAGGTAAATGCTGTTTAGTTTATCTCGATGATATAATAGTTTTCGGTAATTCACTACAACAACACTTAGACAATTTAAACAAAGTGCTCAAGCGTCTTGTGGAGGCTAATCTGAAGATCCAGCTCAACAAGTGTGAGTTTTTACACAAACAATGTGAATTTCTTGGGCATATCGTTACCGAAAAAGGAATTAAACCTAATCCAAACAAAATTGATAAGATTGTTAATTGGCCCATTCCGAAAACTAAAAAACAACTTAAAGGATTTTTAGGTATAATAGGATATTACCGAAAATTCATAAAAGACTTTGCTAAACTAACTAAACCCCTAACAAAATGCTTGAAAAAAGATTTAGAAATAAAACTAACTGAAGAATATTTGAATTGTTTTAATGAATGCAAGCAATTACTAACTTCCGATCCAATTTTAAGGTATCCGGATTTCAACAAGAAGTTCCTGATAGAAACTGATGCGAGCGATTTTGCTCTTGGCGCTGTACTCTCCCAGAGATTTGAAGATGGACACGAACATCCAATAGCATACGCATCGCGAACCTTGAACGACACCGAGTGCAGATACTCAGCCACCGAAAAAGAACTACTAGGAGTATTATTTGCTATTAAACACTTCCGACCATACGTTTACGGTACTAAATTTGAAATTCGAACAGACCATAAACCTCTCATTTGGCTTAGACAAAAAAAAGACCTCAACAGTAAATTACTAAGGTGGAAACTGCAACTAGAAGAATTCGAATTCGACATAAAATACAAAAAAGGCATATTGAACAACAATGCAGATTCACTCTCAAGAATCGAACCCGACATAAAAACTGTAGATTTGAATTACAACTCCGCCAATGAAAGCATGACTCAACATTGGGCTGACTCTGACGATAGTGATTACATAAAGTCTACGGAACGTCCATTAAACGAATTTCGAAATCAAATAATTATTGAAAAATCTAATGAACAAAGTGAAGAACATTCCATTATATTTCCTAAATATACTCGAGTAATTATCAAAAAAACAGACTTTTCTCCTGAAGATCTTGCAAACATTCTAAAAAAAAAATGCTACATCATCTTGTGTTAATGGATTATTTTGTCATACAGATATCCTAAATCTCATGCAAAATGTGTACAAAAACTATTTCTCCCGCGCTAAATCCCTAAAAATATTTTGGACACAAAAATTACTCATCGATATAACTGAAGAAATAGAACAAAATCAAATAATCCAAACACAGCACGATTTAAACCACAGAGGAATTACAGAAACTAGTAAACACATTGCTAGAGATTACTTTTTTCCGGGAATCAAATCAAAAGTTGCCAAATTTATTAATATTTGTAAATTATGTCAAAAATCGAAATACGAAAGACATCCATTTAAAATAAAATTCCAATTAACCGAAACACCGTCCAGACCACTACAAATCGTACATATGGACATTTTTATCATAAAAGAAAAACATTATCTTACACTTTGCGATAAGTTTTCTCGATTAGCAATGGCAATTCCAATTCGTACAAGAAATACAGTTCATATATTAAAAGCATTCACTACATTTATAGCAAACTTAGGGAAACCCGAATTACTAATAATGGATCAAGAACCAACATTTAAATCAACGATAATAAGAAACTTTCTAGAAGAAAACCTTATTAAATACCATTTCACAAGCATAGGACAATCATCTTCAAACGGACCCATAGAAATAATTCATCGTACGCTACGGGAATTACATAACATATTATCTCAAAAAGAATCCACTAGTATTCTTTCTGAAACCTCTAAAATAAATTTAGCAGTATCAATTTATAATGATTCAATACATTCGCAGACTAATGTCACACCAAGAGAATTGTTTTACGGAGTAAAATATAAAGATCCAGTACCAACTGATTTAAATGAAAGAATCAGGCAAAAGGAAGAATTATTCCATATATTTTCTCAGAATATGAAACAACAAAAAGAAAAACAATTAGATAAAATAAACAAAAACAGAGAAGATGTTGTACAATTTTCAACCAATGATACAGTTTACGAAAGGAAACGCAACAACCTCAAACATCAAGAACGCTACAAAGAAATTAAAGTACTGGAAAACAAAGAAATGAATATAATAGATGATCGAGGAAGGAAAATTCACAAAGCAAAATTAAAGCGAAAGCGAAATACTTCAATGTAATTTTTTCTTCTTGATTTTATTACAGATCACTTCCGAGGAACATTTCACAAATTAAAAAGGAAGGAGGATAAAATGTTAATTACAAAATTAATTGTTACCTTGTCGACTATCAGTCTAATCCAAGCTACCATATTTAAGGAAATAGTAAACAACAATGGATTAGTAGCCATTAAATTGCAATCAGTTAGAACAAGAATAGGCTTCAATAGGTTAATTCATAAAATAAATTTGAAAAATCTTAAACAAAATGTAGAATATATTGAAAAACTATCGAATTTAATGAACACAACTAGTTCTCTTAAATCAACGTTAGACTCCAAGATACTTAAAACAAAACAAAAACTTATTGCACTAACGCCAAGCAGACAAAAGAGAGGACTTATTGATGGACTCGGCACAGCTATCAAATTTATTACTGGAAACCCAGATAATGATGACCTACAGTCAATTTACCACAGCTTAGGTCTGCTTGAGAATCAGGAAAATGCCATAAGTAGAAACATAAATAAACAATATGAAATTAACGAACTCTTCCAAAAAGAATTACAAAATATGACTAGCTCATTAAACAAACAAATGTTAAAAATTTTAAAATTTAAAACAACTGCAATGGATGATTTCGAAATTATAAACATGATATTTAGTGTAAACGAAATTCTACAAATCTTAACATCTATGGAAGAGCAAATAGAATTGGCACATTTAAATGTTTTGCACAGGGACCTGTTAACTTTAGCTGAAAAGCAATTTATTCAAAAAATGTTAAAATCACAGGATATTATAGTAAACTATGTAGATGAAATCTTCAACTATTGCACGGGAACCCTAGCAGTTACCGATCAAGAAGCTGCCATACTTGTTAAAGTACCAATTTTGGAGAAGGACCCATTTGATCTTTTAGAGCTGCATACGATGGTCATCAATAATTCAAGGATCAACACACACATAAAATATGTCTCAAAGTTAGGAACCAGAGCATATTACCAAAACACAAAATGTACTATTTGCGACGCAACCATACCAATAGAGGACGAATGTATCTACAACATTCTCGTGCATAGAACTCCCAAATGCCCTTTTGTCACAACAAACAATAGATGGTCAGTTAAGGAAGTATTGGAAGGTGTAATACTTGTTGACACACAAACAGAAACAACAATATTCGATTCATGTGGTGAATCCAAAAGCATATCAGTACCAATGATTATTGAAGTGGAAAACTGCACAGTGCAGATTAAAAGCTACACGTTCACTGGGAAAGTCGCCAATATTCAAAAGGAATATTTAATCCCAATATACGGAAAACCATTGGCGAGATCAAACGATTCAGAAGACGACCAGATAGATGGAAGAATAAGAAACCTAGAAAAAATGAACGAAATCCACTTGCAGTTGAATAAAATCAACATTAGCCACATAATAATAAGCATGATCGTACTGATAGGAGCAGTTTGTGCTTACATAAAAAAATGCAAAAATGCCCAACCTGATGCCACCACAAGCTCTGATACCCATGGTCAACACCTGAGCCTCGCTATTCGGAACCTTGCTGACCAGATCAACAGTCGATCGAGGACGCTCGACGCTTAAGGGGGGAGGAGTTATGCGCAGAATGTTTCACACGCTGAGTTGCATCCGACACCTTGGTCCCGTGTTGTACAACGTGACTTCCGAGCATCAGCATGTCATCTGATACTCCAGGAATGTCAGCACGCAACATGGTACCGTGGGACAAGCGGCCAACGGGAGAACCATCTAGGGCAGTCTAGCAGTCTTCGCCCATCGTGCAGCCGAGGTGTATCAGCTCTCAATAAAATATTAAAAGTTTATTTTCCGTAATTAAACCTCTGTTTTTCTATTGCAAAAAGAAAGATAACCATAACTATATACTTAGACAAGGTCTCAAACAAACCTTGTCTAAGCAAAGAGAACCTTGTCTAAGTTTAACTGTTGGAGAACCGCAAACAACACTTTTGTGTTTACCATTTTTTATCAACAAAATTATCAAAACGATCCAAGCAGCTAAAACAACTTGATCGAAAGTGCATTTTCCAACATCGATAACCACATAGATGTTATAATACACTTCTGGGTCTTAACAAAATAATAAGATGTTTTCCAAATAAGTTCTTCTACGTATGCTCACATCATAAATAATCTAACTAATTGGGGTTCAAATTGTTCAAATTCAAATTTGTTAATCAAACAGAACAGCATAGTATCATCCGGGAAGCCTGGTTTCAAACACCTCAAGGACATAAACACCATTTCGTCAGGTCACAGGATCATCATTGGTTCCATCTTCAACCAAAACTGGATTTATCAAACGAATCTTGTAGTTTCTTTAAACGTTCCAAGGCGAAGTAACGTTTCACTCTTTCTTAAAAAATTAAGTCAAATTATTTTTGACAATTACTTAGTTATCAAGCGCTACAACCGCTTTGCGGTCTTGGCCTGCCATAGCAGAATCCGGAACCGCTCATCCCGGCCTTGATGGTGGATGATTCCACACCATCCTCCCACCTCAATCTTGGTCCAAAACACCTCCTCTGTCCTTGTGACGGCCTAAAAGGACTTTCTGAGCTGGGTCGCACAGTGCCATGCGTATCACATGGCCAGCCCATCGGAGCCTGGCGAGGATAATTCGCTGCACGACGGTGAGCTCGTCTTACAATTTGTACAGCTCGTCGTGGCAGCGGCTCCTCCAGTGTGCTTCCACACATACGGGGCCAACGATCCTTCTGAGCATCTTCCTCTTGAACGCGGCTAAGAGGGCTTCGTCTGTTTTGGATAGGGTCCTTGTCTCAGAGGCGTATGTGATTACTGGGACTATAAAGGTACGATACAGTCCCAGCTTCGACCGTCGCGACAGATTTTTTTAGGTGAGATGTTTCCTCAGGATATAAAATGACCGGCTGGCCGCCAGCATCCTAGCTCGCAAATCCGTCTCTATGCTGTATTCGGTGCTGACTTTTGACCCGAGATAGGTGAAGTTTTGGACGACTTCGAATTTGCGATCATCTATCCGTACATCACCACCACGTAGTTCCGGATTCCTTAGAAGGTTCCGGATTTCTTCTGATGGTGCCACCGTCAACTTGATATTTGCGTTAATCTGCAACCCGAGGTTTTCTGCCACCTGCTCTATTCTATGGTAGGTCTTTGCTGCCTGGGAGAGCCGCAGACCAATGATCTATATCATCAGCGTATGCCAGGATCTGGGTTGACTTATGGAAGATGGTTCCCGAAGTCTCTACCTCCGAGTCACGGATGGTCCTCTCTAGCGGCAAGTTGAATAGGAGACAGGCTAGCCCACCTTCCTGACACAGACCTTTGGTGGTAGCAAAGGACCCTGAGAGTTTTCCATCCACCTTCATTCCAAAAGAGCTCATGGCCTCGTAGAGTTTTACCCTCGCTTTGCTATCATATGCGGCCTTGAAATCTATGAAGAGATGGTACGTGTTCAACTGCTGTTCAGCCATCTTCTCCAAGATTTGCTGCATGGTGAAGATCTGGTCAGTGAAAGATTTACTGTGATAAACTGAAGAATTAGGGAGGATATTTTGTAGGCGGTATTCAACACCGTAATACCCCTGTAGTTGTTGCAGTCCAACATATCTCCCTTCTTGTATATGGGATAGATGATTCCAATCACAAAACATCGATCGATTTGCCCTCATACCTCAGTAACAAGTTGATGAGCCTCATTTTCTAGTAAGGCACCCCCGTTTTTGACCAGTTCGGTTACGATTCCGTTGGTTCCGGGTGCCTTATTGTTCTTTAACCGACGGATAGCTCTTCGTGTGTCCTCGATGTCAGGTAGCGACAGTACATCGGGACGATTGGCTGCATTAAGTTTTGAACTTTTTGACGATTCGCTAAATTAATTTTTCAATGTGTTTAGCTTTCTTGAAAATCCTCCTGGTACAAAGTAGCGTACCACAATCAAACTTCGATCAGACCTTTTGCAGCAGATTGCAAGAATTCTGTAATGCATTCGCAAACAGCTAAATGATGTTAGCACCGTATGCTTCCAAGAAGACGGCACAAAATATTACCACAATCCTTGCAACAACGAAGCGCAACGAAGTTCCCGAGCACAATCCAATAGAACAGCGACCATCAACTTCAACAATGTTCTTCTGCGTCGTGTTACGTTAGTGGTTGAGTGATGTCCTCGTGTGTACATCATGGATGGAATTTTAAGCCATTTTTCTTTAGCTGTGCTCATCTTTCACACACCACACCACAGACACACACACACACTTTTTCCCCGGAGAGAAAAAAGAAACATCCCGCTAGATTGTTAGAAAGTGAATCGCGTTTTTTTTTTCTGTTCAACCCCTTCTAGCCTAACAACACGTTGGCGAACCCATCAAATAGGACACGACGCTGTTCGGCCGCCTTGGTTGGTTGGCTTTCGATTGCTTTCCACTCCTCAAAGTAGGCAAACTTTCTTGTGGCAAGCACTTCGATTGAGGTTCGGTACCGGCAACCGCAGGAAGATAGAGACGAGTACAACATCTTTCCGAAGAACTTCCCTTGTTCTCGGTGTTCCTCTTTCTATCCCGGTACCCGTGAGCCTTCACTCGTAAAGATAAAATAAATAAATTGTTTGATAGACAATTACGGGCAACAAATGACCGGAAGAAATGCCGAGATGTTCGCCAACCCGCTTGAAGCACGCTTCAAAGTTAAGCTTAATTTATTGATGCATAAACTAAAAGCAGGAACAATTTTGCAGTTGAAAAGCATTGAGTTGTGTAAGGTGGTTCTGCATTCTGAGCTTACTCCCAGTTTACTAACCTTAAAAATGCTTCAAGGAGCTGTGGAGAGTGTTTTATTGAATTTAATTACGATTTCCTGCTATCCATTCACATCGTCATATTCCAACCCGATAATTTATTCTTCCAGCGTGTAATTAGAAATTAGAATTTCTGCTAGTCGACACACTCTTCATGTCACCTCTACCGATGAAAACCTGGAAATATAGCCTTTATTTTTTGTTTTCCTGTGTTTAATTACTTTTTACCCATTTCACCAGATCTCGCTTAGCTGGCTTTTTGATTATCGAACATCGTTTATCTCTGTTTTTTTTTGCTTGACCTTTGATCATTTTCTTTTCGGTTTCCCAGTGCAAAACATTTTGCACTTCATGATAAACTTAGGAAACCGTCCCGCACTAAATGGAGTTTTCTCGGCAAAGGGGTTTGTTACGCCATTTCCAAAAAAACAAGAGCATAACAAACTTAAAGCAAACTGATCACCACCACCATCACGTTAAGATGGCAGCAAGGGGAAGGTTCGGTGTCGGGATTGTTTGTTTGTGTAGAAAACTTTTTTGTTCGGGCAAGCTGATAAAGTGTGCTTCGGAAGCGAGTCAAGCGTGCACACCACAGCAAAAGCGTAGACATCTTGCTGTTCAGTTCCGTGACTTTGCTCTTGACATGGCTCCGTCCGATACTTTGATGTTTCTTTTTGCGTTGTGGCACAATAAGGCTTAGCACGTCTGGGGAAAGTGGGTGCAATTTTTTTCACTGCTAAACGTGTATCACCATACGAACTGTTTACGGTTTAGTTGTCGATTATCGAAAATATTCGACCATTTCTGTCTTTACCTGCAGAATGTGGCAACATTTCTATGCTTGCGGCGGACATGTCATGTAGTAATGTAATTACTGATTGAAAATGAACTGCAGCAGCCCAATCTGCTACTGCACCCGATTTGCGAATGTCACGCGAAGGAACACCATCATCCGTTTGCTACACTGGATTATGCAGATTTCGATCCGGATTCAATTCTCCGAACCGGTACCGGTAACATGGCTGTGGTACGAGGAGACCGTGTACACACCATCACACGAACGAGATGTGCCAGCAGAAACACGGAACCATAATCCTTTTGCCATGTACCGGGTGAGTTTGTCATTCGTCGTACCATCCCGGAGCCGAGTGCTGGTGGATTGGCTTTCTAGGAAATGTTATGCTAAGTCACCGAGGATACGTTAACTTCTCTTTTCGGTCACTACAAACAACGTTTCTTCATTTGCGGTTTACCGAATGTGAATGCTCGGTCAAACAAAGTTTCGATTAGCCGTCAACCCGTAGTGGCTGTGTGTGTGTGTATGTGTGTGTGTGTGTGGTACATGCCACATTTGGAGATGTTCTGGATACATTGAAAGACATATTTTTGTTATGTATTCGACATTAACTTCGTGACGCAACTTTACTTTATGTGCTTGATGTTTAAAAATGTGACCACCATTTCGAAAAAGGAAGCATATCGGATAAAGTTACCGGAAACAAACAGAACATTCCGTGGAAAGGTTTATGAAACACATCTCATATTGTCAAAATTTCTAATTGAAGTACTTCGAACGTTTCGAGACAGTACAAAAGAAAAGTTTGAAAACATAAAAATAATAAATAAATAAGAATAAATGGTAGTTCCGGGCATTTTCATGAACCAGTATGGTCATTTAGCCCAAATAAGCCCTAGTACTGCACTGATGGATCCTCTGGATTCCTCTGAGGTGTTTTTAAGCGAGTCCACCGTAGCATTTTTCAAATTGAGGCCGCCAGGTAGTGTTTACACCGCAGAGCCGCAATATTTTACTTATTATTGATGATAACAGCGAGACCTTCGGACCAGTACTTCATCTTAACTGATAGCCTTAGTGCTATTGAAGCTCTGAGATCTCCGAAGGCTGTTAAGAGTCGGGATTTCCTCACCATCAAAATCATTGAACTGCTTGGCTCAATGTTCGATAAGGCGTTTAGGTAAGGCGTCTTGCTAATTTGGGTCCCTTCTCATTGTGGGATTCTCGGCAATGAGAAGGCAGACTCACTGGTCAAAACAGGCGTCCAAGAAGGCGCTTTTCGACCCACCGACCTATCTCGTCCCAGGAGTTCTTTCGTTTTTCACAGCAACTTTTCCTGTCTCTCTGGCAGAGCATGTGGGAGGCAGATGAACTCGGGCGTTTCCTTTACTCGATCACTTCGCAAGTGTCCCTGCGGCCTTGGTTCGATGGGCTCTCTGTAGTCCCGGCGTTTATACGAATGATGTCTCGACTGATGTCGAACGATTTTGCATTGAATGCTCATGGCTCAGACAAAAGTATGTGGCTGCGGTGACGGATTTCACGATGTGGATCACCTTCTGTGGTCCTGCGTGGAATTTGAAACCGCAAGAGCGCAGACGACCAAATCGGCAGACGAACTAGTACAGAAATGAGAGAAGTGTTGGCTACCAGTGACCTCCCCTACATGAGGATCATTTACCGATTCGCCAAATGTTGTTAAATGTTGTGTTGTCTCTGTTTTATGTGTTTTTGTAGTGCCTCGGGTGATCCGATGACTGGGCAACAGCACTCGAGGGCGATTCCAACACTGCCGTAAAAGGGAGGCAGGCGTTATTCACAATACAGTGTTCTCTAATCCAGACCAGCTTAGACACAACGAGTTTGACAGCGTTGGCGTTGGGTTCGGGGTGTTTGGCGGGTTCATTCTCGAAGTCGCTCTTGCTGCTGCGGGATGGAACTTGTCGATCACTCTTAGATTAGACGCTGACCAGAGCGAGCTTAGAATGTCACTGCTGAACTGCACTGGAGAACACTGTGCGCAGGCGAATCCATGCTTGTGCTGTTCAAATAACTCTGCTTGTTTTGTTAAAGTCGAGACTCGCAAATCATGAGCTCAACAAAATAAAAGCCATAACACACCACAATAGCCGAACTGAAAGTATTCAACCCTCATCAATAGAACAGCCGCACCAAAACTACCAAATACATCTACCTCAACAACCAAAATAGACCAGCACATCAACCACCCTCTCAATACCCACCTAAAACCGAGAATGCCCTTGATAAGGCAAAACAACAGGGAGGAAATGTCCTAATAATCTTGTTTCTACACATAGTCATCACATGCGGTGTCCACAATACGGTGCAAGCCGTCATACTTAAAATAAATATAAAACAATGTAAATAATAAATGGACACAAAAGTTTAAAAGATTTAAAAAAAACATGCAACAAAGTGTGAACCTTCAAGGAATTGAACAAGATGCAGACAAACATCTTCCTCTAATCTTCAGAGAATTGCATTTCATTCGCTATAACATATTGTTGACTTAACATCTGGTTTGGCGAGCCTTATAGATAAAAAAGGATTACGGGAAAAATGGTTTAAATATTGTAAACTACACCTGTTGAAAACCAAGACGCGGCTTCTTTTGCTTTTTCGTTGTAGCTTTTTTTATTGGTAAGCTCTTGGAAATAAACCAAAAAATTTTTCCGCTGTTCGCGTGCGCTTATATTCGTTTTTTCCGATCTTTGTCCGCTCGTGATTGATTTTCGACTGACTTGATCGTTCCCTAACTGATCCCGGGGCAGGCTCGTCCTGCCCTTTTCTGATCCTTCTTATCTTTCCTTTTCTTCTTGGCGCCTCTTAACTGACACCGTTAATAACCATGATAACAGCACACAGTTCCATGTGGATGTTAAATGACCACACGCATCAATGTTAAACACCCACAATCCAACCAGCACTAATGCAATGCATGCAACCTAATAGCACAATAGAGTAGCCATCCAATTCAATTCGAATGTACGTTTTTTTGTTATAATCACTTTCTATAGATGCTCAATATTTGCACTTTTCTGCAAGTGCTGAAGCAGAATCGTGGTGAAATCTTTCCCTTACCGAAAATGGAAAAAAAATCTCACCCTCCTCGGCGTTCTTCGGTTGCACACAGCACACGTGTTGAGTGTTATCGCTGTATTTGACGGCCGTCTGTCATCAGCACACTTTGTGTCGTCTACATGCAGACGGCCGGCGCTGGAAAAAGATATGTGGAGCGTAGCCTGCGATAGCTTTCCTAAGTGACGCTACTCGGAAAACTGCAATGACACTGAGGGAATGGATCTGCATTGTCACACAAATTGGGTTACGCCGGTCTCACCCACACACAAACACACGCACGTGCTCTTGCATACATCCTTAGACAGGACGTTTATTTTCTCACTTTTTTCGGTACCCAAACTATCGAGTTGCTAAAAAGGTCATTTTTTTTTAAAACCAATTGTACTTGAAATATCTGCTGCGAAGAGCTAGTGGCTAATGCAGCACATCCTCTCTCTGGTAGCATTTTTCTTCATCATCAAATCTTCGCTTCCGACAACGTAGCAAATGACCGACTATTGTGTGCTACAACAGCGTCCGCTACCTTTAGCCGGTGAGTGGGAGGATGCCAGCGTCTGGATATATTCCCTGTGGAGCTTTCATTTCTATTCCGTCCGTTCTGGACCGTGCCATCAATCCGAGCAGGGCATTCGGGATTTCGATTGAGCACGGTAACCTTATCGTACCATCGTCACCTTTACCATCCCTATCGTCATCATCAGCACTTCCAATGGGGATATGGCATGCGATCGCCGACCAGACTATCACACTGCTTCCATCACACAATGTATGACCTAAAACAGCGTAATCCATCCTTGGAGAATATCATACGAGCGGAAACAATTGCACCGGTAGATCGATTCCACGGTTTGCGGGTGCAAATTCCTGGAAGAAACTACATCTACCTTTGCACCTGTGCGCCCGTCGAACGCAATTGTTCCCCTAGCTGCGGTACTCTGCAGTGGAATAAAAAGTTCGCATCCTACCGTCCGTCGGGGTGCGATTCAAACTCCTTCTCGGTCCATTATAGAATCCGTACTCCACCACGAATCCGGGACTCGTACATCACCCAGGACACTAATGGACAGAAAGAGAAAAACGCAAACAACACGGGCTCAATCTAAGCGGAATTCGGAAGGATATGGTACAAAAAAAAACATCCTTTCAAGCACACACACGCACACACGCACTCTGGGTCTATTCCCCTGTTGCTGGACACATTCACATCTCGGCGCACGGTTTATTAGGAAGCAATTGGATTAGACTGAGCGGTGATCTCGCTTAGTTCCGTATTCTAACGGCAATGTTGGGCAAACAGTGTGACACAGCTCCGTCCGCATACCACTGTTTTTATCGTGGTATATTTGATTAGTGCGCCTTTTCTCCACATTTGCTGGGACCACTGCTTTGGGTCCGGTGCTCGGTATAGTACTCACGTGCCGAATCCGTTCCCTCGCATGGGTATTCATCTAATGTATCTGGTCTAATGACATCAAGCCCGAATCTCTCCGGTTCCAGTCCAGCCGTCTGTGTATGTGTGGTTAAATAAGTTAAGCGAGGTTGACATGGCCTAAACTGACACTGGAATCTGGAGGTCAATTAGGGCGCCATCTATAACACATTGTGAATGGCAAACGCAAAAGAATTGGTATCTTTTACACAGATGTTATCCGAGATGTTGGAAAGTAATTTACTTTTTTTTTTAAATTCTAGAAATTCAATTTTGTATGCTAGAGCCTTATCCTTTTTCTTTCTGTGGCAGTGTAAAATGTAAAGATCTTAAATCTAGGAAAATCATGTCTGAACTCTGCTCAAGACGAAGCAAACAAATTGTAAGTTGTTTTGGACCCCTTAAAAAACATCAAACGCCTTCAAATATGTAATATGGCAATAAGATTTCTCACAACTGGATATAACATTTTTTCGTTATATTGAAGATGAAACGAATTTCAATGTGTACACCCGTTGTGTAGAACTTACAAAAAAGAAAATCTTCTGTACGTCACGCGCAAGTTGCAAATCCGTCATCAGCTCAATCGCACATTCATTCGCGTGCTGTCACCGTCATGTAGACAGACACACGTCACCAAAACAGGAACGTTTTGTCTAAATCGCTCCTTCGAGATTTACTCTACCCTGGCCCGGACCAGCCGTTCGTTTCTAAATCGTTTCGACGATTTAGTCTTTTATTGCCATCGCTCACTGTCACATTCACGCAACGTTTCGCAGCAAAAGGACGACAAGAGATGCCATTTGCGCCACAGTCGACACCGTCCGAAACACGATTGAACAAATTTTCGCACCAATTGACAGCCAGGTGGCCACGGGCCGTAAAGGTTCCGGAACGACATTTTATACGGTGCACATACACACACACACACACACACACACACACTAACGCTCGCGTGTCCCACCATTCAAACGATGGCAGCGAATCAAACGTCAGCGTCCGGATGGAGGCGCCTGGTTGCCGGTTGATGGTTTGGAGTACATATATGCGCGGTTCTTTACAATACGCGGTTTTCCGAGCAAACCGGGCGAAAAATGCAATTGAGAAAATGGACACAGCATACATTGGAATTTTCATTCATACACGCGCCCGCTTACTCTCGCCACCACCGGCGGATTGTTTTGTGACTCTCCAAAGGACCATTACAACTGCGCGACCCCACAATTCGTGGCTTCTCCTCCCAGCACGGGGAAGGGGGGTTGGGTTGGGATACTTTATTTCCCCCGCAAGATATTGAAAATTCACAATTTACCAATTCTCGTTCAATCGGAAAAATCATTCAACAATAAATATAAGCGAACGTAGCGAGGAAAATTCATGTGCCGTGCGAGTGAAAGGAAACACGGCCACGACCGTGTGGTGAGGAAGAGTGAGAGAGAGAAAGAAAAATCGAAAACAAACTTGTTACGAGCTCCAAATTGCAAGTAAAACCCTCATGAAGGGGTGGCGTCGACCGAGCAAAGGGTCGTTCCCATTTTATGTAGCGCCTGTGATATACCGTACGTCATCTCACGCGCCAGTATCCATCTTCTTGCTGGCTACGAAACTTCCGGTACGGTAGTGGTTCCGGTTGCTTTTATAAAAGATCGTACACCATTTTCCCAAACACATGTACTGTTCTTTCCTTGTTTATTTCCATTTCAGCTGAACGAACCAAGGCGTAGGGGGGGGTGGAGCAGTAAGAACAGGCCTATTTTTTTTAAGTGTTGTGTGAAAATGTTCCCCGAAGTTAACATAAAGCAACACAATACATAACGTTCATTCATAACGGTCGCGTGCTCGGCTGAAAACAGTCGAACGAAATTGCACTCGGAGACAGCTCGCAGTGCTAATAAAAATCCCAATAGTAGTAGCTCCAAGGCATATACCCCAACTCTAGTGGCACATGAAACTTGGTCACAGTGGAAACCCCAAAAAGGCGAAACCCAATCTCCCGCATGTTCGCTACCGAAACCATGCAACGGCGATCGCGGCGATCCATTTTCCTGTGACGATGTGAGCCGATCCATATATTTTCGCATCATTAAGCGGCTCATAATAAAATGTCGCATAAAGAAAGCAATCGATGGAGAGAAACCGTGTGCGGTTGGTCCGACGCAGTGGGGACAGTCTACAGCCACTGCTTTGCTGGAAGGCACAATTTTATTCCGGGTTTCGTTTTTTTTGTCTTCCGTTCGGTCAACAAATGGCAGCTTGTCGGGAATGGTGAGCGAGGAGAATAATTTTCCTCGGATGGACTGTTGTCACTGTTATTTCAGTCGATGGTAGCGTAGCGCACAACAGTTTTATCATCCGCTTTTGGTGCTCAAATTTTTAGCCATCGCACCACGCTGGGATGTAGATTACAAACAACAAGTTTAAAATAACTCAAATATCGATTATTGATCCCTGTGATCTCAGTGATGGGTTGTGAAACCACGTGCAATATATGGAAGCTTTTTTTTTCTCCCAATCGTTATCATTTCACACCAATCACTTCGCTTGCTCACAGCTACTCAGGAACTTCGTTCGAACTAGCAGTAGGAAACAAATAGGAAAGTTTCTGTTCTCCGGCATCGAACTAATGCGTTCTAATTTATTTTTCATACATTCGCCTGTCTGTTAATAAATCCTCATAATCCTTAACTCGCCCACGGATCTTCTTTTATTCGCCAATCATAGCAAGCGAAAGCTCCCATGAATGACACTCAAGCTCAAACAAGAGCCGCCCCCGAAAAAAAAAATTCACCTAAACACACACGCACAATCCAAGCACAACAAAAAAAAGTTTGCGAGAAAGTCATCACCAAGTTAGGCACAAAAAAAAACGCCCAAAAAGGACGAAAGTTTATGAAATTTTATGGAATGTCATCAAAAATTACTATCCAACGGGGAAAAAAGGTTTATTCTTTGGTGCTTGTTTTCTTCTTCATTTTCTTCCTTTTTACCCTTTCCTGCACATCCTCTTTTGTTACTTTCCTTTCCTAAAGAAAGTTTGTCGTGGCGTTTTTTTTTCTTCTATCCTTTTTATTGTACATCACACTGGACAGCAAAGTTAAGGTCTCGGACTCGTTATCCGTTCATCCCTCTTGCTTATCCGTTTCCGAGGATTCCCTGCATGGTTGACAGGATTGATAGTGCCAAATAACGAGATGAAACAGACTGACCGAGCATGAATTTTTGGGGGCGAAAGTTATAACACCTTCCAAATGGAGCGGAAACGAGGAGAGGGCAAGTTACAGTAATGGTAACGTAGGCAGTTAAACTAACTTCAAACTAGAGCTCAGCGGGTTAGAGGAAGTAACTTTTTCCACTCTTCGAATCGAAACCCGCGTCGGTACAGTGATGAAGAGAATAATAACACAACTCAAATATTATGTTTTGAACAAGTGAAACAAGGTTTAACAATAACAAAATGCAGAAAAATATTCTGTTTAGATTTAAAGATACTACTTTGCTAGGAAACTACACTGTCCGTGTGGAGGTTCACTGACATTGCTATCCATGCATCCATACATTTCTATCCAATGGATTTTCAAATAGAATTATATTCAATCGATTTTTTTTTTTCATTTCCACCCCTTTTTCAATGTATTATTAAATATTATAGCTCAAAGCTGTATTGTCAAAAACTTCAAAAATTGCTCGACTGCAATTTTGACAGCCCAAATTCATACGTTTTGACTGACACGTTTTAGCTTCGACGTGTATGTCATATCATACCAAACTACGACAGGGAACTCACGATTCCTGAGACTCTACGAAAGCATAAGTTCGACAGCAGTACACTTTAACATTTGAAAAGGGACTACTCTCTCATCCCTATGAACAGATTTTCTTGAAAATTCGTTCAAATACTGAGATATATCGCACACTGATTTGCCCGGTGGTCCTATGGCTACGAGTCTTGGACCAACCGAGCGGAGGATGCAAACGCGCACCCTCCGGACCATCTTTGGCGGTGTGTTCGAGCATGGATTGTGGAGGAGAAAGATGAGGAGAAGGAAGCTTGCTGAGCTATACGGAGAACCGGAGCCATCCTGAAGGCGGCAAAAACCGGCAGGATTCGATAGCTGGGGCATGTTATGAGGATGTCGGACTCATGCCCCGTCAAGAAGGTATTCGTCAGCGACCCCCAGTTCGGCACGAGGCGTCCGGGGAGCACAGCGAGCTCGTTGGCTGGATCAGGTGAAGGGAGACCTGTCGGAGATCGGAGGTGCCTACATGGATGGGAAGCTGGATCTTCAAGAGGAAGCTAGGGAGGGCCATGTAACGACGACGTCCTCTTGAAAAAAGCAGGTCAACATAATGATGAAGATGATAACTCTCAACTTTCAATGTAGAAACAGAAAAATGCCAAGAAATTAATCAAAATCGATATTTTCATTGTCTTGTTATTCCAAAAACTTGAACTAGGTTTACTGAAACGAAATCTATTCGTTTATTATCAACCTCAAGACCTAAATTCGCACAATTTGGTAATCTTATCCTGCTGTTCGTCACTGTATGTGTCTGTTGGATGGACTCCTACGTATGTCCATATATCAAGGATCAACTTTATCAACATCCACGTCAGTGGTGCGACGTGGTGTGTAGTTGCATGATTAATATACTCCCTGGAAATATATCTGATGCTAGTTGTTATGCCACCTGGGCATAATGTGTCAACGCCGGGGAGGATGTTATGCTATCTGGGCATAATGTGTCAACGGTATGTTTTTTGGGAATGGTTTTGGGCAACGAACAGTAATGTCACACATACATGGAAATACATAGAAATCAAGTAGTGAACTGAGCGAACGGACGTGTTCTCCTTTTGCTCCGAAATTCCTCCTTTTTTTTCTCCTAATACAGTCCACTCGAAAAGGACATTGTGGTCCTACGGAACCGGATGCGAAAACCAGTGTAGTGTTTCGCGTGTTATCGGTGTATGGAACATCCGCGATCGGGTGTTAGCGGCGTGACAGTGCGTCGCTACTGTGAAGGAGTAGCACTAGCCGGAAAACAAAGTACCGTGATCCGGAAAGTGTGATGCGTTGGAAACTGCTACAAGGCTTTCCACTTGACTAAGGAAGATCCGCGATCGGATCTTAGTGACGTGACAGTGCGTTGCTACTATGCAAACAGAGTAGCACTATCCGGAAAACAAAGCACCGTGATTCGGAAAGTGTGATTCGCCAGCATTCCTCTCGATAAAGGCATTCTGCTGATCGAAGGTAATCCGCTCAATAACAGAACATTGAAACATTCGCGAAAACCACGTGTGATTGGCGTGGCGTGGGTTTGCCAAAAGCAAATGGCGGACCGGCACAAGTGAAGGTGTGTGAATGTAAAGACAATGCAATCACCGTTTACTCGGTCAAAGAAAGTGAAACGATCACCGATAAAACGTACGACTCCTTCAACAATACCAACACAGTCGCAACAGCAAGAAGTGAAGAAGGTTTCCAACAAAATGGAGGCCCAACTACAAGCTTTGGTGAAGCAGCGAGAGGGAGTGCGCAACAAGCTTAGTCGTGTGTGTGCATCCTTATGTGATAGTGATGGGCAACCGAATGCCAACGTAAAAAATGTGCGCTTCCTACAGCTCCAAGAAAAGGCTTTGGCAAACATGTACAATGAGTGCAACGAAATTCAAAGCAAAATCTACGAACTGTCCCTCTCAAAAGAAGAAGACGAACAGCAGAACAATCTGTACATCGATTTTGAGAGAAAGTTCAACGAAGTTTCGTTGAAATTAAGTATGTGTTTTGATGCCGTGCCCAAACGTGAAGCAACTCTTTCAGTTGTGCCATCGACCTCGCATGAATTTTCGCCTTATCTGCCACCGTTAAATGTTCCCTTACCAACATTCGATGGTTCATACGAGAAGTGGTACGCATTTAAAGCAATGTTCACCGCTGTGATGAACCGATACAAGCATGAGGAACCCGCGCTGAAACTGTTCCATCTCCGGAACAGTCTTGTCGGAAAGGCAGCAGGTATCATTGACGAAGTGTTAGTGAACAACAACGACTATGAAGCCGCATGGAAGATCCTTGCGCAACGGTATGAGGACAAACGTGTGGTCATAGAAAAACACATTGACAATCTTTTTGGCTTAACAAAGTTTAGTCGAGATAACGGTGCTAATCTGCGTAAGGTGATCGATACTTGCAACAAGAATGTTGATGCATTGAAGCATCATAGCCTTTTGGTTGAAGGTCTTGGTGAACAAATGTTAGTGAAGCTCATAACAGGAAAGATGGACAAGAAGTTACAGGTTGCTTGGGAAACGAAGCAAAAGAAGAACGTGTGCTCATCGTACGCCGCATTAGTAGAGTTTTTGGAAGAACAGTGCAGAATTTCCGAGATGGTCGACATAGGCGTGAAATCATCGACGGAATCTATTAAACCAAAAACAGTGACAAAAACATTGGTTGTTAGCGATTCCAATCAGCAAGCGAAATGTACAGTGTGCAGTGAGGTTCATGAACTTAGAAACTGCGAACGTTTTAAGAGTAAGAGTGTTAGCGAAAGGATTGACGTTGTGAAAAGATCTGGCGCTTGCTTCAACTGCCTGTCGAATGGTCATCGCATCCGCACATGTCGGTCAGGTTCTTGCCGTCGATGCGGCAAGAAGCATCATAGCTTACTCCATGAAGATCGTTCAAGCCATGTTCCCGATCGTGTAGCGCCAACAGCGTTAGCAGAGAATCCAAACTTGCCTGCTGAACCACCGACAACTCTATGCACCAAGGAAATGTATCCTGAGAGACAAACTGTTCTCTCGACCGCAGTGGTATTAGTAGACGGTTTGCGTAATACTCCTTACCCGTGCCGAGCGATTCTGGATTCGGCTTCACAAATGAATTTTGTTACTGAACGCTTTGCTAATCTTCTTTCTTTGAGAATGGAATCCACTGACGTCATAGCTAATAGTTTGAACGGTAACAAAACCCGTTTAAGCCGTAAACTGCACACAACGATTAGGTCTCGTGCTGGTGACATCGTAGCGGAAATTGAATTCTTAGTGATCCCACGAATTACTGGTGAGCTTCCGTCCAAGTCTTTTGATATATCACAGTGGCCCATCTCGAGCGAACAGGTGCTGGCCGACCCTACCTTCAACAGAAGAGGACCTGTCGATATGTTAATTGGCGCTGAATCGTTCTGGGATCTAATGCAAGATGGCCGATGCGATCTTGGTTCCAATCGACTTGTGCTGCAAAATACGAAACTAGGTTGGATTGCTGGCGGTGTGATTAGGAGCGACACGACTATCATTGCACGTACACTTTGCAACACTACGGATGATGAGCCGCTTACGGAACTACTGAAGAACTTCTACAAGGTAGAATCCTGCGACGAGCTCCGCCCTTCTCCGAAGGCGGACGACGAGGTGTGTTTGGAACATTTTCAACGCACACACGAGCGAACGAAGGAGGGTCGGTATGTGGTCCGACACCCTTTCAACGAACGGAAACGCGAGCTTGGCGACTCGCGTGAAATGGCACTGCGACGATTTCTGGCGCTGGAGCGAAAACTCGAAAGGCAGCCCGACCTGAAGGAACAGTACTCACAGTTCATCCGAGAGTACGAGCAACTAGGACACATGCGTGAGATTGTGGAAGCACCAAACGAGGACCCAGGGTCGGTGTTCTATCTACCTCACCACTGCGTGCTGAGACCTTCGAGCACTACAACTAAACTACGAGTCGTGTTTGATGGATCAGCAAAGACGTCGACGGGTGTATCCATCAACGACGTTTTAATGACTGGACCAACAGTCCAAAACG
The DNA here is from genome assembly GCF_943734695.1 of Anopheles maculipalpis. Classification (NCBI taxonomy): domain Eukaryota; kingdom Metazoa; phylum Arthropoda; class Insecta; order Diptera; family Culicidae; genus Anopheles; species Anopheles maculipalpis. The sequence continues at coordinate 50,761,206 of NC_064871.1, forward strand.
ATCTCACTGCAATTCTTCTTCGTTTTAGAGGGTTCCAGTACGTTTTCACACTGGACATTCCGAAGATGTTTCGTCAGGTGAGGGTCCATCCGGAAGACACGAGGTACCAGCGAATCTTTTGGAGGTACAACCGGAACGATCCACTAACAGTACAAGAGCTGCTCACTGTTACCTATGGATTGGGACCTTCCCCGTTCCAAGCAACCATGGCGCTTAAGCAGGCAGCTAACGATCATCAGGGCGAGCTCCCGAGGGCTGCCGAAGTAGTTAACAAGGGAACATACATGGACGATACGTTAACTGGAGCTGATACACTTGCTGAGGCATGCCAACTTCAACGAGATTTGACAAAACTGCTAAAGAATGCTTGTTTCAGTGCTCATAAATGGTGTGCTAATCATCCTGATATCGTTGCAGGAGTAGCAGAAGAACTTAGAGGAACTTCTTTCGAAGTTACAGACAACACCTCCAACACGACAGTGAAGACTTTGGGTGTTACATGGAATCCGCTTGAGGATTGGTTTTCGGTGTCTGTTCCTGATTTCGACCACTCACAAGAAATGACTCGGCGAAGGCTCCTGAGTCAACTGGCCAAGATTTTCGACCCGCTTGGATTTTTTGGGCCAGTTATCACCTACGCGAAGCTGATTTTACGTGAAGTCGGCGAACTTCGGATAGATTGGGATGACACAGTTCCTACCGAAGTTAATGAGAAGTGGCGAAATTTCCGAACTGAGATGACAGCGCTGAGGGAAGTTCAAGTTCCGAGATGGATTTCCTGGAAGAATGTGCTCAAGCTAGAACTGCAAGGGTTCGCCGACGCATCTGATCAAGCTTATGGTGCCTGTTTGTACGTGCAGGGTTCTTTCTCGAATGAGGAGCCCAAGATGCAATTGATCTGCAGCAAATCTCGAATCCTACCGAAGAAACGGAATCCGAAGCAGAAGGCCCTCACGACCCCTCGAGCTGAACTGATGGCGGCATTGTTACTTGCTAGAATGGTTGTGAAGTTCCTGGACGCTACGGAGCTTGGATTTGAATCTGTTCATCTCTGGAGCGATTCAAAAATCGTGTTGTGTTGGCTCAAGAAGTCCCCTGACCTGTTGCAAACGTACGTATCAAATCGGGTAAGTGAAATCCAACAACTCAGCCTATCTTTCCTTTGGCATTATATTTCCACTTACGATAATCCGGCCGATTTGATTTCACGTGGAGTCACACCGAAGAAATTGATGAAGTCTACGATGTGGTGGCAGCCTCGGCCACTACAACCCATCGTCAAGAAGGCGGACTATACGGAAATTCCGGACAACGAGCTGCCGGAAATGCGAGCTGGAGTGGCGTTGGCCACTACTGTTCCTGTTGAGCGTTTCCCAATCTTTGAGAAGTTGGGAAGTTTCACGAAAATGGTTAGGAGTATGGCTTACGTGGTGCGTCTCGCTAGGTTTATCAAGTCACGCAAAGGGGAGGTGATAAAAGGTCAACTCACAGCAACAGAATTACGTACAGCGACACACGTAATTATACGAATGGTTCAGCGAGAGGCCTTTCAACAAGAAATCCTCGCTCTAATGGACGATTCGAATACAAATTGTCGACTCAATGGACTAAAGGCGTTTTTGGATCCAGATGATGGTATCATACGAGTTGGTGGAAGAATCAAGCGAGCCATCATACCCTATGATAGTCGGCATCAGATGCTGTTGCCGGCTAAGCATCCTGTCACCGAGGCACTTGTTCGTCAGTTACACATTAACAACTTGCACATCGGGCAAAGAGGCCTGCTTGCAGTTGTACGTCAACGGTACTGGCCGTTGAACGTGAAGAGCACTATCCGTAAGGTGACACGAAAATGCATCGTCTGTTTCAAGGCGAACCCGTTTAAGACAACGCAAATGATGGGTGATTTACCATCGTATCGTGTCCAGCCAGCCCCCGTTTTTTCGGATACCGGTGTAGACTATGCAGGTCCTTTCTCCATCAAGTCATCGACCCCTCGCAAGCCGCAGATCACGAAAGCCTATGTGTGCCTGTTCGTATGCCTGCAGACTCGAGCCATACACTTGGAATTGGTCTCGGACTTGACGACAGACGCGTTCCTTGCAAGCTTGCGGCGGTTTACCAGTCGACGAGGGTACCCGAAATCGATACGATCTGACAATGCAACCAACTTTGTCGGAGCCAAAACGGAGCTGCACGAGCTTTGGCTTATGTTCAAGAAAGAGTGCACCACGAAGAAGATCATCAACTATTGTGCCGACAACGGTATTGACTGGTCGTTCATACCACCGCGAAGTCCGCACTTTGGCGGTATCTGGGAGGCTGGTGTGAAGCAGGTCAAGCACCACATGAAACGTATTGTTGGTGACAGAAAACTTTCCTACGAGGAGCTCTACACGACCCTTACACAAATAGAAGGGGTACTAAATTCTCGACCCTTAGTACCGAGCTCAGACGATCCATCCGACTACACCGCAATCACCCCGGCACATTTCCTGATAGGCCGAGAGATGCAAGCTGTTCCAGAACCCGACTACTCCATCCTAAAAGAGAACCGTCTCTCACGATGGCAGTTGGTGCAATCTATGTTGCAACACTTCTGGAGACGGTGGACTGCCGAGTACTTGCCGGAACTCCAAAATCGGTCGAAATGGCTGAAGCGGAAGGAGATCAAGGTGGGATCGCTTGTACTACTAGCAGACCAGAATACACCACCACTACACTGGCCGCTTGCAAGGATAGTAGCTGCACACCCCGGAGACGACGGTGTGACACGTGTCGTTACCGTTAGAACGGCGAATGGAGCGGAGTTCAAACGCGCAGTTACAGAAGTCTGCTTGCTGCCGTTGGACGAAATTGATAGTTGAAATACTATTTCAACGCCGGGGAGGATGTTATGCCACCTGGGCATAATGTGTCAACGCCGGGGAGGATGTTATGCTATCTGGGCATAATGTGTCAACGGTATGTTTTTTGGGAATGGTTTTGGGCAACGAACAGTAATGTCACACATACATGGAAATACATAGAAATCAAGTAGTGAACTGAGCGAACGGACGTGTTCTCCTTTTGCTCCGAAATTCCTCCTTTTTTTTCTCCTAATACAGTCCACTCGAAAAGGACACTAGTAATTCATGTACCTGGTCCCATGTCAAGGTTATTCGGTTGGGAGGATTATTCACGATATCGTGCTTGCAACTTGTGTTGAACATTCGGAACAAAAGTTAAATTACAACATGATTGTGAAGTTAGAAAATTAATTCATTGCGTTCCGTTCCTCTAGCGTGTGTGTGTGTGTATGGTGTATGTCATACTTGCAACCGTACTTCCGGTGAGAAAATGTCTGCCTCATTTCACAAAACGATTGCACTTGAACGTGAAGTGCTTCACACTTGTCCCGCACGAAACGAGCGTGTGGCTTTTTGCTCTCTCCATTACAATACTGAACCTCCGATGGGACATGCCCTCCAACTACTAGTACGTTGCAGGTTCAAAACTCACAGACAGTCCTCCCGAACAATCAACCATATAACGTGGGTATGAATTTTAACCGGAAGCACTGTAGCAGCAAAATGGGCTTTTGTGACAACGAACAACAATCAAAAGAGCATACACACCCGACCACGACGGGTCTCTGAAATGGTGGTGTATACGGTACTAGCAACCGGGTCTGTTCATTGTCAAACAGCCGTGTGGGGACAAAAGATGGCACCGAGGGTTCTGTCGGGTTTGTGGTCTGCCCCAAACCGGAACGGGTCGCAAGAGAACCGTGCGTGTGCCGCCATTCAAATTGTGCTGCTTCTGGCAGCCCACACCCCCACAGCGATGAATAGTTTTCGGAAGTGACTTCGTGCGTTCACTTTCGCCCCTTTCGAGATGCCAATAATATGCAAATCATTTGAAGTTACTTGGTCTTTCCGTCTCACAGCAGTCCGGCGGTCGGAGAACACTTTTGTCTGCACCAGAGAGATGACACTACACTCATATAATTACGCCGGAGAGAATGAATTTGAATATTGGCATCGGTGCCATCGGTAATACCCCTCCAATATCCTGCCATCCTTGACTACTCAATTTCTCAACCGGCACTCGACAAATGACCATGACAAATAATGAAATAACATCATACCGTTGGCTTCTGATGCATTTCTGCCCTTTCCGTACGAGATGAATGGGTTAACATGGGTAACAATTTGCGCTTTTCTGCTCCTTCTTTTTCTCGCTTTTAAGGCGTACAATGTTACAACAACCGATCCGTTATAATTCTCACACTATCGAAACAATTCTGACACAGCGTATCCTCTCTTTTGCTCCATAAACTAGATCCAACGGACAGCACACGGGCCCACATGCAAATCACTCCTGGCACAGCTGGTTGCGGAGCAGCCTAAATTCGATCGGTGGTGGAGGACCAGCCGGTAGTCGACAGCAGCGCATTGCCGAACGTGTAGGTGATAACAACTTGCGAGGAGACTCGGGTGATGCGGACGATAGTGGTGGAGCCGGTGGTACCGAGAATAACGGTGGTGGGGATGGCGATGCTGGTGGACCTCTGCCCCGTTTCGGTAGTCGATGGGACGAATGCAGCGTGCTTGAAGAAGCATCGTCCGATATCACCACCGTGGACGAGTATGGAAAATTCGATTTTCAGGTAAGTCGGTGCGACCCACACGCTCTGCTAGCTGTCACTCGGTGTACAGTCTGTGTTGAATCTGCGTGACCTTTTTACAATGGATGTACTAGGAAGTAAAACTTCGACCTCTTCTTGCGCAAAACGTTGATTGCAGATGAGCGAGTTGATTGGAAATTGTCCTTTAATCACTTCGATTTCTTATTAGTACGCTCATCATCCTTGGGAGCTTTCTACCCAGTCCCAAACCGCAGCGACCCAATTCTATATGCTAATGTGTGATGCGGCAACAAAGCCGGTGAAAGTTGAGTGTGAGTGTGAGGAAAAATATTCATGTATGCGCATAATATTCATAGCACACAACTCAAAACGAACGCGTAGAACGGAATGATGGAAGATTGGAACGAGTGTGAGGCTGAGAAAGAAATCTATCAGAAAAAAAAATCATCACACGACTCATCTCACCAAGAGAGCTGATGGTGGTTGTTAGATTGTACCAGCAACGGATTGTACCTACGAGAGTGTTCTTTGGATTTTTCCCCTATCTGTCTGTGCTGCTTCCCTTGCCTGTGAGCATGTGTATTAAACACAGTTGACAACGACTTTACCGTATCTTGCAGCAATGTACGGTGCAAGATTTAGATTGCATGGTATGGCTGTCTTGGCAGGATGAAACCATCCTAACACTTGTAATCGTTCTGCAAGGGTAGGAGAAAGTTCGTTTTTGGAATATAATCAACGGAATTGTATAACGCGATGCTTTACCGATGGTACTCAATCTTCAAAATTTCAATTATAAAAAAGGAATGTACGTAATAGACTTATTCCATTTCGAGCAAAAAAATGTAATCACTAACCTACATATTCTTCTGTGATTTTCTATGTGCTTTTTTACGTTTCAACGTTTTAGATAATTGATTACTTGGAGCCAATTAGTTCATGTGAAGTTATTGGGAAATAAGTAATCAAGCTAGCGGCGGACCGGTGGTGTAGGCGACAACGGCGCCGGTCTTCAAACGGCAGGACCAGGGTTCAAATCCCATCCGGACCGTCCGCCCGTAGTGAGGACTGACTAACCAACTACGTGGTATCGGCAATCTAGTAAGCCATTGCGATGGCCCCGGCGTGAACTTATAGGTCGTTAAGCCAGGAAGAGGAAGAAGTAATCAAGCTGAAAATGTTATTGTGTGCCATCCTTTCAAGGCCTTGGCTTTTTCTGCAGATGAACATAATATTGTACTAGCGGTGAATCTACCTCCTTCGTCAGCCGTGTCAACATTCTGCGGTCTTGCTTTTGCCGCAACAGAGTTCGGAACCGCTCACGGTCCCGCGCCGTCGTCCGCCAATCCGTTATCGAATGATTCCACTGCATACTCCCACCTCAATCTGGGCCTACCACGCCTCCTCTGTCCTCTGTGTTATGCGTATAACATGGCCAGCCCATCGGAGCCTGACGAGCCTAATTCGCTACCCGACGGTGAGGTCGTCATACAATTTGTACAGATCGTCGTCGTCGCGGCTCCTCCATTGTCCTTCCACACATACGAAGTCAACAATCCTTCTGAGCATCTTCCTCTCAAACGCGGCTAAGAGGGCTTTGTCTGTTTTGGATAGGGTCTTTACATATAGTATTACTGGGACTATAAAGGTACGATACAGTCCCAGCTTCGACCATCACGACAGATTTTTTGAGGTGAGATGTTTCCTCAAGCTGTAGAATGACCGGCTGGCCGCCAGCATCCTAGCGCGCAACTCCGTCTCTGTGCTGTTTTCGGTGCTGACTTTGGACCCGAGATAGGTGAAGTTTTGGACGACTTTCTTAGTTTTTTCCGGATTTCTTAGCAAGGTTTTTGGTCTTTGCCTCGTTAATCTGCAAGCCGAGGTTTTCTGCCGCCTGCTCGATCCTTTGGTAGGCCTCTGCTACATGGGAGAACCGCAGACCAATGATGTCTATATCATCAACGTATGCCAGGATACGGGTTGACTTATAGGTTCCCGAAGTCTCCACCTCCGAGTCACGGATTGACCTCTCTAGCGCCAAGTTGAATAGGAGACAGGCGAGCCCACCTTCCTGACACAGGCCTTTGGTGTTAGCAAAGGACCCTGAGAGTTTTCCAACCACCTTCACCTGGCATGTGACGTTGGTCATGATCATTCTAACAAGCCTGATCAGCCTGCTATCGCTTGGTAAAGCTTTCGAGTGGGACTGTACGCCTCTCCGATCTGTTCGAGTTCTCGCATTCCCTGCTCTTCCCAGGCGTGATCTGCTCATCATAATTTATTTATTCTCGGCTTAATGACCGATTAGGGCATGCCGGTCATCTAATGGCTTACGCGACTTATTCATAACTCGTAGTTAAATAGTCAGTTCTCACTACCGGGGAACAGTCTGAAGATTTGAACCCCAACGGGGTTTGGCCGGGTGAAAACTGGCGCTTGTGTCGCCTGTACCACATAGCAGAATAGCAAGTTTAATTCTCCGTAAAATAATAGTATCATCGTCGATTATTTTTTCTAGGAACTATAAATGTTATAAACAGTTCTAGCATCGTTTGTTGAGACGGTTATCTTGAGTGCATGATATTCTTTAAACTCTAGTAACCGATTGGCCTAGACGACGACCACGGGGAAACGGTTCAGATGGGATTTGAGCAACGGTGCAACCGTGAGAAAACCGGCGCTGTGATTATCTCTGTGCAGCAATTGAAATAGCAATGTAAATCAATGTACAACTGGAGTAATCGGGTGGGTAAGTCCTGCACTATGACAACAAGTCGAGATCCGTGAGAGTGACTTGAGGAAGGAAAAAACAGTCGATAAAAGTAAAGGCGAAGAGACGACGTTGACTATAGTCTTTTGTGTTTCTATCTCTCTAGATTAATAATATTAAATATTTGATAACATTTGACGTGTCTCAAAGCTATAAATAATAGCAGAAATTTATGTCGCTGTAGAGCAACATTTTTTTTCTATACTTATGCATCATTCTTGGAGAAATCATCCATCTGACCATTCAAATCAATGGCGATAATGGATTTAACAAACATTACTTTATTAAGTATAAAAACAGAACAAAACACCAACAATGATCTAAATTCAATTCTCTGCACTTCGCTGCAACTGACACACAGAAAGAATGCATTTAGCTGAACGTAATTGGTGAAGCATCCCATCAAGTAGATCTATCATTGGAGAGCTCCCTCTCTCGGCAAGCTCTAGCGGCCACAATGTTGTGGCCATTACAGTACGGATGACCGTGCAAAACCACTCCATAAAACCCTTGGAAAGGAAAGGTCAGACGATTGTGCGCGATGCTGAGCTGCTACCAGAGTGATGATTTTTATCCACGGTTGTGTGTATGTCGACAGCTCTCATCTACCATAGCACATTGTCTTTCAACCACGAAGGATCCACACTTCCATACCATCGAACGCATCCCATAATAGCGTTCTCGCACAGCCTTTGCGCGGTGGTGAATATGGCCGGAAAGTTTAAACTTTCACGACCACAATTGTTGTATCTGTAGTGTACACTGTTAGCGCTTGCTTCTACAGACCGGTGAGTTGGTTTTGTGGTTTTGATACATGCGAAAAAAGTGAGGAACGCAAGTATCCGGACAACGAGTGAGCAAATAGTTCTGCTTGTTCTCAGGTCCTGCTGAAGTTGGTTTGCGGTGTTTACAATTGTACATAATTTGCTGATGGAATTCAAGATGGGGTAGGTTTCTGTTACCGCACAGCAGAGGAGGTAGATTTATAGTATTAAAATACTGTTCTTACTGCTTTCTAGAAATAATTCATTAAACAAAACAATTGAAGTGTAAGCATTTTGAGTTATAATTTATGAACTGGCCAGGTTTTACAGCTTTACATATACTTCGTTTTCAATTACATGCTGCTACATGTGTTATGCATGTGAAATGACACACTACTTCTACCGGAAACACGTTGCACTAAGGCTAATTATGGATTCACCCAAATGGGTCCACACACATTTCACCGATCGAGTCATAATGGGTTTAACATAAATCCGGAAAGGAAGCAAATGACTGAAATGGGATGAATGACTGACAACGTTATCATAATTGACTGGAATCAAGTAATGGCCTTTTTTTACGGCTGCATCTCACATTGCATTCCCATTCAAACAATTTGCATCCCAGTCCGAGGCGAACGTTTCACAGGTGCGTTAGCATTGCCTGCACGTGTCCCGCTCACTCTCGCCCACGGCATATATGCTCTGCCACTTCTAAATAATGGTACGATCAGTCCGATACTTAGCAAAGCACCCGATTTCGATTGCCTTGCTAATTGCCGGCACTGCACAAGTGCTATTACATCAGTAAATCATGAGGCCTCCCTCATCTCATCGTCGCCGTAACGGCGCGGTGGTGAGATGCTTACGGGGAGTATCGATCGTAAAATAGGTTAAACGTTTTGCGACCGTTTAGCTGCCAATTTGCAATCGTATGCTCGTCAGCGGTGTTACATTAGCGGTGTGTTCTCACCCGGGCACACTTTTCTGTGTAGCGCTTGTCATGTTGACATGTTGGCATGTAGTTAGTGCATTGGTCGGTATTTCAAACTTGATAGCTGTTAGTGTACAGTTCGCGAAAACTATATCATTCAAGTTTCTTGAACTAAATGTTAGTAGTGATGACACTGGTCGAAAGGAATGGTGGAAATCGCTGTTTAAACATATCAGATCTATTACTTAAAGACTGGTAACTTTTACAATTTACACAAAAGGTTGTTTGGAACCGAAATGACTTTGCAAAAGCCTTTAATTTTAAGAAATTACTAAGTGTGTGAATAAATATCAAAGAATCGCAGAGTCTTCAATGCGCCGTCATTTTGATATGTTCCAAAGGTTGAAAGCCTAACTAATACGGAAAGGAGAACACACAGAGGCATGATGCCGCAGGACATTTGAACCGATTCTGCCGTTTTTAAAACAAATATTGCTGTGAGTCAAGAGTCAAGACGAGCGCAAATTTAACTCTAAACGAACCCTTAAAGTCACGTAACATAAAGCTCTAAACGTCAGGAAAGTGATTTAAAGCTATCTTCAATCAATTGTATTTTGAATTCGAAAGCGATTCACTCTTGTACCACCTTACGTTCATTTTCCATTCAATCTCAACAACCTACAAAATAATCTTAAAAATAGCCACAACTAATTAAAAAAGCAACCATGTGTACATGTTCTTCTCTTTCCCCTAAACAGCCCGAATGGATGAAAACCAAGGAATACTGGGACAAGGATTTCGAAACGCGCTATGAAAAGCTGCAAAAGGACCCGAAAAGGCCACCGCTCAAGGTACAGAAATCAGCACGTGTCTCACTTTGATGGTGATAATTTATGCATCACGCCAAGCGCACGATTCATCGCACGCGACGAATGGTTCATAATAATGTTTGCCCTTACTCATTGAACGCGCATCTTTTTTTTTTTTGTTCACATTTTCACACAGATTGTGGTGGTGCCCCATTCCCACAACGATCCGGGTTGGTTGAAAACGTTCGTCAACTACTTCCAGTCGGATTCGCGCCAAATTCTCAACCTAGCCGTCACGAAAATGCCTGAGTACAGCAACATGTCGTTCATCTGGAGCGAAATCAGCTTCCTGCAGCTATGGTGGGATCAGGCACATCCGACCAAACAGCGGGTAAGTGAAGGGAGAGTGTCTATTTTGTTTGTTTTTGAATGTGGTCTCTGTCAGCCGCTATTAGCCGTAGTTTTATTCTTGCAATAGATGTGTCTAGTCGTATCTGTGATATAAATCGTTGACCTACTCACCACAAGCAACACACCCTCCTTATTGTATGAACTTATTCCGATAGTAAGGGAACACAGTTGTTTCAAAAGTCTCGTTTTTTAAGGCATCGTCAACCAAAGGTCTTTCGAATAATGGGAGAGTGTCATTTTCAAAGACATTATTCGCTAGCATAATGAGAGACAATACTGATTCCAATAAACATGAATACATAATTAATATTAAATTAGACTATAGTGAACAAAAGCTGCTGAGAATTCAGCAACTACTTGGCGTACAGAAAAATTGTCGAATTGATATTCTTTGTCTCGTTATTCTTCAATAGCTCGACATGGACATATCAAATCCTTCATAGAATGCCATCAGATAGTACTCTGCTGCTTTCGACAGAAGTAAACTAATTTCCAGAACAAAAATGGAAAAGTTATTGACATTTAATCATAACGGTGCCCTTAGAAACCTTATCTGATTTTTTTTTATGTTTGTCGTTCCATCGCTTTTTCCAAAAAGTGATTTTATTTTTCGGCTATGCTAATATTACCTTAGAGATATTCTCCGTACAACCGGATTATTCATTAGACATTGCTTGTCGCAATTTCTAATGTCACTTCGACGAAATTCGTGTCCTGTAAGACCTTTTTAGATTTTTCTGATTCAGACTTTTTTGTAATTTCTTATTCGGAACCAATGTTTAACCAGCAAACATTAACGCAATTCATATTTCCGTTTGCAGATATTAAAGAAATTGGTCCAATCGGGACGGCTAGAAATTACGACCGGAGGTTGGGTTATGACGGACGAAGCAAACGCTCATCTGTACGCCATGGTTGATCAGCTTATCGAAGGTAAGAAGTAATCGACTCGCTGTAAAAATGAACCGATTACTCACATTTTTTTTCCTTCCGACAGGACACCAATGGGTAAAGGCAAACTTGAACATCACACCCAAAACGGGTTGGAGTATTGATCCGTTTGGACATGGTAGCACCGTTCCGTACCTGCTGGCCGCGTCCGGATTCAAGGGAACGATCATTCAGCGGATCCATTACGCCTGGAAGCAGTGGTTCGCTCGTCACCGGTATGGTGATTTCCTCTGGACACCGTACTGGAAGAGTCCCTCGAACACTGCACCTGATCACACGATGCTTACGCACAACATGCCATTCGACATCTACTCGATCAAGCATTCGTGTGGACCACATCCATTTATCTGCCTGAACTTTGATTTCCGCAAAATCCCCGGTGAGTACACCGAGTATTCGATCAAGGCTCAGTTTATTACACCGGAAAACATCGAAGCGAAGGCGGATCTGCTGATGGAGCAGTATTCTCGTACGGCATCCCTGTTTCCCCACAATGTTGCCCTGATCCCGGTCGGAGACGATTTCCGGTACAATAAGGAAAAGGAAATGGAACAACAGTACACCAACTACAAAAAGCTGATCGATTACATCAACGAACATCGGCAGAAGTACAATGCAGAAATCAGCTTCGGCACACCGGTTGACTACTTTAACGCTATCCGTGAACGGTACGACCGATTTCCGACACTAAAGGGTGACTTTTTCGTGTACGCGGACATCTTCAACGAGGGCCGTCCGGCGTACTGGAGCGGTTACTTTACGACCCGTCCTTACTACAAGATCCTTAGTCGCGAGCTAGAGCACAATCTCCGCAGCCTGGAAATTCTGTTTACGATCGCGTTCAACCGTGCCCGGCAAACCGGTAGCTCGAATGCGTTTAAAATCTACGAAAAGAACTACGAAAAAATGATACTGGCACGGCGAAATTTGGGTCTGTTTCAGCACCACGATGCCATTACCGGTACATCGAAAGCTAACGTGATGCGTGATTATGCGCTGCGGTTATTCGAGAGTATACAGGACACGGTAAAGCTGCAGGAGAAAACGATCGAGTTGCTAGTGCAGCGAAAACCGCTCGATCAGCAGCATGGTTTCCTGATCGGTGAACTCGAACGGGACAACTTTGGCAAGCTGCCACGCAAAACGCCCATCATCGTGACTGAGGGGCGCAGTACCGATTTTATCGTGTACAACGCACTCGCCCAGGAACGACTCGAAGTGGTTACGATACGTACACTGACTCCGCGCGTAAAGGTACTCGATGCAAGTGGCAAAGCGATCGACATCCAGATCAACCCAGTGTGGAACATAACGGAGACGTCGTACACGTCGCGCAAGATTGTCCCTTCGGACAAGGAGTACGAAGTGATGTTTGTCGCACGGTTAGCACCACTTTCGCTGACCACCTACACGGCCGCTTACGACGAGGATGGGTATCAGGGCAAAATGGCCACACTGTACTGTACGGAGTGTCAGGATGAAAAAACCAAAGCGTTCGAAGTTCGTAGCAAACAGCCAGGAGACATCCAGCTGGAGAATTATAAAATGCGCCTACTGTTTGACGAGCAGAGCGGGTTCCTTAAGTCAGTTACGAAGAAGCACATGGGGAAACAGATCCAGTGTGCCATCAAGTTTGCCGCGTACAAGAGCGCACAGTTCCATTCCGGGGCGTATCTCTTCAAGACCGATCCGGAACAACGGAACTCGGAGAAGGATGTGCTGGAACAGTACGGTGATCTTACCATTCTAATCACGTCCGGTCCGCTGGCAAGTGATGTTACCGCCATCTACGGACCGTTCCTAGCGCACACGGTGCGCATCTACAACTCGAACAGTGTGCTCGACAGTGCGATCTACATCGAAAACGATATCGACTTCGAGGCACCGCCAAAGAACCGTGAAACGGAACTGTTTATGCGGTTCGTCACCGACATAGAGAATGGAGCGAGTGAAAATCCTGAGTTTTACTCCGACTTGAACGGATTCCAGTATCAAAAGCGCGTGAAGGTGTCTGCGATCGGGGTGGAAGGGAACTATTTCCCCATTACTTCGGGTGCTTTCATCCAGGACGATCGGATGCGGTTAACTTTGCTGACAACGCACGCCCAGGGAGCAGCAAGCTTAGAACCGGGTCAGCTAGAGGTAATGCTCGATCGACGCACACTATACGATGATTACCGTGGTATGGGTGAAGGTGTTATCGATAGCCGTCTAACGAGGCATCGGTTTTGGTTAACGCTGGAAACAATCGATCCACCAGCGGCGGCACAACCAAACCCGCCCGTACCAAACAGCAACAACAACAACAACAATGAGGAGCAACCGAAGCCAAGTGCCGATCCTTACCAACTGCCTAGCATCTTTGCCAATGCATTAGCTAATGGGCTAAACTATCCGGCCAACCTTTTTATCGTCGAACGGTACGACGAAAGCAATCAGCTCGAATTGAACCGTGCGGTACGGCTTCTTCGGGTACAGTTCCCGTGCGATCTGCACATGCTTAATCTGCGCACGCTTACCGAAAGTAACTTGCCGCTGTTCCCGTCCAGCTCGGCGCTACTGGTGTTACAGCGGCAAGGTTACAGCTGTCGAATAGGAGGTGACGAGATGATCGGTTACTTCTGTGGCAATGGTAGCAGTAGCAGCAGTAGTACTAATGGTGGCAGTGGAAGTACCAGCAATCCTTCCAAAAATGTCGTCATTGATGGAGGCGGAGGAGACGGCAACAATATAGACCACCGGCAACCCGAGGTACGTGAACTGCAACTATTCCGACGGTTAAGGATCGATACGATCCAGGCAACTTCGCTGACGGGGTTACATCCGGGCGAACGGATTGCCTCGTTCACCGACATCTATCTCGAGCCGATGGAACTCAAAACGTATAATCTTACGTTCTCGAAGTAGTAGCGGTCGGATGGACCAGTAAACTCATTTTAAAGCATTCCACACCGAAGGGTTCTCCTGATTTAAAGTAATGGAGTAAACACAGACAAACTTTCTACTAAGTGAAGGGAAAAAATATGTCTCTTTCGGACGTTCTTCATCTTCTTCTAGGAGGTGGACACACAAGAACAAGAGCAGGAAGACCCTTCTAATACCGTTGTGTATTTGTATTTGTGTTTTGTTCGTGTGTGAACAATTAGGCATTAGGAGGAAAGTAGATCAACGGAAAATGGCAAAAACCATGACCCCATCACACGACGACATCCTACAGCCAAGGATGAATGTAAAGCTCTCTTTCTCAATACCCTTTCAACACAAACACACACCAAATTTCTTCTTAACCCATCCTGTCTATCTTAATGTCTCTCTTCCTATCGTAACTTATCTAGCTAATTTTAAATTTTAACGATTTTTTGAGTTGTACATTATAAGTATAGCCGTGTAACCGAGTGTCAAACGATGCAAGGACACAATGACCTTAAGCACGGCTTCTATTAGACGAGTATCCATTCGGCACATGCTGGAAACAGGGGTGATCAGTTGAGATGTTACTAACAATTCACCCAATGCGATTATCAGTTAAAAAAATTTCAATCTCTAGCACAGTTACCCGTGATACATATCGGAGGAAAGAGAAGGATATGCCAATAAACAAGAGCTTTCAAAAGCAGCATCCCGCTAGTGTGCACAACGTAGACGATTCCACGTGTATTCCATTTCGAAGAGCCTTTTTGACGTTAATTTTAAATAGTTTTGCCAGATAGACGTGATCTTCATTTGACGAATTTCCCTTAATTCAGTATAACTTAGTTTGAGGAAAGGCTTTAAACAACATGAAAATTACAATTACTTTGTGGCATTTGATTTGTTTTAAAAAAGTGCGTAAAAAATGTAAGGAGCAATTTAAATGCTTGCAGGCTAAAATCTCTTTCAGAAATGAAGAGTAGTGAATTAACATTTGTCTAACAGAAGCCGTACTGAGCTCCATTTTGCACCACGTAACGAAACAGTTACGAAACTCGAACACCCTACTTACTCCCAATCGAACCTGTCTTTAATCCCTTCGAAAGAACAAAACAAGACAATGGACGACACTGCGTCCACCAAGAAGCAGACAAGAGTTTAGTGTAATTTAACGTTTAAGGATAGTAACAACGGATGGGAAACGGTTAGGTCCTGCCGAATGCGTCGCAAAGAAGAAGCATTCAGGGGCAGGGTGGATTACGCAGGGCAACTTAAAGGCAACTACACACCGTAGGCATGTTATTCAAATGAAGCAAAGCAAACAAACCGAACTCCGGGGAACTAAATGCACGTTGTAGGATACACATACACAAACACAAAATTACACACCTAGTGAATCAAAATACAAAACATTATCGACTAGTAAAACAAAGGACAAGCGAACCAGCTCGGTTGGTGTGCTAAAGTAAGGCGAAATGAAATAGGATAAAACTGCCGATTGATTAGCTCACAAAAGCTAAGGGCTGGTAAGAGGTACATACTAGGGAAAATAGGTGAATATGATAGAATACTAAATGGGCTAAACGTGAAGGGCAAAGAGGCAGCTGAACGTGTACAAGAGAACACGTGCTACTACTGCAGTAGGTGTAAAGAAAAGAAACAGCGGGAAGATGAGCTGAGCCTAGTAAGTGGGTTTTTTTTTTATATATTTACAGTATCTCAAGCAGATATCTGAACCACTCGGAATTCAATACTTGCTTGACTTTGTGCAGGATTGTCTGACAAGCATGAGTCCTCTTTTGGGCACGTTTTGTTCACAAGAAGAAACTGATCAAAGGATTTCAGAAAGACCGATTTTTGCAGGGTAAACGGGACATGTCATGTTGCGTTTTATGGTCTAAATTATTGATTGATTTTATTCGTATAGAATGACCAGAGTAAATTATTGGAGAATTATTTATTTTAAAACAATCTCCAAGATTATGTTTCAAACTTATCTTATATTAAAGTTTTTTTCCATAAACTTCATAAGCCACAGAACTAGGCTTGTTATATAAGTGCAATAAAAGTATATACCTCTACTTCTACTATTGCATTGAACTTCTAAAAGTTATTGGAAGTCTTGTATCATGATATTATTAGAGCCACGAGCTACTTAACATGTTCTACTTCTGCTAAGCCTTAACCTCTTCAGATATTCAGTGGAATTGAAAGATAATTGGAAAATATCTCCCCAACCTTTGACTATAAATGTAAAGTAATTTTTGAATGAAATCATTTGAAAAATCATTAAACTCTTAAAATTTGACTTTTGAAATATGTTCAAAAAGACGAATGTTTTTGTTAGCAAAAAACAAACTCATGCTTTTTCAGCTTTTTGCCTATTTCTAGCACTTAGATATCTATTTTTGATCAGTTTTTTTCTGCGTAGGGAATCAGATAATCTTCCTCAAAGTTGAGCAAGGAGTTTAATTTGAAGGTACCCAAATTTATGTTTGAGATACTGCATCCATTGTATCTTATTGCCCCATTTTCCGTTCTCACCACCAACTGCACCGCATGGTGGAGATATTTTCCATAGAAGAAGAACAAAAAACCCAATACAGTAAACGATTTTGTGCAGGAAAAGAACGCTTGGGAAGCGCAACGTTACCTCTCACAAAAACTGGTTTTTCCTCATTCCAAAACAAATATTAACAAGGAAGTACAGGGTGTATGTATGTTTGATTAGTTTAAGTCATTAGTTTTAATTTGCATTTCTCTTCCTGTGCTGCTTTTAAGTGATTCAGTTCGACACACGATTCAATTGTACAAAGCCGTCTTGTAGTACGTGCACTACCTTGGCAACTAATCATCTCCCCTTTATACTCTTTTTTATGCTTGTTTTGTAAATTTCTATGTATTTCGTGCCTTTTGCCTTTTTTTCCTTTTTTTTACTGTATTGCTTTCATTATTTTTGCAATGGAAAACTACTGCGATAGTTATTTTATTTTATAAAAAATAAGTAGAACTATGTTATGAAGGTCAGAGGTGATTTGTTCCGTTTGCTTTTAAATTTAACTCTTTCTTTATGGTTGACCTCGCGCGCACCACTTCATCCTATCTTACGTGTCCTGCATATTTGTTAAACTGGATAGGAACAAATTAAAGAAAAGAAACTCTATAGCGCAATTGTTGTTATAATTCTAAAGCATTAAATGATTTCCACCTCGGAGCACACGAGGATAAGATATTGGTAACATACATTAAAACCGGCTAGCGTTATGATATTATGACGGTGGATATTGTAAATTAGTCAGAAAAGAAGATGGTGGTGGAGGAGGGCGGGCATCAATTACAGTGTGGTGATCTATACCACGGACCGCCACGACTAGCAGGCTTTAGGTCCGAATGTAGGAAGAAAAGTAGTAATTTTCGAAAACAAAGAAAAAACCTCAACCCCAAATTATTTGGTGGACGATAGATGTGGTGTGACAACAACAGTACAGCGTTAACGGTCACAACAACGTTGAACCCCGTGACCGAGAGCGTACTTTTGATTCTATTATATGCCCACGTATTTTTTCTGTCTCCTGTCTCATGATATGTCGCCACCGTGGGTAAGCTAACAAACCAAATTAAGCGAGAAACGATTGTGAATACCAATAATAAAGTTAATGAAAGGGCATGAAAGTGAATGGAAAACGATGATTAAACGATATTTTAACCATGTGTTGTGTGTGCTTTAAACAGTTTCTTTACACCCGAAAGACATTAGGTTGGTTTTTGCAAGGGTTAAAACGGAGGTTTGGTTAAATAAGGCCTGTCTTGCTTTTATGTACTCGTTGTTTACCAAATCAAGTATTGGAACCCCAACTTAAGAAGGCATACGGTGGCAACGACTATGATTCTAAAGAACAAGGTTCTTAAGAACGAAGAGTTCTTTTCTCTGCACTTCAGGTTTTGGACGACGAAGATACTTCGACTACGAGATTTTCTAAAAGATGAGGCTTCGACTAGGAGGCTCCAGCCTTCTTTGTAGTTAAGATTACCTAGCCCACGTATGAATCTTGTAAAATGTGGTCGTTCAACTATGCAACATGTTGGCTCCCTTTTAAGGGCGGTGGTATCGATAACGTGTTTGCCGGCATTCGAACTAACTAGGACGAAGGAGTCTCTTAAACTATGAGGTCTTTTGGTAGAAGAAAAGTGAACGATGTAGTCTTTTGCACTACGAGATCCACTGGTTAATAGCCTATGGCCATACGAGCCTGATGAGATACCTGAGGACAATCATCGCCAAAGTTAGTTCATACCATTCGAAAAGGATGAGTCTCAATACAGTCGAGATTACACTGCTTGATTAGAGAGGACACTTTACTCAGTGTTATCTTTAAATAGAGGCTGTAGTCTTCAATCAATAATAACAGAGATATATCATTCATACCCAACTTTCTGTTGTTAGTGCGGCAAACTTCTGTTCCCTACCCTTGCTCCAGTATCTCAGCAGCAACTGAACGGAAAAAATTTTTGAACTGATCTAATTCACTGTTTTCCATTTTAATAAACCCATTTTTAAACAGGAGAAAACTGTGGAGATCTTTCAAAGCTACCATTCGATTATTTCGGGACGGGATTTGGGTTCGGTTCAATTCCCTTGTTGAGTCAATGAGAATCCACGTATGGTTCACTATTAGATTTCCATTACATATCAGCTTTAATTAACAACGGTCTAATTGAACTGCCTAGTTCGTTTTTCGCTCGCTGGAAAGTTTCCTCCACCCGGGCCGAAGTTAGGCAGCTGTCAAACACTTCGCGTTGGCGAACGGAATTGGTACTTGGGTCAGTTGACCGACGTCAATTGACAACAATTCCATTTAATCAATTCAACCACCCGAAACTGCTGTGATTATTTTTTCGTTCCATTTCCCCGTTGTTCATTAAGATTTCTATTGGTTACGAAGTAGCAACAGTATCATCGCACAATGTTTGCACGCTGCTCTTCATCGCTCGTCCGCCCATCGGCCCAGGTAAGGGAAAAGCGAGAACGAGAACGAACGGGTCGAAGGTGATTTTTGCATAACATTGCGCGATCAGTCCCAGCATCGGTGGGGTGTCCGCCTTCGACTTGATGATAACGAGAGATAACGGACGGGCGGCTCTGTTTGCCATTCCGGAAGAATTGTTGCGCGTGCTGGAAGCGTCCACCTTTGTCCTCGATTGAAATTAATTACATAATTCGCAACTCTTTTCGGCGCAGGGTTTTCGTCGCTTCCAGAGCACGCTCGTGCTGGCCGAACACAACAATGAGACGCTTAACCCAATCACGGCCAATGCGGTTACGGCTGCGAAGAAGCTCGGTGGTGATGTGACCGTACTGGTGGCCGGTACAAAGGTTGGCCCGGTTTCGGAAGCTGCGGCCAAGCTGGACGGTGTGAAGAAAGTGTTGGTTGCCGAAGGTGATGCGTACAAGGGTTTGCTGGCGGAAGCCCTGACGCCGCTGGTGTTGGCCACGCAAGAGCAGCTGAAATTCACGCACATCGTTGCTGGTGCGACAGCTTTCGGTAAGGCCGTGCTGCCACGTATCGCCGCCAAGCTGGATGTTTCGCCCGTGTCCGATATTGTTGGCGTACAGTCGGCCGATACGTTCGTGCGCACGATCTACGCCGGTAATGCGATCCAGACGGTGAAATCGAAAGACCCGGTAAAGGTCATTACGGTGCGTGGAACGAATTTTGAACCGACCGGTGCAGCTGGTAGTGCGGCAGCGATCGAGCAAGCTCCGGCGGGAGACTTTGCCAGCAAAACGACCGAATTCGTTAGCCAGGAGCTAACCAAATCTGACCGTCCTTCGCTTACGGCGGCGAAGATTATCGTGTCCGGAGGTCGTGGTATGAAGTCGGGCGACAACTTCAAGATGCTGTACGATCTGGCGGACAAGTGGGGTGCGGCGGTGGGTGCTTCCCGCGCGGCTGTCGATGCCGAGTACGTGCCGAACGATTTGCAGATCGGACAGACGGGTAAGATTGTAGCGCCGGAGTTGTATGTGGCGATCGGCATTTCGGGCGCCATCCAGCATTTGGCCGGCATGAAGGACTCGAAAACGATCGTAGCCATCAACAAGGATCCGGAAGCACCGATCTTCCAGGTGGCGGATTACGGTCTCGTAGCCGATCTGTTCAAGGTAGTGCCAGAGATTAACGAAAAGTGCTAACGAACGCACAACAGAACGCACCGGAGAGTACCCCAGGAACAAAATCACGCTTCTCACTAAAGAGAGCAAGATCTTCTCACTATAGTGAGAAGCTTGATTTTGCTCGCTGGGTATAGTGCTCGAATTCGTACAATCAGCAGAGTCAAATGGGTCGACGGATTGTTTAAAGTGTGTATATGTGTGTTGTATTAGTTGTATAGGCGCAAAATTTAGCTACAGTATATAACATATCGGGGGCTCAAAAAAACGTAAAAGAAAACACTATCGGTTTGTTTGGTCCACACGATGCGCGTCGGCATTGCTGTGGCAGACACACCCCGGGTTCACTTCTTCGGTGCAATAATTCCTTCCAGTTGGGCCTGCAAGCGATTGTGTTATGAGAGGACAACAACGGCTTTGTTAATAAATAATTCCGTTTTCATAAAAACAAACAAAACAGGCCAAAGACTTACCTTGAGCTGTGCGTTCGTTTTCTTCAGGAAGGCAATTTCCTCCGAATGTTTCTTCTCCTCGGACGCTCGCAATTCCGCATTCCTTCGCTCGGCCTGGTCCGCCTTTATCTTCATGTCGCTGATCGAGTTAAGCAGCAGCTCCTTCTCGTGTTCCACCTGCTGTATTTGTTCTTGCAGCTTCTCCTTACCTTCCTGCGCCTGCAACGCCTTCCGGATGCCGAACGACACCGAACTACAGTAAAGCGTTTCGTACGCTTCCAGTGACATCGCAATCTCGTCCCGCACACGCAACAGTAAAAGTCCACGCTCGGTACAGTTGATCGTAACCTGGCGGATCAACTCATCAAAGCACTGGGTGTACAGTTCCCGCCTCACCGGACATATGCCCGTTTCGCGTGCCTGTGTTTGCTGCAAACGCGTGTCCAACATTTCCTGCAGATTGATCACATCCTGACGGGTTGCGGGCGTGCTGGAAACAGTTTGCGTCCAAAGTTGACCATCCTCTTCCCATGTTTTCGGTGGCAGGATGCAGTTCAGTATTTCTTCTGTTTCACGCGGACTATCAACTACGACGGCACCGCCCGATCCGGGACGGCCAGTTTGTTCTTTCGGTGGTGCGACATCACTTGCTGGGTCTCGTTTTTCCACATGCTTTACCACAAGCACCGGATTATTGTAGCGCACTAGTGTGGTTTGTAGTTCCAAATTTCGATCACCCATCGTGTTTGAGAATCCTTTCAAAATCACCACAACTGGAGAGTCTGTCTTTCGTCGTCCTGTCGATGACCGCTGGTTAATACCCTGGTTAGGGGCTAGAGATTCGCTTAGATTGAGGACAATCCTTTGCAATCCCTTGGGTGTCAGTGACGGATTGTGAAGCAACCAAACAGTCACATTTT
Organism: Anopheles maculipalpis; assembly: GCF_943734695.1. Lineage (NCBI taxonomy): Eukaryota > Metazoa > Arthropoda > Insecta > Diptera > Culicidae > Anopheles > Anopheles maculipalpis. The sequence continues at coordinate 50,782,929 of NC_064871.1, forward strand.
TCTACCATAGTAACCAACATGACTACTACTGGACTGCTGGTAAGAAACTGCTGGTTGCTATGATAAATCGAAATCAACAACTTCAACAAGTTGTATGAACGTGTCAAGAACTGAAACGCACGCAGTCAAGTTTATTTGTTTGTTAGTTATTTTTTAAACAAATTTCTTTCTATGTAGCTAGGAGCTGTAACCTATTTCAAATTCAAATCTTTGAAAATGTAAGATAAGGAAGAGCAGCCATCACATGCAAGGTGGAAGGTGGATGGAAATCTCTCAGGGCGCTTTACATCATGCTCCTTCAGGAAGATGAAGATGTCGGACTTCTCATCAACCAGATGCTAGTGGGATCACCATCGGAGATAATCTTCTATAAGTCAATCCAGATCCTGGTACAAAGTCCTTGGTACAAAAATGAAATAGACATCCCTGGTTTGAGGCTCTTGTATGTAGCAGGTGATTATTGAAGCATCGAGCAAATCTTTTCCCTTATTTCATCTTTCTTGTGTCAAAACGAAACGACAACAAGCTGATGATACCCTCTTAGCCCAGTTTTAGTAAAAGAAGCTTAGAAATTGGTTCGGCCCCGTGTATATGGATTGACCACCGGGCATGGGATACTATATCCCGTCCTGCCGTGAAAAGTCTGACCACGTCCTCCGAACACGCCCAAATAGTTGAAGCTATAATTTGCATGGGGTGCGTGGAATTTGGACGGGATTGTAATTTAAAATCTGTAAGCTAATACACCCGTAAAAACGCTCCATTTAAACAAAAATTACGCACTATTCGGTTGATCGATTGTTTTGAATATCGTTCGAGCTTTCGAACATCGATTTTAAATATCCCACGCTTGACATTTCAGAGTTTATCCATCAAAACCAAAAGTAAACAATAACACACTGTTGTACCGGCATTTTGTACACAATTCCTTCCTGCTAGCTGGTCAGTACCAAAAGCAACAAAAAAAGTGTATAATCTTCCTCAATGGACGAAGATGACGATCTATTAGCTGCGTTGGAGATACCTCCAGCGCCGAAACAAGCCGCCATAAGTGAAATAAAACCATCACCCAATGCTCCGGCACCATCTACCAGCACTGGCGGCACATCCGATCAAACGGCCGTCGTCGTAGCGAAGGTAAACAAAAGCCACTGCATCCTGGTCAATCCGAAGCAGCGCTGTAATCCACTGTTAAAAGCAATCCAAACCCTGCCCTGGGAGTATGACGACATTGTGCCGGACTATGTGGTCGGTGCGAGTGCCTGCATACTGTTCCTTTCACTACGTTATCACAACCTTAACCCGGACTACATCCATGCCCGTTTGAAGCAGCTGGGCAAAATGTACGAGCTGCGTGTGTTGCTCGTGCAAATCGACATTTCCGAGCCACAGAATGCGTTGAAACATCTGACTCGTATCTGTTTGCTGGCGGATCTGACCCTTATGCTGGCCTGGAATGCAGATGAAGCGGGAAGGATTGTGGAAAAGTATAAACTGTTTGAAAACCGACCACCGGATTGGATTATGGAACGGGCGGAGAAATATCCACACGAAAAGCTGGTCCGTGCACTGACCACCATCAAGCCAGTCAATCAGACCGATGCGATGATACTGTTGCAGAACTACGGTACGCTCGGTAAGCTGATAAATACGAGCGAAGAGAAGCTGAGCATGGTTTCGGGACTAGGGCCAAGAAAGGTAAAGAAATTGCACAAAACGTTCAGTGAAAGCTTTCGGAAGCAGTAATAGCAGCCTTTAAGGAAGGATCTGGGTGGCCACGTGTCATTAGTGATTAATAAAATAGGCTAAATTCAAGTTTGCTTTTAGTAAATTAAGAAAAATCTTTACTGAGCATTGAAAATGTTAATCATACAAAGAAAAAATACAAAAATTGAATTCTCAACAAAGACAATTAAGTTGAATGAAGAATTAAAAATGTTACCTACTTTCTATCAGCAATCTTATCATTAATCCTCGGTCTCCTTTTCTTCCGTTTCCGGTTCATCCGTTGTCTTATCCTTCTCCACACTCTTCTCTGTAACCTGTTCTTGCTCTTCTTTTTCCTCCTCTTCCGGAGCAGTTTCTTCTTCCTCTTCAACTGTACGCTTTTTGCCACGACGCACCACCGGCATCGTTTCCTGTTCAACCACCATATCTACTATTTCGTTACGTATCGGAGTTGGTGCAAAATCTTTCTTCGTTTGCGCTTCCGCCTGTCGTTGCTTTTCCGCTTCTTCAGCTTCCGCATCGGCCTGCTTGATCTGTTGTTCCATCTTTTCCTGTCGCTGTTCCTGGCGTTGCTGCTCGAATAGGGTTTTCATTTTTTCCTAAAACAAAAAATAAAAAAAAATAATATTTTGCAGAAAAAAATCGTTTTTGTACAACTTTCCACTTACCATTTCTTCGCGGATTACGTTCACCTGCTGCATGTACTGTTGGTACACAAACTGTGCCATTTCCGTCATGTCCTTGATCGATCGTACAGACGACGATTCGGCTGATTCATTGCTGTTACGTTCTTCGCTGGATAGCAGTTCACGATCACCTGGATATTTCTCTTCCGGCCGAATCTGCAATTCGAGTGGTCGATTCATCAGCAATCGGAACGCTGGACGCAACTCGACACAGTTCTTAAACAGTGTAACACGTCCGAAAATGTACAACCCCAGCCGTGCACGACTCATCGCCACCACCAGACGACGCACATCCCGGATGTGACCGATCGTTTTGGTACGCACCAACGACAGCAATATGTAATCATTCTGTTGACCCTGGTACTTGTCAACGGTGGTCACTTTGTGTGGTTTGCCAAACATCGGATTGTTGGCACAACGTGACTCTATGACATCGCGGATCAGATGCTTCTGGCCGTTGTACGTGGTGAGGATGGAAATCTTCTCGGCGGGATAACCAAGCAATCGCATGTACATGAACACGGCTACCACATACTCGGCCTCGGCCAGATTTTGGTAGAAGTATGGATTTGGTTCCGATTCACCGACGCCGTTGAAGTCTTCTACGTTGATCAGCTGATACTCGTATGCAAAGCCGGCATTGGCGCGACAATACTCTGGCCATCTGTGGACGTGCTCCAAATCACCCAGACGACTGTAGCGCCATTTGTAAAGCTCGCAAATGCTTGATCGTGCACGACCCTGCCCATCAAGATCGATCGTCGGTACACCAAGTCGCACTAGGCGCGTAAACAGCGACTGCTCCATATTGGAATACTTCTGGAACGCCATGTTCTTGATCACGGGTGGCAGCTGATGGTGATCGCCAATCATGATCCAACGTTTCAACCGATTGTACCCATCCATTGGGTTCTGCAACAATAGCGGAATGAATGTTTCGATTTCGAGGATCTGAGCTGCCTCCTCCATCAAGATGTTGTCATACTTGAAGCCCATGGTGACCAACTCTTTGCGTTTGAGTGCCGCGTGCGTACAAGTCATCGCAATAATCTTTGCCTCTTTCACCAGCAAATACTTGGAGCGGTCTAACCCACTACGCAACAGCTCGAATGCACGGAACTCCTCCAGCTCGGCAAACATGTGCGAGATGTACCGGAAGCAGCTGCGTGCAATGTCCATGTTTTCTTCGTACGTTGCGCCACCAAACAAAGGTTGCGGAGCATCCCGGAAAAACCGGACGAATGGAAACTGCTGCTCGAAATGCTCCCGTCGTGTCGGATCACCTTCAGCTGCAGCAGCTCCATCACCAACTTCGAATTCGCTCAAAAACTTCTCCCAGCGTGCCACCACGTGGTACAGATAGAAATGTCCCGCCGTTTCGCACGTGTACGCCACATCTCCACTAACTCCGAGCGATTCCTGCAACCGTTGGACCTGTCCGAGCAGATCGATACGCTTCGAAAGCACATAATTCACGCGTCCGTACCGACTGTAATCCTTTTCCGTCTCGAGCGATTCCTCACCGTGTCCCAAACGCAACAGATGCCGCTCGTCAATGTCCAGAGCCATAATCTTCTCGAACAGCTGATTCAACGCTTGATTCGAATGAGTCACAATCAGGGTACGCTGCTGCGGATGGTTGTGATATAGGTTGGAAATTATCTGCACCGCAACGTCGGTTTTACCCGTACCTGGTGGACCAACCACCAACGTTAAGCCCGGCTGCATTCCCGCACGGATCGCTTCGATCTGGGTTGGCGTAAAGCGGATAGCGTTTTTCTTCGGCTCGTTGTACTTGTATGGACCACGGCTAGGGATGCGGTACGGTTCCACCAGGATACGTTTAGGCAGTTCACCCGCCGCTTCTTCCTGCTCTTTGCTATCCGATTCCATATCAGAATCGCTTTCCTTCGGTACATCCTCGAACGTTACTCGAAACGGTGGCTGAAGGGCCATCTTCTCCTGATCCGCTGACACAATCTCGTACTCCGGAAAGCTGCTCGCTACATGCGCGTAATCCAGGAACGTATCATTGAAATCCAGCACTCGTGCCTGATCGGGCATGCGACTGTAGTGAGCCGCACCAGGATCACCGTACCCGAGCAGAATATCGTGCAGCCACGGTGGTACGACACACTCCGTGTTCATAAGATGGCGGATCGTTTCCAGCACTGCCTTAAAGTTGTTCTCTTTCGGCTTTCGGCGCATGATGATGTTAAAGCCCTCGTACACATCCTCCTTACCTTCGTCGTCCTCCCCTCCAGCTTGTAATGTCGCATCCATGTCCAACCGGTACTGGTTCGAATCGAGCCACACGCGGAACGTTCGCTGTTCGCCGGTCAACTGTGGCCGTTGCTCAATGCCATCCTCAATGACGCGCCCATTTGCATCGAGCATACCCTCGATCTCGCAACCGCGCACATGCACCAACCCAACCTGCGGTACAAAGTGTTCACGGTAGTCGTACTTAGTGCCGATCGGTTGCGTTGGTCGAACCGTTACGAGAAAGCATACGTCGTGTTTGCGAAGATTTTCCCACTCTTCCTGGACCTCTTTGCGTACGTTCAGTGTGACGCTCACGTCCGCTCGTACACGGGATGGTTTCTTTTCACCGATGTGAGGTTTGGACACTTCGACTACGGCGAACGATTGTATCGAGAGTGCCATACGGGCCCAGCCACCGAACACGACGTCACCGTCCTCCGATTTCCAGGGCAGCATCCGGCTAACAGCATCCTCGATATCCTGGCGGATTTCGTCTGTGAAAACGGAAAATATGATTAGTAATTAGGATTAATTTTGCTATATTCTAAAGGATGTACAATATAGGGTATTCCAGCGGTTTTTGATACTTCAATATGGTTTTTTGACGCGTTTCCAGATATTTTTGTTCTCGTCTCGAGGTTTATGTTTTTTTGTTCTTATTCCTAGGTTTTTTGTGTAATCTCATCTATTTATGATCTTGTTTCGAGGATTTTTTACGCGTGCCCATTTATTTTTCATCTTTTTTTGGTTTCTCCTACTGATTTTATAGTTCGTTTTAGAACTAGGACTGAATTTCTCATAGAAAAGTGTATGAGCACTATAATGCACCCTGAAAGATGAAAACATTTGAATGTAAAAATTAACCAGGGTGTATAATAAATAAATTTTCAAATAATTTTACCAATGTTTCATGGTTGATTTTTTTTTGCATGATTCAAATTGGTAAACGATTAATCGTCTTGTTTAGAGGAGCACAGTCCAATTAGTGCTAAAAACTAGATCGGAGAGCAATTATTTTTATTGAATTGGATCGTATCACACAATTGTGAGATAAAAGCAAAAATATCTGAAAACGCGATATCTGAAAATCCTCGGGACGAGAACAATAATATATGGGATTTCTCAACGCGTTTCTCTTTGTTCTTATACAAGATGATACCAGGGCGGGATCAGTGGTAGAAGCGCCAGTCTTCACACGTTAGCCCGTCAGACCGTTCACCCCTAAAGAGGACTGACTCTCTTATTGATACAACTATCAATAAGTTGTATCAATAAGTGTAACAAACCAAAGCGCATGGCCAAGTAGAACATGCAACATGAAGCCGAAAATTGTCATATTTCAGTATCTTCTTGTTATGCATAAACTGGTATTCCAACAACGCTTCGTGAAGGCCTTAGCTCAAATGACTTAGTGAATGACTGCTAGCATGGAAACAAACTCATCTTGCTTTTAGCATAGATTCTCATGAAGGAAAGTTGGAATTATTGAGCATTGCAGTCAAGCCTTATGTGACACGTTTTTGACACTTGGAACGACATGCTGTTACTTGACTTCAGCAGCCGTCTTCTCACAAAACCACTTTTAACGATATTCATGGCGCAAAATACATTCAAGCGACACTCTCGCTATCGTTCTTTTCCAACAGAGATGCTGCAAAATTGTGTTACATTGTATCCTTCTTCGTGGCTTAGCGACCTACTGATCATGCCGGCCATCGAATAGTTCGATAATCAGTTCTCATTACGGCGGAAGGGTCCGTATGGGATTTGAACCACGGTTCTGTCATGTAAAGACCAGCGCCATTGTGATCGTCCAGACACCAGACTGCCCATGGTGTTACATTCTATGTTACGTTACTCGAAGATACTTACACGTAGACTCCAGCCGAAAGAGATTAAAGTTACGCAATAGATAATCGTGCAGCGTGAGAAATTGCAGATTCAGCTTCGGCAGCGCCAAACATCCTTCGCCCGAGTAGAACTCCGTCGGGACAACGTTCTCGTTCCAGATGATGTCCTCGGTCGGGTACAGTGGCATCTCGTTCAGCGACTCCAGCTGTGACACGCGCCGCTCGTGCCGCGAAATTAGCAGCTCCCGCAGAAACGTCTCATCCGTCCGGTGCCACTCGAACGGTGGCTCCAGTTGCTCTGGGACAAGGTTCAGATAGCATGCGATTTCCCGGAGGCTGGCACAATCTAGTGCACCGAAGTGTTTCTCGAGCGACTCGCGCGTATCCACGTTCGCCACGTTCGATAGTGCGAACAGGCGCAGGTTGGGAAATTTGGCAAACGCTGCCTTCTGGAGGGATTTAATTTTTGCATAGTGCAACTGCGTCATATCGTGGTCAGTCAGGGGATCCCCAGTTTTATCGTTTATCTCGAAGCGGGCGTAGAACTTTAGCATATCCAGCAGCTGAAACAGTAAGCAGACGAGTGGTTCAGGTTAACGGTAACGCTATTCACGGCTCTAAATCTGATCAGTAAAAACCCCAAAAGCAATAAACGCTGAGATGATAGCAAAGGCTCAGTTCGTAATAATTTAAATATAATCATTAAAAAATACGTCACTGAAACTATCTGGTCCCAGACAGGGAAAACATCATAGCGGCTACAATAAGGTGCAATGAATCATTGACACGTCTAAGGTTATAAGGGTTTATCAGTTTTGTTTAAAGACATGACTAGCACGAGCACTGAAAATAATAATCATTTTGTGCCATTTTTTGTGTCAAAATTGTTTACAATGTTACTGTTTTCGATGTGATGTGATGCATATTGCAAAAATGTAAAGAAATTGCAAAGAGAAATGAAATTTTCGGTGAAATTGACAAGGTCAAAATCAAAATGAATTGCTTTAATCGAATTTAATTTGCCACACGTATGAACTTGGCATTGGAATCAAGTTGTAGAAAAGAAGCACGCGCGCTCAATATATGCCAATAAACCATTCAGATCTGTTTTGTACCATATTGATTTGTGTGTGGTTCTTGAGATTATCAGCAAACTTTGACTCGTCACAGCTTATGATTAATCTACGTATCAACAATGGCGTTGATTTGCGCCATTTCAGACAAATGTTTTCAAAACATTTATGCATAATAACATAATTTTGACGCACACGACTTAAACTGTGGTGCCATTTCCTCTTCTTAATCATTCTAATGGAGCGTTTTTTTTTTTTGTATTATTCAGAAGAGTAAGAGCAATATGTAAGTGCTCGTCAGGTGCGTCATGCTGGAAACATTTCACAGTATTGTACAAATTCATACTTGTATCATTTATCAGTTTATTTAAAATTTATAAGACATTCAATAAGAAACCTGTCCCTTAAAAGCCCTTCTACCAGTGTCAATTTAATTCCATCGTGATAAGTGATCTTGTCACATCACCAAACCACAAATGACGATCATATTGATCTGTTAGAAAAGGAGAAGCTGGAACAGCAACTTAAGCAAATTATTGTGTTTTATTGACTCTAAAGACTATTTTAACAGAGACACACACAGAGACAGATCATCAAAACCAAATTTGGACCAATGATCATTGATCTTTTTTCTTTTTTTTTTAGGTTGAGGTAAATACTTTATCATTTATCTTCTAAAAATATGGAATTTTAAGGATTACCATAAACAATTGAACCAGGATGGTTAAAGAAACAATTAGAGACTTTACTGGAAGATATCGTCTCGTGTCGAATTTTGTAACGAGAGTAGTGCGATATCGAATAATACTACTCTGCCCAAAAATAGGCAAAACGAAGGTCATCACCTTCGAAGTAGTCCCCTTCCGATGCAATGCACCTCTTCCACTTCTTCTCCCACTCCTCGAAGCAGATGGAAAACGCGGATGCTGGGATGCGACGGATCCTTTAGTTCCGCCGTCGCTGCGGCTTCTGTCTCCTCGATAGTCTCAAAACGGTGTCCCCGAAACGGCGGATTTTAATACGGTGGTTGCGGAGCATGGGAGGGCGCATTATCGTGGTGCAAAAACCAAAAACTGTTGTTTTTTTACAAATCCGGCCGCTTTCGCCGAATGGAGTTCCGCAACCACCGCATTACGCTTGGACTCTTTGTTCACCGTTTGATCCTTCGCAAGAAACTCCGTGCGAACCACCCCACGGTAATCAAAGAATACCGATGTTGTGACTTGAAACGTGGCATAACTGTCAAAAACATTCATATTGACAAACGAAAAATAAAAGCAAGGGGCTTCTTTTGGTGCGCGAAATTTGACATCCAAAGTCACCTTACTTTTCGGACACAGTAGTATCTAACACCATAATAGGGCAGATTGAAACAAACGACGTACGTCTACATATTTAGAGTACAACTATAACTTTAAGCCAGAACCTTAAATAGTTCATGGAAAATGTTTTTTTCCGGATTTTCATCAAATGAACCTGTGAGAGTAATTTATTTATTTATTTTATTTATTTTAATTCAAATTGTCTGCCTCTCCGGGCTACCCAATGTATATGCTTAAACTAGGGTAGGGGAAAATTTAATAAGGAGTCATTAGAGGTAAAGGATTTTTATGGAGTAAAGGTAGTGGACTCTAGAAGGAGGGTTCGGAAGTGGGAAATAGGAAAGTTGAAGTCGAACAGCCCGTGATCTCTGTTGAAAGAAACGAAATCTCTTAACCAAGGATCATTCTGGCCAAAAACCGAACGGCGGGAAGGGATGAATATGGGTGGTCTATCACGAAGTCGACCAGAAGGGGCATACAGGGGTATAGAACATAGAAGTGAAGGAACGTCGAGTTTAGAAGAAAGGATTCATGCGATGAAGTAGGACTGCGCGTGCGAATGGCGGGATCTAATATCTATTAAACCCAACATACGGCAGCGTAGAGAATATGAGGGCACAGGAATGGTGTAGCGGTGTAGAAATCTACGGACAGCGAGACCCGTAAACTTCCTCTGAACCCCTCACTATTCTCTGCATAGCGGTTTCTCCGGCTGGGGTCCACACTACGCTTGCATAATCCAGAACGGAGCAAACACAGCAACAGTACAGTGCCTTTAAAGATAAAGGATCTCTAATCTCATGCGGAAAATTAGGCCTAGTAATGATTATTCTCTTATAGTTAATCTTTAAGGTAAACACCTCGAAATCCTTCGATGGCTCTCTGGGCTTGATATACTGTAAAACCCAACTCTAAGGTAAGGCACAAAAGTAAAGGTAAAACGCTGAGAGTTTTGTACTCAAAACCATAAGTTTGTATCGGACAAATAAGCACGACACTCTTGTCTGTAATCTCTAGAATATAATTGAAGATTTACCTGGTGGAGACCTGGAAAGGTCTCGCATAAGTATGGACTTTTTTAGCCCTAGGATGTCTAAAATATTAGCACGATTATCAAAGCCCCAGTTAAGAAAATGTCCAAGGGAGCCATGTTGACGACGACACTCGATCGTACACTGTTTAATGAGCTACTTCAAGCAACAAAGTAAACAAATTACGGAATGCTTCTTCTAATCCATGCTCATTTAAAAACCATGCGCAGCGATCATTTCAACCATAAATAAGATTACAAAAGTTGCATTTCAAGCATGTTTCTATGCTGCAAGATGCTGTAAAGTGAGGTCCGTAAAACAAACCAGAAATGTCTTCCACATCGAATTGATTCGCTGCTGCTGCTGTCTCGACTTAAAATGTGTCTATTTTAAGTGTTTCCATGCACAAACCATACCGTTGTGCTTAGGGAAAAAGTTATACAGCAGCAACATTCAGCGTATCTCAAGAGGTTACGCCAATAAATATTGATTACGAGCGCATCGAGTTTCATCAGTGCAGAGTGTGTGTTTGTGTGCACGTCCATCAGAGACGCTCAAGTTTTCCAAACGCCAATCCAAATTCCATCCAATTCCATCTCGAGAACGCAATTAATCGTCTGCCGCATCAAGCATCAACCATGAATACTGCAAACAGTCCAATTCGTTTGCATCCTCCATCTTCTAAAAGTATTGCCAAGTGTTCGATAAACACCAACATCTTCACCATCCGGCATTTGGACGTTTTACCGCGAAAGTACATTGTTTCCGGTGGCCACAATGATAATGGTGGCCGTTCAGCAAGAACATAAAAGCAAACAAATACAATTCAACGTACGAACGGGCAGAAAGTGGATTAAGGTTTTTAATTCATGCAAAACAGATGAATGTTCTTAAACCTCTCACCGGTAACAAAATGCACCTCGTGTCTTGTCCAACCCGCGCGCTTCTTCGTTAGCTGATGATGGCTGTCGTATAGAATGAACATTTTCCAAATGCTTATTTGCTCTCGCTAATGCCGCTTTTGAATCCTGGCCCACAAGTAACCACCACCATAATGCCTGCCAAGGGATTGTGCCTCTCGTTATACACAGACACAACACAATATCATAAATCCGGAAATCGCAGGAAAATTCACTTCCGTTGCAGGTTTTCCCCCTTCGAGTTGCTGCAGAGCTCGAGGCACAAAGAAGCTCGACCCAAACCGACTGCTCCACTATCCTACTATGGAAGAGCCACACAGAACTAAGTAAAACGTTCCTTCTGTCAGGGACACCGGTTTGTCGAGCGAAGAGAAAAAAATGATAACAAGAATGGAAGGAAAGTTTTAACATTTCATCCACTGGTGGCTTATGGTTTCTTCGTAGTTGATCCACATGCTTTTTGAGTGGAGCCCGCATACAGTGGCACTGTTGATATTAAAACATGGCTATGATATTTTAAGGAAACTATTGTTTAAAATTTGTCATCCTTGGGCCGTCCTCGTCCTTATATATACTTTTATTTAAAAAAAAGATGGTAATATACAAATTAACGGTACAAGAATAAACGTTAAGCACGTGCCGGTCGCTTCAACAGCACAAGGTAGACCGAAGAACCATTTTACAGCATAAATAAGGTCCAGCCCATGAGATTACACTGGCGAATAAATCAACAGATAGTCATCAATCACCAAGCGCCTGACAGAAGAAAGGTTCACCATCGTACAGCATCCACCGCACCAGGGCAGGCCCACCGTGGAGGGAAGAAAAAAATCCAAGTCCGTCTCGATGCCACTCAACGCGAAGCACTGTGGTGTGTGAATCAATCCTCACCGGCTTACGCGCGTGTGGGTGGAATGTTGTAAAAGCATTCCAATCAAACGGATTTTTATTTTTATCCTCAAGAGCAACCCACCCCAAAACGATTGAAATAGCACTCAAATTATTGTTTTAAAATTATCCCCCACTTTGGTGTGTCAAGATTGAGACTTCAGCATAAAGTAGTGTACAAATGTTTTCAGCGCGACGCAATTAAACACTAATATGTGTTTACAAAATTGTTCCACTATGTTGTGAAATTGACTTTGTTTCCCATCGGTATAAGGAAGTTGATACATTGCGTGTGGTTTTGGTAATATGCAATTAGCGCTTTTAGTGCGCCATAAGCATGTGAGTTCTAATAAATCATCCCTAGAGAATGTGCGTTCCACGCACACAAGGGTTAACTTGTAGTGGCAATCGATTGCATACCACATCCCGAAGAGAGCGTCGTTCGAAAGCCATTCATCTTTTGAATTTCTACCCGCCAACTTCACCAATTCAGTCGCAAGTCCAACTATTCCAAATGTCACCCCCGTTCGGTCTCTTCCGTTGCCACCCGCCCTCTGCACATGATAAACTGTGCACCCCAACTGCAGCTGTTGCGGGATGAATACGAGCCGAAATCATGTTGTACACAGTATAACGCCTTTCCCATTTCCCGGTCCCGAGTGCGACACATAAGGACGCGTAACGACGTCCACCCTGCCTACTAGACTATCAGCTGTGTGTGGTGTTCCATGTGCTGCCGCCGGTTGTTCGACCGTTTGGCAGCCAACAACAGCAGAATGCGCGCAATGGAGCACGCACAACTAGCGCAAACCACCAGCAGCAGCAGCAGCAGCATGTTGCTGCTCGTGTGAATCGGAATCGCTTGCCAACGTCACACCGAACGAACCGAAAACAACCCGAGTGGAAGCGAACCGAAGTCTACTTGCTGTGTACGGAATACGCAGACACGGTCGCATGGCGCTTTTTGGCGCTCAGTTCTCGTAGTTTTGCTCTAGTCGTCGTGCCGCATGGAAGCGAGCGGGCTCGCACCGGTCTACCGGAATATAAGCGTAACAGCAACACGAGTGCGTTAGCAAAAAAAAAAAAGGGAATCATACCTTATCGGCTGATACTCGACTGCTGGTGGTGTGTAAAAATAAGCGTATTTTGTCTGTTGAAAGCGAATCTGAAGTACTACTACCACTCAGCACAGGTAGTACAGACGGAGGCGATCGAGCTAGCAAAGGAAGCGTTCTTTATCTGGTGTAGTGTACGCGATCTATAGGCCATTTTCCAAAGAGCAGAGGCCTATCATCATTATTGAGTCGGCCTACAATAACCATTAGTCGATGTTCAAAGTGCAAAAACCAGCTTCAAAACCAATGAAGAGCGGGAAGTGTAGTGCTATGCAGTAGAAAACGCATAATCAACATCGTATTCTTATCGAACCCAGCGCACAAAAACAGAGCAGTGGCAGCGTACAAAGAATAGATAAACTTTGGCAAGATAAAACCCAAGCTGTCTGCTTTTGTTGTATTGTTTTTTTTTTGTTTCTTCCGCTCTCTTTTTATTGTGATCATATGACGTGCATACAAAAAACGTGCCGGCGACGACGTACGCGATTGTTGATGCATATTTATTTCACTGGCCTGCACCCGCTGACGTTGTCTGTGCACCAGCAGCTTCATCATCGTGCGTCAAAAAAGCGGTTTCGAAAGCCAACCAGAACCGCCGCCATCGCCTAGAAGCGCTACAGCGCGTTAGAACTGGATTATCTACGCGCCTCACACAATCTCATAACACAATACAGAGCGTACGTGCATCGTCTCGTGTACACATCCCCGGCTAACACAACAGATCAGGTGTTTTTATTAGCAGTAAACACAAACACGAGATATGATGCAGCACTCTAGCCAGGTGCTCGCCGGATATCCTCGTGAAGGCACGTGCCGTTGATCTGGGCTTACTAGACGACCAGAAGGAGGAGCAAATTTATCACTTAAAAGAATCACCGAAAGTTTATATGACAGGTCACGAACCACCAAACCGAGCTGTGTCGCCCCGGCCATTAAGTTAGAAGGATTAGGAAAGTTTAATCGGTTCACACCTTGCGAACCGCTAGCACAGCGAGACGGGTTCGGACCTCTGGCTGGTTCTGGATGCTGTTCATACACTGGACCTATCCTACAACGAATGTCCCAAGTAGCAAACTCATCGATTCAATTTATGTAACACGTTTCACAGACCGTTGGGGCTACCCAAGAACACAAAACGCAACGTTTCAGGCGTACCCTTCGTTTTAAACATTTAAAATATGGAAAAGGGATTTTGCCCGGCTACATATTTCATACACCCCAAAGCATTTCCAGAAAAGCACGCGTCACAAACATTCACGTTGTGGCCGGTTAAATTATTCTTTGAGTAACCCCCTTTCATGGAGAAGCGGCAAATAGGCAGGACAGGATCAAAGAGAATCAAGTATCACGTACAGAACACGAACCGTTTACCGAAAACGGTTTGGTTACACAAAACACAACACACATCCATCGAGACAGAGGAAAGGGGACCCACACTTGGTTGCAATTTCACTATCGGTTGGAGTTTTTATGTTCCATTTCATACGCTTCCGATTTACTACCGGAACAGCTGTATGTGACATATTTGAAATGGATCTCGCCGTATCAATAAATTATTTATTGAGAAGCACGTGACGAGGAGATGCTTTTATCCGCTATCCGCGCCAATTTTATACTAATTGAACGACGACGATTCTTTTGCACTTCTGACATCCCTTTGATAGGTTCGAAATCAATATTAAACAGAGAAAAAGTTACGCCTGATGTGCGCCAACCCCGCATCGAAAACGTACAATGACTCCACCGACGAGGGGTGGGGGTCGGTAAAAGTTAAAATCGCACAAACTTTGCCGGCCAATTTGGGCTGATGATAGCTGTCGAAAGCATACACGTGCTAATGGTTAAATGGTGTGATGGCGAGACGGGGGGAAAAACAGGAAAAGTAGTAACTGAAGGGAATGTGCCACTTTTGTATGTGTGCGTGTAGTGAGACAGCCTAAATCCTGACCTAGAGTAAAAAGGGATTAGATTGAAGGGCAGGATTAGATTTGAGCGACAGCAACGATAAGCTGCAAGCTTTAAATCTGGTTGCCTTCTTTCCTGACCTATTTTATTTGTTTGCTGTTGGTTGGGCTTTTGCAAACATGTCTACTAAACCGATTGGAGTATTGCAAAAAAATCCGCCTTATAGTGAAAACAACCAACAACAAAGCAAATATACAAAGCCCATCTTGGAAATGCAACGAAAAATGTGTTAACTCGTACAACATACAAACAGAGTCAGTCTGTATGCAGTCTCTGTACCGGTTAACTTATTAACAGTATATAATAATTTGTAAACATAAACATACCCTCCACCATTCCTCCCCTCATGACTATCATCATTCAACATTGTCGCCTCCATCACGAATGTAACACGGCTCCAATTTCGGCTCTTTGTGTGTCTGCGCGGCCTCTCTCATCCATGAATGTTGCAAAAAGTTTACTAATGTACACAAAGCCTTTTTTACTTTTTACTTTTCTTGTACAAATCGAGAAGGGTATGCAATGAAAAATTAATTAGCAACTTTGCACTAAACAGACTCTTTTTCGCTGTGCCATATGTGCTCCGCCTACACGTTTTTGGCCAACAGCATTCACCAGATTCGCAAGCTATTGAAGCTTTCCATTCCTGTGGCCCTAATGTCACACGATGCTCAGAGAAGAGGGAAAACCTTTTTCGGATGTATTTCAATTTGCACACAAGCGCTACAATCAATATCACTGGCTCCGAGCGTACTTCTAGACGTCAATCAGGACAAACACATAAAATTCCGGAACTCCAAAGTCCGGAAATAATTTCAGATTTTGCAATAGCATTTCCGTTGCAGCAATACTGCGCTGCACGTATGAACAAGCGAGCGCTAGATACGGTTATCATCGCCCGTCCTACACATTTTAATCAAATTTTCGAGATGTTATATCCCGATCGGGTTCGCTGTGCCACTGTTCTGCACACGTGTGCAACAAACATTCTCTAGTTGGGCGCATTGCCAAGTAAGTTTTTTCGATTTTCAATTTTCACGGTCACATGACGACCTTCTCGGTGGTTGCACGGGTTGTTCCGTGCGTTCAGTTGTCTTCCCTCGCTTTGATTTTTACGACTCAACAACCATACCAATAAAACCGTACTCCAGTTCCAAAGTGTACACAACGTAAAACTTCCAAAACGGGGGAAGAAGAAGCGATCGGGTTTTTTGTTATCGCAAACATATTTTCAAACACTAAAACTTCTAACCATTTTGCTCGAACCGGAGTAAACGAAGAGGCGTGATGTATTGTTGCGATAGGCCAGATAGCCCAGAAGCAATTGGGCTGGAAATTATTGCCAGCCCGCAAGCAAAGCACACAGAACAGGCGACGATGGTTTACATTTTGCTGTTTTAATAGTTCAAGCCGTATGGGTTTAAACGATAGCTATTTTAGATCTCCCAATCAACTGACCAACAAGAAGCGGTCTTTTTATTCGTTTTAAAGATACTTTTAAAGTGAAGAGACCCACTGTAATCCTGTTGACACGCAAACTGCCCTCATTGGGGTGAAATTATATTAAAGTTTGGTAAAGTTTCAACGTGAATATAAAACTATTGTTAAATGAATAATATTACCTTCACTTAATGTTCCACCAAAAAGGAAGGCAGGGCAGGAAGAAAGGCAAAGTTTACACATAAATTCGCATGTTTTGCTTAATCCGTTTTTGCACATTACGTGAACAACACAGTGTTCAGGCACTCAGCACTCTAAAATGCCTTTCTTACTCAACAGAACCCTCATGGCAGGAAGAAAAAAAGGCTGCTTTTAGCTCAAAAATTTCGCATACTCTATCGGTTGCCATTTTGCTTCCCACGGTAAAGGCATAAGGGCGTCCACAAACGTCCAGACTCTCTGCGATACCACAGCCACGTTAACATTACACCGAACGGCTTCAACTCTGTCTAACCCAATATGCGGTGTCATTTATCAGCGTGCCCAAGAAGTGGAGCTTTACTCCCTGCTCACCCTATCGGTCAATCGAGGAGGGAAAGACGGGCAGGATGAGTTTGTACCAGCTAAGCGTACACACAAACACACACACATATACAGCTTTTTTCCGCTTTGCACACACAGAAAAACGGAAGTGCTTTTGTGCTTGCGTTTGCGGGATGAGGTTGGACAAATTTATAAAGACATCCTCCTCCCAAGCAGAATGTTGATTCGCCTTCCGAAGTGTGTGATTCATGAAGCAACAAGCGAATACATTGGGCTTTAGCATCACATATGCACGACCGTCCGCCCAAATCCAAACAAACCCACCAACCGAACCAAAGGCCACGCTCTTGTTCTTGACATTCACCTTTCGTGGGGATTTGTTGCTTGTGAGTCAACCGAGGCTTAGTGAGATGGAACGGGCATCTTCTTATAACCATAACTCGGCGTACTCGGCAAGCGATTAATGATGGCAATTGCAACGCGCTTCTTTAAAGTATTGGCACGGAACCGATACGCACACGGCCCCCCCTAGGAGGAAGTTGTTATTGCCAGGTAAAACCCGTTCCGTTCCGATCGGTTTACGATTTGCCTAGTATAGTAGTGCCTCCGCGCGGACTGTTTGCTCCAGGGCTGGGAGGTTCGTCTACCCATTGCCATGTGAAGATAAATCACTTACATCGCGACCTTGAATGATCTACACACAAGCATACACACACACACAAAATGCGCAAACATGCTAGGATGACGTACGGGAAGAAATAAAAACCGGCTCATTCACCCACCACCAACACGCACCCCATTTCTGTCTGACCCTGCCCGTCTGTCGTACTGGGAACCTCGCGCCCTTTTGCAAATCGCAAATGGTTTCACTGCTCAAGGCCTCGCCCCGTCTTCACAGCCGAAATAAGTCATCAAAGAAACGCTCATGAGACAATATTTTTCCAGCACTTCCTCAGTCGCAATTCAGCCTGAAGCCGAAAGGATAAATTAAATTCATTACTCCAAGCGGCGTGATGATCACGTCGCTCGCTCCTGCTCGTAAATACATGATCATGGTTGGGAGAGTTTTATGCAGATGATGAGTCTCCGCTATTCCATGCTACGGTGAGGTAGCCCCCGCAGGAAAATCATTTCTCATATTTTATTTTAACCTCGAAGCGAAAGACAAGAGTCCCATTCATAATTCGGCCATTTTTCACCAGCTCATACAAACGATCGGCAGTTGGGATACATTTCGAAGCGCTCCCTTTAGCACATCACCAGACAAAGCAAGCTTCGGTTAAGGAAGCTGTAGCCTTAGTCGGGTTCGGTCCATTGACGTTGGACGGTCTGAAATTCCCGGCGGGGGTTTCCCATGTTTAGGGAAAAAGTGAAAGACAACACGCGGCTCACCTTGCCCCTGAATTATGCATGTTTATTTACACTGCCAAATGGTGTGCAGCGAGTGCCCGGAAGCGTTTGACATTGTTGTATGTTCGTGTTTTGTGTTGCTGGAAAAATAACATCAGATGAAAAGGACTATCTTCCTCGTTAGGTTAGCTCAAAGCAGAGTCGTTTTGCGTTTCTTCTCTCTAGCTAGCCTATGTAATTATGATTTGGTAGGCAGTTGAGGACTCACCACCACTCACCAGAAGTGTGCCTGCAAGCACTGTAGACTGAGAACGCTAATTAGTCTTCGCGAGTGAAGAAAGTTTACATTCTCCGTTTGGCAAAGGGGAGCTAATTTCCCTCAGAAATAGAATTATGATGCACTGCTACTGGTGCCAGGACGGCAGCTCATTAACGACTCAAATTATATTATTAAGAACTTTGCGCAAGACACACTGCTATCTGTCAAATAACATTATTATATTTCCATCGATAAAGACAGATGAGAAAATACAGTTTGAAAATAACAAACTTTGCCATTAGGTGCACCCTTGGCACCTGTCTGAAAGGCAAGTAAAAATAAGGAGAAAAAAGAGGTGCTGAATCTGGAGGAAAATAAGAGTTTCCTCAACGTATGGATCACCAAACAGTCGAACTTTGCTATGGCTTTCGAGCTGTACGCCAACCATTCCATTATTGATTGTACATTTTTTGTTATTTGCGCGTTGCAACAGGGAAGTTCTAGGTAACTTCTTGAGTCACTTTTGCTGCAGGGTCTCCCCAGACTGCATTATTTTCAACCATCTCCACAATCTCAGTGCCTTAGGTTTGATTTCAATAACAGACTCACACCGAAGTTGAAAAATGGCTAGAAAAGAAACGAAACGAAACTGGAAAAGATAACTTTCTTGTACTATCACGATCAAAAGTTATCTAGCGGTGTGCTGTGCTATTCTACTGGCAGATGCAGATGCTACAACGCTCCGCTTCAAGGTAGTGGAGTGGAGCAGAAGGGACACTAGATGCATTGGGACGCTTGGAAGAGTTTGTGTGATTTGTTCGGGGCCGAAATAACAACCGTCGTATTGCGCTGAGGGTCGCCGTAAGTAGCACCAGTAGCAGTGAGAAAGGATTTCGGAACAATTATCCGTCCGTTTTGTTTCGTTTTGCTGTAGGGGTGCATGCGGACCTTCGTTTACGGTGGACAACTTTAAATTAAAATACTTGCTTATAGTTATTATCAGTTTTAGCTACCCTCTTTAACGGATTCTAATCAAAACAATAGCTTCTCTTTATTTGATTAGGAATCTTTTAGCAAGTATGTACAATAGACAGCTAAAGGAACCTTATCTGTATACTAAGATTAGATAATTTACAAGACGTAAACAACAGGTTGCAGGGATAGCACAAACACAACAACTTTTTACTGATACTGATAAATTCGCGTGTGAACTTGCGTAGCGTTGGGTAGTGAGTTCGACTGCATCTTAGAGGCCACACCGCAATGAACTGAGGTCTCTGTTAGCATTGTACGTTTAGTATTTAAAAGCATATTTTTTTGCCCTCATACAGAAGCAATTTTATCGTTTTGAAGCGTTAATAACATTAAATAACACTACCTTCACGAGAAAGGCTACCCTTACTGGGTACCTCTTCCTACCCAAGGACACTCTGTTCTCAGCAATAAACTCTTCTCTCACTAGAAAGCTCTGGTCACACTAAGTAGCTCAACCTTCACAAAGTAGATCTAAGGAACTACCGGTAGAGAGACTTACATTCTAAAAAGTTAGAGAGAATCTACTGCAACTGCTACATTTTTTACGTTGTAAACAATGATAATTTTATTGCATTATTTTCAAACAAAAATATTGCAAAAGCCGGAAGTGAGTAATGTAAGCTGATTGAATTGTTTCTTTGAAAAAGTTCTTCTTAAACCTTAACGACTGGCAAGGTTGTGCCGGCCATCTAATGGCGTACTAGTCTTGCTGATACCAAGTTATCCAATAGTCATTCCTCACTACGGCGAAACGGTCCGGATAAAGTTATAAGTAGCAAAAGAAATGTCTAACTTTCCGTGCTTCTTGTACTTTGTCAACGTTCAACGGACGCTATATATTAGCCACCACATTAATCGCTTCCCTTCATCAGGACTTTTGTCCATGTGCTTCAACTTTCGCTGCACACTGTGTGCACCAAAGAGGCACCAGGCCGCACAAGTGAGCCAAGAAGAGGCGTCAAGGTGTTTTACAGGTAGTTTACCCACCATTAATTAAATTCCTTTTTGCGAAACGGAACGGTTCTGCCGGTTTCGCAAAACCAACCATCCCGTACACCTTTCGCTCTCAGCTCCGTTATCGAAAACATTGTCTTGCAAGATAATACCTGCTGCTTGTCTAGAGTCGTCTGCTGTCTGCTGCACATCATCATCCTTTGGACCACTGACTGAGTTAATGAATTAACAATATTTTTGTGATACGGCTATTTTCCTTCCCGTCCCAATTCCAGAAGGCATCCGGGTAGGGAGTGAGAAGCTTGCAAAAAGCGAGTGGTGCTAGAGATGCGATTTACTTGTCTTCCATCTTCCGGTGCCGATATCTTTCGTGGCACTCGTTCCATGGTGCGGAACACAGGCACTTTAAATGGTTCCACCAGGCACAGTGAACCTCACCATAATACATTAGCGCCACGCGGAAATGGGGAAAAAATGGGCAATGGGCGTGAAAGAACAACTACTGTAAAGAATGCTTTCCGCGCTTCAAACCCTGCACTCACTCTCTCGGTGGTTGTTTTAGCAAAAAGTGAATAAAAAAAAAACACGACCATGATTCTACATTGCATTGGCAAGGCGAACTAGACTCCCTGTTGCATCCCAGACCCGTAATTGAGTGCGGATAACAAAGAACACACAAACCATTGCAATATTTTTTTTCCTTCTGGTGATGGTTTTTTCCTTTCTACAGTTTGCTTTTCTCGCTACAGAGACGCGCTAACGGGTGGATCAGATTTCAAAATCTACTACCTCCATAGAAACAGTGGGACAGAGTGGGAAGCGTGCATTGTGCAACTCTCTGTGGACAGGCAAGAGATTTTTACAAACCGGAAGTGGAGCACAAAATGAAGTCCAGTGATTATATGTGGCAAAAGTGTTGAAAGCAGCGGAAGTTAAAACCGGAAACGAAAAGGATATCCGGTGGTAATAAGAAGAAACGAGTGAGGTTTTGGTGTAGAGCAAAAACAAAAAAAGGCCAACCACATAAAGTAAATGACACGCGCCGTGTCGTTTAAATGAAGGAAGTGAAATTAGTGCCAAGTGTTGGGAATGCGGGTTTGGTGAAAATTGGCGAAACAAGCTAGGTGGAGCGAAAGTGCACAGTGTTGCATGTGTTCCAGGAGGGAAGGTGGATAGTGCAGAAGGATAACGATACTTTGAAAAGTTCATTGGCTAACATTGCTACCAATAGAGGATATGGCTATACTGCCACGTGACAGTAAAATGGTGCTAAGGACAATGGCACTGGGGACGCTAGTCCTGGCGGTAGTGTTCGGCGCGGGCGGTATGGTTGCCGGTGAGCTGGTGACAACCTACGACCAGAAGGCTTACCAGTGTTGCCAAGAATCGTATGTAGTGGACGGCAAGCAGCAGCGGTGTGTCCGCACCGATGGTAATTACACAACCGATATGCACCTCAACTGTACTCACAGCTACATGATCTACCGGGAGATCGAGCAGGAGGTGTACGTGGATGAGTCTGGGAGTTTGGTTGATGGAGAGTACCGTATCCAGCGCAGCGAGTAAGTGTCCTTGGACGTGCAAAAATACCTGTGCGTGCTGGACGAAGCTTTGTGTCTTCGCCAACTTCGTCCCACAATAGTGAATAGCAACGACTTATTTCTTTGTGTCTTTTTCTCTCTCTCTCTCTCTCTCTCTCTCTCTCCCTCTCTTTCTCCATTTTCCCGGGCATTATTTCTAGCTACTGTGTAGCCCACACCCCAGACGGGGACGGCACGCAACCGGTCTTTGTGGTGTGCTTTAATATGGCCAACATGGAGACGATTACTACAATGCTCATCAGCAAAGGCATCATGATGCTGATCTCCGTCTTCTTTCTGCTAGTCACACTGTACATCTACTACACCATCCCGGATCTGCGGGAAACGCAGGACAAAGTGACGTCGGCAGCCGTCGCCAGTCTAGCGGTGTTTATGTTCCTGCTCAGCCTGGTCCAGCTGTGGGTGACGCTAACGCATACCGCCTTCTGCACGGTCATAGGTAAGTAGCCTGTGCAGCACTGCAATCTACCACCCGAAGCGCTTCCACAGCAGAGGTGGAAAATGAACCGTCGAGACACGGATGCCCAGCGGCAAGAATAAATCGATTACAACGATTGGTGCTGCAACAGTGATGCCGGAACAAAAGCTTTCCCGGTGGGGCCACGCAAACACAAACATGCCACCCAGGTGCCTTAGGAAAAGTTTGCACGTTTCATACCTTGCGGTCCATCAAACAATCGATTTGGTTCGGTTAATTAAAAACTCATTCATGCTTGCACAATTGTGCAGACTGCACACTATTGGCTCTGACTTTGGACCACTTTTACCCTTCGATGGACTTGGTTGTTTGCTTGCTTACTGCTCCTGGCACACTTTTTCCTTCCATCCGTGTTGTTTCCGTATCGATGGAACGGCCAATAACGACCTCGCCACGTACAATATTTCTACGAAAATGCATCCTCCATTCCGAACCGACACAGGCAGACACGGTAAAGCACAACTCAATATAACCAACGTCCCAGAAGGATAAGCTGTCCGATACCGGCGTTTCGACAGCTGTCGGCGAAAAGATGATCGATTTACAACTAATCGAACGGGATGCTGCCGGGATTGTTGTTGATTCGGACCCGTCAAATGGAGGATACGGATTAGGATGAATTTTAACCGCATGAATCGATCGGGTCTGCGATCCATTCAATTTTGGACCTCATGCAGAACGTGTTTGGATGGGTTTTTTTTTGTGAGGGGCTTACAAAATTGAATTGGAAATTTAAGGATTCATTAAAAGTCTGTAGTTTAGGGAAAACTTTTAAATCTCTCTCTCACTGTAATCTTTATCTCTAGCTTTCTCTGTTACATCAAAACGGCCAAAACCATGTGTTTCCTTGTGACACTTTTGTAGCTTGATAAAAGGGCTTCTTTCTGGCAAGAAAAGGGTTGTACGGTAGTAGAGCAGACCAAACAACAGATCACAAGATATGTTCCTGTTATTCTACCTTTCGAACAAAGCACCAAGGCACCAACAAACCAAACCAATTCAGCACAACTGACACAACACTGACGGCAAAGGTTAAGGTTACGCGGTGACCGAATAATATCCCAGAGAGAAAAACACCAGGGTGTTCGCTTTGCTTTGCGACTTGCTGGGTAAAATTAGATTGCAAAATAGCAGAGAACCGAAAGTAGAAAAGTAAGCTTTACGTAAAGTGAAGCAGCAGCACCAACAGCGAATTTAATTAGCATGCTAACGAGAATAAGAACGCAATGAACCGGCACTAAGGAGCAAATACGGAGCGAAAAAAAAACGAATTACGTCCATAGCAAGGTGACGAAGCTTTCGCTTTCTAAGAAACTTCAGCGCAGAAATGAAAGTGAAACTTGTTGTGGAGACCGTTCAATAAGAAAGAAAAACAAACACTGAAAAGGAGAAATATAGAAACCATAACTACATTCGCGGTGTCGTCGTGTTGAGATTAAAAAACTTTCTTAACATCACCTCACATCCGGTCGGTATCCAGCTTCTTCACTCGGCGGTGAAGGTTAACGTGTACCCTTCGTGCAGGACTCGTTCCATTTGAAAGCTTTTGCGAGACTAAGAAATACTGATGGATTTAGGGCACAATACGCAAAAGCTTTTTCCAGCGCGTCGAACATCAATCGCATCGTTGTAAAGATAAAGCGAGAGGATGATCACTAAAAGATTCGCCACTGGACCGTGTCGAAGATGATGGAAAAGAATGCCGGTTCGCTAACCGGAAGGAAGGATGTTCACGCAAATCACGGCGGAACGATTCGAAAGCTTGCCAACCTTCACTTCCACCTATTGGGAATCGTAAAAGTAACAAAAGCCAAAGAATAGACAGTCAGCAGTTGCATATTTGGGTCATCAGATTCAAAGACCACGGTCGATGATACGAGTTAGAAGTTGTTTCATCAACCGATAGTGTACAGCATAGGTCGCAAAACCTTTAAAACTGATCTAGGATGATGAGATAACTGTACAGAAGTAGAACAACATAATTCCGTTCCACTTCCGTTCGACTGTTTAATGTCCTCGGCGAAATGTCTTGGACGGATGCTGGTTTTATTGAGCTTTAGGACAATTATGTCGTCCCACCCGATTTATCCGTTCTAAACAACGCTTCGCTTTCTATTTACAGCGTTCCTGATGTACTTCTTCCTCATCAGCTATTTCGCCTGGTTGAACATGGTCATGGCGAACGTATGGAAATTGACAGTGTAAGTATGGCCCCCGAGAGGCATCCACCACGGTAGCGTGTTCTCATTGATTGATCGGTTTTATCCATCCTGTCTTCCGTCGCGTGCTCGGGACGGTCGGGTTTGTATATTTGTAGTGCACGTCGATGGAAGATCAGAGAACGATCCTGGTACATCCTGAACCATATCTACGCCACCACGGTAGCAGTGACGTTAACGACCATGGTCTACATTTATCACAGCCGGTATCCGACCCTTGGCGAAATCTCCTGCTGGTTCCGAAGTGAGTTTATACCTCCTTCCCCCGGTTAATGGAATCCTCATCCGTCCGTATCTCCGCCATTTCTAATCATTTTCCTTTTCAACAAATAACCATAGCCGAACGGGAACAGTCCTACTTCGTCTATCTACCGCTGAGCGTGATGCTGAGCATCAACATTTTCCTGTTCGTTTGGACGAGCCTTCATCTGCATGCGAGCGGAGACGACATTAGCCCCGACCGGAAGAAATCGCTCCGGTACAAGTGCATGCTGTACTTGAAGCTGTTCCTACTGTCCGGCCTGATCTGGGTGTTTGAGATTTTATCGTTCCACATGAGCGAAGGTTTGGTGCCACAGTCCTGGTTTTGGATTATCGTCGATGCCGTCAACTGCCTGCACGGGGTGCTCATCTTCTTCGTATTGATCGTGTGGCGACAGCGCATTAAACGCGAGCTGGCCAACCGGCGGTTGTTCTGTTTCCGTGCACCGGCACGCTGGGCCGAGCTGAAAGACGACGAACAGGAGCATCTGCACGATGAAGGTAGGTGTCGGTGGTGATGGTCGTACTAGAACGAACGGCATTGATTGGGGCTGGGCACATGCCCATTCCAGCGAATGTGAAATATGTGGAGACCCTCTAAATGAGCCTCGTTTTTTTTCTGTCGTTCACATACAAACAGGTCGCGATACGGGGAAGTATGATCTTATCATCAAGTAAACAGAACCTTACGAAATAACGCAAACTCCATCGAAACACCGTTGGACCCATATCGTGGAGACACCTGCCATCTGGCAGCAAAGTGTTGAGCACGTACGCACTTACCATCATCGGTGACCTCATTCATAATCGGTTAGGTGAACTGTCCAACACTGAAGTCGTTAGATAGGGATACCCCGGGCCCGCGGGTTTCAGGAAACGTTCGCACAAAGTCACCCGTAGACCATCATTTTACACCCAAGCGGTTTCCCAAACGAGAACCCATCGAACATGTGGAGATGATTTTTATCGCATTCGTATCGGTGGTTGAACAAACACGTTATAGTTACGCGCAAAATTGTTAAGCGTAGGTTTACTTCTAGAATTAGGTGCAAGTGTTGCAGATAGTTGATGAATTTATATTATACACAGACATTATAGAGAAAGGTGAGAGTAAAGCTAGTTATTGCAATTGCGTCAGGAAGTTACTTTATCCATTTTGCTACTGCTGCCCTGCTAACTCCCCACTGCACCGTGTACGGTGGCGAGATTTGAGGTGATGCCTAAGTCTGTTAATGAATTTACACACAGGCAATAAGTAATGCCGGTTAGATAATGCGAAAAGTTTGAACTACAATAAACTTTTAAACAGTAAAACTTTTTCACCATTGCTAGTGTATACGTTCTAATATCACAAAGTGTACTCTCAGGACGAAAAGCGGTCTAAATGTGCTCATTCGAATGTAGGTGACCTTTCTCTTCTTGCTTTGCACAGTAAATAGCATCCGAATTAAGCTCGCTATTGCTATTCATGCTTCGGATAGGATGGGATACCAATTTCGTACGATAGCTAACAATGGCCGTAGAGATGTTTCCAACCAATATCTTCAACCGTTATGTCAAGGACGAAAAAGTCATCCAGTCCCACGACGTTCGGTGTGGCATAGCATTTAACCCACCAACCAGGATGGATAGAATAGCGGAGTAACATTATACAATCATCGCAATAACCACCAACGTGCGGAATGATTGCACAGAGCTAATCCCGATTTAAGCAATTACCCGAATGTCTCCCCATTACAACTAAATTCAAACGATTTTGTACTGCTCTCTATACGGTTTTTTGTTAAATTCAAATAGAATTGAAGAGTTTTGAATTCAAATGTGTGTCATTAAAGCAATTTGTTTTTAATGATTTTTTCTCTTTTAAACAAAAATCTTTCTAGCGCATTTCAAGTCAACTGAACATTAAACGAAACGATTTCGTTTACTAGAACTGTAACCATTCCACCAGCACATTTCAATCAACTATTTTTTTCATTAATATACTGTTTTGTTTTATGTATGCCCTATGGTTAATTAATTTGATTTGATAAACAAAACAAATAAATTCAAAAAAGCTGGAAAACTTTTGTGCTGGCTCTTGAATGTTTTAATAAAGTAAATTCGATGGAAACCATCGACAACATCAGATAATGCTGAAGCACCACCAAGGCCGTTGGTTTCAATTTATAGAATACATAAATCGCACGCTGTAATTATTCAAATTCAATGGCTATGGACACTATACCGTCCTGATCAATCAATAAATCATAGCGGTTTGATGTCACTGAGTAGGGTAGGATTTCAACATTATTTACTCTTTGATTTCAGGTATAGAAACTTATTAAAAAAACATGGAAGGAAAGTAATAAAAAATTTTAAAGATTGATGATCAACTGATAGAATTTACTTACTGAATAAACTTGCTTAGAAAAGATAAATATAACAAAAGTTAAACATTCGACGATCTTTTTTATTCAGCGACGGATGAGAAGTTTAACGATCCAAAGCCTCTATAAACTTATGATTTTTTTTACTTGATCAACTACTGTTTTACGGCAGGGCGTCATATTCTATACAATTTGTTTTTCATATCCTACAAACAAACCCAACAATGAATAACGAACAACGGACAATTCAAATTGCTATAATTATGGAGCACCGCACGAGGAAACATAAACGACGTCAATTTCAAAACTCTATTCTGTTTATGCTAGCGCGAGTACAATACTTCTACGATCAATCTGCCATCTGCGCCACACGCTTACAGGGTTCGTTGGCTTGCAAATATTGGTCCTATATTTCATCCATTTAGAGATATTTCGTTAAATTAAAAGGGAATCCATTAGCTTTAACAGAACATTACGAATGCCATTCTCGTAATCACCTTTCCAATAAACGATTGCTCAACAAAAATCCTATTTTTTCCAATCCCCAAAGAAAACGATTTCGTATTGGTAATTAAATCCCCCACGATATGTGAAGTGACTCGTACACCCCTGTGATCTCGAGCGAAGCCGAGTGCGTGCCGCTGGTTTGTGCGTCACCTACTTGTTTGCCGGTACTGAGTGTGATTTTAGCCTTTCGGTGTTGCCTACGCATACGGACCTCGTATTTCCAACGCAGTTATCGCATTTCACTCTGGCAATGCGAACGAAACAAGTGAGTCACCGGTAGTTATTTAGCTGTTGACGGTTTCGCGGCCAAGGTTCCGTGACTGGTGGCACTAATAAAACGGCCTCACATATATATTCCATTTTTGGGATTCGTAAAAGAATTTGCCAAAAAAGCGGAAAGGCCAGAAAAAATGTGTGTATAAGCACCGCCAGCCGCCTTGTAGCAGCATACCAGTGTTCCACGACGTGTAATTTCCCGGCTGTGTAAATGAGTGAGAAACAGAAAGGGCAAAGCGTACAAACGAGCCAAGAGCAGTTGGGAAGTAAAGGAGCACAGCAAAACGATGCTATCAAAATGGATTTCAGTCTCGTAGCACCGGTTTTTGTTTTTTCTCCTCCGTTCCGTAGTGTTGGCATGCATGCATACTGGTGGTAAGGTGGTGTGAACGTGTGTGGTGTGGCATCTGGTTTTTGGAAAGGAAATTCATAATGAGCCCTGGCTGTGCGACTCTACGCGTTCAGGTGAAACGTTGTTCACGCTGGTTTCCCTGTGTTTGTGTTTCTGTGTGTGGTTCTATTTTGTGTTAGCAGCGCAACGACGAAAATTCATGGCTCCCTGCGACACAAGCATATCAGAAAAAAAGTTATACGATAACATATGCTTAAAATAGTGCAAAATTGGCCTACTCAGTCCAAAGAAAATATCTATTGCGATCTAAGTAATCTGTAAACGATGATACGTATGATAGTGGCGTAAACAACGTGCAAGAAAAACCAATGCGCGATCCACGAAAGCTTCCGCTGTCCAAGATCCGGCGGTACAAGAAAAGAAGAAAAACGCGTGAAAAAGAAACCACACACGCTCCCATGCGTAGGAGTGCCCCATGCAACAGTGGCCAATGTGCAGGAAACGAAAAGTTGTGTGTATTTGTTACCTACCCACAACCGGTAGAATTGCACGGTTGAGTGCAAACAAACACATACACACATGTACGCAACGCCGCATGCACTCGGTAACCGCGTTGCGCGCGGATTATTTTGCCGTCAAAGCACAAATGGTGTGTGGAGCCGCGCAGTTATGAATCTCGGCTGTGTGTTTGGTGGATCCGCCTGTTTGTTCGTTAACCTGCCGTAGTGAATAAGAGTGTTTTCTTTTTTTTTTAGGTTCAAGCTTGAGCAAACGACCGGTGTTGTCTTTATCATCTTCGATCGTACCACCGTAACATGACGTCATAGGATTTACTAGTGGATTAATCACGGTCGGTCACGCCGATGTTTCTGCCCTTGCGGTAGCAACGATTTAGCGACTTGTGACAATTGCGACACATCGATGCAATAGTATCACTCTCGATCGATCTCTTCAAGATTCCTGCAATCAATTTGCGCGCCCACAAACGAAATGGGCCAGTGGTGAACAACCGCTTCCAAGTGCCGTTTAAATTACTACGGAACATCCGTTGAATGAATCGTAACAGCATCACGGCAGACTTGGTTTTCGAATCCCATCTGGGTCATATTCCCACAGCAAGGACTATCTTTGTCCAGCTAGTCGAGCAAGCTATTATATAGTCGGCATGATTTAGTAAATCATTAGATCGAAATTAAGAAGATATGGCTTATTAATACAACATATTTTACAAGATGTGCTATCATCTCCAAGAAAAATAAAGGTATAAAATGTTTACACTAGCATCCATTTGCACTACACATCGGACAAAGCTATGAAGAGTGTTGTTTTGAAGGTCTTTCCTATGTATGGCTAATCAAAGCTCTTCTAGCTTCTCGTATGAATATTAAATGCTGTTTAGGAGAGCCAATATAATTCTGAAATAGCCAAAAAAAAATGAAATCGTTGGAACAGATCAATTTGAAGATATATGAAATGCCTTACCCAAACCGAAATTCCGGATGGATGTCTATATTGCTGAACGTTGAAAGTGTTAAAAACTATTTAACAGAAAAGGGTACCTGTACGAGTTTTTGTCAAATTAGTGCAGGTGCGTAAAAGACGAAAGTCTCCCTTAGAGAGAGAACAAAGTCTCTGTTAGCCATCCAAACATACAACCACATACTAATGCAGGTGTTCGGCAAAACAACGATCGGCAGGATGTGTTCTCATAATAATTATAATTCTAATTGTTGTGCGCAATAGTATATATTACTTAGTTTGATGGTTTATTATGTTTTATACAAAAAAGAACTTCGATTGCTCATCCCTGAACAACGGAGCTATGGGACGCCCGCAGCGAAACTTCCCAGCATGCGGCGTTTCTTTCCTTCTTTATGTTTACGTTTTTGTAGGCGACGATATTACCATAACACACACGCAGCTCAACTCAACACTGTTTGCCCTGGTTAGCATAAACCCATGACGTTTATTAGATCGAGAAAACTTTGTACCTCACATCCTTTCGAATAATACCGGGCGGGGAATACGGGCCTAATGGATACCTCTGTACACCGGAACCGGATTATATAGCTAGAAGATGCAAAACCTTCTTCAAAGCATTTTTTTTTGCCTTCAAGCAATGTTTGCGAGAAAATCCAGAAATTCACTCTACCTTTCTTCCAGCAGAAAAAAAAACATCAACCTCTTCCGGTTACGGGTTGATGACTGGTGTTGTTCCACTTTTTCTCCATGAAAGAATGTTATGGCAGTAGAATGTTTGTGCGAGCTGCAAGTTCAAACATTGTTGATGCATTTTCAAGCACCGCGATTTCCATGTACCAGAAAGCCGTGCTCGTACTCACAAGTATACAACATTTATGGATTTCCTTTCTGGTAGACTGCCAAAAGTAAAGGGCAGCGACTGCTCGACTTTTCAGCGGTCTGCTGCTGTTATATGGCTTCTTAAAAGAACCGGCACAGTTAAGGGACAGGTGCCTTTTACGAATATTTTTTTGTTTACTTTTAGATTAAGCTGCATGCTCATTAACATTGGCTGTTTTCGTTTGTGGTAATATTTACTTCAAGGGAATGAGTCCTTGGCACCTTACTGCGGGCTAAAGGACTGAATAGATGATCATGTTTCAGTACGCAGGTGAGAATGAATCTCGTAAACTCCAGATGTCGTGACCGTGGTTGTCAATACCACCTGACCAAACATAAAACAAGATAAAAAGTGATTGGGGAACACGGAACACCCTGTAATCCAGAGGTGTACAGATGGATACTCTTCAAAAGTTATATCGGCTTAGACGCCGAGCCGCGAATCCACACTTTTTGGCGTTACTTTTTTATTATGTTCCATGTTGGCAGGTAGCAATATTTCGGCGATCGAAAAATCGATCAAATCGGGTTAATCAAGACTGTTAGTCACTTTCCGCACAAGCAATGCATCAAACAATGATGCATTGCTCGAAGGTCATTCCAAAATTATTAGGACATTTGAACAAAGCCACAGTATGTTAAAAATTATTCATGGTACCAACCATGATGCCTTCTTTATATATTCATTATGATTTATCATGCAGCATTTAAGCAGTATTTTCATATTACTGTTGCTGATTTAGGGCAAAACATTTATGATAGTTTGACGTAATGATCATGCGATTAAAATGTTTTTAACAATATGAATAGCTGTTCAATAATTTGGTATCCCAACATTCCTGTATGTAACCGTTGGCATATCTTCGCAAATTAGTTTATCCAATGGGTCACATTTGAATGTTTGTCATTCAAAAAATGCACGCCTGTCACTTTTCTCCGCAACAAGTCACCCACATCAATTAACAATTTTGTAGACTCTCAACTTAGCATATTTTTCCGCCCATTTTGCAACTACCATTCGCCTAATGGTCCGATGTTGTCGGTTCTCCCTATTGCCAAACCAAACCGACCGTTCACAAAAAGGTGAAATGTAACTGCTGCTGGCGCCGCTTGGCTTGACTTGTTTAGGGGTTTGAAATAGTACACATTATGAATGTCATCTGCACTGTTCGTTGTGGCAAATAACACACTATTAACGTTACAAAACAACAACAAAAAAAAACAAAGCAAACCCACATCAAGAGAACGCAGATACACAAACATACGGCAAAAGTATTTAAATTATTGTACGCCATGCCAGTATTCATGTGTGTTTAGTGAAAATAGACCCAAGAGGGTACACCCTCGGTACCCTGATGATCCCCTCAACAATCGTTATGTGCACAAAAACCGGACCACAAACTTTACCCATGGTTTGTCGTATTCTTGTTGGACTTGTAAGTCCCCACAAAAAAAGAAGGTCCCCACGCGAACAACACGGGGGAGCGAGAGATTGAAAGGAATCAACCGAAAATTTCGGTTCGTACGTTCGCTTCACTACAGAAAAACTCACTGTTTCCAAACACCAAAAAGCCACACGCCGTTGGTTTGCTGTGTGTGCCTTGTATTGTCGGCTGCGAGTCCTTCATTTTGGTTTCCTCATGAAGGACCCTTCCGCTCCTTCACAGCATGTAACACTACAAAGAAGATCGTAAACGAATTTTCTCTTATTTGCCTACTCCCAGTCAGCAGGAGTAAAGGGACGACTCGTCTGGGACGGAACCAAAACTGCGGATATTGTCAAGGACGACAAACGAAAAAGGAGTTATATTTTAAAGTTCTCTCTGGTTTTGTACCCCAATTTACGCTTTAAGATTTTTTGCACGTAAAAACGTAATTTGCTTTAAATTTCAAATGTTCGAACGCATAATTTGGGCCTCATTTTCATTTCATTTTCCACTGATAGGATAGTTGTTATTGTTCATAGAAACTCAAGTTTAAAGCAACGTTTAAGGAATGAATAAACAACGAAGGTACGGAAACAGGCAGTCACAAAACTACTGATGAAATTCATCTCAATCCACCTGTTTTTGGTCCACGCGCACCATTGCACCATAAGCACAGGACGTTTCCAACGAGAATTTGCCTCTTTCGCTAAGGTATGGAAATGCAGCAATGTAATCTGGCGGGATTTTCAAGTTCGTGACATAACCTTATTCATAAGACAGAGAGCGAGCACCTCCTGCAATTCAGCGCACAGCCAACGGAATGACAAAACCAACAGGCAAACCAATTTCCTCGTGCTCTTTTGCTGATGTGTGTTATATGCGGGAATGCAAATAAAAATGCAAACAGTCCAGGCGCGTGCTCCAGATCCGGAGAACACTGGTCGCCCACTCTCCAGTACACGTGATACATAACTCTAGGGCGTTGAAATAAAATTGCACGAGCGTGTGTACGTACGGGTCCCGTCGCGGTAAAGCATAATAAATTTGTACCGATGGCAGGCTATATAATGGAACGCCGCATCGTCGCACCTGATCGTACCATGGTGGCGCGTTGTGCCGAATGAGAAACCCTACGCTGATCACATTCATTCCCCGAATAGCGTTTATTTCTGGTTTGTGTGTGTTTAATTTAGTAAACGGCTGCGCTATTTTCAACCCTCGTTGTTAAATTGAATACATACGAAAAATATATTCTTTTAATACACCGAAATGTCCCAGAACCACGATCGACTGTTTACAGTAATGCTCCTTTCGGAACACAGAAGTATCCTTCACCGATGACAGCGAACTGTGGTGTAAACGTAGACAGTAAAGCTAGCCGGTCGGCCTGGAAGAGACCAAAAAACACCAAATCTAATTTCTACCTTTCTTGCGGAACGTGAAAGACTAGGAAAAGATGGTGAAAAATAGATACTAACAGACCTGCCCTACTTCCAACCCAAGCCAGGCCGGACAAGTAGGTTTCCACTCACAGGATCAAAGTAAAAACGTGGTATCTCGTTTTTGTGTGGCTTTTCGTATCGAAAGTTGCTTTTTTTGTTTGCTTTGGTGTTCCAAGTTCTGGTTTCCGCGAAAAGGCGTCGTCACGTGATCGAGAGCAATATATATGGTCCACTCGAAATCCTATAAAAAACACATGTTGTGTCGTACGCATATTTTCCAATTTTGCTGCTCGTTCGTCTATCGTTTTCTTTTTTGTTAGTTAAATCGATCTTTTGGGGATCTCCAAGGTATACAAGCCATAGTAGAACACTCGCGCGCGATAAAATTAGTACAAAAAAGGAAAAATGAATCTATTTTGCGGTATAAAAAGAAAAATCAATAAGTTATACTATAGCGAACAACCGATAATCGAAAGGAAGGTTCAACGAAGGGAGCACAAGGATACTAATAGGAAATATATCCTGTGAGTAGACAACGTGCTGAAGCCAAGCAAAAGCGATAAGCACATTTTCCAAATCATCGTTTTAATAAAGCGCAGGGAAACAGTCGCTCGTTTCGATATGTGTCGTATGCCACAAGCGAGACCCACTTCTACAGCCACGACTACGCTAACCGCTATGTTTTGGCTGTTTTACAGCTTTTGCATGCAAATGACTCTATCTAAGAGTATATAATACTTCCTTGTCGTTACTTTTTATGATACTACTCTATTCCTCTGCTCGGTGCAACTGAACCATAGATAACTCGAACGGTATTCATGCTTTCAGATAATGATACCTTTAACCCCGAAGAGCCATCCTTTCTACTTCGTAGTTGTGCTTGACACAAAATCATTCCGAATTTCATTCCATCGTGATTGCTGCGGTACTAAGCGCCGTATAAACGGTCACTAATAACCGCAGCCCACCGAGCAGAACAAAACACTCCTCTCTTCCTGCACATATGTGGCGCCCCGACCAGCGGTAATAAAGGAAAACCGGTGACAATTAATCTTCATCAGGATAGATCGACCTGAACCCCGGCATACACTACTACACCAAGGTTTTATAGTAGACAGAGCGGACATAGAAAAGGAGCCACCAAAAAAAAGGACCACATGACACACAACACGCCCCCCGTTTGACGAAATATTCTATGAACCTAGCAAACGTCCATGTTCCGGAGTAAAAAAAGCTTCCATAGAGCAGCGTTTGTCTTGTGGGTCCATTGAATCGAGCTTTTCCCTGACGTTAGCCATCAGCATACCGAAAACCGGCCGTCAACGACAGTTAGAACTCTAGCAGATTGTTACCCCAGCTTCAATCAGCGCCACACAACTGCTGCACATTTTCCTTACCGTTCGAAAACAAAAAGTGAATCAACGGTCGAATGAAGGAAAAAACAACAACGTTGCGTTGGAATTTATGACCTTCGAGAGCGATGCTCGGCTTACAGAATCACACCCAACCAATCTCCCCGGAGACGCACAGACACACAGTTCCACTCTGGCCACTCCATGTTGTGAGGCGGTGTATCAGTGATGAGCAGCAGCAGCAGCATATTAAGTATTGCAGGATGAATATTAATGTTGTGCCATACATCCTTCACCGATTTTCATCTTTTAGCATTCATACACGGAACGACGGTCCCCAGCACTACTGTTTCCAATATTTGCCATTTCATTTCATTCTGCGCACACATCAACTTTTGTCCCCTTAACCTAACAGCATTTTTCGAACTTTTCAAGATATTTAATAGGTTTGATTTTAGATTGCCTGCTCGGTGACACAAAAATATTGATCGACTATTTCCCAAGAAAAACTTCTCTCGTGAAAATAATTCAAAAGTGGCAAACGGATTTTTAACACTGCAGCCCCCATGATAAGCATTGAGAAATGTTCGTCCATTCGTCCGTCAAACAACGGTGCAGCACCGGCTAAGGTTGATCAAATCACAAACCAGTTATTGTTTTTATTATCGACCGGCTCTTTTCTGCAGCAAGAGAGTTGTCTTTTGTACCTTATCGGGAAAGACACACCGGATGGTTAGAGCACTTACCGCGGGACAGAATTCTGCCAGACCTGTTGGGAACGTTCGATTAACATTGTTCCCTTTCGTCTTTCTCATCAAATGCTTAAAACACTGCACCCTTCACATCGCAAAAGGCGTCGATCTAGGTCGGACCGTGTACACAAACTATTCCTTTTCGTACCATGCTTTCAATCGGCAACGACATCGGCTGCGTTCTTATCATCACGTACGCATCTTTTGTCACTAAGCGAAGAAGGAAGCGCACCACCCCGTTTATTCCGAGAGGAGACGCATGGAGCACCGGTCCAGTATGGGCAAGATAAAACGGAATGCGAAAATATCTTCAAGATGCTAGTCTCTGCTCTGGTTGGTCCGTTTCCTCAGGGACAACAAATACATTAAACAAAAAAAGACGGAAAGTTAAGAACAGACAGCAAACGGCACATCGTTCCCAAGGTTCGGATCGGAATCTGAAGCGCGCGCGGCCTCAGTTTGGACAGTATTTTCAGTGGTTGGAAGATGCAGTGATTCTATGTTTGGAAATTGGTATAAATAACAGACCTTACTCAGTGGTTTGGAGTAAGAGACCGCCATCAACTTTCAAGCTACAGCGATTTGTATATGTTTTTCATGTTCATCTCTTCATTAAAGTTTCTGTGCGGCACTGTGCGTGGCGTGTATTAGGGGTACATAATAATCAAACTTTGTTGGATTAATGGCAAAGGAGCTCAGAAACAGAGAGACAGACCGAGCAATTATCAAATTACAAAATGAGTATCCGTTTAGTATGGAGATGATACGTACTCCCTCACCAGAACCAGCCAAGGAAAAATGAAACGCATAATTAATAGTCCACCACCACAATCATGGCATTCAGGAAACATGTACCATTTGGGGCGTTGCACGTAGTGGGACATAAATAAGTTATTTCTTGCCTTTAAATGCTAAGTACCTCAGCTTCCTCGGAAAAAATACCCAAGTATCTAATCAAGCATGGTACCAGAAACAGGACACGCAAATGGCCATCAACTAAGGACCCATCCCGGCTCATTTATGTACGGCGTATAAACGACTAAATCCTCTTCGTTGACTCTCGGTGGTGGACGACAATAAACCAACAGCTTTGGCCGATTATTTGAGTTGGCGTGTACTTTAGGCATTAGGGTTTGTATTGGCACAAATAAATCTGAAGCACCGAACCTTACATTAGCATAAAGAAAACTCTAATGTTGTGTCCGTGTGTCTTAAACCATTCATCAGGTTATCATGAAAGCGCATCTAATCAAACAATCAAACGGAGAAACAATGCACAGCATCATTCGAGGCCTTGACACTTACTACAACAGCGACTATGTTCTATGTTCAACTCCCGCAAATGGATATCCTTTATATTCACCCCTTTTGAGTATTATCAGCGTCAAGTAATTACATGTAGTTCGTTCCATCATTTACTTCCAGTGTTTGTGCGTACAACGCGTTGCCGAATATGACGTGATGATGCTTTTAGCAGCTAACATATTCTCGTTAGCAAAATCGGCGCACAATCACGATAACCTTTTGCTTGAATTTGTAGAACACTACACATGCACACACGGGCGAAATTTGGACCGGCTTCGGTTGAGCAGAAGTGTAATCCTTTCACCACCATCAAAACCCGCACTCGCACCATACCTCACGACCTGTGTTCTGCCATAAAACCACATCTTATTTTGATGGCGATGATAATGTGAATCACTTATTCTATAATGATCTCAATTTGTTTCTCCCTCGGGGAGATGGAAGCCAAACAGCATCATGCCCAACCCATGAACTTCACACACGCCAGCCACAACCACAAGCTGAAGATGGCAGAGAGATCTCTGACGGCACTGTCTGCCATCATCGTACGCAGGCAGGGAAAGTGTCCTGGCATGTGGCACAGCGGCATGTGGCAACCTTCCAGTAGCGCTACTGGTCTGTCTGTTAAAAGCAGCATCTTATCCGATAATTTTTGTTTTGTTTTGTTTTGGTTTCCCATTTGCCTTGCCTTCTCATTGTATCAGCAGTGAGCGCATAAATAAAAGGAGAAATTCTGAAGCTGCTCCCTCTGGTCTGTTAAAACCGGTGAAAAGACCAAACTCTGTCTTCTTTCTGTAAAGTAAAATGGGGATGAAGTCCCGCGTACTGGTTGCAGTCGCACGTTGTTTGTGTACTGCTGGATATTTATGTGTTCATATGGGTTTAATGAACAGTCCATTTTTTTTTTTGCACTCTCATATCCATCTGTGTGTCATGGCAGAATAAATCTACCAGGATCCATTCATAATACTCATAGCGAGTAGTAAAGGTTACAAGCTAGAAGCAGAACTATATGTTCTGGCATGAATATCAAACTTATAATGTATTATTCTAAGAGACATGGATGTATTCAATGTTAAATAAGAAGTGTCCCCCTATACTATAAATATATCAGTCAAGCGTGTATAGCTCATCTGACATTTGTTCAATCAAAATTGCTTTATACTGGCAGACGCTTGTTTATTTAACCCAACAAAACCTTAAATTAACTCAATTCTTTTTTTTTTTTTGTTTCTCTTTCTAGATTTTTTATCCCACGTCCACCAAAAAACAATGACAATGCACCACAGCTAGCACTATATGCAACATCGTATCGTTTTGAATGTTCCTGTTCCACCCGAAACATATCAACCTTCTCAACCGCGAGGGAGAGGAGCAAACGTTCATCATTCTAAGCAGTATACAAACAACATTGCTGGCCACTAGCAATCTCAGACAGCATTGTGAATCTCACAAACTTTCCTCATAATCAGTATCGAGGTGACTTTAGTGTTCTCCGCCGTTGGCAACTTTTAGACAATCTATTGATGCTATCGAAGATGCCAACACTAGCCAGAACAGCAGTTGCAATTATAGTCCTCGCCGTAATTGGATCTAGCCATACGACGACCACTACGCCCGTACGGATTAACAAGTGCTGCGAAAAGTTTGAGGTCGTGTACGATGGAAAGTGTACTGTCGCTGCCACCGTCAATGCGAGTAAGTATGCTGACCAAAAGTCCCAAACACGAACTTGACTTGCACAAGACAGAGAACAAATGTTTTTTGGGTTGGAAAACGGATCCAGCTCAAAGCAATCTTAATTAGTTTTTAAAGTGTGTCCAACACACATAACACGTTGCGTTTAAATGTTGGGTAACATAAACCTTAAAAGATATCGTTTCTTTTGGAACGGCAAATGGTTTTAATCCCCAAAATAAAACGTTATGGACCTTTGTGTGCCCATTGAAAGGGAATAATCGATATCGTTTTCTTAAAGGTTTTTTTTTTAATTTATCAAACCGTGAACCGATCGATGGAAAATATTACTTCCATTTACGATTCATAAAAAAACGATAAAAGGATGTAATTATATTCAGCGGAAGCAAAATATTAGGCCCTAATTTAATGGCAGCTTTTCAATTACTTCCAGCTTTCGAAAAAAAAATCAAATATTGCTACTCTCGACGGTATCGATGATAACTTATTTATTTACCTTTATCAATAAAAAAACAGGGCATTCCCTTTCTGTTAACTACAGCCCATCGACTCTACTCTCGTAGTTCATGGAAAAAGTACTTTTGGTCACGATTATGACAGACAGATGAAAGATGAATACTCTCTGTTGCTCCATCGCTTTAAGAAGATACATAGATATCTACGCTTGAGAGAGGAGGTACAAGTAGCTTCTTATAATGTTGAGTGTGATCAAGAAGTTTTTCAGCAGCATTCGCTTTCGTTCATGCTGCTTTACACATTGATTTGTGGAAGTCTAGTCTGAAAATATTCTCCTACTTATGGAACCGGTGAATCCTACCCATCTATTCAAGGGTAGATTCATCCATCAATAAACCACTAACAGCAGCAATAATAGCATTAACGTTGTAAGTATGATTTATTTCTGGATTTCAATCATACTTCAAACAAAACACCAACGGTTAGGATAAATATCATAAGCCTTTGTGCTTCTACCGCCGATGTCTTATTGTCATGACACGTAGCTTAATACCTAAAATCCTTCTAGTATCCTTCTTGTGGAGGATAGTACAAGCTTAGAAAAACAGGTGAACCGTTTTAGAGCCTTGCCCAGTATCACCGTAGAGCGGTAGCTTAATCGGAATTCCATTTCATCCCAACCTCCTGCTAACTTGAACATGATTGCATTCAATTCTTGTGTGCCTTTTATCGACGAGTAGAATACACGTTCCTTTTTCATACCAAAGGAAAGTGATACGCTTTTACTCGTTTAAAGCAGGGCGCAAAATTCTTTCCATTCTGCAAAACACAACCGGTTGATGTTGTACTGATCAAGCCAAGAGCAGAAGGTATTACACTGTGTCAAATAATTTACCGTACAGTGTTAGGCAAAAGTCCGTGGCAAAAGTGACGCTAATAAACTTTACGAAGTGTTTAAAAAACAAGAACTATCAATTTCAAACTCAGTCTCCAAACAATACAGAATGTTACATTACATTGTACTATTTTATGTAATAAATAAAACATTTGTTTTAATTGATTGAACATACCAATTATTTTGTAGCCCTGTCATTGCTGTACGGAAAATATTTTGATACAGTGTATATACGATAAGGAAGTGAGTAAAATATAAAAGCAACATTAAAGTATTCAATTGCGCAACTAAAGTGCAGCTCCCTCAAGCAGTGGGGCAGGATGGTTGCAATATGGAACACCTGACGACCGACCCCCAAAGCGCACGTGACAGAACTAAATTGTGAAAAGACGATTTCAAACGTGTGCACCACACACTCCCAGCAGTTGAAGAGGCCAATTTTTCATCAACACACTTATTTTTCCTTCTTTTTTCCCCATTTTCCACCAGCCGTATGGAAGCCAGAATTTATTGGACGAAAAGGCCAACGAAACGTGCAGGTAGACAATTATCGTTTCGTCATCGGCTTGCCGGACTGTGGGACCAAGCAAAAGTTCATCATCTACGAGTATCACGACGTACGGTATCGTTTTTCCGTGTTGCGAATGATGTACATGTTAGTCTTGTTTCAATTGTCCTCATTTTCTATACCATCCTTTCAGAGCGACGACAAATTGATTCTCTTTCCGGACGGTCAGCTGCGGCACCTTATTCTGCGCCATGGCCACAGCACGATTCAGGGCAGCGTAGGAAGCTATCTCGATGAGGATTATATCGATGCCGGTGACAATAATGTGCCGCTGTTCCAGTACGACTACGCGCAGGGATTGTACTGTATGGATCGGGCCATAGGAAGTGGTGGTGAAGGGGGCGGCGAACTGATGGAAGCTTTGATAGCAAAGGTATGCTCGCCGAAGGAAGAGATCCACTGGACTGACAGTGATGTGATGCTGCGAAAGATCATCAACCCGATATGCCATGGGTTGGCGATGATCATTCTGCTGATCGTCGCGATCATTTACTTCGTCCTGCCAACGTTACGTGACCTTGTGGGCAATATGGTAACAACGATCACAATGTGTCTGATCGTAAGCCAGGCCGCCGATCTGGTACGCATTTTCACCGAGTTTAGCAATCACGTAAGCTTCCTGATAGCGGATCTGTTCTTCTACGTCAGCTTGCTCGGTGCATTCTTCTGGCTAAATGCGATGGGTTATTACATCTGGAAGATGTTTCGCACACGCAACGTTTTTTTGCGCGTCAGCGATGGAAGAAAGTACTGTTGGTACTCGGGATACGCTTGGGGATGCACAGGGACAATGGCAGCCATCGCTGTGTTTGCCCACTTCTTCCTCGATCTGCCCGGAAGCAATAGCAGTATTAGCAGTGGAACCGAAAGCCAACACGCAGCTGCACGGGAAAGCTTTTTCGAAGGACAGGACAACATCAGCTGGCTAGGCATTGCCGTGTTCTTTACCCCGATTGCTTTTATTATAATAGTGAACATTTTCTTTTTCGTCACAACGTTACGCTTCATCAATCGGATGCATACGTACGGACGCATTCATCACAAGCTACGGTGCAGCTTCGTGATGTTTACCCTCATCTTTGCCACCATGAGCGTCGCTTGGCTGTTTCTCATACTGTCGTGGCTACATTTTGACGGATTACTGTACATGCACATCATTGCGAATGCGTTGCAAGCACCGTGCATTCTCTACATCTGCGTGCTGCGCCAGAAGCATGTGACGTTCCTAGTGAAATCGTGCTTCCGCGATCAGGCACCCCAAACTACCGAATGGGGTGACGAGATGACGTATATGAACGGTGGTGATTATTAGTTAGTTAGTATTGAGCGGAGCAGATTGTAAAAAGATCGCCACCATACAGTTGTGCTGTAATATTCGATTTCATCTTTTAAACCACATGATCCTCAGAGAAGAATGATTCCTTTTGATATTATTTACACCACATTAAAGACAATGAATCTTTCAACAATGAGTGAGTCGAGAAGAGATAAAGAGATAAGAAAAAAAGTACGTCCACTTCATGTATCAATTGCACGCACCATCGTCTGTTCTCACACGGAAGTGTGAAACACAAAAATTGACTTTACTGTGCTTAATACGAACAAGAAGCACAGAAACACCAGAATCTCAGGCCGAATATATATGCTCTTCCAGGCTTCTAAATTCCAGTCTTCAGCAACTAAGAATAGGGCAGCAAAATATAGTCATAGTTTATATGCGCAAACGATAGTGTAAGCAACGATTATTAGTCATATAAACTGTAAACAAACGAACAAACAAATGAGCAGTTTCTTTTGCTGCACAATAAGACAAATCGCGCTTATTATGGACCACTATAGATGTAGATAAGCTTAAAACGAAATATTTGTAAAAAGAAACAATATAAATTAGTAAGATAATCTTTTAAATTTAACAATTGGTGCAGTTGTACTTCTTCAACACAACCGACAGTGTCTTACTAGTGTTTTTGGCGTAACAATACGTATAAGTTTACACAAAATTAGGCATTCAACGCTCGGCAACGAATTATAAGAGTATTTTTTTAAGAAATAAATCGTATCGTTAAATTTAAATATCCCGTGTATGCATGAAATAGCTATAAAAACGTGCTGATAGACCGTTTATGGCAATTAAACCGACAGAAACTATTTGTTTTTTTTTGGCTTTTTCATTTAAACTATAACTATTAAAATTGCTTCAATTCTGCCTTTAAGAAGCTTTCCAGAAAATAAATTTATGGAAGTCCATCGGCTGCAGCGATAATAGCACCGATCTTCAAACGACAGAAAACGGTATGAAATCTGGTCCGGATATTCTTCCCTG
The DNA here is from genome assembly GCF_943734695.1 of Anopheles maculipalpis. Classification (NCBI taxonomy): domain Eukaryota; kingdom Metazoa; phylum Arthropoda; class Insecta; order Diptera; family Culicidae; genus Anopheles; species Anopheles maculipalpis. The sequence goes on from NC_064871.1 coordinate 50,825,995, forward strand.
CGTATAAGTCAGTAGTAATTATAAGGCTGCAATGGACGATCCAGCCCGTACAGTCCTTTTGATCCCTTTACATGGATAAAGAAGGCGTGATGAACCCACATTGAGATGCAGTGATGGATAGACCAGACACCGAACTAATCAACAACGGAGGTGCAGCACAAGAAGAGGAGATTCATCGAATTAATCGATTGCTGAAGCGAATCGGTTGCAATGCGATTGGTATCTTAGTATCGTCTATCCCATATGCAAGAAGGAAGATAAGCTGGAGTGCAGCAACTGAAGGGTTATCACAGTCTGGAATTACGCCTACAAGATTTTGTCTCTAATACTGCAAGATCGATTCGTACCAAACGTAGAGAAGATAGTTGCAAACTATCAGAGAGGAAATCTTCCATAGATCAGATCGCCACCATACGGTAGATCTCGGCGAAGATGGTGGAGCAGGAGCTCCACTCTTTCTATCTCTTCATTAACTTCAAGGCCGCATACGTTACGATAGCAAAGCCAGGCTAAAAATGTACGAAGCAATGAGCTCATTTTGAATCCGGGCCACACTTACCAGACAAGTACGAATGACGTTGACCAACGTCACATGCCAGGTGATGGCGGATGGAAAAAGGTGATGGCGGATGGAATAGACATCATTGGTTTAGGGCTCTCCTACTTGAGGATCAGGACAGTAAACCAGGTGTTTATTCAAAACACCTGTCGCGACGATCAAAGGTGGGACTGGGACTACATAGAACATTTTCAGTCCCGGCACCATAAATACATTTTTGGGTTGTCCGCATGGACAGAGGAGGCGTGGTATTTCCAAATTGAGATTTTTATTTATTTATTTATAATTAATAACGACGGTCCAGTGCCGTATTGTCAACACCGCTTGTGTTGAATAAATTTTATAATCATATTGATAAGGCATTTCCTCCTTATTCTTTGCCTTATCCCGGGCATACTCGGTTATTCCAAATTGAGATGGTATGATGAAATTGATGCCTCCGCCATAAAAACTGGCAGACGACAGCGCTTGACTACGAGCGGTTTAAAAGATTTCTGCCGCAGGACAAGGCCGTGGTTGTATCGGCCGATAAGAAAGTAAGTAAGTAAGATGGCGAAGATGCGTCCGCCATACCTTAAGAATAAAATTTAAATAGTACAATTTCTGAACCGAGTTTGCCCCGGGATAAGGCAAAACCCAAGGAGTAAATGCCTTGTGAAATTTGTAATTAGTCAACACCGTATGGTCGGTTGACCATACGGTAAAGAGTCGTCATCTTTGGGTTGAATTTTTAAAAATAATGCAACGATGTCATTTTTTTTATAGATACAGATAAATCATATGATTCAAATGGAGGGTGGAACAATCGCTCAGAGCGGGTAATCTTGAAATTGAATCCAATTTTTATATGCAAACGTTAATCGAAAATGAACAAAAACTGCGCCTTATCACACATAGCTGCATCGCTGTACTCTCGCTTCCAAGTACAATGTTTATGAATCGTCAAATTGCTTTAACGTTTCCTTTCAAAACATTTCCAATAACCATTGTATTTCAGTTTAATGCTCCATTTTTAGCTACACAAACATCCAGCGCTCAGTTATAGGCTCATGGGCCAATAAAAAAAATAAATATACTGCCGAACAATAATATTATCTGCACAGCATACAAAATGTACTACCCCTGAGGACCAAGAACTAACGGAAAGGATAAATATTACTTCGCTGCCCGACATTCAATAAACCCATCCCTCACAAATATCGCTTGTTGGTTGCCATTCGTCCCATCGAACAGTAACAGTAGAGTAAAGTAAAAAAAGTGACTCACCTGAGCAAACAGATTTCCTTCCTCCCGACGAACCAGTGACGACAAGGAGCAACGTACGACAACGTGACAATCGTCCATGACGGTATTGAAAAATCTTCTCGTCGGTAGCAGCGCTTCCAGATCGATCAAAAACTCTACGAATCTTTCGCAGTAGCGCACCGTTTCTTCACACACCGGCCCATCCAACGGAATGGTCTCAAGAATGCGAATAAATTTGATCATTAAATTCTGCAAAAACTGACGCTCCCAACCAAGCTTTTCCTTCTGCTCTGGTTTATCCCTTTTCTGCAACTTTTTCCAGAATTTGCGCCATTCCGGGATTTGATTAAGCTCTTGCTCCCGTCGCTTCGGTTGCAGGCATGCCCACATAGCCAACGATACAAGCCGCTTCGCCTGATTGCGACATATTTCTACCTCCATGCTATTGAAGCAATGATTCAAAAACACCAACAGTGCCGTTTGCTCACGCATCGTGGCTGGTGTGACCGGACACTCTTCGATACATGCTTCCAGCACGCGCTGGAAGAAGGTCGCAAACAGTTCACCGTTCTTTTCGAACACTTGCCACACTTCCACCTTTTCACGGAACTTTTCATTCACCATCGCCACTATCGATAGCAGATGGGCACGACTTGCACCTTGCCCGTCAAAATTGGGCCACAGATAGTTTTCCAGATACTGGCTAAACTCCAGCATCATGATCCTGCGCAACGAATGACGCGGATCGCAGATTTCTTTCCGATAAACATCTTCTATTATATGCGCATTGTATGCTTCGTGAGCGTTTGCTGTATCCGGTGCCCAAAAGCGATTCGCCAGCTAAGTGGAGAAAGCAAGGAACAGTACGGGTAAGTAAAACATTTGGCACATGATAAACAAACCGAGACTTTTTGGGTTATACTTACGAAGGTTATTTCATCGGCGTTTATTTGGGAAATAGTGATCGCTCCCTTCAGGACGGGTTTATCCTGGACTTGAGTTTCATCTTGTGGTGCCATCGTTTCAATTGAACAAACAAAAACGAGTTGATAATTCACTAGAAATGCTACTTTTTCTACCGGCCGGCTGAATACGAAAACACTTGGTAAAACGCGTCCGCACAGTATCACAAACCAAAACAAACGACGGTCGAAATTTGCTCCGCTTTTGTTTGACAGTCTGGTAGTTCATTATTTTTATACCAGGCTGCGCTAATAGTCGTCTTGAACGTACAGTCGCGTGGAAGACGTATTCTACGGTGATGGAAATATACAACTGTTTCATTTAATTGCTATTTTATTGTTCACTTTCAGCTATAGGTTTACGATTTTATATTTATTTTATACCAAAACAAAAATCTTCTAATCCTACACAGTACATTATTAGGGTAGCGTATGTCCCTTACAACGACATTAAGTACGGAACATAAAGTATAATCGATCCATGACGACTAAATTAAACCAAATTAAAATTACTAAGCGCAACAAAACAGCTTTTTGTATGTTGTTGTATAATAAATAAAACTTTCCATAACTATGTGTGTAGTAGCATACCTATGGTACAGATAATGTTTTTTACTTTTTTCCTATACGTAAGCAGTTGTAATGCCTGTCTGCAGTTAATGTATAGTTAGTCCTCGTAAATGGCGCAATTTTTACGTTTCATACATCTTATGCGATACAATCACAATATAAGTACATTTTTCTAATCGATCGGTCCGGTATTCATTTGCTCTTGGTTCAACACTACTTTGCTCGCTCTACAACTGAAACCTGTGTTTCATCCTGCCTAGCTGCCCCTGTTCTGTGCTTCTCCTAGCCCAAATCCGAGAAGGGACGATGTCATACACAAGGGATCGCTTGGTTGAAATGTTGCTAGAGCGTAAGGGCAGAGCGAGTGTTGTCGCCAATCGTCGATTATTACGTGTCTCGGCTAGCTATATGAATGAGCTGCTCCTTCTGTTCCCAACGTGTTGTTATAGAATGACAAACTCTATCGCCTCATCTTCCTCTTCGTCATCGTCCTCATCATTGGTCACACCCGTTTGTTGCGGTATAGCGGTCGGAGGTGATCGATAAGCCGTCGGATGAGGATAGTGTGCAGAATGTTGTCCTGGCAGATCGGCCCGTTGTTCGCTGCTTTTACCGCGACAAAACACAAACATCGGATAGCTGACGGAGCTAGTGGTAGTTGATGATCCGGATGGCTGTGCAAATCCTGTTTCATGACTGCCCTGATGAACGGGTATTAAAAACTGCAAGCGATCGAAGTACAAAATGTAGAAACGAATTGTTCCATTGCGTAGGGGCAATTAACGCTTACCGGTTTCACGCTGTCGATAAACTTATAAAAGTCCCGTTTCGTTTCACAGTAAAAACCAATGCAACAGCTTGGATCCATTTTGCTAAGCTTCATCTTACGCGGCGATTTGCAATGAAACGAGGCGACCGGGAAGTGTTCTTGATTCACGTCGACCATATCTTGGCAGTAGTGCGGGTCTAGATGTATGAGTTTGTCCTCTGCAAATAAAACCATTGACGTATGCGTTAATCAACACTTACTTTAGAAGGTGTATGAAATAGTTTCACATAGTTTTCATTGAATTCCTACAAGGCAAAATTTAAAAGCGTTCCTGGATGCCTAACAGCAATTAGCTATTGACATCTTAAGCAAAACTTTTCTTACAATATTTTTTGGCTCTTGGTGGGAAGTTGCTGATGCATCATAAATGTAGGATGGATGAATAAGATACTTCGATAGAGGTTTTCCAAAAATGAAATACTCCGAGTCATTACTGAGGTCAGTTACAGTTTCTGCAGCATTGGGAAGAATCCTACAACATTGTTGAGTCGTTCAACATTTTAGATAGCATTGGATGAGAATAAATATTCAATTGGAGATCTTCGGCTATTTTACTCATAGCTCATAGCTCCACATCGAAAAACATGCATGGGTTGGTGAACCACTAAAACACGGGGCTTTCGCATGAAGAATCTCTAAAATGAATACATTCGTCATTATCCCTATTTTCCTTACCTTGGTATCCAACGAAGTAAAGCGAGTGCTTTGGACGTCCGCCTATAATGCCGATACAGTAGTCCAAGCTTAGCATCGCCTTAAGGCATTCGTTATAGATGGGATTTAGCTTGTCAGTACCGAGCCGAAGCGGTACAAGCAAAATTAATGACTTCCAGTGAGTGGATTGCAGTTCATCATCCCCTTCCGCGGTGGGAGATGAGCCACGCATATCGACACAGGTTTTGTTTGTTGAGTTTCGACTGCTTCCGGCGCTCTTTTGCTGCCATGGTGCTCCGGGCGGTGCGGCCGAAATAGTACATTCGTCCAAAATGTCCTGTATATATACTGAAAAAAAAGAGATCAAAGCATCGCATCGGATCGAACACTTTGCTTCACTTACCAGCGCAATCCTGTGCAACGTAAACATTGATACCATCCAAATCGGCAATTTCCTGTGCCGCTAACCGTACCGCTTGTCGCAACAGGTGCGCTACCGCTCCCGGCCCATACCAATCACCGGGCTTTTTGCCCGATTCCTTCCCCAGCGCCACAAGCGTGTGTATGGAGAATGGGCTCGTTTTAGAGGACGTATCTCCGAACCAACGGATTACCTTCCTGTGTATGCTCTCCTCGTACGCGGTAAACATTGATACGTCCCAACGCCAGCTGCGCCCAAGAAAGTGTGCCACCAAACCTTGCGCTAGCAGCATCTGCCCACTGCGTATCATGCAACCCCAGCCACAATCGGAAGTATAGTTCGAATCGTCCATCGTTTGAAACTCCCGTCGATACGTCATCCAGATGCGCGAAATAAAATCTCTTCTGAACGCATCGATGCCTTCCTCCTCGACTATCGCTTCCGGACTGCTGTCCTCAATTGCATCCGTTCCCGTTTCTTCCGGTGGCGAGTTTGATCCTTCCGCCAAGTAAACGTTCTGCAGCACCATCAGTTGACCGTCGGGACCAGACGTCGCGAGCTCGATCGAGCTTTCCATCGATGGTCCGGGTGTTACCTTTTGATGGTAGCAACGCCCTAGCAACCACAAGGGTTGCTCCTTGTTGAAATTAGTCTTCATTTTGTAGCTCCAACCGAACTTCATGTTATTCCACATGGTTAGCAGCTTCGATTCGACTTTCCCCTTGAACTCTTCCCCTGGACCACCAACCGATTGGTTGGAGGAAGAACCGCCCCGCATCGGACTGCAAGAGGCGGAAACCGTTTCATGCCGCTGTGCTACATGTGGAGGCAGTGATATTTTTCTTCCAGGTGTCTTTGTTCCATCGGCGCTTCGATCAGCAACCGCCTGAGGAACGTCGTGGTCACGATGTCGGGAATCACCTTCGGAAACGCTGCGGAAGTGCTGCGGCGTTATCGACAGCTTATTGAATCCGGTACGACTTAATAGCACGTCGTAGTTCATCGCCTTTCCTTTGGGAGTAATTGCTATCCCGATTAACTTCTGTGGATTTCAGTCAGGAAAAGTGAAATGCAGCGCTGACGACAGGTGCTTTTGCCGTCAAAACTCTTCAACCAACTAGCAAGAAAATCAACGTTTCACTTGCAACCTTGCAGTCTGTGCTTGCCTCTACTATTCCTGCGCGAGAAAAAGATAGCTTAGCTCTCCTCTTTTCTTCTTGTAACAACGAAGCCCAATTGCTTTCCTATCAGGTGACGGAATGCAAACAAATGACCGTGAAATTACCATTGGCAAAATCCCCAAAGTTGAACTACGGCTACACATACACCCACACCCACTGCGCGTTTGTCTCTTGTAGTGTGCCACCAGCAAATTACACATTCGCGCTTCACAATCACTCGATCGATGAAACTGTTCTCGCTTGTTCTGATTCCGAGCTACATATAAAAGCATTTACGCTTTGTGCATTTCCTTCGTGCTAATGTTTTTCTAGTTTACAATAAAAAACAGCAAAAACACCTTTATTGTTTCTTTCTTTTCTTTGCACTGATCTGACGTTTTGTTAGAAAATGTCACTAACGTCACAACAAAACAGGGTGGCACGGCGATGCAAACGCGGGTTTTAGATCGGATTTTGTGGCGGGCATTTGGAATGGTGGCTTTTTCTCGGGCACGGTTATATTGCTTACAGTTCCCAGATAAATCAATACATCTTCAAGCTTCCTATTAAGACCCTTTCCAAACCCGAAGTTCCAAAGTTTATTATTTACATTTCCGGTACAGTAAAGTAGGAAACCGAACATCAAACATTCGTATGTTTGATTTCTGAACAACCAAATATGAAAGTCCGCAAGTTTAGATCATCAAACGCATGTAGTACGGCAGTAAATGTTTGAAGGCTCTAGGCGGAATGGAGAATCAAACGTTTTCTCTGACCGGTGAGGGCTGCCTGGTGGTCGCCAACTCGGCACATCATTTTGGATCATTGAATTGAAGAAAACGTTTGAATCATATTGTTAGTATGTCAAGCCGTAGGTTGAACATGGTAAGACAAGTCACTCGAAAATGTTACAGAATGTACAGTATTTGATTCGACAAGAAAACCGGAGCACGCTACTACAAGTAAGGAATCATTCGCTATATTCATCCAATAGCTTTGTTTCTAATAATTTAACTACATCAGGTTTACAACACACGTTTATCGAATTTCGTAATCGAGCTACTTTTTCCATTTCATCTGCAGTTAATCCTGCGTAATTTACACCATTTAAGGAAGGATCGTGTCGAGCATGATTGCAGGCGATTAAATTGTAAAAGTCACTTTGATGTAACTTTTCTACCAGTTTAATATACGGATCACATTTATCTATTAGTCGAGTGAAGCCATCGTTGGCTAGGTAGTGGCAGGGATAACGTTTAAGGTCTGTACATTGTTGTTTGTTGGTTCTCTTTTGATTAATCAGGTAGTTTAAAATATCATACGAATGGTTGGAGTTGGTTGTCGTTGTCAATAGTTCCTAACAAAGTGAAAAATAAGGATTATAACTATTGAATAAGAAAGGTACATGATTCAGAAGGACAATACCTCGTTCGGATTAATAATACGACTTTTTACATGCTCTGAAACCTCGTCACACAAATCTTGAACAATTAGCTTAGTTATGCATTCCGAGATAAGAGAATCTACGTCCATTTCCTGCAGATCGAAGAAAAAATAAATGATTTAAAATTCCATAATTCATACCAATCTTCATTACGTACCAAGCTGAGCCAAGTGTTGAAGTTAAGGGCTGGTTCTAATGTTTCCACGTAGTGCCACCATCGCGGAGGTACAATTAGTGCCATTCCTGGTTCCAAAACGACATGATACACGTCGTTCTCTACCTTCAAAAACTGGCTGTACGATGAAGGGCTGTAAAAATTTTCCTCACAGTACACGCTGGATTCTTCGTATGGAACGCGAACTGGTGTTAAATTGGCTTCCGGTGGTAACAGTGTCCATGCTTTGCGTCCGAAAACCTGCACCACTATATTGCATCCGTACGTATCGTAGTGGCAGGGTGTGTGTGCCTGTGCCGATCCAATCCAAAACGTAATATCTTCATCGACCTCCGGAAAACCAAAGCGCTCGAAATTGATGCCCCGCCGGCAGGGTTCTGGCAGCAGTGCAATGTTTCGATAGCTGAAGGAATTCCATCGTTCAGCTTTGCCGTGAGTATTCGGTCGACAGATGTCTTGCATTTTCATCTCTACCTTCTTTCGTTGCCATTCCCATTGGGGGTTATCACTGCCCATCACAGAACACCCATCGAATGGTACGTAATCTTTGTGTGCATCGTCGAATGTTTCACACCACTCGCTAAAAGTTTGTTCAAAGCAATTCCATTGTGGGTTTACGTTATACAATACAAGCGGATGTTTAGCATTTAACACGATTTCTTTTAGTTTGGCTGGATCCATGGGCTTTGTGCCACGTTGAGGACTATTTTCCAGGATCGAATCGAAACCGGAATGCAAATCTTTAGCATGTATCCAAACAATGAACACAAACAAACAACTGTCAAAGACGTTGCGCTGACGACAGGTGCTTTTGCCGTCAAAACTCTTCAACCAACTAGCAAGAAAATCAACGTTTCACTTGCAACCTTGCAGTCTGTGCTTGCCTCTACTATTCCTGCGCGAGAAAAAGATAGCTTAGCTCTCCTCTTTTCTTCTTGTAACAACGAAGCCCAATTGCTTTCCTATCAGGTGACGGAATGCAAACAAATGACCGTGAAATTACCATTGGCAAAATCCCCAAAGTTGAACTACGGCTACACATACACCCACACCCACTGCGCGTTTGTCTCTTGTAGTGTGCCACCAGCAAATTACACATTCGCGCTTCACAATCACTCGATCGATGAAACTGTTCTCGCTTGTTCTGATTCCGAGCTACATATAAAAGCATTTACGCTTTGTGCATTTCCTTCGTGCTAATGTTTTTCTAGTTTACAATAAAAAACAGCAAAAACACCTTTATTGTTTCTTTCTTTTCTTTGCACTGATCTGACGTTTTGTTAGAAAATGTCACTAACGTCACAACAAAACAGGGTGGCACGGCGATGCAAACGCGGGTTTTAGATCGGATTTTGTGGCGGGCATTTGGAATGGTGGCTTTTTCTCGGGCACGGTTATATTGCTTACAGTTCCCAGATAAATCAATACATCTTCAAGCTTCCTATTAAGACCCTTTCCAAACCCGAAGTTCCAAAGTTTATTATTTACATTTCCGGTACAGTAAAGTAGGAAACCGAACATCAAACATTCGTATGTTTGATTTCTGAACAACCAAATATGAAAGTCCGCAAGTTTAGATCATCAAACGCATGTAGTACGGCAGTAAATGTTTGAAGGCTCTAGGCGGAATGGAGAATCAAACGTTTTCTCTGACCGGTGAGGGCTGCCTGGTGGTCGCCAACTCGGCACATCATTTTGGATCATTGAATTGAAGAAAACGTTTGAATCATATTGTTAGTATGTCAAGCCGTAGGTTGAACATGGTAAGACAAGTCACTCGAAAATGTTACAGAATGTACAGTATTTGATTCGACAAGAAAACCGGAGCACGCTACTACAAGTAAGGAATCATTCGCTATATTCATCCAATAGCTTTGTTTCTAATAATTTAACTACATCAGGTTTACAACACACGTTTATCGAATTTCGTAATCGAGCTACTTTTTCCATTTCATCTGCAGTTAATCCTGCGTAATTTACACCATTTAAGGAAGGATCGTGTCGAGCATGATTGCAGGCGATTAAATTGTAAAAGTCACTTTGATGTAACTTTTCTACCAGTTTAATATACGGATCACATTTATCTATTAGTCGAGTGAAGCCATCGTTGGCTAGGTAGTGGCAGGGATAACGTTTAAGGTCTGTACATTGTTGTTTGTTGGTTCTCTTTTGATTAATCAGGTAGTTTAAAATATCATACGAATGGTTGGAGTTGGTTGTCGTTGTCAATAGTTCCTAACAAAGTGAAAAATAAGGATTATAACTATTGAATAAGAAAGGTACATGATTCAGAAGGACAATACCTCGTTCGGATTAATAATACGACTTTTTACATGCTCTGAAACCTCGTCACACAAATCTTGAACAATTAGCTTAGTTATGCATTCCGAGATAAGAGAATCTACGTCCATTTCCTGCAGATCGAAGAAAAAATAAATGATTTAAAATTCCATAATTCATACCAATCTTCATTACGTACCAAGCTGAGCCAAGTGTTGAAGTTAAGGGCTGGTTCTAATGTTTCCACGTAGTGCCACCATCGCGGAGGTACAATTAGTGCCATTCCTGGTTCCAAAACGACATGATACACGTCGTTCTCTACCTTCAAAAACTGGCTGTACGATGAAGGGCTGTAAAAATTTTCCTCACAGTACACGCTGGATTCTTCGTATGGAACGCGAACTGGTGTTAAATTGGCTTCCGGTGGTAACAGTGTCCATGCTTTGCGTCCGAAAACCTGCACCACTATATTGCATCCGTACGTATCGTAGTGGCAGGGTGTGTGTGCCTGTGCCGATCCAATCCAAAACGTAATATCTTCATCGACCTCCGGAAAACCAAAGCGCTCGAAATTGATGCCCCGCCGGCAGGGTTCTGGCAGCAGTGCAATGTTTCGATAGCTGAAGGAATTCCATCGTTCAGCTTTGCCGTGAGTATTCGGTCGACAGATGTCTTGCATTTTCATCTCTACCTTCTTTCGTTGCCATTCCCATTGGGGGTTATCACTGCCCATCACAGAACACCCATCGAATGGTACGTAATCTTTGTGTGCATCGTCGAATGTTTCACACCACTCGCTAAAAGTTTGTTCAAAGCAATTCCATTGTGGGTTTACGTTATACAATACAAGCGGATGTTTAGCATTTAACACGATTTCTTTTAGTTTGGCTGGATCCATGGGCTTTGTGCCACGTTGAGGACTATTTTCCAGGATCGAATCGAAACCGGAATGCAAATCTTTAGCATGTATCCAAACAATGAACACAAACAAACAACTGTCAAAGACGTTGTAACGATTGCTGTCAACAATAACGTCTCCAGCAAACGTCTGTTGATTTTTTTTAAATTTAACTTCTTTCGGACAGTGTTTTACGATACTATCCAATTAAACATACAGTGGAAAACTATTAAAAACGATATTAAAAGCCAGTCCTAAATGATTCTCAATGTTCCAAAAGGTTATTTGTCCGCTGAGAATCACCTCCACGGTGAATGAAATGCCCGAACGCACATTTCGTTTCACTCCCTAAGTGAGCAATCGTTTCGCTGAATCGGTTGATCATTTTGATGTGCCTTTCAATAAAAAGACAAATTCCTGCAACAGTGTAAAACAATCAAATTCGAATTAACTAAGTTCTGAAATGCTTGCTATCTGTTTAAGCTTGCCTCCCAACAAATGGCCGCACGCTAGCACTAGAAATGCGCCCTGCAACATTCGTAAATTCATTGGCTGCAATTTATCGTTAGAATCCGTCTTTCGTTTCGTTCCAGTACCATCCGTGTCACAGTCGGAATTTGTAGATTTCGTAGAGCGCATCGTTTCTTCCGAGTGTGATATGCCTCCGTTATGGCGTCCGAACATCTGCTCGTATTCTGCGATGGTTATTTTCTCCACAATGCCTGCCTCGAACAGACGCATAATCCTAGAAATTCGCCATATGAGCAAATCATAAAACACAATATTTAGTTTTTAACTCTGAAAAGACACACTTAAAAAACACACATACACCTCATTTAGGCTGTCCAAAAATGGACAACCAATCTGCACGGCTACAGCAGAATAGCGCGTATACAGTTTCTCACTCAGCTGAAAACGATTGGCACCATAACGTTTGGTGTTGAAATATAACGTTTCTCGGCCCCCAAATACGGCATTCTTGGGATCAGTCTGCAGCACGCGAATACCTTCCTCCACGGATTTAACCAGAAAGGAATCGTTTACCGACCGTTGTCGCGTTAGTCGGTACAATCGTTGAAGTACCCCGGTAGAATTTACCAGGGCAGCATGGAATGCACTCTGTCGCTCCACCAGCAGCTCATACCCGTCACGGGTCATACGAGTTTCCAACCGGCCGAGCGTATTGATAGGACTTTCCCGAGCCGGGCGGGCAAGCTGGGATGTTAGTTGAGCGGAGTAGACGTCGCCGAGTACATAGGTAGCGCACAACCATAGCAAGATAGAGAAAAACCTCGCCAAATGGCCATCGAATGGAATGTTTGCCGCTGTAACGTATACCATATCCGTTAGTTAATATTTCGTTTTTACCCCATTCGATAATCATGTTGCACCAATACACTTACACTGCCTCAAGTACACGTTGATCGTATACCAAATGCAACGATCTAGGCTAGGATACTCCTGCTGCTGGTTAAGTGTGTCAGTTCGCCGGGCAGTAGCACGTGTGTAACTCATTTCTTCTATGTAACGTAAATTATAAAATGCTGGTTTGCGCTGTCGGAAGCTCTTGCGGTGATATGGAGCATTCCTCGTAGCTCGACGACTATGGCCATATTTCCACCGATAGGGCGTAGATATGATGACGTATAAGATGGGACCAGAAATCAAAATTGTTATAATTACCGGTGGCCAAACCGTAATCTGAAATGGACGGACGAGAGCTAATGCTTCGTTAAGCTTACGCGGTGCATGCGTTACAAAGGCTGCCGAATCGGCCAACGTAAAGAACGAAAATTCGACTGCCTTCATCCTTTCCCAGGTCACTGCTACATCGCCTAGATACAGTTCCACCTCTCTGCGCTGCAGCATTCCCAGGGCACCCGAAAAGCTGGCATTGTCCTCAGAACCAAGTGCAATGCCCTGAATCTTCTCCGGCGGTTCCACATACTGAAAGCTAAAGTTCATCCGTTCGGCTATCAGCTGCATCAAATTATGATCTCGGCCACCTTTCACCGTGAAATAGGTATCGTCACTTTCCACCGTAACATTCTTTTCCAACTCCATTTCGAACCCGACAGCGTCATTGTTGGTACTGTTCGCCATTTCACTCGCGCTGCCACTCACGTTCCCATAAACGATGAAATGCCACGGAGGTTTCTAGAAAGGCCAAACAGAGCAAATTATACAAAGAAGTTGTTTAAGCTTACAAATAATAAAACAACACGCTGGCTTACGTGTATCACCGGAATGCTAAATATACGCCCCTGAAAGTTTTTGTACACCTCCGTCGGGGACGGAAGCAGTGGTACCCGTTTGAATGTCATATCATTCCCATCGAACCAATTTACGCTCAGCATGTCTCCACGATTGTTCGGTTTCGCTTGGTTGTAAAATATACGAAATATGTTCCGCCGCGGATTAGTAATAATGGCCACTCTAAATGGTTCCTTTAATAGATGCGGATTCAACGTGGACGGCAGTTGTGAAGCGCCCCAGTAAAAGATGAACAAGCTAAGTCGGTGTGCCAACCGTCTGTCGGTGATGTCCTGCAGCATGTCCTCCGGGTGGCAGAATATGAGCGACGTTATCTCCAGCGACTTTTCGAGGTTTTCCTCAATTAAACTGAAATATTGTTCCAGATCGTAATACACACAGGTCGGTATGTTGTGTTGATGAATCATCACAGTGAGCTTGTCGAGACGATCGATTTTCGTTTCATTTCGAACCAAAATTACCAACGATTTCGGGGCAAGCAGGTTCACCATTTCCGAAATTCCTCGTATCATGCCGGTCTGGTTGGATCGTTCATTTAGGGTAATGAGATTTCTACGAGCTGGAAATAATTAAAAGCCTTATTTGCTCCGGATGATATCGACTCAAGGACTTACCATCACATACTAATGTCACTCTTAAAAGGAAAAGTGCGACTAAATACTTGTTGTTTCTATTCACGATCATGTTGAAACAGCACTACGAGGTTATGCGTTGGACACGTTAACTTATATACCGTTCTTGTAAGGGAGATATTCGCTTAAGAAACATTATTTATTCACGGTGAGGCGTGTCAAGAAAATAGCTTACCATATAGCTCACGTGTCTATCAATCAATCAATCAATCGTGTGAGGTTTGCAATTATTACAAAGCTTATGAAACCAATCATTCTTCGCTGGCCGGAATCGAAAAGAAAAAACATATGTTTTATGTTTGCACTGGAGCAACACTCAATCATTCCCATTTGATTGGTCACTAGAAACGGCTAGGCCACTAGTTAAAACAGAATTTCTCCAGAAACTCCGACAGATTTTACTTTTTTACGATATAGTGTCAAAAAGACCTTCCCGTCTAAGGGAAACCATCGTCCAAGAGACTTCGGCTACGAATACACCACTTTCTCGCAGGAGACTCGTTGGTTAAGCTTCATCCATCACGAGAATACGTAAAGGAAAATGGTCACCAAATAACATTTAAATGAGAGAGGACTCATCGTGTCAGAGACCTTGTTAGCATTGTCGTTCAAATATTGCCCAAGGCATCTCTTCTTGTAGCTCAAAGCTTCAGCTAGCAAGAGACTACGAAATAGAAGTCCTCGCAATCGTCTAAAGAAATTCATCTCCTCTCCTAAAAAAAGAGCCTTGATGTGGTCTAAGAACGGTACTACAAAGAAACCTCACAATTAAGAGATGTCGTCCAACAGATCTCGTCTAGCAAGGGACTTTCTAGTCAAAAAGGACTCGTCATCCAACGGACCACTTCTATCAAAAGGCCCTGTCACCAGAAAGAACTCGTAATCTAAACGTCAGATATTGTCAGAGCAAGAGGCTTCGCAATTATTTGCAGGTACTTCATCTCCCAAGAAACCTTGTTCTAGAAGATGCATCATTTATAAGTTTTGGACGACTTCTAAGTACTAGTGTACCTTCCCATACTTCACCCCTGCTTAAATCAGTACATAAAAAACCTCAAACGATTGATGTTATCACTGCATGGAAAGAAATGTTATAGATTATTGCTAAAGGAACTAATTCTCTACAAATATTACACCGTGAAGCTACAATTTTAATGTTTAGTTTTATTTAATTATCTACAATGCTTAGTTTGTGTATACTTTGTTCAAACCAATGCCGATAAATGTGTGTGATTCGTACTGATTTTTAAGTTCGGAACACCGCTTGGATAAAGACGGAATCTTGGTGCAGACAGCTGGGTACACATGTCTCTCATCGTATCATGCTTATGTTTTCCCATACCTAACGACAAACACATTATCTATGATATATCACACGCCATCAAAATCAACCGGAACCGATGGTTACGGAAAAAGTACCGAAAATTAAACACAAAGAAGTGCATGTCTGCGTGTAGTTCTTTAGCACACGCTGATATATAGCATCATACATTCGTTCATTTAACATCTAGAATTGGAAAATGCAAATCCTACATATAAATAAGGACATTGTTTGCGATATTCTTTTAACAACAAAAAAATAACGCCTTGTACATGTGGTTTTGAAGGAAAACGGAGTGAAGGAAAACAGCACACAGGACAGGAACAAACAATCGTTAATCAGATAAAATGGATACTGATCAGATACTATTAGCACGTACATTCTCAATTGCCCCATGATGAATCGATCGATTGTAGATCATTTACTATTGCACAGCAAGGTCAACCGGAATAAACCTTAGAAAAGGGGGACCCTGTCCACTCCTCTATACTGGTAAGGAATTTATCGTTTAATTATGTATGCTTTGGTATCCATCGGGCAGAGACTAATATCGTCCGACTGAACCATCTCCAGCGCTTTCAGTAGCGTTAAACGTGCAGAATAAATATCGTGCCCGTCGTCTAGATTGAGAAGTTTTTTGATGTTCAACTAAAAAGATAAAAAAAAATTAATTTTAAAATTAAAATATCACCACAGATCATAATTACAATCTTACCATTCCTTCCATATTTGCTTCCGAGCCACAGTCTTCGAAGTTGGTCCGATGTATAATCAGCCCAACCGGAGGCGACACTCCTGCCGTTGTCCGACCGAAGTGTATGTGAGGCAGCTCACGTATCGCAACGACTTCGATCCCTCGTTCCAGCGGTTCGTGTCGGGCTCCGAAACCTTCCTTTTGCAATCCCGTCCAATAGTTTTCGTTGTAGATTAGCTTATCCAGCGGGTGCAGCAAACTTTGCAGCTGCGAATGTGCCGGAAGCGTCAGGAATCCAGTCGGATAATCGGGATCTGGTTTGGTGCAGGATTCGCGCGGCTCAAGCACCAACCGGAACAGATGCAACACCGGCATATTGTCCTGAACGCCCTGCCCTAACCCACGATCGTCATCACGCGTTAAGCGACGATCCTGCATAATTTCCAGCTCACCCGAGCTCAGCGACGAACCACCAAGCGGTTGTCCACCCAGCAACGTCAATCGATAATAGTCATCTTCGATAAACATGGTCGAAGGAACCGGGTAGTAGTTGGCCTGTATTGGTAGCTTTTGGAAACGTTTACGCTTGATGAGCTGCATACCGTTCAGATCGGTGTAGAAAGTAGCGCCACTGTTGATGTTGGTCTGCAGCCGCATCACTATTTCCGTATTGTCCCGATGTCCAATATCAACCAGATTTCGGATTTCTACACTATCATCGCGCAGAATGGTTTGATGTACGGCAAACGGTAAACCGGCAGTGATACTTGTTTCTAGTGGACCTTTCATGACCAGCACGATCGGTTGTTCGTACGCTATTAGCGTAGCATTGCCGGCCGGATGGAAAAGGTATGCACCGCTCTTGCCCGAGCTAAGCTGCATGCCGTATCGGTAGAACTCTAAATGTACCGGTACCGTCGCTTGATTGTTTTCGATCGTAAGCGATTTCAGCAATCCTTTTGAGGTGAAAGCGGCACTCGTTGTACCGCCCTCCTCAAACCGTAAGGACATTTCCGTTGGTGAGGCGTGGTCTATATCCTCTGGGTATCCGGCTGCCAAATTGACGGTAAACGGCGATTTGGACAATATGATCGCTTTCGTATATGTGACTCCACTGAAAGTGCATCAAAATGGTCATGATATAAATCGCCTTCAAGCTAATCTACCTTCATTTCATACTTACAGTGATTCTTCAGCACTATTTTTAGAAATAATCGTGTACACGCTCAGCCCCAACGGTGGAACATTAGCCCGGAACAGCAGCCTATACTTAGTGTTCGAGGGTTGCGGCTGACTGATGCCATCGGGGCGCGTATGCCAAGACCACACCGGTGCAATCTGACTCGGCACAGTACCTCCAGCTCCATCCAGCACCGTCACAAATGGACTGGCCACATAGAATTCGACCACCTCCGAGCGTGTATGGGGCAAAGAGTTGTGCAAAACGACCTGCTTGCTTGGTAATTCTTCCCCCAGTATGATGGTCGGTCGCACACTGTCCGACCCATTGACCGTCCGTGAATCATCGATCGAAAGGTAGCTGAACGATGGATCCGCATGGTAGACCGAGGATTTCGTAAGCATTCGATACACAGCCTGTTGCATCACGAATTTACAATCCTCTATTGCACGCGACATACGTTGCGCGTAGTCCTCCATAACGTGGTCCTTTGCCGTGCCGGTTATGCCGTCGTGATGCTGAAATAACGAAAGTTGCCGCCGTGCGTACTCCAACCGATTGGTCAGTGGTTTCCAATCGCTCGCCGGTTCCCAAACATTCCAGGAGTGTAACATTTCGGCCGATCGTATGTAATGCAACAGAATACGATCTTGCCGTTTGTGATACGGGCGCGAGGTAAAATATCCGCTCCAGTAGTCCTGATTAACGTCGGCGTACGTGAAGAAATCTCCCGTTAGCGATGGGAACTGGTCCATCCCATTGGGCCCACTTGTGGCCCGTACCGCATCGAAGTAATCCTGCAGCGTGGCAAACTTTACCTCTACATTCAGCGACGGCTCGTTGTTGATATAGTCAAACAGATGCTCGAAATTGACACGCTGCGCTTCCCATTCGCTGCTGGTGGTGTACCGGAAGTCATCGCCTAACGGAATCAACACATTGCGCGTTCGGTAAAGGACAGATTTTTTGCGCCACTGGTCGACTATCGTTTCTGCTCGTTCGGCAACGTTCTGATCGTTGATGGGTCGGGGCGGTACGTTCCATGGGCAGGTGAGACCCATGCCCGGTAAGCGCTTGAAGTCAAACTGACAACAAATCTTAGGATCGGGACCACACGTGTGTGGCACATCGTACGAGTAGAAGGGCATCATGTGCGTGAACAGATCCGTATCGCCGCGCGTGTCCCACAACTGACGCCAGCGGAACTCAAGCTGCTTTTTGAGAGCTAAATTTTTCTTCACAATGTAGTGCGTGCGCTGGATGAGCAAATTCTCAAACCCAGATTGCTTTAAAATGTATGGCATGGTGGCCGATTGGCCGAACGGGTCGATCGACCAACTCGACACGGGCGTAACGTTCAGACGTGTTTTAAGCCACGTTTGACCTTCGGTCAGCTGTAGCAACATCGAGTACCAGTGCGAGTTTGCCTCATCGGGCATTACCCATCCGCCCGTGACGAATTCCAGCTGGCGGTTCTTTACCAGTCGCTTTACTATGTCCATCTGCTCAGCTGCAAGTTTATCGTACCATTGTGCGAAATAGCTTATTTCCGCCCAAATGAAGCGCAGTCCTGAATTCTCGTCCAAATGTCGCAACATGTTGGCGAAAATGTTTTTTGTCGAGCGCTCGTAATACTCATCGAACGTCTGTATCCAGCCGGGATCGTTGTGGCTATGTGGCACTAAAAACACGTGCAGCTTGTGATGGCTGTTCCACTCGCTGGGATGATACTTAATCGGCCAACCCTGCTTCCAGGCGCCTCCGTCAATGTTTTCAAACGATACTTGCTCGTACAGGTTCAACATTTGCACGTCCGGTTGGGGTATAACGTCTGTTCGCAGTGCACACGTTCCGGCACCGCCGCCGTTCGCGTTAATGACCGATTCTTTCATCATTTCGCGGTCACCCAGCAGTGGTGCCTTATCGAGCACTTTGTTGTCGACGTACGTATCATCACCGCCACCGTCTACTGCGCCACGAATCGTGTCAATTTGCTTCCGAATATCGCCAAACTCCTGATGATGTTTGTTCAATCCATTCTCGAGCTGCTTTATTTTGCTCTCTAGGTACGTTATATCTTGCACTCGCTAGAACAAAGGGCAACAAAACAGGTAAGAATTGCGTCTATAATAAAAATCGGACTTATACTTACAGTGCGTTCGGAAACTGAGTAATTAAGCACAAGATAAAGTATTAGGAAGAAAAACACAGTAACGCCGCATAAAATAAAGGCGAATTTTCTTCGTATCCGAACCATGCTGGCACGTCATCAACGCTTCACCGTTGCCAGTTAACACCGGTATCCGGAGGTTGCTACTGCTAGTGCTGAAACGAAGAAATATGAAAAGCACAGTATGAACCTTTTGTTTGTTATCAATCCAATTGCTTTATTCTGCTTTTCCGGCAATGAATCGTGCTATCAGTGCACCAATACACCCCGGTTCTGTTTTTCGTTTTTCGAATCGGGTAGTAATCACCCGTGGTACACACAGCGATAACAATATGCAAATTACTTCCATTGTTTGCGAATTTTCTTGGGAAGTACGTTTGCCCTAACCGGCTATTTATATTTTCTTATATTTGGACTTTTTGGCAAGAGCGTTCATGCTGAAATAGTCCTTTTAAGTAAGAAATCAGCACAAAAACCTTTCTGTAACACACCTTAACTTTTGCCAAAAAATGAGGTGTGAAAAGTGGTAGGAATCGAATTTACACAAAATGTACAAGTGTTTGAATTGTTTTTTTTTCCTCAATTCTGTCAACCGCACGTCACTTGAAGCAAGCATCAACAGAACACTATGGCACCGTTGACTGTACCACAGAAGGTTACAACTTTTATTTCATTTAATGTATTTTTTGTTTCCGAGTGGGGTGTTTGTTTTAAATTCACAAATTCTTTTAAACCAGTCATTTTCTTGGTAGTAAATTTTGATGGAATTTCATGTAAAGCTAGTAATTTCAGAGCTTTGTTCACACATGCAATGCAGAAATAAAAACTGATTTGAAAACAATTTTCGCAACGTTCAAGTTGTAGCTTGTTTTGACACATTCGCGACTATCACGGCTTTATTTTGACAAGAAGAACAACATCAAGAAGTTCTCGATATCCCGTTAGGTGGTGTGACAAAGATGGCGGAACATTAACGAGAAAGAGATCACACCATTGACGCGAAACTAACACGAAGAACGTAGAAGACACCTCAGTTCTATCAGCAGAATACAAGACACAGAGGCCTGTAGAAAAAAAAGTTTTGAACAAAAATGTCTTGCCACCGCTAGTGGCATGCAAGTGTGTGAAGTAAGAAATGTTTTTTCCGGTGTGTTACTGAAAAAATTGTTGGTTGCACTTAGTGCAGTGCTGGTGTAGGTGCAAGGGAGTAAAGAATCGATTGCGGTAGACTTTGCAAAAGTATCTTTAGTTAGCAACATTTGCGGAACCTGCAACATACAGCTTTTCGTCGTCGTCGTCGAGAAGAAGGGTAAAGACGAAAGCTGAACGTGGTGGCAGCAAGCGGTGTACAAAGCGGTGGCGATGAAGAAAACGTCTGTGGAAGAAACAAGAGTTTGACAGCAAATGACAGGCAGAGCAAATAGGAAGAAAGAAAGTGGTGAAAGAACTGCAGCTCTACCCGAACAAGTTAGTTTAGAGTGAAAAAATAGTTCATATTACTTGTGAATCTATGTGCATTGGGGACGAAAAATAGCAAGCGAACGTACATGCGGATGGTGACCATTGACGGAGGACGAAAACACGCTCGAAACAAGCCTTCGTGCGAAGAAAACAAGGGGCAGCAAAAATGTGCGATGTTTGCTCCGGTTTCCTAAATCTTCTTGTTTCGTGTAAGTATTCTGCACGCCGTCCTGCACGGCAATCTTCGTTGACAGCATCGTTGACTTCGTTGTCGCAGTGTTAGTGGCCTATACCCTTACCGTTTCCCTAAACAACTGCGGACATGGCTTGTGGAAAGCCAGTTTGCAAGTTAAAAAATGTTCCGCAGGGTATTTATGCATTTTTTCTACTTTTTCTTTCTCCGCCTTCTAGATGAGTCCAGATTGAACGGCAGCAATGACACCGATCAACCGGTGTTTCTGCAAAAGCGAGAGGTGGAAGTGGTGCTTAACTACATCCAAACTTGGCCAAACAGACAATGCATGTGCTGTTACCGGGATGTGAAAAACTTCGAACGGTTCAACCTGGTCGTGCAGGGTATAATATGCTTCACCGTCTACCAGCTGAAGAACATCCGGAAGTTGTTGGCACAAAATCTACTCCAGGCATCGACGAGTGCTGCAGTCGCAGTCGGACAGACTGGGCCGAATGTCGCGGAAACGGTTGCCTCGGAAAAAGATGCCACTTCAAAGTCGGCCAATGTCGACCACCATACGAAAGATGCCAACGATAAGACGGTGGTGGACGACCTGCAGCAATACAAAACCGTCCTCACAGCGGACGGTGGTAAAACGGCACTCGTTTCAAAGAATGCCGAAAGCGAGCTTGGGATGGCCGCGAAGCTCACAGAAGCTGAAGATGTGAAGCACGCAGACAAACAACAGTCGACAACACCAGCAGCAAACAATCAGCCGGCGATGGACGATGCCTGGACACTGCTCGATGTGGAAAAGCTGCTGATACTGGTGTCGAAGGTGTTTCTGCTAAACTTTCCATTGTACGTGGCCTACAAGCATAGTGTGCACACCCGGCTGGAAGATGTTTCACCGCAGGAAGTACAATCGCTGAGTTTGTTCTGCGATTTGCACGAAAGTGAAATATCGGCCTTCCTGCTGCGCAACGTTTCGTTGTTTTGCAATTACGCCGGGTTTGAGGCAATGATGCATTGTTTCGATCAGCCCGGATTGCCTGTTTCCACCGCGCATGCTATCACGGCGACGAGTTCCAACATTAAGCTGTGGATTAACTATCGTTCGACCGTGCAGCTGTTTATTCCGTTGCGCGTCAAGGTGCTGCAGTACATGTGCCGTCTGTCTGATCAGGATCTACGGTCGCCGGCCACCAAATCGATGGCGGATTTTATGTGGACTGCCATCAAGGACCCGTTTGACACGCAGATTACGTTCGATACGGAAGGATTGGCGCTGGCTTTCAAGTATTTCACATCGTCCACGTTGACGATGCGTTTGGCAGGCATGGCACAGATCAATGCACACATCAACATGTTCAACGATATCTGCACCTCGGAAACGGTGTCCGAGGTGGAAGCGGTAGGGCTTAAATTAGCCAATTGGCTCTCCGAAAATCAGATCATTTCCCACCTGTTCGGACCGAACCTGCACGTCGAGGTTATCAAGCAGTCGCATATTGTGCTTAATTTCCTAGCGGTTGAAAATCAAATCACAGAGGAACACATCGCGCTGATGTGGCAAGCGGCCCAGCTAAAGCATTGCTCCAAGACGATATACGATATATTGCCTTCGTTGGTGAAAAACCTCGCACCCAAACCAGCCACACATCTGTACTCGCTGCTGTGCCGGCTCGATCCGAAGGAACACACGGAACAGAGCATCTACATTGCGTCCGCACTGACGAAATTAATCTGGATGCGTGACTGTTCCCGACAAACGCTGATCGATATGAGTAAATCGGCTGGTGCCACTGTAAACGATATTGCGACGGGACGTGCCGATTATAACGAGCTACCGTCCAGCTCTGAGAACAGCGTGAGCGTGGATGGTACGAATAGTGAAGATGAGCATCCGGAAGATGATAGTTCCGATCCGGATGTGCCATCGGTGCCGCCGGTGGTGGTAGCAGGTGTACACAAACCGCCCGGTCCTATCCTGCGAATGGGGCCCGACCGCGAGGGAGAATCCGACAACGGTGCTCCACCCTGTAAGCAGGCACGCCATAAAATTTGTTGTGATGAAACTACTGATGGTGAGTACTATTCACTTGATTGTGTGTGCATCGAACAGTGTGTAATATAAAAAACGATATTTTGAGTTTTACGGATTTCACCGTACTGCCAACCGTGTGTAATTGATGATGGTAATTTTATTTAATTTACAGACAGCATCAAGGTGGAACCAGATATTTATGATGTGCATCAGAGGATAAAAGAGAAGATGTAAGTATTGTTTTCCGTGGATAAGTACAAAATTAACAATTAGCATTAAACTAACATTGTATTACTATTGTCACCCCCACAGACGAATTCCGCTTATGACCCGTTCGATCACCGCCTTCAACGAGGACGCTACCAGCAGTGACGAATGTATCGACGTGGATGAAGCGTTTCTGCTACGCAAAAAGTTACGCAAAAAGCGCCGTAAAGTAAGTGGTCTTACGCGCAAAGAGCTGCAGGAGCTTCAGGAAAGCGTATCCGATGTGGAGGACAGCGATCTGTTAGCTGCGATGCTTCCCGATAGCGACTGCAGTGATCATAACCTGCAGACGTCCGTATTGCGCCACATTCAACAACAGCAGCAACAGCAGCAGCAGCAGCAACAACAACAGCAGCAGCAGCAACTACAACAACAACAACAACAGCAACAACAGCAGCAGCAGCAGCATCACCATCATCTTCATCATCACGGTAATGCGTTGGGTCCGGGGATCATTGGTATGGGCGATCGCGAGCAGCAACTAGTAGTTGGCCGTGCAAACAACAACGGTCTCATGGGTGCTGCCGGCTCGCTGAATGATGATGTTTCCAGCTTTATGGGCGCAATGGGCGAAGGCCGTTTAATTAACTTCCTAAATGCAGCGGATGCGGCTGATCATGACGGTAGTTGTTCGTCGCCGATGAGCAACAAATCGGAAAAGAATATGGCAGACTTTGATGATGAGGATTCACCATGCGAAGAGGAACTGGCACAGTTGGCGGCACGTGCCGAATCGTTGCATCAAGGATTTCCCATCTCGAGACCTCGCTCGATCGGAACCGTTGCTGGACCGTCACCGCTACGCGCTGGTGGTGGTGGTGGAATGGGTTTAATAAAACAACATCAACAACATTCACCACATCAGCAGCACTCACCGGGAATGCATCGAATGGGAGGCGCTACAAATAATGGAACGATAAAGATGGGCAAAGGAGGTGGTTCTACGAAAACGAAGGATATTCTGGCAGCTACGGCCGCTGCAGCAGCTTCTGCGGGCCCGGTTGGTACGATGATGATTGGTAATCCTTACCGATTTCCGGACGTTTGTCTACCGGGCAACACTTTGCTGTGGGATCTTCTTCAGGATGATAAAATTGTAAGTAGAGGGAACTTGTTATTTGCTGAAAACGTTGAACTGTGAAGATAATATTACTATTATCATTCTGCCTTTTTAGGGTCAGTTGGGTGAATCGATTGCGCTTGAAGCGGAAAAAGTGCTCGGTACATTGTTGTGCTTTCACACGGATAAGCACATTAGGACGCGTTTCATCGAAGGTTGCCTGCAAAATTTGGCCGAAAACCGTAGCGTGGTGACGAGCTTGAAACTGCTTCCCAAGTTGTTTGCCTCGTTTCAGCAGTTTCGCGATGTGACAACGCATCAGGTTGTGCTGTGGTCCGAACGGCAGCATCGAATGATGTTTCACTTTTTTAACAATTTGAAACACTACTCGTCAACTGTCCGGAATAATAATTCGGCAAACAGTGTGCAGACGACGGATAGCACCTGTCTGGGTGGACCACTGTACTCTCATGTGACCCAGATTCAGGTGCGCCTGCAGTTCCTGACGTCCGTGTTTAGTGACGTTGGTTCACCGCGAAGCTTCCGACTGACGTTGAATCAAGTCGACAGTCTGTGGGCCTGTCTTGCGAACGACGCAGAGTGTAGCGATTGTTTGTTTTCGTGGCTGCAAGGCCAGGTGAAAGGTGGCGATACTCATGCGCTCGGATTAAATGCTATCCAGCATCTGTACATGAAACGTTTGTCGGAGCTAAAACCGGAAGGTATATCGATGGTTGCGTTGGGCTTGTTTCAGCAACTGTTTACTCTCGGCCGGGAAGAGCTCTTTGGACAACCTATCGAAGGTTCTGAACGTGATCGTGAGATGGACAATGTGGGAATGGAGCATTTGTGGAAGATAGCACTACGAGCGACAAACACCGATGTATCACTTTCGGCCATTCAGTACATCAACACATACTACATGGAGAAGCAGCTCAAGTATGAGCATCAATTTGTGGCCCAGTGTATGAACCATCTGTCACAGGCCGTCGAGGAGCTGAATCAACATTCGGACAATAACGGACCAGCAACGGAGTATGCGCTGATGTGTGTGCAGCGTGCATTAATGCTGCTCAACACGCATCTCGATACATTCCGACGCCGATACGCCTATCACCTGCGACGTTGGGCTCTGGAAGGCAAGGACATCGGAGCATATAATGCGCTGCGTACTGAAGGTCCTGGCCCACCGTTAAGAATCGTGCTGCAACCGGCAGGCGTACCGGATAAATCGTTCCTTAACATGCACGCGAGCGATCTGGTCGCCGACTTGAAGGCGGAGATTGCAAAATGGTGGGAAAAGTATCAAGGCGGAGTACCGTCAGCAGCAAAAACGGCTCAGACCGCTACAGTGCATACTGCTGCTTCTGGCAGTGTTAGCGGAGGAGAAAATAATAGTTCAGGCAGTCCGGCGGCAGTTCCGGTGCTTGGAATACTGCTGAACGATGGTCCGCTACGGATCATCACCCAAGGTCAGGAAATAACGGCCGAATACGATGAACGCAGTTTGGCCGATGTGGGTTTTAAGGATAATCAAATGGTGTATGTGTCCTTGGGAGGACGCAGCAGTGGTAGAAGACGCGAACAGAACGAAAATCCATCGCTGCAGCCTCCACCATCGAAGGATTGTTTACCAACGTTGTTACTCTTGAAGCCACCGTACTTTGAACAATTGTTCCGATTGATGCAAACGTTGGGTGATATGAAAATCAGCATCACGGGAGAACGCTGCCAACCGAACACCAAAGCGCAGCTTCTGTCGCGTCGTGTGTGGGACATTCTGGCAATGCTACCCACGTGTCCATCTTTCTTCAGTACGCTGAAAAATCTCTCTTTTAAGTGTAGTACCAGCATAGGCGGACAAAAAGCAAACGAAAAGCATGAAGCTGATGGAAGCAACAAAATGCCAAACCTTGATGAAAATACTACCGAATGTTTGGCCAAGGAAAGTGATCCACTATTGTCGGGAGGTGGTTGTTACACGTTGGAGGAAATTCTTGACCCATATAATTTGCAAAAGTTTATGTACGCTTTGCACATTGTGGAGAGTTTGTGTAAATCAAAGTTTGTGGGTAACTGCTGTGGCGGCAGTAGCGTTTCTGGTGCAATGCACCAGCAGATGAAGCAGCAGATTCCATTCGCCGAGGGTGGTAACAACAACAACAATCGTGGTACATCAACCGTTGGTGTCGCAGGGACAAGTTCAAAGTCGCTGTCGGTCAAAAATCAACTAAAGCTAAAAATTTCCTCTTCAAAATCATTAAAAATGCAACAGCAGAGCAGCCCGCGCCAGCAGGAACCGACCATTGCTGTTAGCAACAACCGATCGCCATCAAGGGGAAAACGGTTAGATTTTCCTTCAACTTCCCCAGGCCCAGGTGTGGTGAAACCAACGCCTTTGTGTAGTGAAGACGACCATACAGTAGTTGCGCCACGAGTGGATGGTAGTTTGGAGAATAAGGAAAACAAACCACACTCCGATGGTGGTCCCGGTCCATCGAAACAAGACGATCAGCAAACGGTAACGACCGTTTCACAACAAACGATTGAATGCAGTCAGGAAAGCACCAGTAACGCCCAGCAAGACACGGAAGGATCAGATGAACTTAAAAAACAAGAAAACAATAATCTGGAACCATCATCGTCTAGCGATCCTAACGAATCGTCCGGTGCCACTACCAGCTCGTCCACACGCATAGTCGAGTGGAGCGATGAATTTATGCGATGTGGCGGTTTGGCCCACCTGTATCGTATCTTTCTTTCCGGTGTGCTACAAAAATCTACCGACGGTTCCGACGAAAGTGAACTGAACGAATGGCGACACGATTGTTTGGCCTCGCTGTTGCGTATCATGTGTTTGCTCGGAATGGACGAACTGAAAACAACCGAAGCGGAAGGTAATGCGGTCCCGATTCCACCGCTGAACCGTGAAACGATGGCATTGTTCGAGCCACGGCCAACGCTTGAACGAATCGCTTCGATCCTTAACGAAGAATCGCTTCCGGTAAATCCGAACCTGTTCAAAACGGGTATGTTCGGCCGACCGCAAGTTATACATTACGCGATGAATCTACTTGTCTGCTATGCACATTCCTGCAAGGAGGTGCGCCGATTGCTGTGGACCATAGATGCAAACTCACACTGGCTGCAGCGTTTGATATTGGATGATCCTGAACCAGCGGTACGACGCGAAGCTTGTGCGGCCCTTTATCGGCTGTGTCTGGGAAATGCACAAACGTACTATGAGCTGATGGCACCGTTACTTTCCAAGCTGGTGGCTCTTTTGCCTCTGGCTGAAAATATGAAACCACAGCCGTTGAACAGTGCGATCGGTGGCGGTATCTATGGAGCGCTGTTGGCGGCCGCGGGAGACGAAGGCAAGGAACCGTACGGGCCAGCATGTAGAGATTATTTCTGGTTGTTGTGTCGGTTGGTGGATGCCCTTTCGCCGGAGTTATTGCGAGGGAGCAACGGTGGTAACTCTACCAGCGATGAATTACAACCACGGGATGCAATTGGACTAGATGCTATGTGTCAGCAGGTTGCACGAAGCATCCTTGAACGAGACTATCTGGAAAGCCGACACGGAAGCCCCGACGATGGTTTGTTTGGGCTTCTGAATTTAATGGCTAATTTGCTTAAGTTCGATCCCGGGTTTAAGTATAGCCTAGCTGGACAGGAGTTTATGATTAGCGTGTTTTGCTGTCTGTTCGAGTTGCCGTCCCCGGAGGATCGCGAAAAGCCGAAGTGTAAGAGTAATGCGGCAAGGGCGGCTGCGTATGATTTGCTGGTCGAGATGTGTCGCAATGCTCCGAAGAATTATCTCTTGCTGCATGGCAAGCTGATGCAGCAACACCGCGCCGGGCCACATTCACCGTATCCGTGGGATTATTGGCCACAGGAGGAAGGTCGTTCTGAGTGTGGCTATGTTGGTTTGACGAATCTGGGAGCTACTTGCTACATGGCGTCGTGTATTCAGCATCTTTTCATGACACCACAGACACGGGACGCAATCTTGTCCATCTCAACGGATGCACCGCAAAAGCACAAAGCGACACTGTGTGAACTGCAGCGAATGTTTGCGTATCTGATGGAATCGGAACGGAAAGCGTACTGTCCGCGTTCATTTTGCCGAGTGTATCAGATGGATCATCAACCGTTAAATACGGGCGAGCAGAAGGATATGGCTGAGTTCTTCATCGATCTGGTTTCGAAGCTGGAGGAGATGACGCCGGATCTGAAGAATCTGGTCAAGCGCATCTTCTGTGGGGTCATCAGCAATAATGTTGTGTCCTTAGTGAGTTTTTGGATCACGTCACCCGCGGGTTTTTTCGGAAGTGGCTAAGGAATGAAGCGAACTAAACTGCTGTTTAACCATTAACAAATATCGATTAGCTATTTGACGCGCAACGGTTAAACTAGCGACTTGTATCGGTCATTCCTGCCCATACAGACGTCGAGCAAAAGCTTTATAATTGTGTTTCTTTCTGTTTTCTTTCTTTTGTAGGATTGTGGGCATGTGAGTAGAACGCTGGAAGAATTTTATACCGTCCGTTGTCAAGTGGCCGATATGCGCAATTTGCACGAATCGCTTGATGAGGTTACCGTCAAAGATACGCTGGAGGGCGACAATATGTACACCTGTTCGCAGTGTGGCAAAAAGGTGCGTGCCGAAAAGCGTGCTTGTTTTAAGAAGTTGCCACAGATCCTGTGCTTCAACACGATGCGTTACACCTTCAATATGGTCACGATGCTAAAGGAGAAGGTGAACACACACTTTTCTTTTCCCATGCGGTTGGATATGTCTGGCTACGTGGAGAAAACCTTAATGCCGCACCATTATCAGGAAGAGAAACGAAAATCGCAGATGCGGCGTTCACACTCCCGGAACGTCAGCGAATCGTCAGCAACAGGAGAGGCGAATCCGAGTGGAACATCGTCCGGATCGAATGATGATAATAGTAGCAGCAGTGCTAGCAGCAACAGCGGTAGTACTACCGGCATTACGAGCACCAGCAGCGAGTGCAATGTGACAAGCAGTAACTGCAACAAAACAAACGGACCGGCAGCAACAACGACGCCACTGGACAAGCAAGAGAGCGAAGACGTAGAGATGAATGCTGCTGGTTCAGTTGAGAAAAGAAGCGCCGATGGGAAGAATGACACAACGTCGAACGGTAATCTTAGCGACAGCAGCAATGGTGACCTGCAACGACAGCAGCAAACGATGGATGAGGAGGAATCGGAAGATTTCAACGAGAACTACGAGTACGATCTAGTGGGTGTAACAGTGCACACCGGAAATGCGGACGGTGGACATTATTATAGTTTCATCAAGGAAAGGAACGAAGATGGCGACCCTAATCACCAGGAACGCTGGTTTCTCTTCAACGATGCAGAGGTGAAACTGTTCGATCCGTCACAAATAGCGGCAGAATGTTTTGGAGGAGAAATGACAGTAAGTTTTATTGTTGTAAAATTATAAAGAGAACTCTGTGGTTCTACTTCGTCGATCATTTTTCTCTGTGGTTGTTTAGGAGGTAATCGAAGCAGAGATCTACGACAAAAGTTTTTTTTTAGTTTGTTTAATTTAATTTAAATGTAACGGTTCGGCGCTGTATAATCGACTATGATTCAATTTTATGGTTTATTTATGGAATTTTACCACACTCATCCGTTTTACGGGTTTTTTTTTTCATTTAGTAAACACTGGAACGAAATTTTCAAGACACACATCGGTAATATTAACTATTTAATGCATATTTTTGTCTCCATTGCAGAGTAAAACATATGATTCGGTGGCGGAGAAATATTTGGATTTTAGTTTCGAAAAAACAAATTCAGCCTACATGTTGTTCTACGAATGGCGTTCGAACAAGGGTAAAAACGTACAGCGTGACCAAGTCGATCAGCAACAGCAAGCAACAGCGTCACCGCGTGCGCCAGACACTCGATCGGCTGGTGTATCTAGCAACAACGTTGATGATGAGAAAAAATCTCTCACTCACAGTACGAAAACTCCATTGAAGTCCCAACCCATCAAAATTCCAATGAAATCTAGCAATCCGATTAAGCCGGAAAAAGAAGCTTGCGGAATGCAGTCAGAATCAATTCTTTCCGGGCCAAAGGAGGCCAACACACCGTCGGTGTCAGACGTTGGAAAATCCGCAAACAGAAAAACTGGAATAACGCTTCCGAGTCCGAATACATTTTCTACGTCACAAATGGCTTTTTCTTCGCCATCGTCGTCCCAACAAGCGTCGGATGCGGCAGATTGTGGTTCTTCCTCGAAAGCTACATCGAATAATGATGCAACAACACCAGTGCAAGAGAAACAATTAGAAGCAAGCAAAAACGCCTCTGCAGCACAAGAAGAACAGCTTGCATCAAATGTGGAGCCGTCAGTGCGGGAGGGTCATTCGCCGCCTGCGTCTATTGTAGCAGCGGGGGTAGATGTAACAGCAAGTAATGAACGTGACCAAGAGACTGAACAACAACAATTCATCCAACAACTTAGTGAAGTAGCTAAAGAAAGTAATAACCTAAGTAAATGTGATATAGATACTAAGCTTGCTAGCACTGCTAGAATACCACCATCGACAACATCATCACAGCAGCCTGAAGTTGAAGTGACACCCACCACCAGGGTTATCAGTCCTGCGCCAACGATAGCGTCCCTTGCCAGCACTGCTTCGCTGTCACCAGCATCTACCGCATCAACGGCATCAGTCACTTCGGCCGGTGCTGCTACGGCAGTCATTGCGACACCACCTCCAACTATCGGTGTACCGTCGGTTCCTGTGTCTGCTCCGATGCATCCGCTGATCGTCCCTTTGGCAGGATCTTCTTCTGCCACATCTACTGTATCAGCGGTGGTATCATCGTGTATGGGAGCATTGAGTGGGACCGGTGGACCGTCGGTACCACCACCGTCGGTGATCGGTTTCCAGGGATCAACATCATCTGCAACGTCACCGTCAGCTGTGCTACATCATAGCGTTGGCGCGGAATCAGCACCGTCATCGTACTCATCAATATCATCACTTTCCGCGCTAACGGCAACTGTCGGTGGAAATATAGCGCTACCGATGGCAGCCGTCGTAGGACCTACACCGGGTGGGCCGGGATCTTCTTTCAGTGCTGTTGCATCGCACGCAGCAGTGTTACAGTCTTCGAGTTCGCCTGGTTGCTCGAGCGGAGGTGGTTCGGGGAGTGGTAGCAGTAGCAGTAGTGGTAGTAGTGGGTCAGGACTTGTGATGGTGAATCGTATTAACCAGTCGAACAAACGACTTCGGCGTCGCCCACTGTCAAAGGAGCTAGAAGAATGGATATGGCAAGATAATCGGCACTTCTTACAGGATCGAAACATCTTCGAGCACACATACTTTAAGTAAGTGTATACGGCTGTTACAGTACATTTTACATAATTCCACCTATAATATAACACTCTTTCATTGCAGCTTTATGTGGCAAATCTGTGGTCACATTCCTCAAAGCTTGCTGGCGTTGCCTGACATAACGAGCATTGCTGCACAGCTGTCGGTGTCGTTTTTCATCGAGACATTTATACATGCAAAGGAAAAGGTATGTTTTTATGAGCGTATAAAGAGGTTTAGTAAGTAATTTATGTATGATGTTATATAACATATTTTGTATCCTTTTACTTTTCTCTCAGCCGACCATGGTATTGTGGGTAGAGTTGTTGACGAAGCAGTTTAATGCCAGCCAAGAAGCTTGCGAATGGTTTCTGAGTCATATGTCTGCAGAACCTTGGTGGCCTGTACAGGTGCTAATACAATGTCCCAATCAAATGGTTCGCCAGATGTTTCAGCGTCTAGTGATACATGTAATTCAGCGTTTAAGGTAGATACGGGGTTCAGATTTGCGCTATAATACTGTAGAACGAATTCTCTAATCTTATTATTCTTTTTTTTTTTTGCTCCATAGACAAAGTCATTGCAACTTGTATCTAAAGGCGGAGACGGATATGGATGGAAATGAAATAATCGGAAACGTATCCTGCGTGACACGATTCATAAAATCACTCATCATGCTGATGGAGCATGGTGCAAAAGCACACTCGAGACATTTGTCTGAGTTTTTCGGTTTGCTGTACGAATTTTCTCGTATGGGCGAAGAGGAAGCACTGTTTTTGCTGCGCATCAACGTAATACGAAGTGTTGCGGATTTCTACCTCGGTCACAAGGGACAGGAATGTGTAAGTTATTTTTCGTTGAGGGTTTTTTTAACACTTATTCAGATATGATTGTGCAATAATATTGCTTACGGCATGCTTTCAGATCGATGCGAATTCAGACAATGAAGAAAATTCATCGGACGAAGCGTTAACCGTCGACAAATCGCGACCAGCCTCGTTGGACAAAATGATCGCACTGGTGGCTTCTCTTGTGGAGCGATCCCGAGGGCCTGATTTGCGCTTACACTTGTCCGCACGTGATTATAACGCAATCGCCGGCGGTAAGGGTTTCCCATTCCTCTATCAGCAGATTAAGGACAATATAAATCCGCAACAAACGCGCCATCTAATACATGCGCTTTGTCGCTGTGACGAACGACTTGCTAGCCAAATTATAGCAATGCTATTCACTGCCGTCACCAAGCATACGGAACTGTGCGGACCGTTTTTCAAGCTCATTACTCTGCTCACGGAATCTTCGGGCGGTCCGTCTGGGCTGCCGTGCTTCTCGCAGCTGGTGCTGCAGCGTGTGTGGGATGCAGCCGAGTACTGTCCGCAGTCCGCGCTGGATTGGTTGGCCGTGCAGGCACCGCGCAACAAGATCGTTCATAATTGGATCTTACAGTCCGCCGACAGCTGGGTGGAACGGTTTTTGCTGGCTCACGGAAATGCAAGGGTCCGCAATGCGGCCGCTTATCTTTTGGTGTCTCTAGTGCCTTCGCAAAGCTTCCGGAACAACTATCGGGCCACCTCGCACCATAAGCTTACGATGCACGTGTTTCAGCATCGTGAAATTTCCTGCGAAGCACAGCTTATCCTGCACACCATACTGAATATGTTGCTACTCCTGTTGCGTTCGGCCAGAAATTATACGGACATTAATCTACATGGCACGAGCAAGTTTACCGCGTACTTCAACCTGCTTACTTACTGTCTGGTTTCGAAGACGGAGAAACTTATGGTAAATAATTGGTTGGGAACGAATTTCGCGAAGAGAAATAGAGAGAACATTGATGCCATGATTTCCTTTGTCAGGTTGGACCCCACTTGAGATCACTATGGGATCTGTTTCACCCGCGATTATCAGAACCGGCTGTACCGGCACATCACAACAAGCAGGCGTTACTAGCGTTTTGGTATCAGGCTACCCTGGATTGTCCAGAGAATGCGAGTCTCGTGGCAAACTGTCCGGACATTACAAGGAACATTGCATTTAACTACATTTTGTAAGTATAAATATGTTAGTAGAGCTTTTTGTAGAGCAACTTTGCAGTCTACAGTGAAGTTTTACCGTTAATTTTTTTTTAACGACATGAAGGATGGCGGTTTTTGGAAAGATTCTCAATCATATCCGATCATATTAAAGTTCATAAATTACGTAACGCTAAATCGGGATTTTTTGAACTCCGCCATATCGTAACAAAATGTAACGCTAAAAGATACCCCTCCTCTAATATAATGAAACGTAACGAAAAGTAAACCCCCCTCACTGTTCGTGTAACAAATCGTAACGCCATGGGGGAACCCCTTCGAGTGCTAAGTAATTTACGGACACCCTCTGATGCGAATCATTATGATTAGGCAGTGTACAAAGCAGTTGTTTTATCTCAATACAAACTGTTTAATTTCTGCTTGAACTCTACTTGTTTTCTTCCTCTTCAGAGCTGACCATGACGATACGGAAATCGTGACGTACAATCGGGCTATGCTGCCAGTATACTACGGTTTGTTACGCATGTGCTGCCAGCAAAGCCGGCTGCTTACCAGACAGCTAGCAGCGCATCAGAATTTGCAATGGGCATTTAAAAACATTACGCCTCACCCAACACAATACCCGTTGGCCGTCGATGAACTTTTCCGCCTAATGACCCTCTTTGCCCAGCGTCATCCCGATGCAAGCGAGGCCGAACAGCGCGATGTAACCATCTTCCGTCGCACAACGCTAACAGCCTACCTTAACGGGTTGGACGCCAGAGTATCGTGGGGTACGTTAATAGCGGCTCTACGTATTCTCGTAGACAACGACGATGATCGATTATATGTAGTGCTGAACGGTGGCATAACGCTTTGTTTTGATGCACTGCACACATTGCACTCCATGTACCACGAAGCGACCGCTTGTCATGTGTTCGGCGATCTACAGGAGTTGCTGACGGAGGTTATTTTGCTCATTAATACGCTGCGTGCAAGTAGCCGCGAGCAGAAGAAGCGCCCACAACCAGCTTTGATGAAGGGTCTTCCGGAAGCTGTCCGTCGATTGGCAACGTTGCTTAACACATTCAATCCACCGGAGATGCGTAATCTAGCGTTAGAGGTGCTAAAGGAGCTGGTCAAATGTGCCCCACCCGACATAATCACGACAGTGTTGGTACCACTACTGACCAGCTGTCATGCACCGCACGTACAACATCTGATTCATCCGGCAAACAGCATGGCCGGAACCGTTGCGGCGACAACATCTACCGCAGGAACCTCTGCCGCGTCGGCATCATCTTCAATCGGTCCTCTTGGTTCGTACTTCCCAAGGCGGGGTATGAAGGCGGCATGGCCACCGGTGTCAAAAAATACACCCCGTCCACCGAAAGCGATGATCCAGATGAACATTCCACAGGCGCAGATATGTGAAAAGGTATGATTTGTAATAGAGATATAATAGTGATGAGGAATTAACCGATTTCCTTGGACCTGCTGTTTTACCACTCTTTTTACAGGGTATGGACAAGGATTTCGATCTTGCACTCGAACTGTTTTACCGACCGTACCACGAATTCCTGGACATCATGTTCCGGGTAGCGGTGACCTCAAATCACTTTAGTGAACCGTTAGTTCACCTTTCACTGCTGACCGGGATTGAGGCTGTTGTGCTACACTTTAACATATTTGCCAAGTTTTGGGTTGGAATTTACAACAATAAAACAACGCACAGGTGAGTGACTATGGCAAGCGGACCAAGAGTTCCTTAGAAAAACATAGTTTGAATTTCCTTACAGATACGCTGAAATGCTCATAAAAAATCCACTGCTTATCGATTACATCGACAACGTTTTGAGAGACGAAAGACTGTCGCTTAACGATCCTATAATAGCGAATTTTATCGAAATCTATTATCCCAAGGTAAGATTTGCCGTCTGGGACATTCACTACGTGCGAAGCTTGCATTGGTTAATTGCGTACCAAATATACTCTCGTTTCAGATAAAATCTCGCCTTGTGGTGCCACGCTTGCTAGAATCCATTTGTCAACTATTACCGGACAAAAATAATCTGGAGGATATATGTGGGGACCTGCAGGCGATTCGCATTATCGGACAGCGTACGGGAATACCGAGCTCGGTGAAGAGTGCGCTTCAGAAATCGCTGCATGCTGTACTGACAAAATTCAAGGATGAAATCTACAGTGACGGTAAGTAAGGAGTGCTGGTGGACACGCACACGGATGTTGGGTGCGGCGTATGATTTAAAATTTCTTTTTTTCATCCTAGAAGAAATACCTACGAAAAAACGGAAAGTGACTGTGCCACACATAACCATACATCCAGTCGTACGATCACCATCCGCTAGTGTTGTTGCGCAAGGAACGGAGAGTGCGCAAACGGCAACGGCAAGCGTATCAGAAGGATCGATAGTAAAATCTATGCGACTCAAGGAAAGTGTACCACCGTCCATCGAAATCACCGTACAAAACAAAGCAGGTGCTTCCTTGGGTGCTACTGGCAGTGTGATAAAGCTGCCCTCCCAGACCGAAGCTTCTAACTCGGGGGGAACAGAGACTCGCAACCAGTCGTCGGCATCGACGAGTGCAACCACGATGCCAACTTCAGAAATAGTAGACGCGGCTGATAGTAAACTGTCTGGGTCCTCGGCGCAGCACGACAGTGGTAACGATAAAGAGCGCAATGTAAAAAACGAGGAAAGTAGTAGTGAGAAAACCGGCGGTGATGATCAAAGCACGACTGAAATCATTGGCCCAACGGTAATGGAAACCAGTACAAGCGGTAGCGATCAGAGCCAGCAGCAAAAGCAGCAGAAACAACAAGAACAGTATCTACGTAATTTGGTAAAAGACATCGAGAGCCATATTGAGCTAATATTCGAATGCTTGGATGACGATGAAGGTGAACATACCAACGAAACTACCAACCAGAAGCAGCAGCAGTCGCACGACGAAACGGATGAACGAAAAGCTGACGCCAGAAGAAATGCGATCGTAAAAGGAAGCCTGAGCCTGCAGCCAACTGATGCAGCGGAGCAACGTGATGATATCGGAGCAGTTAGCAGTAGCAACAGCGGCAGTTGTCAATCGTCGTCAGCGGTCGAGATAGTGGCAACCGGAACCTTGGAAACGGGAGAACAAACTGCTGCGAAACATAACGTTGATGGAGAACGAGATACCAGCGATAGTAGTAGCAGTAGCAGTGAGCTGCAGAAGAAGGCGATTGTCCAAGAATCAAAAGAAATGGTAACCAGTACTGGAGGTGGTGTAGCTGATGAGGCTACTTGCGGACCGCAGGACACCAGCAGTGACCATTCCGCTAACGTACTGGAAGTGTGTCCAGATAAAGAAGATACTAAGAATACGCCACCGAATTCTGTATCGATTGAAGATTGAATGGTAAGAAGCAAAACATAATATAAAAGGAGGAAATGAAAGGTCAACTGGTAAAAGAGATGGTGCTGATGAGAGAAACGGATAAATGAACACACTAATGTACGCGTACTGGCAGCAAATTATTGATTGCTCATACACAGAGACATTTTTAAGGGTCTGGCGTGTGGTGTGTGTGTGTTTGTAGTAGGGTGCCGCCGATCCTTGATTATTTTCGATCGAATGTAATAGGGATGTTTAAGGGATAAAGTTTAATTTCTAATTATTTTAATTTTTAAGTTTGCTCGTTTATTCATCCACCTTATCCATTACCGTGATTCTGGAATCGCATTATGATTATTCTAGTTAATATTATTACCATTGCATGCCGCGTGCGGATTGCTTCCCGAGATTCAGTTGAGGGCCAATATGGGTAAGACGATCCTCTTTCCCTAATTCACAATTACGAAAACATCACTATGTCAACTGCCCTGAGTAGATGTCCTCAAGTAACTTAGTTCGCTTTGAGTTCATTTGAGTAAATGAGTGGGATAGAGGCGGGAGCAGCAAAAGCAAAACGTAATCATTACTAGAGCAGCAGACATTGTGATGAATTAATTCGAACAATTTGAACGGCGATAGAATTTATTTTATAACTGACTGCGAAGGAAAATATGCGTATGCTTTTCTTAATCACGCTAAAGGGAATAGATCAGAGTGAGTTAAAAATGGTGTGCACGAAATGTAAATCTTTGCAACTGTCGAATAAGTGAATCGGGACACACATACTCTACAATTT
Organism: Anopheles maculipalpis; assembly: GCF_943734695.1. Classification (NCBI taxonomy): domain Eukaryota; kingdom Metazoa; phylum Arthropoda; class Insecta; order Diptera; family Culicidae; genus Anopheles; species Anopheles maculipalpis. The sequence continues at coordinate 50,864,053 of NC_064871.1, forward strand.
TCCTCTTTGCAAAGATACCCGAGAATTGAGCTGCAACAAAAAAATACACAGACACACACACACACATACATTCATGTACAATTGATATAAGGATTATATATATTTTTACAATTTTAATGACTTCCCTTCCCTATCTGTCGTGGGCACACAGTGACTTACCAGAGAGGCTCCAGATTCTCGCGAGCGCACAACGTGAATGTGTTTCCTCATTGTGAGAAAGTTGTTTGAACACGCGTTAATTCTGAACATTTAGACGTCGATTAATTCGTGAATTTTATTGCTTTGTTATTCGTTCGTTCGTCCCTTGTTTTGTATCTCCCTCGCTCTCTCTCTCTCTATCTTTCCTAGGTTTGAGATCATATTTCAATGACAGGTGTGTTCAGGCTAAAAAACGAACTAGATTAAACGTTTGCACTCATGAAGAAACAGAAAAAAAAGATGCTGCCCATTCAAGGGGCAGGAAATTGTGTACGCGAGCGCGCGGAGAGTTATCTTATTTATTATAAAACTAGCTAGTCTAAAAATTCCTTTTTTTCTTTATTACCCTCAGTAAGATTTTTTTATGTTTCATTTATTAAAATTATTATCGTAAATCGATGGTAAAAGTTGTATTGGGGTCGGTGGTCGTGTTCGACACACATCATACTTAGTTCACATCCGAAGCCTTAGTTGTAGGTCACATGTTAGTCTTGCAAAGGGTTGCGCAATCTTCTACATTCCGGAATATTCCATCAAGAACGATAGGAAGGATGAATCGTAAGCTTATATGCCCTCAACGTATGAGGATGGTGATGATTCTATCAGAGTTCCGATACACCCGCTGTGTATCGAAATCCTTGGAAACAAATTTAGGAACAGTAAGAGCATATCGCCAAACGATCGCCTGAAATACCGATAAATGCGCGTTTGCAAATGAACTCTACTTTTGCTCGAATTTTAGTAAAGAGGTCTTTAAAATTACAATGTTGATTTTGTCATTGCCCATTCCTACCTTAAATTAAGCAGCACGATTGTTTTCCTATATACTTTACAGTCGTTATCCGCTGCTCGATACTTGTGAGTATCGATTGTGAGTTGTGAGTGAGGGTCCCCCGCGGCCGCTTACTTCGCATACCGTTAAACCCGCCCATGCTGACAAAAATGTTGTGCATTCGTCTCTTTAAATTTCTCAAGACACAATCTTCATAGCATTATTGTCAAATTCTTAGCGTGCGAACTGGCTGTTTCACAATCACCAATCTGCAGGAGAGAGCTGGCTACTGGTGAACTATGGTAGGAAAATCAAACTCTCAAAAATGCATCTGTTTCCTAAGCGAAAAAAATTCTGATGATTGATGACGAATACAATCAGCTTCCATTATGGCCAGATTCTGACGAAGATACTCTTTGAGGCGTTCAACCTCCGTAGGGGAGAAACTCACTTCTTGTCGATCGGCGACGAACATGTACTTCGCAAATTTCCGTATGAGAGTAGTTTGCCTTTATCACGCATCTAACATAATTATATATTTGTATATAGATGTTAAAAAATTACTATATTTCTGCAGAAACGTTTTCTTTACGATACGTTAAAAACGGTTTAAAAACATTTGAAATGTAAGTTCGAACGATCTTCGAAACTTGTTTAACAGATTGACAGTTTCGAACTCACTCGCGAACTTCGGCGGAATAATAATTGCACCGAACTCACCAATACAACTTTATCTGAAGTTTTCACACATGTTCTTACAAAACAAGAAAAGTCGGAACTGAAATCCTAACCGGTGAACGTAGTGTTTATGGAGAAGAAAAACAAGCAAGCCAAAGCGCACCACAAAACTACGGATAAATGGCTCTGCTGAATCACCTGAATCTACTATCCAGTGCCGTGCGCCGGACAGTGTTCGGAAATGTTAAATCATTCCACCAGACAGCTGCACTGTGCAAGGTGGAGGACCGTAAGGCAATGCTTGCTTCCCTACCGAGCAAAGATGAGGGAACCATTGGCGAACGTTCGATTGACATTGATTCCATGATCGACAAGTAAGTAACGAACACGATGATGGTGCAATGTACGCTTTAAGCATTCTTTTGTATTGGAATTTACAGAAAGACAAGCATATTTCCCGATGGCAACACCCCGACCGCACTGTTCAACGGGGTGCCGTTCAACGAGATACCGATATGCCACATTCGAGTATCGCCGAACAACACAATCATTTCGATTACGGATGCTAAGGGTGTACCGCAGTTTATCCGTTCGTGCGGTATCGAGGGCTTTAAAAATACACGCAAAGGCACAAACATTGCAGCGCAGGCCACCGCCATCAGCATCAGTACGAGGGCGATCGAACGAGGCTATAAGACGGTTCGCGTGACGGTCCGGGGACTCGGACCGGGACGAATGGTAAGAAATCAACATCTTTCATTTAATTTAATCTATTATAAGGCAACTGGAACCATGAACTCGATCTAACAACAAGTCGTTTCGTTAGACTGTTGGAAAGGACTAGTCGGAAAAATAGTTAGGAATGGCGCGCGGATGACACTAAGAAGTAAAATTCGCGAATAGCAAAATTTGTCACTGATGGTGGTCTCGGTCTGCTTTCTTGGAGCTATCCCCACCTACTGGTAGCCAGTTGCATTCCAGCAGAGGACATATTAGAGGGCATTTCTTATTTCTTTATCATTGTGATGGCTGCACATACACACTTACCTTTTCTTAAAGCAAACCCAAGAGGGGTGAGGAAGACGTCACGTACTAAATAGAGGATCGTAAACTCTGGAGCGAAAGGATGAAAGTGAGAGGTGGGAATCAAATATATGATACGAAAAGTTAATCGAACGAGAAGTACCCGCAAAAAAGGATCGTGGCGACCGGCAGAAGTACGGCGCCTAGCGACAATCAGAAGCGGATGAGCACGAAGGGATACATATAGCGGGATAGAACAAAGCAGAGAAGGAGCATCTATACAATCGAGCAAAAGGGAAGCGACAAAGATGGTTCAGTAGTGTGTTCTACGTTCCTTGAGATAATCAAGACCCAGCAATTGACACCTCGACTCGTAACCATGCAAGGTGGAGTCGGTTCGTCAATTGTATAATGAGATTGTAAAGCCCAGACACACTACCAAGTATGGGATCGAGATTTGTTTATTTTTTATTCATGTAGGACGGCCTGACCGTATTGCTAGGATTCACATTATTCGCTTAACAGAATGTAAGTTTTGAAGAAGAATTCTAATCTAAGTATAGGTAAGGTTTTTGAGATCATCAGCGAAAAGCGGATGACCATCGGAAGATAGAAATGACCGTCGTTAACAAAAAGTAGGAAACATAAAAAAAGGAAATTGAAGACTACTCTGCAAAACTCTAGAAGAAAGCACGATGAATTGACAGAATCTTAGACATAGAAGAACCCAAGATGATTCACATGATGACCGAAATACGGTCCCCGTTACTAAGAACCCAAAAAGATCAATAGTTCAGTTCCAATGTGAATCGCAACTAATGAGCGAGATAGTTTTTCGGGAAACTTACCTTTTTACGTATCCTTCTTCTTCTCCATCCAGTCTGCTATCAAGGGACTTGAAATGGCTGGATTGAACATAATTTCGATTACGGATACGACACCAGTGTCATGGAATCCACCCCGGCCCAGAAAGCAAAGAAAGCTGTAACCGTCCTACGCGTGCATCGTGCATCATCTTCTGGCATACTGTCATCATAATTCTATGGCTTGTCGACAGGTATTGTTGATTATAGTATGCTTAGCAACGGGCTGCTGTATATAAAGTTACAGTAGGGGTTTTTTGTGTTTATTTAAAAAAATAGTAATAAAATTAAAACTCTAGCACAATCTAGTAGGCTCCATCCTAGCTACATTCCGGAATAATGTGTGTGTGCGTGTGTCTGTGTTTACTATTGCACACACACACAGAAAAACACAAAAATTCGAACGCGAGATTAATCCGAAATACGGTCCCCGTTACTAATACCGGTCTTATACATGGTATAAGACAAACCGGAAATGTAACTTCCGAACGACGTACAAATACATCTCAACAAAAGCAGTGGAAAAATCACACGGTTTTTCCGGTTCACAGATTACTTTAAAAAAAGGAAAGTTTTGCTGCGCTAAGTAGAGTGTTTAAATCAAATAATTCTAACTAATAAACAAAACCCTAGCTTAGGCAGATCCTGCGACTCTTCGAATGCGACGCTACTCAAATCGTTCGGATAAACGTGTGTCACAACTTTTCTCTTGGCACTATGTATCTCGATCTCTCGTCGTCCTTTTTGTCTCCTTACTTCCAAGGGAATGTGTACACACACACGCACAGGGAGCTGAAAAAGGGAGGCAAAGCTAAGCTTTTCATTTATCTCTTTCTCACTTTTCATTTATCTACTCTCCCTATCCTATCTACAGCCACTCGGGGATGTAAGTGAGGTTTGGTACTCAGATTCATTCTAGATCGACAGCTAACGGGGTTTTTTTTTGGTTTCGTGGCGTGCTTAGTAGTGGCCACGACCAGCGTTCTGGCATCTCTCACCAAGACACTACTAATATGATTGGAATACTTTTCTCCTATGCAGTGGGGAAATGTTTGTTTGCCGGAGGACATTACGAGTGTCATAACTTGGCGTTCGGCGATCGTTGTAGCTGCTGATGTGGCTGCTGCACGATGTTTGATGAGCTATGAGTATGCGAATTGCTCTCAACCGCATTCATATCGTCCGGGGTGGATAGCACGATTGCGGGCACCGTTGGCAATATGGCGTCGTCGTTCACCGTTGCACCGGTGGACTCTTCGCTTAACGAGTCAACTGCTGGCAATGGTAATGCGGTCGAACAGGAGGTTGGTGAAACAATGGCGGACACAAAACAGGTAATGCGCTTTTTTAGTCGTACCAACGGGCAATGATCATCGCTCGCGTTACCACCACTGCCGCCGCCGCTTCCCGTGATGGGAATGGGTGCTTTTCGTTTGCTTTTACAACCACCACCACCGTTGCCTCCTGAAGCTTCCAAAGCTTTCCGGGTCGAAGGAACGGGTGCTAGTGTGAGTGTGTAGCGGGTCCCCGAAGAGGATGACCGTTTGGCGCACCGAGATGGGGATCGTTCCTTCCCAGGACATCGCTTTCCTCGGCGACAGGAAAGGATACGACGGGTGAGACGCATCGAGGATGGGATAACTTCGGCACGCACCGGATGTTCTATCAAAGCGTGCGATGACAACACGCCTGGTGGTGGAGTTCCTTCCAAAGGCACGTTCCTGCTGCTGCTGTTGCTTGTGATGCCACTACCTTCGTCGTTCACGGTAACATCCTTATCACATTCCTCTTGACTAGAGTCGGTTTCCATGGCAAACGGTTCCCTGCCGTCAGTTTCTCTGTCTTCTGCTTCCTCCTGTTCACCCGTAGCCATACGGCTGTCGGATGCACCACCACCGTCTTCCATAGGACGCGAAGCGGAACCAGGTGCCGACCCGGACGGGGGGTGTGCAGATGGTGGTGGTGGTGCTGACGATGATGGTGGTGGTGGCTGCTGACCCGAACCTCCACCCGTTCCCGCCGAATCGTGACGCTTGTCTTCGCCACCGCCCAGATTAAGGCCTTCCATGTAGCTGGAGATGCAGGACGGTGTGTAGATGACGGCCGACGCATGGCCGCTGCGACCGGACGTGAGCGGAGTTCCCTCGTCCCATACATCCCGAACCGGGTCGTACACTTCGACGATGGTCAAAAAGTCTTGTCCATCGTACCCACCGATCGCATACAACCGTCCGTCGAGCACGGTAAGCGAGAGAGCACTGCGAGCGATACGGACCGATGCGACCATGTCCCAGCACTGCTGCTCGGTATCGTAACGCTCGACCGATGCCAACTGTCTGGTGCCGTCAAATCCACCAACTACGTAGATGTACTGGTGGAGTGCTGCTACACCGGCTCCACTACGTCCGTACCGCATCGATGGAACCAACGTCCAGGCGTTGTTCTCTGGATGGTAACATTCAACCGAGGCTAAGCGCGTTTTTCCATCGAAACCACCGATGGCGTACAGCAATCGGTTAACCACTGCTACCCCCACGCCGAGCCGTTTCGATTGCATTGGTTGCACTAGTGTCCAGCGGTCCGTTTCTGGATCATAACTAGACAGGGAAGACAGATTAACAACACAATTGTCATTAATATATGATGCCATTCATAGTCGTAAGCATTGTGGGGACAGGCTTACCACATATCTTTTAGTTCTTTTATACAAGATTTTTTACTTTCAATGAACTAGCCTTAAGAGCTTGACCAGTGCAGCTCAATTTTATCAATGACATTCTCAAGACGAATCAAGAAACAAGAACGAATGTTGTTTTCTGAAATTGTTTGCCATATGCTTTTATAAAAGACTTGAAAGACTTTAAATTTGTCGAAAAGCGAGGTTTTTTTTCGTAAGAACGGTCTGGTCTGGTAAGTACGGTAAGGTCCAGACGCTACTAAGAACATTTATGAAGACTTTTGATTGCATTAAGTCCATCAAAATTATACGTTCTGTACATCCGAACGTTTGTTGACGGTACATTCATAAGAACTTTAAACACAGTAAGGTTCACACTGGCTGACTTTTCAAAATTTTTCATGAATATAAATTAATTTAGAACTGGTTTTTAGTTCTCATGTAACGAGAACGCCCTGGTTATAGTTTTCTTGCCGCTTTAGATTTGTGCAAGAGAAATAAACAATATGGCAACCTTTAATGTGAGGTTTAGGGAGATACTTACTATTCCACCGTATTGTGATAGTCTGATCCGGACGAACCACCGACGGCGTACAGCAGCTCATCCATAACGGCAACACCGACACGATTCCTTGGCACGGACATCGGTGAACACGGTCGCCACCTTTCCGTGACCGGATTGTACCGATCGACCCAATCCGAATCGTACGACGAGCCTGGGGAATTGTTCCTACCGCCGACCGCGTAAAACGTGCCCTTGAGGAAAGCGGCCCCGAGCCCTGACCGTGGCACGGTCAGCTTTGGTAGCGTAAGCCACACTTTATCGTCCACGTTGTAGCCCTCGAGCATGTCGAGTGAATGTTTGTAATATCCTCCGGCCACAAAGATCATGCGCGTTGTGTTGGGCTTTCGTTCGCGTACCGCTGGCCGTTTGTGCAGCGTTAGATCGTGAAATATTTTGGCCAGATATTCACGGCAACCGGGAGCACGGCGCAATACCGAACAGTTTTTCATCTGCTCCTTAAGGAAGCTGGGCGTTAGCAACTGGCATCTTACGGCTGACAGTATGCTTTCCATCTTGGGGTACCGATTGTCCTCGTCGTACTTTACCCACTTCAGCACAGCATCGTACACGTCCCGTTCGCCCTGCACGTTCAGCTCATCCTTCCGGATCAGACATATCAGTTGCATCACAGACAGTTGTAGGAATTCTTCCTCGCGGCAGATCTACGGAATCGGAAAGCAACAAAATCGTTTAGTTCATGATCACTCAGCACACATCACTGGCAAGCGATCCTTACTTGGGTAAAGTTACGTTCGATGAACTGGTTCGCTTTTTGCCGCAATGACTCACAGCCATGCTGCTCGGCAAAGTTTGCAATACCGATTGCGTTGGTCGGATCTAGCTGGCGCTCGAGAAAGTCACAGCACGCGTCTATCACATTTGGTACCTGGAACATGGTAGCCGCCGGCAGCAACTGGCACACGGTCAACTCGGTCACCCGTATCTGGCCGGTGTACATGAAGAAGAGGATCCGCGTCATTGCCGTTGGGCAAACGCCTTGCAACTTTACGCGCGCCATTTCGCATTCCTTCAGACCACCGGTGAACATGGCCTTAAAGTAGGGGCTGGCGGCGGAAAGGACGACTTTGTGTGCGTGAAACGTTTCCTGCTCGACTTCGAGCGTCACGTCCGTTAGCATGTGGTGCGAGCGCATCATGAACATCATTTTGAGCATTTCGCGCGAGTAGTTGGGCATGTAGAAAGCCATATCGCCCAGGTCCTCCTTTGCGGCATTCGAGCCACCGGAAGCAGCCCCACTGCTGCTCACCCACTGGACGCTGGTTGGGCCATTGCTGCCACCGATCGTTGCCTGCCCATCGGTTGCCGGATGTGACGACGAGCCGGGTCCACCGCTTCCGTTGCCAATGCCCATGCCAACGAGATGCGGCCCGCCGTTGCCGAAACAATCGGCGTAACCAGCGGCCGGCGCTTCCATGCTGGGGGGCGGTATTCGGTACGGTGTCCAATCTGTAGGCTGCTTTAGAGGAAAACAAACGGACAAACATGATTAGTGAACGGGAAGAAACGTCTGTAGGAGTTTTAGCGTAGCTAACTGTAAAGTCTATGGTCGTGATCTCCACAGGAAGCTCAGTGAATGTTACTGAAAAGCTAAAAACATTGCATCGATGAATCGAAATGTGTCTAATCAACCCTAATAAGATTGCGGAATAGTCCATACAAGATACAGAACAGCATACTTTTGAAAGCGACAACTATGTGAGTAAAAAATATTAACGACGTCGTCAACATCATCTTAAGAAGCCCGCTAAGCTGCTTCCGAAAGATAAGTAAAACAAAGCCTACTAAGCTAAAATTATTAAAATCCATTGAACATAAATACTCCAAAACCTGATCCATTCCATCGCTTGACACAGTCTAACACAGTGGACGAGATCATTGTCCAGAACGTCCAGACGAGGCGTCCCAAGGATATCGTGACTTAATTAATATTCGTTTTTTTTTTTGAACCCACATGAAATACTTTCGTTTGTAAATTCCAAAGCTGTAGTTCTATGATAAACTATTATTGAGAAACAGTCGGGTCGATATGGGTAGAGAAATGCACAAATCGATATTGACGACTGACATTTTGTCATGCAAAGTAATTGGAATGCCCCATTTTACAATCTGCAGCGTATATTGTTGCTGACATATTCTGAAACAGTCCTTGAAAATACATACTTTTTGGATGATTAAATTGAAATGAATTGAAATGTTTTACACGATTTTTCATCCGAGTCACCCAACTGCCCCATCTCGTATACATGGGTACAAAATATTCCAACGTTATCAATTGGTGATTGGGAAAGCAGCTAAGCTAAAAATGGCATAAAAATATTGGCAGTACAAAACTTTGAGCAAAGAAGTTGAAAATAATGCAATATTTCCTGAGTATCGAATATATATAAACGTGTCGAGATTTGTGTTATTTTTCCATTTTTGGAAAAGGCAGAAGAAAAAGAAGGGTAAAATCTTCTTATTCTTCTTCTTTTTGGCTTTTTTATTTCGTAGTGACGGCCAGGCCAGGTATTCCGTACAGCTGTGGCATTTTCTTCTCCCTCAATTCAAGTGCACCTTATCCCGGGTGAGCTCGGTTGTGGATGTTGTTGCTGCCAGGTATGATTCTGATGTTGTCCTCTCTGTTTCCGCTAAGGGGTTAGCGCCTCTTTGTAGTATCGTGCCGTGGACACTAACAACTGGCTCCCACGAAAACCCCCTTTATTGTGGATCCTTGGTGTTCATCACACCATATAGTTGCCAGCATTTGGATTTTATGGCTGTCGGACCCACCATATGCAGCACAACTTTGTGAAGCTACAGTAGCATCCAACTCACGCATACCGCCAACAGTAAATCCCCCAGACACAGCTACACATCATCCAAACCTAATTCAATTGGTTCTGGGATCTAATGTTGTCGCTGGTGACCCTGACGCCAGCAAAACGCAAGGAACCGACAGCCACAATAACCTTGTAAGGTTACTGCAGAATTGAACCCAGACATTCCGCCAACGGCAAGGTCGCCAGTTACGACCTTAGATCTCCTAAACCAACTTTTATCGATTCTGGGGACGAAATAGCGACTGGCTCATGTCGATGCCACCGTTGCGAACATCGACATCAAACAATACAACAAATAAAAAATAAACACAACAAACTACAATCCGCTAATAGGACGACAGTCGAACAATCTGCGATAAGGAAGATGGGAAGGGGTCAAACGACGATTCCCATCTCTTTGGCGAAGTCAAACAGAATCCGCGCACATTCGTAGTCCTTCTGTCCCAGGATATCGCACATCGGCATTGCCCGGGGACCTTCCTGATGCCCGAATGGCTGCTAAGAGTCCGGGTCTAGCCGCAACGAACTCCACACATGACCAGAGGATGTGGTCAATGTCGTGGCATCCGTTGCTACAGCTATAAACCTTGGAGTCGGCGCTACCTATACATTGAAGATGTGCATTCATCTCATGATGGTTCGACATAACTCTCGGCATCATGCGAATAAACGCACGATTTACTAGGAGCCCGTGAAACCAGGAACGCAGGGAAACCTGTGGTGAGATGGAATGCAGGAACCTCCCGAGTTCGTCCTCATCCCACATGCTCTGACAGCTGGCCATGCACAGCTGTTGTGGGATGCGAAGAAACTCGTGAGCGGGAATAGACCTCTCAAAAATGCTGCCATCGGAGGCACTTCGTTTGACCAAGGAGTCTGCTTTTTCATTGCCCGGGGATCCCGCTATATAAGCGATATTCGGTATGCTTTATCAATCAAAGAGCTTAGAATATCTTCTTCTTGGCTTAACGACCGCTGAAATATCTTTAAAAAATATATCCCCGACGATGAGCTAGTCGTCGATCGAAGAGACTCTCAACTAATCTTAACAGTGTGATCGAACTCAGGTTAAACAAAGCTACAATAGTTTTTTTTTGCCACTACATTTTGCTGTCCATGAGAATGTTGAAACTTGCACCCTAATCACTTTTTCCGTATAAAGTTACATTATATCAAAAGGAAATTAACGCTAAAAGTAACGAAGGAAATGTAGACAATTATTCTATTGTTGGTTTCTTTATATACACTAAAAATGATTTTTTGGGTCCTGAGCCACGGAGGACCTTTCCCAACTGTCCACGACAGAGTAACAACTGATCGCCGAGGGTGAGGCGAGAGAGAGAGAGAGAGAGAGAGAGAGAGAGAGAGAGAGAGAGAGATAACTGAAGAAACCCTATTGGCACTACTAAGGCAAATTTATAGAAAAACCCCTTAGTAGTGGTTATTGCTGTCGCAACAAAAATGGTGATCTGGTGGTGGTAATCAGCCAGAGGTCCCCTCGCGATGGGCTCAGTACTTTGATGAACTACTCAACGACCAGTTCAACGAACAGGCAGAGGACACACGAAAAGCTATCCGTCGGTTAAAGAACAATAAGGCACCCGGAACCAACGGAATCGTAACCGAACTGGTAAAAAACGAAGGTGCCTCACTAGAAAATGAGGCTCATCAACTTGTTACTGAGGTACGGGATAGCGAATCGATGCCTTGTGATTGTGCGGCAAATCTTGGAGAAGATGGCTGAACAGCAGTTGAACACGTACCATATCTTCATAGATTTCAAGGCCGCATATGATAGCAAAGCCAGGGTAAAACTCTACGTGGCCATGAGCTCTTTTGGAATGAAGGTGAAGGTGGATGGAAAACTCTCAGGGTCCTTTGCTAACACCAAAGGCCTGCGTCAGGGAGATGGGCTCGTCTGTGTCCTATTCAACCTGGCGCTAGAGAGGGCCATCCGTGACTCGCAGGTGGAAACTTCGGGAACCATCTTCTATAAGTCAACCCAGATCCTGGCATACGCTGATGATATAGACTTCATAGGTCTGCGGCTCTCCCAGGTAGCAGAGACCTACCTGCTACCTGGGATCGAGCAGGAGGCAGAGAACGTCGGAAGGACAATGGAGGAGCCGCTACAACGGCGAGGCGTACGAACTGTATGACGACCTCCTCACCGTCGTGCAGTGAATTAGGCTCGCCAGGCTCTGATGGGCTGGCCATGTTATACGCCAGGCAGCGGATGATCCAGCTCAGAAACTCCTTTTTCTGACGGACAGAGGAGGCGTGGTAGGTCCAGATTGAGGTAGGAGGATGGCGTAGAATCATCCGCCATCAAGGCCGGGATAACAGATTGGCGGACGACGTGGCGAGAACGTGAGCGGTTCTGGACTCTGCTGCGGCAGTCCAAGATCGCAAAACGGATGTAGCGCCTGATAAGTGAGTAAGTAAGTAAGTGGTTATTAAGGCTATTTTGTCAGTACGGTACGAATACGGTAATTCACTTTGTTTCTAGGATTCATTTAGTGATAAAACATGCAGAATATTGACAAAATAATTCAATAAAATCAGGAACGAAAAGTAAGTGAATTGAGTGAGGAAAGCTTGGTCACACATTTTCCTCATTTCGCCAGAACTTCTTCCTCTTCTTCTTGGCTTAACAACCTTCTAAGGTCACGCCGGCCATTTAACGGGTTACTTGTTGTAGTCCACGTAGTTAGATAGTCAGTCCTCGCTATGGAGGGACCGTCTGGGCCGTATTAGAAATACGGTCATTCAAAATGAATAAAAATATGTAGTTAATAATCAATTAGGCTAGAAATTAATTTATTCAGACGCAGATAATTGCACGCCTCATCATCCCTACTTAGTGAAAATGATGCAGAAGTTTACAGAGTTAAAAGCAATTATTACGGAGCTGCGTACACATGTGAGCAAAACCATGCGATTTAATGTTATCAGTAAACCTTCCCGTCCGTTGTCCGATTCCGGGTTTCGCGGAATATGGACCCATCATTCACTAGTTAGTGTGAGCACATTAAAACCAGTCTGAAGACACCACGGAGACCGAATGCCGGGGGAAGGGGGGGGGGGGGGGGGGGCCGACAACACGGAGGTGATACACAAAATTGCGCTGCGTCATTGGTGACGTGATACATGTGTGGCTCACGTACGCATCGCGGGGTATTTTTTATATTATTGTGTGCCACTCTTGTGCCTTTGTTGAGGCTGTATTTCTACAGCTACATTCCTCAGCCATGTCTCAGCAGATGTAGTTAGTAATCTTTCTCGATTCTTATACTTATCTCGCGCAATCTTTGCACTGTTAAATGTCAGGGAAAGTAGAATAAGTATTCGTAATACAAAGATGGTTTTGCAAAAATAATAATTATAAAATTCTATGAGCAACAAGTCCTATAACCTGCAACCTACAGGTCCTACAACTATCACCCTGACACATTCCAGCTACCACGGCCGGAGCGCTAATAATGCATTTACCGTACATAAAGCCCGACCGTGTGTCGCGATTCAGGGAGAGGACCGGCCTTGAACCATGTGGACGGTCAGACGGAGTTGCAAAACTGCTGATAGGAGAAACACTCTACAAAGTGCGTACACCCGCCTCAGGACAGTCCTCGGAAAGGTCTATCGCTCATAACGAACGGTTCTTGTAATCAGCGAAACCCTATCGATCCCATCATATGCCTGAGATGATCAACGATAATGGGTGTAAGCAGAGGCAGCACACGACCTCCCCTGCTACACACGCCTAAACTAAAACCATTAACTTCTGGCCAACTTTTCCTTGTCTTCCGCTTATCGCCGCTTATCTCTCTCTCTCTCTCTTGCGGCGTTACAGCCTAGTCACGAACCCACAAAGCCGCGATCTTTTCTACCACTTTTTGTTCCAATTGTTGCGAAAAATGTCGCCCGCCCTCGGAGGGACGAAGAACAAATGTAGAGAACGCAATAACGAATGTGTGTGTGTTTGTGCTGTGCGAACGTTTTGTTTTTCGTGTTTTGTTTATTGTTTTACACACGGACGGGTAATGACGGCGCAAAGTCATGCTCGCGCGACCACTAATGAGTGACAAACGCACACCAGATTGATAAGAGGCGCGCACAGCTATTATCAGTGGCACTTTTATTTCGATGCGTCTGCAACACTTTTAAAAAAATACGCACCCGGAGCATCCGGGCGGAGTTGCGGGGCTGTGAAATGTTGCGACTTTCTGGAGGCAACACAAATAACTAGAGGGGAAGAAGGATGGGGAGGGGGGGGGGCACCAAGTAGGGTAAATGTTCTTGCGGAAATGAGTTGATTTCAATAATCTCACGAGTTCAATGCCAAATTAAGCTCGATTGTTTTAATTGTTATTGTGAAAAGTTTGTTGCTGTTCTTATCGGTAAAATTTATTTTCATTCATGACATACACGAGATTTCTCTAATAACGTGTTACCGTTATTTGCACAGGCAGATTTTTTTTTGCACATCATTATATTTTATCAACTTTTGTATACATTTTAACAAATCGAATTTGTATTAGTTGCTTAACAAGTCAACAATAAGAACACCGGAGAGAAGCACTATTATTAACTCACCGGCCACATCCATTGCTCCGCGGACATTGGCGAGGAAACTCCACTGACGGAGTTATTCGCAGGACGTTCGCAGCACATTTACTACACTAAAAAGTTACTGATTAGAGCACTAAAAACGCGGAAACTCCAACTTTAAAAGTTTCCTAACTTTTTTTTAAAACACACACTGGCCGGGGTACAGCCAATCTGCGCACCGTCGTCAGATTGTGTGCGCGTTTAGCAACGAGACGTATCTAACTGAAACCGTCCGTGTTCCGTCCATTTGTTACGATAACCTTCGTGGGCTTGTTGTTTTTTTTTTTTTTTTTTTTTTTTGGTTCATATCAGCATCGTCACTCTCCCCAGCACCGTTCTCCATGGTTCTTTTTATCGCACTGCGATATGCTTACGACAAAAGGTTGATAAAGATTTGTGCCCGATCGCGATTACGACGGAGAAATTAAATTAGTAGCATCATCGTTACATTTGGCTTTTGCTTTTTCATTCGTCCTCCATTTATCTTCACAATCCCCATGCAAACCGTCATATATCCGGCTATCGGGAATTGATAACGATCGATAACGCGCTTGAACGATTGGGGCCGGGGAGTGTGATAGTACATACAAAAAAAACCAATTAGGAAAAAGGGAAGAAATCGTACAGAACGGTCTATTATTATTGATCGATTTACATACGTATCACGCGAGTGATGAAAAGTTTGACAACTCGATTAGAATACTTATTTTTGTCTCAAAAAATGAGCACAAATCTATAAGCGGTGGGCCTTGCAGTGTAAGATATTTTCACACTGTGTTCAATGCGAACTGTTGCTTGTTGGGGCACGGTTAGAAATATTTGCCGGTGGTGCAAACCATCATCAACATCGTCTAGCTTAGCATCAATATAATTGGCGACGATCCAATCTTATCCTTTGCACGTTGCCAAACAGGTACAAAGCCAAGCGATGGTTATAATATCATAAGGTAAACCTTAGTTTAGCCTATCAGCAAGGGACTCTCGGAGCTTGAGGGAAATCGGTGAAGAAAAACGATAATAAAACACTATATCTTAGGAGTTAGAGAGCTGCAACAGTGATAATAAATTATGTAGTTTCTTATTCTTCATCTGAGGCGGCCCGGTGGTGTAGGCGGCAGCGGCGCCGTTCTTCAAACGGCAGGACCCGGGTTCAAATGCCATCCCGGACCGTTCCCCCTGTAGTGAGGACTGACTATCCAACTAGGCAGCGTCAGCGAGTCTAGTAAGCCATTTCGATGGCCGGCATGACCTTAGAGGTCGTTAAGATAAGAAGAAGAATAATTCTTCATCCATAAAAAATTTATGAATGTATATAAAAATCGCTATACAAATTTTGCAATGGGCAAAGCGTAGTTTTTGCCCCTACTTGGATGTAAAAATTTTATCCATACAAATTGTATGAAAAGTGGCGATGCCGTACACTAAGGCTGGTGTCATTTCTCGATGGCATGCCACTAGTTGCAAGGGAAATGTACGGGATTTGACGTTTGACGTTCAACCTCATCTGTCAAATCCCATACATTTCCCTTGCAACTATAGTGGCATACCACCGAGCAATGACACCAGCCTAAAGTAGGCTTTACAACTACTTGGATGTGCAATTTCGCCGTATTCATGATATCTACAATATTTCTCCGAAATTACGCATCAATATTACAAGTTTTTCAATTCAATTTTACTATTTACATAGATGGGACCATCAGTGCGACCGGATGACCGTGTACGTCAAGGCCGCACTGTAGCAGCTGGATGAGGGACGCACACATACCATATCCAAAGTGCCTTGTGTCATCGGATTGGAGCGTTTGATCGTCTTCCAGGGCATGTACCGACGTTGACGCGCGGTTGGCAGCAACCAGGATCGGGTGATATTCCGGCATGCGTACGAATGTATGACACTCCACGCGAACGGGCAGTTACGTATCAACGTACGATTGTCAGTTCTCGATATGCGTCGTTACCCTATTGACAAAATTGCCTTAATAATCACTACTAAGGGGTTTTTCAATACAAATTTGCCTTAGTTGGCGGATTTGCAAAGATTTTTGGCAGTAGGAAATAGTCGTCAAAATGCCGAAGAGAGCGATGGCATTTTTGTCAGCAACGAACAAGGACAGTCGTGTCCTGCAGAATCTTAGCACCGGAATTATCAGCCGTGTTTACGAGTCGCATCCGTTTAACGATGCACTCCAATATCCACTATTCAGTAGCTTCCATACGCAGAAGTAGGATGGACGTACGGCATCTTATGCGGCATCCGCACCGTAAACGCGGTGATGGAGCCGAAGCTGAGGTTCGTGAGAATCACTTTGCCACATCGAAGCAAATTACTCCCGAAGATAAGGTGACAACTCATTGATGCAGCGCAGGAGCAGCGCACAAAAGTCACGGGCCACGTGAGATTTCAAAATCAAAATTTCACGTTCTTTTGAGTGGTTATGAAATTTTTCTTGCTTTGCAAACGCTTTTTGAGAACCTGGCGCAAACACATGCTGCCTACACGGGACTGGGAGCAATGGTGAAAAGGCTGAAATCATAATTTGGAGATTTTTTGCCCAGCCGACCAGCAGTTGCAAAATAGAGCACCTGAACAAGGCCAAACATTGGGGCATAAGGAAAGCGTGTTATCCTTGCACCATATCGTTTCCTGGCAGAGATCGTTTCATGCGAGCTCAGTATCAAGACTCAATGACCTTTGTATTGCGATTGGTAAGCCTGATCTCTTCGTTACAGTAACGTGCAACCCAAAGAGACCAGAGGTGATCGAGTCTTTATTACCACGACAGCAAGCTTCCGAACGACCAGATTTCACTTCACGTGTTTTTCTATTGAAGCGTCAGGCAATCCTGGCGGACCTTTCGGCGGGAAGCTTGAGATCTTACGCATTCATGTGATTGAGTATCAAAAACGTGGTCTTCCCAATGCTCACTGTTTGCTGATCCTCGGTGATGCTTGACAAACCATGACCGATTAGTTTCGGCTGAAATGATTTATATTTCTATCATTTAATTTTGCCACCATTTTGTTTGCCAATAATCTTAAATTACTAACCGGTCAAATTTAAATATTTTATGTATCCCGTATATGTATGTATCGTATTAAAGTACTTATGCCGATCTTTTCAAATAGCGGCCCGATCTGATATGATATTAACACTAGAACCGCCGGGCTTTTCAACCTTACTAGAACCGCCATATGGGACAATTTCGACCCATACGTTATGCATACATATTTTTACATGTTTATTATTACCTAAGGGTTTCTTGTAGTAAAATAATGCATAAACATCATAATTAGTTATAACAAAGCTTTGTTAGCAACTCAATCAATAATAATAAAATCAAATTGAGGTAATTGTTTGATCATATCAACAGCCCATCCAAGGATATCAAGGCCAGTTTTCTTTACACTAATATAAAATTATAGGACTTTTAGTGATAAACGTTTATAATTACGCCTTGCAGGGCTGAACGACAGTAAATCTAGGCTTAGAGCTATAAATTATTTAAACAATCAAGTGATAAGTAGATAATAAAACAAATCTTTTGTTCTTAGTTGTTTGGGTCGACGCGGGCGTCTGTGACTCCCTTTAGAAACATTACAAAAATTCGATGTCAATACAGCTCAAAATGGCCAAAAGAAGAGAACAACGCTTTTTTCGAAAGCAAAAGGAACACCTAGATTGATTAGTTCAAGCATCTATAACACATATTTAGGTTTCTTGGCATCAGGACAAAACATTACATAGCTTCTTCAGAACCTGGCTCACATGACACGCATATGTACGCAACGCTTTTAATACATTTTTTACATACTGCGCCGACGAGAATCTCCAGCTCCTGACACAGGCAAGTTAGCGTTGGCGCTCTTATTTTCAACGCACCCTTTGGCAAGTTCTTCGCCTGGCTTGAAAACAAAATCTGGTCTAGATATCTTTTCTTGTGTAAGTTCTTTGTACAAGATTGATTCCCACCAACTAAAGAACATTGGAAAATGAATAAACAGGCCATCTTCTACAAGCACTTTTCACGGAGTACTTTCTACACATTTGCTCAACTACATCAACTCCGTACATGATCGAGTTGTATAAAGACACAGTTTCAGACTTTGATTTTATGTGTCCTAAGTGCACCAGGCAAACTGATGCGCGGGTGTTGGGAAAGCATACACAACGACCAAGTAAGCCGACAAATCGAAACGTGTAGGCTACTTGTTTGGACCTGCAAGCATTGTGCTAGGGATCCAAATACGTAACAGCCAGCAGGTGATGCTTTGGGTGTAGAGCGGACGATAGGGGCACTCAGACGAACCAGTGCTACCACTAAAATTGTGGTAGAGTGTACGAAAATGATGCTTTTATTGACTAGCCGATTGATGATAGCGAAAATATAATTATGTTGTAAGCAAAAGTAAAAGCACGTATTTAGTTGAATATTTTCGTCCATTTTATTGTTCTATTCGTATTGACATGCATTGTCACGAAAACGCGTTCACGCCAGTGCTGCCAGACTTGTAGATGCACATCCGACACTCGTTCACAGCACAGCCATCACAACTTTTTTTGCCTATGGGACAAAAATGTCCCATATGGCGGTTCTAAGCTTAGAAATGATTTTTGAAAGTATACCATATGGAATACACAATTTTTTATCGGCGCATTCGAAAGATCGTTAAAAATAAATACAAGTCAGAAAATTTCAATGGGTTGTCACAACGGCAAGCGGAATAACACACCTGTTTCGAGTGCGATGGGGCAAAAAAGTACCATCGGCGGTTCTAGTGTTAAAGAAACCAAATTCGAAGACCTCTCTGCTATACCTCTATCTATCTAAGACCAACAGTTTCGTTTTAAATATTAAAATGTTTACAATTGATAACATTTTGGCATAGTTCGTTTGTTTCGAGCAACGAATGATAATACTATGCACTACGATAACACCTAAAGGCGAAAAGAAAAATGTTTATCTTGACGCTCTTCTCCATTGTACCATTTTCGTTTGCATCCCCAACGTCAGCCAGGCCAATTATTACCGCAAGTCATGCTGAGTTTGGCATTCTGTTCTTTCTACCGCAGACTAGGGGAAGAACAGAACACAACGGTGTGATCGTTGGTGACAGATGCGGGTCTGTAGTAATGTACACTTAACAAGACTTGTTAAACGCTTAGTGCTACACTTGATCATCATTTAAAACCCCTTATACGGGGAAGTAAGATCCATTAGATTAACATTCATATAGCGTTCGTCGGGGGATGTACAGAGAGATAGAGAGAGAGAGAGAGAAAATATAGAAAGCATGTAGTTCACTCTAGCGCCATACTATAATCTAACTACATATAATCGTTCCCTTCTTTCTATCTTGCGAACGTTTCTTTTTTAAATAGACAGTGAAAGAGCGTACTGAACAACCCCCCCAACGGTCGGTGGCAGCGGTAGTGCATTGGATGGATGGTGTAATAATTTCTCGATAATCTTCCTGAGTGTGCTAAAAATAACGCGAATGGGCAAAGAGGACCGAGGCCCCGTTCGTCGAGATTGCTCAAGCAAAGCCAAATTGCAACACGATGGACGTCATTGGCATAAGGCAAGCGAGCATAGGACAGGCGTAGGAAATTTTCTTACCAGGATTGATACTTTTACTCGCTACAATATGCAGGCAATTAACTCATTTGGAAAAGCGAATTTGATTTATTAGTTTACCAGCTAAGTGCTGACTCTGTGGCATATTTGTTTACAAGAACCTTACAGCCGCATAGCTAATTATTGCCACAAAAAGCTAGATTATTTTGCTTTAGTTTACTTTAGTTGTTGGTTGTAAGACTAGGGGAGACTGCTACAAATATTGTTCTTCTTCTTGGCTTAACGACCTTCTAGAAGATCACGCCGTCCATCGAATGGCTGACTAGACTTGCTGATACTTCCTGGTAGAATAGTCAGTCGTCACTACGAGGGAACGGTTTGGATTGAATTTGAAACCCGATCCTGCCGTTTGGAGACCGGTTAACATTTTTTATTTATTTATTTTGACCGGTTAAAAATATTACATATTTTTGATATTACACACTCCGGCACGACCGGCTATAGAATACCTTTACAATATTCAACTTTTTCTTTTTCCTACTCAAGCCGGCTGTTTTCAATGGTTTACTAGATTTATCGATACCACGTAGTTGGATAGTCTTCGTCCTCACTACGGGGGAACGGCTCGGATGGGATTTGAACTCTGGTCCTGCAGTTTGAAAACCGGTGCCACTGTCGTATACACCACCGGGCCGGCTTAATCAGCAAGTCTAGTAAGCTATTTGCTGCGAAGGTCGTTTGGCGTGATCTAGTAGGTCGTTAAGCCAAGAAGCTGCAGAAGATATACTACTGTGTCCGAAAAGTAAGGTGACATTGGATGTCAAATTTTGCGCGCCTTAAGAAGCCCCTTGTTTTTATTTTTCGTTTGTCAATATGAATGACTTTGACAGTTCTTCCACGTTTCAAGTCACAACATCAATTCGGCTAGGAGTGACAATTTGTTTTCCAAGTTTCCAAGTCCAAGTTTGTGGAGAAGCGCTCAAGTATCAAATTTTGTTAGCACAATGAAATACGAAATCAAGGATTTGGTGGTCAACAATCGGTCGGTTGACGATACGAAACCTTTCAGAACCTACATCCGGCGAAAGCGGCCGGATTTGTGGAACAACAGCTGGTTTTTGTAACACGATAATGCGCCCTCCCATACGGCCATCATTGTGAGGGAGTTTTTCGCAACAACTGGCACCCATATTGTTCCGCAACCGCCGTATTTGCCAGATTTGGCACCAGCTGACTTCTGGCTGTTCAACAAGCTAAAACGGCCACTTCGGGGACACCGTTTTCACACTATCGAGGAGATAGAAGCCGCAGCAACATTGGAACTGAAGAACATCCCAGCATCCGCGTTTTCCACCTGCTTCGAGGAATGCGAGAAGAAGTGGAAGAGGTGCATTGCCTTCGTTTGGCCTAATAATAAAAACCATTTAAGAAGAAAATGCAGTCACTTTATTTTTCGGGCACAGTAGTATGTTTATGCAAATACAAGTCACATTTACACAGGACATCGAACAAGTTTGTTCTATTCAAGCTGGCCCGCGTGCAAAAATGTGTTTAAATTCGCTGGTATACTGGTTTAAAAGCAACTTGTTTGTTAGAATGAATATGGCTGCAATGTAAATCAGAGAGCTGATCAATTTTCTGAGTTATAATCCTACATTCAAGTAGACTATCAGAGACTTGCCCATTGCATTTTTTTTTTTGCAAAATAATTGCAAATGCCGATCCTGATTAACGATATCTCTCATCCTTTGATAGCCTTCCTTCAAATCTTACTCGGTAAGATCTATTTCGGTGAGATGTTTAAGTGTTTAAAGTCGTCGAGGATTCCATGAATACATATCCTGCTTTTAGGAAGATCTATCTCTGTCAATTTATACTTAAGCTCAGAGCTCTAAGCACTCGCTAAATTTTCTTGAGGATTCAATTGCATCCAAACCATGACATACGACTGTGTCCGAAAAATAAAGTGACTTCTTAATGGTTTTTTTTTATTAGGCTACATGAAGGTCATCACCTTCGAAGTAATTCCCTTCCGATGCAATGCACCTCTTCCACCACTTCTCCCACTCGTCGAAGCAGGTGGAAAACGCGGATGCTGGGATGTCCTTTAGTTCCGCCGTCGCTGCGGCTTCTATAGTGTCAAAACGGTGTCTCCGAAGCGGCCGTTTAAGCTTGTTAAAACAGCCAAAAGTCGGCTGGTGCCAAATCTGACGAATACGGCGGTTGCGGAACAATATGGGTGCCAGTTGTTGCGAAAAACTCCCTCAAAATGATGGCTATTTGGGAGAGCACATTATCGTGGTACAAAAACCAGCTGTTGTTGTTCCACAAATCCGGACGAATTCGCCGGATGGATGTCCACAACCGTCGGATTAGGATTAGATAGTACTCTTTGTTCACCGTTTGGCCCTTCGGAAGAAATTCCTTGTGAACCACTCCACGGTAATCAAAGAATACCGTCAACATCACTTTGATTTTCGTCCGGCTTTGGCGCGACTTCTTGGGCCTCGGCTCTTTCGAGGAACGGTACTTGCTAGACTGGTACGTTGTTTCCGAGTCGTATGCGTAAATCCACGTTTCGTCGCCAATTATAATCGATTTCAGCTTTCAAGCGTAGTCTGCCAGCATCGTTTTGAAGACTTCGATGCGATTCCGCTTTTCGAACAGGTACAGGCATTTCGGCCCCAGGCGTGTCTCAGGCACCAGTGGTGACTTGAAACGTGGCTGAACTGTCAAAAACATACATATTCACAAACGAAAAATAAAAACAAGGACCTTTTTTAGACGCGCGAAATTTGACATCCAATGTCACCTTACTTTTCGGACACAATAGTATCTGAGATACGTGCAAGAGTTATGCTTAGCCGACAGGAGGTGATATAGAATCTTTTTCCACTCGTTTCTCTTGCCTTTTCTAAAAAAATTACAATCCAAATATTCACACACAACTAAATGCAAAGAACGATAAGGTCCAGTCTGATTTTTTAGACCAATATATGCATAGGGCACTAGGGTGCCTTACAAAATAGAAGAAAGAAATAATTATGTTTCGAATTATTTTCTTTCAATACACTACGAAAAAAAATGCTATTTCCTTTGACTTTTAAAGATGTTGATCTTGACCTACCTTGTCTGCTGCTGCTGTGCTAAATGAGCTGTTTGCCCAGTGCCAGCTTATCACATACCGCGATTGTGAATGATTGCAGTTCAATGCAGCGTTACTCACAAAACGCATCCAACACCAGCACCAAAGCATGGGAATCAATTCCAACATGAACCTCAGATGCTTTCCATCACGTTGCTTTGTTGGGGCATATTTTGATGATCGGTTTTTAAATTTTTTTTTAAGCCACCATCAACACTAACTGTCCATGGCCACCCGTAAGATGATTGCGTTTGCAAACAACCGCAATCCGTATCATAATCCTAATGTCTTGCTTCCGTCATCTCTTCACATGTTCACGGTCAGTGGGTTGGTTGGTTAGATGTCGCCTGGACTAGCTGTTATTCTCTGTCTCCTCATCTTCTTGTGCGAGGTCCTGTCGTCATGCGTAATCGCCAATTCCATTAGCGTGTGTGATTTCTTACGCCAACTAAGCATCTTGGGGGTGTGGTTCTAAGTAAAACGGGTTCGGTTTTGTCTGTATGTGTGGCCTTTGTTTGAATATCTGTCAGACACCTTTTTAAGCGTGATCAATTGAGAAAGCATGGCGTAGTACTTAATGAATTGGGTTTAAAAAAAAGCTTCATTGTGAGACGAACTTCTGGTGATGTCACAGACGCGCGCTGCTTACAGACGCAAATACAGAAACTCCCCTTTATCGGTGGGAGCCCAAAAAGTTGTATGCTTTGAACGAGCAATATCCACACATTTCACACACAACACACACACACACACACACACAATACTATCACCGAAAACTACGCGATCGTTATTTAGACGGCTTCTGCGAGAGGTAGATCGTGTGCGCAGCTGGATGGTGGTCTCTTTGCTGCCGGTTTTGCCGAATCATGCTGACAGCAGACAACAGGCAACAAAGCAGTGCCCGATGCAGCGCATGTGTGCATGCTTACGGGGACACCACCGCGCACCACGCAACACGACCACTGTACGTTCGCTCCCTTCACTCGCAGAGATAGCCAGAGCTCGTGCTGCGTGTGTTGATACTTATCGCAACCACACAACACAGTCGATTGCGCAAAACAGGGTCCCCCCACAAACCCCTTCTTTCCAACGGGCCATGCGCTCACTCTTGGTCGACAGTGGCTGATCTTGTCGGGATTTTCTTTCCGCAAGAGATCGCTCTTTCTTGCGGGTGGGCGAACGGGTGAGTTCCTTCGTCTGACGTGATATGGAAGTCTTCGGATCAATAGCGTAGACCTTTCTGGACCGATCCGAAGTTGCTCGATCGTTTGAACTTGACCACACGAAGAGTTGAGCTACAGATCACGATCAAAGTAACACGTGCATAAAGCACAAATAAACTATTCTAGAAAAGGGAAAGTTTTTCACCTCTTCTGTCACGAAAGTCGCAGAGCTCGGTCGTATCAGTGCGGGGAATGCAAAATTGATGACAACAAGTTTCTGTACCTGATTTACGGACCATTTTCTAATCGTCAGTCTGCTTAGTGATAAGATAAGGTTCGGCGCGCCCGGAGCCCAACCAAAGCCACAGGAGTACTTTGGTCTCACAGGCCACACTATGGTTGATAAATTGCAATTATCCATTAAATGCAACTCATAGGCGGAGGTTTCGGAAAGAAATGGATTGCGTCGTTATTGTGGTAGATATTTCTTAGCACACAAAAAACGAAATAACTTCGTGTTCCTGAACCTCGTTACGGAATTCCTCCGAAATGGTGGTTACTATTGGTGTTAATGGTTATTTATTCACGGATTTTGAAGCAAGATTATACAGAACAATTTGACGAAAGGATTTGGACGATAATTGGACTTAGCTTAATCTACGCTAATATATATTATCCGATTATTCTTCTAGAAAAATAAATAAATTCAGTCTGGAGATGGTTGGTTAGTTTGTTTATAGAGAATTTGATTCTTTTGAATTCATCCCGCTCGGTCTGATCTGATGATTAGCATGCTGAGGAGGCCATAAAAACATCAGATGAGCATTACGCGCCACTTTACGATCAGCGTTTAAGACAGTTAATTATGTTAAGTCGAGTGTTAAAACCACAATTTGGAGAATGCTCTACACAGTTCCGCAAGCGATCCTTTTGTACATTACCCAGAGGATTACGTACATCTTGGACCACGTGCCGGCACCACCACCGGTTGATTCCCATCTCTGTGAGCATACTAAATGAGCGACTAGTTTTTAAATTTCCTCACCCCGAGCGATGATTAAGTATTGTCGTAATTATTTTGTCAAGTAATCATCATGCGGATGCTGGTTTTGAAAAGTGTTCACAATAGCTTTCGCTAATCCAAGTAGGTGATCTTTTCATATTGTCCACTCCTACCTTCACTTCAGTGCAGAGCACGTGGTAGAAAGACAGTCTGCGCACGCACAGCATCAACAACACGTGCCACCGGGAGAACCCTCCCCACCCAAAGTGCCGAATTTTCACGATACTTGTCGCTCCGAATGGTTTCACCCCGCAAGAACGGTAATCGTTCTAAATGGAGCCTAGAACAGAACAACAACAGTGCCAACACTACGCCGATTCTCCACAGCACGATTGCAAGAACACACACTAGTTCGAGCTAATCGTGCTGATTCATTGCTCAGCTACGTAAAGCCCGTGCGGTGAGTCGCACATTGAAGCTGAGCACCGTCAACAACGTCCGTATGAGAAGGTGGTGATGATGTTCCTCGTTATTGAATGAAACTTATGATTTCCACACACACGCACACTATCAATAGGCATGTGAAAGAAGACCAAATGGAGCAAAATGTACCGTGCAGTACTTGATTGTTAGGACTATGATGAAGCTGATCCGGAGATCGAATTGTTAAAGATCTCGATCTCGATCTTTTAGGTTAGGTGTGACGTGAATGCGACTATCAGCACCTACACTCACGCACACACTTCGCGCACAGTTTATTTTTTTTTTTCGTTCCATACACATGCAATACTGACGCAACAATAGTGCGAATCAACGTGCGTAGTAGCTTCCCGCGTGTGCCAAAACATGACACTTCACAAAACATTCTCGAAGCAACCCGCACTATTCGTTGGAGCAGGCTACTAAGATGAGGTGTTGTTTGCCTGTTATTGCCGCTTTCTTGTGAAGGGGTTGTAGAAAATGGTATTTCCGTCTTTACATAACACTCGCAAATAACGTGGAGCTGTTGCTGTACATATGTATGACTGTGGTGACTTTAGATCCGATCCGGCTTGAGGGCGGTTTGAAGAGACACCACAACTTTATCATCGTGGGGCAAAAGCTGTACCCAACACACACAGCAGGACAGCAAGTTTCTACTACTTACTACTACTTGGATGCGTACGGCTCAAGAACCCCGAAGGAAACCTTGGGTGTTGCTGCTGGTGGGTTCACGAACAACGGCTGCCTGTTATCACTTCGATTACTCCAACGTCGCGGAATGTCCTGACTACGCGCCGCACCACAAACCACCTTTGCCTGCTCCCCTTTCGCCACACGTACACACACACACAGAAAGCAGCACAGTTGGCAGGGAGAAATATAATTGAAATATCACATCAACTAGCACGAACCAACGAACGAAACAGCAGCGCAGTGCACAATCGCGATTCTCGTCACACCCCTTCCACCTTTTTCACCTATCGACCATAACTTTTTCTTTTGTAGCTTCTTTCCCAGTGCTTTCCACTTGACTCGGCTATCCTACCACACAATCACTTCACACAGCAGCCTTTGCATTTCCCGTAAAGCTCTCTGGATGAGGTAATACTAAAACGCAACGCAACATAACACTATGTTCTTGGTGCTGCGGCTGGAACTTAGTGGGTGGAAAAACTTGATAAAACATAAAACTCACACGAACAGCGCACAAACACACAAACACTTTACGGACACACGAGTGGAAGCTTATTTACAGCCCACTTTGCGTGAGCGCAACGATTACACTTCACCAGCAGAATTTGTAGGACTCGCGTGAAACAGCCGTATCGACAGCAACAGAAAAGAATAATGAACAATAATAGTGACAGGTCGTTGCTCACATACACGTGCGGCTAGACAACTGTACTGTAAGTGTGCGTGAGAGCGAAGCAGATTTACAGGGTTAAAACAGGTGTGACATCGACAATTATGGGCCTGTTTCTTATTTTGATTATTTTTGCACTACGTTTGTAACTAGCAATGGATAAAGAGTTCGTAATTAGTGTATGCGTCTCTTCGCTACATAAGCATACATACATAAGCTCGCGTTTAGAGGTCTGAAAAGAAGGTTAGCGGTCCTAAACTATAGCAAACTAAACTTGAAAACCCCTGCAGTTAACGACTGATGAAACAAAATGCACCATCAGAGAATTGTCAAAATCAAATTTTCTATGACACATGCGCTCGTTTACGGATCGTAATTCAATACTACCCTGTAAAAAATAAAGCAAGTTGATGTCCAATAGAGCGTCCCAGTGTGCATGTTGTCGGAAAAACGGAAACGTCACCATTTAACGTACTTTTGCGGGAATGATGGTTTGAAAGCGTAAACAAACCATTTACGACGAACGTCCCAAGGCAAGGCAATAAAAATGCTCGCGCGCAGTGAAACGATTGTCCAAACGCGCGACTTCAACTACATCGGTCCAGACTGCCACAGTTTCATAAGATGCTGCTTGTGCCACTGTTATACGCCTTTTATTTTTTACATCGTATCGAAAAAAGCGCTAGACATGACCGCCAAAATGCTGCCCGTGAGTATGGAGGAAGGCGTCAGTGGTACCGTCATGTTGCGTCTATCTCTAATTACGTTCTTCTGCCTCCCATTCCATCCTTAACAGCCACAACATAACTTCTTTTGCGTAAACTGTCTTCCTAAACCACGGACGACGGGGAATGCGGCGAATGAACTGTATCAATCTGGCAGCTTGTTGAACAACCCCGAGTTTCTGGCCATGTTCCAGGGATATGAATATTATAACCCGTACTATGAAAAGTTTGCCACCAAAAAACGTCTCATCATCACCGAGCACAGCAAAATATATTCCAACTACAAGGACATCGCTCGCAAACCACTACCGGCCGATGTAAAAATAAGGAAGCTGTATAAACTTTTCCCGCCGATACATCAAATCGATTTCCAGAAGTATGCATCGATGACCGAAATGTACACAGAGCTTCGTAAGAAGTACAAGGCGATACGTATGGCCTACAATACCGGCGTCAGCCATTCGTTTTATGATGGTTACGATATGCTGGTTGAACGGACCCCGTTTCGAAATACGCAAACGATACGGGACCTGTCACGGGGAGGTGTAAACCAGTCAAGCTTATTTGCTACAGATACGCTCTTGATGCGCACGCAAGGATCGGATCTATTGGGTAGTATCGGTGGAAGTGACGTAGATGATGCCACTTCGGTACAGTTTAGCTCGCAATCTTTGAACGACGAAGAGCAGCATCAGTTGCAACTGTCCGAAAGCCAACAATCGGTATCACAATCGATACACAGTTTGCATCTGTCCGTAAGCCAAAATTCGACAGTACCATCGGTATTCAGCTCCCAGGATGTACAGCTGCAACCTTCATACGGTTCGATCGATATTAGTTCGCAAGATGTTGAGGTCGAACCGTTACTACCACTGTCTGAGAGCATCAGAAGTATCTCGCCCAATATCAGCGAATCGTCTATTATCAGCTCCGTACCGCGGTTAAGCGTCAGATCATTGCATGGTTTTAATGACTCACAGGAAGCGGGACCGAGTGGTTTGCAGCAGCAACAGCAGGTTATTCATGACTCCCAGGAAGCGGGACCGAGTGGTTTGCAGCGGCAACAGCAGGTTATTCATGACTCCCAGGAAGCGGGACCGAGTGGTTTGCAGCGGCAACCGCAGGTTATTAATGACTCGCAGGAAGCGGGACCGAGTGGCTTGCAACAGCTGCAGGATATTAGTGATGATTCTCAGGAAGCGGGACCGAGTAGATTGCAGCAGGAACAAGAGGAAAGCGTCCGAGGTGCGCCACGTGCTAAACGTCGCCGTTTGTCATCGACTCGTAAGTGATCTGATGTGACAACTAACGTTTAGTAAATTTTACTTTTTAACATGTACTTACGCTTATTTTGCAGCCGTCAATCCAACACCCCAGGAAGCGCAAGCGTCCCGTAGCTCGCGAGTGAGACTGCCGAGAATGCCTGGAGGATAGGATAAAGAAATTGTTCGTACTATCTGTCAGCGTTATTATCTTATTCTACTTTTTGTTTTCAAACGTTTTCATGTAATTTTTGTCGTCACGTTTAGTTTAAAAAGGGAAATGCAAAGAAAATTGTTCGTTTAGATTATGTTGCATAGCGTTAATTGATTAACTTGAGTAGCCATTTTATGTAATGTGGCGTAAAGAATTGTTTGTTTGTTAGTTTGAATTCATCTCGCCTAACCGGTTACCAAGCGTTTGTTTTTCTTTTCCGAAAAAAATAAATCATTTACAACAAGCTCTGGTCACTTTTTGACGGACGATCCTTTTTCCGTACGAATTTTTATTTGGTCTAGAAAATAAAACTACAGCAGACAAAATAAAAACAAAATAATTCTAAATACACACCACCTAACACAACAAAAAACAACCCACCTGGGTTGGATTGTAGCTGCATCTTGTAGTATGCGTGCGCTGGAAAACAATAGGAAAATTAAAAACAGTTGCCATACACCTTCAAAATACCAATGTTGGATGAACGATCATATTTATCAGCGAATCTATTTGTGATGAATTGTTGAATGATTTTATCCACACGCAACGACACCACCAACTGTAAACTAACAATTCAAGCTACACGAAGGAAAGGGATTGATTCCGAGATCCGCTATAATAAAAGAAAGGTTCGAACGGGTGGCGCAATTCATGTAGGTGGAATTGAAAATGCATTTAAATGTCTTTTTGGTTGTTCAATACACTCACATTCACACACATATGATGGCGCTACTAACAACACCACCACACATCAAGCATACATACGACGATTCCGCACATACTGTCAAACACGCTTCGCGCGCTCCGGTTGCTATCGCTCGACGTGATACGATCACTTCCACGCCTGCTTGATGAGCTTTTTCGATGCCAGTTGTTTCACCACGAAGGATGTAGTGGTTAGCACCACGAGCACAACCGTAATGAGGAAGTAATCGAAGTCTTCCTTCAGCAAATCGAATGTTTTCGAAGGAGATACGCGTGTCACGAACAGATCGAGCCCGTGCACCAACACCAGACAGGTGCTCTCCAATCCCGATGGTGCCGTATGCATGCCTCGAATGTGTGCCACGGTCTGGTTGTAGTTGATGAGAATTTCGTGCGGAAGCGGTAGTTCTGGCATGTACGGTACAATGCCTTCCCCGCGTGCCTTCTCGGGGGATGTGACGGGTCGGCGCGGATCGAGCAATGCCCAGGACATTTCGGCGACGGCACCGGTGGTGAGCCCGATTAGAATGTGCTTGCTGGTAATACCTTTCTCGGTTATGGTTTCCTTTAGTGCGGCCACTGCCATCGGCAGTATGTACGATTGGCGTTCCACCATCGGAAGTGGCGGTGCGTCGAGAGAGCTCCAGACGGTGCTGTTCGTTTGTGTTTTACCCTCATACAGCTCGATCGATGCTGAAAAAAAGGGACGAATAAAATCCATTTGTAATCGTTATTACAGTTATAATTATGGATTAATTAAAATTGAACACTTGCGGTCAATTAGTCTAGTATTCATCGCCAGTTTACAGGAAGGCTTACGAAGATAGTATTTAATATCGTTTTTTTAGACGTTGAAGTGACAAGCCGTATTGCAAAAGGTCTTTGGTCTAATATTAAAGGCATCCTTAACTTGAATTTACCCGTACTGGAAGAGTTAGTCCGGTTGTTGTGATTCCATCATTAAATGTTTGCTTTTTGACTTTTTTTATTCCTGTAGGACGGCCAGCCGTATTACTAACTGCTTTTTGAAATCCCCAACGATGAACATTAATTTGTTTATGTTTTATTGTTATCCAATAGGTCTTTGAAACATGGTTTTATATTTAAAAAACATAAGACTTACATGAAAAATAGAATTATATGTAAAGTTTTACATTTCAAATCTTCTTTCAAACTCGTGTTGAGAATAACAGCTTTTTCCAAGGAATTAATTCGCTCTCACTCACTCCCTACCCTACACTCACTACTGGGATTTAATTCTTTTAAATACTCTTTTGGAAGTCGTTATAACAAAGTAGATAGCTCAAAACTAAAGTGCTGAGAGAAATTTCCGCTTTTAACTTAACTTTTAATGACCGGAGGGGTTTCGGCAGGACCACGACGTCAAGCCTCTCATAACAGCTGTGAGTGCTCGCTGCTCTTCGAACCCCAAAACTCTATGTCGATTCGAATCTTAAAAGAGTTTTAAACACTCTTTGAGATTCGAATTCCAGAAAAGTTGTAAAAACTCTGTTTGAGCAGTTTAAATAACTCACTCACTCAGTACGCACAACAGTAATTCAAACCCTCTTGAAAGTGAATCACCAGACTGTGCAAAAATTCATCTTGGAACAAATACTTTTTGAATTATAATTATATCCTTTAACATTTGCTTGGTAATATTATCAATGTATCAACGACCAAGTGATAACCTTCGTCTTTCGATGCTAACATTTTCGACGCGCAGCATATAAATCAATTGCCAAAAAATGGTTTGATGCAACGGATTTTCAAGCATTTTTCTTTACTTTACCAAATGCTTTAGAATGAATGGCGGCGATTTCTATTGTAATTGTTGAACAATAGTAGTTGTTTACATATTTTCCGCTCAGAAACACTTCTTTAAAAGTGAAGAATCTGCTGAATAACAGACGATTTTACTCTAAATCGTTATTTGTGAATATCCCCCTCCCCCAAAATTGCCCAAACAGAGGCTTTTGGAAAATATTACGTGTGTTCAAAGATTGTGAAATCGCGTTTAAATTACATCAAACACCATAAACTGGTTCGAATTGTGCATTTTTAAACCGTAAAAACTTACTAATTTATGTTTCTAAAACAAGTGTGGTGATTTGTCTACTGTATTGATTTGTTAAAGCGTACTTACTTATCTCGGTTCGGCGTGCCTTGTCATTGTAGTACGAATAAACTAGCCAGTTCTCCGAGTGCACCATATGTAGCGGCGGACGGATGCGCTTGTGCGACATTGAAAATACAATCGAGCCAGAAACAACGTCCACCAAATGCACGTTCAATATGTCTAGAACAAAAGAGGTAATAGAACAGAAATAAGCATCTACACCCAATTTGTCCCATCTATACGCTCATTTTCTCCTACTCACATTTGTGTATGTTATCCGGACCATTGGTAGCGACGGCCACCAGATTCGGATTAATGTATTTGTACAGCACCGAACGATCTGCCATAACGCGACCCTGCGAGTGCACATGCTCAATTGGACTTTTACCTTCGCAGGCAATAATTTGTTGGCTTTTGCTAGCACCGCTCAAATCGATTTGCCACGTTGGAATGGTTTCAAGCTTACCGGCACGGTACTGCACAAGGAAGCCACGCATCTGCGCCAACCGTTGATCGGTGGTGAAGAGATAGAAGTTATCCGCATATACTGCCAGTGATTCTGGCACGACGTGTGCATTATTGTCGTAGTCGAGCAGCAGCAAACCTTTTAGAAAATCGGGACCGGTTTGATGTAATAGCGAAACCTGCTGGACACGGTACGGAAGCTCGATTACACCACCGCCCGCAACCGGTTGTCCCGTGATGGGGTTGAATACGTAGAGAAGACCCTTTTTCGAGTCGCTCTTTTCACGGCCAAGAATGACACATTGGGCCGGCAGTGGATAAAAACGGGATGTGCGCTGTACCAACAGTTTCATCGGCTGCCCATTGCCAAACCCGGTGAAGGAAGGCAAATAGCGCACCCAGTGATGCTTGCCCGATACATTATCGATGCCGAATATTTTGCCACTGGATGTGACCACGACCAGCATTTTGTGCAATCCAAAATCATCCCGCACAAGACCGGCTCGTTGGGCTTTCGATGGTGCCGGTCCGACACCGAGAATATGTAGGATGAGGTTTTTCACGTGTAATACCTGTGCTGTAATGCGCCGCTGGAACGCTCCGAATACATCCCCTGGGAACAGAATTAAAGTAAGCATGAGTGGATTGCAACTAAACAAATGAGGAATGAAGAGTGAAAGAAAAAAGAAAAAAATGCTATAGAAACACACAAAATTACGAAATAATTACCGCATATGCACTGAAATACATAATAATGAACTAATGCAAAGAAGAGAAAAAAAAACCACAAAGCCAATACTTTGATCGATTCCAGTCGATAGTCATGGCAACATAAACTATTAACCTTCGCTTCAATGACCAAAACTACACCCATACTTTGATAAACAACTACCCGTGTAGGTCATTCATTTTGTATGAGAGTTTGCATTATCTAGGATAAGCAAGCATAACTTTTGAGCTGCTCGTCCTATTTGTATGAAATTTTTGAAATTTCATCCTATTTGTATTTCAAGAAAAAATAGTCTATTGGTTGTCTAATTAATAAAAGTTAGTTGAAAAATGAAAAAAAAAAATATTTTTGCTCTTATAGAAGTGTCGGACAATAATTTTCAATCTTTTGTTATGATTCCAAACAATTCAAACGAATGGCTTATTTTTCACTTTTGTATAATTCAAGTAAGTACGTTAGTAAAGACTGGCATAAAATATTTTCACCCCTATCCGTAGGCCGATCATGCATTGAATCTCTTCTAAAACAAGCTTCCGTTACAAAAAATTGACCATTCAGTTGGAAATTAAAGCGGTTGGCCACCAAAGAATGGATTAGGCGTTAAAAAATGCCAACAAAAGGGAGAATTTATGCAAAAATTCAATATAACTACAACAACAGAAACCTTACATAAGAAATTCTTAAGCTTGATTCAAACAAAATAAATAAGTTTTGCAACACAAAGATTGACAATTTTCAAACAAAAAAACTCTGGTCAGCAAACAATTGCTTATCGAAGATGCAAGGTGAATACACTTTTGTGGAAGTAAAAAATAAAAAGAAGAGAAATTCTCAACTAAATGTTATCAGGTGAAAAGCAGGTGTCCTCTTTCTTGAAAAATTCATTCAAATACGACGAGCAAATCAAAAGATATAAGCTAAACATATGACCTACCCGGGTAGGAGGTTATAGGAAAAAGGGGTATATAAATTGAAAATTAAATTAAAAGTATATTTTTAAAAAATACGAAAGTACTTTTTTGTTGTGTATAATAGAACAAATGTAGCAATACGGCCAGGCCGTCCCTTTTGCAATAAAGCAAAATTTAAAAATGTTTTTTCTAGGGAATTCAAAAGTTTCAAACTGATTGCTCCATTATATTAAATGTTATTGAAAAATAAAAATGCAAAACATACCCGAGGTGGTCATTGAAATAAAAGTTAAGCAAACGTAACTGAGAAAACACACAAACACACAAACAAAATAAACTTAAAAAAACTACGATATATCCTGGCTGCTCACGTTGCACCATATGGCTTAACTTCTGAGCATTTGAACTCACATTCCGGTCCATTTTCTTCTGCTTTACAATCGTACGACCACATCGAACAAATCCGGCGTTGTTGTGTGGCGCAAGTGAACGATAATTTAAAGTAAACAGTATTATTGCAAATTTCACGTGGGATTAATTTGATTTAACGGGGAAATCGGCATTCTTACCATTTTTGTTGTTAAGCTCCTCCTCAATTGCTCCTTCCGCATCCGATAGCGTCAGATCTAGGAACTCGGCCGTTTCCACCTCAGCCAGTGCTTCCTCACGTACCCATTTAATTTTACCTTGCTGTACCAGCACGATCGCACCATCTTCGGTGGACAGTAGCACACGGCACACCAGTCCAGCTGCAACCCGACCCGATGAGCCACCGCCAGACGATTGTTTGCAGCGAATCGCAACCAGTTCCGGATCGCCTAACGCATCACCAAAGTCCGTACTGAATTCGATCGGATCAAAACGCACAAAATCACGCAACCGGTGCGCGTTGAGCGTTAGCTTGTTGTTCACCCGATCGACCACACCCTGCAGCAGGATCGGTTCGCCTTCCTGCACCATACGATCAACCAGCGCAGCATCTCGAGCCCCGAATGCCAGTTTTTGGTCGGAGCGCAATGAATAGTAGCGCCCGTTTTGGATGACGGCCGGTTCACCGCCACGTACCGCTCGGGGACTGCCTACCGCTTCTGAGCCGAGCGGTTTCGAAACGACCGTGCTGCTAGCATCGGCCGCCAGATCCAGCGCAAGCAGCTGTTCTTTTATGCCACAGGCAAAGAAAGTTCCGGCCAAAACGCAACGATCCTTTGCAATCCAACCTGCAGCAATCCGGCTCGTTGTTGGACGCGCCTGTTGACCCGATACGGCGTGGTACGGTGTCACCTCCAGGTGGGATCCCCACACAGGTACCACATGATACAGCATTCCATCGTGTTCGAACCAAACTGCTCCCGATGCCGATTCCTCCACCACCGTCGGTATCAGTGACCATTCCCATTCGAGCGTACCGAGATTCGAGTTCCAGCCGCGAACCAGCGCCGGATTGCTGCCGGTAACGGTGATCACATCGTGCCCACTGTTTCCACCCCTATTCAGTCGGGCCCCAGTAGACGAAGGGGTTGCGACGTGCAATAACTTGACGGTACCACGCGGGCCATTTTCAAGCACCTGACGCCAAAGAATATCACCCGTTTTGGCGCTAATTGCCGCCAGCACGTTGCTCTCGGTAGCGACGATTATACGATCGACGGAGGATGTATCAAAGGCACCATCTACTATCTTTCCCACGTATTGTTGTCGCCTGGAAGGAGTAGGCAATCAACCATGTAGAAAACAGGTGGGAGCAAACCAGCCCGTAGACAACAGTGGACTTACCAATCAAATTTTCCTATCTGGTCTTCGTATAAGCCGCTGCAGGTCGATAATAAAACTAGCAGCAAAGCGAACCCACGGGAACACACATGTCCTGCGCTATACCTCATATTTGTAAGCGCGTACATGTGTCTGCACACTACCACCACCGACTACAAAAATTACGCGCTGGAGTTGATTTTTATTCAAAATGAGGCAATTTTACTTTGCTATCGGCAGACGAGATGGAGGCAAACGCGGTGTTGATTGGTTATTTTTTCACCTGTCGGCTGATTTGGACTTTTCGGTTTGACAGTTAGGCTGTCAAAGTAAACACGCAATCCGACAGTTTGGGTTTTGATAAACCCTCAAGAGAGCAGTTGTTAGTGGAATATGTTTGTCGGAGATATTATTTACTTACTCCTCAGGCTGTCTTGGCCTGCTGCAGAAATCCTCTCAACGGCTCACGGTCCACCGCCGTCATTTACCCGTCCATTATCCCATTCGTACTAGTCTGCTAAATTTACCTGGGCCCTGGCTATGCTATCGTATGCGGCCTTAAAGTCGATCAAAGGATGGAAAATTTGAACTGCTGCTCCGCCATCTTCGCCAAGATCTACAGCATGCTGAAGATGATCTGGTGAAGACCGTGATACCCCTGTGGCAGTTATTATTGTTAAAAAATTAGAGGTTTTGGACCCCAGGAATCAATTTTGCCTCTGACTTGTTGGAGTGTTTTATTTCCTTTTCTTACTGTAAGAACCGAGATTATTTAAAAAAAATATCTACAAAACTCGTTCATAGTTTAATTAAATACACCTTTTATTTTAGAGGAAAATTAAAAAAAAACAATACACTGTATGCAACTCACATAACAGCTAAACTGAACCTAGGAATCAACCGGAAGTGTTCCACGTCGTGTTATGTCTGTTCTCCTTTTTTTGCTTAGAGTACCATCAAACGAGGAGCAATATTCATTGCCATCAGCTCTTGGAATAGGAGTTTTGCCGCGTATGGTAGTTTCACCTGAGATATCTGCAAAATAAAACAAACAATTTGGTCAGTACATACTTGACCGGTGGTTTCTAGCCTGGAGTTGTTGGTTTGCCCTCTTACCTGAGTCTTGTTTTTGCAACCCTTGCACTCGAATGTATTGTTCCTCAGATTAGCGATCGCGATCAGTCCACAGAAGTTACACACGTGAATTCGGTACGGATCGGATACCTCAAACAGACGTTCGCGCAAAAACTGTGCCGCTCCGTGTGAAATTTGACAATCACGTTCCATCTCACCGAAACGAAGCCCACCATCCCTGGCACGACCCTCCATCGGCTGTCTCACTAGTATCTGCACCGGGCCACGGGCACGCGAGTGAATCTTGTCATCCACCATATGCTTCAAACGCTGGTAGTACGTAGGACCGAGGAAAACCTGTGCATTGATCTTACGCCCCGTGTGCCCATTGTACATGACCTCGTTGCCACGCAGATGGTAACCGTACTCCTGCAGGAAGGTGGATATCTTTTGCACGTTTACCGCATCGTTGAACGGTGTCGCGTCACCAATTTCACCCTTGTTCGAGCCCAGCTTTCCCTGGATGCATTCGATTAAATGCCCAATTGTCATACGCGACGGGATAGCGTGCGGGTTGATAATAATGTCCGGCGTAATACCCTCGCAGGTGAATGGCATATCCTCCTGGCGGTACTGAATACCGCACGTACCTTTTTGTCCGTGGCGCGAGGCAAACTTATCTCCAATCTGCGGAATGCGCACGGAACGCACACGGATTTTGCAGAACTTGTAGCCCTCGCTGTTTAATGTCAGCATTACCTGATCGACGATACCGGTTTCGGAGTTTCGCAAAAAGGTCGAACCATCTCGCTTGGTGTACCGTTTCGTCGTACCATCCAGATCGTCGTCCGTTTCGGGCAGTGTGATTGTCTTGCCAATCACCACATCATCACCGGACACACGCAATCCGGGCGCAATAATGCCGTCCTCGTCCAGCTTGTCGTACAGGGCGTTCCGCATGCCCTGACACGTCTGTCGGTTAGGCTTCTCGAACTGCTCCTCCTGATCGCCGATACGCTTGCTTTCCGAATCTTTGTATGATCGATAGAAGACCGACCGGAAGAATCCACGCTCGACAGCCGATGCGTTGAGAATAACACTGTCCTCCTGGTTGTAGCCGGTGTAGCAGAGAATGGCCACGATCGAGTTAATACCGGCCGG
Source organism: Anopheles maculipalpis (assembly GCF_943734695.1). Lineage (NCBI taxonomy): Eukaryota > Metazoa > Arthropoda > Insecta > Diptera > Culicidae > Anopheles > Anopheles maculipalpis. The sequence goes on from NC_064871.1 coordinate 50,902,131, forward strand.
CAACTCACGGAACCGAAGGTACTCCATCGAGCGTGTCGTTACGAGCGGTTTCATCGGATAGTAAAGCACGTGGGCCAGTGTGTCCATCCGCACATGGAAATTGGTGATGTACACACCCATCGCCTGCTTCCCCATAGCGCTCTGGTACGTATTACGCGGGCTCTGATTATGATCGGGGAACGGAATAATGGAGGCACAAACGCCCAATATCATTGCCGGATGGATCTCGCAATGCGTGTACGTCGTACAGTACGCGTATTCCTTGTCCTGCTTTAGATCGTACGGTGTCATCGCAATCATGACCGTTTCTTCCTCGAGCGTATCGATGTACTCGACCACACCGGACGCCACCAGCACCTGCCATCCGTAGTTATTGTAGTCACGGTCTTTCAGCATGTCAATGTGATTTTTACGCAACAGAAGCGATCCATTTTCCACGATCAGTAGTGGCCTACAGATACGCCCCGCGTCGGTGTAGATACGAATTTCGCGATCACGAATGTCCCGAATCATGGATACTTCCGACACGATAATATCCATCTGTCGGCGAAGCTTTCTAAGCGTTGCCATCAACTGTTCCGGATCACGATGAATGCCAACCCAGCACCCGTTCACGAAGATTTTCGTTGCATCGGCAATCGCCGATGGTGCAATTTCTTCCAAATTTTCCATCGACCACTCTTCCAAGAACTCCAGAATGGGTGACGGTTGCGAACCGACGGAAATGTAAGCCATCAGTGCCAAATTCTTCACCAATCCGACAGCCGCACCCTCGGGCGTTTCGGCCGGACATATCATGCCCCACAGGGTGTTGTGCAGCTGACGTGGCTTTGCCAGCTTACCGTCACGTCCGATCGGTGAATTAACGCGTCGCAAATGGCTCAACGTAGAAGCAAACGTTAGCCGGTTCAAGACCTGTGATACACCGGCCCGAGCTTGATGAGCTTTCTTCTGGTCGCCCCAGTTTCCGGTGGCCAACGAGTATCGCAATCCATCCGTAATAATTTTTGTCTTGATCGCCAACTCGAGGTTAAAGTCTTTCCCGCGGTCAATAAACTTCTGTGCGTACATTCGTACCTCTTTCATCAGATTTTTAAAAAGCCCACGGAACAAAAATGCCAACAGTGGACCGGCTAGATCCAATCGCTTGTTGCCATAGTGATCACGATCGTCCAGCTCGCGACGACCAAGCGCAGCCAGCAGCAACCGATGCACCATGTAACCGAGGAAGTAAGCTTTTTTCGTTTCACAAAAATCGGACACACCGACGTGGGGCAACATTTCCTTCTGTAGGATTTCCTTTGCGTACTTGATACGCTTGTCCTTCGTGACACCGGGTCGGGCACCGCGTGCACCGATAAAGTTAAGTGCCACATTCTGTTCCTGCACGACGAACGCTTCGTCGAGCGAAGGTTTTACCATCTCCATCATTTCCGGATCGTCAAAATCGTAGATAATGTGCTCGAGGATGTCACGATCGGCGACGAACCCGAGCGCACGGAACACGATCATGATTGGAATTTCTTGCTTCACGTACGGCAGGATTGCTATCACACGCTGCCCAATCGCCGACTTTTTTATGCTCTGACCACCCCTGGCCATCATGTTAACCCAGAGTGTCGAGGTGGGCCGAGAGCTATGCTCCAGACAGGAACGAATCTCCGTCTTATATGCGTATTTACCATCCTTCATGCTGAACACGTATACTGTATTGGTGGCCATCTTTTCCTGTGCGATCAGCACCTTTTCCGAACCGTTGATAATAAAGTAACCGCCCGGATCGAGTGGACACTCGTTCAGCTCGGTCAAATCACGATCCGTTAGCTGAGACAACAGACAGTACGTGGAGCGCAACATGATCGGAATCTTCCCGATGAACGTTTTCTGATGCTGCGTCTCGACCGGATCCTGCCCCTCGACCAGCTTTGTCTTGGTAATGTCCACATACAGTGGGGCCGAGTAGGTCAAATTGCGGAGACGTGCTTCGTTCGGCATCATGGGCGATGGGGAACCATCCTTTTCCCAATGCGTCGGTTTCGATAGATAGATCTGGTCGAACTTCAGTAGGTACCGTGTGGGATTTTCGATCTCACCCGACGAATGCTGCGCTTCCGCCGTCAGCTCGATGGCCGGCGAATCTTCCACGATCCGTTGGACCGACATTTGGATAAACTCGTCAAAGCTGTCCAGCTGCTGCCGCACCAGACCCTTCTCATCGAAGTATGCGTTGATAACGATCCAACATGCTTCCTGCCACAATTCGTGAGAAATCTCCTCCGGATCTTCCTCCTCGAAATGATCTACGCACACACACGCCGCGAACAGGGAGAAAGTTATGAAATGTGGACGCATTAAAATTGGGTGGATTTCGACCGAAATTCCATCGCAAACACGTACCTTCTTCATTCTCGTACATGGTGAAATGGGTCCGAAATAGATTTGTCGGTCTTTATTTACTTTTGGTAGCGATAAAACACGGCACAACGCTGATCGACCGCTTCACTACACTCAAATTCGTCAATGGCGTCGGCAAGAAATGCTTTTCTTCTTCATTTTCGGTGTGTTGTTTGTCGGTTTTTTTTCTGTTTGTCTGTCAAAATTGTATGAAGGAAGTATGTGTTTACGTTATCGAGTAGAAATCTGCCAAATGAAAACAAACAACGTACGCAGCCATGGCGCGATTTTAAAAAAAATTACCATATATTTTGAATCTGTTTTACGTAGTATTTTTTTTAATTTACATTTTTATATTTTATAAAAACCTACTATCATTTTCGGTTAACGAGCAGTCTTATTGCTTGGTGCCTGAATCCAGTGTCGGGTCAAGCTACTTGGAACCTGTAGGCGGGCTCTAGACGACGAGGCAGCCATCGACCACTAGCTCTTTGAAACCAAAAAAAAATCGGTAAAGTTTAGTAATTATACTATCTACACGCGTGCCTTGAGACAGTCTCTCAGCATGTCCTCAACAAGCTTTTATACTCGACCACTACCCAAGTTTTCAACTTCGTTATACAGCATCTTAGGCGTTCATTCGAATCATGTCGTCTAAACTTGTCTCACCATTTCGCTATGAGCATCGTTCCCAAGACCGTAGTGAGGCGATATTGGAACCAAACCGAGACTCAAACTAAGACTAACCAAGACTAAACTAAGATTCATCACATCCTTGAAGTATGAAAATTAAACTCAATCTACCGAGACATTCGAGTATATTCGTATTTTGCTACCCAGTGACGATTACGACTCTCTGTACTAACAGGTTGGCTGATAAGTCCCCGGTCTAACAAAGAAAAACACATTTTTTTTTGTCAAAATTCGTTTTTATTATTCAACATAGTTCCTTTCAGAACAATACGGCACTGAACCGTCATAATTAATTAAAAAAAAAAATAGTTCCCTTCAACAGCGATACAACGATTATAACGACCTTCCAATTTTTTTATACCATTTTGGTAGTACTCCTTCGGTTTTGCCTCAAAATAGGCCTCAGTTTCGGCGACCACCTCTTCATTGCAGCCAATTTTTTTCCCTGCAAGCATCCTTTTGAGGTCTGAGAACAAGAAAAAGTCGCTGGGGGGCAGATCTGGAGAATACGGTGGGTGGGGAAGCAATTCGAAGCCCAATTCATGAATTTTTGCCATCGTTCTCAATGACTTGTGGCACGGTGCGTTGTCTTGGTGGAACAACACTTTTTTCTTCTTCGTTCTTTTTTCGTTCGTCAAGCAACCAAAAGTCGCTTGACAAAAGACGCTCTGTCTCACAAACTAATTGACATACCGACGTCAAATTTTGACACGAGTCATTTGAAGGTTGGTGCTATATAAAAATAATATGCATTTAATACTAGCGGCGCATTCTATGTGTCAGACCGGGGACTTATCAGCCAACCTGTTAGAAACAGGACTCTACATTTCAACAGGACAAGATGTACTTTCTAAATGTTTCTTTCATCGCCAACTTAGAATGAACTTGGTTTTGTCGTGGATAAAAAATTTCATTAAATTGCAGTAAAATGAATCGCTCTGTACAGCATTTTTTCCTATCAGGACTGCAGAGAAGGTTTAGTTTAGGAAGCTTTGAGCCTTTCGGCTGCATTCGTTTATTTTACTGCCTGTCGTACGTTATAAATGTCGAATTGTTTTACCTTATACTCCATGAAATAGGTTGGTTGCTTTACAAATAATAATTAGGTTTGTTGGATGATGTATCTTGTATCAGAGAATGTCGTCAATGTTAGTAGGTATATTGTAATATGTTAATTGTTTGGCGTATCCGTTGCACTCTGTATGAGGATGTTGGACAGTTATGAAGACACCGCACTAACTGCATAGTGGAGGCGAGGAATTATCCATCAATTAGCTGTGAGTTAATCGTGTGCGACCTATTCGCAGTGAGGACTTTATGGGGAGAGCCTACTTTTCGCCAAGCTTTAGTGGATATTTTAATTTTAAACTTGGAATCCAGCAAAAGGAGAGTTCAGAGAGTTTGAGGAGTTCTTCAAGTTGTTGGCTGTATGAGTTTCTAGATTTTTCGCTCTCGAGAGCTCTGATCACACTCACAGCGCTATCTGAAAATGATAGGCGATAGGTTCGTCGGTACTATCTATTTCATCTGTCCTAACAGAGCTGTAACACTGGAATAGTTGAAATTCAGTTTAAGAGAATCACCTGAAAATAGCTATATATATTTTTTAATTTCAGTTCAAAGTCGAAACTAATTATATTTCAATTCATAAATTTTCTCAACCATCCAGAAACTACTCCGATGAACTTTATTTTTTCACAGTTTATTGTTTACCCTTCGCGCAGTTGTTGTATCCATACACCGGTGTATGTGGGTGTGTGTGTGTGTGTGTATGTGTATGTGCACAACACACATTGTCACGGTTGTGAAGTTTGTTACTTCGCGTTCCCTATCACCAACACCGTACACACGCAGCACTCATCATTCACGCACGGGCGACACGCGCATCCGCGAACCTCTCTATGTATATGTGCCACACGTGCGTCTGTTTTATCGATTCATTCTATTGTTCTCTCATAAGATGTAATGGATGTCTATGCCATGCCTTGATGTTTCACTGATGTTCTTCATATTTGTTCAACTTTCAGCTTCATTTTGTAGCAATAGCATCGACGATCACGCTGAACGTCGGCGTGTTAGTAATTGGTTTGCATTTTCTTCGCACGTTTTGCCTTGTGTAGTTTATTTCTTCTGCAGCTGATCGCGGCTTCACAATACAATTTTCTAGTATCGTTAGTAATAAAGTTTTTCTTGTTTTTTTTCCTTTGCGTTTTGCATTTTACTTACGGCTGTTCCAATTTACACACTGTTTTCCCTTCTTCTTGTCCTGACTGTATCAGTGTCCTAAATTTTTTTGTGTTATAAGAAAGCCTTTAATCTCAGAGCATGTCCAAAAAACATTAACCAAACCACAAACTATAGACAGCTGGAAAAAAATAAACAGAAACTCGCGCCTTGCTGCATCGCTCCAAGGACCTTCCTTGCTTTACTGATAAAAACGAACAAAAACAGAAAACAGAGCTTTACTTTAAATCTACTCTTATCTCTTTTTGTGTGTATTCTGATGATAGTAATGGGTTTTTCACTTTTTAGATTTAGGAGGGCTGTGGAGGATGAAAGATGCAAAGGCTTCAAAACACTCACATATTAGAGTTCCCGAAGCTGCCCGATCTACACATAACTTTTTATCACCTTTTTGTTGTCCTCACCAACACACGCACCACAAGATGATCTAAAGCAGTAAGTGTTGTGCTTTGTTGTCGTTTAATTACTTTCAAAATTACAAGTCCTTAGGATGGTGACTTTAATTTGCAGATCGTCCAGAGTAATTCTACTGTTAGTAAGCCCATGCAATCCGTTTGAAATAGTACTAAAAAAAGGTGATGTATTACTACACTGCAGCAGTAAGTGTTGTTTGTTAGTTTTCCAACCTTAAGCCTACAATTTATACACATTAATATTTATATGCATATCATCTAGTATAGCGGCTAGGAAAAGGAAAGACACACGCGTGTAGGAGAGAAGGGGGAAGGGAGCAAAAATGGAGGAAAAGCGACGATTTGGCTAATGACGTAAAATATTGAATGCAGTAGAATAGTCGACTGTAGAGCAAATCAAGCAAAGTGTTAGGATCCTCTCTCCTCTCCTTAGCAATTTCTTTCCGCGAACAATAGACCCATTTCAGATTTCGATACAGAATTCTTTTTAACAATATAATGAGCATCGTGAAAAACATGTACTTAGCGGAAAGAATAAAGAACCAAGCAGTAATTGTTGACAAAAGAAAACAATAATCGACAAGAAAAAATCGATCGTGTAGAAAAGTAGTAGCGATCGGAGTGGAGTGAAAAAAAAGGTGAAGAAATAAAACAAAAACAAACGATTATATAGAATCAGGTAAAAAATTTCTTACAGGGCTTTCTACTATAATAACACAACATATATCAATTTGTCTAGTGTGACTTAAAAGCTAAAATCTGTCCCTTGTTTCCACCGTACACACACACACACACACATACACATACACATACTGCCATATTGCCTTAGTAAAAAAAAAGTACGAAGTGTGTAATACATTAATCAAACGCATATTGAACTAAACACTACTGCGGAAAGAACGTGATAAAAATTGGAGAGCCCACTACACAAGCATACAACTAAACCAAATAATCGTGAATGAATGAAGAAATATTTTGAAATTCAACCCTCTGCACTTAATAGCTCCATTTTGTACAAAAAAAAAGGGTCAAATTTGTTGCCTCGATTCTCCCACGAGTAACAATTTAAGCTGCGATTCACACAGTGGTGACGAACATCCTTAGAACATCCGAAAGTTGATTTGAAATATTCGTATTAAAAAACGAATTGCCATTCGGAGCCTTATGCAACCAGGTAGACATGAATCCTCCTGTTAGCAGTCGCCATCTGATTTTGAATGAAACTGTACATACTTTAGATAAGGACAAAAGTATGCACAAAAACAGAACAAACAATGGAGTAAAAATGCCTTCGTAATCTTCGAAGTGAAACGTTTCTGCCAGCCGCGCCTGTTGTGGTCGTTACTACAATTCTTCAAGTGTACAACAAAACACGATCTATTGGGTGGTCCTTATTGCTGAACGCGTTTGTCTTCTTCTGAATGAGAGGTTTGCCAAATTCTAGCAGTGTTAGTGTTGTCACATGTGTATTTTTACTGTGACTATCTACTACGATGATGCTGTGTCTACCGGCTGATGTATGTATAAACGCATAATCCTCATCCCGGCGGCCGCGCGCATTCTCAATGTTTTGCTCTGTTTCTTTTCCTTTACACGTTACAAAGGGTCTATTAGTCTATATTACAATCGAATAAATGTGTGTTACTCAAAGTGTCAACTCTTTTCACCTTTTCATATTCTATATGTATTTTTTCGCCTTTTTTCATTGATCTTTTCAGTTTTTTGACCTCGTTTGCGCTTGCTCTTTTTTTCTGTTTGTGACCAACCACACAACCAGCGGCTTTTGTGTTTGCTTAAGGAATATAGTTCAGTAGTTTGCATTCGCTTATTCGGGTTTTCACACGCTGCTGTGCTTTCTTCTTCATTCTAGTTCTCTCTTTTTTCAGTGTTGACTTTTCTCGTTCCGATGTAATATAAGCATGGTTTTTATTTTGGGTGTTTTTTTGTTTATATTTTCTTTCCACGTTTTGTTAGTAAAATATATTTATATATATATATGCAAATATGTATAGTATTTTTATATTTTTATGTATATGTATATTTATATACGGATTAGATTTTTCTTCTTATCCATTCATATTCATATATCCCCATGTATCATCTTCGTCATACCTTCTGTTTCATTATCTACTTCGTGTCTCCGCAATCCACCGCACTACTCTTTACCCTTCTTCTCTACAACTAATTTCAAGCAGAGCCAGTAAAAAAGAATTGAACAAATACACAACAAGCACACTTCACACACACACACACGTACAACACGTACACGTACGCTTTTCCATCGCACACACACACATGAAGAATTGCATTTAAACGTTACTCTTTTGTTTAAACTTTGTTGTCGTTGGAAGATGTTCGCTTTTCAACAATTGTTTGTCTTTATCGATTGATACCATCCTCTGAACACAATACACTTTGTGTACTCCATTTTCACTTTAGATGTTGATCTGAAAGAATAACTCCCGGTTTCCATTGTGGCAAAATCATCTTTGTGTAAAGAAGATTGATTTAGCTTGTGAAGCATCCTCGATTAGACTATCATCTCACTTCGCGTGCCCCTGTTTAGTGCATTTTAATCGCATGTTTACTTTTCGATTTAGATTACTACTAACCGAGTAGAGCAGAGCAAAAGAATATACCATGATAACAAGCATTACACCGACAGAAATTTCTTTCGCACAATTGACACAAAGAGTAACAAAGAAGAAATTGTGCTAGATGGATAGATATGTGTGTGTGTGTGTCATGGATCATATACCACAAATTTTAAACGATACAACAAAACTTCATACTAACAAGAGATAACAACAGATAAAACGAGCACGACATGGCATCGTTTAAAGAACAACAGAACAGACGATTTCAAACAAGGGAGGAAAATGGTAAAACAAATAAATTTGCAGCAAAAAAGGAAGATAAAAAAGAAACGTTCAAAAATCAGAATAAATCAACTAATTCGATCCAAGTTCGATCATACACACACACACACACACACACACACAACATGGTATAACCCCGTGGAGCCGAAAAGGTCAAATAAAGCGGCATATTCTGTTTTACTATTTACATCAATGAAACTAGAAGTTAATGATTAAGGCGTATAGAGTAGTGTCAAACGATCAGAGAATTATGTCGACCGTACACTTTCACGAAGAAAAACCACGTAATACTCTCTGCACTCGCTCTCTACTACCTGTGTTCGACTGATGAGCATAAAGATTTCACGCAATATAACAGAGATAACTAGCTAATTGCTAATCAAAGCGAACCTTTTATTTCCTTCTGTACACATAAGCACTCGCACACAAACACACAACACATAAAAAGCGAAGAAAAAGAGTTCAAAAAAACCATTCATCGAACGTGTTTGTTGCTTATCAAACCCAAATCAATATATCTCTCCAGAGCGTGTATGCGTTTGTATATTGCTGACTTATTTTGACTACGGATATTATACAGTTGGGTAAAAAAAAGAAAGAAAGAAGAATAATAAGCGTGCTAATGTTTCTACACCAGGGAGTTTGGGGTGTTGTGGGAACAGCGTTTTAAATCAACACAAAGTGTGCATGGATCACGCGCGCGCAATTTCTACGTTCCTTCCTTCTTCACAGCTACAACAGTAAAAGTGTATACTGCTGCAACAAACACACACACGCGTTTATAAAACATTAATTTGCATATTCTTTACATGAATAAAATCTTTAGGATTTGATTGTTTAAGAGTTGCATTATCGAAACACACGCACGCACACTCAGGCACACAGAGACAATGCGCAAACCGCTTATCACTATCCTTGTGTTTCGCTTAGTAGGAGCAGCTTCCCTTTAAGGAATCAAAGAACCAACGCGCTTGAATGTATGTGCGCCTGTGTGCGTATGTGTAAGCGCGAACTACGCGTTTAGCATGTATGTATGTGCTTGTATGAATGGGTGTGTGTGCGTGTGTGTGTGCGCGCTCGCGTATTAGCCGTTTTGCAATGTTTCTTCATTCGCATTTTAATTATTCTTTCTAGATTGTAAAGTAAAGTGTGTAACGTGTTGTGTTCTGTGTATCCGTATGCATGTAAGTGTGTATATGATAATGTTGTAAAATAATTCTACTCTCATAATTATTTTTCTTAACGAAAATACACACCCGCGCGTGCTTGCTCGTAGATGAGTTAAAGGATTAGCTGAACCTTTCTGCCATGTTTTTTTTTTTGTTTTGTGTGTGTGAGTGGGATATCCTTTTTTGCCAGCAAATGTATGTATGTGTTCGCCTTCTTCTAGTTACTAAAATTTGGCGGTTTGATGCCTTAGCCTTCTTCCCTCCCCTTGGCATATGTAATATACGTTTGCTCTATACACACCGGGACACGACGACGATAGCGATAGTGCCCTTTCCCACGCACGCACGCACGCACGCACATTCATTTCCCTTGCACGTGCTCGCTGTCGCTGTTCTGCCTTTTTTAGTATCGTTTGCGCTGCGGTTTAAAATCCAGTTACGCTCGTCAATGTTTCAAAATACGAAGAATTACGCTCGAAGGACAACAGCGTCGCACAGCGAAGCAAAGCACTGGAAAAGGAAAGGTTGCGGCGTGCGGTTACCATGCACATTTAGTAAAGTATTGAAAAAGAGAGAGAAAACGGTGTGTACCGGCAGCGCTTAATCATTTTATCGGAAGCTTCATGATAATAAGAATTTCTCCACCTCTATTGCTGTTCTTTCTCATTCATTCATTCTTCTCTCTCTGATTCAAATACTGACACAGCACGTGAGAAACGCGACGATCGGTCGAGAAGAAAATGCTACGAATTTAACGCGACACATATGACTGCATATGCTTCTTAGTGGTGGTGGTGGTGGTGGTGTTGTGACTGTAAAGACTTGGTGACCGGTGCTGCGCCGCCGCACGATGGATGCTGCTGCACTGTTTTGTGACGAAAACTATTACGATACGATGGCACGAAGGGTGTTCAAATTTTCTGAATCTTTTCGCCAACTACGACGGGATTATTACGCCTAATTTCTGCTGCACCGAGTTCTCGGTAATCGAACGAACATTCGTGCTTATCGCTGTATCGATGTATCGCGCAAAAGAGACCTCCACATCGGCACTCGAATCCTGAGAGTGGACAAAAATAGGAGAATCGCAATTAGTGCCAGAACCATAGCGAGGGCTAGTTACGCCACACCGGGACAAGAGGAGATGTACTATGTAATAGTAATAGGCGTAAAGCAGTTTCAGAGAAACAATGTGACATGACACGCATACTTACCGGTTAATCCTACTTTCTTACGGCAAGTTGCACAACGGTTCTTCTTCTTCTTGGCGTCATCCTTATCACCATCTTTGTCTTCGTTATCAGCTATGGAACTGTTATTACTGTGTCCGCCAAGGCTACCACTGTCCTCAGTGTTAATTTTCTGAAAATGATACAAAAGCATAAATGCATTACAAAGATGTTTGATTTACAATTTATTAGTACGATCGAATTAGGTAAACTTTATAGCACAGAAGCTGCAGGATTATATCACCAACAATATATTAAGAAATTGGTTTACCCGTTTCCTAACATTCACAACTTCACCGGGCACGGGCATGATCGTTTTCGTTTTCGGCACCGGCAGTGCTTCAACTCTAGATTCTTCGGTGCGAGTACAGGAATGTCCTGTCTCCTCACACGATTCATCATCAAACGACATGTTAAACATTGTACGTCGGTCTGCTTCTTCCGAATCACTGACCGAATCTTTACCGAACAATAAATCGTGCGGTTCGTCATCCAGCACCTGCTGCTCTTTGTCCAAAGCGGAACAAGGTTCGTTGACCAATTCAATTTCATAAAAATACTCATCTTCATCATCAATTTCATCTTCTTCTTCGTCAATACTTTCATCAGAAAAATTATCATCATAGGCAATGATTACACCATTATCGGAAGATCCATTCTCGTTCTTTGACAAAGAGAAGGTAAAAAAAAACGAAAAGTAACATGAAAACTTGAGCAAAACGGTAAAATTATGCATTATTCGGAGAAATGGAAAACAATTTAAAGGATCATAGTGCTATAGTTGGTAGCGTTAACTTGAGCTTAAACTAAAAATTCTACCAAAAAATGTACATTAACCTATGCCGATTTCATTACAAATGACGCAAGTATATTGGATTCTATCTGAATAGACCTGCTTCTTTGCTACCATGTTTCGTGTAATAAAATAGTACCATTTATTAATTATAATTGTTAGTCTCGAGGGATTTGCAATAGCAAATTTAAGTCAAGGATGGTGGAAATGACAAAGCCTTTCGGGTTTATAGTTCTTCTTCTTCTTGGCTTAACGACCTCTGAGGTCACGTCGACCATCGAAATGACTTACTAGACCACGTAGTTGGTTAGTGCCGATACCACGTAGTTGGTTAGTCAGTCCTCACTACGGGGGGACGGTCCGGAAGGGATTTGAACCCCGGTCCTAGCGTTTGAAGACCGGCGCCGCTGGCACCTACAACACCGGGGCGCCCAGGGGTTATAATTAAAGAATGGAATATTGATCTTAATTATCAATTCATTGGGATGGTCCAGTGACAAATGAAAGTCACATTGGCGCCGGTCTTCACACGGCAGGATCGAGGTTCAAATGCCATCAGGATCGTTTTCCCGCAATGATGACAAAATATCTGACATACATGGTATCACTTTTCATACATATCATACAATCCTTTTCATTATTTCTACGTCTGAGTCTATATTAATTACTGACGATTTTATATTGATTAGTCCTATTTTTGCTTCTTTAACTGCTTGAATATGTACATTATTATACAAAGAAGAATTCACATGCGCAAACTACTCTTTTTAATCTTGTGACACCGTGTTACTAGTTTAGGCAAGAAGTTCTAGCAACTCGGAACCATAATTGCTTCTATTAACAGCAATAAATACAATGAAAAATTCTTTTACAAGACCGTGAAAGATCGACTTTATCAAGACTGTGAGTGTTTGAGGTTTTATGATTTTGATATTTTTCGTGCGAAACAGTCGATTTTTGTCCAATATTCCAGGTAAATTTCACAAAACATGACTTTTTTTAATTTTATGGCAATAGGTCGAGAATACAATATGGCTCTCTAGGGTAGACATTTGTTTGTTAGCGATCTTCATTACTTACATCCTTGTCCGAGCAAAATAGGGCACTGTGCACGGTAGGTTGTGCTGTGTAGGTAGCGGAAACTACCGGATTGTTGGCGGAAGCGGCACAGGACGACGCCGATGGCGATGCGGCTGATGCTGAAGCAGAGGCTGAAGTGGTTGTTGTGCTGATACTACCAATGCTGTTGGCAAAACTTTGCGATGTCACGACGGGACGGATGCTGCTAATTGAGGACGCTGTTACCGACTGGCCAGATGCAGGTGTTTGAGGTGCATTGTTGCTGGAAGGCGTACTGCTAACCGGTGGCTGTTGCTTCTTTCTGAGCAAATCCTATTCAACGTGGTACAACAAATTATGCGTTATTCATTTTAAATCTATATCTCTTTCTTATGAGGGAAAGTCGGGCTACTTACTTTGTAGCAAACTGAACATAATCCATCCTGTGCCGGATTACCGTAGAACCCACATCCAGATCTACACATCGGCTGCATTGCATTTGATTCGCGCTCCATCCTCTCCTGGTCCACACCAGCTGTTCTGCGTCTCTGGTGGTCCTCTCTCCACGCACTCCCCTTAAACCCCGTGTGTAAGCAGTAGCAGCAGTGGCTTCTTTGTTGGTCGTGCTCTTGCGTGCTCGCTAGCAGCAGCAGCTACTTCTCCGACGACCGCGAACGATTAAAAGCGCAATTTTGACTTCAACAAACCGTGTGGCACGGGTTTGTTAGCACAATGTACATGCACGCACCGAGCACAACACACAGACCGTACACCGACGATCACCGATAGAAACAACACTTTTCAATCAAGGATTTGTGATCACTAGAAATTTCCTTTCACTCTCAATGTGAAATATATGGTTACTTGGATATGCAACATACAGTAATCTTCGAACCGAATATGTTCAATGCTGCTGCTATAGAGTGGTCAGTCCGCTTTTCCAGTCCAATACACACTTCGTTATTGCTACTGATGAATTTCGATACAGTTACTGCAGCCCTGACGGTCGATAATAAAACACAAGCCGAAAGAAATATGTGTGTGTGTACTTAAAAAACAAAGATGCAGCACGATGATGCTTTTGTGTCCAGTCGACAATTTCTTATTTTTTTCCTATCGTAGCACGTTACTACTACAGATGCCTGCAAGCCAGACGTTGGCTCCCTGGATCCTTCCTCTTCGCCCAAGAACGAATATACGATGCGTGCTTTTGTTGCACTCTTTTTTGTCTGGCCGTTGGTTGGCAACCTTTTTGCAAGATATCTTTAGTAGGCTGTAAGCGCCTTCTTTCTACCGAAGGTTTCTAAAATTTAGAAAGACAGAAATAAAATTTACCGTTGGAAACCATTCCACAAGGTGTCTGTTGAAACTCAGTTATACTTACTTTTATGCCGCACAGTATCCGAGGGAGGGGATATTGACGAAAGTGTTAGGTCTCGAGTTTGGTCGTGTCACGTTGAATTGGTTGTGTTTGGATCTGTAGAGAAAAGGAGAAAAAACAACAATTATTTAAAAAAAAAGGTTGAAAAGCTTAATATTAGATTTAATATTGGTACACTGGCACACTAAACTTTGTAGTAAAGTTCCATCAATACACCCTGCATTTTGTATTCCAAATATCCCACAAATGCCACATTCTATGCAGCAGTGTGCGAGCGCAAAATCTCGTAGAGGCGGGTAGAGCGTAGGAGGAGGAGAAGGTATAGAGTAAAGTAGAAGGTGAGTGAATGTTTTCTAATGTTGGTGAATGATAGTGTAAGCTTCTCAGTGTGCGCTGAACACGAGAGCAACGAGCAACAGCACCTTCAATGAGCAGAAAATGAAACGAATGAGGTCAGGAAAACGGACGAATGAAAAATACGCACATAACCTACTTCGGTGAGGGGTGTCTATGCTACTGTTTCTAGCCACTTTTCGCATCATTTCAGAGTGCGCATTGGTTGAGCAAAAGCGTCTAGATTGTCTCATTTTTTTTAGGAGAATAATTATCATCTTGTGCTTGTTATAACAAAACAATAATGTTATTACAGATGAATTCAAGTCGTTCTTTTGCACATTTTCTTTAAACGAATCGTTGGTGATTTATGTGAAAATTAAATTACGCATATCAATATATCGTTAACTTAGTATAAAATTACCCATAGTTGGTACACTTTACATAAACCAAAACACAGATTTTTTGGTATTTTGTATGGATTGGTATTATAAAACCAATGAAAATTCCTTATCCATTGGTTTATGCATTGCTTTGGCTTATCGCCCCCTACTAACAATTGCTAAGTTTCACCCACCCAATACACCCGATGACACAATATGCAACGTATTAGCAGAAAACCCAAAATGAACAACAAAAAAAAGGTAAATGGATTTCCTCCTTTTCCTGGTAAGTTTTTCTAACGCTCAGTGGCGTACAGACATCAAGTAGAAAGTAGCGAAGTAGGAAGGAAAATTTGTTGTTTAACATGCATATGCACACGCCATGGGAAATGGGAAATAAGCTTAATTCCGTTTCGCATGCATCGCACTTTCAATCATGTGTGAAACTTTTTTGTTCCTGCTTTCCGGTGTTGTAAGAGAAGTGAAAAAATGGTTCTTTGGTTACAAAATTGTAACAAAATCTTCTTCGTGACTTCTGTTAGTTGAACTTGCAGGTAACAAATACTTCAATTTACACCACAATTCATTATAAAACATTGCACAAGAATGATAACTAATTAAACGTTAATTATTCTTCATTGTTCAAAGCCTAAAAAATAAATCGCGGACTAACTAACCGCGAAAAACAACAGCACAAAATTAACCGAGGGAGAAATCGTTTACGTAACCATCATGCTACCGCTACCCAGTAATCCTCCACAGCAGACGCCAGACGAACATAAACATTGGTGGCCGACAGTTATGCTGCAGCCGCCCCTTTTTCTGATGATAATGCATTTTCACGCACGCACGAATAGTATTTAATAGGAAGAAAACGCTACATTGGTATACCCAGCAGCAGTGTGGCAAGGAAACGCAATGCGAAAGAAAAATGCACATAATCCGCCACACCACGCCTTACACTTCTTCTCCACAATCCGGTGTGTTGATGATCGTTTACATATACATTGCAATACTTTGGGGCTATGCTACGTTGGCTTTACTTTGATCGTAAGCGATTTGCATTTGATATGCTATGCCGTAATGCCGTAAAGTTCTCCAATCCGCCATAAGTCTTTTGTGTTTCCATTCCGTATCGATATATTTCCTTATTTAGTATTTTAAAAATTCAATTTCAAAAAAATAAGTGAATACAAATTTATGTTTCAACCGACAAAACGGCAACCGGCAAAAATTCATTTTATGACAACACACGCTGCTTCTTATTCTTCTTGGCTTAACGACCTCTAAAAGGTCATGCCGGCCATCGAAATGACTTACTAGACTGCCGATACCACGTAGTTGGTTAGTCAGTCCTCACTACGGAGGGTCGGATCGGTCCGCCGGATGGGATTTGAACCCCGGTCCTACCGTTTGAAGACCGGTGCCGCTGTCGCCTACACCACCGGTGGCCCGCACGCTGCTTATAATTCATGATTGCTAAAAATGCTGCGCCAGGTTGTTTTAAAATACTTTTCAGAACCGAGCACACGCGGGATATGGTGCCCTTTCACGGCTCAGAGAAGGAAGTGTCTCCCAGCTAAGATACGCTAAGCAATACCAACAACCGACACGAATAAAAAAAAACTTTTTACTAATTTTTTTTATTCGTAAAGGACGGCCAGGCCGTATTGCTACTTTTTACTCAGTATTAATTAATAAATTTGCCAGTTCTTAGAACAGGTTCGTGCCCTACTTCAACCCTACAAAAAAAGCTTTTATTTTTAACAGATGTTCGTTTTTTTTTCATGGTCAAACCACCTAGAAAAACCATTCTTAATGTCAAACTATTGCCAATTTCAAGGTGCCTGTATTTCCTTTTTGAGATTTCCTTTTGAAAACATAAATTTCTTAAAGTTAAGAATTTAAATAATTGCGAAAAGTTTTTGATTGGGCTACGGATAAACTCGAAAATTAGTTATGCTAAATACAGAGTTGATAGATTAATTAATTAATTAGGCTCGCATCATTAGCAGATTGAGGCGCAATTTACTCGAATTCATTGTTACACAGTTAAAAAAAACTTGCAAAAGACTAATCCAAAATTAGTAAACTCCTTTGCGGCGCGCATTGCAAGGCAATCGACAATTCGACCTACCCCCCCTCCCCCTCAAATCTTGCAACGTTTCCTATGACTCATCACCATTCCAAACGGGCTGCGCTGCCTTAAGGGAACCTAAAGAAACCGGAGTGCGATAACATGAAATGTGTGCGAAGAAAATTCAACATTGCTTTAACCAAAGCTAAAAGCACAGCAACGACGATGCGGAGAGCTTATCTAGATGATTGGTATTATTTGCGGATGAATCAGTCGCCCCCGCTCGTGTGACTCATGGGAAACCAGAGAAGCAACAGTGAAATTAATGCTCGCCCAAAACTCAATCGGAGGGGATTACAAATTGCGGTTTCAGGAATTAATGTTGTACTTCTTCCTCACCGTATTTTGAAGTAATGAACGTAAATCAATCGCTTTCAAAATAAAACGCGTTGCATCGATGACGGTGATGCTCTTGTTGTACAAATAATGATGGTGTTTCGAAATTTATGTTACTCAAAAATGTAGCATAAGAACGCAGAGCATAAAACTCAGAGCACTATTTTTTGCTCTTCCCATGGGTGATTTATAATCCATAATAATACGTCTAATGCTTTCCTGTGCTTCCTGTGTGTGCGTGTGTGAGTAGAACTGCAAGGTATCCACCACACAAAATCCAATTCAACGGAGGCCTACGAAACAAACCAATACACATAGTAGCTACTAAGCGTCGTTAGCTGATCTCGGCGAGCAATCTTCTCTTTTTCATACTCTTTGCCTGCTCGTATGAAATACAACCTTTTGCTGCTTTGGGATTAAAGCGCATATGCTTCCTACCTTTGCCGTACTACTTGCCGGAAATATGTACGCCTGCGGTCAAGGGTATGCATAACCCGCCATTTTAACATGAAGGAATTTATTAAAAGGTAAAACGTAAACGAAAAACATAATAGAAGAGAGAGAAAAAAACTCAAAGAGTGTAGAAAAAATGGTACATTTTAAAAGCATGTAAGTCAAACGTGAGGAATAGTCCTCGCACACTATGCCAACGTATCGCAGGGTTGTTCAGACAGAATTAAAGTGAACAAAGATTCAAAGCGAAGAGCAGGAAAATTAAAATTTGACGAATATTCGGCTGAAGTAGATTTTTCGTAAAACAATCATCCATCCTTAAACATATTAACAATCAATCTCACTTCCTATTGGCTCAAAAACAAGGAATTTACTTTTCTTTTCCTGGTCTCATTTGGTAAGGAGTTACTTTCATTTATAGTGGGGTATGTTCCTCCATCGTTAACGAAAGTGTGTATGTGCTAAGGTGTTAGTACTGGTCTTTCTCTTGCCTTCTATATTTGTATGTGTGTTTTAATGCTTTACTGAGGCCGCCACTGGGGGGGGCCACTTTTTTAACTCGCCTTTTTGTTTACATTTATTATGACGTCGCGTGACCTTCTTTCTATTTTACCCCCTTCTGCTGGGGAGCCCCAACTCCCACCGAACCAGCAGTTTAGCAGCCGAGAAGAAATCCAGCCCCACTACGATAACCTACTTTTCAGTCGGACACAAGAGCGTCGTGCTGCTGCTGTAAACACTGTATTTTGTCTTTTCTTTTGCAGGCTTTTCATCATACAGTGCGAGCGCGCGCGGGGGTCATCTAGCAAAGGTGGTGCCAGGAGAAGGAGGTTCTCCTTCCATGGCCATTGTCACCCGTGAGAAAACAGGGAAGAGATGGCGGCGCACTGTTAACAATGTGCGGTTTGTACTGTGAAGTGTCGTTGTTTGTCGTGTTTCTTCTCCTATTGTATATTAATTATTGTTTCTCGTTTTTTTAAAAGATAGGTGTTTCCTTCAGCTTGCTGTTGTGATCCGGGCCTTGCTGTACAGTTCACAAAGGCCAAACCCGGAAAACGAATTTGTGAAGCGCCACCAAGACCATTTAAAAACGAAACAGTGGGAAGTGGTAATTCATAAATTGGAATGATGTATTTAAGCTTTTAAACCTGAATTTATTTCCATTGCACAGCACATATTACAGTGACAATGTTATAGAATTTATAAAATTATTCACAAGAAAGCTGGACGAATACAGCTGCTGCAGGTGTTTGAAAGCATGGAATACTGTTTTCTCATATCCGCACCAACACAACGTATATTTTGAATTTTCGACAATGGGGTGACAGCTGTCACTCACAGTTAAGAGATCTCCAGCATCCTAGTCACTAAGGAGATCCATCGTCTACTAAGAGATTTCGGAATGAACAGGCGTCACACACCAAGAGATATTACCGTCAAAAAGCCCTTATTATTTAGGGAATCTTGTCGTCAGGGCCCAACAATTTCCAAGTTCGGATTTTACAAAAATTAGATCGTAAAGTTGTTGAACCCCCTACCAGAACGTATCATATTAATGGCAGTTCTAGTGCATATAACTTTAAAAGTGCAATTTATAAGTTATTCCGGAAAGTTATTCTATTTATGAGGTTTAAAACGATTTGCACAACTAACTGATATTATGCAATATATGAAAAAAGGAAAATCATCACAAGCTTCTTAACGGCAAGCTGCTATAAAGCTCATGCAAATACATCGGTATCGTACTGCCGTAAACGTTCTTCTTTATTCATTTCCTCTTCGATGAGAAAATAGCAAAACCATAACAAAAATAAAACTGCACTGCACAACAAACCCTTCTCTACAGTCCTCACCCGTTCTATGTATGTAGCTCTAGGTATGCGCTGTTGTGTATTAAAATAAAATCTCCAAGTATAGCACCTCGAGCCAAAACACCCGATTTGCGGGACCATTTGCAAGCGAGCAAGAGAAGCAGTGCACACACACACCCGAACCATAAAACCAAGAACGGGGTTGTTGTGCATAATAAATGAATCAACTTCCCTCTCATTGCGCAGACCAGACCCCCCCCCTCCTCCTCCCCAACCCTTTTTCCCTGTTTCCAATGTGAAAAAAGCAAATCGCCCTATGCCATGCATACGGGACGGATGATCACACCGAAGTGCACCGTGTGCAAGAACTTTGAAGCCCATTTCTTCCACTGCGCCTGGCTTGATGGTAGCGGCCCCCAGGGGCTAGGCAACCATATTGAACGCAGCTCACACCTTGAACTTTATATAGCGTAGCGATGGCCCTTTCCGAGGGCCATTTTTGTTGTTTTCTTTGACGTCGTGCACCATAGAGCTTGTGGTGTATCTTCTTCAATTCTAATTTCTTTGACCACGGGGGAACTATCTATGCAAAAGAAGCTACACACCTACCACCAACAACAACACACCACAATGAACGGTCAATTTTGCGGTGCTTCTTCGGCAAAGGCGACTTGCGGGCTTTGCTGACCACGATGATTTTTTCGCAATGCAATCTGTAGTACACGATCGTGCCGATGTAGTGGCATGGGGGAGAAAGGAGAAGCTTGGAAACCAGGTATAAGATTTCCACCCTTCTTTTGCACACCCTACACACGCCACAGAACAATACTGCAGCGCACTTCAAGGCCAATGACCTTGAGGTGAGTTGTAGAAGAGTTGAAGTTTTTTATGGTTGATTATTGAAATCTAACTAATTAAACAGTTCCCTAATGTGTTTCCTTGAGAATCAATTCGACTTTCGTTAACGTATTGTACGAAACATCTTAAATAAAGTCCTTTTTAGGTAGAGCTGCCGCTAAAGTTCTTTCCGACCATCGAATGGGTACTACACTTGCTGCTACCACGTAGTTGGAAAGTCAGTACTCACTGCGGGCGGACGGTCCGGGTGGGATTTGAACCCCGGTCCTGCCTTTTGAAGACCGGCGCAGCTGTTGCCTACACCACCGGGCCCCGCCTCGGTGCGCTGCCGCTACGTCCTTTATTTTTCAAAAGCGACAACAATTTTCGATCTTTAATGGAAGAACCGGGTGGTGAAATGGGATTCATCAAACACACATGAGAGATGCAGTTCCTTCTTTTTCTTTACCCCCCACTATTTGCTAGGAACACCATAATTATAGAAGCATCAGATGGTAACCGATTCTTTGCTGTAAAAGAACGGTGCGTTCGTTCATTTCATCGCAGAAAAATACGGACAACATTTTTTTTGCAGCATTTTAATATACCACACGACTACTTTTATTGATAAGACTACGTCTTAGCAATGCCAAAGTATGTTAGGAATCGTCCGATCGTAGATGATAAAGGATATGGTATGAGACTATGAGATTTGAGACTTGGATTTTATGCATAAAAATGGATGTTCGCTGAGGCAGTGGAATACCACGATTTTGGCAAGACAATGCTCGCTAATGGTTCTAACAGAAGAGTTAAACAAGCAGGGAAGCCCGTAATTAATAAACAATCTAAAAATATATGAAAGTTCCATGAAAATATGGAATATTGGTATCGACACGTAATAATTCTCAGAAGGGATTGGCTAAGGAAATTATGATTTTTTGAGGATTCCCGTAACGTTACGCGACAAAATTTGTTCAAGATACCATACCTGCTGCTGATATTTTCTCTCATTTAGTTAGGTGGGTGTGCGGTTTGCAGCGATCCAGCGGTAGAGGCAGTCCTCCGTAGTAAGGACTGACTATACTACTGTGCCCGAAAAATAAAGTGACTGCGTTTTTTTTCTCTTAAATGGTTTTCTTACTAGGCCAAATGAAGATCATCACCTTCGAAGTAATCCCCTTCCGATGCTATGCACCTCTTCTCCCTCTCCTCGAAGCAGGTGGAAAATGCGGATGCTGGGATGCCCTTTGGGTTCTCCTGCCGTCTCTGCGGCTTCTATCTCCTGTGTCACATAGTGTCAAAACCCCGAAGCGGCCGTTTTAGTTTATTGAACAGCCAGAAGTCGTCTGGTTCCAAATCTGGCGAATACGGCGGTTGCGGAATAATATGGGTGCCAGTTGTTGCGAAAAACTCCCTCAAAATGATGGCCGTATGGGAGGACGCATTATCGTGGTGCTAAAACCAGCTGTTGTTTTTTCACAAATCCGGCAGCTTTCGCCGGATGGAGGTTCCGAAAAGTCTCGTATCGTTAACCGACCGATTGACCACCAAATCCTTGATTTGGACGACGTGGGCGTCGTCGGTCGAGGTGCATGCTACCATACCCCCCTCCCCCCCCCCCCCCCCCCCCCCCCAAGCGGTAAAAAAATAACTGCTGAAATACAAATTTTTTCTGATTCCCAATTCTAAATAATTCCCAAACGTAAGTATACTTTCACACCGAATATAATTGCAATCAGAATGCATGATTTTCTTTAAAAATGTGAGGTAGAAATAAAATATTTGCAATACCTTTTCAAAATTTTATCTTTTGACAGAAGATGACAGAAGACGTTTCTGTCTAGTTCTACTCAGAAACCCTGTAATTCGAGACAGAAGAAGAGTGTCAACTTCTCTATCCACCACCCTCGAATATCACCAACCAATATCTTCCGAAATTCTTCCTTGCTCGCATAAATCGGGCAATGCGTGTCGGATTTCGAAATTGAACCGGCAGCACCACTCTCTTTCATCAAACCGCGAGGAAGACTGTCATGTTTCACAGCACAGATGAATCACGGCCGAGAAAAAGGGCAGGTGGTGGTAATGATAGTTGGTCGATTCGTTCGCCCTTCCTCCTTCCCTCCCACACACGCTGGTTTACTGGACCGGTGGTGTTATAACCAAAAACGCAGCGAATATAACAAATCGTGAAACGGGGTGACATACACACATACACAGGATAGCCAAAGAGAGTTCGCGGCGCACAAGGAAAATGTTAAACGGAAAAGAAGGAGAAGGAAACAGATAAGTAGTTAAGGGCAGCAGTTAAAAGGGATAAAAAGGCAGGTTAGCAGCAGCCTTTAGCAAAGCATATGGGAGAGGTCTGACAGAAGAAAAAACCACGTAGGGAAAACCAAATCGACGATCAACGTGAGAGAAGGGCTCGTGTGTGTGTGTGCACCACCGCTTCTCCGCTTAACCTAACTCAACCGTGATACCATGCGGACGTGGTTCCTGTACGTGTACGTGTGCGTGTGTGCGTGTAGAACCGAGACGATGGTGGCGGCGACCGTTTGAGGTCATTCAACTACACAGATGAACTCTGTGGGCCGTGTGCGTTTGTTTGTGGTGTGCTGTCTGCCAGAGCATGGGACTCGGCCCACGGGTACGGTAACGCTTTAGCACGGCGTGTACACAACAATGTGAGCTTTTATTTACTCTTCTCCTTCCTACAGGAGACATCCGCCGCATGATGAATGGGATGGACGGATGATCCTCCGGCCTAGTGCGCGCGTGCTGCTGCTTGGTCGATGTGGAAACACATCATGGCATCCCACAGAATTGGAACCGAAGAAGCGAAAATGGAAGACTAAGGTAGGCTTGCAGGAAGGATTTACACGCATTGCCAGTGCGAGCCAACATCATGGAGACGAATAATGGTGTTTGACTGGATTTAGAAGGAACTAAGTCACACACACACAGACAAAATGGTGAGGAAATCCTATTGTAACCTTAATTTGCAGAGATCGAAGTCTCAGTAAGCATTGGAATGCGTTGTTACGATTGCGTGTCACTCATGGCAATCGATCTTTTCACTCTCTTTGTGGTAGGCGTTTTCCGAACATAAGGACCCCCTTTTTCGTCTGCTAGGTGCGCTTTTCCGTTCTAAAAGACTGTGGCCCGACAAAGGCTTCATCGGTGGTCAGCTGGTGGTGATGGTGCTGGTTACCGTTTTCCGTTTCTATTCCCTACTTACGACATTACAGGACGTAGGAAACTCATTAAAAATGTGTCGTTAATATGCTGGTACCTTCTCGCTTACATGCACCAACACAAATGTGCAAACCGAACGTAAGCAAGCAGCAGCAGAGGTTTAACACGTCCCACATACGCTCGTATAGAGACAATTCCATGCGTAGATTATACGCAGATCTATGTATGTAGTTGTGTTGTACGTTTCGTTAGCCTCTTTACACAGGTTTGCGTATGTGATGTTCTACAATTCACGTCGTTTCCCCGACCGCCTAGGGGGTTTTAACATTGAAAATGGCCAAGGACCCCAAGGCACGAACAACGAACAAAACCACACACTCGTACACAAGCACCAGAAGGCACAAGCAAATGACGAAAGAAAAGCACCATGCGGAGGAGGCGAATGTAGACGAAAGCATAAAATTACACACATACACACACACATATATATATATATATATGCTTTCAAACAACAGTTTTCCCAACACAGAACAACCCTTCTCTGCTTCTCTGCACGGGCCACCACAGCCAGCCAGCAGTTGTGGTGGTGTTATGCGAAGAGGTCCCTCGGGATTCCTTCATGGGATCGTGTCGTGTCGGGTTATGGATCTGCTGTTATGTGTGCCGTAGCTTTTCTTGCCCATCTGTTTTCCACGGTGCTGCGCCGCGGGAGCGTTGGTAGAAAACTGGTAAGAAGGCATTGGCTTCGCGATGGGATAGTTTCGATTTCGAGAAATCCAGTGGAGGTAATTCCCCAGCGTACGGCACACTGCGCCAGACCAGTACACTTGAGCGTGCGGATAAGTAAAACCATCTCCCTCCCGTGACACAGGACAATAATTCTCCTTCCTGGGGGGTATACTTTTTTTTTTCAAAATGTGAAAAGTGAATTGGATGAAAAAATGTAACATGACATCTGTTTCTGATTTGTTCTTAGACTTTCACAACTTTCAACGGATTATTTAAATATGATATTTTATGGATTAAGTGAGAAAGAAAAACTTTGCAAAACACAGCAAACCATTCCTCTCTCTCTCTTGCATTGACGTACTACTGTGATGCCTTGAGTAATGGCCGTATTTATTCTAGCGTGTTCGCGATCGTTTAGCTTGCGACTGATGTGTGGCCTGTCAATGCAGAAGGGGCTTTGTGTGCGAGCGTGGCTAAACATAGATCTAACGAAAAACAAACGTTTGCGCAAAACAGACGATAAGAGAGAGTGGGTGCTTGTAATAAGCAGGGGCGTTCCGAGTAGTGACGAGAAATTACTTCCAAGCAACGTGTGTAGGCATAGAATAGAACGATCTTAAGCTAATGATTACATGACTTACTGTAAATAAAATTCTTTTACTTATGATGAGTATCGATGCATACATTAAATTAACGAGCACATTTCATGATCGCAGTAGCTACAATGTTGAAAACGAACGAGAATCTACACCAACTACATCCACAGCAACATATTCAGTCCAAGTCGTTATGACCCAGAGTGTCAAACAAACGACACGTGCCTGCCCCCTTTCGCTTCCTACCGTCTTCACGTAATCGGACGGAATTTACGACGTGATAAAGAAAGGGCAAAATAAAGAAGATACGTCACACAAGGCCAGCACAGACTTGGCCGCGGACCGCGCGTGTGTTGTGAAAGAAGCAGCAAAAAAATGGGACACACACATCACATCACCCCATTACCCCGATGCGCCCTACAAAACTTCACAGTCCTTGTCTTCGTCTGTCTGTTGAAGGATGCCGTCCGTTTGTTGTCCATCAACAAAATACATGCGAAAAGAGCATACGGGGATTGCGTCTCAACTAACACGCAATAGACGAGTGGTGGAACCAATTAGGAACACAGTTACATACACACATCCCCATGTGGACGCGACCGCTGCAACAAACAAAAAAAAACAGCACAGTGCACAAATACACACCATGCGCCAGCATTACCGTCTTCGCAGTAGAAACATAAATAACGCATACATTTACAGTTGCGATGGTGACCGTTCATCCGTTGGTGGTGTAGTGGTATGACAACCAGCAGACGACTACGTAGTGCTGTGCAAAGATTAGAAGCGAACAAGACTGCTTCGATGGTAACCAGGTCCCCAGGTCCCCACACACGTACCGCGCTGGCAACCGAAGTAGACAACGGAAATAGGAAAATGGGTAGAAACGATGGGGTGGAGGACAATCACCAGCTGATGACGTCTTTTTCGAGCAGCTCAAGCTCAAAAAGGTGGAGAGAAAAAAGGAATGTGCATGGGCCACAAACTGTTTGCATTACGTCGCATCACACCACAAGCTATTTATCCAACCAACAACTAGCGATAACACAATGCGTGGTGATAATTGGAGGATGTGTGTTTTTCACCAAACAAACACACAGCGCGACCTGTCACATGATATGGAACTGGTTTTTCACTCTGTGTAGTACCCTTCAGTTATTCCTCTTTCTCTCTCTCACACAAACACACTCGGGTGTACCTGCCTATACTGAGCGTACTGAAGATTATTATTTTTATCGCAAACTGAAGTCATTTTGCGCACAGTTTTTGTTGACATGCTGCAGTGTAGGGAGGTATTCGATTATCGCGTCACTGTTGTCGACTCTCCGACTACCAATTGGTGCTGCTTCGAGTGAACACTTTTCAACCGAGGCACTTAAACAAAAGCAGCAAACAATGCTGAGGGGGTGTGGGGAGAACAGTCACGCGCAGAACTTGCGGATCACGTCTGTAAGAACAAAAACATTTGCACCATTCACCACACCACCACGGATCGAATCTTGGCAGCTTTGTCTGCCTCTGTATTTCTCTTTCCTAACTCACAAGGGAATGTTTCTCAATTTGCATGCCAATAGCGAACAAGTACCAACGGGACTTGACCAATTTTTCATTTCATATATAATACACTTGTAGCTAATGGCGAACAAAAGGAGCAACAAAATGAATGATCTGCCGGATAGTCGATGAATTAACGGAACAAACAAGGAACAGCAGTGCAAGAGTATTACACGCACGAAGAAACATTTTTGTTTTCAGACATGTTGTGTCTCTACGACTGTGGGACACGCACACACACACACACATTTACCAATACACTTGATCATACGGGCACAAACACACACACATACATGCACGTACATTTGATTGCTAACGAGTTTCACTTCATTGTGGCACAGCAGGGGTAGCAACAGAACACCTACACACAGTTCCGTGTGTATGCTGCTCTACAATGAACACACTTTTCGGTCAAGTCGCAATATAAAAAAAACTCAAACACGACGGGGACACACAACGATTTGCAGAGATCTTAGTACGATCCCACTTGATATTTCCTTTTGCACACGATGAGCTTTCTCAATTGAATATATCTCGCTGTAGCTGCAAATGGGAACGTTTCAATTGCGTAAACGACCAACCTTTATACTAAGCGACATGTATGTGCGCGCGATTGGCAACCCACATTTAGTACGACATCATATACGTATTTCATCATCTCGGTACTAGACAGCAAAACACCCGTAAACACAACAACAACAAAATATACGATAATTTGATCGCACATCGCTAAATACTTTCATGCGGGAGTACTTTTGATCATCATCATAAGCAAGCCACGGGGGGCCGCGGATAGGTGCAAAAAACGAAAGGAAAAAAAACTGTTTCGCCCAGTTTTGTACACAGTACACGCACGCACACAATTACACATCCCGGAAGTAGCTCGCTCGTCTCGTATTATACATACACTCGCACACATTCACACATGCTTTAGTTGACATTTGCCAGCAGAACATCGCAATGGGCAATGGAATTCACCCCTCCCAATTCTCTGCCACACACCGTAACAGATTGACCAGGAAAGGACAAGCGAGTGTGGTGGGACAACGATGACAAGACCTTCCACGAACTGCTACTCCACACAAACACACACGCACATACGGCTCTGCACACAAAAAGCACATGACTGATGGATGGAATTGATGGAACGAGCGAATGACGACGATGATGATGACGACCATTGCTGCTGTTGCTGCGCTTCACTTGTGGCCTATCCCCGTAACCTAACCAACCACATTCTTGCAACACACCAATGAGCATCTCGTTTTGATTGAACTTTTTTTTTCAGACAGTTTCGTGGATCATCTCCACACGCATATGATTGCTGGAGAGAGGCATAATAGCTTGGTTTATTACCATCAATTTACGTGACGGCACCGCACAAGAAAACAAGCTCTGCGACGGCTCTGCACGACGACGACGTACTCTAACGTACCACACACCGATCCGCAATGCATCCAAGGTTGAACAGGGCGCGCACCACACACAGAGAGCTGCTACCAAAAACCAGCATACAAAAAACTGCGACCAACGCAACGGACAAACACACACACACACGGCGCGAGAAGACTGGCTCGCTTCTTCCCGAAAGATCCGAACGATTTCACAACTTAGCTCGAACTGACGGACAGGCTACGTCGATTGCATTGCTCGAACCTACCGCGCGCTGTGCTGAACACGGTTTGTTGGCACTCTCTGTCTCTTGCCTTGCCTGTTACCTTTCTCTCTCTCTCTCACACCCACTTTAGCCGTAGTAGCTATTGCTATCTCGCTTTAGCTTGCAGATAAACGGCTCACCCCAGGCAGAGTATTACTCAGCAAATATTTTACTCGCTTCTATGCCAAATGTGTGTGCGAGAAAGAGATGTAAAATCGCGCGGCTCGCTCTTTTATGCATGCTTGATGTGAGTTTTTATTTTTCTCATGTGAGCAATGGTACGCATATTCTCTTTCTCGCCCGCTGCTCTTTCCTCATTTTCTTTGTGCTGCTCGTTCTTGTAGTGCCATGGATTTCCCCGTACAAAACACACACACACATGCACTGTTCCTGATCTCTTTGTGTGTGCTGACTGCTGCTGCTGCAGACGGTTTGTTTTTTGTTACTCTTCTTGCTTGCTTTTGACCGCCCCTGATCCGTGCCTTGCGACGGCAACGATGGCGGTGGCTGATGTGGAGAGCGCGTGGGTGCTCTCCCTTCAACCCGCTTCGCACACTGTGGGAGACACGATTAACTTGAATTTCCACACACGTCACGGTACACACGGCACACAAACATACACACACACACACACATTCGGAAGACTGCACGGATGGGTTCCTCCATTCAAAGTTGAAGAGCTGAGTTCGTTTCGTTGCGCTCTGCAATGCACTAGGCAAACGGCTGCGACGCGCAGTACGAAGATTAAAGCTGACACTACCAACGCGTGTGAGCTAGCTGCCTGTTTCCAAAGTACAAAAAGAAGCAAAGCTGCCACCATACAGAAACGCAATTTAACAACATTACAAAAAAGGCGTAATAATCACATACCGCGACTTAGTGCGTAATGGACAAAGTGCAAGAAGATATATTTTTGCAGCTGTTAACGGAAACAAGCAACTTAAAGGAAAAACTTTCATCAATCTTTTTTGACTGCCGTAGGCATGAATTTGATGACAACAACGAAAAATATGATGGCGTGATAACTGTTCGCTAAATAAAACTGCCAAAATGATAACGAAGGCCCTCCACACTTCGCTCGTGCACTTTTACACGCAATCAACATAAAAAACAAAACATTTTTTATCGAAGTTATTGTACCCCTTTCTATTTGTTACTCACAGACGAGAAGCCTTACGTTTCAACATCACGAATTCAGTGAATGTTGTTGGTTCATCATCATCACCATCGCGTTGTGACCGTTAAATGGCGTCAGTTCCGGCTAATCGCCTTCCCCGCAGGCACAGGGCAGGAGCCTGTGATGACAAGGGAGAGCCGACCTTATCAGAGAAAAATAGTCAATAAAAACAAAGGAAAAGAGATAGAAGCACCCAATTGCTGCTGCTCCGCAGAGAATGTGTGTGTGTGTGTATGGGTGGAGGACGACACATAAACAGGTTGTGACGCATAAATGCTTCACACAACAGTCCAAAGCAAATGCGTGTGTCTTCTGGAGCTATTGAAAAACATACGCCAACAAGGAAAAACACGACCAAACTTCAGAATATTATTTTATGATCAGCCGTTTGTTTAAAGTCGAGCGACAAAAGACTTATGATAGAGATAGAGAACTGAGGACACACGTTTTGAATGAAATAACAAATGATGAAGATAATATTAGCGAAATGGAATACAAAACAACGTAGTAATGGACCTCAACAACCTATTCTCACATCTCAAACTCATAACGAAGTTTAGTTCCTGGCCTAACTTGTTCCCATATATGCAATGATTCATTTGACATTTCGGGACTTTGATAAGGCGTCTCCTCCTGTTCTCTTCGTGATAAGATAAAATGAATCATGTATTATCGTAAATGGGATTTGAAGCGATCCCGATACGATAATGCATGATTCTTATCTCTTTTTGAGTTGGTGTTGGTGGAACTGTCCGAAACAATCATTTCAAAGCAGCAAAGATTATTCAAATGCAGACATTAACACGGTAGAGGAAATTAACAGATTTTCTTCTTGAGAGAGACATCCGGTTTTTCACACGCTAGCCGTGTAATGTAAATAGAAGAACAAATTTAAGATGATACGTAGACATACGCAGTCCGCAGTTTATAAACTACGCTATTAATTTACCTCCAAACGAATTTAAATTGCGTCCTCAAAACCCAAATCCATTCTTTTTTCCCCCCTTTTATACTGAACCTACTTAACAATCACAGAATTTTCCCTGCGTAAGGAATGACGACGAATGCTTTGTTGATGCGACAAGTAGGGAAAAATGTTGCCTTAAGTGCTTCACAAAGGCAAGTCATCCTTAGTTTCGCTCCATAGTCTGTTGTTGGTTGTTAAACAGAATTGAATAAGCACTCTTCGACCCCACATAAATATCACTACATTCAACCAGAGAGACCGGACCATCATTATTATGTCCAAACGCGTATAAAATTAAAGCGACGATGGCCAACTATTCCCCGGTGGCAAAACATTGCAAATTTTCTAAAAGAAACCATACAACTGTTCAACGAGCAAGGAAGTGAAAAGCTTGGGAATTTCATTTACTCGCCTGCTTCACCTCATTATAAGGTACAAGAAGATAATGCACTTTGTTGTCTTGGGTTTCTTCAGGATGGAAGGGATCCGTCTTTCAATCTTACACTACTGTTCCGAAGAGGGATGCGACACAAAGGATGTTCCTCATCGGAGTTTCCTTGTCTGAAAATGAGAGCTAGCGAGAGGGCTACACTGTGTGCAAAAGCTCCAAAAGACTTGTCTATGCGTTTTTCACCGGTATAAGTTTTTCCACCCACTCAGTGTCCCAACCCAACAGTGTCCAGAAGGTGGAGCGTCTTTCTTGTCTGCAGAGAAGCAAACAGAAGTAACTAAACCTTTAAAACCACAACCCGACACAACGGGAGAGCGCCAGATACATTTAATTTCCTTTGTCGCAGGTCATGGTTAGAACGAGATACACCCACCACCAGGGTCTCTTCACCTCTTGAAGGGTGAAACAAGGAAATGGTGGGTGCTACACAGTTGAACTGTGGTTGTTTGAAGCCATTTGATAACCAGATGGATTCTTTTCAGTTCAAATATAAATTCCCCATATGTTTACAAAGCTATAAAGAACAGTCAACTGGTTCTTTTGAGTCGTAAAGAAACTAATAAAGATTGTGAGATCTGGAAGAAAATGTCAAAACTGTACAGATAACGATATTGCTAAACTTTTTCTAAACACTTGAAATATAGTTAAAGATACAGATTTGTTTTGCTCACTTATTTGAGCTCTTTGTGGGTGTTGACGATCATTTGCTACTTCACAATGGGTATGGACTGATTTTATAAGGTCTCCCAATACAGGTTTGTTCACAGAAAATCGAATGTTAGTTCTATCACTAGCTTTTTGGAGAATGTTTGAATGCCTAATCCGCAAAGTCATCCTGAGACAGTTTTATATAAAATGTTCTTTCTGTACAGATTATTAAGCATCGTTTAGGCGACTGTTTTGGTCTTCAAGAATCAAGTTTGAGTCAGTTTTTTGTAAAATAAAATATTATGAAACAACTTCTACTAACGTGAAGTTCAGTTGAGGTTTAAACAATTATTCCATTTACGCACAGACTGGTAATGCAAGCGGGTTTTGTTGCAAATAAAGCACGGCGCACCAGCAATGGAATCGAACAAAAACTACCAATTTACATCAATCAAAGCATGATAAAATGGTGCAACGTAGCCGTAAGCCGATCTAATGACACTACACACTGGCATTGTTGTAGAGACAGACAAATATGGTCATCACAAGTACAAACGGCGATCGATATAACAAGGAACGGCTGTGCGCTGTGGAACAAAGAGAATTGAAAAGAACCTCGCGTTCGGGAGGTTGCGTTGCTGAAGAGAGGATCATCGTTGAAAGAAGGAATCCAATCAACGACCATACTTCCGCCGCGCAATAACACAGTGCGCCACACGACGGAGCGGTTTGGCTCGCGATCAAACGGAAGAGACGGGGAATCGAACTTTGTGTGATGATGATGTACAAATGGATAACTGCACGACATGGCACGGCGGGAGATAGTGACCATTACACTGCCGCTATCGGAGGGCGTACTATTTAGTTTGCCATTTTTAATTTGTTTGCCCAGTATATTTGGAGAAGTGATGTTTGAAGCTCTCGAGACTTCACAAAGGATACTGCAAACGTTTGGTCGAATTCCCGGACAAAAACTAGCTGACACAAGTGCGCTCGATGTCGCGAAACCAAAGCGCGGTATGTGGCATCTTTCCACTACCCGGGGACCTTACCTCTGGGCAAAACAAATACGCAACAGCTCTGATACGACTACTACATCAACGGAGGACAAGATGACCTTAAATAAAGCGACAAGAAGGTGTACAGTCTGCGACGCGCGAGAACACTAACACGAAGCGAAAACAAGCCCATTTCTGCGACGCTACACATAACAGCAGCGCACCACCCAACTCCGAGGAGAAGGAGCATCGCGAGTTTTGTATTACCTTTTGCCCCACCAACAAATACGCGGACTGATGATACTCCACCCGGTTTCTGGTTGCGGAATCTCTGCTAAATTTTTCATCCTCAACAACAACACAAATGGCAACTATTTTCTATTCCGCAAAAAAAAAACACACAAAACGCAGACGGTTCTCTCCGATCGTGGCGCATGTTTTTCTCCCGACGATGTCGGCGGGTACAGATAAGCATGGTGGAGCCATTAGAGAAGAAGGGACGGCCCCCGATAAGAGCGCCACATACGTTGTTGTGCATCATCCATCAAAAGCTTCCAGTGTGGTTGTGTAGCATTGGATGTAGAGTATTATTTTTCGATTTAAATCAGCCTAGATTGAGGAGAAGAAAGGAAAACCCTCTAACCTCCCCCCACCCATTTTCATGTTGTATGTTTGTGGTGTTTAGCACCCACTTTTCCAAAATCCCTCTACTTTATTGCTTTTTTTCTTCTCATCGCTAGAGTAAGCTTTACAGGTGTGATTTTGGATGGTTTTTACTTGAGGTGGAGAAAATCTAAAACTCTCTACCTTCTACGAGCAAAACCATGGGAGGGTGTTACAACGTCCAGTGAGCGAGCGAGCGATGCTGAAGAAAATTCCTTCCATCGACCTTGTGTGCCAACAGCAGCGGGCGAGTGGCAACATTAAAAGCCGTTAGACCACAAACAAGATTCTTTGGGCGCACGACTCGAGAAAAGACCACACGACGACACGAGTAGAGTGTGGCTCGAGGCTGTAGTCGGGTGGTTGTTCGTTCGCTTGCTTGCTTTCCGGAATAAGCAGCTACAATTCTTGGCATGTGTAACTGGTCCACAAAAAGAATGCAGCATTTTAGGTCAGCGCAGCCAGTTCAGTCCGTTAGATGTGTATTTTTTTTATAATCAATTTAAGTTGTTGATTAGCTATCAATAAGGTGGTGGTCCAGCTTACCGCATAGAAATGTCAATCTGAGCGTATTTGTAAATGAATCTAAAAATAAAAAGAAACCAGAAGAATATATTAAACAATCTTCGAACATAGCATTTGGACAAGAGTTAGGTGACTTTCATAAAGTATCTTTAAGCGATATAGAAAATTTCATCATCAAAAGACAATACTTCCCAATCGATAATACATTCGAGATAAAAGTTATGTCCAAAACTGACAAAATCCTCTTAGGCACGTAAGCGGGAAGATATCACTTCTGTGCAGCGAATTACTCTTTTTAGTCTCTAATCATAAGACTGGTATAGAACAACCTGTCCCAATATCATAGACCACTGCTAAGGGTTTATAGCGCCTAATAAGGAAGTAAACTGAAAACGATTCCACAACCGAATAGTATGACGCCAAAGTAAAAAGTATATTAGTTTACTTTAGAATAATGGAATGAATTGTCGATAGTATAGGCAAGTGAACGTGTTTTGTTGCGTTCAAAATATATTAGTTATGCTTGAGTTTCTGTTCCTTAGATATGCGGAAATCACGCAAACGTACGTAAGAATATGAACACACAATTCGTGACCAAAGAAACGATGATAATTGAATCGTACCTGCATTGCTTGAAGGCAATCCACTGATCAACACTAGAAACACTTGGACACTTATACATGGATTAGTAGACAAAAGATATGAATCTAATTTTCCTTCCTGTTTGTTTTCTGGTTGCAACGGTATATGCCTGCTGACGGGGTAAATACAGTTCCTGGACAAAACGGAAGTCAGAGCAAAACTCCCTTTTCCGTCACTGAAATACCGCTCGCTACACGAGTGACGCTTCAAGGACTAAAAACTGTACCACATGGACGCGAGTTCATGCTTGGGTTGTTTGACTTTACCAACCTATGGATATCCTGTTCCAATAGACGTATTCTCCTACCCTGTCTCTGGCGAGTGTGTGTTTGTTAATTCACTCGTTTTATGGCGAGATCACACGTACTCAATTCGCTGCAGGTGGGGAGAAGGTTCCTTCTCTCTAATGATCGACTGAATCTCATCATTTTGTATGTCCGGCAAGTTCAAGATCGTCCAAGTCCATCAGAAGTTCAACCATTTTTTCAGACTGTCTCGACGACTGATGCATCGCAGAATAATTTTGATATTTTCGTTTTTCCATTCCTTCCAACCGACAAACATACATGCGGACTTGGTTACGGGCGGGCATCTTCTTGACAGTGGGGTTGGATTCGTTTTACTTAGCGGCTGGACGAACGCGCATCAATCGAATATCTTTCCTTTTCTCATGCATATAGCTTGAAATCATAAAAAAACGGCCGACGTTTCGGAGCCGGTTCCTTCCAACTACAGCACTTTTTTTGGAGGTTATAATAAATGAAAAAGACCTTCAGAGGTCGTTGAGTTCTATTCGATAGGCGAATGCGTGAGCTACATACTATTAATAATGAAAAAAGAAGTGAAGTCAAAATAACGTCCTTTCTGTTTTACGCCTCTGCCTCTGTGGAGAGGAAGTAAACCGCATTGTGAAGTTGGTTGTGTGTGAGTGTCGGATAATCCCACGTATAACAAAAGCCATGCACGATTGCTCACCCTATAGGCTGGTATACGACCAGCGCCACGTGTTAGTGTAAAAAATTGTAACAAGTTTCTATTTCTATAAGGTACAGATCGGTTGCAAGTATAAAAACTACAAGTACTCAAAATGGCTACGAACAACAAGTTTGCGTAGAGATGTGGTTGAATCAATAGAAATTCCTTTTCGAGCATTGCTGGGAGAAATGTTGAATGGAATGTGATTTTGAGTTAGTTTTTCTATTATTTCACCAGCACAATCTACTAACAATTTCGACTGAACTAAACTAAAATAATTTTCATGGCTAAAAAAATTGCAATGTTGTTTAAAGTTATTTCTTTGGGGACGGCTTCCTTCACACAACTCTTACATAAAATTTTAGAATTTTCTTATATTTTTTACCAGATATTTGAGAGTTTTAATCAATTTGAGAGATTCTTCTGCTTAGGTAACATTGCAATCTAGAACGCTTATCCTATGCTTTCCAAATAAAAACTTACAAATCGAGATCGAGTAATTACTATCACGAAAAGAACAGACAAAAAGGGAAATTGCTGAGTCAGCAAATACCTCAATACCTCAAAGGCATATGTAGTGATGTTGTGGCATTTCTACGCATTACACATTATTAGCCTAGAGACTAAAAAAACTCATCAGAGCACAAACCGTCCGCGTGAGCACAATAATAATTTAGAAATAATATCTAGAGAAAGCAGGATAAAGACTTTGGTGCGTATTGCGCTGTCCTACGATCCTATTTCATCTCCATAACAACTTAACATCTCAAAGCAGTAAAACCACACTTTCGATATTCAATACTGCGTTTTTCTGCATCCGTTTGTTCTTGCTTCAAGCAGTAATGATCGTTTCCCATTTCCTGCTCTTCGTTATGCATTCGTGCTGCGATACTGGGTGCTGTATGTGTGCGCGGAAAACCTTGAACTTTGTAGTACATGGGGGGGGGGGGGGCGTGTTTGGTGGTGAAATTATTTTATTGTATATCTCATCCCTCACGTTATCCCTTGCATCTCTGATACACACGATGGCAACATCTTCCTCGTGACCGTGCTTGGCTTGTACGCTTGTATGCGCGCTCGCCACGATTCGTTCTACTATGCTGTTATATTAATTTCCGTTCCGGACCAACTAGTTTTTCTTCGAGTGCGGTGCAGGGCTTCTCCCCAAGCTGCCAAGACACAGCGCAAACAATGTGCAAGCATCGTTTATAATAAAAAAACTGCATTATCGCGAAATCGTCCACCCTACACACCCCCTGAGCAGAGACGTTGTGTGTTTCTGACGCGATTAACGAGCGGCTTGATGAAGAAGGTTGCTGGTATACTATGGCACCACACACGCAGTCGCATCTTCCTGTGGCATCAGGGGTCATGGTGCGAGAGGCAATGGAAGAACCTGTTTTCATGCCATGTCAGAAACATAGTTTTTCATGCAGCTTTTCATCCAACCAACGTCAGATCCTGCGGCATCTGCTGCGCATATATGTACGTGTGTTTCGGTGTCTTGTGCCATTCGAAAACGAAGACAAGTGACCGTTTATCGCATAGAAAATAGAGTAAACCGCCGCCCACTATCAAAAGAAAAGAGGAAAACTATCAAACGAAACTCTTCACAGCCAGAAGTTGCTAAACATTTGCTTCGCGAGAAAAGTGTTTGCCAGTCGCCGAAGTCGCAAAACACAACAATTAAACACATACTTTTTCTACTTGTTTGTTGTTGTTTTGTGTCACTTTTCTTCCTTCCCAAACGGGGTTGTCGGTCACGAAGCGGTGGCACGTGATTGTCGAATGAAATGCCTGGGAGGGAAAAGAAAAATTTCCAACACTTTTTACCAGCCTGCACACACGCGCACACACACACACACAAGGTATCCTGTGCCGTTCAGGCACATTCATTCGCACGTGTCAACTTCGTCTTTCAGACGGTTGTGCGTGGGGCCACGTGCGTAGGGATTGAAATTTATGTCAGCTTTGGCGTTATATTATCCTTTTCATATTGTTTGCAATTGTTTTTTTTTCTTATCCCATTTCAGAATAATTAGACAAATAAATGAAATCATTCAAATTAAATTAAAATTCCCTCTGATACAAACTTCTCATTAAATGCCTCGCAGGTTGGCAAGTGCAGCTTTTACCACGTGATCTAGACAAGGCCAATACCAACCAGAGGCGATGCATTACGTTGGTGATGTGCAATCACATGGGACGAAATGACAGGTGCAGCAGCAGCGTACACACAGCTGGACGGTACCATATCAATTGCACAGTCCATTTGTTTCCTGTGCTTCCCTCTGCTAATCAGTTTGCTGTTTTAAGCGTGCTAGGCAATTTTATAACCACACACTATCGGTTTCATCATCATCATCATACTTTTTGCGTCTTGTATAAAAACCTTCGAAATGGTAATTGTGCTTTAGGACCAACTAAAACAACTCTCTTGGGTTTTGTTGTTATCCGATGGCAATGACGCAGCACAGTGCTCTGTAGTCGGCGGAGACTCAAGCACAACCGCGTCAAAACCGCCACAAGAGCGATAAGACCGATTAGGGTTTGGTTTGACCCTGGCAGAGGATTAGCGCGTTTATGCCTTCGACTGGGTTTAGAGAAAATCTGGATGTTAAAATTACAACTAAAATATAAAACTGAGGCTGTCAGGCTTGGGAAAACACTTAAGAAGTGTGTATCATCACGTCGAACCGATGCTCTGTATTTTCCCTTTTCCAATGTTCGCTTCAACATTGTTCGACTTTTCCCCCTGCGCTTCTTCTTACCGCAGCAACACACAGAATCGAGACGCATTCGCCGTCAAACGCTATTAAATCAGATAACGAAGAAAAACGGTGTCAAGTGGCGCGCATGTCCCACCGAACCTCTTAAGCGCCATGGTGCTTGTGCTGGGCATAGTTATCCACGCATACATTCACACTGTTATTTCATTAGTTTCGAGTTTTTCCTTTCATTTTAGCATTTCCTGGCTCCGTTTCTGTAGATGGTTAAAGAAACTAAATGATTTTCCAAAAACGGATCAGTACGCCGCATCACTTCTATCGTTTTTAATCCTTGATGGACTTAAAGATAGTCCTGTTGCCTCTTTTTTCGACACTGAGTGCTTAAAACGTACAAATGATACATCTTAAAGCGGATGTACGCATCCAAATGTAACTAGACGCAGGCAAAAATGGTAGGTTTTGTCTGCTTCTTCCCTTAGGTAATATAAAACTTTTGCAAATTAATAGTGATAAACGATAGCTGAGAGATTATCATACTGTTTTACAACGTATGTTGGATAAACAACACTTTCTATAATATACAAATTTAAAGCCCATAAACACACAGTCACTATCTCTCGCACACAAGCAAACTGACGCGCGCACAACGGACACTGTTTGTTTCTCTTTCTATCACATAGCAACAAACGCACACACATACGCGCACGCACACGTCCATGATAAGGAAGCAGATGAGTAGTAATGGTAGTAGTGGTGTAGTATATGTCTACAATTACTTCATACGAGCGAACACATTCACACACAGCACACGGTGGCTGAACGCACGCGTACTGTTGACTTCAATAATGCGATTGGAAGTTAGTGTGAAGAGAGAGGAAGATCAGTTGCACAATTTGTTGATGTGTGGGTGTGTAGTAGTAATTCGTTGTTTGTGTTGCACTCGCGGATAGCAGCAATGAACAAACAGTCCCCCTTTATGCTAATCCTTTTTACACCACACGATATCACTTGCACCTGCAGTTCCGTTAATCATCCCGATAACCATAAATAGGAAAACGATAAGCAAACGTTGGACTGATGATTTGTCCAACATGAGATATTCTATTATAAGTTGTGTATTACCTGCGGGAGAAACAAGAAAAAATGAAAATGCAAATTAGAATCATGATATATGATGGGAACAAATGTTAATCTTTCAGAGAAGTAGAATTAAAGATCATAGCAACACACTTTATCGATCGTGGTTTCTAATCTCACGATATATTTGGCACGGAAACGCTGGCTATGAAAATCGCGAACACTTGGCTTACAACACGACAGTGGATGTTGTTTTTCTTGTGTGTGCCATAAGAAGGAAAATAAAAAAAAAACTCCCAAATGGACCAACATATTCGATTACTGTCCCGCTACGCGCAGTGCGATAGAGCGGTACAACCGTATCCTTCTCCCATGTAGCTCGCTCTTTCACTCCTATGTTGTGAGAGGCCATCGTGTAGAAGAGACACGAAAAGAAGGGGAAGGGAGAGGAGTGGATGACGATTTTTCCTCGCTTACGGGAGGATGTTGCAAAACCACAAACAATATTGCCAATATCTTCAAGGAACAATTGCATTAGCAGCAATCGCACTAGCGAAAATCCCCGAGCCACACGGATTGGCCCCAAACGTCGTGAAACCAAGGCCACTCCGTATCGTCCTTGGACGAATAGAAAATGTGTACGCCTTCGATCGTGAGCCACAAAGCAGAGCCGCCATGTTGAAATCTACCTTCTCGTATTCTTCGACCCACAAAATGGAAGGCTAGATGAGGCGAGTTTTCTTTGACCCCGATTTGCGACTTGGTTTGAGGTGCTTTGGTGCCAATTGCGACAGTTTGCTACGTACGTACCTTTGCTGGTTGTGTGGAAATCAGAAATTGATATCAGCGTACGATCCAAAACGCAATTTATTTGATGACACGGCAAACCCGAGCACGAAACCTTCCGTCCACGAACACTGTCAAAATTTGGGTAAACTCGCTGCTCGCGTGTGACAGCGACCTCTCCTCACCAGCCAAGCAGCGAACGGGTAACGCTTCGTAACGGCACCATGTAGGGGGAGACACCCAAGCAACAAATTGTTGAAAGCTACAATTCAATCATGGATAACGCATTGCAATTATTATAATTTAAAATTAAAACAAATGTATTGATATTCAAGAGCAAATTGATTCGAATTATTTTTGTTTTCGTTAAATACAGTATTGTTGAAGGTTTTTATTTGCATTGTGCTACTTTCAATTCAAGAAAATAATTGATTTCTGTAAAACGTAGCGCCACCTATTGGAAATATCAAGCCACATGCCGTTACATCGCATACAAAATGTGACGTCGAGACCACAGGCTCATCTTTCGCGAAATAATAACAAACACAAATCGCTGTCAAAAGCTAAACAGCACGGCAACGGTGCCACATTCTCATTTGTTTCAATACGTACATTTTAGAGTTTTTAAAATATCTCTAAACATCTAAGGAAGGGTTCATTACTTTCAGCTTGTATTGTACCGGCGAAATTAATTAACTATGAAGGACGACACCCAGCAATTTGGTACGTATAGAGGCAAAGCAACCACTCAGAAAGTGTGTTTACGAATGACCTCTTCCTCCACAGATGTAGCCTCACACTTTGTTAGTATCCTGGAAAAGGATGATAGCATTTCGCCCGGCATTGCGGCGATTAAAACGCTGCTGATGGTACTGGAAAAGACCAAATGTAAGCTGTCCTTTCGATTATGCTTCTAAATGCGCTAAATGTACCCCGTAAGTGAATTAACTTGTGTTCCGTTTGCAGTTGATACTGTGCAGGAGTTTCATTCGACACTGCAAGCAGCGGTAGGAGCAATGCGTAAAACGGACAAACCGATGACGTCGGTCGTCTCAGGCACGGAACTTTTCTCACGCTTCATTACGTTGGCCAAGTTTGACGACAAAACGATGGACGAAGTGCGCGAAATTATGCTGAACAGAGGCAAAATGTTTCTGGAGAAGCTGTTGGAAAGTAGGAACGTGATAGCGAAACAGGCCATTACTTTCATCAGCGAAGGATGTGTACGTATGGTTCGAGTTGTAGCATTAGGATCATGAACCGTTATTGTATTTTCGTCTTCTACTCAAATTGCAGCGTATTCTCACACACGCACGATCGCGAACTGTTCGCGAAGCTTTAATATTGGCGGCTCAAAACAACAAACGATTCCACGTATTTGTTACTCACAGCGCTCCGGATCAGCACGGGTAAGGGAACGAAACATATTGCATCCAATATGTGCTTACATTGTGTTGTTCCGTTTGATTCCAATCTAGCGAACAAATGGTACAAGAGCTGGAGAATGCTGGCATCGACTGTACACTCATCCTCGACACGGCCATCGGTTACGTGATGGAAACGGTGGATATGGTACTGGTCGGTGCTGAAGGAGTGGTTGAAAGTGGTGGCATCATCAACCGCATCGGTACCGTAACGATGGCAATCTGTGCAAAAGAAATGAAAAAACCGTTTTACGCACTGGTAGAAAGCTTTAAATTTTGTCGATTGTTTCCACTGAACCAGCGAGATCTACCGAATGAGTATAAGGTAAGTTGGTGTGTGTGTGGTAAGATTAACAAACAAAGGCAATCATATTAAACCGTCGTATTTC
Source organism: Anopheles maculipalpis (assembly GCF_943734695.1). NCBI lineage: Eukaryota > Metazoa > Arthropoda > Insecta > Diptera > Culicidae > Anopheles > Anopheles maculipalpis. The sequence goes on from NC_064871.1 coordinate 50,943,860, forward strand.
TTTTATAAACAGTACAACAAGAAAAATTTAAAGGACACGACAAAGGTTCACCCAATGGTTGACTATACGCCACCCGGATACATAACTTTACTCTTTACCGACCTCGGCATTCTGGCCCCATCAGCCGTTAGTGATGAACTGATTAAATTGTATCTTTAGTTGGCTAATAACGTTTGTATCGAAAACAGCAGACGGACTACGGATGACAGTGAAAATAAAACTACTGTAGATAACGCAATCCATATCCCGGCTGATGATGTGCTGATGACAAACATCAGTGGATTGAGGATCTCCTATGTAGTTGGAGTTTAGAAGAAAATCGTCTAAGCTGGCAGAACTGTTAAGTGATTGGAGATAAACGAGATAGAAGAGAGTGATATACTGGAAGGTGATTGTTACTTCGAAGCCACAGCCTCATAATAACATGTTAACTGATACATAAACTCTGTACAAACTCTTCGTCCGTGTTTGAGAGGAAGACGCTTTTTGATCACGTATGTGTGGAAGAACAATGTAGGACCCATTACAATGACAAGCTATATGAGTTGTACGAAGATCTCCGGTAGACTGGTCATGCGAATGATGCCAGTCGAACTAGCTCTTCCAGAGACAAAAATTGAGATGGATTTATAGTTTCCGCGACGGTATGGATTAATCCGTCCATCAAAAGGATGGGATTATAAGGTTTTATTGGATTTTATAAAGCCTAACTTAATCAATATCGTGTACGCCACTAAGGAGAGGAAAGGATGAGGTTTGGATAAAGGTTAAAGTAAGCTTACGAAAAGAGTTTAATGTTATTTGGAAGTCAAATAGATCGAAAAACCTGTTAAGGGCCGAAGAGAAACGTGAAAGGGACTATTGGAGCCATACTCGGTGCACCGCGAAAGATCGGAGAGGAACGCACGAGGGCTTAAGGAGCGGGAAGAGACGTACAGGGGAACTTGAGAAAGGGGAAATGGCACATCAATGTCACCGAGTAGTTGACCAGCTATAAATAAAGCCTACGCTCGAACCCGCGCATTCGGCATTCAGCATTCGACACCGGACATCATAGTATGGCATTTGGGAGAGAGCAAGTCCCCAAAAGCGTCTGAACACATTTCTAGCAATACAACAGAGCTCTGAAGCAGCGCTGTTGTTTTGCTGTGAGCGAAGCTGTTGTAGCGCTCATGATAAGAAAATAATTGAATATCCTGGTAATTCAATGCATTTAATTTTGCCCGAATTCTAATGTCGTAACGTAATGTCGCTGCTCTGTTGGTAGGGGAAAGGCAGGAGAAAGAGTAAGTCTTTGGGAGGATTTCTTTCAGGTTCGGGAGAAGTTTTACATTTGCCTATCCTACGGATGTCGGTCCCGCATTCCAGTAGTGCTTCCCCGTTCCGGAAGAATTAGGGGGAAACGTCGCTGATTGCTACTTGGTTAACCCGGGGTTAAAAACTTCTCCTGGCCTTATATTAAAAAAAGAGAGAAGAAAAATTAACTCACCGACTTTGGCGAAACTGGTGACGCCCGTCGTCCCAACGCGTTGTCAGCAGATAAAAAAGGCTATCCGTTTGTTTTAAGTAGATCTGACGACGTAGCAAGGACCTGTGCCAGCGTTTAAGATCGGTCATCCCTTCGCGTGATCGACCCAACAACGGCGGATTGCTTGCATCCGGTTTGTTCCTGTCAGCATCAAAAAGTCTTGGCCATTGTAAACTTTTCTTTCATACATGGTATCCGGACACACACACAAATACAAACACCGATGGAAAGGATATTTTCTGTAACTTATACGTTTAATTTATGTAAATATCGCGATATTTAGCTTAACCGGTCACAAACATTCCGGGTAAGTGAGTACATGAGTTGTTGTTTTAACGAGACGAGAAGACAAAAAAAGGGAAGTGGCCTACCGTTTGAGAAAACGTGACAAAGTGTAACACATATTTCTGCGAATGAATCTTTATGCAAGTACATATACAGGCGTCAGTAATTTGTTCGTATTGTTAGTTATGTTCTTGTGCACATATCTGTAGAGTGAAAATGTGCTCAACCCCACGCCACACATGCTAAACTATGTGTGCTTTATGATGAGAAATAGTACGAGGGAAATAGTGGAAACCATCGTTTCACTGTTACGAATAATCGTATCATGTATTGTGCCTATTGCTTGTCGCTGTTGTTGTTATTGTTGTTGCAGTTGAGTTAAATGCCGTGTTTTGCGAGTTTTCGATTTTGATTTTATGGATTTCCTTGGGTCGATATTTTCCTTCGCGATAAGCGAGTGCAATGCGCTCTCAAGCTTAATATACGTTTGGTGCGATAGCCAATATACGCGCGCGAATTGTTATAACGAGAGTAATGAGTATACTGTCAATAAATACACAAGCACTTTGGAACACACGCATGTCCGTCTCTGAGTATGGGTTGTGCCCGCCACTTTCTTCTTCCTTCTTTACAGACCCCTTTTGTTTCCTGATCTTCACATTTCTTCCTCCTCATTCATCTGTCTATTTTGCGTTTGTTCTAATGCACTATACAAAACCATCTCGATTGCTCTAGTCAACTATCACACATCATCGCAAGCACGTTGCTGCAACATTATCCGGCATTCCTCAAATCCATTGTACCAAACTATTCTGTGTACCTCTTCATACATTCGCTTTCATTCACTCGTGCTATGTCCATGCATGCCGCATTCACACACACCCTCATATACTTACCTACAAATTTTGACCACAGTTTCACACTCGATTAAAATACGAATCATCCTACATGATAACCCTACGCGTTGTTCCTCACACCTGGCTTTTCCCTTTCGTTTTCTAAAGCTTACCATATTTGTGTTTGTGCGTTTTCGTTTTTAGCTACTCTGATGTGCGGTACGGCAGGAAAGAATGCGAAAATCGTTAAACATTGATATTGCGGCCACCTGGATCCATTAGGATCCTTTTCGCTGTGGATGAGTTGCATGTCCAGAGCAAATCCAGGGAAGTCAAAAAGCTGCCATTTTGCACTGTAATTTATGGAAGGTATTGATAAAGTAACTTAACTTTCGCTTGCTGAATCCTGTTCCTCTCTGATAAACTTGAGGATTTTCGTTAAAAAAAAGTTACAAACCAAGCTTTCAGTTGGAATATTTTCAAGATTTGATGCTGGTGTTGGACGACCAGATAATTCCATGACTAAAGATGCACTCCTCTAAAGATCAAAAGGTTTTCCTACAACACTCCTGCGATCTATGAAGTTTCCGTTCAAAGGTAAGTGACCTGAGGGGTCACTTCCAGACCCGACCAGCAATCCAGACCTGAACCCGTCAGATTGTTCTAATGTAACGTCTATTGAAGCACTAGTTCACAAAACCAAATCTGGAGACAAACCACAAACCCCATTCGGGTTACCCATTGGTTAGTTGACAACGGCGCCGGTCTTCACACGGCAGAATAAGAGTACAAATCCCATCCGGAAACGTCCCCCCTTACTGAGGACTGACTATCCAATTATGTGGTATCTGCGAGAATAATAATAATAATAATAATGATGTGGGGTCCCTCAAGTCCATTATAATACGTATTAATGATGATCATCATGGACAATACGGGACTGTTTGACTGTTGTTTGGATGAACTTTCTAAACGTAAATGTACGTGAAAAATTTATATCTACATCTAACATAGATTTTCACAGTTTTTCCTGCCGCGCCGTTTGAATTCTACTCAACTAATAACCCCCGCCCCCCATCCATATAACAAATAGATATACATCTATTTGTCTTCCAACCTTTTAACACACACTTTTAAAGATCCTGTACACAATAACCGCGCGGAATCTGTGGCTAACCCTGTAGCAATTTCCAACAGTTTTCCACTACTTGTTCGTTATCTGTCATTTTGTTGTTATGCTCTCACTATCTACTTTCCTAGGTTCTCCTCATTGCTATAAAAAGCACCTTGATCTTAGAATTTAAGTTTTCTTATCTGAACTCTTTTTGTTCCAGTGCATTTCGCAAAGTGCTTGATGCCTATAACGCAATGTAAAGCTTAACAAAAAAAAACATGCAAGCATCAGCTGCAATTTTCCCTTTTGCAGCCCGATATGGAATCCGGCAAAAGGTTCTGCGGGTAGTCTATAGTAACATCCCCCTGGAGATATTGGCAATGGGCATCCTTTTTGCTGGAGGCTACACGCCACTTGAAGCATTAATTAATCGCTGCAACATTGTTAGCCCTTCACTCCACAGCCCACGTGCTGCGGGCCATCCACCGATGACGTCCTTCGCTTTCGCTGTACTCATCATCCCGATGGTGGTGGTGTCCACCAGTCGTCAGTCCTTGGTGCAGAGTAGCAGAGCGTCGACGACACTGTAAATTTCGTCAAAATGGGGCCGACTTTCCGGTTCGTAAGACCAGCATTTGAGCATGAGCCGGTACATTTCTGGCGGCGCACCTTCCGGTGTTGGCATGCGGTAGCCTTCGTCTATTCGTTCACGTGCCATCGAATTGCTCATGCCTGAATAGGGTGTATCGCCACGGCTGAAAATTTCCCACACTAGTATACCGTACGACCAGACGTCGCACAGTGAGGTGTACTTGCCGAAGTTTAATGCTTCCGGTGCGGTCCACTTAATTGGGATCTGTTTCATGCCTCCGGACACTTAAAAATTGAAAGAAAGATTCAATTGGATTTAATTAAACACCAACGACTAATCGGTCTTAGCTGATGTTCGCTTACCTATATATTCTTCCTCCTCCCGGGACATTCCAAAATCGGAAATTTTTACTATATTTTCATTCCCAATCAAACAATTGCGAGCGGCAAGATCCCGATGGATACAATTCTTTGACTCCAGGTAGCGCATACCAGCTGCCGCATCTCGGCACATGCCCATCATCTGCCGCTGGCCAAGGGTGCTTGCATTCTTGCGTAGAAACATTAGCAACGATCCGCCCGCCACCAGCTCCATCACGATCATGATTGGTTGCTTCTGCACACAAATACCAATCAGCTTTACAATGTTCGGATGATCGTACTGCTTCAGAATGCGTCCTTCCTGAAGAAACTTGCGCTTTTGCTCTTCGGGCAGCGTCATTCGACAGGTCTTAACGGCTACGAGCGTATTTTTCGACGATTTCAACTTTGCCTTATACACGTCACCGAAATTGCCACGACCAATCTTGTCCAGCAGAATCACATCATCGTTACTGAGTTCCCAGCGTTCGCGCAACACTGGTTTGCGAAGAACTGCCCCGGAACGTCCCGTGACTGGCAGCTCCGACTGGTACTGATGCACTATCAGCTCTTGTATGCTCGGGAAGGCTGGCCCTTCGAAGCGATAGTGACCCTACAGAAGGCACGCGGTGATGTGAGTTTAAATTTGGATATAGCACGATTTTTTCCTTACCTCTGCTGTCGTTTGCACAATAAAATGTTTGTGTCCGTTCCAGCAGACACTCAGTACTGTTTGGCTTTCGTCATTGCGGGTCGTTTCACGCACCAGAAAGTCACCCTCGTTGCGCAGCAATCGAACCACTTCCTCGCGGGGCAGGACACCGTGGAACCATTCCTCCTCATGCAGCGGGCGGTTTGTCGATAGAGTCATCTAGGAAATGGTCATGGAAGGGCATAATGTATAACGTTGACATTTTTGGCAGATTTTTGTGCTAATGTGAAGATATACGGAAATACAGACATAGCAGATGTTGTTGGTGGATAGTGAAAGCAAACTGAGTGTTCAACCAGTGGGTAAACTGGGAGCTTTTTCTCCAAGTTTTCTCTCTCTCTCTCTCTCTCTCTCTCTCTCTCTCGATTTTGTCCTAACATGCCTATCAAGTTCTTAAAAAGTTTATGTGGGCTAGATCATCCGAGGCCATTTTCATGACAAGACTAGCCTACAATCGCGACCTTCCTCAGCTTTGGACATAATTTATGTATTAGAGACGCTTGCGAGTACTATAAAGGTTCTAAACAGTCATAACTTCATCTCGAGAAGTAATCTCATGCGAATGGTTGGCAGCCAATAATTTGTTTTATCGTCCATATTGTTGTCTGTCGAAGTTGAATTTCAATTGATGATGTTTGGGACGACTTCGAAGGTGCGAAGGATCCCACAGTCCCAGAGAACTAAAACATAAAAACGTAAACGTATCGTTCATCTGTTATTTCTTCTAGTACGCCACTCCCTTAACGCCTTAACATTGAATGAAAACAATCTTCCTTCGCAGCTCAATTTTGCACCGTGTTTGTGTAAAACGCTCGTACCGCAACCGTCTTTATGATCACCGATACTAAAAAGACCGATGGCCGAAAGGGTCATCAATTAACGTCTGCTGTACCAGCCGCCTGTCAGCAGCAGGAATCGTGATCGTGAAATAAGTCACCCATTAGCATGATCTTGTTCGCCATCCAACAACACAGCACGTACATGGTAGAATCGTATAGATAGACAGGGCATCACTTTTAAACCGATGCCAAGTTGGCAAACGTATATGATACTGTCTGGATAATCAAACAATCATGCTATGATCGATCGGTAGTATTTTCATTCCAAGCAAAATATGAATTCATGTCAAAGATTGACTATTTTAAGGAACATCAATTTGATCAATCTGATTTCCCTTCTGTGTTATTTTCGACGGTGTGACGCCATGCATGTTGTTTCGCTAGTAGAATTGAGGTCAACGCTAAATTAAATTTTAATATTTAATAGGGACGGATAAAGGGATTGGCTGGAAAAGTGTGTATTGAGAACCGGCTGATGTCAAGGCCAAGGAACAATCGAATGTAGTGCAATTTGTATGTTGGAAGATTAGGATGGGCTTAGCTATGACGCCACATCCTTTTGATAGATCTTGTAGTATAGTACGCAATGTCCGTTATTTGTTAAATGTATTTTCGGTCGTTAACGTATTTTAAATTTAAGTCTTGAGACAACTTTGAGAACCGAAAAGGGTGATTAAAATATTTTTTATAGCTTTGCATCCGCTCACGCACCCCACAAAAAATAATGACTTCTGCTGGTACTGAATAATGAGATGATTTTTATGTTTTATTGCGTCTGCTTCGCTTCTGTGCGAAGTATGGAATGATGGAGCACGTCAACACTTTTCGAATGGAAACGCTTACCATCGCCTTAGTAACTTCGCCCAGTATCTACAACAACCGTCCACCCACGCGGGGACAGCCGCATGCGAAGGGAAATCGGATCGACCAGAGAGCCAAGAGCAGCCAAGACGCGAAGTACATACGTATGGAACACGTACATAAGTTTTGGTGTGTTTGTGTACGACGTAAGAAAAAAGTACACACGTAAGCGTTTGCCCGTGAATGCAAGGATCACACATTTTACATACAGTACGTGGGGCGTGACGTATTTTCCACAGTTCCACCCATTGACGGCATCGATGACGGCCGAAGGGAATATTTTTGGGTGCGGAAAAACAGGAAAAAAAACGAACGAACAAAGAGATTGAATGGAAGGCAAAAAGGTGAGGCGAAAGACGATCGTTACTTTGCTTCGAAATAAAAGCATTAGTATCTATATGATGTTCTGTTTGGAATGGGACGTTAGAAATGCATCTGTTGCCATATTACTAAGTGTATGTAGCCACCAGGGTTGCCATTTTTGTCAGCATTCTTAACAGGATTTTGCAAACCATGAGCAAAATTTTTGTCATTTTACATTTTTCTGGAGATATACTTGTTCTTTCTAATAAATTTAATGCACTAAAAACAAAACTAGTTTAAACTTCATGAAAAGGATAACAACTTCTCTACTGAAGGTTTCTAAAGGTGCTGCCCGGCTTAGATCACATGTATCTTGTTTAGGATAGGAAGCATGAGCCAGATGCCCTTACTTGAGGCTCATTTTATTTCGAAATCTTTGCTATGTGATTTTAACTGGTCATAATACCAAAAGAAAAATCTGCAATTTTGCTGCAAGTTTATGGTTCAATACTAAAGGCAGTGTAAAAATAAATCATTCACCGAAATGATTGGATATTGGCAACGGAAGGTAATAACAACCAGAACCAGATAAACATGTCTCTTGACTGAAACTTTGGCAGCATCGGATATGTTAGCGTTGAACTCTTCAAAAATTTCCCTTTGCTTCGATAAAGTCCTACATTCCCACTACTCTAAACATTAACGTAATCTGTATCTACACAAACCGGGTGATCAGGAGAGGTGATGTGAGGGATTCCACGGTTTGTGGACAGTTTTAAAATTTGAAATAAAAAAAAGAAATAATAATATACCAGATTGATGAAATCTGTAATAGAAAAATACCTTACGGCAACCCTGATAGCTAAATATTATCATGTCAGCAAATGAATTTTTATGCCTTCAATTCTCAAACCATGTTTACCATCAGCAGCGTTCGGATGCGTTTCTTGCGCACCGGAGGCCGCGGCGGGAATAAGAAGTTGTGATAGACGCTATCGGTTTCGTACGAGGAGGTTGTCGATGCGGTTGTGCTGATCTCAGTACTGCTCATGTTTGCACAATTTGGTAAACTTTCTCGTTGAATCTAGAAGATTTTCCCCGTATGATCACATGCACACACGTACGGACACACACGATCGATGCAGAATGCTTCTATTGGTTATGTAGTCACTTTCACTGCGCCTAATAATTGCAACTTGCGATCGGAAGGGTCTCTTGCACACTTAGAAGGTTGCAACAATTTTACATTTGGTGTGTGTGTTTTCACTTTTTACAACATTTTAGTTCCACTTAATGTGGAAACATTTGAACGATTCCGACCGAAACAGGCTGTATGCAGCCGCGCACCTCTATTCATGATGGTAGCTCATTTTTCACTGACCGTCATAACCGCCGGGGGTGACACGATCGTGCGCATTTTTTTGCTTTCGCTCTGGATCGGACGTGAAAAATGATCGAGCGTGGTGAGAAAGAAGAGAGTGTTGTGTAAAACAAAGAGATGCTGTGTGCAAAGATTGTGAGTTTCTTAGCGTAGGTTTGAACATTCAAATAGCGATGCAAAAAGAGCCGAGGACTGAAACTAAAATGGGGTTTTTATACCGATCGTGAAAATCCGCTACATCGTGTGCTGGTCTATGTGTAGGTCTAGGTTGACGAACACGGTACGGTTTTAGATAGTTTGTGATGATGATTGGGATGTAAAACATAGAAGTAAAATTATCAATAAGACGAGCTTCTTGTACCACTACAGAAACGTTTATGATAATATATGAGAACCGCTTTACTTTACAGCAGGGATCTTCAAACTTTTCAATGCAAGGGCGCTAACACTTGAAATGCTTGAATTTGTTTATTTATTTAAATAATCTTACTACGCAAAATCAGGATGTTTGTTTAAGAAACCGAAAATTGTTTCTGATGACGTAACTGCAAATGACTTTGATTATAAACAGAATTTTATAATGTTTACTACAAACTACAAAAATTCAGCAACAATCATGTCCTTCTTCTTGATTCGTGTGATTCTGCTTGTAGAATCCAGCACCCTGAGCATTCCAAAAGTAATCCACAAGACTTAATCACGGTAATCTCATAGGCTATTATATTTAGACCATAATTCCCAGCTTCAAATATGAATGTTTAAGACACCAAAGATGTAACAATACTGACCAAATTTCTGCTTGACCATATTCCATTCAAAATTGTATTACGAATTACTGTCGTGCGAAAAGACGCCATATTTGTGCATTATCAGCAACTTCTTGCAGTTTTCATCAAATAACTAAGATCAAACTAATTTTATCAGATGAGCAAATCAGTACAAAAAAACAAAAAACAAATAAGTGGACGCGAATAATCAAACAGTAATATGCGGTTCGTATTATTGGTGTACGGAGATTAAAATTCGCAGACCCCTGCTCTACAGGATGATGCTTGATAGACAGCATTTGGTTCCGTTGTCGTAGGATTGCAGCATCAAACACGTTTTGCACACTACTGTGTGTGATGGCATGCTAATGTCGTGCTCATGATGTGATTCAGTCTTTACCACAAACTTCAACATGCTAGCAGTTCACGCGCCGAAGCGCGTTTACTGTGTGTGTCTGAGTCTTTATGAGAGAGTTGAGATGAGTTTCTTGTTTTTTTTGCTCATAGGTAAACATATTAAAAATAAAATTAAATCATTGCACGATAGGGAAATCTGTTCGCAAGCGCGCACATGTTCGTCTGATTTACTGCTGTCTCGCGGAGAATCCCTCCCCATCCCTCGCTTGCATCAGTATGGCAGCGGACGGCGTCGATTCTAAAAGCGTTGATCGCAATTGGGAATGTTTGAACCTGCCCTTCAGATCGGAAACCGATGGCACTCAGGGCTTGGAGGAGAATAAAATATATATGAGAATAATAGCTCGATAAAATCGTCAGTTTTGAATGTCAAAGTAGTGGACGACGATTGTGTCCGCTGGGAAAGGTCACTACGGAACGCATACGAAGCAGACGATCTTGGTGATAGGTGACGAAGAAATGTGCGCAAAACGAAAAGATCGTTCTAACGTTGCTTATTAGATTCTATGCCATATAGTTGCGCAGGCACCGGTGGTGGCCCTCAAATACCGACGTCTTGCCGAAATGGGGGGAAGTTGTGCAATTGGTCTCAATTTCTCGGCGATTACGTATCCTCGAGCGAAAGTGCAATAGAGTGTGATCCTTAAAATTATTTGGGTCAAAACACAGACCATCTTTATGATTGGTTGGTATGCGAAGAATGGTTGACTAACTGCTTTTTATCCACCGACAAGGCTGAAGCTGACCGTAATTACGAAAGTTTGTATAATTTAACCAATTGAATAATTTTATCAACAGAATGTGTTAGTAGTGAAATAACATTGGTAAAACATTTTAAAAATTTTTCATTCTACAGTTAAAGTAAAATTAAGGAAGCAAATTATTTACTAAGAGAAGGCGTCCAACGGAAGATAGTTTTAAACAACTAAATACAACAATAACTTGAATAAACACAAATCTACAACTGGCAATGAAATACACATAAACAAGCAAGTTCCGGTCCCATGCAATCTAAAAACATGCACATACAATACTCACACTCACACTGACGTCACCCTCGGAAGAATTGATTAATTTATGGGGTTTGATCGTTAGCACATCGATATCTTCGTACTCTAGATTGATCATCTCCGAAAGGGCCCATTGTTGGACATCAAGTTTTGCACAGTCCTCCTCGCCATGGTCACCTTCGCAGATGTCAATCTCGGGAAATTCTTTCCTAAAGTCCAACACCGTACGACTTGGATGTATTCCACCAGCACCACTACCCGATCGAGGCACAATTCTTTTCGAACACGTACGGCAAACTTCCGGTGTGGTCCATCGATCTGCTGGGACAGATGAACTGCTAGGGGATTTTTTGTGCACCAATTTTGTCAGTCGATCGCGCAGATTGCTCTTCAAACTAGGTCCCTCTTTATTACCCCGCTGCGCTGTCGACGACTGCTCCGAACGACATTCTTCCTGGGCAGAATCTTGCGCCTTATTATCCTCATTGCGGGATACAATTAGTGGAACGCAGTAATCGCCGGTGGAATTCAAATCGGTTGCTGTTATGCTATCAACTATCTGCTGCTTTCGTTCACCGTCGGAAAAGGTGAATCGAATCGAAAGCAAACCTTGCCGATCCTGATCCACTATCAGATCATGCTTTTCTTCAGGTCGATCTGACCGCAAGGTAAGGTTGAGGGATGAATCCTTAACCTTGTTCGTGGAATGGATCAATTCGCGCCAAGTTGCACGGACTGTTTGCGAGAAAGATGTTCCAAGTCCACCAGATCTTGGACCGGTGCTATGTTCGGGTGAAGGTCCTGCATGTTCTTCGGCAAGCAGTTCGTCTTCGGAAAATGCTTGCTGAGGATGGAATGGTTGCTGACGTTGCTGGGCATCACCACCACTGCCACGTTGCTGCCGTTGGTGTGCGTTGCGGTTCGCTTTCGATGCTTTGCGTTTTTTCTTTTTGCGACCGACAGAAGAGGAACTGTTTGGAACGCGTTCCGCTAGTGATCGATCGGTAGATGGACTTGCTGAGTCGGTATCTTTCATGAGCCGAAACTGTCGTTGAGTGTGGTGGGCTGTAATACGATTTCTCAGCCGTCCCGAAAAACTTTCCCCTTGATCGGGCGTATCGGGGGACACGGAACGATCTGCCTTATCGTTTTCCGTTTTCGAGCCCTTGATGCGACGTTTGATCTTCTCTCGAAAGCTGTTCATCTTCTCGAACGCCATCGGTGGTTTTGTGGAATTAGAAAGGTTCGCTTGCTGTACCGAAGCTCCAGGACGCAGCGTTTGGACGCGAATGTATTCGTATTCTTCGGAAAGCCGAGCTGCCAAACGTTGATGTTCGTCTAGCTTCTGGTTAAGCGCATCGATGTTATCCAAATGTCGTTCGATTGACGACTTCCACTGATCTTCCAACGTTTTTGAAGGACACGATTCAAGCGTAGGTAAAGAGCCTTCCTTTCTCATCGTGAGATACTTGGCATCAGCCTCCATATCTTCTGCAGATCTTTGTGTCCACGAATCACGGACAGTTGCATCTGAAGGTGACAAATCCCGTCGTTGATTGTCGTCAAAACTTTCCTCCCGAAGCAAATTGTTTTTGGAATCGTTCAAGTCATCTGCAGTGCTACAACTGCCACCATCATCGTCATCGTAATGTTCGTCTGGAGCACGATACTGGTGGTGGTGTCGCTTATTTAGCAAATGCATTTCACTGTCCTCGCTACTGCCTTGCGTGCGCAAGCGTCTGTAACGTGCCACATTGTTGCGATGATCCGTGTTAGTGGGGTTAGGTAGTTCGGATTCGCCAAAGCTTTCGTCCGCTGTGGATGCGAGCAGCGGTTGCTTGCGACTGCAGCTACTAATGTTAGTATACTCAAACGACTGACCCACATCGAGCTCTTGCAACAGACACGCCTCCATGTCCACGTAAACGTTCGACAGTCGATGGTCGGAATCGTTTCCGTCGGGAAGGAGCTCTGCGTATGTAGGAACATCGGACTCATCTGACCGGATAGGGTTAGAAGCGGGCCGTGCATGTTCATCATCGCCGGAAGCAATTTGTACACGATCACACGCGAACACAGACGAACACAAAAGATCAGCACTGTCAGCACTAGTTACCGTTGACGTTGTTCCTCGATGCTCCTGTTTTGGAGTCTGTGCTGGGGTTGGTCCTGATCGTGGTGTCTTACCCGAGGAGTTCGATCCTGAAACGGTTGGCGGCCCTGATTTGCGCCTTAGTTGATCCATTAGCATCGACATCACACCACCACCGTTACCACCACCACCACCAGTGCGCAAGGAGAAGAGACCCAATGCGGTGGAGGTATGCTGAAGTGAGTCCACCTAAACGTGTTTCCCACATAAAATGATGATAGATGATAGATATCAAGCACCAAACATGAAAGTCCACAAAAAGATGTTTAAGATTGGGATGAAGAATGTTTAAAGAATAGACTAGTAAGATACAGAAGATGGTGGCTTCACGTTAGTTTTCAAAAAATCAAACCCCGTAAAAAAACCATCACCATTCAAATGATGCATTATGATACGAAAGATTTGAAGGGAGTAATGTGGTCTATGCTTTTACGTTTACGGTTCCAAAATCGGTTCACACACAAAACACGCAACGTTGGGGAGAACACACTTACCGATAGATCCTGACTGACAGACTTTTTGTTCTCGATTAGATGCTCTACGGAAAGGTCATCACAACCGGACGGTAGTTCCTCACAGCCCACTTCATTTAGCGCCGAGCGGATTAAATCGACCAGCTTGAGCGTTTGTCGTTCTTGGCAGCGTAGTGTATTTAGTTCCTTTGATGATCTGCGTGCAAAACAAACAATCGAATTAAAGCTTTATGCATGTTTTTTCTCCTGTTGCTCGTGTTACTTACTTGTTGGCGGTTTGATCTTTTCCAAGCACACCGTTACTATTGGAACCGTTTAGTATCGGTGTTGATGGCTTCGTACCGGGTGTACTTACTGGACTGACCGCTGGGCTGCTGCCATTCGTTCCATTCGTCTCACTGCACAACTTATTTTGCCGCTCCTGTAGATCTTTGATTGTACTCTCGAGTTCTGTTTGTCGACCGCGCAACCAATCGACGGTAAGGTTGTCAACGGTCAGTGTGTTGGCCTGCAGTTTACCTAGACTATCTTCGACGAGGCTTTCGTCAAATTGGAAAATGACCGGTGCAGTTGGTGAGGTCTTGTGTTTCTCCGTAAACTCGCGATACTCTTCGGTGGAATTTATGCCCGCTATGCTCGACTCGATGCGCTGCTGTATGTCGACGAACTTTTCCGACGTCATGTCACTCAGCTTTGCAATCTCTTGTAGCAGGTTGCTCCTGAAAACGGGGAAAGGTCGTATATGAAATGTTGGTTGCTAAATTTGGTTGGAAACTATGAGAGAATGTCCGACACGGATAGTCAATAACTAATAAGGTCTACGCCATGACAGAGTTGAGACTTCTAAGTTTCAAAGCCGCTTACAGCAAAGCCTGTGTAAGTCTATACGATGATATAATTTCTTACTCATTTTCGCTGAATGCCTTGACTTGGTGACCTAAAGAAGATCTTTTAGCTGCATTCGAGACCAAGATCGGAAAATTAGAAAGATTTTTGGCCTCGTAGATTTTGAACGATAATGGAGCAGCTAATGAAATGGCAAAGTATATGACGACCTCACTATTGGGCAACAAAAAGGCTACCCATATTCCGATGGCATGATTATGATCATAAGTTTTAAAAGGACATCCACAAGGCGATCGGTCCAAACAGAAATGGATTGACGGCATTGACGCGTCCACCAGTTTAGAGAACTTATGCAGCATACCAAAGCCTTGATAAGTAAGTCAGTTAATTCTACCAAGAAAATCAAGCATAAAACTAGCATCGCTAACCAAACAGATTCTTTAAAAAACTGTTCTTCACCGATACCTACTTAGAATCTAATAAATCATGCTCATGATCATAACGATCGATTAGATGTGAAAAACATTATTCAAATTCATCAATACCGACTGGTGAACTGGTTATGAGATAAGAACTATTTGCAGCCCTTACGCCAAGGACCAATGCCGCGTGCCGGAATGACTTTCATAAATTAGATTGGTTGCAGCATGATTTGACTGTACTGCGAATGGAAATGGCAGGAAATAAACATGACAGGGATACCGACAAGCGCTCAGCTCCAGCTATTCCCTTTTTACGCTTCTTCCAGCCGCTGCTCCACAGCATTATCCACCTTTGGCCGGATGTTAATCAAATTAATTCCAGGCAATCCCAATTCCAAATTACGCTTCGGGCGGCCTTTCCATAGGTGCAGGAGGGCCGACCGGTGCGCGAGCAGCGCATAATTTGCTGACTAATTCTGGTCGACTACCGTACGTGTATCCGGGAAAGCTAGCATGGTTTGGCCCCAGTCGAGCTGGTCGTCTGCATTTAATGGACCGCACCATACCATTACTTACCACGCCTGAATGAAACCTTCCTGAAGGGATTGCTGGTGTTCGAGCAGTCCGGGCAGCAGTATCGTCCGAAAATCCTTTTCCACCTCGACCGCCTCGGAGATGAGCAGGACGTACTCGTTATGCGCTTGATGCAGCTTCCGGCAGGCCTTCTGGTACTTGTCTATGACATCGTCCAGCTTCCGTCCGGATCGGCCGGCTGAAATAAGGGAAAAGCGGCAATGGAAGGGGGTCAACTTTAACAATAAACAAACAGTTCGTAGAGGCGCTGCTAGTCGACATGTACAAATCGTGTGCAGGGACTGTGACATTGTCAAGCATGCCTGCAAGTGGGACCGTGTTGGGGAGATACACACAGCATACTGACTTACATTTGATGTGCTCCTCGAACCGACCCCGCAGCAGTTTGTAGTAGTCTAAATGCTTCTGGTACTCGCTTTTCTTTCGTGCAACGTCCTCTGTGAGCTGTAAAGAAGGAAGATTAGGTGAAAATGTTAAATTATTAAGATTTAATTTTATATACAATCATAGGTAATTTTTTTTTGCAAATCCAAATCTGTTTTCTCGCAGAGGAAATATACAAACATTTTACTTAACACATAAATAACTGCCCTTACAACAACTCTGACATATTCAAATCGTTTCAGTTTATGCAAATCTATGCACAGTCCTTGCTGTTGGCAACGATAGCTGTCCCCACGAGTGGTGTACAATAAACTGTCCCTGGTGTACCATAAATCATAGTGCAAACTTCGCCCTCGCATTGATGTCACGTAGCGGAGATTTGATTTAACCTTTCTCCTCGATTCATCCCGACCTTTACCCTTTGTTCCGGATAGCGGCGGTTTGTTGGTTTCCGTGTTTTATTTTTGCCTCCCCAATCCAGGCTATCAATTTGAGTGTGCGTGATTGGGATCCATTTGAATGCAATTTCCAAATGCAGTTTGCACAAAACGGTTCACATTGCTATGCCCAACCCGTTTCCACCGATCGATTCAATCCTTCCGTTTGAATCAGAATCGGTCCTTGTGTGTGCAGTGTGGAAAATCCTGGCTCGATAGCGCGCGTTCGTTCACTAGCTGGTTTGCGGTCAACCCAGGGACACCACATTCGAACGGGATACCACAGTCGTCCGATGATGCACTGGTGATTGAAATGGTTGTTTTTTTTTTACGTTCGTTGGATAGCCATGCCCGGAGTTGGCAAAAAAGGAAATAACGAGAGTAATTTTCAACACGTTACTTGTGACGAAGATGGATGATTCAACATCGGAACAAACTTGAAATGAAATGAACAAACGCGGTCTTAAATTACATTGTCTGCCCGTTCTAGTTCCAGTTGTCGCAGCAACTCTGGTCAAGAGCACATTTTTTATTATATGGAAACAATGACAGCCAAGCGATTAAAAGAGCTGAATGGTCTTTTTTTCTGTCCGATATTGGTTTATCGTTTGCTCTGTAGAAATGAAACCTTATTTTGCCGTTGACCATTAAGCTCTATAAATTTTAAGCTCTTCGTCCAAGTAATGTTACTCGAATGGGGTTACTATTTTGGAGCATGGCCAATTCTTGCATTAAATATCTTATGAAGTGTCGAAAGGGTTTGGTAAAACGAGAAAACTCATCGGGCTCGTGAGGAGCCATATTTGTATGGCTCTTTAACGTGGCATTAAAAACTAGACTGATGTTTGAGGTTTTTCATACAATTATTCTGTGTCCTGGCGAACGACATAGATATGCGTGATTATTTAACAATTTATGTCACGTAAAGACAAAATATTAAATCGTTAACATTTGAATTAAACCAGCTCCAATTGATGATTTGTTCATGAGGCGACTGTCCGCCAGTCGGCACTCAAACGTGTGATATTAATGATGCAGAGAGCAAGAGGTGCCCAAAGTCAATAAAAGTTCAATAAGGAGATATCCAAAGCGATATCTTGAGGTGTCCAAAGAATAGTGTGTCTAGAACGCTTTAAGGACTGTGGAAACATGTGAAGTTGTGTGAGTCATGGAACCCCTGTAGGTGACCGGGACTTGCATGTGTCGACTTGTTCCTTGGTAAGTCAAACGTGCGGGTTGTAGTGACCTCAGTTTGTCAAGTCATTGAGCCTACTCTTCTGGGATCTGCAGGGGCCCTTCGTGTAAGAAGACCTTGGTAGATCATTTTACTGGTAGATGAAATGCGCTGCAGCGAGATGCAATTTGTCTGCCCACCAGCCCACCAGCACCGGCCCTCATCTGTTCGATGGGCGGTGGGTCTGAAACATCCTGACGTAGAGAGATAATCACTCCGAGTTTTTCTCGGAAACATTCTGATTACTGGAGAATTATTAAAACGTCTTATAGGAGACAATTTCCGGTTACCAAACAGTATTGTGTAACCGTAAAATCTAGCAGAAAATAGTGTGGAAAATCAACGCAGAATTTTTTGGAAGCTATATCGACGTGAAACTTAAATTCATCTATGAAATCCTTAATACTTATTGGATGTAGGACACGATCAAAGTTAAATCTGCTGTATTAACTGTTGTAGTTCGGTGTTCATTACCGATTGAAGTAATTCGTTTGATTAATACCTGCGATAAAAATACATCTTTCATAAAACAATTGCAGTGAAATTACTTTCTCATTTTATTTGCCATTTCAAAGAACCTTCAAGGCTTTCATCAATCATTTAGAATGTCTAATGGGCACACGATGCAGTCTGTGTTGCTGTTCCTAACTGACCTGTTTGGTTTGCCGTTTGCTGGTATAAATGGAAGGTAGAATTAAATTTAATTACACTTTCCCTTGGGTTTACTAGTACATGTAGTCATAATAAAGGCTGATAATCTGGAAACCATGTTTGGGTCACTGTCTGGAGGGACTGAACATTCTCCAAGAATCCAATGAGGCATAACATGGGAGCCGGCTCAAATCGTTATGCTAACCGTTATGGTGGATGGTGCGTTACAGCAATGCATATGTACGCACAATTAAATGTTAGTGAAGCGTTTGTTAATCATCACCTTTTTGAGATGTGTCAGCGGGTGCTTCGGTCCTACGAACAACGGGTGTTGGGTGTGCATTATGTCACGTATTATATTCGTGTGGTTGTGGGCCTCTTTTATCCCATTACATCGTTCCTCAGCACAGTGGGAATGCAAGATGCATACGCTGTAAAGTACGACGAGCCCATCGGTAAGCTTTTCGCTGAATGAAATGCATACCCCTAAAAACAAGTGTGTTTGTGTGTGTGTGTGTGTGTGTGTGTATGGAAAGCTTTCCCTAGCAGCAGAGCACCACTCTTTCTTTGCCATTCCACAAGCGAAGATAATTATTATGCATGTGCAGTGCTTATCGTGTAGTGTAAGAGTGAATGCGCCTTCCCGTGTGCATACGCGCACGTAGCTGAGAAAATGTTGCGCTGCACGCATTCATGCACAAAATTAAATACAACAAACAGTGGTACTGCTCCGCCGGTTCAATCTGCTGCTGCAGCAGTGATCAAAACAAACAAGATCAACCCGAAAAGATGCAGCATGCATCAGTCGACCCAGTTCAATGGCTTAACTCGCATCAGACTCGCATGCTGTGTGAACTGTGTAATCTGTATGTTAATGTGCTTGCCTCTCCCCCGGTACCCCAGCTCTCCTGGGGTGGTCGAGATGGAAAGCCATTCCAGATAAACACCGGCCTCGTGTCCCACGGGAGAGAAAACGCACCTGCAACAAAATCTGTGTCAGAAATGGGATTCAGTGCAAGTGTATTTAGCAAAATGTGCATATATGCAGGTTGTTTTGTGTTTTGTTTTTGCACCCCTTACGCATTATCTCTCGCTTTTGTGCTTTCCGATCAAACTACCGACAACAACTGCTGACACATTTTCCACCTTTCCCAGTTCACGCCGGACATGCAAGAGTGATATTTATTCTGGGTGAACTAGAACACCGCCGATGCGAAACTATTTCCTCGCTGAGAAGCAGGTTGTACAGATTTTCTCTTTTGATCTACTTTGGGTTGGTTTGTTTGCTAGACAAGTGAGAGTTTTATTGATTCGGAGTCATGATTTGTGGTTGAGTAAATATCATTTAGAAGTTTTTTTTTGCAGTGTTTTACAAGAATGTGTAACAATCTTGGACACAGTGAAGAAGAATTAATAAATGAAAAAAAATTAAAAAGATTTTACATCAATTAGAGTGCCATACTATTTAGACTCAAAATGAAAAAGTGCACAATTATAACATGATAACACGCAAAATGGGTACATGGCACATAACATCATCAGTGATGAGAGAAGAGGTCACAACGAATTCGCGCAGCCTTTTGTGTTCGCTTTGGTGCAACGTAATGCAATTTGTAATCAACTCTCGGCAAAGATTGGATAGTGTGTGCGGCAAGCCATTGCATCCGCCAGCTTCCATGTTTCGCCCAAGTGCTCTTTGCCCATCTGTCTGGCGGGCGTGCATTCCCGAACTCTTCCCGCATACCGGCTAATGAGCAAAAGTAATTAAAACCCGTCTTTGGCGCATTTCGCCAGAACAACGTAATCAGCTGCACTGATTTTATCATTTATGTAATGTTTATTAGCGCGTAGGAGTTTGCCTCCTGGTCCCTCCTGTGTTAGATGGTATGTTTGGGAGGTTGAGGTTTTGTACTTGTTGGATTAGATATTTTACTTTTCATTAATAAAATAACTACAATTAAATAATACAATATATCATGTGTAGTATGTCATTTATCGCAGGAATACACAGAAAAAAAGTAGATTGAAATTAGCAGAAATCCGAAAAGCATTCTATAAAGTCGCCCTTTTCCTAAAGATCTGTTTGCAGGTGCTTGGATGTTATCCATAGTTGTCTTTAAAAACTGTTCGCATTTCTATCTCTCACTTTTCTGGAGACTAAAACTCCATATTCAGTTGCAACATCGTCTTGACTGAAAAAATAGTTGCCAATAGTCCCCTGATTGAGGTTTGCTAAAAAAATCCATTGGTCTCATAATGACTTCCTTTGGGAGTCGCTCTTTGATCGACGTCATTCTCACCATCAAAAAGTTATTGTTCACAAGTGTCTTCTTCACTTAGACACAACTCACATCAATTCCAGAATGTTCTTTAACCTTTTGGAAGGACCTTCTTCTTCTTGGCCTGCTCAAGATTAAGCACGTCTCGTCGACATGGCCAGGTCTCCAATCAGTTTCCAGGAAACTCGATCAAGGGCTGAAGTCCTCCATCCACGGCTGCATCCGATCTCCGACAGGTTAGACTCCACTGGATCCACTATGCCTCGTGCCGAACGTGTTGCTGACTGACCTTCTTGGTGGGGCATGAGTTCGGCATCCTCATCACGTGCCCCAGCCAACGTATCCTTCCGGCTTTGACTACCGTCAGGATATCAGCGCTGCCAAACAGCTCAGCTAGCACGTGTTTCATTCTTCTTCGCCACACGCCCTGCTCGCACACACCGCCAAAGATAGTCCTTAGCACCTGCCGTTCGAAAATGGCGAGAGCATTGGCGTCCTCCGTCAGCATAGTCCAAGACTCGTACCCGTAGAGGACTACCGGACGTATCAAGATGCGGTAAATCGGGCATTTCGTGCGTTGTTGGAGTCTTCTGGATCACAGGAGTTTGTGGAGTCCGTAGTTGGCACGATTCCCCTGAACAATGCGCCTTCGGATTTCGTTGCTTACGGTGTTGTCCGATGTTACGATTGTACCAAGGTAGCAGAACTCCTCTACCACCTCGAGATCGTCGCCGTCAACTGATACTCTGCTTCCGAGTCGGGCTCTATCACGGTCAGAGCCTCCGGCAAGCAGGTATTTTGTCTTCGTCGCATTGATGCTCAATCCAATTCTATTAGCCTCGCGTTTTAGTCGGGTGTACGTCTTCGGGTGTCGATGTCATCCGCGAAGCCAAGAAATTGGAGAGATCGGGTGAAAATCGTGCCCCGGATGTCGAAGCCCGCGCTTTGCATGACACCATCCAGAGCAATGTTGAACAACAAACAGGAGACTCCGTCTCCTTGCCTCAGACCCCGGTGAGATTCGAACTTGCACTGCACCCTGTCCGTAGTGGCCTTTAGCAGCCGTACCATCTTCCCAGGGAATCCGTACTGCTGCATGGTGTTCCATAGTTCGGTCCTATCTATGGTATCGTAGGCCGCGTAGAAGTCAATGAAGTCAATGTAAAAGTCAAGGAGGTGCATAGGGATCTGGTGCTTCCGGTATTTTTGGAGGATCTGCCGCAGAGTGAAGATTTGGTCGGTTGTCGATTTGCCTCCAACAAATCCAGCTTGGTAGCTGCCGACAAAATCTGTAGCAAAGGGCTCCAGTCTACAGAAGAGTATTCGGGACAGGATCTTATAAGCAGCATTCAGGACTGTGATGGTCCGGAAGTTAGCGCAGTCCATCCTATCGCCCTTTTTGTCCACCGGATGTATGACACCCAGTTTTCATTCGACGGATAGTTCTTCCTGATCCCAATTCTTAACAATCAGCCGATTCGTGATGGCGGAAATCCTCTCCGGACTCATCTTGAACATTTCGGCCACCAGCCCATCGCTGCCAGCTGATTGGAAGCTGAGCTTGGAAGGATCTGAATCCCCTGAATCTTGCTTTTGCAACAGTAAAGCTACCAGTCCTTAAAACCATAGCCTTTCAAATTAGTGCTTGATGCATTCGGAGAGTCATACAATAGTGTTGGACGCTTTGAATAAGTCCCTTGCAAGATTATTATCCAAAAATCGAAAAGATTATAACCGTGAATTTCATGTGTGCCTTAGCATTTCCAACTTCTTCAGTTCGAGGGAGCACAAACAAATATTGAATTTTGAGTTCCTTTGCTGTTTTAACCATAACTTCTCCAAAACCAATAGATAATGCTGTCAAATGTAAAAGATATGATACAACAGACAGATGAAACTGGTTATATGATTGCTAGGACACCGTGACTTCCTATGAAAATTCGTAAAAGATTGACTGTTATCTTTTTCTGCATGCGTTACAAACATAGAAATCAATACAAATTGTCCCTTTTCAGCTATATGTATTTCAGGATAAAACTAACTGAAGTTGCTGTCAATCAAAGAAACTGCATTCTCACAGAAGATCACCATTGATACTAATAATTAACAATTAACAATTCAACGCTTTTGCTGCCAATCAAACCACATCACCGTCGACAATCGAATCGTCGACGTTAAAAGTAGTAAAACATCTTCCATACGTCAATCACGTGCTGTTACGAGGAAGCGCTTGATGAGAAGTTTAAATATCCGGTGCCCTCCGTGGTGCCTTTGCACGAGTCGATGACACAGCCCTGCTAGGTATAATCAATGCACTTCCTCCAACGTTTCTCACATTGTATTGAGTAAGATAAATTACGCTAAAGCGATTAGAACGATCGATTGCAATGTAGCGAAGGTTTCGTAATGACTCCTTACCACTGACTGAGAAATAGATGGTTCTTTGGAGGGATAATTTAAGTAACACGATTTGGTGCACTGACAGATAGACAACGTTGATTTCGTTCCTTCGTTGGCATTAATTATTTGCTACATCTTTAAGTATTACCCATGAATGGTTGGCCTTTTTTTTTTTTAAACATATTCCCAACGATGATTTCATTGCTGGCATTAGTGAAACGTTTCCTATCTCGATTCAGCGGCCAGGCTACTGCCTCTGTCATCGCTGCATAGCTGTTCATGCTGTTCAGACGAAGAATGTCCTTACAAGCGCTGGTGTGGGAAGTGCATCGTCCGAATTGCTGAACGGCACTTGTATGTCTGCCACGAGCCCTCCTTTCCACCGACAGAAATCGATTACAGCGTCGCCTGCTACTTGATCAAATGGTGTGCAGTGGGTCGAACCCCAGGCCCATGATTCGGGGGGCGAACAAGTACAGATGCAACGCATTGTACACACAGCAAGGAATTTCTACTATCGCCGACATTCATCTCACTCCAGACGTCTGGCAAAGTTCGAAGAAATCTCCTAGCTTCTTTCCACAGTGCCGCGCATCCGTTCTTCTTTCGTAATTTCACCCACAATGAGTTCGTTTCCAGATGCAAGGATGAAGCCAATCTCTCCTTCCCTTTCCTTGTTTGAACAGCCGATGCAGCGACCAGACGGAACAGACAAGGGGCCAAAGATCATTATTCCGGAAGCGAAGGCGGCATCGTTTGGTACGAAAAGCTCGTTTGCTCGCGTGTTCATCCTTTCGGCGGTCACGTTCATGCGCGGACACCTAGCTCTGGCTCTTTTTTGTTATGTTTCGTTCGGTCTAGTTCCAGTGAGTCCTTTCGCCCAGCACAAGTAAAGTCAAACGAAGTCACGGAAAGCTTTTGGCATTTGTGCACTTTTCGGGCGAGCGTCTGGCAAAACGATGCCAGGTGCAATGAATGTGAACAAAAATTTGGTGCCATCTGGGTGAAGTTTTACTTAAATTTAGAGTCTGCAAAACATTCCATTATCATATACGTTATAAAATGATTAATTATTATCTGCATCGCACCAAGACGTTGCTTCCGCAACTGACAACTCTCGTTTATGTCCAAATTGGTGTTATCTTAAAACCTAATAAACAATTATTGAGTTTAAAAAATCGAATCCTTACACAAAATGATTATTTGCATCGCAATACGCAACCACGAGTCACTGACCTAGCACAACGAAATGTTCATTGCGCCTGATCAAAATCATCCAAAGTTCGGAACAAAACAAAGAACACCGGAA
Source organism: Anopheles maculipalpis (assembly GCF_943734695.1). Classification (NCBI taxonomy): domain Eukaryota; kingdom Metazoa; phylum Arthropoda; class Insecta; order Diptera; family Culicidae; genus Anopheles; species Anopheles maculipalpis. The sequence goes on from NC_064871.1 coordinate 50,968,045, forward strand.
ACCCAGTCGGAAACTTGTTAACTCCGTTTCATTTTCTTTTCTGCTCCAGAAGAATAAAGAATGCATCATGCTTGAGGAGAAGAAAAACATAATCAAAAGTCCTTCAAGTGGAAGTTTAACTATTAAAGTTGTTGTCTCACTCGGCAAACAACACCTACCCAACGACGAGACCGTTACAATACGAGCGCGGGATTGAACAAACAACATGAAAGTGTGGATTGAAGTTTCCACCAAACGGCAGGCGACAATTTCCACACTTCCGTTCACGTGCTTCCGTTTGCCCCAGTCATCTTCTATGATCGCAAACGGGACACGACACGGAGAAAAATTTAGTAGCAAATAAAAAGACCGATGAAAAGACGAAAAAAGAGGAACAAAATAGGGATACAAAAATGGTACGAAACGTTGCACAAGTTCGGGAGATGACCGGAAGGATTTGTTTTAGGGATACTGCTTGCCTGTACGACACAGCGACCAAATATCAGCTACGAACAAGGGAGAGTGCAAACTTACCACCGATCGAGACTGGCTTTATAGGGAAGCACCAGAAATAGCACACCAAACGCGACCGAGCACTCTTGCTGCCAAGCACGATTTTCAATCGCATTTCTTCTAGGAATTGTTCAATCTTTTTTTCTACCCACTTTCTCTATCTTGCCTTCTATCAAACACTCGAGAAACAGGAGAAATCTTTTTTTTACTTAGTCTTGTGAAAATTGCATCCTTGTCGCTTATTTCCGAAAGCAAGAGATAATTTTATCGACGTTACAACATGAAGGGGACGTACGTTGTGTGTACGCTGGAAGTCTTAATCAAGCTATGGTTTCCATTACATTGCTGCGAGACAGGATTATGTTTTAGATGTGATTGTATGTGACACAATGCCAACACAATTCTCTGGGGGGAAAACCCTTCGTTTGGAAGACAAATCAATTTGTTATTGAAAGAAATCCTTCCGTCGTAGCAGAAAAATCGAGATAAAAAAGCCAAGCACATACACATCGTAATGAAACTCTAAACCCTTCACACACAACTCTTCGTGCAGGATGAGACATTAGGTTCCGGTTTGGCGGGTTAGGCCGAACCTACAAGAAATAGCATTTGGTGAGACACTTCAGCAGGAATGCAGTTTTGCTGCAGTCGAACCATGGCATTGGACTTCCACTGCAGTCATACGTGTCCCATTTTTGGAATGATGTAAAACATGTTTGGAGGTATCTTTCTCTCTTTCTCTCCCTCTCTCTCTCTCTCTCTCTCTCTCTCTCTCTGTCGGGATTTATAAAATTTTCGAAGAAGAATGATTACATATTTTGTAAATTAATTAAAATTTAAAGACTTGCAGTCAAAACTGAACATAACACATTCCGAATAATAGGCAGCATCTTGATGAGTCATCTGACATCACATCATTAGAGAACGCAAAAGCTAAAGGTTTTCGATGGTATTGCATGTCTCTTTGGCACTGACTTCAATTTGGCTACTGCTTCTTCCGCCGGTAATTGCACACAATGAGTAAGCTCCAGAAGAAAATAAGCAGCGTCGTTCGTTTGTACGTTCGGGCTGTGTGAATCATCGGTAAAATCTTTCGAACAACTCGTATCACATCCTGTTTGATTTAGTGAGACATATCTCACAGCCCAATTTTTTTATGATTCAATTCGTATTTTTTTACAATGTATTAACTATACATTTGAGATAAAAAAATAGTAAAGATGATTTGAAACCGTTTGATGCATGTAAATGCTTCCTGTCTTTTCTAGTGTTGAAATAATTCCAAAATTATGGTTGCGATAAGGATCTGTACATCAGTAATAATTTTTCATACGCTAGACTTGATACGTGTGACTTGAATAACTCACAATTAAATAGACAATCGGTTAATTAGCGCATATGGGTCATTAGTACCACGATCCATACGAAAAATGAACTAGATCAGCGATGTGCAAACATCGTAAATTCCCAACTGTTCTCTATGGCATTTTTATACACTAGATACAGCTACTGATTGTTAGACAGCTGATGAGGCTTGTTAGAATGACCATGACCAACGTCACATGCCAGGTGAAGGTGGATGGAAAACTCTCAGGGTCCTTTGCTACCACCAAAGGCTTGCGTCGGGCGATGGACAATCTGGCGGCGGAAATCTGTGCCAGCCGCGACACATGGGAAGCAGTCCGGACTGCCGCTCGGACCATCTTCAGAAACCTCCAAGTGAGGTGGAATGAGGAAAGTCCACCAACGGCAAGACGGAGGCGACAACAACGGAACAAACAAGGCAGCAACAGCTGCCGCCGTAACCGCCCTCAAAGTACTACAACGACAACTGAAGCAGCAGCAACAGCGACGAGTAACCAGAGCAGCAGCATGAGCTTAGACCCAACCGGGAGTAACGGCTACGGACGGACGGGTCTGAGCAGCAGCAGCGGAAAGGAAGGCACGAAGCAGCAGCTCAGACATCAAGGACGAATGACGCAGCAACCGCGCGCCAACGGGATGAGTGCATAGCACAAACGATCCTGCATGGAGTACTACGCACTTCAGCACTTCGGCAGGTTTCGGATCAGGTCGAGGAGTGGTTTTGTTGGGTCGCATCGGCTGCCGGGTCCGCTTCACGCGCCCAGCGTCACGATGAATCCCACATACCCCATCTTGAGGATCGGTCTGTAGCCGCAGACCACCTTTTGAAGGTTCCCTCCCCGTTATCAAAAAAAAAAAAAGAAAAAAAGGCCTGCGTCGGGGAGATGGGCTAGAGAGGGCCACCCGTGACTCGGAGGTGTAGACTTCGGGAACCGGGAACTTCTATAACTCTACCTAGATCCTGGCATACGCTGATGACATCATTGGTCTGCGGCTCTCCCAGGTAGCAGAGGCCTACTAAAGGATTGAGCAGCCGGAAGAAAACTTCGGGTTGCAGATTAACGAGGCAAAGGCCAAATTGATGGTGACATCATCAGCGGCCCTACTAAGAAATCCGGAACTACGTGGGGGTGATGTACGGATAGGTGATCGCAAATTTGAAGTCGTCCAAAACTTCACCTATCTCGGGTCAAAAGTCAGCACCGAAAACAGCATAGAGACGGAGTGGCGCGCTAGGATGGTGGCAGCCAGCCGGTAATTCTACAGCCTGAGAAAACATCTCACCTCAAAAAACCTGTCGCGACGGTCGAAACTGGGACTGTACCGTACCTTTATAGTCCCAGTACTCACATACGCCTCTGAGACATGGACCCTGTCCAAAACAGACGAAGCTCTCTTAGCCGCGTTCGAGAGGAAGATGCTCAGAAGGATCGTTGGCCCCGTATGTGTGAAAGGACAATGGTGGAGCCGCTACAACGACGAGCTGTACGAACTGTATGACGAGCTCACCGTCGTGCAGCGAATTAAGCTCGCCAGGCTCCGATGGCACCGAACGCTCCAGCTCAGAAAGTCCTTTTAGGCCATCTACACGGACAGAGGAGGCGTGGAAGACCCAGATTGAGGTGGGAGGATGGCGTGGAATCATCCGGCATCAATCCCGGGATAACGGATTGGCGGACGATCTTGGACCTTGGACGGTGGCGGACTCTATTGCGGCAGGCCAATACCGCAAAGTGGTTGTAGCGCCTGATAAGTAAGTAAGTAAATACAGCTAAAGCAATATTCGTTGATTAGCACGGGATATTGACCAGGAATTCAAAATCGGACAAGCTGGTTAGATGACATCAAGTAACTCAAACTTGGGTAGTTAATCGCGGCAAAGTATGCATTTGAACATCGCTGCAACATTATCCTTATCTGAAAGTAGGTGCATAATTTGACCAGACTTGGATGAAATATTCGAACTATTTGTGAACTTTATTCTAAAATAAGTGGAGTATGTTCTTGTAGAACGAGGACTCTAGTGCATTTTTCCAAAAACTTCAAGGTGATGTCGAATCTTGACAAATAGAATTGGATATACCTTAATAGTTCATAAAACTGTCCTGTCAATGTCATACATTGCATGTTTTAAAATGTGTCTGTCCAGAAATGTCTGGGTCCGGAGTGCAAAAAGATTGTTTTTATTCTTCAAAGTTGTCTATAATACAACAGATTAAAGTTTTATAACTTCATGCATTACTTCACGTTGAACAGTGTCCAAACATGATTCAAACATTATTATTATTTCGTTACAAAAATTCTCTAAATAAAAAAACACATGTTTTGAATCAAAAATACACCAAGAAATTCATCCTAAAGTTATTAAATGCAATAATTGGTAATGAAGATAAATATGAGTCAAAGGGGTTGTAAACTACAATTCATTCGTTCTACTAAAAGTTCCACAAAATCCATAAATCATTCGCCACAACCACCGAACGGGTAAGCTTGAACGTAGCGGCGGCCCTGGAAATGCATCTGTGCACTGTGTGTAGTCATAATAATGGCAAGTTAGTGTTTGTATGCTGTATGAGAATGGTTCAAAAGATTTCCAGCTTCCTGGAAAGTTTTCCGTGTAAGTAACGCTGACATCTGACACAAGTGAGTTTGGCTAATGTCCTGTGGCATTAGCACAGTGCCCGGTAGCATGTGAGTGTTTTTGGGAATACATAGAACAAGAACCAAAAAGTAAACCAAAACGAAGGAATTGTATTTCATTGAACACACAACCAGCGTTTCGTTTTTGCACGACGAAAAAGCAATATGACTAACAAATGTATGCAAGAGCGAGTCCCTTTCTATGCAGTTATTTTAATATTCATGCATTACTGAATGTAAATATCTTGCACAAAGTTAATGAAGCCTTGATATATTGATGCCATTTCAAGGAAAGGACAAGTCTTACTAAGGGAAAAAGGGTTTCAACCGTTTGTTTTCCAGGGGTTGCGAATCCTTTTAGAGGAAATTTAAAGCAGTCCGCTGGTTGAACCGGATAAGGGAAGCGAAGGAACATTTGCACCAACAAACCATACTACTTTCGAGGCTTTAACTTTTATGTCGTCGCATAATGGTAACTTTATGGATACTTCCGTAGAATAAAACAACGTCTGGTGGAAGAATAATTGTGCTGTAGCACCAGTTACTTCGGTCGTAAAACCGAAATTTTATAACACACTGAGAGTAGGCATTGGAAACTTTTTGCATAAAATTGTGCAACAATATCCATCCGAACAGGCGTAGTTGGTAGAAGAAATGCATGCACACAAAGTTAACAGTAGCATACTAAAATTCTTCAAGGTAACAAAGCTGTTGGGATTATTGCAATAAGTTTATGTATTTTTAGGTCCATCAATATCAACTGTAATACACAAGATACCATTTTTACTTAAATCGAACAAGAAAAACATAATTTAATGAATGAACTGGACCAAACACACGGTGCACCATAGTTTAGGCAGAAGGAAATAAACTTTACCTTCCCATTTCAATTGGACTAGAATTGAGCTCACGGAAAAGCCCTAGCAACAAAACCGTTGGTCGACCGTTTGATCCGGTCCTTTGTAACCTGTCCCTGTGAATGCACTAAACGTAGCGGTACATCACGGTGTGCAACCAATGAATGACATTGCGCGAGAAGTGCAGAACTGGTTTTGCTAGCAAGAAAAAGGAAAACCTGCATCGAACAAGGCAGCACTGCCCGTGAGATGCACTGACCTGCCCCACACGCAATCGACTGCTTCAAGGTGAAGATCATAGCTACGGGATGAGGTTCCTCTATCGTACAAGCCAGACACTTAATATTTACCGGTTCTTTAGTAAGAGGGAGCAACTAGCTGTACCTAGGACACTGCTGGAGAGAAAAATTCGTGTCACCTAATCAGCAATTCTTTTGGAATCGGGGTTGCATTTTCGTTTCCAAGCGCAAGATCTCATGTATGGAGGGTGATAGTGATAGGGGACATGGAAAGGGGTACTAAAATAGTTGTTATAACAATTCCAGGCTTGAGATAGAATACCGTGTTCAGGCTGAACCGTCTCCCTGTATGTTGTGCTGGATATCCAGCTGCGAGTAAAATTAGGTCAAGGAAAGCTTGAAATTACAGTGCTAAGACCTCTCGAGGCTGTTGTTTGGTGCAAAAAACAGCAAAAAAAGCTTTGGTTGCGTGCCGGTTAGCAAATGACCAGCAATTGCTTTAGCATAATATACTATTTTCATGTATGGAACCACGGAAGCCACCGATTTGACAGCTTAAAATCAAAACAATCCAAAGGTGGCCGCATTCAATTTTTACTAACACGGCGTCCAAATAGAAGTTACAATCCCCGATTGAGAGTTTACGATGCTAGAATAAGTGTTTATGTTGACCGGTTACGGTTTTACGAGGCCGGATTGTTTAGGTAAAACCCTGTAAACTTAATATACAAGGGGCGTCCCGGTGGTATAGGCGACAGCGGCGCCGGTTTTCAAAAGACAGGACCGAGGTTCAAATCCCATCCGGACCGTCCCGCCGTAGTGAGGAATGACTAAACAACTACGTGGTATCAGCAAGTCTAGCAAGCCATTTGATGGCTGGCATGACCTAGAGAAGGTCATTAAGCCAAAACGAAGAAGAATATAATGTATAATTGAGTATTATGGCTCGTCAGCATAGTGCTGTTGTTTCAGGATCTAAAGCAACAATACAAATTCAACAGTCTAAATAATCAGAATGTGCTATCCCAGCACCTTGACAGAATTGATATCGTTTTGAAACAAAGTACTAGAATCGCATTGGGTTGTATGAAATCAACCCACACGATGTCCCTCGAAGTGATGTGTGGAGTGATGCCGCTTCCGCTCCGTTTTGAGCTACTCTCGCTTCGCCTTCTCGTACGCTCTACAGTATCATTGATGAACGAGAACTTTCGAACACTGCATGAGATAGGTTCTAAATGTAAAATCAAAATCATGAAAACCTTTCATGATGTTACCTGCTTACAAGTACACCCTAGCACTCAAGCAAATTTAAATCGTGCCAGCTTACCAGGGTCCTGATGTTCTCGGTTTAGAGTAGACACCTCGCTGAGAGAGCAAACCAAGTCTATCCCCGATAATCTTCGCAGGACTGCAATTCCCAGCATTTTGATGGAAAAGTATGGTCAATGTCACAGCAACCATTTTTATACTGACGGATCCTCATCAGAGCAGGGCATCGGTTTTGGCGTATATAACATCGTATGCGAAGCATATTTCCAACTACGCCAGCCATGCTCAATATATGTAGCGGAGCTCGCCGCAAACTTTTACGCTTTGTTTAATATAAGTGCTTGTCCTCCAGACGAATATTTTATATTCTCCAACAGTTTAAGCGCTGTCGAAGCATTAAAATCTGTGAAGGCTATTAAGAGCCCGGACTACTTCGTAAAAGAAATATTAAAGGTCTTAAGCTCATTGTTTGAGAAATCATTCCGGATATCTCTTGTTTGGCTGCCTGCACATGGCGGTATCTTCGGCAATGAAAGACCAATTGGCCAAAAAGGGTGCTTCGAAAGGGTCCTTTTTCAACAGGAATATCCTACCACAGGAGTACATGCGTGCCCCACAGTCTCTGTGCATGGCTCGGTGGCAGAGGTTTCTATATTCAATCACTCCCCAAGTGTCCTTGAAGCCTTGGTTCCACGGCATCTCAGGTGATCGTGTGTTCATTCGAATGATACCTAGGCTTAGGCCCTCGGATACCACGACGTAGATCATCTTCTATGGTCTTGTGTGGAATACGAGGCTGCTCGACCCGCCTTGTTAGACGCAGTCCGGGGCATTGGAAAGTTGCCAAAATCTCCAATTCGGGATCTGCTGGGAGACTGCGATAAGGTCTATAATCTTTCTTTTTTGCCGTGCATTAGGGTGATCCCATTCCCCCCACTACTCCCACTGTTTGCCTGTCTTATATGTGTTGTACCTCGATGCGTGAAGGGTTGGGTACCACAAGGAAGAAGTTGCACTGACCTATGGATCCACCGGTTATGGATGGACAAACCAGCGAAAGGGAGAAGAAGGACACAATCAAGGAACCTGCGAAATGGAAAACGATCAAGACCTCCGCTACCATCTGGACTACGAGCATGGAAACGCTCACACACACCCCGGGATATGGTGCCCTTTCACGGCTCCGAGAAGGAATTGTCTCCCAGCAAAGATGAAACGAGTATCTTACTTTTAAGTTAACTGCAAGCAATACGGCCTGGCCGTCCTATATGAACTAAAAAAAAAAAACAAAGATCTACCACGGATTTTAAATTGCTATAAGCTCATAAACTACTTCTTGATTTCGATTCGATTCGATTGATTGCCATCCTTTTGGTGGAAAGTTTAATAAAGTCTAGTAATTCAAAGGGTCTATAATCTTACTAACCCAACTTCATTAACTAGGTCTTGAAGTTGAACAATCTGAACATACAGGAATACTACCATTCTTTTCTGGTTTATCTGTTCTAGCAAAAGTCCATGACGACCTTAACATAATTATAATTTACAAAACATTTGCACGATTGAGTCTGCCTCCAGCTTCCGTAGCGAAAGGACGTGTTTCGCTCGAAAGCGTCTTTACGGATCATTTGTATACGGCAGAAAGAGGCTATTGTTCTCGAGTGCGAATGCGTAGTCAACGCGATTACCCGTAACGCACCTATCGGTGTCTCCGTCCTACTCCGATATTCGTACGGAGAGTGTACCGTTACTTCTATCGATCGAGTGGCGATCGACGTGTGTTCTTGTGTTGTGAGTGTGTGTATCGTTGCTGCTGATCGTAGCGATAAGCAAGCGTATCAACGCAACGCTATCGCTTTGATCGACGCTTGTGCCACAAGTTAGTGTGTGTGTGTCGGTGTGTGTTTATTTGTGCATCGTGTGATACGGTAAGTGTTACCCCTTTTTTTTTATCCGCTCCGTTGTCTCCGGCCCTACCATGGCGGTAGAGCAGGATGCTTCCGACTCCGATCGGGAGAATGATCACTCGAAAGAAGTGAAAAGAAAGCCAGGGCGTCCCAAGGCTGCACCAGCGGCAAAAAAATTGCCTTGGACGAAAGGCCTTCGACATCGAAGGCCACTTGTAGTAGTGTCACTTTGGCAAAGAGTGCCCAGGTGACAAAAAGTGCCCCGCTGACAAAGGGTGCCCCGCTGGTAGCAACTAACGAGCCGCTATCAGAACACCGAGCGCGTGCTTACCCGCCGTCGTGGGAGGGTAAGCCAATAGTGTATTTTATGCCGCGAGTTAAACAACTCGATGTAAGGACGATCGCGGCATCGTTATTCAAAAAGTACCCGGGCGTTGCCGATGTTTTTCGGATGCGCCCAAACAAGATCAGGGTTACCGCAAAGGACCGGGCTCAAGCCAACGTCATTGCGGCTGACCCAGAATATACGGAGCACTACCGGGTTTATATTCCCGGTAGTCTGGTTGAGGTTTCCGGCGTAATCGAGGATTTCGATTACCCTGAGGAGGAAGTGGTGCAATTGGGCTTTGGGGTTTTTCAAACCCCGAACTCGCCCAAGATAAAAGTGCTTGAAGCAAAAAAGCTCTTCAAGCTTGATGCTTCAAGCAAGCCAGAAAAAAAATATGTCCCGACCTCCTCAATCCGGGTTACGTTTGAGGGTACGGTACTCCCGCAGGCCCTCATTCTAGAAGGCCTCAGGATACCCATTGACCGGCCGTACGTACCAAGGGTGGCCACCTGTTCAAAGTGCAGTCGGATTGGGCATGCCGATGCGTTTTGCACTCGCAAAACTTCCTGTGGAAAATGCAGAGGGGCACATGCCACCGAGGAGTGCAAAGCTCCCTCCCAAAAATGTTCGCATTGCCGGGACGAGTGGCACGAGGTAGCTTTGTGCCCCGTGTACCGAAAACTCCAAAAGGAGCAGACGAAAACAATATCCGAAAGGGCACGCGGATCGTACAGCGATGCTCTAAAGGGAGCAAACGCATCAAACCCTTTTGCTGTTTTGGGTACAGATGCAAATGGCAAGTCCAGCCCGACTGCACTCGAACAGGTGCCATTGAGACCGGTGAAGAGAGTACCTTATAAAAAGGTACAAAGGAAAGTCCTAAGGACAAAAACTAAATCCTTGGCACAACAGCGTCTCGCCAAAGCTAAAACTTCCACCCCAGTCCAAAAACGAGATGCTGAACATCCCATTCCCGCTCCCCAAATTGCCAGGAAGGAGCCCAAGAAAAAGCGATCTCCCCGGACCGAAGCCCCTCTGGAAAGCTTGGCTTTTCCAATCGGGGGTTGTCCGAAAACCCCTACCCCGTCCCTTTCCGAGATCCTAGAGTCCCTCCTCATGACCCTCAACCTCCCGCAGCACCTGCACATGATCGCTACTTGGGCCCTTCCTTTCCTGAAGGGGATGATCAAACAGTGGCTGGCCCAATGGCCATGCTTGAGCATGATGGTCCGATTGGACGATTAATTCCTCCAAGGGCTACCATCTTACAGTGGAACTGTAGGAGTTTGCTTGGCAAGCTAGACTCCTTTAAAACATTAGTGGGCGAGCACAACTGCGATGTGTTCGCCCTCTGTGAAACTTGGCTATCGGAAGAAATTAATCTTACCTTCCCTGGATATAATATAATCCGTGAAGATCGCATTACAAGGGGTGGGGGAGTACTAATTGGTGTTCGAAAGAGTCACGCTTTCAACAGAATACCTACCCCTAGGCAAGAAATTATCGAAAATGTCGCAGTCAAGGCAAAAATTGGCGATCTTCACGTGACAATTGCATCCATTTATATCCCCCCGATAGCCAACAATGAAAAAGAAAAAATTGAAAAGATCAAAGAGGATCTTGGAAATTTAGCAGCGGTCTTGCCTGGACCACTTTTGATCCTGGGAGATTTCAACTCCCATGGAATCGACTGGGGCTGCGATAAGGATGACATTCGCGCTCCAATTATCCGAGACATCTGCGACAGATTTGGGTTTTCAATCCTCAACTCAGGAGAGGCAACTAGGATGCACACACCGAAGAGTAGGGCGAGTGCACTGGACCTGTCTCTATGTCCATCAGCGATGGCCCTGGATTTTAGCTGGAAGGTGATCCAGGACCCTATCGGCAGTGATCACTTGCCGATAGAAATTTCCTACATCAAGGGAGGATGTCCAGGAGGTGGAATCCCCGTTAAATGTGACTTAACGAGGAACATCGACTGGACAAGATACGGTGAATTAGTAGCCGCTTCGCTTTCTCTTGACTTGGAAGATTTGTCTCCAGTTCAGGAGTACGAAAAACTTGTTTCAATTATAAACAAGTGCGCTCTTGAGGCCCAAACAAGGCGCTCCCACCAAGCAAGGACATTCAAAAAACCTCCCACTCCTTGGTGGGACAAGGATTGCCAAGCGGCTTTTAATAAGAAGCGGGAGGCGTTTAAAGCATTCCGGGACACGGGCTCAAGGTCTTTATATGAAAAATATAAAGGACTGGAGAGATCGTGTAAAAACCTGTTGAAGGCGAAGAAAAAGGGTTATTGGCGTAGATACGTCAATAACCTAGACCCTTCCGCATCACTTAATTCGCTTTGGAGGATGGCTAGAAGGATGCGAAACAGCAACAACATCAACGAGAGCGAAAGCTTTTCTGGCGAGTGGCTAAATGAATTTGCCCACAAGCTTTGCCCTGATTTCGTTCCTGCGCAGAACTTTCATCAAAATGCGCCTGGCAGTGACCCTATCATGGACTCACCGTTCACTATGGTTGAGCTATCGCTTGCTCTCCTTTCAAGCAAAAATTCTTCCCCAGGCCTGGATCAGATCAACAGCAAACTGCTGCAAAATCTTCCCGACATGGGCAAGAAACGTCTGTTAAGAATCTTCAACGATATGTTGGAGTTCAACAGCGTCCCGCAAGAATGGAGGGAAGTGAAAGTTGTCACTATTTTGAAGCCTGGCAAACCGCCATCAAGACACGATTCATATCGGCCGATATCATTACTTTCGTGTCTGAGGAAACTCCTTGAAAGGATGATTCTTTTACGGTTAGAAGAATGGTTGGAAACCAACAACCTTCTCTCAAGTACTCAGTTTGGTTTTCGTAAAGCCAGGGGTACTAATGACTGTTTAGCGCTTTTGGTGACTGAAATAGAGCTTGCCCGTGCACGCAAGCAGAACATGGGGTCTATCTTCCTTGACATACAGGGGGCATTTGACTCAGTTTCTCCATACAAACTGAGTCAAAAGTTAGAAAATGCGGGCCTGGGACCAAAGTTGAATAACTTGTTATTCAACCTTTTGTCGGAAAAAGCTATGAATTTCAACAATGGTCACGTGCAGTTAAAACGGACCAGTTTCCATGGACTAGCACAAGGGTCCTGCTTGAGCCCACTGTTATATAACTTTTATGTTAGTGAGATAGACTCTTGTCTAGCGCCAAACTGCAGTCTTAGACAATTGGCAGACGACGGCGTTATATCTGTTGCAAGCAGAGACGCCGACGAAATACAACTGGCTTTACAAACCACTCTGGATAATCTTTCCGAGTGGTCTGAAAACCTTGGTATCAAGTTCTCTGCAACGAAAACTGAGATGGTAGTCTTTTCTCCTTTTAGCGATACGGGAAAAAACAGGGAGAAAAGGCTATATGACCCGAAAATTGATGTCTTTCTGTATGGTGAAAAGATATCAATTACCGACAATTTTCGATACCTTGGTGTATGGTTCAATTCTAGGCTAAACTGGAGTACTCACTTCACCCGTCTGGTGCAAAAATGCAGTAAAAGAATCAACTTTCTAAGGACAGTCACAGGATTCTGGTGGGGCGCACATCCATCAGACGTCCTGAGACTGTATAAGACAACGGTACTATCCGTATTGGAATATGGAAGCATATGCTTCCATTGGGCATCCAATACGTTGATACTCAAGCTCGAAAGGCTACAGTACCGCTGTCTTAGACTCGCACTAGGGAGCATGAAATCTACACACAACATGTCCCTAGAAGTGATGACCGGAGTGATGCCGCTCAAACTACGTTTTGAAATGCTGTCGCTTCGCCTTCTAGTCCGTTGTTCAGTATCAAATCCCTTGATAATAGAAAATTTTGAAGCGCTTATAGAGACAGGTTCTAAGAGCAAAATCCTCAAGATTTATGAAGATTTTGTTGCCCTACAAGTGCATCCTAGCGCTCCACAGGCATTAAATCGTGCTGCCCTTCCTGAGAACTACAGTTCCATTTTAAAAACAGATTCCTCGATGCGCGAGGAAATTAAGACCATACCTAATGATCTTCGCCCGAGGGTAGTTCCGGGTATTTTCATGAATAAGTATGGTCATTTAGACCAAATAAGCCAGTACTACACTGATGGATCATCCTCTGAGGAGGGCACTGGCTTCGGTGTTTTTAGCGAGTTCACCGAGGCATTTTTCAAATTGAGGCAGCCATGTAGTGTTTACACCGCAGAGCTAGCCGCAATTTTGTACGCACTATCCATGATAGCAGCGAGACCTTCGGATCAGTACTTCATCTTCACTGATAGCCTTAGTGCTATTGAAGCTCTGAGATCTCCGAAGGCTGTTAAGAGTCAGGATTTCCTCACCATAAAAATCATTGAACTGCTTGGCTCAATGTTCGATAAGGCGTATAGGATCTCGCTAATTTGGGTCCCTTCTCATTGTGGAATTCCCGGCAATGAGAAGGCAGACTCACTGGCCAAAACAGGCGTCCAAGAAGGCGCTTTTTACGACCGACCGATCTCGGCCCAGGAGTTCCTTCGTTTCCCACAGCAACTTTTCCTGTCTCGCTGGCAGAGCATGTGGGAGGCGGATGAACTCGGGCGTTTTCTTTTCTCGATCTCTCCGCAAGTGTCCCTGCGGCCTTGGTTCGATGGGCTCTCTGTAGACCGGGCGTTCATACGAATGATGTCTCGACTGATGTCGAATCATTTTGCGTTGAATGCTCATCTACAGCGTATAACTCTGGCTCAGACAAAAGTATGTGGCTGCGGTAACGGATTCCACGATGTGGATCACCTTCTGTGGTCCTGCGTGGAGTTTGAAACCGCAAGACCCTCCTTGTTGAGCGCAGTCGAGAATATCGGCAGACGACCGGGTACAGAAATTAGAGAAGTGTTGGCTACCAAGGACCTTTCCTACATGAGGATCATTCACCGATTCGCCAGAGACAACGGTCTTGTCCTATGATTCCACATCCCAAGTATCCTTCCAATCCATATTCGTATTTCCCCATTCCTTTTTTGTTAAATGTTGTGTTGTCTATGTTTTAAGTGTATTTTTTGTAGTGCCACGGGTAATCCGATGACTGGGCAGCAGCACTCGAGGGCGATTCCAACACTGCCGTAAAAGGTAGGCAGGCGTTGTTGAAAGTGCAGTGTTCTCCACTCCAGTCCAGTTTTGGCACATTGAGTTTGACAGCATTGGCGTCGGGTTCGGGGTGTTTGGCGGGCTCAGTCTCGGGAGTAGTGAAGTCGCTTTCGCTGCTGCGGGATAGAGCTTGTCGATCATCCTTTGATTGGACGTTGACTAGATTGAGCTTGGAATGCCATTGCTGGAATGCACTGGAGAGCACTGTACGCAGACAAATAAATGTTCGTGCTGTCTTAACGATGTTTATTTGTTCGTTACAGTCCAGACCATAACAAAATGATCAACAATAGATCAGCCACAACACCACAATAGCCGGAATTCGGATGCAATCAACTACCATCATTACAATAGCCACCGCATTAGAACCGGACCATCATCCACGAATACATCATCATCATCATCATCATCATCATCAGCATCATCAGCATCATCAACACCATCACCACAACCATCCACAACCGAGTATGCCCGGGATAAGGCAAATAATAGGGATGAAATGCCTTATCAATATGATTGTAATTTTGTTTTTTTTTTTCAACACAAGCGGTGTTGACAATACGGCATTGGACCGTCATAATCAATTGTAAATAAATAAATAAAATAAATAACATTTGCACGATTAAAGACCAGTGAAAGGATAATTTATATTTCAGCTTCACGTGTTGTGTTACGTTTAATTACAATGATAACTCTTCTCAGCAATTTGCATCTGCCGGCAGGTTGGCAGAAAAAGGGTAGCTTCTTGCTTCATGGATCAATTACCGCGTTGTCTTTTCCGTGCAAGACACGTCTTCCAAGATCTCTATGTGTAGTTGAATAATGAAGGCTCTGTTTATCGTTCATCATGAACGTATCATAAAAAAAAAATCATCCCCCAAAGTGAAGTAGTCTACCAGCAAGGGAAAACAAATTTCCCAAGCGAATCATCCAACGAGCAGTCGGTTTACGTTAGCACAATTTATGTAGACGTTCGTATCTTCCGACCTGACGACGGGGTTTGAACGTAGATGGAAAATTTGTCAAAACCAGATGTTCGCCACTGTGGATACCGTGGAGTGTGGAAGAGGAAAACAGAAAACAGTTTTTCGTTTTCCTTTTTGAGATATTCTTGCTACTGTGTTGCCATAAACGGTGGAAAAATCATCATGCCCATTTAAAATGGCTCAGTTCTTCCCACTCAGCCGCACACTTCTGTAAGTGAATAATTGAATAAAATTGACTAAATTGATCGACCACTGGTGGAGAGGAAGGCACCGGTGGTAGAGATTTAACTGAAGATACAGTGATGTTATCGTGGCCCGACTGTACCGAGCCGGTGGTTAATTTGGGAGAAGATTTTGGGGTAAATTATTAAATCAACTCCGTCACCTTCACCATCCGCGGGTGGAACTTTAATTTTCCGCTCATCAACAGTTCCAAATCGCTACTGTCTGGCTGCTGTATTTGTTTGATTTCCTCTCTCATACATCCTAACGTTTTCGATCAGCTGTCGGCACCGTCACGCGTCAAACGTCACCCAAGGATAAGTAAGAGATTCATTAGGTATGACGGATTTGTTCTGGATAATCCTCTTTCCCTACCGACAGTGCCTGGGTTTCACTGTATTTTGATCCGACACACGATCACTTTAACACACTGCCCCAAAGAAATGTATGCACTTTTCCCGCTTACCCTACCCGACTGCTTCCAAACAGCAATTTCACCGAAATCATCGAAGCAGAAAAGTGCTCTTCACAGCTCGGCCACGTGGAAAGTGAATGTTATGCTTTGGATTTAATTAAGTGTTGAAATGAAACGATCATTAATGTGACCATTCGTTGTAGCATTTTATCACACCGTTTAATGTTTTCAGATGCTATCTATTGCTACCCAACGGCCCGTTCAGCGTAGCATACGATGGGACGAGTGTGGAAAAAATATAAATAAAACAACACTTCACACGCTTCTGTCCAGTTTTCTCATACGTTTACTGATAATGGTAGTGGACACAGTAGGCGCCTCACGCTACTGAGGGGAGCGTGGGAGAATTTCTCTGAATGATGCATCGACTACACATGATCTCTCCGTAATTGGAAGGCGTTGAATGAAAAATGGTACAAAAAAAGGTTAACAGTGTGTACTGAGCAATTATGTTAGTTATCTGACAACCTCTGGCTATATCGTGCTCGTGTAAAAAGTTCAATTTGCTTAAATAAACATTGATAATCACTGTTATTTGTCTATACAATAGTACTGCAGAAATACAGGGTTTCTGAGTAGAAGTAGACAAGTGCGAGACATTTCTACACAACGGCTAAGATGAACTGGACAACGGGTAGATTGAACTGGACAACTGTCGCCCTTTCTCGACAGAGGTCAAGTTGAACTGGACAAATGTTAGGTTGAAGTGGACAAACGTCAAGTAGAACTGGACAGCCATATTTGAAATGGTTGGTGAAACAGTTGGAAGCGTTTCCGAAACGCTTGGCTACTAAAATCCATGGCTATCCATCTACGTGGTATCGGCAAGTCTAGTAAGCCATTCGATGGCCGGTGTGATCTTAGAAGGTCGTTAAGCCAAAACACTAAATCTACAACCACAAGCCGTAATAATACATCGAAAATCATAATAAAATTAGCCTGTACATAGCATTTTGGTCATGGGACTCCCATGGGACTTCGTTGAATAAAAACCTGTGGAAGATATGATAGTCTATGACCTCCATGCTTTTCGAGTTCGATATTGAAGTTATTTTTGCTTTACAAAACTTTGCCAGTTGAATCTTCTTTACAAAGTTGTTCCTTGCAAAATTATTGAGCGACTGGCTTCAGTGAAGAATAAATTAACCTAATAGCGAATGTTGAGGAATTAGCTGTACATTTATTTTTGATGTATTTGTAAACTAAGCTAAACTTAGGGTCTATGATGACTTCAGCATAAAAATTTGATAATTCTGACCGGCACCTGCCAAACAGTCGAGCAGTCATAAGGAGTTAAACCGAAACAGGTAAAATGATTAAAGTGTAATTAATTTAGAATTCGGTCACTCATCACAGGCTGTAAAACGAGACATTTTTGACGTAGAATTATAATTTCTGCATCAAACGAAAGGGATTTTATTGTTATTGTATCACAAAATTCAAGAAAAATATATTTGTATATGTACGGATGAATTTAAGTAACTTTATTTTGTTAACTCTCTTAAGCTGCCGCACAACTGGTTGGCAATTGGCAAATCTGGCCAGAGCTTAATTCGGCCTTTATGAGCTTAATAAAAGCAAAACACACTTTTCCATACGCTGATCTTCATAAATTGTCGAGTTGATAGATTGATTTGTTATAAAAACCCGTGTTTTGTGCCCACAGCTGCAGATGGCTTGCAACAAAACATTTTTGGCCAGAATCTTGCCTCAATTCTATTTTTATGTACGTTTCGTCATCCATAAGAACGCAACCCGCGTACCTCATTAGAACCCGGTCATACAATTTTTGGAGCACATGGTTTGGCAATGTAATTAGCCTTCAGAGTTCTGTCTGCTTGCTTTGAGGCACGAAAAGAGCGGCTAGTTTGCCATTCAATCCGATTCTTCTGACGGTACTTATGCTGCACCGTCTTTTAATTATTTTTTTCCAATATCCCCATCCGAGGTGTCCAATGTTAGCCTGTCTTCTTTCTTTGCTTAACGACCTCTAAGGTCACGCCGGGCTTCGTAGTGGGTTAATCAGTAATCACTACGGGGGGACGGTCAGAATGGGATTTGAACTCTGATCCTGCTGTATGAAAACCGGCGCCGTTGTCACCTACACCACCGGGCCCGCTCCCTGGTTAGCCTGTAACGCTCTCAACACTTTCTAGCTCAGCTGATGGTAAACTATTTCTGAAAGACGATTTTTTTCAACCTTTCTAGTGATGCTTTGACGTTTCCGAAACCTTTTCAAAACAAGTTCAAAGAAAGAAGGTTTTTAGTAGAGCGTTTTTAAGGAATTTCCCTATTTTTCTTCTGGACCAAGTTGAATTTTCTAAGTGGGTGTGAACAATTAATTGTTTACGTTGCAACTTCATCGTTAATGACAACTGAAACAAGCACGATCATGTCAAACCAACGGCATAAGAGGGAAGATTGCTCCATTACCTACTCATAGGTGTCAAAATATTTCAAATATTCAAACGGGAAGATCGGGGTTTAAATCCTAACCGGACCCTTTCCCCGTAGTGACAATTGACTATCCAACGACATGGTATCGAATTTAAATGTCTGGAAAGTCGATCGATGGCAGGCATGACGTTTAAACACATATAGAAAAAAAGGCGAATAAGTTCATTCCTAAGCCATATATTGGAAAGATGGGAAAAACTCTTATATTCAATCCTCGAGCTAAAAGTGATTTAAGTAAAAAACTATCAGACATAGTTATGTTGTATCCCCAAAGAATGAGGGGATGAAGACGAGTATAAATTGCCCTTAATAGTACAACCACTTCAACACCATCTACCATCCACTTTTAACATCAATAAATCTATCGCAGTTGTCGATAATGAACAAAATCTCCTTTTTTTTTGAGAGAAAATCCACTTCCGAAATCAAAGAGTTATCGAAAACCAGATTCCCACCTTCATTTTCCTCCTATCACCATCCTCCCTTTTCAAGTGCATTTTTTTTGTGTACTAACTGCCCTGGCGGTTTTAGCAGATGCCCCTTTCGTTCAACCGTTCAAATGCTTTCTTTTAGTTGAGCTAGAAAATCTGAAAACAAGGGAGAATGTGGAGCGAACATTATACGATGCTCCTCAGCAACGATGACGACGATGGGCTGGGTGTGGTGAGTTTTACTTTGCTTTGCTCTAATTTTCAAAACTCCTCCTTTATTAAAAGCGGCTTGTCTTGGAAAGCTTCAGCAAGCGCCTTTAGTAGCATCTGGTTTTTCAGCTGTCAGACGATTAGATAAACTACAAACGCCGGCGCATTGGAGGAAAAGCTGTTTTTAGATTTGTTTTGAATTAAGGGGAGATTAAACACTTTCCGTTGCAACAGTTTACTGTTTGCCCTAGTTTATAATGACAAACGTAAGAAACTAGTTTAAAATACCATTTTTTGTTGTTATTTAAGCGTTCCATTTCCTATCTCAATTTATTGCAATCGTTCGCTTTTCGCAACAACTATCGAAGCGAGTGTACAGGTTCCTGACACTGTCCAACCAACTTCAAACAAGCAAACATTCTACCCCACGTTGGGCCAGTCGTTCGATCCGAATGGTCAGTCCCTAAACGAACAACGAGTCCACTAAAATCCAATTAATATCAATTCTGCGATAATTGATGGCAATTGTTGTACTGTAGCATTCCGTCTGGGCGTCATTTCAGCTTACCCTTCCGGAGGATCGCACCTCCCAAAACGGTGTTTCAGCCTCCATCTTTCCGTCAATGGCGTACGGTTTAGGAATTCACCGCATTGACCGAATGAACGATGTTCCATCGGTGGAATGTAGATCGGTTCGGCTAAGAGCAACATCAATGCAATTGGTGTACACATTGGCAAATGGATATGGATATGGCACTGTTTCTTCGTTTGACCCATCCGGTGTGAAACAACGGTAGGGTAAAAGATGAAAGAAATGCTTTTTGGTGCTTCTTTTTGACTGATTTAGTTTGTAATTAGCTATCTTAAATGAAATCAATAATTGTTATCAATTCTTGAAGCATTTGCAAGCAACTGGGAAGATTAATTTTTACTCTTTCTAGCTCTTAAACCCCCTTTTTGGCACTTTTGGCAATGCACTACAAAACTATAATCATAAAAAACCATGAATATGTTCCGTTGCCTAAAAGGGCCACATATACATTGCCCTGAGTGCTTTTTACGGGCACAAGTACCATAATGGTATGATCCTATTTGCCATCCCCATGGCCATGGTAATTCGGTTGATTACATTGCCATCCCCGTGGATGATGCTGCTCCCAAGAAACCATCGCTTCCTAAGCTTATAGAAGGTAATCTTCTATTTTAGGCTATCATGGGTAGGTAGTCCATTTCACGTCAAATAGATCACTTTCACCCGGTAGCATTATCCTGCTCGTGTGGACTGTTATTTGCAGGCGAAAAACAAATACAAGCTAAATATTTCTGAACAACAGCTGTAATTTGAATGAATGGTCAATGGGTTTTCTTTTGTCGGTAAAATATTCGAGTTTGAGATGGAGCGTATTTCTCCAATTTGTCTCTGCTGCATGTGACCATGGGTGATCTTATGCCTTCTGGAAATTTCATCAACCGGAACTGAAGTTTCCTATCTTTTGCTTTCATTCACAAGCTAACACGTGTTTCCCGTGTTCCCGCAATGTTGCCCAATACAATGTATACACGCAGCCCGTCTACACGCCCTGCCAACCTGTGGCATGGCTCTTTTTGTTTATTTATACAGTCAGCTGCTGCTGTTGCTTGCGATTTTGTTCATTTAATTCACTGTTTTACTCCCACCCATGGGCGTCGCTGAGCATGCTCGCGCGATCGTACCACAGGAACACACACACACACTACACTGGGCGTACTGGCGAGACTCTTTCTCCGTTTCAAATTTGGCCATGTTCCAACCAACCGACCGTTCCAATCGGCTCGAGCTGAGCCGTTGTGCTGTGTGTGGCAAACCAAGTTGTCTGTGTCTTGCGCAAATCAACGCGGATCGACGGTTTGTCTCTCGAGGAAGCAAAGATTCGATTTGCCTACCGATTTGCCGAAACCGGTTAAGAGAGATATGGAGGAAGAAGCAAATAAAAAAAAACCTAACCATGAACGATTAGCAAAGTGGGAGAATTGTGGGCCGGTGTAGCAAAAATCGAACAGCTCTGCACGTGAAGTAAGGGCGAGAAGTCACGGCGTTAGCATTCGACGAAACACGGTTCCGTTTGTGTGCGTTCGCACAATGTGGGCCGTATGGAGGGAGAGGCGGCGACACACTACACTATCACGACCACTACACACCATGGCCACCCTCCGCGGACCGACAGCTCCGGGTGACCTATAATTGGCGCTAATAAATTCAAGCGCGCAGTTTGACTCGGTATATTTGAGCCGTTTTCTTTAATTTAGCTTTTGTTTTGCAGATGAATTGAAAATTGAACTGATCAAAAGTAAAGTGAAAGATGAATAGTTTTACAAAAAGACAACAAAAACCGAAATTGACCATTAAGGCATGTCAACACAGGCACGCAGGACACTTCAAGCTTAGTAGACTTGCTCGGTGTCAGTGTTGGATTAATTAATTTGATGATTAGCTGACGTTTCGTACCACAACCGAGCTGCAGACGAACCGATGGCGGATGCTTTGTTTTAAATTAGAAGACATGATGACGAACGACGACGCTCTCTTTTTCAGTGGAATAGCCAGCTGTTGAACCGTACGATTTATGCATTCGTTTGCTCGCTTTTTCCATCTTCAAAACATGAAAACGATCATCGAGCGCGCTGTTCTTTTCTTCACATGCAAGCAGACGATCTTGATTTGAACGATATCGTTCTTGACTTTTGGCCCTGCACAATTGATTTCGTTAAAAGGGCGAGTGAACAAAAATTGGTCGCACAAGATGCGTGTCACACACGGCAGCGGGCTGCTGGTTGCAATAAAACGTTGCACTACCATTTTCTTGGGTTAAATAATTCAATTTTCTGCTGAAACACGTGGATAACATCATGCTAATGTAAGAAAATCGTTGGGTGGAACTAAAATAAAATAAATAAAAGTAACAGAAACCTACAACATGTTTTTTTTAAATATTTTTATTAGTGAGAACAGGCTATTCAAGCAATAAGGCCTTTTCGTCCTTTAGGAATAAAAAAAAAAACAGGCTAATCAACTACGTGATAGAAATAAGTCTTGTAAGCCATTAGATGACCTGTATGAGCCTAGTCTGTCGTTAGCCAAAAAGAAGAAATGATTTTAAATTCCTTAAAAAGTATACTATATTCTTTGTTCGCATGTATTAATCCCATATTTTTTTATCATAAATGCTGAAAGAATTTGCCTTTTAACGCTCATAAGATGTTTAAGAGAATGATTGATGATTAAAGGGAAATGCAAATGAAAGTGTGCGGCGGGTCAACTTTAGAGAATAGCTCAATCGCTTATGAAATCCTCAACCACTGATATAGAAATCCCCAAAACATTAGCGAATAAGCAAAAATAGATACAAAATCATCCAAAATATTTACGGAAGCCGGTGCGATTGATATGGAAAATGTATACTAGCCGGTTGGAGAGTTAAAATATTGTAAACAAGCTTTTTTAAGTTAATATTTTATGATTGCATGCACCAAATATTAACACATGTTGGTATTTTAATAATACTTGCAATACATAAAATTCACAAAAACATAACGGTTCTGTCGAATCGTTACTCGCCTGAACGATTTTTGAACGTATTTGTACAGTATTGGACAAAACAAGTGCAAGTCAAACAGAACAATCATAAAAAAGGATCAGCAAATTCAATTTTTTTTAAATAGAAAACGGGACACTTACTGCAGTTGACGGTTCAAGAGTCTAGATGTTTGCTACATGTTCATTGCAGCAATCTGCTGTCAAATTTACAGATCACAGCGAATGTTTTGTGAATAACAACCTTTTGTGCTGGTCAAAACAACTATTTTCTCTACCAGCATCGTTTTAGAACTTTGTTTTACGTAAGAAAAAGAATCGTTTGCTGTAAAAAGTGTTCTTTTTGCATTATTGTAACATTACAAAGTAAATACACGTTGGTAATTATTGACGAAGGCCATTACTAATGCTTTCTTTATATTTTTGTTGCCAGTCACCAAAATGGCACCTCGAAATGGGGCTCGAGATTTTGTGCAACCGGAAGGATTTATGTGTACGATAGAGGTGGAAGACCACCGTCCACCACGCCAAGAGAGGACACTATGATCGTACGAATCATGAAAAGGATCCTTTCAAATCTTCGTTCAAGGAGCGAATGGATATGCAGTTGAAGGCGGATTGTTCTCTCGAAATCCGGCGAAGAAACCTCTGATTTCATTTAGGAACCGGAATAAAATACTTCTGTTTGCTCAATCTCATATTGATTGGGATGTGCAAAAATGGCGAACGGTTCTATTCAGTGATGAGTCGAAGTTCAACATCTTTGGGAGCGACGGGATTTGTCGTGTACGTCGACCAGCTGGAAAACGCTAAGATTCACGTTACTGTCAAAAGACGGTGAAGCATGGCGCAGGCAAGGTAACGATCTGGGGATTGTTTTTCTGCGAGCAGTCTTGGTCCAATTCTTCAAATCGAAAGAATTGACATCCTGAAAAATGTTATGTTGCCTTATGCTGCATGCAATATGCCATTAAAATGGATATTCCAATAAGACAACGATCCCAGGCACACCACCAAAGTGGTCAAGCCACTGTTTGACCACTTTTCACACCAGGGTAATGAAATCATGGTGATGGAACTGGCCGCCCCAATCACCGGATATGAACCCTTTAGAGAACCTGTAGGAGATCGTGAATCAGCAAATTAATCGTGAAGGTGTTCGACGCAAGGTTGTTTGCACAAATCAAAAAGGCTTTCGCAGAAATTCCACAAAACTTGGAGAAGCACTTGGGGCATCAATTGACCACCTGATCGAATCTACGCCTCGCAGATGCAAGGCTCTAATTGAAAATAAAAGATTTGCAACAAAATATTGAAAGACAATTTAAATTCGGCAAACAACACGCGAAGTTGCATTTGTTTTGCCCAGGAGAGAGCAAAACGTTGATTTATTATTTAATTTTTTTTTCATGAATTGTTACGTACATATAATGAAGTTTTTGTTATAATATACAAGAAAAGTGCTGTTTCAATCACCTTAAAAACATCTTTCTCGCAATTGACTTATTTTGCACCTTCAATGTAGGGTTTCATAGCAATGCGGCCTGGCCGTCCCTTATGAATAAAAAAAATGTAGGGTTTCATTATTGGTTGCACTTATTTTGTCCAATACTGTATATGCGCACTGGTTTAAATCTCCAATTCGAATATTAGCATGTTTTTGAGATACGATTTTTTTTATTTTTGTCGTTTGATTGTAAAAAGCAAATACTTTTCAATTATCACTTTATGAAATTAATTTTCATTTGGTTTTCGTGCACAAAAAGTAGTCTATTTATAAAATTTTATTGTATAACAGTTTGTTTACATTGTAAACTCTTCAACCGGCTTGTATACATTTTCCATATCTATTGCACCGGCTTTCGTTACTATTTTGGATAATTTTGTATCTATTTTTGCTTATTCGCTAATGTATTGGGGATTTCTATATCAGTGGTTGAGGATTTCATAAGCGATTGAGCTATTCTCTAAAGTTGGCCCGTCGCACGCTATCATTTGAATCTCCCTTTGGTAATATAAATAGCTTTTGAAGGGCTAATAATTTCAAAAACTGAATGCAAAAATCAACCAAATTATTTTTAGATATGTAAAACGTGAGGCATAAGTAACTCAAAATGTAAAGCTTTTTTTTCGTACGACCTGGACCGTAACCTGGATATAAATATACTTTAAAAAACTTAGTTAAAAACTAAGTTACAAACCTTAAAAAACGAAATAATAAATTGTAGGGATCTGATTCAATCTAACAAAAATTTGTGAGATAGTAAAACAATATCGTTCATCAAACTCTAAATTTGAAACAATTGCCATTTTTTTTTAATTTTAAATAACAAAAAATAATGTTTACGGTATGTGTCTGCTTACGATGTAACTAGGAGGAATGTTGTTCTTAGCAAAACACATAAATAAATAAAAAATAATTACGTGGACACATGTGCAATAATAATGAAAAAATGCGGTTTTGCAACATTCAACATTACAACGTTACTACAGCACAATTAAAAATATTCTTTAAAGCTTTGTTTTGTTCTCAAAAAGCAGTTTTTCCTACAATTGTGTTGAGGTTTATAGAAAAAATATTCTCAATAAAGCAATATAACATTAGGCAAACAATCACCGAAAGGCATTCCAGTTGACTACTTTTGCATGATGCGTGAGAAACAGCATGATGTGCGAGAAAAACGAAAAAGACAGCAATAATATCATCATGTGTTTTTGCCTACAGCATCATCAGAGTATGTTGATAGTTGGCCGTGTACTACATGACTCGGTCATCTGCAGCAGCCCCACCGTATGCATAGGTACACATATACGGGTGTGTATGTGTGCTTGTGACCATACGACGCTACCACAATTTAACAACATTTTCTCAACCCATCGTCGTACTCCGTCGTAAGTACCGTCGGTCGGTCATTCTGGTTCGTTTGTTTCCCGCGTGTTCAGAAGTTCGGTTCGGTTGGTTTGGCATACTTCTGCAATGACACAACGCCCTATTTCCACCTAAGCTAAAAAACTTTTGCAGGGTTAACTTTTATAGCAACAGAAACATTAGTTGCTATTTGTTCATCGTATAAAAATGATTTTTTGCGGCACAAAATTGTCAAACATTGCTGCATTGTACACACTTTGTATGTTATTTTTATTATTGTTGCATCCATTAGGACAATTAGGTGTTTGCATAAGCCAGACGATTCATTTTAGGATTATTTTCTCCTTATGCATTTGTAAGAGTGTTTGAATTGTTCAAAAATTTCTGAAAATATTCCGTAATTTACAGCCAGGCGTGGTGCTGAATTGACCTACAGCTGACCTAAATTTTCTGTGCTCATCGATCGTCTGCATAAACCGTACTTTTGCATGCTCCAGACGTATTTCATTTGCTCAGTTTCAGTCTGCCTCTGTTCTGCGTGCTAATAATACACGAAGACAATTGCACGATACTGACCTGACAAGGCATCATTTGAAACGACATAAAAAGGTCAACATGTGTGCCGTTCGAATTATTAATGGAGACCATTTTGTTTGCTGTGCGGTGTTGACGAAGGGGTTGCACCAGAGAACCTGACCACTAATCACAAACGAACAAGATATACACACTTATTACGTTAAGCAAATAAATATAAAAAAAGAAGCAGCAGCTAGAAAATAAATGTTCTCTACAATTGCTAAATGGTTTTTTGTTGGTTGCCGTCTTTACTTACATGGCTGAACTGGGTGGCTATTTTGGTGTGTTCCTCTTGGTACTGCTTTCTGACGCGTCGTTTTTCCTGGTACAGGCTGGCTAGCTTCTCGTGACAGACCGTTTCCAACTGTTCTGCGTTGGTGCGAATTTGTTTGGCCGTATGCTCTAATTCTTCCATGAAGCTTCGCCACGCTCGCATTATGTGACTTCCTGTTAAAAAGCCAAGAATAGGGGAAAATGTTAATACATTATTAATAAACGAATAAAAGATTATGCTCGTAAGCACAATAAATAATATATTGTGGGTTGACACTTTAAGACACTGATGGAACAGTAGTAGTCGTATTGATAAGAAACGGTGAGGCAGCATACATCAGTGTAATATTTGAGCATCAAATTGATGCATTTAGACTGCAGTATTTAGAAGCCTTAAGAATTTTCAAACGGAAAGTTACACACTGGTCTAGATTCGTCACTACAGGTATTCAAAATCAGATACTTCGAATTTAGCCGTTCTCTCTACATTTCAATGCATTTATTGGTGCTTTAGAATTGTAAAACATAATCAAAACTGTGCAGGTGACTTCTTCTACTTCCCTTCTAAACGGTGATGTGAAAAAATAATTGAAAAAGCTCTTTTCTACGAAAATAATGGGGTGAAAATTAAGATAAGTCTTCATATCGCGCTGGGCATTCCAAGTCGGACACCTTAAAATGTATTTGAAAACAGCTATATTAATATTTAGTAGCATTTCTATGAGCATTGGACAAATGTCAAACAAAAATTTGAATCGATAATATGCCATTCTTTGTTCACTATTTCCAAATTGAAAGGCCAGCGTTTTGCAACATTTTGTTTTGGTTGGTACCACACATGCTCGAGTATATTTAGGTCTGATGACTATGGATGAGCTGCTAACACTGATGGGCAGTTGTACAAGAACCACATTCGTGTCATCCATGCCTTATGCTTGGGATCATTATCCTGATAGAACGTATAATCATCTGCATAGTAATTGTTCAACACTTTATGGTTTAACATTTGCCTTAAGAATTTCATTTGCCAACTCCTTTTGATGTCATACAACCCCATAGCATGACGGAGCCTCCACCGTGTTTTTCTGTTGTAATGATAAATGTGCCATTAAATTCTTCACCCATGATCGCTCCACCCGCAGAGAGGAAGGAGATATCCTGTCGGACGAGCGAGAGGTGATTAACAGGTGGAAGTGCTACTTCGACGTACACCTTAACGGAGCAGATGCAGGAGACACCGAACTAGGCGTAGGAAGCAGAGGAGTGCAGAACTACGACAGCCAGGATGACGATGACGATTCAAGATGGGTCCGGAGAGGATTTCCGCCATCATGCATCGGCTGATTGTTAAGATTTGGGATCAGGAAGAACTACCGGACGAATGGAAACTGGGTGTCATACACCCGGTGTACAAAAAGGGCGACAGGATGGACTGCGCTAACTTCCAGACCAGTCCTGAATGCTGCCTATAAGATCCTGTTCCGAATACTCTTCTGTAGACTGGAGCCCCTTGCTACAGATTTTGTCGGCAACTACCAAGCTGGATTTGTTGGAGCAAATCGCAAATCGACAATCGACCAAATCTTCACTCTGCGGCAGATCCTCCAAAAATGTCGGGAGCACCAGATCCCTACGCACCACCTGTTTATCGACTTCAAGGCTGCCTACGATACCATAGATCGGACCGAACTATGGAACACCATGCAGTAGTACGGATTCCCTGGAAAGGTGATCCGGCTGTTGAAGGCCACCATGGATGTTGTGCAGTGCAGAGTGAGAGTATCGAACATGCTGTCGGAATCGTTCGTATCTCACAGGGGTCTGAGGCAAGGAGACGGACTCTCTTGTTTGTTGCTCAACATCGCTCTGGAGGGTGTCATGCGAAGCGCGGGCTTGGACATCCGGGACTCGATTTTCAATCGATCTTTCCATTTCCTTGGCTTCGCGGAAGACATCGGCATCATCGGGAGGACAACCTCGGCGGTGTGCGAGGCGTACACCCGCCTGAAACGCGTGGCCAATAGAATTGGATTGAGCATCAATGCGACGAAGACAAAATACCTGCTTGCCGGAGGCTCTGACCGTGATATAGCCCGACTCGGAAGCAACGTGTTAGTCGACGGCGACATCCTAGCGGTAGTAGAGGAGTTCTTCTATCTTGAGACTGTCGTAACTTCGGATAACGATGTCAGCAGAGAAATCCCGAGAGGTATTGTTCAGGGAAATCGTGCCTACTACGGCCTTCACCACCTGCTGAGATCCAGTAGACTTCGAGACCGCAAGAAATGTGAGATATATCGCACACTGATTCGCTTGGTGGTTCTGACGGTGGCAAACACCGGCAGGATACGATGGCTGATACGATGTAAGGTATTCGTCAGCGACCCCCAGTTCGACACGAGGCGTCCGGGGAGCACAGCGAATTCGTTGGCTGAATCAGGTGAAGGGTGATCTGTCGGAGATCGGGTACCTACATGGATGGGAAGCTGCAGCCAGGGATCGAGTTTCCTGGAGATCCATTGTTGACCGGGCCATGTCACGACGACGTGTCCTTTAAAAGAACAGGCCAACATCAGAGAGACTTTTCCAAACAAAACAAATAACGCGATCCTAAGGTCGATCCTACGTTTTACAGATCCAGCTAGTTGTGCTTCATATTGCGTTTTAGGCAAATACCAGAAAAATAACTCCCTCGCAAATAAAGCCGGTCGATGAATATTTTAATTTGACTGGGTTGCATAAATTTATGCTTCTAATTCGGGGGTGCCATTTGACCCTGAATTTACCCTTCAAATGGGTCGCAGTTGTTTGCGATTTTCGTGTGCTCACAACACAGCACATGTTCAATAAACTGCTGAGCATACATTTAATATTCACAACAAACCTGTTAGAGGTAACGCTTCAAATCAACAGGTCGGAAATAGAAACCTTCAAAGCGGACAATGTATTCAAATTAAATGATAGCACAATAGCATTAGGTGCCCGTGGTGCTGAATTTTGGTGCACCCAGCGTGTGGGGGGGTTTTCCACCCATTTGCTAATTTCTTTCAAATGAGCGTTCTTTGAACGCGCGCCAGGTAATTGTATCAAGAATAGAACTGGCGGGTTTTTTGTATGAATGTATTTTTGATTTTTTTTTATGCACTGGCAATTATTTCATTTTCTCCTTTGTTTTAAATTATTTCAAAGTAAAATCTAACTGAAACGATAATAAATACATTCAAAATCCAACGAACAATTTCACACAGTAAATACTGCGTTATAAATTCGAAACAAACATAAAACAGGAAAACCCCACACAACTCCAACTTCACCCGAACGGCTCAGTCTATAGAGCTGTTGTTGTTAATTTCGATTTCCGCAAATTTCTATAATTACGCACACGCACAAGAAGAACCGGCACACAAAAACAACATCCCCAAAAATAACATCCATCGGAAAGCTGGCCTCTGAAAGACACAAAGCGTGTAGCATGGAATTTCGGTGAGATAACTGGCGTAACGCGTGGAGCGTGGATGAAATTGTACGTATTAAAGATGCTAACAGAAAAGGGAAAGGAATATGGTGGGAAATAAAAACGGGGGGAAAACAAAATCTCAATACTGCTGTTTGTAAACGAAGCTCTTTTGGTAAAGTTTGGCGTTTCATCCCAAGCACAAACAAACCACAAAACTGTTTGGCACAACATTCTAATCGAAGAATCTGTGCTTCAGTCTGTGCTGTTGCAACTAAACAGCGATTGAAAGTTTTTGCTCCAAAAATTAACGCTCCCCTGTGCTCAGAGACCAGTTCTTTCCCTTAGTTGTTTCCCATTTAGCAGGCTTCTTTGCATTTTACATCCCAGGACCGTTTCATCTTCACCGAACAACACACAAAACGTAAGGCGAAAGACAAAAACAGCAATTCAGCAGCTCACGCATCGGAAACGCATTTCACTGTCGATGGTAGTGTAAAATGAATTCCACGCAATGGTGCGCGTGATGGAAGGTGCTATTAAAAAAGGCAGGGAAATAAAAAAAAAGGCACACGCAGACTGGGTTTCGAAGCGAAATTCAAAGGCACGATCGTCGTAAAAAAGGAAGGAATTAACACAATCCACACCGAGCGAAGGAAAGCGAAATGTTTCGCATCACCAAAAACTGCGCCAGTGTGTTAGTTGGAGACGTGGGAATCCGTAAGTTAGGTTGGTGTTGAAGGCTGGAATTTTTAAACGGAAAGTGTAAGCACCCATTTCCGGGAGAGTTTATGCCAATGATCGATTACGATTGATGGTCTCATTCTTACGTTTTGAAGATAAAGATTGAGTAAAATTGGTCAGATATAACTCCTCAAGGTAAGCAATACGGCGAGGCCGTTCTGTTGGATAAGATGCCTTTTCACGTTTTGGAGGAGGAAGTAATAGAGTTTTTATATGTAAATTATTGCATCTGATAGTCAGTACAACAAAAAAAAAAAAGAGTCAAAAGACAATATCCAGAAAAGAAACCTCAAAACAGGAACAGAAATATAATATAAAAAATTACATCAATTGCATCAAATCTATTTGATGTAGATTTAAAACATTTGAAAAACAAACATATGGAGGCGCCCAGTATATGCTACACCTCAGGTCAATCACCTGCACTTGTGACACTTACCTTGTAGATCATCCGAACGATCGATTTTGAGTCCTTGTTGAGTGACAGCCGCTAGTGACACGGCATATTCGCGATCACACTTGGCCTTCTGCACGAGGCACCGTTTCATCGTTTCGAGCAGCTTCAGTTCGGCCTCCTGCCGGTTGAGCAGCGCATCATGCGCCGCCCGTCCTTGCAGAGCGGACGAAAAGCCCATGGTGGGGCACGGCGGGGTACCGATATTCGTCGGA
The DNA here is from genome assembly GCF_943734695.1 of Anopheles maculipalpis. Classification (NCBI taxonomy): domain Eukaryota; kingdom Metazoa; phylum Arthropoda; class Insecta; order Diptera; family Culicidae; genus Anopheles; species Anopheles maculipalpis. The sequence goes on from NC_064871.1 coordinate 50,999,229, forward strand.
AAAACCCCGGGAAGATCGTTTCGATCGTTCGATTCGCCTGTTGTTTGATGTCACTTTAAATGTCACACTGCACACACACACACACACTACGAACAGAACACCAAAGCGATACGAAAACGCACAGCTGTGCTGGGTTTATTTCGATGCGTCGAGTAAGCTACATACAAACTGCACTGTACACTGCACTTTATGTTGTAATTTAACTATTCCATAACGATACAGAGGGAAATGGCTTGTGTTATACAATTAAACACATTAAATATTATTACAAATTCGAGCCAATAACACGAAACAAAGAAACATTGAGAACATTTGTCTTCAATTATAAAACAAGAAACAATATCACTTATGGAACTGTGTTCTGTTTACACTTTGCATTTGTACAACATTCCACCGACGTTTTTTTTTATTCTTTTCTTTATTTTAATTTGTCACTACATTCGCGAAACTATTCTTATAAATAGAACAACTATATCCACCAAAATCACGTTCCGCTCCATGCTTAGGGACATTTCTAGATAGGAGCAAGGCATTACAGCCTTTAGCCAATTGTGCTTATGAGCCTTTCTATTTCATGTTGCACGTCAGAATTGCTTCGGCCTTCCATCAGGGTTTCCCCGGACTACGGCCACCTCTATATTTTATGTTGCGCGATTTATTTTTGCAGTGGTCAACCATTTACATACATGATCAGGGCTTCAGCCTCCTAAAGATTAACCCGCAAAAGATCTACCATGGATACAGTTGCCTTCTTCTTCTTCTGCTTGGCATAACGACCTCTAAGATCACGCCGGATATCCAATGCCTTGCTAGACTTGCCGATACCACATAGTTGGATAGTTAATCCTCACTACGGGGGGGACGGTCCGGATGAGATTTGAACCTCGGTCCTACCGTTTGAAGGCCGGCGACGATGTCGCATAACCACCGAGCCGCTCCATAGACACAGTTGTACTCTACTTATTAATCTGCGTTAAGATTTGCTACTAAAATAATTAATCAGCATTGAAATGGTTTAGTTGCAATGGTTAAAGACGCATGTAGTTTTTTTAAAATCTCAAATCCTCTATAAATACACAAAAAAAGGAATACTCCTTATAAGACCAGGAATACTGGTAATATTAAAAAGTACTGCAGTAAGTATCGTAGTTTTCAGCATACAATTATATCATAGAACATGTAAATCGTTGTTGTCAACAAAGTATCATCTTTTGATCAGTGATAAATATCAAAAACTATCGTTACTGTTTGAGGTTCATTAAGGAGTTTCTACGTTTGTTTGTTTTTTCTTCTTTTTATTGACTTAACGACGTGGTTTGATAGTCAGTCGTCACTTGAACTCCGGTCCTGCCGTGTGAAGACCGGTGATGCCGCCCCAACTCCTACTGGTTTTTTGAAACAATATTGAGCTGCAAAGAAAACGACAAAAAAAAAAAAAGAGTTAGTTAATTGATAGTAAATAAAATTGCTAATACGATTAGATGGGAGTGTGCAAGATAAATTTGACCATTTCGTTTATAGTTTGTGATTGAGTAATGGTATCAAAACAAACGATTCGTCATTCGTACCACGCCACAAGTGTTTGGAGCCAGAGTGGGAAGCAGCGTGTTAGTCGACGACGAAAACCTCGAGGTGGTACAAGATTGTTCAGGGGAATCGTGCCTACTACGGCCTCCACTGTCTGCTGACATCCAGAAGACTTCGAGACCACACGAAATGTGAGATATATCGCACACTGATTCGCTTGGTGGTTCTGACGGTGGCAAACACCGGCAAGATACGATGGCTGGGGCATGTTATGAGGATGCCGGACTCATGTCCCGCCAAGAAGTTATTCGTCAGCGACCCCCAGTACGGCCCGAGGCGTCCGGGGAGTACAGCGAATTCGTTGGCTGAATCAGGTGATCAGAGATCAGGTGCCTATATGGATGGGAAGCTGCAGCCAGGGATATCGATCGATCGAAGGATCAAGCATGATGATCCGCGCCGAACACACAAACCGGGACATCAAGACACGGTGAAGGATATTGGCAAGCAGGTTGAAACCTGCAACGAAGATTGTGAGACTGTTGTACAACGGAAGGATCACATGACGAGTTCTTGCAAGAATCGCAATGACGAGTGCAGCAGGATCCGAACGCCAGCATTCGGATTCTTGTGCGTGAAATTGATGTGACCCCAAACACGGTGAAGCATGCATTGAATGAGGATCTTCGCAATGCGTCGAAAAACGCAGGATCACATGACGAGTTCTTGCAAGAATCGCTATAACGAGTGCAGCAGGATCCGAACGTCAGCATTCGGATTCTTGTGCGTGAAATTGGTGTGACCCCAAACACGGTGAAGCATGCGTTGAATGAGGATCTTCGAAATGCGTCGAAAAACGCAGGATCAGATCATCAGCAGGATCATCAGCTGAACGTCCAAAATAACAGGTAGCTTGCTTACTGTGCTGCCGACGTTCCACGGGTGCCGCAACCAAAATTCCCACAAACGGTCATGGTGTTCGGGTGCGTGTCATCGGAAGGGGATGTGATGGCACCACATTTCTTTGAGCAGGGTCTGAGGCTGAACGCGGGCGGCTATGTGAAGCTGCTGGACACGATCGTCAAGCCCTGGATACCCAATTTGGCCAACAATAGGCCGTATGTGCGGCAACAAGTTTCTGCACCGTGTCATACGGCCTCCAAATCGCAAAAATGGCTTAAAGACAACTTTTAAAACTTTACCATCCCCAATGTTTGGCCTCCCAGCTTCCCGTATCTCAACCCGATGGACTATTTCGTGTGGGGCATGGTTGAAAGGGACACCAACCGATCGTCCTGCAACACAAAAGCAGAATTAGTGCAAAAAATTAGGACCTTTTTTGCACTAATTCCCAGACCCTTCCCAGGGCTATGGTAGTCATATCAACACTTTTGAAGGAGTCATCTGAGTGCGTTGTCAACTGTAGACTACCAACCGACCTCAGTAGAAACCAGTCGATCTTTTTTTAACATACATCTATCAAAGACCCTCTGCTATCAGACCTTTATAAAAGCAAAAAATGTTGCAAGCAAGGCAGCAAATGATTACCAAGGCTTAGGCTGTCTATATAATATATTAGGTGCGCAAATAAATAATGGTCGTTTTGAAATCGATGGGGCCACTGTGGACTGTGGCGTGATATTGACGTTTACAAACGTCATAAATCAAGTTGAATGACATAATCAAACTGTGTCAACAGATTAGCGATTATTTCGTCCGAGTAAAAGTTCCTAGTTCTTGAAAATGTCTGAATTTGAGCCGGATAAGCGCCATATGCGGGAGGTGTTGCTGTTTTTGTTTCGTGCGAAGAAAACGGGATTGGTTTCGACGCTTTCGAAGCGGTGATTTCGCCGTGGAGGATGCTTAGGCATGATACAGAAGGAGGGCAAATGGATACCACACGAGTTGAAGCCGCGGGACATTGAACGCAGACTCTTCATGTGTGAATTGCTGGTCCAGCGGCACAACAGAAAGGGGTTCCTGCACAGATTTTGTTCAGCAATCCTAAGCCCAAAAAATCATGGGGATCCCCCGGATCATACCCCAACATCATCAGCTCGGCCGGATATCCATAGTTCGAAAAATATGCTGAGTATTTGGTGGGACCAGCTCGGCGTCATTTACTACGAACTTCTGAAACCGGGAGAAACAACAGAACAGAACAAAAACCGAATAGAAATATTTTTATAAAATGATTCTAGGATAGGTTCACAAATATGACTCTTCATTGTTTGTTTTAATTATATGGCATTTGTTGCACTGTGGAACAGCCAAACATCAATAAATTTGGCAGGCAATAATTGGGACAATTCTAAAGATTTTCGAACAACAAACATCCTAATCTATTGGACAATTCCTGAAGGTTCATTGGCTCGCTATAGTTAAGAAAGCAGGCCAAGTAAACGAATGAAGAAAAAAACACACAAGAATGAATCAAAACCAATCGCGATCAATTGAAAACCTATCCCGCCTTGTTTGGAACGATTCACAATTGACTTGATAAACACCAGGACTTTGTTACCAAGTGTGCCTCGGGACCCCGAGACAAAATAAGACTTTAAAGACATGTTTTGATTTAAAGTTAACGCTCAGTTTTATTCAATTTTTTTGTGTTGGGTAAAATTCATGTTTTAAAGCAAATACTCTGTAAATAAAGTATTCTTATGCGACAAACACAAAAGTTGCACTTAAATAGAGAAAGATAAACCTCAAAGCTAAGCTGTACAGCTTCCTTCACTGTGCAGAAAATGGGAAGATAAACCCCAGCACTCACAAACAGCTAAAAATGTTTTCTTTGTTTGCGTCTCCCGGAGCAACCTGCAGCAAGCATGGAAATGTCGCAAAACTGGATCAGACGGATATGCTTTATTAACGCACACCAATGGCAATGCTCGCAAAATCACCAAACTGGTTATCGATGATAATGGAATACATCATCCTTTGCAGATGGAAACCGGTTACCCATAACTGCCGTGTTCGAAACGGTTGTGCCTTGCATAAATTGTAACATCTTCTCCATTTCGCGTCATACGATCGAGCGCATTGCATCAATAATTCGTGGTATTATGTTTCGTACGCAATATGTATGTGGGAGAGTGTGTGTGCTATTTCTATGATGTTTTGTTTTGGTTTGTGATTACAAAAATATTGCAATGTTTTGTAACTTTTTTTTTACTATACATTAATCTTTTCTCGAGTGTGCATTTCTCGTTTTTTTGCATTATTTAAGCTCCTAAATGCTGTAGTAATTATTTGCTGTTCCATGGATAGGCTTCCTCCAAAGTTTACCTCACGCTCAAATCGCTTCAAGTTCTTTGTACAGCGCGAGAACAACGAACGATCGAGGCGTGCTTAAGCATTAACAGCGCACCAAAACAAGGATCTTGCGTTTTAAAAACAAAGCGGACCATAAAATATGTTCCCTCCACGACGTAAGGCAGGAGTAGCAGTCGAGAGCAACAAAACAAGAACAGAACAGGCTTGACCAGACAGAGCACGCCATGCTAGTTACTGTTTGGTGCAATCTCCATCGAGGCATAATCGTCTGCATTGCATGTGCTACTGTACATGTAACGAGTGAGTGCGAGAACTACGAGAATGCTTCATCATGCTTCAAAAAAACCGTACAGTGAAGAGCACGTATGATATAGTTTTATTACAGGCAGCATTTTTCGGTAGATTTTTTTCTGGGAAGAAGCAAAAGAGTACTTTACACTCAGAAAGCACACCCTCTTCCAGCTTCTAAGCAGAACAATATCGCGCAAACGCGTCAAGTGCTAGGCTGGAGTCGTCAGAAGATGAGTTTCCTCTCATACGTCCATACGTGTACACCGTGCATCGACCCCTTCTTAGGTTACCACACGGCTGTTGGATGATTGGCTGCTTGTTGGTATGAAGTTTGCCATCAACTCAACTCGCTACCTGTTGACGCGTTCATCTTAATCTTTTGTGAGATGCACGGTCACATCAAACGAGACCCCCAGGTATCCGGACAGCCGGTTACAACCGAACGGTAAAAAGAAGAGAGAAAAGCGACAACAGTGCCTGCGAGAAATAATCATGTTGAGGAAGTGCCAACCAACTCTCCATGTTCATGTTTCGGTGTAATTATTGACAGGAGAAAACAGGTTTACATGGTAAACATGGTCCAAGAATTGGCCGGCTTCTCCTTCACCTATCGATCAAGTTCGGACCATTGGTCGATTACAAATTGTACGAAGTGGCTTGCAAACACAACCATTACGCATTTGGACAGCTGTCGCGAAACCATACTGATAACGAAGGGGGCACCCCAATAAGCAAGCTTTTAAGACGTACTCCGAGGTATGCACACTTCGAAGTGTATCTTCCCAGATTGATGAAATCCGTAACTGCAATCAAACCAATCGGATCTGATCTGTTGAAGGGTTTCGCGATAAGCATACACACGTAAACACAAAGAGCGGGAATAAACTACCGTTCAGATATCAGTTCGTGACCGCATGCAGTGAAACATAGATTAAAATATGATAGCTACGATAATAATGCTACTTCAGGTAACTCAAATTAACTTGATTTAGCATGTATCGTAAGATCAAGAGCGGCTATCACGCGGCGGTTAGCCGGAACTTTATTATTTTTATTTACAAGTTCTAGGATTCATGGATCAGTTGCCAGTCTGTCTTGTCTAAAGAGAATAATTGATAAGGTAAGATCGGATTACAATATCAGCAAACAAAGCAAATGCTTCGGAACTCAGCCCAGTCAGCAGTTTGACTGTGTATACGATGTGTTAGGTGTCTACAACTTCTATTCTGCTTATATGCTTTCAAGGAGCTTATTCCACCACTGATATACAGGGTTTCTGAGTAGAACTAGACAAGTGCGAGACATTTCTAGACAACGCTCAAGATGAACTGGACAACCGTCGTTCTTTTTACGACAGTGGTCAAGTTGAACTGGACAAACGTTAGGTTGAAGTGGACAAACGGCAAGTAGAACTGGACAGCCATATTTGAAATGGTTGGTGAAACAATTGGAAGCGTTTCGGAAACGCTTTGCAAAAATTTTAAAAGTAGCCGTTGAAATACACATTTTTTTATAATTTACATGCATTCAATAATAACATTAATATAGTTTGTACTTTGAACATGTTTGAAAACGGTAAAATAAATGTATATGAATTTCTGTAAAATATCCATGACAACAGCTACAAGAATTTGATTCAGTGATTATAAACAGAACCGTCTTCTGTCATCTTCTGTCAAAAGATAAAGTTTTGAACAGGTATTGCAAATTTTTATTTCTAGCTCACATTTTTAAAGAAAACCATGCATTTTGAACGTAATTATATTCGGTGTGAAAGTATACGTACGTTTGGGAATTATTTAGAATTGGAATTAAGAAAAGAAGGTGTATTTCAGCAGATATTTTTTTAATTTTGAAATTTGCCAAGCGTTTCCTAAACGCTTCCAACGCTTTCATCTTGACCGTTGTCTAGAAATGCCTTTCACTTGTCTAGTTCTACTCAGAAACACTGTAAGGTTCTTGAATAAAGCTAAGTCAAACAAAACCAAAACTCCTCAATGATATCAGATAGGAGTCTCTTTGATCGATGACGCACGCACAGACAAAGAAAATGTTTGTCACAAGCGGCGTCAACAGCTTATCCTTCTTACAGTAAAACTTTGTCTCAAACATGCACGAAGAGATTTGTATAAAAATGCTCATCCAGAATATTCTTGAACTCTTGTTGAATATTTGGATAAAAGTTAGATCCTTCGTTTATGGTAAATTTCTTGCAGATGTTTAGCTCTCTTTTTGGCTTAAGCATCCAACTAAGCAACAACGGACATCGAAGTCTTCACTGCGGTTTTTCGAAAACATACAAATAAAAACAAAAAATTCTGTTACACAACGAAACGTTTGTTTCGCGATAAGTTTGATAAATATCACCCTCCCGAATGTGATAGTGTGCTGTGTAAATATACACCTGAAAACCTATACTTTCACATCGGTCGTGATTTATTTTTCCCCACCGTCTCTCTTCTGCCTGGCGTCTTGAATGATCGCAGGGCAGGCTTCTGAACTGAACGGCACGCATCAGGATGACTCCGATCACGTTTTGCCATCTAGCAGCTATGTACATACGTGTGTAGTGGGAGAGTGTCGCTTGAGCTTGATAACTTTTTGGCCGACGACAATACGCCGACGACACACACACGCTGCAGGAACTGAAGCTCCTTCAACTTCCCGTCCGTTTATCGTGTGTACGCTTTCTTGTCCGCTCCAATGCCCTCGTATCGTTCGGTGCTGCGTCTGAGATTGACTTCACAGACCATGTGCGGTGCGTGGATCGATGATGTGCTAAAGTTGCACTTTTCCATTCGTTTCACATGCACACATACACACACATACGATCACACCATTGTTATGTGGTTTTATTTTATTTTTATTATGCCTTTTTTGTGCGTTGTTTGTGTTATGTTCGCTGCTGCTGCCGTCGCCTGATGCGCCACCCTTTCGTTACCGTGCTGCCACCTTCCCTATGCACTAAACGGGCACAGAAAAACCGGTTGGGCCAAACAGGGTGGCCAACGTCACGACGACGACGACGGCGATGATGACAACGACACGACCGTGTTTTGTTGGAGCGCCGTGTTGGTCCTTCAATACGTTTCGCTGTTCGTGTACACTCAACCGGGGGAAATTCGAACCGAGGGAAACGCATACGCAAACGCATTCGTACGACCCCTCCCAGCGGGAGCAGAACGCTGAAAGTGAAAAAGATTCTAATTCGTGTCGAAACGTACAAAGTTTTCTTATTTTTAGTCTTCCGACGCCAGCGAACAAACTAAGAACGGTCGATGGTGATTATGATGATGATCTTCTCCCGTTTTGTACGAGATTTCCAATAGGATGATTTAAATAAATGTGTGCTGAGTTCCATTTACTTTAAGATTTGAGAACTTGAAGATGCAACGAATGATCGGTCGATCAAGTTGTCGGAATTATCCAATAGAAATTAATGTGCGCTTTAAAACGGTGGTAAAAATAGACAGAACGTGCAATTATGATCGTTCAAATATATTTTATTATTGTTTAAAAAAGTAATCAGGGCCTAGAATTTGTCTCTTTGTAAGACATAAGCAACAAAGTATATTCAGAAGACGTATCTTTGCAAATAACCAAACCATAGGATGCGTGAATGACTGGCTAAAGAGTTTATTTTCAACCGAAAAGGTACAAAATGATCGCAAAAAACTGCCTATTTCATTAAGGCGCACAAGAAGATCGTTACTTCGTGAAGGCAGTAACTGCAATTTTTTGCAATATATTACAGACCGTCTTGATTTCCATCAGTCTTTCAGACTTCCCACTTGCATCCTCTACCCTGAAATGGTCCCTACACGTGGCGCTCTTGAAGTTTCTTATTAGATCTGTATTAAACATGGTATTTTAGCACTTCAACAGTTCCAATATCAACTCATTTGTACTTAGAACTGCCCTCTAAACGTTATCAGTAAACTCCTTAGCAAATTGAAGTCATTTCACCGTGTTACCCTGTTTCATAAAAATACAATCTGAGCGCACCGTACCAGAACGGCATCTTCATTTAATATAAAGATCTTCAACGTTGATTATTTTGGATCTGCTTTCAAATGCATAAAAACCAATTATTTTTTGCTTAAATCACAGATTATATTTTTCCTTCGCAAGAATGCTAAACAGACATACAAAGCTACATACAGAGCTAGAAATACTGTTGCCAACAAGAAATAACAATAAATTGTAACCATTAGCCATTTAAATGGAATAAACATTGCGAAAAAAAAACAATATTCGAGATCATGTTCGTGAGAGATCAAGCGGCAGAGATCGATCGATCGGGATTCGATCGATTTGATCCGGCATGCAAAACATAATGATTTTTGATACTTTTTTCGCCTCTTATTCATAAAAAGAAGCACGCGCAAGCAATCCGCAACGGACGAGAACCTTATTCCATCTCGCCGTGGCGCGTATGTCGCGGGGACCCAATTGGGTTTGGGGAGTTGGGGAGGGTGCTTCTGTTCTTCGACACAACACTCTCTCACATACACGTGCATGAGACGCGACGGTGTTATGGAGCCAAACAGGTTTTCTGATGTTTTGCGCTTTCTTCTTCACCTGGAGTTCGTTCTCTTCATCTTTTACTGGTGGTTTGGTTGCTGTTGCCGCGAGGCCCAAGATTTTCGGTTTCTCCTTCTATGTGTGTGTGTGTGTGTATATGTGTATGCCAGCTTCTCCTAAGCAACGATGGCGCAGGAGAGATTGCTTTGTGTTTTTGTTTTATTTTATTTTATTTTCTTCCTTTTCTTATTGCCCTCCACCACATTCATCGTCGTTTTGGGGTGGTGTGTTTTTATTGGCCCTGTTGCTTTGGTTGTCTCGCAGCGCTGAAAGGTGGAAGTTGATGTTGCGCTGTTGTTTGAAAAACCGGAATGGAAACGGGATAGGATGCAACGAAAACAACCGCCGTCCCACCCATCTGACTCCCTCCCCACCACCGCCTCTTCCCCGCTGGACACGCGTAACAGGGGCACATACAGCGAAGAAAGGGTCGCAAAAACGCGACACACACACACACAAAGGTTCAGGTGTTGATTTAAATGGTGTGCAGCATAATCGTATAGGAAATAAAAATTATTTCACTCACCTTTTGAATGTTTTATCGAAGCCAACCTCCATCAAAACAGGTTTATGCTGCAGGTTGATGAGCGGAAGGTAGCACCGTGTAGACCGTATTGGTGAGAAATACACACGATCTTCGGACCACCCGTAGAACGTGGTGATAAACTCTTCCGCCGTATCGCATGCAGCTCGATCACACAAAACAACACACCCATACGTATCACAGTAGGTGGGTGGTTTTATTTTGGCATTTTATCACTGGTAGAAACACTCGTGAAACGGCAACAACACACGGTTTCGAGAAGTGCATTCGTGTAGAACACGGATGTGCAAAAGCGATTTACCCTTCTGGCTCGCGCCCTTACAATCGTACACAGGTAACGCACCGCAGGACAGGACAAACAAAACATACGCACACAACACACACGTACAACAACGAACCGATCGTCGAGGGAAAGGCACACACACGCACACACGCACGCAAACGTCGAGTCGAAAAAGAAAGCCTTACCGTACGTACACACACCCACAAAATAAAGAACGCACTTCACTTCACACCTGTGGTGGCATGTGTATGTGTGTGGGACGACAGAAATGCCGCGCCGGCATTTAGTTGCTGAGAAAATAGCAGCAATGATCACGTACAACGTCCGCACGCGCGGCCGCTTTTTGAATGAATGAAATGCTCGGCACGGAGAGAGAGCCGAGTCGGTAGCAAGTCGTGCATCCACGAAAATATCACCATCACACGGTGGGTGGCGACCATGTAAATTTTGGAAATGAAAAACGATTTGAAAATATCTGTTTTTTTTACAGTGCTTTAAACAAATCTTCGGTAATTTTTTTAATGGTATAAAGAACGCTAACGGAATACATTTGTTTATTTATTTATTAAGTGGAGCTATTAATTTCAATAGCTTTTTAACTTTTTTATTTGATGTTGGGAGTTTTTGCGTCAGGTTCTTAGTACTTTAAAAAAAGTCTTAAGCCATCTATTTATGGGGGACTATGCTTTTTATGATAGTTCAAAACAAGTCTGTTAATTAACTTCTCTGATAGTGTTTCTTACTTTTCATTTCCGTTATTAGTTGTTTCTGCCCTTGCTGTGCATAATCGCTCACTGTGCATCATCATCGCGGTCAGCGACGTTTCGTCGAGCTTTCGTTAAAATCATTGCATATGGCAATTGTGCCCATTTGCCAGAACGGGATGGCATGTTAAGGTATTGGTTGCTTGCTAAAACGAAGTAGCAAATAGGTGAGCGTGGTCAAAAGAGCGGATGTATTGTGAGAGAGCCAACCAAGCGCCATTTAATTGTATTACGGCGGTTAATATATTTTGATATGGCGTTTGAAAGGAAGCACGTGATTTTAACTGTTACACGGTGTGTATAGTTAGCTTCGTATTAGATTGATATTATTGGCAAATATTTATATAAAAAGCAAAAGAGGGTAATTTTTTGTTTGGTAACCAAAAAAACACTTCAAAAATTTGTGATGATTGTTGTACGTTTTTAAATGTAGGTGTGAGTTGCACGAGCTGTGAGCTATATTTTACAAACAGCTGTTATTTTCCTTACATTTCGTGAAAAGTAAAAATGACATTTGAAATTCACAGAAAAAAAATGTTGTGAAAGATAAATTGAATAAATACTTTACGGGAATCAGCTTCAGCATTTTAACCTAACTGTGGTTTACTATCTATATACGCGTGCTTTGTTCTGCTCAGCATCAATATCGTGCTTCCGTGTTGTGCTAATCTACAACAGTGTACAGTTGTCATAGCAACACACAATTACTAAGATACTTGATGGATGTGTAAACAGCGCAAGATGCCAAACCGGGGAAAAGCCCTTCCCGCTGTCACTGGAGCCGCACGTTCACTCTCTAGACACAAGATCGCTAATCACAAGTGTCTGCCGACGATTCGCTGGATAATTGGTGAAGATTGGCATTGTTTGGTGCGATAAGCGCTGACGCTTATAATTTTTTTCCATTCGCGTATCTTTATTGGCATATAGCATCGCGCTGTGTCACTAATACTCGCGGATGCGCAAACACGCGAGCTACGTGTGCATTTCACGCAGAGTTGATTTCGTTTAGTTACGGTTCGAACTCGGAACTCGAACCGGTTGTCGATACTGATCGCTCCCGCCGATCGCACGTACGTAGCAGCTGTGTTATATCGTCGTCGGTGGTGCTGGTGCTGATGGATTGGTTCGAAAGGTTTACTCTGTTCTGTGTGGTGATCGTGATCGCGTCCGTCTCGGTCATGCTGGTAGCTTCAGTGCAACTTATGCACCGGCTGGAAGATGGCATTAATCGAGACAATAGTGAGCTGTTGCAAAAAATAGGTGCACCGAGACCCTCTGCCGAATTGTACACTGGCCAAGAATCGAATGCCTTAGAGGGTCCACTGTTGGCGATGATAATTAGATCGTCGAAACAAAATTACGCATTGCGACGAACTATTCGACGAACCTGGGCCCAGGAAGATCCCCGTGTGATTCATCGGTTTGTGCTACGCGCTGGAAATTTTCATTCAAAACACCAATCCACCGAAGAGGACGAACTGGCCATTTGGCTTAAAGCTTTGCAACATCGAGAAACTGTTGCAACCAACGCACGGTACGCATTGTTCGTCAATGAGAGTGTCTTCGTCAACACACCTCTACTGCTGGATGCAATTGAACGGGTCCTACCGAAGGAAGCATTCATTCTTTGCACACCAGTGCGTGATGATACATGCAACACTTCCAATCCGATCCTGGTCTCGATGGACGTTGTGCGTGGAACGGCCCAAAATTACACAGTCCACGATGGTAGACGGTTGTATTTGAATCGTCGCGAAACGGAAGCACTGGTTCGCCATCAGCTGGATGATGTGTCGGGGCTGACGTACTTCTTTACTACCTCTTTGCTGCGGTTCTCTGCAAAAGTTCCACTTACGCGCTTGATCGATCAACTGTGGTCATCGGCGGGCGGGAACGATACGCCTGTCGCATACTAATTGCATTTGCACCTTTGTTTGTTAAGAAAGGTTTGAATTTAGTGGTATTTGAAAGTATTAACGTATACATTAAAGAAAAATAGACTGAGTTATTGATTTTCCATTCGGAATCCGTGTTTCATAGTTAATCAACTCCACTGCTAATCGTGTTGATTTTTATGTAAAAATAAAATACCACTTAATCGTAGTCAAGTGATTTGCAGTAGCTATGGCCAACAAAATCGGACAGGAAGTGAATGGGAAGAGATTTTAGAAATATGAGTGAAGAAATTTCAAATAGTAGTTTTCAATTCTGACGATCAGCATGTGATTAGGAAATTTAAAAATGAATGTTTTATCCTAAGTGAAACCTATAATCCAGGGACTAAAGAGTAAAGATTAAAATATAATTAAAATACATGATGAATTAAAATTGCAGAGGAAAATCAAAAGATCGATCCAACATGGACACGAATTTTTTAACAGTAGCTTCAAATTTTACAAAATGTTTCTTTGTAAATTGTACTAATTGATTTAATTTTTTTTTCAATCATGTTTAAAAATAAAGAAAGCAGTATTAAAGTTCGTTTCTAACAAAGTATTAGAAATATTGTAATTGAAACCTTTTCATGCGATGACACTGTTTTGCCTAGATAGCCACCAATCGTCCGACAGTCCTATGTCTCTTGTTTTGTTTTCACAATTAAATATTACAGCCAGATTATCAACTGATTGGGGCAGCTATTTTGTTTAACGTCGGGAAACATTGATAAAGTGAAATATTGCAAAAGTCTTTTTGTTTATTACCTCTTCTCGAGAAAAATAAGCCATCACATCGTACCAGAAAGACACCAGAGAGCATTATGATCTTGTCTCTATCTTAGACTTAGAACTTTATTGATCTTAGACTCAAGGATCAGACTATCCGTCCGCTGGGCGAAAACGATTTTGGATGATCGCCCCGAAAAGGAAAGGAAATATAAGCAACATGAATCAAACTACAAATTAACTAACTTCATTTTTTCATATCAATATAAAAAATGTTTCAGATGTATTTCACTTTCAGGCAAATGAAAACAATAATAATAATAATAATAATAAAGCAAAACATATGCTTTTTCAGATTTGTGTGTTCACAATGCAAAAAATCTCTTTTTACATTCGAATAATGTTAACATTTTTGTAGAGATTTTTATTATTTCTTTGCGGAATAAGATTGTGTTGTTGTTTGTCGCAGAGAGACACATATACACACTCACACAGAAACGCACCTTATTGTCTGTGGGTGCAAATACTAGGCTTTGTAAGATACATGATTTTTCAAATCATACACGATCGAACTTTACCCCTGGTTCGAGGATGAGAATTTACAATTGAAATGCAGTAGATGTATCGTTGCAGATGGCCGCTCCTTCCTTTCGTTGATCCAGCTGTTGTTCGAGGGTACGGCAAGATGGGATGGAAAACGAGCTACACAAAATAATTTGCAAGCTGCGTCATTTTATCCTTGGGTGCTTTGTTCCGGCCCCTTCCACCCTTGCCACCCCGGCCACGAAAACCTCGACCCCGTCCACCACGGCCGCCACCGGCATGATTGCGCCGCATTTCGACCGCCTTGTGCTTCTCAACCTGAAAAAAGCGTGTGTTAGCGTTGCACAAAACCGGTTCCTTGGCAGTTTGTTTCTTACCAGAGGCATAAAGTCGGCGAAACAGAAAATGCATCCCTTTTTCTCCGTTACGTCGTCTTTGAACGGAGTCTTTTCCTGTTTGTACACGGCCGTAACTAGCTGGGCGCCACACTCTTCACACGAATCGGCTATAGCAAATGAATTAAAAAGTAATTGAACAACAAAAAATAATATTAATTAAAATTGTTTTTTATCCCTATTGACTAGGACCCTTACCTTCAACGGTCACTTTCACCGCGTCCGCAAAGCAATTGACAATGACATCGCACAACCCGTTGCACACCAGACGCCATGTTTTGGGTGTCATTGTACAATCCAGCACCAGAACGCCCCGCTCACACTCCATACAACTCGAAACGCCCAACAGCGACAGGGAATGGGCACACGTCGGATGCGGACAGTTGTTACAGCCCGAATTCTTTACCATATCCCTGAACGGTGGGTGATTGTAGCAGTACGGACAGAGCGGGAATGCTTTACCCATCGCACCATTCGTCCAGGCGACCAGTTCGAAGTCATCGAGCGGACATTTGAGTTCACGGTACACCCGAATCGAACCCTTAACAGGCAGCGTGTACGTTTCGTCACACGTTGGGCAGTGGAGACGGGCTGGCTTGGATTGGATGTATTTCATGTAACGCCGACATTTGCCACAGCGCGACAACGATTTGCCGGACGAGCTGAGCGAGGAAAAGGTGGACTCGAACAGTATGTCCATGTTGCTGATGTTTTGCACAAAGTACAGAAACTTGAGGCGAAATATTTCGACCGCATGCTTCAGCACCGACCGGTAGTCGGCGGAACCGTGCGCGATGAGATTCAGCTGCTGCTCGACGGCCGATCGCATCGTCGGAAGTACCAGCTCCGGATCGATCTAGAATAATAACAGAGGCAAACTATTAATGGGGTGCTCTAAATAGGCCAAGATGTCCACTTAACGGTACCTTTTGATATCCGTGTACCAGCACAATGCCAAGGTTGGTGGGCGTCAGTGTACGACCACTGCCAATCACCACATAATTACGCTGACAAATATTGTTTATGTGTACCGGGATCGATGCGTCCGTACCTATGCCATGTTTTTCCATCAGTGAAATCAGTTCCGACTCCGTCAGATAGTCTGGTGGGCCAGTTTGGCTCTCCACTAGTCGCACGTCGCTGATCTTCACCTTATCGTTAACTGCAAACTGATGTACTAGCTCATTTTTCCCGAACGCTTGCCACGTCATGACCTTGGTAAAGCCGGGATCGATCAGTGCGCTGGTGGTGGCCGTAAACAGCTCGCCCCCGATCCGGAACTTGGTCGTGTGCGTGCGATACTTAAGATCGCGTGAAATCGTACCAAGAAAGTGGCGGCAAATGTAATCGTACACGCGCCAACTGTCCCCGTCAAGCTCGTTGCGGGAGGCCAACTTCATCGGTGTGATGGGTGGATGGTCGCCGGCATCGTTGCCCTTGCGGGGATGGGTCATGTCGCGGGCGATCGCTTTCGCTTCTTCACCAAACTCCGACGAGGGTTGTAACAGTCGTACGACTCCACTGGAATCGATGGAAAGGAATCCGATTAAAATAGAGACAGGTACAAAAGTGGGTAAAGGACCACATACTTTAGGTCAAAGTTTGTAGGATACTGAGTGGTTTCTGTTCTGGGATAGCTAATGTAACCTCGTGTGTATAACCTGCAAGGTGGGAAAACCAAATAAATAATTGTTAGCGGTGGCATACTTCAGCTCACATTTCCGCTTCCGCTTACTTTTCTGCAATTTGCATTGCGGTATGAGGACCAATGCCCAACCCAGCACTGGCGGCGCGCATCAGCTCAACGGTGTTAAGTGCTTGCGGACGTCCACGGACCTGTTCCTTCGTGCTTACCGCTTCAACTCTACGAATTTGCGGACAAAATCGTGAACAAGATTACAAAATCCATTGCGTTGTTATACAAATTGCGCTACTCACGTTGCCTCCTTGTGGTCCTTCACCTTGTTCAAATATATACAGGCAATTTCCTTCTCGAACACACGCACCCGGTGCCACTCGAGCTTGACTTCCGGGCTTTCGCCCACCGAAACCTGCACGTACCAGAACGTTTCCGGCTTGAACGTTTGTATTTCGTCGTGCCGCTGTACGCAAAACCCAAGCGTCGGCGTTTGACAAGGACCGTACGAGATGAGCGATGCGTCCAAGTCCGCATACTTGCCCTGGAAAAACTTGGTCTGAAACCGGCTAAACGCGCAGCCAATGCGCAGATCGAGCTCTTGCCGTGCGTCGACCGATTTCGCCTCGTTCTCGTTGGGATGAATCAGATTGTCCATCGCGTACTTGATGTCCTTCTCGGTGATGGCGGAAAACTTTGCACGGTACGTCACCCGGTTGGAATGCACGTTGTGTATCGAGTCAGATACGGCAGCCATCACTTCGTAGCATATGTTTTCACCCTCCTTATCGCAATCGAGCCACAGAATGAGGTAGTCGCAACCGCGCGCTTCCTGTGCCAAGAAGTATGGCATCCGTAGGTTCGGTGTGCATTCTTTTTTCTCGGTCGGGCACCCGAACAGCTCAGCCGGATCGACGCGATCCCACGAGTTGTACTTGCCGACAAACTCCAACCCCATGACGTGACCACACACGGACGTCATTTTGAACCGGGTCGTTTCGCCCCGGAACTGACCCACCCACTCGTGTACCGAGCAGGCACTGTTCGATCCTACGGTGGGAAGAAGTACACAGCAGGAGAACGGAGGAAGGTTTAGAAACCAGCGTAAACGCCCTCAATCCGGGGAGACCGCTACCAGTACGTTACCTTTTCGCACCGAACACTTCCCATTGCTCAGGATGCTCGCTAGCGATGCTGCTAGCGATGGCTTTTCTGCCACCATTAGCGCAACCTTCATGATGAGCGTGCAGTAGTTTCAGGTGCAAGAGAATCGGTGCAACACTCGGATACTGGGTAGTGAATAAATAAACTAAAATATATCGGAAAAGCCGCTTATTTATTTTTTGCAACTATGCTGCGAACAAATAAATACAAGTCAAAAGCGGCGTTTTCTCGTTTTTTCATTTTGACATTCGTTTGGCAGCTGCACTGCTGGGTGGTCTTGGGATCGCGGAGTGTGACAGTTATCAATAGAAAGGTTTGCAATATAAGAAGCAGAAAAGTAAAAGGCAGTAAATTACAAACGGATAAATTTCGTTGAGCTTTTTTACGCTTAATAAAATTCAGAATACGTCCAGAAGTCAGCAAAGCTGCTCTAGCCTTTACAGAACCTTTAGTCTTTAGCATAAAATTCTGATGTAAAAGTTAAACTAAAAGAAGATATTGCAATGATATTACTAACTGTTGTGGTAACATGAATAACATTCGGTTTTTTTTTATGCTACAAGTATTTCTGCTAACCGGTATCGAATTTGCATAAAATTCAAATGGGTTGAAACATTTCGAATGAAAGCGTCACGAGCCGTCAAATAACGTGTGCTAGTTGATGGATAACAGGAACTGTCAAAGTTTGCAGTCGGGCGCTTTCATATTGCCGGCAGTTTTATGATAGTAGTAGTGCGAGTAAAAACTAGAACCAAACAGCGATCTCCACATTAGCTTTGCTGTTTTATTACGCGGTTTGTGTATACGATTCTCTTGATTAATTGCGATCGTTTTTTGCATGCAAATTACCGCACTGTGATCGTTAAAAAGACCAGGCATTGCTGAACTTTACCAGTGGTAACAATCGTTAAAAGTCGAACTGCAAATCATTGTCCACAGTTGTGTTTCGTAAATAACACAATCTCAATCTCATTCTTATCGCTTGCCTAGCACAGATAAACGGAGTTTTTCAACCCAAGCGGACGTTCACAGTCAGAGAGTGAGGGCATTTGCATCTGTTGTATTATTTTTATATACGCTATGCATCGTGTGGTGAAATCTTCAAGCTTTTTTCGTGCTTTGACCGCTTCGGTCAGGAATTATTCCGTACCGGCACCTAAATCGTCTCCCGAAATTCTCTACACAGGGGTAAAGTGTCCTTCGGTGACATTCTTAGGGGCGGAGGTCAAAAGTACAGTGTTGTTCTATTATTCTATAGATCTTTATCAACAATGAGTGGCACAAAAGCTCGACCGGCAAAACCTTTCCCACGATCAACCCATCCAATGAGCAGGTGATCGCGGAAATCCAGCAGGGCAGCAAAGCCGACATTGACCAGGCGGTTGTAGCAGCCAGAGACGCTTTTAAGTAAGCAGTAAGCGGAATTGAATTGCATGCCGTGTAATGATACCGATTTGTTTTCTAGACTGGGCTCACCCTGGCGTCGTATGGATGCTTCGAAGCGTGGACAGTTGCTTTACCGTTTGGCGGATTTGATGGAGCGCGATCGGGTGTACCTGGCGGTATGTATTCACGGCTCGTCTTGTTAATCCGCTTTGTCGTGAGTTACTTTTAATTAAAAGTATCGTCTCATTTATTTTTTCAACCCAGAGCTTGGAAACGTTGGACAATGGCAAACCGTACTTCATGTCGTACAACGTCGACATTCCGATGGCAATCAGCAACTTGCGTTACTACGCTGGTTGGGCGGATAAGAACCATGGCAAGGTTATACCGATGGACGGTGAATTCTTTGTGTACACACGTCACGAGCCGGTCGGAGTGTGTGGACAGATCATTCCCTGGAACTTCCCGATACTGATGGCGGCCTGGAAGTTTGGACCGGCGCTGGCTACCGGCAATACCATCATCCTGAAGCCGGCCGAACAGACTAGCCTGACGGCACTGTACATGGCACAGCTGACGAAAGAAGCTGGATTCCCGCCCGGTGTGATCAATGTCGTGCCCGGGTACGGAGATGCCGGTGCCGCACTAGTCGATCATCCGGATGTGGACAAGGTGGCATTTACTGGTTCGACGGAGGTCGGCAAGAAAATTCAGCAAGGCTCGGGATTGAGCAATCTTAAACGCACCACCCTCGAGCTGGGTGGTAAAAGCCCAAACATCATTCTGTCCGATGCGGACATGAAGCACGCCGTAGAAACATCTCACTTTGGGCTGTTTTTCAACATGGGCCAGTGTTGCTGTGCCGGATCGCGCACCTTCATTGAGGATAAAATTTACGATGAATTCGTTGAGCGTAGCGCTGAACGGGCAAAGAAACGTACGGTCGGCAACCCGTTCGATTTGACTACCGAACATGGTCCACAGGTGGATCGTGACCAGTATGACAAGATTTTGGGACTGATCGACACTGGCAAGAAGCAGGGAGCACGGTTGGTGGCGGGCGGCGAAAAGGTACAGGACTTGCCCGGATACTTTATCCAGCCGACGGTGTTTGCGGACGTGCAGGATGATATGACAATCGCGAAGGAAGAAATTTTCGGTCCGGTACAGCAGCTGATTCGCTTTAAATCGCTCGATGAGGTGATTGAGCGTGCCAACAAGACCGATTACGGGTTGGCGGCTGCGGTCTTTTCGAAGGACATCGACAAGGTGAATTATCTTGTGCAAGGGCTGCGGGCCGGTACGGTTTGGGTGAATACGTACAACGTGCTTTCGGCTCAGGCACCGTTCGGTGGGTACAAAATGTCGGGCCATGGACGTGAAAATGGTGAGTACGGTTTGCAGGCGTACACAGAGGTGAAGAGCGTCATCACTCGTATACCGGTCAAGAATTCTTAAACTCAGTCACTAACATCGCCTTTAACGAAGCGAACAGGAATGGAACTAACCAAACGCACAACAAACACGGGTTGCTGTTAAACAGGCAAAGCCATTTAATTTGTTGTAAAATGTAACAATAAAAACACATCACCATTTTGTCAAACAATGTAATCCTATAAAAGGTATGATTTTCAATGTTTTTTTTTGTTGAAAATAAAATAAAGCATGCAGAAAAGGATTCGAGTTTTGATTAACGACCTGATCATGTGTAATTGATCCACGAAATAACTTCCGCTTAGGGCCTTAGAAGGGCTAAATTCGCCTCTGGGTGAATTGTGCAAAAAAAAAAAAAAAGAACAGCTAATAAATTGTGCTCAGCTTTCATTATCTCACCAAGTCATTTGCGTCGTAAGCCTGCTGCCCCATTAGGAGATATATAAAAGATAATGTGAATAAGTATCGAATAAGGCGACACGGTGGTGAGACGACAAATTCGCCGGTCTTTACACGACAGGACCGGGGTTCATAATATCCAGACCGTTCCCCGGTTTTGAGAAATGACTATCCAACTACGTGGTATCGCTAACTCTAGTAAGGGATTAGCAAGCCGACGTAACCTTAGAACCGCCGATAAGCCAGGAGGAAGAAGCAGTAGTATCGAATGGCTTAGCGATAGAAAGCGAGAGCTGGTTGTAGTTGTTGGGGTCCGCTGAATGGAAAGTGTTATGGTGAATTCTAACACGGTCCAACCTGTGATGTTCACGCCGGTTCTCACAGATGAGTACTGGCATTCCGTGAGATGCTGTAGGGGTTTAGGATCGAGAGTGATCGGAATAGAAGGACACTCTCTCTTTCTCGTGATCATGATAGTTGTAATAAAGTAATGGTGTAAATTGTAATTGTAATCTACTGATCGGATGGTCAGATTCAGGCCCTCACTAAACCGTCCCTCCTCTAGAAAGCTAGGAATCTGATAGATATTTGCGCGATCGTATCCGGACGATACGAAATGTGACGCAACGGCCGACTTTTTTTCGTGCCTGGATTGACCGATGACCCGGAGACCCAGTCTTCTAGTTGGATAGCCTGTCCTCTCGTTGGGGGAATCAGCGCCACTGTCACATCTACCACCAGGCCGCTCGGCTCAATTGACTACGTCAATTAAATCGGCGCGATAAGTAAGTAATAGCCACAGGTTTGTACAAAAACAGACGACAACATCGCATTTATTCATCATGCATGTTAGATTTGCAATTTGCTTTTTACACATAAATTCAATCTAAAGAGTGTTTTTTTTTGTACCGGGCCCCATCGGTCCAGTGATGTTGATGTATAGGTGTTTTGCCGCGTTGGCTGGTATGCATTGTTTTTTTCCGGGTTTCTTGTGGGATCCATCGGCAGCTTGCTGTACCGACCGTCATTACACGTTACAACAGTTACGAAATCGACAAAAAACAATCGACATTATAATAGCCATTTCAGACCCTTCCTAATTTCCCCAAGTTCCGCTTTGCTATCCTGATAAAATATATATTTATATATCTTTATGTATATCAAACGAGCGAGCAACATTTTAATCTTTGCAATTATCCTACACATTCTCTCGGCCCTCCAAGTCCACCAGTCCAAACTCTATCTAGTTTAACATTTCTTTACTATACTTGACCAACTCTGTAAATTCGATTCGTACGTACGTAATAATTTAATACGTAAGCTGCGCTTTTTCCACTTGCAACAGTAATGTGACTGAGCTTAAAATAAAGTTTTGGCGCAGAGCAATTGTTGGTTTACATAAAATTATACGAGCTTTGTTTGTTTGTGTTGTCTTAAATTGTAATTTTTTTTGTTGGTTTGCCGCTACTTGCTGGGGCAATCGTTCAATTGGTGCGCGCTGGTACCCTGATAGCAGTTCCGGTTTCCGGTGACGCACGGTCATCGGGGTAAAGCTTTACTAGTTACTTATAGTCTCATGGATCGGTGTATTACGCACGTGCTCCGTCAGCCGCCATCACACGCTGGTTCTGCAATGAAGATTAGCTTGACATTAGATTGATTCACTATTCGATGAAACTGTTGACATGAGTTAAACACTAACGGAGAGCCTTATAAATGATATGAACTAGGGTAAATCATGCATAAAAGGTATCATCGATACGTACAAGACAGAAATAAACCAAACAAAAACAGAATAACAGGAGGATGGAACCAAACTAGTCGGAAATATCGAACACAACTGACTCAGGTGGGGCCGGTTCCGGAGCGGACGGGTTGGTATGTTTTTGTACTAAAAAGCAGCGGCTGAACCAGCCACATCGGAACCCGTTCGCGGTGCTGCTGATCATGCCACCGTTGGCGGTATGATTGTTGGCACTTGCCAGCAGATTGTTGCTGACGGCATTTCTGTTGGTGTTGCTGTGGGAAGAGGTCAAAAATGACAAATACTACCATTAGAGCATTGTTTCCGGTCTGGTTGGGGAATGTAAATTGCTAATTACTAACCGATTTGTATCTCCTCCAGTTTGCGGAGGTGCCTCGTTGACAGGCACCGTAGGATAACCAGCGGAAAAGAGCGACTGCCTCCGAACTGCCCAGTCGTGGTGGCCGCGAAGCGAAAGGTACACACTAATACTTTTCATAAGAGCCGTTCGTACCTAGGGGAGACAGATTGAAAGATGCGTACGTGTGTAAGTTAAATTGTCCACCTTGAGTTTACCAGAGTATTGCGCACCTCGCCATTTAGGAAGCAGTAGAGCAGCGCGATAAAGAATCCTTGGAAGGAGGTGAGAAAATGTGTCACGTACGACCAGATGGCGAACTCGAGCGCCGTCTTATCGAGCGGTGCTTGGGTCATGTTTAGTATGTTGGTAATTCCTAGCAATGGCACAAGGACGACCGCCGCACGGACCGCTTTCCTAACCTGCTCTACATCGCTGGTGTGACTTTGGCGTAGCTTTACGATCAGTACTCTTATAATATTAAGTAAAAATATGAAATTCAACTGGAACGGAAAACGATTGATAGAAATAAGTCAATCAATCAATTAATCGTTCGGCACGTGTTGGTTACCCACCACGACTACTGCTAGTCTTGGACCTTCCAAAATCCAGTAATAAGGCGTCAAGTTGTATCCCCACCAGCATCTGTAAAGGAAAGGCAAAAAATGGCTTATCTTAGAAAAAAAAGAATCCTTCGTATCCAGGCTTCTCGAGTTCCAAGAACCATACAGAAGACGGATCCATGTGGAACCGTGTAGGATTGTTTGCGCTTTTAGTCGGAACCCCGCAACGCCAACATCCCGCCGGCGCACATCCGCTACTTACTTCTGCTGCCGGATGTACTGCGCGGTTGTGATGGCCCAGATGACGGTCAGTACGACTGGGCCACCCCAGCCCACGATGGCGTAAAGCGTATGTGGAAACCGTCCCTGGAATACTGTAACCGTCACTACGTTGTGTAAATATAATCCTTCTATAAACATCCACATAAACATGCAGGTCCTGGCGTATTCTAGCAGCACGTACGACGCTTCGCAGAGGAAAGGCTACACGGAGAATTGGCAGAAAAGTGGAAAGAAAGAAAAAAAAAAAAGGACCAACATGTATCAATGCGAACTTACTGCAACAGGAGGCCGGATTATGCTGTTTGATCTCTTCTTTTTTTCCCACAAAAGAAACTCAAAGTCACACCAAATTTGCATAGCAAACATACACATACACACAAGCACAAAATGGCACGGGACCATGAAAAAGGGCATCGAAATATGGAGCAGGGGGCGGGGGCATTCCAAGATAGTATGCCTTCCTTTGCAGTGTGGGGGAAAGACTTCAATGGGTCCAATGCATATTTTGTGTTCTTGATGTCGTGTGTCGTATCGTAAAATATTTGCCAAACGGCTGCCTCGCGTGGCCTACGGATGCGTGACGAATGCGGACGTGTATTTGCCTACCGTGTTATCGATTCCTTGCCGAGAGCTTTCGTTACCGAACTTTTTGCCACCGCTGCGTATGATCGCTTGGTCGATGTATAAGGTTAGGCGGATCACCACCTGTATCACCATGGCAACGAACAGATTTTTGTGTATTCTTGTCCGATTGTTGCGAAGACCGCTGGGGGTGATAGAAACGATAAATCGATGAAGCGTTAGATGATTTGTGATTTGTGTTAAAAGTTTTAATCTCTTAAAGAGGTAAAGAATCATGAATTATGCTATTATTGGCTTCAGTGATGCGTACGGGAGATGGTCCGGAAGAGATTCATTTTTCGGTCCTATCATTTGAAGATCTGTTGTTCAACGCTAGCAGATCATAGCTATTAATTAGTTCCGGTCCCTGAAAGTCCTACTTTTTTCTAATAATAGTCTGTAGGGCTCGAAGAAACCTTGGTGTGCTTAAGCGTGTTGCCAAGGACTTTCATGATGCCTCTTGTCTCAAGGTACTGTTTGCCTCTTTGGTCAGATCGTTGCTGGAAATACTGTTCTGCGATCTAGTCGTCCTCGGCCAAGATCCACATAGACCGCCTCGAACGGGTGCAAAGGTCCTTTACTAGGTTTGCTGACAGGAAAATCTTAGTAGAGCAAGCCTCTGCACTACCTTGTTATGAGGTTAGATGTCGGATACTCGGATTGGTTACCTTCGAATCCCGTGAGAATGCCCAATCATTCTTTATTGCATCCCTCCTGCTAGATTGTACTGATGCTCTGTCACCTCTTCTTGTTCCTTCAAGGCGCATAGCAGGGAGGCGGAAGAACCCTTTATTGCATACGGTGCAAGCCTTTAACTCCACTAGGCGTTAAGCCAGTAGGCAAACAAATAATTTGAATTGAATTAAATTAAAAAAAATTGATCAAATATTTGATATAGTGTATTTTCAACTGTCAATATTTTTTTAGTCTAAAGCCGTAAATGAGAATTTTTATAACACCACATTCTACACCATAGACTGTTTATTGGCAATGGAGGCGTCCTCCGTTCGTCAAATTAGTCGAAATCACTTCTCAATCAAGTCAAAAATTTAACAACACGTTGCTACGGGATAATGGCACCTTGACTCAAATTTACTCGTAGCTGGATAGTCCTTCATAAGAAGAGACAGTCTGGAAAAGTCAACTCTGGCTGTGTGAAGAACGGTTCCACTACATTCTTGGCCACTGAACTGCCCAAGGATGTAAGGCTTAAAAGTATGTTTTGTGTCATGTAATACTCTGAGCCTAGTAAACATTCTTTATTGATATGAATGAAGCGTTTTAAAGATATTGTAAGCTATCATTTATCTTTATTTAAAAATAAAGGTTGGTTGGTTGTTTAGTTTATAACGAGAATGAGTCATAAGTCTTTGTTAGGGCTTTTTTCTACTTTATCTTCAAAAAAGCTTTCAATCTTTAATTTGGACGATCTATTTTATGATGTTAAATTGCATAATTTCATCGAAGGATTCGAAAGTTGAATTAAAATACGAAATTAGTTTTAAGCGAAGGCATTCATAAAATGAAGGAACGAATAGCAGCAAATGCTTTCCACAAATCATTGTTCAAAGCATTCCTACGGTTCATTATTATGTTATATATTAATAAAAAAAAAACAATTCCTGGTGCCTGGGCACTCAAGGCCTTTAGGAGCTTTTCCCTTTCTCAGGATTGACTACAAAGCTACGTGAGATTGTAGGGATCTCAAGCGTTTATGTTGATTTAAAACTGACAAAACAGATTTATCTTTGAAATCTTGAAAGCATTTCATATGACCAATTCTCCAAAATCCAAAATTCTAGACTATGATACTGTGATCCTAATAGAGAATTGGGAGTTCAGCAACGATGAAATGGATACAATAGGAGAAAAGAGATGATCATCTTATATATACTTTGTTGGGTGAAAATGTGAGCCGAGTAACAGAGGACCTGGTTTAAATTTAAATCCCACCCGAAAAATACCTGTCAATCTGTACACAGAATCACTGTTAAAACACTGAAATCAATAATCAAGCAGCAGCAATAAGCAGCAAGATAAAATACAATTGATGATTGTAGAAATTTAAGGGGCAAATGTAGTCTCAGAGACTCAAAGCCTAAGTAAATAAATAAATAAACGAAGAAAAATGTAGAAATATATAATATATATATTTTTTGTTTTGCGTTAGCTTTGCCAAATCCTATCCGGACAATCCCCGCAAACGCATATCTAACTATCGAAGCGTTTAGTGTTGTCATGTCTAATACCCAAACGATCGCTACTTACCGAAATTTACAAAATATTATCAACGAAATAATTAACGCTACTAGTGAAAGACTGAATCCCACTGTCTCCAGCGTACGCGTCCGCTCGGCAATGTCTATCTTGTCCTGCAATAAAGAAAAAGAATAACATTCAAAATCCATTGCTCCACTACCACTCCTGCCAACCATGCCTAAACGGGGAATCTAATAATGACTACACAAAAAAAGGGATCAATCGGAACAGGTAAGAACAATTGATTGTTCCGGAACAGCATGGTTAAGGGTCTTTAGTAGGCGGTGAGAGTAAAAGCTCGCGTACATTCGCTTCATCGTCGCTGCCACCCGCGTAAAGCTTTCTAAACAGTTGTATAACTTCCGGGCTGTAGCAGGGCGTATAGTTGGTCCATCCGTGCAGGTTGGGCGGGGAGCCCGGTTTGCCTTCCCACTGGCCCTCGGCACTGCACCGTCGTTCGGCAAACTCTTTAAAGGAAAAAAAAAGATGAAAATAAAGAGTAAAAATAAAGTTAAAAAAAAAACATATTACCCCGTAGTCGGTTGTGTAAGGCTGTGCTGTGCCTGTTGCAATAGTGCAGGACGCGCAACGCGTGTGCCGCGTAAGTAGAGTACCGAAAGAAATCCTACTAATGTTAGCGGGCGAAGTTTGTTCGATCCTGCTAAACTTATTTCGCTTCTCGCACATGATCTTTGGAGGGAGAATTTACCATCCTCGACTAACATAACGGCTAAGAATACTTGCACGTTATATTGTTTCGTAATGTTTGTCGTCCAAAACGGGTACAGCTCCGTATCAGAAGCGTTGCGTAAGACAGTAACGCAAACAAACGTGCGGTATGAAAGGGTAGTACTACCGTTCCAAACTTGCACACACATTGCTGGTAAAGGCTATTGTTAAAGCATCCATACAAACGTCGCCAGGACGAGAAATCAGCTTACGTAAAGGTTTACGTAACGATGCTCATCATAGCGGCTTAAATGATAAGCCGCACATCCATCCATCCACCAACCGTCCGACATTGTAGCAAACCCGATCCCGTCAACAATCTCAATTAATGTGGCACACCTTTCGGAAGTTGGTTCCCGATAAACTGAACCCCACCTTTTGCCGAGAGGATATAATGACCGCGACCGCGGTTGATTATGCGCTGTAATGTGTCTATTTGTTGAATGAAAATCGATGAAAAATGTGTACCCTGGGTGTATGCTGTGGCAAAAGGATGCTTTCGGGATCCCAGCTCTCCAGCATCGAACATCCGGCATAGTCACGCAACGACTGTACCGAACATGTGTACTGTAGCGTGGAGAAATACTACACCCAGTGTGAAGGCAACAGGTTGTATTGCGTTTGGTTGCGCAATGTTCGTGCCAGCGAGTGGGATGGCATTCGAATATCCTTGTGAACAGTTTTCTTCTATTTTTTTTTGCATAATACCTCTCCCGCTAAGCCTGGATACGACAAAATGGTTACGTTAAATCAAACCGAAAGCGGCAAAGCGGATGTATGCCATCCGTCGTTCTTCGTCAGCGAGAAGCGCATATCGAGCGTTGAGGTTTTTCAACGTTATTTTCTACTCGCGGTACCCTTTGGATGACAAACAAAGTCCATGCCCTCCCTAGAGGGGAGGGGGGAGTGTAATCTTCCCAAAAAACCCAGCTCGTACCTAAAACCACAGACCGCGAGTTTTTGTTTATTACTGGGGAAGCTATTTTGGTGCCCCTTTTTCTTTTTATTGCTAATGCCATTTTTCGGCATCCTTGCGTTGCATTGGTAGGTTCTTGACTTGAAATCAGCCTGTGAGGAGCCCTGTTTCCGTACCTGACATTGGCCAATAATGCAGGATGATGTGGATGTTGATGGTGTGTCGTTTATTTTTGGGAAAATGATGCTGTGGATGCTCCGTTACTAATGCTCTTTGAATACAAGGATTAATGTACTTAGCATATTAGAATGCCTTTCCTTTTTCCATGTATCGCTTATGTGTTACATTTAAATCTGATTAGGGTAAACATTTCGCAGGCAACACAACTGTTGTCGAGAGAGGCGACTATGCAAACATAATTCCTTATTACGCCCAACATCTGCTTGAAAGCGTGTCTCGGGTTTGGTTCCCTGCACTCTCGATGGTTCTCTTCGACTTGACACTTACTTGAGGTATCGATTCCGTGTGCTGGAGGGCATCGCTGTCTTATTGTCAAATTGGCTGGCGTTGGTGGCCAGCATAGTATGCTATCCCAGGTCCAGTTGCAGTAAGGAACTAGCGGCAAAAGAAACACACATATGGGTAGAATAGGTCACAGTCATTGTATTGCACGTGGTGAGCTGCTTACCTGTGGTCGGTATAACGAACTCTTCATATTTAAGGGCACATGAGTCAAGCGTTGTGTTGATGAACAGTTGTGTCGCATCAGTGGTGGTGATAGTGGTTGCCGCACCCGCAGCACCGGCAACAGCGGCAGCAGCAGCGACAGTAGAAGGACCACCGATTGTTGACACCATGGCGGACCATATCTCTGCAATTTTTTTTAATACACCTTCTCGCTAGCTGGCGTCAAGAATTTTCGATTAGAGTTTCCGTCCCTAACGCTGACCGGATAGTATCTGGTCCCGTTGCTAGGATAGTTGACCTGGGATCAACTTTCGTGTGAATGATTTTTGTAATTTTGAAACTCGGATTCTCGGTGTGCTTTTGGAGGTAAGGAAGGTCTTGTTGCTTCGTTTTTTTCCCGGCAGATCTCTGACTCGAGTGCTCAACTTGTTCTGTACGTCTAGACTGTGTCCGTTGTGTCAATTAAAGAAGAGAGAATAGAAACGAAAAATAAAAAATCATTACCATCGTAGTGTGTACCAGTGATGGATGATTTGATTCCTCGTGCTTATCAGGCTATGTGCGCTTTTCGTGGTGCTTCGCAATGTACTTAAAATCCATTCGCAAATGCTTGTCGACCTCGAGCGCAATTGGGAGAGGAAAACAACGCGTGGCCGGTAGCGATGACCGTGAGAAGAAATGCACAGTGCAACTGCATAGTTGCAGGCTTTCTTCCAGCGAAACACTGTAGGGGGCACTACTGCTGCTGCTGCTCTGCTAGTGAAAGTTGTCAGCCTTTGGCAGGCAAAAAAGCAAAGACAAAATGGCGGTTTAGTTCGCAAGGATCGGTGGCCTCGTGTATGGCTCGTTCAACACGCTTAATCGGCCCCTTTTGCCAGTATGTGTGTGAGTGGGTGTGTGGTCTTTTAGATTGACTGGTTGCCAACAATGGAGGCCAAGTCCTCTATGCGGTATATCGCACAATGCTAACTAACTAGCCGCGGACCTTCGCATCATTTCCATCCATTTGCTCTCTGCTCATTGTGGTTCGGAAGGCAACGATGAATAATATTATGGAGAGGATAATGAAACTCGCAAAAGGAGCGTCCAGGGCTTCCCCACTGCAAAGGGAAACTGCAAAATCAGGACTTTTTGAAGTATGATTTCAAGTGTCATCAACAGTTGCTATTATACTCCCCGCTGGCGGGCACAAGAGAGTCTTCACATTCCAAATCCGACGGTAACCAAAGCGCCGGAAGGTGCATGGAACTTAACCGACAGATCTGGATGGGTACTGGGGTAGGGAGTGATGCGAAAGGGAGCGAAAGCGTGGAGCGACTTGAGAAAAATACTTCTTTAATCAATAGTTTCCTGGTTGGTTTGTGTGCTGCGGGTTTTCGGCCGGAAGTTTCATGCTTTATTGGCTTTAAGGATGCTGGAGTGAAAGTTCTTTTTTCCGGTGAACGGCACAGATAATCCCGTTTTTCAACTCCAGTAAAAATTTTGATTGAATGTAATGAATGTAATGGAATGTAGCTTTATGTGGAATGTAAAAAATGTAGCTTTTTGTGTAAGCTAAAGTATAGGTTACCTTAATACCATTTTTTCTTTCTTGTGCAATCATGCTCTCTGTTGTGTTGCCGACATAAAACAAAAATTTTAAAGCTTATCTTCATTCATACCGGCAACGTTTTCATTCATGCCCATCGATACTCATTGAACGTAAAAATGTCCTTGTCAGCGAGATATCTCTACTGTGAAAAGCTCATTAACCATGAGCTAGACATAAGTGTTTTATGTCTCCTTGGCTTCGTTTTTTCTTCTTCTTTACTCTCTCGATCATGTATCTCAGGAACCAAGCTCAAATGATTATCGACGAGCAGCCACAAATGAGCATGTTCATGCATAAGTGTGTCAGAGCGCGTTCTTGATGTAAGGATCCGCCGGATTTGACGAATTGCTAGAGAACGTATGGTGACATCGGATTGCGCTTTTTCAGGTTGAATTTAAATAGGAACATTATGTAGCCAAAAGCGATTGATAATAGTTTGAACGGTAATTGATATGCTCAGCACATTATGCTCATCTTTCATTGTGGCATTGTGCTATATCACGAGTGAGGGGAGTTTTATAGAGTACCATGCGAAATCCGGTCGGTGGTTGAAAACTTGCGTGGAATTCGATTAGATAATTTGACGCTGATTCCTGTCAATAATTTTTGATTTTGAAAGTACAACGAAAGGTACCTGTCGTTTCGGAGACAACCAACAAAAAGCGGTTATATCGCACCAACATGATCCGACTTCATGGATTAAAATTTCCTCCAAGTTCTGCCCTTGTTACAAGCATTCCGAATTTAAATTTTTTCGCGTTTTTTTTGTTTCGTCCTATATGATGATGAGTCAACGCGAAACGTTTGAGACTTGTAAAGGAGTATAAAGGTAGGTTAATATCAAGATATGTGTCTTAAACGTTGTTTATAAATATGTAAATCTTTCAAAAAACATAAAGCAGAACTATGTTTTTTTGCTGATCAATCATACCAGAAAACGTCCGGCGCTAATGTTTTCCTTTGGCCATTAGACGTTTTCCATACGTTTTGAGTGTTGTTGCGATTGAAATATAATAAAGTCGGTCATTTTATTACAAACTAATAAGTTTTTTGATTTTTTAAACAATGTACACGTTATAAAGTACAACCGCAACACTACCACGTGGAATCGCATCACGCATATGTTGCCGACTCTGTACACCAGAGATCGCTATAGGCACGAACGGGAAACGAAACATATGTTTTTGACAGTTCTCAAGGCACGTGCGCTACACGACCTGTCGGGAAGCTTGTTTACGTTTGTTTACATTCATTCGCGTACCGGTAGCGTAACAGCAAGGGCGCAACAGCAACAGCAAATGTTTAAAATGATGATTCGAACGTGGACAGTGATGCGTTTTTATGCAGCAACAACCGCTAGTGTACGGCTTTATCGACAGTTCGGTGTAGTGAGTTGTGCGCAGCAAAAACTTTCTCCGTCACTATTTGTACCGCCGCGTGGTTCTCGTACATTAAGCGAACCGTCAGTTGAACAATCATCACCCACTCCGGTGAAGAAATCCGTCGAACACGTTGATGAATATAAAGAGTATGGCGCTGAAGATGAGTTGCTAAACAATCGTAAAAGTATTCCGAATTTAAAAATATCAGAATTGTTGAAAGATTTGCCACGATCCAAGCTGAGACCCGACCGTAAAGCGAGTGAGGAATCAAGGGAAAGTAGCAAACCGATCCACAAGAAAACCGCAATCGAGAAAGACACACTCCAGATGTTGCAGCACCGATACCAGGATTCGCGCGAATCGGAGGAACGGTACGACAAGCAGTTAAAGGTACGCTACACCATCCTACAGTCGAATGATGACCGGCACCGGGATTTGATGATGCTGCTCGGATCTCGCAAATACCGGGAGCGGGAAAAGATGCTCGTGCTCGAGGGTAGACGCTTGATAATGGATGGCTACGCGGCTGGATTGCGCTTGCAAGCGATCGTGACGAGTGATGTGAAGCTGCTGGCTGACCTTGGATTTAAATCCAAGAAGCAAAACTGTCCCATATTTCTTGTGAAACGGCAAACCATGATGGAGTGGTCATCGCTAACAACCAGTCCGGGTCTAATAGGTAAAGAGGATGGGTTTCTTTTGAATCGGAATGAAACGACCTAACCGGGACCAGAAACAGTCCAGCGCATAATTATGATTTTTGTTTGTTTCCCTTTTATCTCTTCAGCCATCTTTTCGGAACCAGCCAACCTGACCGAGCTAGTTGCCCGTAACGCCAAGGGTGGCAAACGACTTCCGGTAACGGTGGTTTGCGACAACATCCGCGAACCGAACAATTTAGGCAGCATAATACGCAGCTGTGCTGCCGTATCCGTACAGGAAGTAATTCTGCTAAAAGGTTGTGCGCATCCCTGGGATTTGAAATGCTTACGTGGCGGAGCTGGGGCACACTTTCGCGTGCCTATTTATGGCCCGATTGAAGCTTACCAGCAGCTGCCAGAGCACACGCGTCCTGGTTCAATCTTTGTGGTGGCTGATAACAAGAAGCCAACCGATGAGCGTAATGGGTTCCTGTGGAAACAGTACGATCAGATCGATTACGGTTGTGCGGATCATGTGGTGCTGGTAATCGGGGGCGAAACGTATGGAGTGAGCGAAGACATTAGGACGTAAGTATGATACTTAGGTTGTAGGTTGTGTAGTGGGGATTAAATTTTCCTTATACTTCTGGCATTTTTGTGTGCCTTGCAGCTTCATTCATCAGCTAACACAAACCGGAGAGGAAGGATTGCAAGATCGAAAGTTTGTGGCTCACATACCGCTTGCGAATGGAATTGAAAGTCTCAACACAGCATCAGCATTGAGCGTTATTCTTTACGAAATGAGGCGATCATTACTGCAGATGGAAAATACTACATAGGAAGGAATTGTATTTAAAAAACAAGATATTAGATGCTAATAGTAACAAATAAATCGTACAAATTAAAATAGTATCAACGTTCACGGTTTACATTCGTGATGACACGGTTAACTCCCATCTCCCATCAAGACCCCGTGACCTCTAAGGTCTATTGGATAGCGCAAATGTTTTAAGTTCAGGAGGCCCCTGGTGGTATCTTGGACCCTGGACAAGGTTCGCCACTGCATAAAACGTTTTTAGCATTAGCAAGAGACATGCTTTTAATTACATATCACAAAGTTTTTAAGCAAACAGTCGTAATCCCTTTGATTCGAATACAATTCCACTGCAATCAGATGCACATTGTTGCTCTGTGGCTGATTGCTATCAGCAATTCTTGGCAATTTCCCGCAAACCCGTCACCAAACTGGCAATCGAGTGTAGAAAGTGGTTGCTGTCAGATTTATGTTTTACTCCAGCGACACAGACGATCGACCACCGTTTTTCCACGATATCCTACCCGGTTTTCGGAGGTACGAGTTTGCAAAGCCAAAACGTCAAAAGTATCGAGACTGACGAGCGGCAAAACAACATTTATCAATTTGCCAATGCAGTTCCGACGCTCTGGCGGGTTTTGTTTTGATGCTCGCTTAAAATGTGGTACGCAAGAGAAGCAGTAGAAGCAAATTGATCGGACCTGACGGTCATAACTGTGCAATGGCGTGCGTGGGTTAGTGATATAGATGGAAGGAGACAGTTTGTGCGACATTTTTCGTACGAGTTTCAGCAGCTTCTAGTTACGAGAGGAAAAGTTCTTACAAAAGATGTGAGTCAACAAATTAAAGCTTTATAAATAGAATCAGCGAAAGTAATATGAACCAGAGCATTGTTATTTTAAGGTACTTTAAATCGGTTTCCCTGTATTTAACTTCTCTTGTATTCTTGGCAGTTTGGGTAGCTTTTGTTATAACATTGACTACATTCATTTGCATGACACACATTACGTACCAAATTAGCGATGCAATATTCGATACAGTTGAACAAGAACGTAAACGATGATTAACAATGCAAATAAGTTCCTCAGGATTCGGTTAGCCTGCAGGTCTCAAAGGTTCATCGTTTTCTAAAGATATATTCCTAGGCAAGGCTATGATTAGTTTGAAACCCATCCATCAGACATTTGACTGGTAGTACTGGTGGAACATTCCTATTTCCATCGAATAAACATGCGGTGCTGTATGTTGGGACACTTTCGTTTTAAATTCATTACAATTTCTAAGCGCGAATATGGTAAGCGTTTGTACGTGAAGAATGTTAACAAATACCGGAAAGGTGCTCAAAAAAAAAACCATCAATATACAATTTATAGGCACGCTTTATACTCTTTTGTGCTTTATACTCTCAAGTATGTTGTGAAAATGTTATAAATGGATTTACCAACAACCAATAAATTGGAACGTTTGAACCAACTCAACGCATGCAAATAGGTATTTGAATAGTGCACGCTTATGAATATTTTCTTGCCCGAAAAGTGGAGGTCGAAATTACATTGCATGCGTGCAGTTAGATTGCTGCTTGGAAATGGTCGTATTCCAGGGGGAAATAATAAAATTCGTTCAGCGACACACCTAGCCAGAGAAGGCTTACCGGTGCACAGGTTTTTTGCTTTGGAACCGATTAATTATGGACGAGAAATGTTTGGTAAATGTGCCCGACCTAACAGTCGAGCGATACGCAGTTGTACACTGCAGGTGTCGTGCAACGGTTATGAATTGCAAATGTTTGCTGTTACTTTTCAACTTGCCTCAGATTGCTTCTTTATGCGTCGTATAGTTGCGACTCGAGTGTAAATTGTGTTGATTAGATTCTTTTAATTAGTTTAGAATTTTTGAGTTCTTTGAGTGTCCTTGAAGGACCTGTGAATCCTGCAGTTTTCTAATGTACAATGAGTAATCAAATAGTGTAGTTGCCCTCAGGTGAGATGTTTGGCTTTGTGTTTTTCTCCGAAAAGCTTTTTTACTAAAATGTAACGTGTCGTTCACAAGAGCCTTTAATAGGAAATATTTTATTTTATTTATTTTGTTGTGCTTGACACCGTGCATGGAAGGTATTTTAAAGTGAATTTTAGATTAGGTATCAACTGATGTTGAGGTATTTTTTCTTAAAGCTTCGTTAACTAATATTGCGCAACAACATTTTAAAAACAAATATTTAAAAAAAGATTACCGAAAACTTTAGTGTTGCAAGGCATTTTTTTACTAAATTTTCAACGGTTTTATTTTCTGATATGCTACGTATGATGACTACAATGTAACTTTAAATTCGTTTCACTTGATTTAAATTTACTATACTAAAAAAGGATGAATTACCGTTGCAGACTTTCAAATATGTTATATTTTTTACTGTAATAACAGAATACTTATTTCTAGCTCTCTTAATTTTCATTTCCAAGAACTGTTTACTCTACCTTTACATTTCATGTTGACTTGCATAATATCGATATCTAAAGACGCAAACATGTTTTGTTATACATCTTTTGTATGTTGTATTTCAATGATGAACTGAACGTTGGATTATAGCGACTGTACATGAAAGCTTACGTTGCTTTAAACGCGGAACGCGTGTTGGTCGTTTAACTGTATCGAACCGACTATAGGGTTTAGAATATTTAATTGTAACATAATTTAGTACTGATTTCGAGAGGATCTTTAGGCCCGTTGAAGCTTATCATGATAACTACTAACTAAACTAAATCATTTGTTTGTAATCATTCGCTTGACTTTGGCATGAAGTTAAACATTTGTTTCTATGTTCTTTCATTTATTGGACACTCT
This sequence comes from Anopheles maculipalpis, assembly GCF_943734695.1. NCBI lineage: Eukaryota > Metazoa > Arthropoda > Insecta > Diptera > Culicidae > Anopheles > Anopheles maculipalpis. The sequence goes on from NC_064871.1 coordinate 51,035,546, forward strand.
AGTTGCACATACGCAGCCGGGTTGGACTTTATACGGCAGGACACCGTATCGAATCCCGACCAGATCGGTACTACGTACGCAGGACTAACAATTCAGTTGCTCCGACACTTCAATTCGATGAAGCCAAAAATTACCAATTAAAAGACCAATTGTGGTTGTACTGTGTATCAAAGAAGAAGCAAAGGTAAAAGTTCTTTCCTCTCATTTGTTGCACAAAATATCGGAACTTCATTTTGCATTAAATCCATTACATGACTACGTTTTTCGAAGGACACCTGAACGGAGCAGAGACAAGAGAGGTTGGTACAAGTAGCAGAACAAGCCAACAGCAGCAACAACACAGCAGCAACAACATCAGTGACAGCAACAGTGCAGAAGACGAAGTTCCTCCGCCATCTCTGGATGAGGTTGCCAGCGCCATCAGTGGACTGGTACTGATGGACTAGTGGCCGAGCTCTTGAAGGTGAGGCTTACCGTCAAAATGCATAAGCTGATCCCGAGAATCTGGGAACAGGAAGAATTACCGGAGGAGTGGAAACTGACAGAAAGGAAAGTGACAGACTGGAATGCTCGAACTATCGTGCCATTTCAGTCCTTAATGCCGCCTATAATACCCTGTCCCAGATCTTGTTCTGCAGACTTGCTCCCCTTGCTACAGATTTCGTCGGCAGCTACCAAGCGGGGTTTGTTGGAGGCAAATCCACCATCGACCAAATCTGCACTCTTCCGCAGATCCTCCAGAAGTGCCGAGAGCGCCAGATTCCTACGCACCACCTGTTTATCGACTTCAAGGCTGCCTACGATACCATAGATTCGAGTTCGAATCTCACATGGGTCTGAGGCAAGGGGACAGACTCTCCTGTCTATTGTTCAATATAACCTTGTGAGGTGTCATACGGAGCGCTGGGCTAGACCAGGATATCCGTGGCACGATTATCTACCGGTGTCTTCAATTTCTTGGCTTGGAGGATTACATTAACATCGTTGGCAAGACGACAGCGAAGGCGTGTGAGGCGTACACCCGACTGAAACGTGAAGCAGCAAGAATTGGATTGATGATCAATGCAACGAACACGAAATACCTGCTTGCCGGATGCTCTGATCGTGATAGAGCCCGAGTGGGAAGCAGCGTGTTAGTCGACGGAGACAACCTCGAGTAGTAGAGGAGTTCTGCTATCTTGGGACTGTCGTAACTTCGGATGACGATGTCAGCAGCGAAAACCCGGAGACGCATTGTTCAGGTTCGTGCCTACTACGGCCTTCCCCTTCTGCTGAGCTCCAGAAGACTTCGAGAACGCACTAAATGTGAGATATATCGCACACTGTTTTGCCCGGTGTTCTTATATGGCCACGAGTCTTGAACCATCCGAGCGGAAGATGCAAACGCGCATCCTCCGAACAATATTTTTCGGTGTGTTCGAGCATGGAGTGTGGAGGAAAAGGATGAACCACGAGCTTGCTGAGCTATACGGAGAACCGGACATCCTGACGGTGGATACGATGGCTGGGACATGTTATGAGGATGCCGGACTCATGCCCCACCAAGAAGGTATTCGTCAGCAACCCCCAATTCGCCACGAGGCGTCGGATAGCACAGCGAGTTCGTTGGCTAGATCAGGTGAAGGGAGGGAGACCTGTCGGAGATCGGGTGCCTCTATTGTTGACCGGACCATGTCACGACAACGTGCTCTTTAAAAGAGCAGGCCAACATGGGTGAGTAAGTGGCTACGTGTTGTTCCTACAAAATTTAAAGCGCTACTATCATGAACTTTAGAATATAGTTTTAATAAAAAAAAAACACCAATTTGAGGCAGCGCGGTGCTAGAGGTGATAACGGCGTCCGTGTCCGCACGGCAGTACTGGAGTTCAAATCCTATCTGAACCTTTTTCCCATAGCGAATACTGACTACCCAACTACGTGGTATGGGCAAGTCTAGTAAGGCATCTGACCTAAAATTTCGATTATCCAAGAAGAAGATGAAAAAACTGCGTTTTTCACAACATTTTCTTTGTTTCTGGCAAGGTTTGGATAAACGTACCTGCGCTGTAGTATTTTACCTTTTAATCTTCTATAAATACAATTGTACATCACCAGTGAAGATATCTAAATGTTCGCTTTCGTTTTTATTAAACATTTTGTCCAAGAAAGCTTTTCTACACTAGCAACATAAACAGCGCTTCCTAACAATTTCACAGACCGTTTCGTTGTCTTTTATCAGTGGAAAGCTGTATACGTATACAAATATTCAGTTACTATTTCGTTTAAAAAGAAATTTGATCCAAAAACGTGTTATAGCAAGGGAAAATCTTAACTCCTCAATGAATATTTGTTGACAAGCTATTCATAACCAGAAGAGAGTGTAGATTGTATCAAGGGAAGTTTCTATATTATTACCCTTTGTTACAGGGTAACACAGGGCAGCCTTTCCTTGTTCTAAATCCTATGAGATCTTCTTGATCTAATTTAAGTGTAGTAATTTATGTAACCATTTCTTAATCATATAACTAAAGTTATTCCCTTGCGGGTTGAATGAAAAGGTCTTGCGATGCGAATTTATCCGTAATTATATTATACGCTCACAAATTTGGATACATTCATACTTTTGTTCTGCCATGAACGTTTCCATTTTAGTATCTATTTTCAAAAATAACAAAATTATGTATCAAAGTGTGGAATAAAGTATTACAATAATAGCTATTTTACATCAGAAGATTATGAAAGAAATTTGTGAATAAAAAAATGTCTATAGAAAACAAAAAAATGCCCCATTTACTCCAAACTTCAAAATTGCTCAGTTAAACATGGTCGCATTCATTCGTACAGGATAGATTAGGTGTCTAGCTTAGTATCAAGAAGGCTTTAGGGTGTAAATACCGGATGGATGTTTCTGTTTTCGAGGGTGGTAATTTCTTCAATTCCATCCGAAACTAGACTGTTGAGCACTGTCCCGCCACTACCACCGGGGATGTGGAAAAAGTTATCGTATCGCGTTTCTGTTTACCTACGAGTTAAAGTAAAAAGTTGTTGCGACCTAAGTTTGTTCGGGTCGTAAAGCTGTAGGCGTAGAGAGAAGATACTCGGGAGCTTTTTTTTTTTTTTTTTTGAGGCGGACCGATACGGAGGATAATGTTGATTTTTAATATAATAAGATAATTTACACCAAAGTCGACGGTTGCCTATGTAGAATTGTTTTTGGAGGTAAGGTTTTTTTTGTTGGATTTTACATTACGTTAAAGACCTCGGAGAATGCATGACTCACAACAATCGATGAGGAATGTTCTAGAGGTGCGTTTGATGGCGGGAAAATATTTTCTTTTTGCACCTTTCTGCCCAAATCGTGTGTATCGGTTTCTGTGCACTAAACTGGATGGACCACAGATGATGACTGTGTGTGAACGTTAAATGGCGCAAATCAGAAAATACCTCCACCTCCCGTAGCAATTCGACAACGTGTAAACAAAATCCGCTTTCTTCCGACCGGAAAACACTTGAAATTGATTGCTGCTAGCGCCTGACAGGCGCGAACATAAACACCCTCAGCCGGTGCGCGAGTTGTGTACGACACCGAACAGCACTTTCCCACGTGGAACTTGCATTTGGTGCACACAGTCACACGCCAGACATCAGACCGCGCGAAGATGTAAATCCAAAATGTTATCATGGCTCGGCATGCTTGTCCGTTACCGGTGGCCTCTAACGTCCATCATCCGAGCGCTCCCGGCATCCCCGGATGAGTAAAATGTGTTCAGAATTCGGTGATTTACGGTACGACGGCTCGTCCATTATGCTTTTTGCAGCGCAGACCAAGAGATAAAGCACCAAATTTCCATATTCATTTGTTATCGTTATTAAAATCTGATCTTTTCATCGAACAATCCGGATTCTATCCGGTGTTCACATCCGAAGGACGGCTCGTTGGGTGAGGTGGTCCGCAACAGCATAATCTGCCATCGTGATTGTTGCTAATGTTTGTTTATTTAATGTAACTCTTCTCTCCGGGCGCATATGTGCGAACAAAATACACAAAAAGGTGAATTCAAAAGTATCCATCAAGTGGGGGGGAAAAATGTAAGAATGTTTGGGTTGTTTATGGCTACCGCATGATGCCGAATGATGAATGGCTAGTGCACCTGGCACATTTCCTACACACACTAAATTTATGCGATTTTTTTTCCTCTGTGTGCGATCACCATAAACTGCTCTATCGTTTCATCCTTTACCGGATGTTTCAGATCTGACGGTATCTCTAGGTTCTTCGCTATTTTGGCTGTTGGTTATCGAAACAAAAACAAAAAAAAACATCCAAAACGCATAAACTTTGTGTCATTGGATCAAAATGACGCATTAGGGTGGATTCGGAAAAAACGAGATGTTCACTTCCTTCCTGACGGCATGGGTTGACGGGTTGACCTTGGGCATCGTTTTCATTGCAACCTGGTACAGCGTTTTATAACGGATCGTCGGATATAATTTCGGAAAGCAAGTCCTCAATGTCATCGGGGAGGCTGCTGTTGCAGCAGCAGCAGCAGCAGCAGCTACCATCTCATCATCTAATTGCAATGCGCTTCCAAGATCAAAGAATGTGGGAAATGTAATATCCCCGTGGTGGGCACGGTGGCGTTAGCTGGATTGCATGCCTGGTGCCACTCGCCCAAACAACAAACCCACGGAGCACGGAGAGAAATTGGGTAGGAGTTTCTTAATTTCTAAGAATCTAAAAGGGACGGGCATCGAGTAGTGGTTGTAGTTAATTTGATTTCATCATGACCATATGCTTCGTGAAGATGTCTATCGTCGTGACATTGTGCCAACGATGGATATGGCAGTATTAGTTGAGCTGAGCTGAGCTGAGGGTCACATACGTAAGATAAATATGATGAAATTTCATTAATTTAAAGGAGCTGTATCCTTTTACAATGGCTGTATAATAAACGGCCGGGCAAAAGCCGCATATTCAAGGTTGAGGTTAGGTTTAAACAATCAAATCAAATCATTACCGTATGGTAATAGGAGTGGAACAGAGTATTTTTGTACCGTATGGTAATAGGAGTGGAACAGAGTATTTTTGTAACCTTTCTGTCCGCTCCTAAACTCTTTCCCAGTGAATCTGGAGTGTATATTTAAATATCGGTACTTTTCAAGGTTTCTTCTTCTTTTCGTACCTCGCTACAACTGTTGAAAGTCCTAATCTATCGTACTGAGCTTAATGATTGGGTTAACAAAATTTAAATAACAAATCCTTGTACTGAACAGTCAGCCATTCTTAACACAAAACAGTCGAGATTTGCTCCCTGATATCTACCCTGGATTTTGTAATCTTTGATATGAATTGAACAATTTAGCAAACTTTTTATTTCCTTGGAATGTCAGTTCTATCTTCCTCTTGACTGATCGACCTTCTAGGTCAAGTTGGGAATCAAATGGCTTACAAGATTTGCCGATACACCGGTCTCTACACGGCAGGACCGGAGTTCAAATTCCCCCAGTTTTATCTTCTTCCCCTTAGCTTAACGACCTCTAAGGTTATGCCGGCCATCGAATGGCTTTATTAGACTTGCCGATAACATGTACTTGGGTTGTCGGTCCTCACTACGCAGGGACGGTCCAGATGGGTTTTGAACCCTGGTCCTGCCGTATGAAGACCGGCGCCGCTGTCGCCTCTAGCACCTGGTCTCCCCCAGTTTTATAAGCAGCAAGAGTAAATATGGTTTTATTTTTGCATTTTTTGGACTTATGTTAACACATACAGTTACTTCCAGCATTTTTTTTTTGCGCCAGACATGCTGTTATTCCAAAGCGTGTTTCCCCAGGTTGTACTATCCAAGTTGAATAGTTTAGCTTGCTTACTTAGGCTTCCTATTGTCTGCAGTTCTGATTCTAACTTTAACTTCTGATGAAAAAAGGACGAATAAGAGAGGATAACAGAGGATTTCAAACTGTGAAAACATTTGTTTGCAATGTTGTTAAAAAAAAAACAGTAGTAATAATAACAAATTTTTGGCTTTTGAGCAAAGAAATGCTTTTAAGGGTAAAAGTTAGCAATTCCATTGTGTGCTTGAGCAGAGCTGCAAGGATCGAAAAGTAAATTACATTCTTTTTAGTAAAAACTGAACTGATGAAACACAAAAACATGGCACATGAGCTCATGTGACAGTTGTTTGGAACCGATAAGTGGATTTCAGACTTTTTTCCCATAACTTGTGTATAGAGTTTAAGTAGTTATGGCAGTCAAGAAACACAAATTAAAGATTTGTTCCTTCTTTAAGTGTTAGTCCTGAGCAAAAAGGTTGAAATCGATCACGCACCTCTTGGACACCAGGGTCTAATGGAAATTTCATCCTTACAACAACGACACAGGACGCTCGTAAAATGGCAGAATTTAAAGACCTTTTGTGTGGTGAATTTTTGGATTCCGAGGTCAGAGAATTTGTTTAAATAGCGAGAAGAACATACGAAAAATCGTCTATCCATGCTTGAGACATCGAGAATTCTTATTGATTAAAGAATCTTCCGATTGTAATCAATAGAAACCAGCAGGAACTTCTGCACAAACCTTTATCCATCGATAAAGCTTATCTATTATTTATATAACTAGTCTACAATTTACACTGAATAATTATTTGCTTTCAGCAATACGGCCTGGCCATTCTACATGAATAATAAAAAGTATTTGCTTTAAATAAGCATTATTTATCGTTCGGTTTTTTTGCAACAACTGACAAGAATAAATGGTACTACATTTAATGTTTGCTATTCAATCAATTATAGACACATTGAAGGAAGATAAACGGTCAAGAGGGAAACGGGGAACCAAACAATCTAAACCAGCATATAGATATAAAAATAAATTTCGGTAAACAACAAGCGCAATGCTTTAGGGGACCCTCTGCTTGGAAACACTCGACCAAGGTCTCGATGCGGCGGTTGTGTACGGGCGCAAAAAGAAAGTACAATTTGTCAAACACACGAGTGAAAGATGTTGTAGTGAACCACTGATTGCGCCGATAAGAAAGCAGGCCAATTGGGGCAGCATGATAAAGAGAGAGCCAGTGGGTTTGTTGTGGGTTTGAAGTGTGTGTGTGTGTGTGTGTGTGTGTGTGTGTGTGTGTGTGTGTGTGTGTTGTTTATTTTTTTACCATCGCCCAATTTTCCACTGTGGATGCAAACAGCCACGGATCCACGATTTTTGGGTACTGATAGGATATAGAAAACGGAACGGTCAAATGCAATCCAGGAACAGATTTTAAGAATGGTTAGTCTTCAAAAAAAAAATCGAATTGAAAATCGAATTTGGTTCACTTCTGCTGCAAGCAAGCCGCCTTGTTGAGGACAACGGAATGCTATCTCCTATCGAAACTCAACGACTAGCGCCAACGTACAGGCGCCATCGATGTAGTGCCACGCGGTAGAAACAATAGGGGTTTTTGAAAAGGTTAGACGTGCCGTAATATCGGGGAAGTTTATTTTTTCGTCCTTTCTTGTCCTTTTTTGATGTGTTAAGAACCATTCAGATGCTCAACGATGCGTCGCTTCACATGTGGTTGAGAACGTTCGATTGCTTAGCGGTACGTAGTCGATCGTGCGTTCGCTGAACGTGTATGTTAATATTATTGCTACATAACTGCCAAAAACCTACGCCCAGCGAGCGACAAGACGCTTTGGTTACATACCGTTTCCCATACCTATATCATCTGGAAATTTTAGGCAAATGTAGCTGTAGTAATCCGTCTGAGTATTTGTATGTGTGTGTGTGTGTGGGAGTTCTAGCTCAAGCTAGTCAAGTGATGGATTTATTGAATTTTTGGCGACAGTTTCCAACGCGTCGATGTGATGTGGTAGGTGCACTGAATCAATAAAACCCAAGGCATAGGCGACAGACGAAAGATGCTTTAGGGCACGTTCCGAGCTACGCGCGCACTAACCCATGAAGGTATGCGGTCGAATTACGACCTCCGCAATATTTCGCCTAGAACACAACAAGTAGGCAAGCTTTTGGGGGCGAGCTTACGGGAGTTACCCATCCGTTTGCCGGCGCTTCAGCCCAAACGGGGACGGTAATCTTAAACGTTCTCGGATGGTACCGTGCAACAAGCAAACAGTCAGGATGCAGTCACAATGGGAGTAATCCTATCTCCCGGCAGCGGTTTGATACTGATGACACACGGAAAGGGCAAGAGCGGTAGGTTTGGGATGAGACTGTTTTCGCAATGCATCGGGAAGATTTGAGCGCGTGCAAATGTCACAATTAACCGGCACACAAGCAGGGTGTGCGTGTGTTTCTGTCGGCAAAGGCACCACCAAGGTGGGGCGTACGTAACGTGCGCTAGCAAGTTGTTGCGGCTTAACGTGCGGTGTGTGCCGGTGTGCATCTGTGGTCGATCTGTTGGCCGATGATGGACTGGCAGGTGAGACCTCAGCTGTCTATAGGAGGTTTGAAATTGGATAAGCACAGACACTAGGGCACGCAAGCACACGGCACCCGTGGTGCTGTGTGCCAAGACGTAAAATGCAACCAGCCTCCTTCTTCCGGCTAGCAGCACACGGGAATCGTTTATTGTTTTCTATGTTACGGACAAACCACAGGTTTTAATTATGCAATCACAACAATCGCACGGTCTCGGAAGCAGAAACTGGAAACGGGTTCTGGACGGGATGGCGATCGTTTGAACCGTGCGTGGGTAGGGTTGGAGTTGTGGAGTTCGGAAGATCGGTGTGTCACAAACGAATGCGTCTGAGTTACTGGTGGCGATGAAATAATTTAACCAGAGACCAGCTGAGATACACATCCCAAAGGCTAGCGGTAATAATTTCTGGAGGGTGGACGTAACTCTAGTCTAGCTGGATGAAATTTTCTCAAGAACATTCGGACAATAATATGACTCCACACAAAGCTGGACACACAGAGGACCCTTCAAGTTAGGCCTCTACTAGCATTGGCAGGGTTGTTTACTAACCTGCACCAACTGCAATTCCAGCGTCCAGGAATTCAGCGCGTGCAATACATTCTTCTATTGGCCAGGATCTATTTTATCCACTCGGTACGGCACGACCCGTTTCGCAGAATGGAGATTGAGATCAAAACATACACGGTTGTTGGTTGTATTTTTTGAACTTTTTCTTTTCGATTCTACCATGCAGATCTGATCTCTGTGCTTCAAATTGTACCTTTTCGTTTGCAAAATGAAGTCCGCACACAGTCGCGAGGTTTTGTCGGGGGCACTAACACACTGTTGGGCGCACTTCCGCTGCAATTGACCAGCGTTCCGGAATCGCTATTTCCTTGCCTTTTTTTTGTTGTTGCTCCTTTGGTTATCCTCACACTTTTGTTCGTTGCCGTTGGGCTTTATTTGCACACGCAATGCTCGGATCCGGCCGTACCAGGATTGCTGACTTTGCGATACAACTTTGCAACTCTTCAGCTACATCACACTTTCGGTTCTACGTTTCCCTCCCCCGGGAGGTTTACCTCACACACTGTCACTGTATCGCGGGCGTATGCGGTTATGTACTTTTGGGTTTTTTTTTTCGCTTCACACTATCGCACACTCGAGATTCGTAATGAGAAACCACGCTCGCTCTCTTTCCCCATATCACGAGGAGAAGCTACACACCACGGAGTAAGAGGAAAAGAAATCCAGGACTTTTCCAAAACGGATCACAATGCGGGCGGAACAGTGGTGGTGGAGCACTACTACACGCGGCTGGGAAGGATGGCACGTTTCAAGCAATGCACTGCCAGTTGAACGTGCTTCATCCAAGCGGGACGACCACCTGAGCGACCGGCAAACATCACAAGGCTGACGCAGTTTTGAACAGTTTCCCCGTCCGTAACCGTAAAGTCATTTGGCCGCTAACGGGTGCGTTGCGTGCGTGCGTGACGAACGACGTTTGCAAGTGACGTGTCACAGCGTGTTCGGTCACAGATCCAATCCAACGTACTTTTCGATAACCGGGCAACGACTGACTGACGGGCACTGATGGTACGGATACGGCGGCGTTGCGATAATGACGCGTGGTGTGCACGCGCTGACTGCCGGCAGCTGACTGACGACGGAACGACCGTTGGCGATGCTCTATAGACTGCGAAAGGCGTTGGAAAACTGCTGCTCGACACCATCATCATCATCATCATTGAGTCATGTTATCGGAGCGTATAGTTCGGATTTTCTAACCGGCAAGCCACCCATCGGCAAACCGAATATCGCCGTGAGATCGCTTTTCCGCGTGTTGCACCGACACCGGAACCGGGTTCGGCTTCGTGTTCGGGTTCGTCAGTTCGGGTTTTCGTGAATGTTTTATACATCCTCCATCCCGCCAGGAGTTGGCCGGCATTGGAGATTCATACTGGTGAGAGTTACCGAAAGGCGCACGTTCTTCGATGAAGCATCCGGCCGGTTTCGGAAGAAGATGAGGGGAGAATCGGTAGGAGGATAGTTGAGGGAAGGGTTTGTTGTTATAGTATTTTCCACCGTCCAAATTCTGCTGCTGCTCCCAACCCGGTGTGATGCGTTACGGATTTCTCGCCACTGATGCCACAGGTTGATCGCAGTCTATGGGAAAAGTTGACGATTGTTTTAGTAAGAAAACTGGCAGCTTGGTTTGCCGAACGTCTTTTGTACCGGAACCAACTTGAGGATAGAATTAATAGTTTCCATCCGAGTGGTAAGAGTCGATTGGTTCAAAATACTTCGCCAGTGTACAATTGTGTCTAGAATTGGATGCTGTATGGGCGCATTTTTGTCACACATTGCAGGCATTCTGAATGCAAAATTTTAACTCTCCAACAAATCGAAAAAAAAAAATGATTTGAACATTATGACAGCTCTCTTCCTATTTCTGGACAAACTTTTCGCTGTAGCAATTGGTAGGATAATGAATTATTCAGGAAGGAAAATCTGTCAAGCAAAAACTTTTTTACAAAAACAACATGTCCCGCTCTCCGACGCTTCTCCAGAGTTCGATTGTGTTCGCTGTGAGGGTTTTGGGTTTGTCTCGTGAGACTTGATAATGGCAGCTGGTGGCCACGATGTAACAAAAATTTCATACTACAATGCGCGCTTTATCGACGAGTGAATCTTAATCAACATAAACACCGCTACTATTGTGCAGACTTGGAATAAAATACCGTCTATAAAACATGGCTTACAAGCAGGCTGAACGGTCTGCGGAAAGTTGGTTTGGTGTTTTATTTGTAAAAGATTTCATCGACGGTCTTGAACGAAAGGCAAAACTTGTCAAGTATAGTCAATGTGGCAAGTGGCCTTCTCTACCCGTTAGTCTTCCCGATGAACTATAATACTGTGTGATCGGCAGTTCCCATAAACAGCCTGCTGCCCGAATCGTTTGAGCAAATAAACAGATCAGCGAGTTTTGTCCAAACTTTCTAGACTATCCAGCATGCCGCACATCGTTTTCCAGCGCTGCGTGGCAAATCGATACGGTTACACGGTTACGCTGCGTGGCAAACTAAATAAATTCTCTAACGCCAATTGCTACCAGACTGCTCAAGGTTTGATCTGCTTTCGTGATCATGTCGACGTTGGCTGTTTTTTAGCCGTGTAGCGTGTTGGGTGTAGCAGTGAATCAATTGAATTTAGATGCTGGTAAAGTGTAAGGATGAAACTTGATTAAAAACGTTCTTACTGGATCGTCTTATGTTGCTTATCCTATCGGAAAATCCGGTGTTGATAAAGGTTGCTAACGTACAGGATACACGACGAATGTTTTTAGAAAAGTAAGCTTTTTAAATTGAATGTTTCTGAGGTCTGCTGTGTAAAATATTGCAATTTAAAATCAGTGTAAAATTTTATTTGATGCTCTCCTTTTTCAGTCTACAGCATAGAGTCTACAATCATGGCACAAAATTGTGTAATTAAAATTCCAAAACAAAAATGTGTTTCATCGTGTAGCGTACGGACACCTCGAAAACTGGTCGTAAAGGCGAGATGAAAGGGTATACCTTAACGGTGCCGCATTACTGTGACGCGCTTTAAGCGCTCCGAATGAATGACGGGGGTTCACCGCAAGAGGCACGTTCCGTTCGTGTTCAATAACGGAAGCAGTGAATGCAATTTATTGCATTACCGATGGACACACACATAAAGGGTGAGTGATTCATTTAAGAGACATGGTATTTGGTTCGCTTGAATCTGATTGTTATTGGTTGGTGTACAAAAATGTAAAGCTTACTACGGATTTAAGAAACCATTGTATGATAATTTGAATTGAATGAATTATTTTAACGCTATCATGTGTATTAATGTAATCTCTGCAACTCAGTTTGCAACGATTTTAAGTAATTTAATAATTTTTCTTATAATTAAATTAAGTTAGTAGCGTCGTAATGCGTTGAATTTTTTTTTGATTCAGATCATGAAGATTTTTAAGATTTGTCCTTAAACACTAGAACCGCCGATGGGACTTTGTTGTCCCATCGAACTCGAAACTATTCCGCTTGCCGTCGTGACAACCCATTGAAATTTTCTGACTTTTATTTATTTTAAACGATCTTTCGAATGCGTCTATACAAAATTGTGTATTCTATATGGTACTTAAAAAATCATTTCTAACCTAGAACCGCCCTATGGGACATTTTTGTCCCATAGGCAAAAAAAGTTGTGATGGCAGCACTGGCGTGTACGCGTTTTCGTGACAATGCATGTCAATACGAATAGAACAATAAAATGGGCGAAAATATTCAACTAAATACGTGCTTTTACTTTTGCTTACAACATAATTATTTTTTCGCAATCATCAATCGGCTAGTCAATAAATCATCATTTTCGTACACTCTACCGCAATTTTAGTGGTAGCACTGGTTTGTCTGAGTGCCCCTATCGCCCGCTCTACACCCAAAGCATCACCTGCTGGCTGTTAAGTATTTGGATCCCCAGCACAATGTTTGCAGGTCCAAACAAGTAGTCTCCACGTTTCGATTTGTCGGCTTACTTGGTCGTTGTGTATGCTTTCCCAACACCCGCGCACCAGTTTGCCTGGTGCTCTTAGGACATAGAAAATCAAAGTCTTAAACTGTGTCTTTGTACAACTCGATCAAGTACGGAGTTGATGTTGTTGAGCAAATGTGTAAAAAGTACTCCGTGAAAAGTGCTAATAGAAGATGGCCTGTTTAATCATATTTTAATATTCTGGAATTGGCGGTAATCATTGCTTGGGTCTTGTACAAAAAACTTACAAAAGCAAAGATATCAAGCCGCGATTTTCTTTTCATGCTAGACGAAGAACTAGCCAAAGATTACGTTGAAAATAAGAGCGCCAACGCTAACTTGCCTGTGTCAGATGCTGGAGGTTCTCGACGGTGCAGCCAGGTTCAAATGTCACAAGGGCAAAAGTGCTAACAAATGCTTCACATGCAATAGACCAGTATGTAAAAAATTTACTAAAAGAGTTGCGTGTCATGTGAGCCAGGTTCTGAAGAAGCTATGTAATGTTTTGTCCTGATGCCAAGAAACCTAAAGATGTGCTATAGATGCTTGAAATAATTAATCTAGGTGTTCCTTTTGCTTTTGAAAAAAGCGTTGTTTTCTTCTTTTAGCCATTTAGAGCTGCATTGACATCGAATTTTTGTAATGTTTCTCACTCGTCTAGCAGTCACAAAGGCCCGTGTCGACCCAAACAATTTAGAACAAAAGATTTGTTTTATTATCATAAAACCTCTACTTATCACATGATTGTTTAAATAATTCATAGCTCTAAGCCTAGATTTACTGTCGTTCTGCCCTGCAAGGCGTAATTATAAACGTTTATCACTAAAAGTCCTATAATTTTATATTAGTGTAAAGAAAACTGGCCTTGATATCCTTGGATGGGCTGTTGATATGATCAAACAATTACCTCAATTTGATTTTATTATTATTGATTGAGTTGCTAACAAAGCTTTGTTATACCTAATTATGATGTTTATGAATTATTTTACCACAAGAAATCCTTAGGTAATAATAAACATGTAAAAATATGTATGCATAACGTATGGGTCAAAATTGTCCCATATGACGGTTCTAGTAAGGTTGAAAAGCCCGGCGGTTCTAGTGTTAACCCGATTCTAGGGTTTTGGATTTTGACTGGAACGTGGATGGAAGATAATCATTTTTTTTTTTTTACAATGCGTCATTGGGCAGCGGAAAAAACGATATGTTGTCTGTTCGCTCTATTCTTTATTTATCCATTTATCCATTATCCATTATTTATTATCCAAATTGACGATATGTATATTTTATTTGAAGTGTTTGTACGTTAACAAAAGATTAAGAAAAGACGGTGGTAGTTGGCTCCAGTCAATAAGGTACAGCCAGAAGGTAAGACACTTTTATATATCTTGATGTGAGCTTGACATGAAATACACGATTTTAATCAAGAATTACATTCTATTGTTTTTTCAAAGTCAAAATCATATTTTCATTTTTGGGGTGGTTCAATGGTGGAAGCGACAGCTGTGCCGAGCTGTCCGTGCCGGCACGATTGGACCGGGGATCAAATCCCATATGCAGCGTTACCCCGTAGTGACGACTGAATATCCAACTAAGTGATATCAATAACTCTAATAATTCATTTGATTGCCGGCGTGAAGTCGTTAAGCCAATCAGAAGAAGCAATTCGATGGCCGGTTTGATTCCGGAGCTCACTAAGCAATGAGAACATACTTACGTGTTTTTAAACTTCAAATTCGAATTTAAGAGCAAATCTTTAGCAGAATAAAAAATGACTGCTATTTCAGTCAGGCTCTACCAATCGCCATTGGTAGAGTTTGGTAGTGAGGCTAATGATTCTTCAAAACTACTTAACACAATGCAAAACATTGATCATTCACACTATCTACTTCTTCTTGGCTTAACGAATTCTAAGGTTACGCTAGCCATCGGAATGGCTTAGTAGACAGTCCTTGCTATGGGGAGATGATCCGGATGGGATTTGAACCCCGGACCTGCCGTTTGAAGACCGGCGTCGCTGTTGCCTATTCTACCGGCCCCCCTCACACTATATGAATGATACTGTGTTCTCATACAGTTGCAAATGAAATATCAAATCAAGATAAGGCTTCTAACTTCATGATTTATGGTAGAAATAGGTATTTTGGTAATATTAAATTATACGGCTTGGGTCTTAGAGGTTTCTTTTACTTCTTCTACTTCTTTTTCTTAATTTTTTTTTACCTAAAAGCCTACACCGTTCATCAAACGACTAACAAGACTTATTGATACCATGTAGTTGGATCCTCACTGCGGATCCAGCTACCAGGAAACTCGATCTAGGGCTGCAGTCCTTCATCCACGGCTGCATCCGATCTCCGACAGATTAGACTCCACTTGATCCAGCCAACAAGCTCGCTGTGCTCCACTACGCCTCGTGCCGAACGGGTCGCTGACGAGCACCTTCTTGGTGGGACATGAGTCCGGTATTCCCATCACGTGCCCCAGCCAACGTATCCTTCCGGCTTTGCCTACCGTCAGGGGCTAAAGAGTAATATAGGCAACTCACATGCAAGCTCCACAGTCGTTTGTGAACATGGCTGAGTAAGGCATAATGAAAATATTAAAACTATTGATTTATAAAATCATAAAAAATCTTATTTTAATTAGTTTCATAATGTTTTAGTAATTCAATCAACTTTCTACTCGAATCATGTTTAAATATTAGTTTTTTCCACATATTGAGTCATTTAAATTAAGAAATATAACTCACTATTGAATTATATTAATTACAGTATGAACTGTCTCGATGAAATGATGAAATGAGTTAGTGAAATGTTATTATAAATTAGTCTTATACATAAGCTAGCTTTTGCGACACTTAACAATAATTTCAAATAACTTTGCTAATTTTAAAATGATTTATTTAAATAATATTTTTATGTCCTACGCATAATGGTCACAATCTACCGTGATTTTTTACACAAGCTTGCATGAGATGAATCCCGTACAACTTGAGGGCCTTTATTAATCTATTGCCCCGTCAGGATATCAGCACCGCCAAACAGCTCAGCTAGCTCGTGGTTCATACTTCTTCGCCACACGCCCTGCTCGCACACAGCGCCAAAGATAGTCCTTAGCACCCGCCGTTCGAAAATGGCGAGTGCATTGGCGTCCTCCGTCAGCATAGTCCAAGACTCGTACCCGTGCAGGACTACCGGACGTATGCGGTAAATCGTGCTTTTCGTGCATTGTTGGAGTCTTCTGGATCACAGGAGTTTGTGGACTCCGTAGTAGGCACGATTCAACTGAAAAATGCGCCTTCGGATTTAGCTGCTTACGTTGTTGTCCGAAGTGACGATCGTACCAAGGTAGCAGAACTCCTCTACCACCTCGAGATCGTCGCCGTCAACTGATACTCTGCTTCCGAGTCGGGCTCTATCACGATCAGAGCCTCTGGTAAGCAGATATTTTGTCTTCATCGCATTGATGCTCAATCCAATTCTACTGGCCTCGCGTTTCAGTCGGGTGTACGCCTCGCACACCGCCGCAGTTGTCCGTCCGATGATGTCGATGTCATCCGCGAAGTCAAGGAACTTGAGAGATCGGGTGAAAATCGTGCCCCGGATGTCGAAACCCCTCGCTTAAATCTGAACTGGGTCATTAGAAATATGATCAGCCAGGGAAAACAGTTCAATACTCTTTTAGTACAAAAAACTCTTTCAAAAATATTCCTTAAAAAGTCAAAGCATTTTAGTATCCTGATAATTTAGAGCAATGAAAAGAGGCAAGTGGGTTTTCTGTTTCAAAATTATTAATTTTTCGTCTATCGTTAATCGTTAATACACTCCTCTCCTTTCTTTAATTCCTTTCTATGCTCCTTCACGTCACCTGCTCGATAGACTCCCACTCCTTTCGTCTCACCATTCACGCCCTGACCAAAACGATGATGATCCACTCCTGCGAGCGCTTTCAGCTTTTAATGAATCGTGCCTCCTATTCGACTACAACGTCCCAGTTTCCCAAATCTTCGCGGTCCCCGGTCTTCGCGTATCCTCGTTCTTAGTATTTTCTTAGTCTTAGTCCTAGTTTTAAGAAGATATTTCTAAAACCCAAGCCACAAACAAAGTAATAAGAATAAATAATAATAATTGAAGGGAGATTTGCTGCAGCATAAAACGAACTTAAGTTATTTGAATTCTAATGTTCTAATAAGTTGTGTAACAATTTAAGACTATGAGTTTTAAAGGGTGAATATTGCTCCAAAGCATCGTATGCTTTATATGTATTTAAAAAAGCACACTAATAATCTAATTTGTAGTCATTATGGTTAAAATAAGTGTAAAAGCGAACCACCAAAGATCAACCCTATGGATTCGTTCGAATTTATTTGTGAACTTTCACCCAATCCTGAGCCCTCCCCCTCCCGGTTGAACCCTTTACTAATGCAATTTAATCGAGCA
Organism: Anopheles maculipalpis; assembly: GCF_943734695.1. NCBI lineage: Eukaryota > Metazoa > Arthropoda > Insecta > Diptera > Culicidae > Anopheles > Anopheles maculipalpis. Next base: position 51,052,933 of record NC_064871.1, read on the forward strand.
AATTTGTTGATCCCAATATCCGATGCCCTGCAGCAAATAGGTTGCAGAAAATTCGTTTCTGAGAGTATTTTGTTTTGCCTATTTTTGAGCTATGCTCCCCAAGCAGAGGCAGAACATTGCTCAAAAGTTTAGAAAAGTCGGAAGGTACGGTCGGAAGCGATCATGAAACGATGTACGATGTGGAGTGTATCGTCATTGGAAAATTCGCGTACGGTTGTGTACGGTTGTTGGGGTTTTGTAGCACAGATAATCCTATTCGCTTCGAAGAGTAATCAATATAGATTGTGATTGATGAGAAAGAACGCACTCCTTTCCGATTATGGTTATGGAAGGAAACAGGCAACGAGATTGAGGAATTTGTGGAAAGTTGATTGTGTAAACATGTACCAAAAATGGTGGTTCTATACGTGCTACCATTCTAGAGCGATGTGATAAAAACATTTCTGAAAAGGACAAGAGAAATGGTTTAAATTATGAGTGTAGCGATTCACCCAGAATCCTTATTTTTCTTGAAAGATTCCAGCAACAAAGTATTACAAATACAGTCCACAGCAACAGAAAATGAAAGTTTAAAAGTGTACTTCAAATTGCAGAGCAATTGGCGTTCACTGCATACTTTATCTAGCTATAAAATTTGCAATTCCCCATGTACCAGGTGCAATGCCAAGTTAAAAAAAAGCCAAAAGGTAGTAATAATCAGCCAACCATAACCAACCGAACGTAACAGGTTAACGATTAAAGATTAATGAGGGCTATAAAAGAAGTGGGACAGCTTTGTTAGACCACCCGATAATGATTGTTCGCACCGGAAATGGAGACGCCTGGTCCCTCACGCGGATTCAGCAGTCCGGTACGGTCAAACCGAACAATGGGACAATGGAATAGGATGATGATGATAGGAAAATGATGGCGGTGTAAGAAAGAATGGATGGATTACATAACAAGCGTTCGACACACTTTGGCAAAGAAAGGCAACCTTCTTGACACCCTACTATCCGACCGACCGCTGTGTACAAGCAGTTTCCTTTTTTTACGATTTTAGGAGCGTCCACAAAAATTGTTACCACTCATATTCACACTCCCCTGGCTGGGGATGTGGAACAAGCGAGGATTCGCATTCAGCCATCCTTTCCTTCGGAGACTACATCAACCAGCCAGTCCAGTCCAGCCCGGCGTCACATTCTTTCTCGCTGACGAGCAGTCGTCAGCGAGAAACCATCCTCCCTGCTTCCTGATTTCTGAGTGCTTACTTTAGTCCTTACTAGCGCGTTCGGTTTTGGTCATCATTACCGCTGCAAGGTCCACGAAAACTCGAGCCTGGTGTATAATTTGGCTGAATGATGATGCTGATTGTCCAGTCTCTGGTAGAAGCAGCATGGATTCGGTTTCACATTTCGAGAGGTGAACCCAAAAGGTACTGGGAAGACTTTGTTCGATTTAATGGCTTTAGCACCAAGCGCAGGTAAAGAATAAAAGCTTAATTGATTTCAGCAAGCAGTGATTGAGCGAAAAATAAAAGAAAATCAATATTGCCCGGCACAAGCACCGGCCAGATTGTAACGACTGTTTCGGATATTGGAATGTTTTCCGGTTCCGGTCCAGCCAACCCACTTCCCACGGACGCTTGAATATGACATATATACTTGAACAGTTGTGTCATTTGCATTCAACCACCGACAACAATGGTCCTTGAGGGATGGATCCTTTTCTTCGAGCATGTTTTTCATTTAATAATCTCCTTTTTATATTTACTGTTCGCTGATGCGACGCTGCTGCAGCATCAACTTTCTTCTCTACCTTTGCCCTCAACCATACGCGCGCACACACACACACACAATATGCGTTGGAAAATCACTCACTTGCGGCGCGCATACTATCTTCCAGTCCTGTACGGCCTGCGGCCAACCCGACTTTTATTCATCCGTCACTGCCCAACGGATCTCCGACGGATCTTGGGGTACACCAACAAGGGAACTTGGCGGACGGTGGTGGAAATTTGTTTCACAGGCTTCTGTAACATTATAATGTGCCGCTCTATCCCACCGTAAGACGCTGCTGGTACCCGGTGGAAGGCAGAACTAAATGCTCGACTGAAAACTGGAACAAGCAAGACAGAACTGGTGGTGAGCTAGGCGGGGTACAGGTTCGGTTCAGTCTGGTGGAGTGTAGCGGTTTCTTTTTCCTTATATTGCGTGTTTGAAGTGTTTCTTGAACTGACCTTTCTCGAACGGACCACCGTGATTGCAGTGGAAAGAGGATTGGCTTCCACCGTACATACTTCCCGGCGTACTTTCAGCTGGGGTCCGCCATCACCGGCAATAGAATGGAACGATGGAAATCTTTTGGCTTTTAACAATGGGCTGTACTTGCCGGAAGGCAGCAGACGGCGCTGTTGCTAGCGTGAGAAGAGCCCGCGTGGAAAGTTTCCACGGAATGAGAATGAGAAAGAGAAAGAGAGAAATGTATAGAAAGGGAGATGGTGACCGGGTGTTATATTGGAAAAGTTTCGAGCGTGTCAATAGAGGAAAGGACATCGAGGTACGCATGTTGCACGAGACTCTTTGGTTCGTTGTGAACTTGTTACGTCCTAATGTTTGGGCACGGGCACTCAAGATGGATGTGGCGTACCGAGGTAACTTGATACCAGGTTGCATCACGTGATTCAAAAACACTAGGATCGAGTAGTGGTACGACGCGGATTTTGGCACACCTGCTGAAATTCCATAGAACTCGTTTAGGGATGATTGATCTGTAAAGTGTTGGCATATCAACTCAGGCAATGGAATGTCTTTGATAGGTTTATTACATACATATGCGTAATGATAAATCAATGACGAGGTAACTAATTTTCACGTACCGACTACGGTGTGCAAAACGACCACGCGTCTGCGTTACCAAACAAATGAGTACGACCAGAAATAGCTTTCCCGAAGGTTGGTTCGAGTCTAAAATGACGTACGGCAAGTGTGCAGAAAACATGTGGATAGTTGGCAAACAGTGTGGATGGTGGGATGAAAAATGAAGCCTGTAGAATTAAGCATTCACTCGTTGTTGCCGAATGAGCTTTCTCCTGTGCCGAGGAAACAATCGCCGGAGGAATTTCCTTCTTTTTGGGTATCCCGTATGCCGCTGCATCCTCCACCAACCTCGGTATTAAGGCTTTGCCGGGGGACAGACGGTTTGGTACGATGTCAAGAGAATGAAATCGTTCATCAATTATTAAAATCAATTTGATGTAAGGCACATAATGACAGCTCACTGACTACGGTGCGCTATTACGGTTCCGGCCATCCGGTGAATGGATGGCTTTCTTTTGGCTCACTCAACCGTACGCGCCGGAGCGCATTTGGAGGCTGGTGCAACCATTTTTCCTGTGGGTATTTGGATTTCAGTTAGTTCGGTTAGTCGCGAACAATAGGATCTGAGTGGCACGGTTGAATGATAAAATGTTATAGGGTATGCGGTAATTCGCATACCCCGGCAAGTAACGGCTGGTTGCAAGAAAGAATCTCGTATGTCCCTTTTGGTGATGTAAAAATCATTCTAAGACATGATGTGATATGAAGGATATTGGGTGGGTGGGTAAAGTGGCGGCAAGACATTGGTCTTGCAATTATGCTGATGTGTCGAATAGGTAGTTGAGCCTGGGAGGAATGCGTATGAAGAGGAAGGAGCACTTTATAGGCAATCAATGGCGTACTTAAGCATTAAATTTGTGACTGAATTAAGTGTGTAAGTTCATAGAGTTTATGAAAGTCTACATCAGCTCTATATCAGCTAATTTGATAAGCTGATATAATAGCAGTTAATCATAATAGTTGAGCGACAAGAAAAGGATATTTACAATAGGATCAATTTTTCTAGGTCACGTCGAACATCGAAGACTTGCCGATACCACGTAGTTGGATAGACAGTCCTCACTACGGGGGGACGGCTCGGATGGGATTTGAACTCCAGTCCTGCCGTGTGAAGACAGGAATCTCTGTAGCATACACCTCAAGCATCACAGACAGACAGGCACCTCTGTAGCATTACAAATGACGATTGGACTCCGCAAAAAACAATTGCCAATCAGAAATCGATATATCCAGATATCCAGCACATTCTAGGTAAATTGCTGCAATTTCACAAACAATTACACCAGCAAGAGAGTGTCAATCATACACCAAGCGAATATTTCTTAAACATTTGACAAATGAAATGTTATGGAAATCTCCCAGCAACAGTTTTGAATTATTAGAAAAACTGAGCAGATTAAAGCTCTTGGTAGTGTAAGTATCAGCAATAAGCAACAGCAAACTTTGTGATTCTATTTCCCTAACCGTCTGGCGTTTGTCCAAATTTAGTAACCTAGGAAAAATCAGACATGCATCGTGCTTTAGAGGACCTTCACAATAATAGATAGTTGACAATAAAAAATCTTGTTTGTTGTTTTATTAAGGCGACTTATACACTCTCTTCTCGATAAATGAATAATCAATGATAAACAAATTGCAAACAAAACTTAATTGTAAATGATAACAGGCACCGGTTTGTACCAGACGAAAAGAAGGCTCTTTTTTAGATAGGAAGACAACATAAAATTACCATAGATTTGTATTGAATTTATACTCGCAAAAATTCATATGCGTTAGTTCGATCTTAAATCTTCCGGCCTGTTGTAGATCGCTAACAGTATGAGGAAGTGGATTTTCATGTATTAAACCTTATGAGGGAATTTCGAAAACTACACTTGAACACAACCGGAAGAGCCAGTGCATGTCTTCTAACACCGAACACGATCGTGAAGGATAATAAAGATTCAATTTTTAATTCCTTTCCACCGTATGAAGAATGTTAACACAAGAAACAATGTTAAGTTCGAGATCTATTAGCTACGTACCATTCAAAAGATATGATCGTGCACCAACAATTAAGTCTCAACCTATTATGTGTGTTCTTGCATACTCTCCATTTATCCAGCGCTACAACCGTTTTGCAGGCTTGACCTGCTGCGGAAGTCCTTCATACACCGTCCACGAACCAGTAACCAGACTACCAGATCTGATCTGGACAGTTATTTGACGCACAGCAGTGTGGGTCGTTTTACAGATGTCCTACCACAAATTCCATATGGTCTTGAAATGATGTCGGGTGATGGGTAGGCAGCTAATACTACTTCGACGGAAAAAGAAAGTGACTTTGCGTTTTTCTCTTTATTGTATTTTTTTATTATTAGGCCAAATGAAGGCCAAATGAAGGACCTTAGAAGTAATCCCCTTCTGATGCAATGCCCCTCTTCTACCTCTTCTCCCACTCCTCGAAACAGGTGAAAACGCGGATGCTGGGATGTCCTTTAGTTCCGCCGTCGTTGCAGCTTCTCGCTTGCAGCTTCAGCTTCTCGATAGTTTCAAAACAGTGTCCACGAAACTGTTATTTTAGCTTGTTGAACAGCCAGAAGTCACCTGGGGCCAAATGTGGCGAATACGGCGGTTGCGGAACAATATGAGTGCCAGTTGTTGTGAAAACTCCCTCAAAATGAAGGCACCAGGCGAGACTTCTCCCGCTTCAACCCCAAAACATATTTCAGGATGGTGTTGACCGAGGCTGTGGAAATCCCAACACTTTCCGAAAGGTATCGTATCGTTAAACGACGATTGTTGACTACCAAATCCTTAATTTGGACGACGTGGGCGTCGTCGGTCGAGGTGGAGGGTCTCCTTGGACAGTCCTCGCCTTGGACTTTCTCACGGCCATCCTTGAAATCACTGTACCAATTGTACACATTTTTCTCCGGCATAGATTCTTCCCCGAAGGCTAATTCCTTTGTAACATCCGCAATGTTTCCGCAGCGTTTATTTCATTGCGCAAACAAAATTTGATACATGCGCGCTGCTCCACAAACTTGGACATGGTCAATATGGACAATAACACTTGGCGCAGCTCCGAAAACACATTGTCACTCGTAGCCGGGTTGATGTTGTGACTTGAAACGTGTCAAAACTGTCAAAACATACATATTGACAAACAAAAAACAAAAACAAGTGACTTCTTTTGGCGCACGATATTTGACATCCAATGTCACCTAACTTTTCGGACACAGTAGTACATTGTGTCGTGTCTCAATCGTATCTTATTCTGATGACATTAACTGTTGATCCAAAATACGTTATGTTTTTGGCGACTAAAATAATATGCACCAACATTTTCTTCTTCTCCGCAAGACTTACATTGATTTTAGGCAGACTCAGCAATCGATCGATGGGTATAAATAAAGCTGTATAAAGAGCGGTCTAGAGAGAGTCGTCTAGAGAGAAGGTGCAACAAGCGAAATCTTGCGTTTAATTCTTTCTAGAGGTTTGAGTGTCCCCCTACCCAAGGTAAGGCCTCAAACCTCCAACATGCCTGTAAGGGATATTCTTTCTGAACATCCAAAGTCGCCTAGTCGATTTGCTCCGCCGATGAGCATCAAAAGTCCCCCTAGAAAAGGCAAGGCCTCGATGTCTCCAACTTTCCTGTAAGGAAGATTCTCATCTAGAATCTTTAGACTGCCTGGACAGTCAGATAAAAGAAGGATATTGGACCGCACAGCTAACAATAACGTTGTTCCATTTTCGTCGCGATTATAAGTCCGAGTGTCTTTTTCCCCACCACAAGGTATCCCTGAACGAAATTCTTATTTCCCACCACATGGCGACCGTAAATGCAATTCTTCTTCTCCACCACAATATCCTAGTGAGTTAGTTCCATCGGAACATCTAAAATCACGCCATTAATTTGAAAAATACCGGAATATACAGCGTGGATCTCATCATAACCAGATCTAACTTAATCCTTTGTGAAAGGGTAATAAGATACGGTTTAGACTTTCTTCTACGGCGTTATAATTTGATGTAGACATTAATAACTTGACAACCATTTGATTGGATGTGCGATGAGGATGTAACCTTTCCCAGTTGAAATGATATGAATAAACGATTGCTAATGACTTTAAGCGAACTGTGACGAAAATGTTTATGAACGTTACACTATTTTGGGAAAGGCAGGGGGAGAAATAGTTTGCCTGGTGTAACTTTTAGCTACATCCCTCCCCATACATAGCGAGCAATGGTAAAAGTTTGTGTGGATGGAACTGTGCCTGCTGCCACTCATAGCCAACGAATGGGGGAGGGTGAAAGTTCGACTCATTTGTACGAAATCTTTTCAAACGAAAGCCATGGGAACACGTGAGCGAATGTTCTACGAAGGGAAAGAGCAGTGTGTGGTGAAGGGCCGGACAGCCTTTGGAGAGGTAATTTCATTCCCCATCCAACAGTGCCTTCGGGTTTTGCAATCAGTGTAATTGGAAAGCGCCTCGAAGCGTGTCTATCGCAATAATTAACATTTTTTGCACATGATCGATCAACATGACATGTGGCTAATCGTCAGTTGCACTCACATAGTCAAGGATAAGCGCGTAGGCGACATGGCAGTCAGAAAGAGAAAGAAAGAAAGATAAAAAGTGTGTGTGTGTGTGTGTGGCAATGGTTATGCCTTTTTAAACAAACACTGACCATCGTGCATGGGATGTGATTGAAACATTTTCTTCGCTACAATTTCCACTTCGGCAACCTGTCATTTTATCCGTTCCGATTTGCGACGACCTTTTGGGAAGTGGCCCGGTTGGTCCAGCTGGCAACAGTACGAAGCACTAGGATGAAGCTATTTTGGTGTATGGTGGGTACAGCAAAACTGCTTGCGGTGTGCAAACGATTTCTTTGCGTTTTTACGAGCATTAACTTTTCGGGGTTTGGGTCGCTTGGATACGGCAGCAGTACCGGCCGCTCAAACCCGGGCTCGAATTCGACGGGACTAGTGGACTAATAAATGTGTACACGAAAGCTGTGCCGGCATGCGTCGGTGTACTGACGGCCTGTTGCTGACAAGCTTCGAATTGTTTTATGGTCATTTAATTTGCCATTATAGCTGGAATGGCAGGCGAGAGTTGCCGATGGTATTACACTTTTCCCGCAAGCTGCGTGTGTCGACGAGGGCAATGCGTTATACAAGCACTAACGACGGACGTAGCAAAATGTGGTATTTAAAGGAAGAAATAAAAAAAAAAAACACAGAAGCAAGTTACAGTACAACTCAGCAGGTGGTTTGATAGGACGCCAAACAAAAAAAAGGGGGGAGGAGAAGTTTATATTACGCCGCGCAAAAAAGAAAACACATTTGGGAGCTGTCAATAATGCAGCAAGCAAGTGGGTTAGATTGAAGATGAGGAATATGGCAAACAAATACGAAACTTGGTGGAAATATAGTACGAACAACTTAGTTACAATTTGTATCATCAAGCGATTGATCTAGAAAGTCATGTTTATTCGATTTCTTAGAATATTTTTTTATGTTTAATGATAGAAAAAACTTTGTTGAGCTTTTACAACTAATGCGAGTTTATTTTCGCTTTCATGAATCATTCCTGCGTCAATCGTATCTAAATTTCAGGATGTTTTCTTTACTTGTGCATACAATACTCGCATATTACAAAGGTGACGAACGCAGGTCGTATGGAGCATTCTAGCATTTTCACTATCCATTTCCGTTCTGTATTGCTGCGAGTTTCCGTACGGTTAAACCATACCCTATCACTTGAATCGTGCCAGTCGTCAAGCAGTCACGTGTAATACGTTGAAGAAGGTAACACCATACAAGAGACAAAGCGGCAACATTCTACCCAACTTTCCTGCCTACAGGTACTGTCACGTGCTAAACTCCGGAGAGTGCCGAACTTTGTCGCAATATGCGAAAGGAGCCGTGCTGTACCGCTCCACATTCCGTTCCACAAATATAAGAAGGCTTCCGGTGCGAAGGAACCATCTTACAAAGCGACCGGAACTGCAACGGGGACTGGAGCGAAAAACAAAACGTAACCAGTAAGTGCGGAACCGGTGCTGGGAATCGGTGCAAGGTGACCAGATACTCACGCGAGCCATGGGCATAATGTACTCCATTGAAAACGTATGTTCGGTGCCGAAGCAGTTTGCGTTCTGCTATACGTTGGGAAGCATTCCATTTTGGGTGGAGCCGGTAGGAAAGGGCGGGACAGGAGATTTGTACGACATTTCCTTCAACAAAAAGACCGTTGCGGGGATTCCTGGAGCGTGAGTTTGGAAAGTTATTGTTTTTGTATTTTTTGGAGGCCACATCTGCGCTGCTCTGGAGAAGCCACGCGAGTGGAAGGAGCAAGAGAAGTTGAAAAGTTTCGCTATGCTGTTGCATGAGAATTTTAAGCAAGGAAGGCGCTACTGTAAATCTAAGGACAGTACACACAATTTACGCAAACATAAATGGAACGCAAACACGTGAGACGTATGTAATCACATTTAAAACAGATTCGACCGATTGGATTCTATTTGCATAGACTTTATATGTTTGAAATAGATTTGACTGATGTTTGTTTAGTTGTTATTTACAATTAGTAGAATTAAGTTTGTCTTATAAATTGTCAAATGTTCAATCTTAGTACTACAGCTACCCATAGTAAACTATTGTACTAGAACTATCCAAGAAGTGCGAGAACCTTACTGGCGTTTTAGATAAGATCAATGTAAGTTATAGAAACCAGAAGTAACTGGAGAATTGTGTACAAATAAATTGTATTTGAATTTCATTAAATTGGTTCCTTGCGCCTAATTAGACTAATCCTAGGTATTAGTAGAGTACACGAAGCTACAGTCCATTCTAAAGCTGAGTAAATCACATTCAAAACACCCATAAAAACACAAAGTAAGATGCTTGAGCCAGCGCACGACGGAACTCCAATGTGGGAAGCTTAAGCAGTTGGCAACGAATTGAGCAGAGCGTTAAGGGAGCATTAACTCGAAAGTATGGTTGTTAATGAGATACTAAATGGGGTCCACAAAACACAGGCAAATTCTAAAATATCTTTAACAGGATTTTCGAAACTTCTTGCAGTTTCAGTACGAAATATATGACGTATCGAAATGTTGTGTTGTTCAACATCGCTCAACAGGGTGTTATGCGAATCGTGGACTTCGAAACTCAGGGCACGATTTTCACCTGATCTTTAAAATTTCTTGTCTTACATGAGCGAAGCCGATAGGATTGAAATGAGCATCAATGCGATGAAGACCAAGTACCTGCTTGTCAGGGGCTCTGATCGTGATGGATCTCGACTTGGAAGCAGGTTATCAGTAGTTGGTGTTGATCTGGGGGAGGTAGGGGACTCTGCAACAACAACGCCAGAACCAAAATCCTCCGGCACATTGTTCAGGGAAATAGTGCTCCATAAACTTACAGGGCCCAGAATACTTCCACAAACGCAATTTTTAGCTGAGCTGTATCGCGAACAAACATCAATAATCTAGATAGAAGAGGAGCACAGCGAGCTCGATGGTTGGTCTAGGTGGAGTCAAACCTTTCAGAGATATTCAAGGATGATGGGCTACAGCACTGAACTGAGTTTACTGGAAACTGATTGGCGACCTGGCCATGTCGTCACGACACGCTCAACCAGGCCAAGAGAACCTGCGGTGGTATCTCTTCACGTTGGTTATGTTTTTCTTTTTGTTTCTAATTAACTATTTTTTCATGTTTGTAGTTATACATTTGTAATGATCCATTACGTACATAGGTGTGTCCCATTCTTTGTTCCTTTCAGGTGATCTCAAAATTCGCCATGCGGTAAATCTTGGAGAAGATGGCTGAACAGCAGATGAACACGTACCATCTCTTCATAGATTTCAAGGCCGCATATGGTAGCATAGCCAGGGTAAAACTTTCTTTGGAATTCCGGTCAAACTGATCAGGCTGGTTAGAATGATCATGACCAACGTCACATGCCAGGTGAAGGTGGATGGAAAACTCTCAGGGTCCTTTGCTACCACCAAAGGCTTGCGTCAGGGAGATGGGCTCGCCTGTCTCCTATTCAACTTGGTGCTAGAGAGGGCCATCCGTGACTCGAAAGAGGAGACTTCTGGTAACATCTTCTATAAGTTAACCCAGATCCAGGCATACGCTGATGACATCATTGGTCTGCGGCTCTCCCAGATAGCAGAGGCCTACCGAAGGATCCAGCAGGCGGCGTAAAACCTTGGGTTGCAAATTAGCGAGACAAAGACCAAATAATGGTGGTACCATCAGCGGCCCTACTAAGAAATCCGGAACTACGTGGGGGTGATATACGGATAGGTTCTACATTCTACAGCCTGGGGAAACAACTCACTTAAAAAAACTTGTCGCGAAGGTCGAAGCTGAGACTGTATCGTACCTTTATAGTCCCATTACTCACATACGCCTCTGAGACATGGACCCTGTCCAAAACAGACGAAGCCCTGTTAGACGCGTTCGAGAGGAAGATGCTCAGAAGGATTGTTGGCCCCACAGCGACGAGCTGTACGAACTGCATGGCGACCTCACCGTTGTTCAGCGAATTAGGCTCGCCAGACTCTGATGGGCTGGCCATGTGATACGCATGACACCGGACAACCCAGCTCAGAAAGTCCTTTTAGGCCGTCCACACGGACAGAGGAGGCGTGGTAGGCCCAGATTGAGGTGGGAGGATGGCATTTGAGGACGAGTTTGAGCTTCGTCGAAGATGCAAGCCACTACGACTACGACTGCCAGTGTTCTGACCGTTCTTGAAAACGGCATCTGCAAAGACCCTCATATATAGCACCTTGAAGACAGCCCTTCATCTTCTGAAATCGTTTTTTGTTGGAATTCCAGGTCATTCCGGAATTCACGTAAACAAGAAAGCCGACCAATTTGCTAACGAAGATCGGCTCCGTCGATTAGAACCACTGAACACTTTTCAAGCTGCGATCCCATCCAATAGTTATCCTCACAATTGTTACGAAAAACTGGAATACCAGCGGGCACAACCTAGACCTCAGTACCAAACTCCGCTCTGCTTAATGGAAGATCCCGCACCATGGGAAGAAGAAATTCACGGTCGCCATGTGGTGGAGAAGAAGAAACTCGGACTTATAATCGCGACGAGAACGGAACAACGTGATTGCTAACTGTGCGGACCAATATCTTTCTTTTATCTGACTGTCTGAACCTGAAGATTCTAGATGAGAATCTTCCTTACAGGAAAGTTGGAGACATCGAGGCCTTACCTTTGGTAGGGGGACTCTCGATGCTCATCGGCGGAGCAATTCGGCCAGGCGACTTTGGATGTTCAGAAGGAATATCCCTTACAGGCATGTTGGAGGTTTGAGGCCTTACCTTGGGTAGGGTGACTCTCAAACCTCTAGAAAGAATTGAACGCAAGGTTTAGCTTGTTGCACCTTCTCTTTCCATCTGCCTGTCTGTGTGTGCCGAAGGCTTCCTAGACCGCTTTATTTATACCCAATTCTTACAATAGTTTTTGCTCGTTTTTGTAACCAAGATTGTTTCTTAGTGGTTGTTCTTTTTGCTATTGCGTTTAGTACAAAAATATTTACGTAAGCATAAAATGTGTCGCGGTGCGATCGATTGCTGCACTTGCAAGAAATGTGACGGATATCATTCGTCGTTGGATCTATATGCTTGCTATGCATGAAGTTACTTGTTTGTGTTTTGTTGTTTTGTGTCTGCTCACCGTATAATGCTACGTAAGGCTTGTTGTATGCGAAATAATGTATACTCTAGTGAGATGTTTAGCAGATATGCTACACCTCCCCTGTTTAGAAGAATAATGTTAAATTGAGTGAAAATCTTTTTGCGAAAGAGTAACATTATTCTCTTTCAGTTCTATATTTGTATATGATTTTTTTTATTTTTTTTTCTTAATTTAATTATATTTAATGTTACGTCAGGCGTTCGACTAAGGTGGATAGTATTTTATGTACACTGAATCGTTAACCAAAGAATTGATATTGGAATATTTATAGCTGCATGTATTGAGCTTGAGTTTAATATTGGATTGTTTGCTATCTTCAAAATGCAATGAGGGTTCTTCATCTTTTTTCAAATCGAATTTTGCTTTCTTAATGCTAATGCTCGCAATTTTTCTTGAAGTATTTTTTTTAACTTTTCTTTCACATTGTTAGTTATCGATGCTTTGCGCTGTACTTCACATATAGTGGTATTGTTATATTCATCGTTATCAGCCTCTCTTGATGTGCATTGTAGTTCATTTTCAGCATCATTCAATTCTTTTTCATATAACTCATTCATATGCTTCTTAGTGTTCTTATGCGTTTTTTTTTGCACTTTTAATTTTGTTAATTGCATCTTCAGATTCATTAATTGCTTCGCAGTTCATGTCATTAAACATATCATTTAAATTATTGATTCTTTTGATATCTTCTCCAGTGTTATTTTCATTACATATTTCTTCTTGCTTAGAATGTTCTGTTTTAAAGTCATATTCAAATGCTTTTTCATTATACTGAGTAAAGTTATTCAAAGATTCTTCATCATTTTCATATTGCTTGTAGTTCATTGTTTCATATTTGCTTCCGCGTTCATATTTTTCGTATTCTTCGTAGTTGTAATCTTTATCTTCCGTTTGTGTTCCATTATAAAAGATCTTTTCCTGTTCTAATATACGTTTTTCTTGAGCATTTTCTTTTGTGCAACGATATTCACTTTCATGTTTATGTTGTCTTATGAGGAACATACTTTTAACTGATCTCTTATTAATATTTTCTCTCAAATCTGGATTTATTTTTATACAGCTAAGTTCATTTGATTTTTCATGTATCTTCGCATTGTTTTTACGATGCTCGATATCGTTCTCTTCAATGTTTTCATTTGTCCCATATTTTTGAGCATGATCTCTGTTATCACTATTATTTTCAACATTTTTCCTAATTTGCTTATACTGTTCTCTGGGATATCTGTGTAATTGTTCGAATCTTATTGTGTTAGGTAGATTCGAATTTTGTCTTCCATTTGCCTAGTTTTGATAAGACATGTAAGGTTGTATGTTCAATATGCTTAGTGAGTTCCCTGCTTTATCGATTCTGTTCCAGTTCCTCCTGCTGTTGCTGTATCTGACTGGTGGACGATTGTCGTATACATCGCTACAAATACAAAGTTAACACCTGCTTTGAAACACTGTTAACTCATCATGCTGGTCAAAAGTTTTATTCCGTTTGAGCTGATTGAACTCATAAATTAAAACTTGCTAATCACACTTCCATCTTCTCTGCCGAAGCAATAGCCATTAAACTAGTCGGCGGACGAAGGATTACAGACCGACCGACTGAACGTCTTCTTCACCGATAGTTCCAGTGTTCTGGCCGCAATGGATCACGGCACCTCCAAAGATCCCCTCATTCAACCACTAGTCTGTGTCACTGTGTCACCGACAATCATTTTCTGTCGGATTCCGGGTCATTCCGAAATGAACCGAAACGAGGAAGCCGATCGTCTGGCCAACAAAGGTTGGTTTCGTCTTACAGAAGCACACAACACCCTTTCCCGCCGAGATGCCATTCGCTTTACCAACACCAAAGTCTTCCAACACTAGAACACCACCTGAGAAAAACTTGACCTTAGCAACAATATCCGCCCCATTAAGCACAACACCGCTTCTTGGGAAGATTTCGAATCAAGTCACCATCAACGGGTCCTATCGAATGAGTCCACTTTCGAATAGGACATACACGCCTTCCTACATCCTCAACAAATCCAGTCGTCCACTCTGCAGCTTCTGTGGCGTTGACATCTGAATCCGCCACATCTTCACCGATTGCCATGGATACACGACACACCGAGCTACCTGCTAACTAGACACAGATTACGCGACAACCCTATCACCCGACGAACCATCTTATTAATTTGTTACGAATAAGCAATTTATATAGATAAAATGAAGTAATAGTTTTAACTTTTTACTAGCCGAAATTGCAATAGTTGTAGATAAGAGGCAAGCCACATCCGCAATAGTTTTGTCTTAGCATTAACCACTTTTTGTATAAAGTAGAGAGGCAAATTTAGTCTCAGAGACTCAAAACCTCTATAAATAACAAAAAAATCATAAATCACTTGAAATTTGAAATAATGCGGAAATCAGTGGCGCCATCTATACGGCAAATAACTGTCCATGCTGTAAAACATCATATTTTACCGAAGAATGACTAAACAGGAATAGAAAGCATTGTTTATCTTTGAGGTAGGCTTCCTTTTCTTATTCTTGGCTGAACGACCCTCTACGTCACGCCGACCATCAAATGGGTTATATATTAACACTTTTAATTATTCGTTTATTGTTACTACAATGTTATTCGACATTGTTGTAACCTGTACAACTAGTTGATAAGAGGTTTATTATTTTCTGGTGATAAAAAAAAAGCCTTTAAATGTTGTTACGTTTCGGTTAACTCCCCTTTCTTGCTCAGCAAAAAGCTGAAAAAGGGTAAACAGTTTCAAGCACAGCAAAAAAGCTGTATTTTTCGTCTTGCATTTATACGGGCGAAAATGAACTTTAACGACTCGCCATTTTGTGGGCGAAAAGCGTATCGCTCGTTGTTAGAAAGCAGCTTTCGCATGCGGCTTCCTGGATGAACGTACTTGTGCGTGAACACGACAAGCAAACAGCTGGTACAGCGTGCATGCAACCGGCTTTTTAACAGGCGAAAATGAACGCTTCTGGAGAAATGCCAACCACGTGGAGACGCACCAAAGTCACGAGTCAGCGCATTAGGCATCGCACGGAGCGTTATCACCTGGTATCATCGGTTACCTCGTACAGGTTCGGGACTTATTGCAGAACTCCACCTTCTCGCCGGCATTGAGTCGACCACGTGTGGACCAATCATCGGGCCCAACGGTTTTCCTTAACTCGGTATGGAGCAAAACCACCCCAACATCCCGCGTGAGATGAACAGCGGTGAACGCATCCAAGATGAGCTGCACGGAGATGAGCTGGGCGTTCGTAATTTCGGATAACGTTCATCCACCGGCCCGGATAAAACTCACGCACGGTGGTCGAGGTCACGGCGCTTAGTGACGTTGATCAGCAGCGGCAGTAGTTCATTTTCGTTCGTCTGTCAGGCGACGGAACGCAAAGGTTTTCGGCTCGCGCACCCGACGGTTGCGTATCGCGGTTCAGTTCGTGGCCGCGGCTCAGCCAGTGTGGTTCGGCATTTCGGCAGTGCTTTCTTCTCGTTCGATTCCCACACCATCTGCTTCCTTCTCTGTTGCTCTGTGCGTTGTGAGGGGCATCCCCAACGTGTCCGTTCTCTCATACGCAGACGGTAGGTTTGAAGAAGTCTGCGCGTCTGGCTCTACACGTGTGTGTTTGAGTGAGTGAGTGTGTGCGCGAGCGCGCGCGTTTGTGTAAATGGTTGTGTCTGTCTGTTTGCGAGAGTGTATTTTTATAGATCGATTGGTGCGGGGAAGGTGCCTGTGAATTGTGAGCCGTTGTGTGCGGGTGTATCGGTCGCGGTTACTGCTAGTGCACCAGTGTCCAATTCCTGTCCCTCTTCTTGCGGCCTTCTTCCTTCCTAAAGGCATTGGGCTGGACGGTGTGTTGTTTCCGTGCGACGGCACCGGCTTCGACTCCACTCCATTCGTCAGCAGAAAAGGGGTTGGAATCCGACAGTTCCGACGGGCTACGGGATCATGTTTGCCCTGGGTGGAAATGTGTTGAATAGTCAGCATGTTGCTGCACCAGGAACCTTCTGTATGTGAGATGGCGTGACCGACGATCATGCCCACTTGTATCACCAATCGGGAGTCGAACTTTTCTCGATCATGGTCGTCTGACGTCACGCCGTTTCGTCACATTGTTTGATCGGAAGATGTAAGGACGTTCCTGTTGACAACTCGCGAAGGGAACACGGTGAAACATGATGTAGTCCAAATTTAGATGACAACAGATGCATGATTCTACTTGCCTCTTTCGATTGGGCTATGTGCGTGGTTGTGTTTATAAATATATAAATATGTGCGTGTGCGCACATGTGTGTGTGTGTGTGTGTGTGTATGTGAACTTTTTCATTCAAACCCTCGTGGAAGCCGGTAATAATAAAACACGGGCGCTATCGGGGTTGTTACTACCACTAGCTGAATCAAATTCAATTCGAATGCTCCCCCTTCTTATCGCACATAGATCGAAAGGAACTCGGGACCGGATCTCATCTTCGCGGTAAGAAGACGGAGAAACCTGAAGAACAAAAAGTAACAAATAGTTCCGAAAACAGTTCGAACGCGTAAGCATAAAACCGGACGAGAGACCATACTGGCGTACACTGGGCGCGATAAAACGATGGTGGGTAGGCCGCACTGTATCGCGCCCGCTATCGGCGTCATCTAGTTTGTGCTGCATTGTTTGAGCTGTTGCTAATATTTACCTTATGGTTGTGGCCTTTTTTGTCTAGTACGAGCCACCTTTGCGTTTCGTTCACGTTTCTGTGATCTTTCGTAATGCAAGATTTCGTATTTTCGTTTGGAGTTCGATGCTCTAAGCCCGAAGGGTAGAATTATATTTTGAAGAAGTTTTACGAATATGAAATTTTGAGGATTGTGAAACATTCAAACAGTGTTCGAACTTTAACTTGATCTTTTTTCGGCTATTTTTGTCCAGTGGTGTGTTTCTGGTGAGAGATCTGGTCGTTCGCTTAAGTGAGAGTGTTTGTAGGTGGAGCACCTAAACAGGACAAGTTTAGTGATCAGGTTCTCGGAAACCACACCATCCGGAACCTCGTGTTTCCGGAACTGTAAGCTGACAACACTGTTGCCATTTGCTGATCGGCGGATACTCCTTCGTAAGTGATCGCATTGCCGCGTCGGCAATGGCGGCCGCAAGGTGCAGGGTAGCAGCACTGCTGCTGCTACTTCTAGCCGCCATCGGAACGGATGCAGCCAGGCAACAGCCGTCCATTGTTGAAAGCGAGGTAAGTGAGTGTGAGAACACATGGGGCTGGGCTGCACGCATTATAGTGCGTGTCGCGACACTCTGGATAGAACAAACAATGTACTGAATGTTGACAAACGACAAGGCAGCACTTGGGAGTTGAAGTGGGTCGACTGCAGTGCGATGTGTGTACGAGGCCAAGAGCCCATCGAAATGCATACACTTTGGCGTCGGATTTGGAGGACTACTTTTCGTAGCCAATTGTGTGTATGTGTGTGGTACATGGCTCTTCCTGTATGCGTCTTCTACCCTCCCGGTATGTGGAGTAGAATAAGAATCTTTGTGATTATGAAGGAAAATAGTTTATCAGAGTACTTCGTACCCTTCGTCTACTGCTAGTTGCTCCACGTGCCTTCATGGTGTAAGGTGTATTGGGATCGAGTATCTTATCCCGGCACCAACCTTACTGTGCTACATTGTATCCAGTGGTGAGCACTCCAGTGCGATCGTTTAGCGTGGTGATCCATTTTGCTGCCCGTTCCGAGTCATCATGGTGCATGGATACCTTAGGTCTTATGATCTTGATTAAAAAATACCTCAGATTGTAGTTTGAGGCACTGGTCATGGCGGGGTACTTGATAAGAGCGTTTGGAGCGCTGGCGTTGGTGCATATTTTTGTGCATGATGTAACGCGAAGACGCGGGACGCATCACCGTATCGCGCTCGACCGTTCACGATAAGAGACGTGCTGTGGTTGAAGATAAAGCGGCTGCGGGTGTTTCCAAAAGGTTGATTGTGTTGGACACCGTGTTTGCTGTACCGCAAGCTTAGACGAACTCAAGGATGTTAAGATGGGCTTATTGAAGCTTAGCGCACGGAGCCGGCTTTGGTATGTGGTTTAAACATTTAAATGTGTTGGACGTGTTTAGAGCATTCATCCGGTTAAAATGTACATTACATGAATCTTTGTTTTATCACAAGATTTGCAAATTCGCAAAGTTAAAAACTCAGACAACCACACATCAAAGTGCGAAGGTTAGCTCTAATGAAGAAAAGAGGACTTCCTCAATAGAATTATGGCAACATTTATGCGATATCTTACGATCTGCCTTTTGCAACGTAGTGCACCAATAACAAACCTCTAAACATAGCCAAAAACTATAAAAACGCTCAGTGGAATGCAGCTTACAATGGACATTGCTTTAGGAAAAAATGCTGCATCATTGCTGTCGAAGATTTACTTTCTGCCACAAATTTCTACACCAACTGTTTGTTGCAAGAAGATCTTTTTATAGCTTTTTTTGGTAGCCGTACGTATTGAGCGCTTCCAAACTCTTCTTCAGTGCCACTTTCGCTTAGCGCCACTGATCATGGGCTACATCGTATGGTGGTTGGCTTTATTTTGCTAAAAACTCGCACAACAGTCAGCGAGAACCTGTTTTCAATTAACACACCAAGGCCTGGTTCATGTTGAACTCGAACGATTTGATCCAGACAGACGAACCTTTCCATTAGGACACACCATGTTTCTGTGGCTTCCTTCACCATAAAATAATAAGAGCCAGAGCCCGTGCCAGCAAATAAAAAGAACTCTACCGTGGTTGGGAGAAATTGTGCCGTTGCGGTTTGCCATAAAGGTGGAAGAAACGGGTGGAACAGAATTGGAGATTTTTCAAGGATAAGATTTCGTCTTCCGAGACCCAACCGAGGTCATTGCATCCAGCCTGCAAAGATAGGGGGCCGTCCCTGGCAAGACGGGAAGCAATCCACTAGTTTTGAAATCTTTCTGGCAGGGTAGGTCCAGTCTTTATGTGCGACGGTGTGAGCTATTTTCGTCCCAATGCTGGTATTTGCATGAGGTAGGCTGCAGATCAATCTTAGTCACGAGTAGCAGGCTGTTGAAATGGAGCATTAGCTACACACATCGATGTCTGTGGCTGTTGGTAGAGACGGTTATGATTCGGTCGGGGTACGAAGAGGTGGGTTTGAAATCAAGAAGCTACTTACTATGAGTGTATCGGGTCGACAGATAGACCGCTGATGGAACTGGTGTGGGACTGACTCAGATAGGTCCACAGGGAAGTTCCTTATTTGGTTGCGTTTCGCAGTGATCTTCTCCCCGGTTTCGGTTTGGATGAAGGAGAAACTCGAGCAGCTCTGCAGCGTGCTGCGCCGTGGATAAGGTCGGCCGACTAAATCTACAAAACCGAAACCGATCATTTGTGTGCCGTATATGGGCATGGCGCATAGCACCAAGAGTGGTCGTGGGACTTGTGGCAAGGGCTTTGCCGAGGGCGATCGTGAGTCCAGTTGCGCTCGTGCTAGTCACACTCGTCATGGGCTTGTGATTTGTATTGCTTTGTGTTGGCATTGGCCTTTTGGGAATTGATACCGGCACCGGTGTCTTTCATTTCGTGGCGAAGCCGATTGCTTAATTATCATATTATTGACGCCACCGTGGCCGCCGGTAGGCAGCCCCGCACCGTTTAGCTACGCGATAAGTTACGCGAGACCCTGTGAGGCGTCCAGTGCGAGACGTCTGAGGTTCAATCAATTTGTTCAATTTTTACGCGCTCAAAAGTGACAGTTTGTCACGCCTTCTGGAGGTGATACATAGGCATGGGTTGTGTTGTTTCATCACGTTACTTTGGGAATGGAAAAAACACGCAATGGGATGAATTATAACAAGCTTTCTTTCTACTTGAGTATTTCTACAGAATACACTTGAAAATGACACATTTAGGTTGATGTCATCTTTTTGTTTTACTGTAGCTGATTCAATTCACAACAACCGATGCATGATGGCACATGCCGCGATTATGTCATCTTCAAGTGTTTTCTTTAAGTATCATAACGGAAATGAATAATATCTTATGTTGCAAAAACTTCTCAAGAAGACTGCGTCAGTGCAAGATGTGATTGTATTTATACGAATAAATATCAATCATTTTTAATTACATAGTCTTGTCATACTTGTTTATGGTACAATTAGTGTGGCTTTATAGTAAAGGATGTAATAATTTATTAAGCGACGCTATTTTAAGGCACTTTTTACTACATGAGCTGATTTTAAATGAGTTTAAACCGCAATATTTTATAAGGCGTTCCTACAAAACTGTGGTGTTCTTGAGAGGAAAAAACATAATTAAATAATTCAACTGCATGTCGCTTTTTTATTCACATGTAAGAACGTTACTTTGCTGGGGAGTGATGATTAATTTTAAACATCCATAATACTCTACCAGACAAGTTTCTCCGTCCAGCCTTTCCAGCCTTTCCTGAATCACAGCAAGCCGTCCTCTGGTCCATATTGTTTATTGTTTGGTTGTCCATGGCGTTTTTTTTTTGCTAAAGGTTGCTGATATAGTAAACATCTAGCATCCACCGTCCTGCTTCCCTTCTTTCCTTACGTGCAGTGAGTGAGAGAGCATCATAGGGAAGAGATTAGTGAAATTAGACGCATACCGCGAACAATGTTAGCCATCGCATTTCGGCAGCTAAAAAGGACCGGCCATAATTAACATCTTTCACACTTTGATAATTTATGAAACATCGTTGATCCGCTTTAGGAAGGTTGTTGCCACCGTCACCATGGCAAGTGAATGTTGGCTACGCTGGATTTGGTTGGCTACTGGGTTAGACTGGTGCGCTTCATCTCAAGAACGGTCTACCTGTTCGGCACCATTGTATGTATTTAATGCATGAAAAGTTTACCATACAGTTAGCTGTTGAAAAATTAAATCTTAATTTATTTTATTTACATTTGTTTATATTATTCCATTAACAATATCAGTGTAGTTTTGATCTTGAAGAAGAAATGTATTGAAAAAGAATTATTTCACATCGAAATAAATGCAATTTTTCGTGACGCGACGAGTGGGTTTTTGGGTAAGTGGGATAAGCTGTAGTATAATAAATTCTTTCATTTTAACACCACCCGGTGATGTCACAGGATCTATTTTTCAATCCATAAGCATCCATAAAGAAATGGTGAAAAATTTATGGAACGCATATCAAAACAAACTTCAAAACCGATTGTCCAAAAAGCTAGCTGAAAGGTGCGATGATGCCATTGTCCGTAGCTGGGAATCGGTGGATTTAACCGCTGGTTCAGCATTTTCAACGAATGTTGTGTTTTTTTTTTGTTGTTGAATGTGGAGATCCAAATGGAGGTTGATGGAGCAAACATTTGTCTATGAATGAATGGTTTTGCTTTGATTGTGTAGAAAAAAATTAAATCGTTTAACTGATATTGAATCAATAAAATTCGAATTTGAAAATATTAAATAAATAACTTAAAATTAGTAGTTAGCCCAAAAAGCCTTTTGAGAATGTGAAATATCCGCTTTAAAAATTTGATTCCTTCAAACCAAATACTTGTCCAGAAAATGCGGTTTTTGTTTGGAGGATGAGATATGATTCTCAGCCTAATGAATTATTCAGCACATAATTAGTTTTTTATTCTGCGTCTAATTTTTCCTAATTTGCCTACCTCTGCTCCCCACCTACGTTCATCGCCACCAGTTAAATTGTTGCGAATTTGGCGAAAAGATTCACAATGCGTTTGCGTTTCCATTCTTCCTTTCTTTTGCACCCCGCAAACCTGTGAAACGAACGTTCAACCCAGCCATGTCGGTTGTGATATTATGATGAATTTTTTTATAATCACTCTTAAATTACGCTGCCAGTGGATCTTGTTTTTTTGTGCTGTCCGGATTTCTTTTATGGAAGGTTATGTCTTATTTGCCCGGCATTTAGACGGATTAGCCGCTTTCGGTAGGTTTCATGTTTTACTGGCGACCGGCTGTGTCCGGCTGCTTTCTGTTTTACCCCCCCCCCCCCAGCCTACAGTGCGTGTTGAAATACGGCGGTGTTTTATGGACGAAGGTGAATTTAGAATAACTCTACACGCGCGGGATGTGGTGCCCGTCGAGATGATTGTTTCAATTGTGGTGCCCATTCATTTTATGTATCGTTTGCTACCTACGAAATAAAGGGCGCCAAAAGTTTGCTCCAAGATGGGACTTGTTTTACGAGTTTAACTGTTTATTTGGCTGAAATATTCGGCTACAAAGAACGGGCCTGTAGTATGCAATGATAACTTCGAGGTGTAAGCTTGTAAACAATTTTGAAACGATTGAAGGACTGCTACACGTGTAAAAGATATTGAAACAAAATTCTCACTTCCGCGCCTGGGAAAGGAAGCGAGAATTTATGAATTAATTTTCAAATCTCGCTTAAACCATCGAAACCATCCTTCATCCGGAGACCGGTACGATGCCGGGATATAATTTGAATTTATAGCGCACAACGGTTGATGGATACTGCAAGTTAATCTAATCGTGAAGCAAAGAAATGCATTTTAAAGATCATTCAAAAGGAGTGGTTCGCTTCTTTTCGCCCCCTTTTTTTTGTCTGCGGCAGTGCATTTGGTGGATCTAATTTATTTACAGCATAACAATAAATTAGGCGACATTATTAAGCGCGATTAGTTTCATTTTCAATTTTCACCCCCTTTTTTACGAGTGGTTTTTTGTACTCCTACGCTTATACAGCGTAGGAGTGTGCCGGTGGTGGGAGCACTGATCTTCATTTGATAGGACCGAGTTCAAATCCCAGCCAGAACGTTTCCCTATTGTGAGGAATGATTCGTCTTCGTGAGAAAGGCAAAAGATGCGTCAGAATAGGTATCGTGATCGATGCAAAGGTGTCCTCAGCGTTCAAAGATATTAAACTAAATTTCACGTTTAAAAAATCGATTTTCTGAACACCAACGAATTCAACATCTTTTCTTTTTCTGTCGTAGAACGCTTTAGGTGTGTGCATAATTCGATTATATTTTTAAGATTTCTGTCAGTGATAGATTTGAAGTAATTTTCTGATCGAAATATCACTTATAATGAGAATCCGTTGGCTTAAGTAGCGTCCGATATGGCTTAATACTGTATGTATTTGATATTACAAACGATAATCTATTTTTAAAACAGTGCAAGCACGCTATTTAATGATTGCAAACTCGTAGACAGTAAAAATTTCATCATGCGTCATTGTTTATACAACGAAACGGTTGGCGCGTGGACCATTTTGTGAGGATTGAATTTCGCGAACCATTTTACGGCCCAAAGAAAATCAGTGTAGACAAAACAGGACAAGACTGTTGTTTACTTGAGCCGCGTGTATGGCTATGACCAGTGTCTTTAAAGTGACTATGGACCACACGGAGCGAGGGATTAGTGTGCAAAGACATTTCTTATGCCTGTTGACGTCAACGGTGCAGAGAATAGATAACATTTTGCTTCTCCAACCATCCATACGGTTTTGATGGACTTGTAATTGTGGAATGAAATATTTTGTAATATACTTTTGATGCTTGATGTAGACTTTAGTTAGTTATGTATATTTCCATTTTATCAAATTTAATCTTACAATAGTGGCTGTTATCTTAATGTTAATGTGTTATTAATAATATTATTATACTAATATTATTATACAAATATTATTGATTTTATAGTAAATATAATATTAATTATATTATTTAATGTGTAATTAATTAATATTAATATTAAATTGGCTGAAGTGAAATTTAGTGATTGCGAGCGAGTGTTTTAAAAATTTTTTATTTATAATTAATTATGACGGTCCAGTGCCGTATTGAGTGTTTTTAAATGTTAAGGGAAAAAATGTGTTGGAAATTGAAAAACCCTTGAGTTGAAAGAAAACTAAAGCTATTGTTTCTAACCTATCCTTATTGCTAGTACTTAATTTAAACAAATATTTACAATTACTTTCGATGACACGCTTATAAACTACTAGCTTAAGAAGGTAAATCTCTTAGCATTTCCACCGTGCTGGAAAAGCAATTGGCATCATATGCCGCTTTTTGTTTTTTCAATATTTCCTCTTTAGTGGGTAAATGGCTGAATGGCTATTATAAATATGTTTTGCGATCTTTGCAGTTTTAATTCGTGTGTTGGAGCACAGTTTGATCATACTGGTGAGGCATAAGTTATGATTGGGCGAACTAATGATTTGTATAATAACAATTTGTTTTGAAATGAAAGTTAGGATTTTCTGTTGAGGAAGCAGTATAGGGTATTAAACATTTTTTCGCATTTTATGGTTATATTTTCTATGTGGGTTATGTATGCATATCAACCATCTATCGAGAAAAAGTCCTTAGTATTTAATCGCGCTTGACCATGCAGTTTCGTTACCGTTTATTTTTAAATTCATACAAGTTTCATAGGAAGTTTGCGGGAGCTGGTGTATCTTTGTAAAGAATATGGCTTCAGATTTAGCTCCGTAAACTTTAAGTTTCCACTTTTTACAGTATTTAGAGTAATTAATAAGGGCTTTGTTTAGTGTTTATAATCACCATCTTCAGTTTTTTTGCTGCTGATGATAGTGCGACATCATCATCGTAAAAATATTGTTCGCAATTCGGCATGATTGGAATATCTGACGTGAGTATATTAAATAACAGTGGGGACAGGACACTTCCCTGCGGTACCCCTGCCGATGGGGTGTAGGGGTTTGATGTTGAATTCGCGATGTGTATTTTATTAGAACGATTTGAGATAAATGAATCTATGATATTAATTAAATACTCCGGGAAGTTTAGTTTGACAAGTTTTAATATTAGTCCCTTGGTGCCACATGGAATCAAACGCTTTTTCTGTATCGAGCAGCACTACTCCTGTTGATTTTCTGTTTTGTCTTGGATGTAGACTAAATAATTGTGAATTTTAATTAATGGATACGTATTATCAAGCTGTTTCATTTAAGACACACGATGAGCTGGTTAATCATAGTGATTGTTGAAACGTTTCATTATTACTTCACTGTTATGAATTCATCCAATAGACAGACGCGTACTCATAACTGTTGGTTTAACACAGCACTTTGTGGCTTTGACAACTTTGTTTTTACTTCTCCACTTCTCCACTGGCATCATTAATCATGGACGCAAGAACGCAGGCGATGAGATACCCACGAACACCTACAGAAGTTACTGTCAGATTGTTTTCTTAATAATTGCAGCTACCGCACACGGTGGCTTTAGGGTGATAGATGAACTTTTTCTTGCGCCTTTTTCACTGAAGATGGATTAGTGGAGAAGACCAAACCCGTTACCCTTCCACACATTCCCTTCGCGTCGTGTATTGGTTATGCCTGCCCGAGTTTAACTGCTTTCGCTCCTTTCTATCGACATGCACACAGCGATCTGTGTTTTGACGCTGCTCCAGCACGGTTAGACCCATAACAGGAAAAAGGTGCTTAGGTTAGGTGTCGGTGTGTCAGTCGCCCGTCGGCCAGATTGAAACGCTTGCTGAGCGGCGTGGGGATCCATTCACCTACCCCACGTTTGCCATATTTATGTCGGCAAGTTCTCTTCTTGTCGTGGCGGTGAGAATCAATTAATTTTCTGGTTTCGGGCCGCTGATAAAGTAGATTATCGTATGCTGCACGGTCGATGAGCCGATGGGCTTTGGTTTTGTGTTGGCAGCATTGTGCAGCATCCAAGGGTCTTCTGGGTGCACCAGCCTTTTCTACAGCCAGGTAGGGCTTGCAATCGGCTGGTTCGGAGTGTTCCAATGCGAACAAAACATGCATCCTGCCACCAAGTAACATGAGATCGTTTATGGTTGAAACCCTCTTTTTATGGCTGCCGTTGCCTGTTGTTCACTGATGCTAGAGAGTCAATCGCACAAGGGTGAGAGAGTGAGAAAGACAATAAGAAAGAGAGAGGGACTAGGTTGCGTTAGAACTGATCCCCCTAGACACGACACTGACAAGGGTGGCCTTTAGATTGATACAATCGATGCCGCCAATTGGCGTTTCTGGTTTAGGAGGTTACGTTTTGGGAAGAGTTCTACTTTTAACGTCCGTTGGAGTTTAGGGAAAATCGACCGGGAAAATGTTTTCCGATGTGAGGGACGAGTGCAGCCATTCGATTGATTGGCTCAATGCGTGCACAATTGACCTGGGTCAATTAGATTGTTATCAGTATTATTGGTGTTTATTCGTGTTGTTTACTGGCATATATAAAAATTAATTATTCCATCAGTGTTTTTACGCAACAAAGCAGGGCGTTGGAAACGTTTGACACACATTTGCGGTATCTTATACGGGTAGATTCTAAGCGATAGTAAAAAGACCTTCTCATCGGGAGTATTGTTTATGCAGTTTAAACAACTCTTGAATATTCTATATTTAGCATTGGACGTTTACTACAGCGAATGATCCTTTCTCACAGCGTCGTCATAGCTTTTCCCACACAAGGAGATTGCTTTAATCTAAGAATTGATGGATCACGACTTCGGATAGGATCACTAACGCGAACTAAAGCATAAATCAGCACGCTAATGGCTCGCTGTGCATACGTATTGCCTACTCTGACAAATCAAGGCATACGATTGTTTTCTATGCAAATTTAAATGTACCATAAAATATTTATACGCCCGTTCGCCGTTCGGATTAGCGCAACGAATGTGCTGCACCCTTGGGGTATGGAACGTTAAATATGCGGTCCTGCAACTAACCGGTTTGCTTTCTCCAGACGCAGTTCATCAGCTTTGGAATCAGTGTGGTGTGCGCTTCATGCTTCAAATTGATGCATTTTGTTTATGCTACATATTTGCCGATTGTAAGACAATACAATTCCTTGAACGTCGCCAGAACGGTACTGTTCACATAGTTTGGTTTTTATTTGAGCCATCGCTCACTCTCTCGTGAAGAACGATCTGGCAGACACATGAGTCATGGTTTACGTCATCGAGCCCAATGCAATGCTGCCGAGTGCGTGTGTGATGGTGGTGCATTGCAGGCCCAACGTTGCCCATGGAAATGGAAATGTAAGACCAAACAACAAGAAAAATAGTCCCCAGAGTTCGAATCGTTTATTAACGACTTGCGCCGTCGCGCCCGATGGCAAGGCGACGACACAATGCGCGGAACGATAAAATTAATGACAATAATTTAGTTCGGTCGTCTGCTAACTGTTGCAACATGACAGAGTATGTTTGAGAGTTTGGGGGAGCTTTAGGGTCGGTGGTTGACTGGCTCCAAAAAAGGAAATTTAACAACAGAGAGTAAATCAACAACAGTGTTCCAAGGGTGCAAGAGTTCTGTTGCAGTATTTTTTTTTGTTTCGTTTCGATTAGTGAAGAAAGCGTATCAGTCAACGTAGCATAAAACTAAGAGAATTGTTTTCTGGTGCAGTTGTGGGAAAAAGGCATTTGTTAAATAGTCTTAACGCTGCATAAGAAAAACGGAGGAGATCGTATAAATTGTAGTGCTTGACTCACAGTAAACAAAGTTCTTACAAACAGAAATCGAAGAAAGGTACATTATTTAATTATTAATTACTTATTTAATTCAAATTGTCTTAAAAATTTATTTATTCATTAAATTCAAATTCTAATTAAATATATGCTTAAACTAGGGTAGGGGGGGGGGGGGGAGGAATTATGATAAAGAGTCATTAGAGGCAAACGATTTTTATGAAGTAAAGGTAAAGGACTCTAGAAGGCGGGTTCGGAAGTGGGAAATAGGAAAGTTGAGGTAGAACAGCTCGTGATCTCTGTTGAAAGAAACGAAATCTGTTAACCAAGGATCATTCTGGCCAAAAACCGAACAATAGGAAGGGATAAATATGGGTGGTCTATCAAGAAGTCGACGAGAAGGGACATACAGGGGTATAGAAGATAGAAGTGAAGGAACGTCGAGTTCAGAGGCAAAGATACATGCGATGAAGTAGGACTTCGCGTGTGAATGGCGGGATCTAATATCTATTAAACCCAATATCTTCTTCTTCTTCCTCTTCTTCTTGGCGTAACGACCTCTAAGGTCATGCCGGCCATCAAAATGGCTTTCTAGACTGCCGATAACACGTAGTTGGTTAGTCAGACCTCACTACAAAGGGACGGTCCGGATGGGATTTGCACCCCGGTCCAGTCGTTTGAAGACCGGCGTCGCTGTCGCCTACATCACCGGGCCGTGCAGCGGCAGCGGAATATGAGAATATGAGGGCACAGGAACGGTGTAGCCGTGTACAAATTTACGGACAGCCATAAACTTCCTCTGAACCCCTCTCTATTCTTTGGATTGCCGTTTTTTCAGGCTGGGGTCCACACTACGCTTTCATAATCCAGAACGAAGCGAATCTAACAACAGT
This sequence comes from Anopheles maculipalpis, assembly GCF_943734695.1. NCBI lineage: Eukaryota > Metazoa > Arthropoda > Insecta > Diptera > Culicidae > Anopheles > Anopheles maculipalpis. Next base: position 51,081,885 of record NC_064871.1, read on the forward strand.
ACAGTGCCTTTAAACATAAAGGATCTCTGATCTCAGAAGCCATGTCGAAGATTAAGCCTAGTGCTATATCTATTCTGATTCTGAGTGCTATTTATTTGATGCTAAACTGCATCTATAGATCATCCTATGCTGCATCAATAGCATTTATAATTTTCGTAAACGTCTATTTCAATATCTGATGAATGTATTGTTTCCGAGGATGTGAGCTTCGGTGAAGGTCTCTTCCTCTTATTCTTCTTTTTCTTGGCTTAACGACCTCTAAGGTCATGTCGGCTATCGAAAAGGCTTTCTAGACTGCCGATACCACGTAGATGGTTTGGTTAGTCAGTCCTCATTACAGACTTGGGGATTATATTAGACGACAAGTTGAAATTCCACGCTCACATAGACTGGGTCATCACCAAAGTGGCAAAGAAGTGTGGAGTGATTAGTAGGCTGGCGAACGGTCTCGATTTTTTCGGGCAAGTCCACCTCTACAAATCACTAATATCCCCATACTTTGATTTCTTCTCGTCCATTTTGTTTCTCGGCAATAAGGGGCAAATTATTCGGCTTCAACGGTTCCAAATTGTATCGGCATCATACGATTTTGGGTTTTAGCTGGATATCCTGCAATGGATGTCTGTAGAGCAAACAATTTTGTAGCAGACCATGACATTGGCACATCGACTTTTGAACATCCTATTGTCAGTGTATCTGGGAGAGAGAATAGTGCGGGGTTCGGACGCTCACAGGTACTGTACACGCAGGCCAGGTGAGGCCAGAGTCTTACTTACTATCTCATAGTGCTAGGAACTCGTTGTATTTCAAAGGAATTCAACGGTACAACAGAATACCCAGGGAATTAAAAAACACGAGCAGCTTACAGGAGTTCAAGCGTAGGTGTGCTGTGAATGTCAAACAAACTGTGTAATGTTAAATATGTGTAGATGTCCATGTCACTCTGTGTTATGTAACTGCACTTATCATCATGATCTAGATGATGATAGTATGATTTTTTTTGTGTATTTTTAATTTAATTCATTCATTCATTCCTTAATTCGTCGAAATGCTCTTTGATGCCCCACTTACGGTTTATTAATATTTTTATTATACAATTAGAGTAAAAATATCGTAAAGATAATTCCGTCCTTCTCAATCCTGTGTTGGGGTAAGAGGTGGGACTTATTTATTTATTTATTTATAATTAATTATGACGGTTCAGTGGCTTATTGTCAACACCGCTTGTGTTGAATAGATTTTCACATATTGATAAGGTATTTCCGCCTTATTCTTTGCCTTATACGGGGTGGGACTTATCATCATTATTATTACTACGGGGAGACGGTTCGGAATGGGATTTGAACCCCGGTCCTGCCGTTTGAAGACCGGTGCCGTTGTCGAATACAACACCGGGCCGCCTCCGGTGAAGGACTCTATTGACAGTAAAACAAAACCGAGCAATTTACGGGTAATATAAATGGTTAAGCAAGAAAATGGATCATTCAGTCTTGGTATCAAACCCCTTTCTTTTAATCTCAAATGGAAAATAAAAGAATACATTTGCAATCATTGCAGAAAAGTAAAAACAGGAAAATGATTTAGAAGTTCATTTGCAAAAAAATTCACACTACATTCACGAGACGGCTCTGTTAATCAAACTAATATGAAATAGTGCATTTTTTATGTAAACATTTGTCTGCCTGTAGATGAGTTTAAGTGTAGTCCATGCTACAATTTTCAATCAAACGTAATAAAGTTAGAAAAGGAAAGACAGAGAGAGACGGAAGGAGAATTAGGCAAAGATCCAAAAGTAAAACATCTCAAACTTCAATCCAAATGTCCCATAACTTTCTAAAGGTGTTTGAAAGGAATCTGTATCGCGTGTGGTTGAAAATGCCACACAAGCGTCACACTGCCAACACAGAAAAAATCGCTCAATCTCTTTGCCCGAAAGAGCTCAAGGTACAATAAAACGAACGCCTTCCCCCATCCATCAAGCGAATCCATGTTCAACACAGCTCTGAAATCGTTCAGAAAGCATTGCACAGTTGTTTATTAGTTCTAGCAGCGAAATCGTTCCGTCGCCGCAATCGCCAGCTGAGCGTGCATGCAGCAGCATGACTAAGATCGGCCGAATTTTCCGATGCCCATTCACTTGCAAGGGGAAGATAATATTGATTTAAGCTGCAGTCGGTCCTTTGGTCGATGACCTAATGGCTAAATTCAACGCAATCGCAGCGAATCGTGGCAATCGTGAGCTACATTGTTTATGGGGGCAGCCGGCGATAGATTGATCGATCGATCGATCGAAAAACTCTCCCACAACTCCGTTAAGGGATCAGTGGAATTGATAGAGAATGGAACATGAAACACAGCTGGTGGGAAGCGGAAAAAACAAACGCACACTGAATTGGCGAAGAATGTTGTCCTATTTTCAAACTTAAATAATTACTCATGGGATAAAATGATAAGTAGCAAATGAATGTATTTCATAAAGATTCTACTTCAAACTGTACCGAAAGAAAACGTCAGCTTGCTCCATCAGATGGCGTTTCACGATGATGTCATAAGTTATTCGACAGTCATATTCGCCGCCATTAGCCGTTTGCAACACAGAATTTTCCACCCGTTTGTTTGTTAGTTCTTTCACGCCAACATTCCGTAGGAATGTGTGCGTGTGTGTGTGTGTGTGTCTTGAGCATTAATGCACATATGTGCTTTTCCGCGACGACGCACAGAAAGAAGAAGGTCGGCGGCAAGAACTCAACCGTCATTTTGGGGGCCTCTTGCCGACTGGCACAGTTTCACACGCATCGCTCTCGTCAGTCACATAATTTATGTGAATGGTCGCTTTCGGGGCATATGTTAGCCGGTTGCAGCGGAGGCTATGAGATCATGTGCTGCTACAAGTGATCGTGAAAAATATGCAGCATGATACTACCGGGGTGCGTCATCACAGTTGGGGGCCATTCTGTGAGAGTGGATAAAAGATAAAGTCGATTTAAATGAAGCTGGTTAGCTTGAAGCGGGAGGGTGAGTGCTAATTGCCTTGCCTTTCGTTTGGACGTGCGATGTGAAGTACTAGGCCACTCCATCGACGATCGCATTCGATCCTAGGGGATAGGAGAGCTGGTGGCCTAGAACTTTTACAAATTACGTGATAAGTATGAAAGTGTTTTCGATAAGTGTTGATTGCAATGGTTGTTTACGTTTCTTGATCTTTTTGTTTTGCAAGTTAGGGATTGTCTTCATCGCGCGTTTTCACTGGATTTGTATTTTGGTGTTTGCGGAACATATAAAAATAACACAACGTAGGGCCGATCGCGCACAAAGGTATCAACAAGAATTATCAAGGCTTTTTTCTTGTAGTTTCATAGCGCATAAATCATACAATTTGTAACACCTTCCAAATTACCTTTCGCCTGATGATGTGATGTATTGAAGTAAATTTATTTCCTGGTCAAGCATTACCACACCACAAGACTGTGCATCGATGAGGCTAATGGTAATTTTTATGACAACCATAACACTCTAGCTAACAGTGATCCAGCAGGGTAAAGGTGGATGAATGAGATTCTTAAACGCGACAGCACCGTGTTATCTTTGTGGCGGATTTTGTAACGTATTTTCCTCGGATGAAACCCCGTTTCGATTCCATTTTATGATCGTGCTTTAAGTGGTGTGTGGTAAAAAAAAACATAACCAACAACCGTCTGACGTGGGGTATGGATGGTGGTGTAAAACAGAAAAATGAAAAATCGCTCCAGCACAAGATTTGTGTGTGTGCTGCAATGTTAGTTTTTGCTTGTTGAGTAGTTTTTCCCTCCGTTTTTCCTTCTACCACCACGAACACTAGCTGGGAGGCCGGCGCACAAAGTTTGCGAAAGATGTGTGTGTGTGTGTGGTTGTTTGTTTGTTTCGTGAGTGGATGAAAAATAGGATAATCCGATGGTTTTACCTCTGTCGTGCAGGAGTGAAATATTCTTATGCTGACGAATTTTTGTTTTTCTGTTCGCTTTAATTTCTGTGTTGGTTTTTGAAGGAAAAACAAATGTTACAAGATCGAGAAGAGTTCCAGCTCTTTTGGCACGACATGCTGCCTGTTATTAAAATAAGCTAATGAAAACAGTTGTCGAAACAGCGTATCGAGTTGTGGTCGAGCTCGCTCATCTTCTTTTTGGCATCGAGGATCAATGCTCAAGAGGAATGCTGTTGTGAAATGCTCGACACATTGCAAACGTGCTACGAAACCCCAGGCAGTGAGGCACCACTAGAAATGTGATTCACGAATCGCGGATGGAATGTCGCATTACAGCGACGTCTCACGGTATCGTCAACCGGCGATGCTTTTAGCATGTGTGCTTGTCTTATTTTAATTTATGTCGGGTCAGGATATTGTTCTTTTGCTACGATCTTGTTTTCGGTGATCAGAAGGAGAGTGTTAGGAAAATGTGTGGAACCTTTGAAAGCAGATTCGTTTATTTTTGAGCATGCTTGTGTTGTAGAACACGTTGAAACGCAGCAATACAAAAATGGGACAATTTTGATTCTAGCGATGATTGCATATTGTGTTTCTGGGAGTTTGTATTTGCGGCGTGGAACATTTGATATGATCTGATATGTCATCTTACAGATTTTTGACAATCTTCTGCTAAAAGGAAAAACAAAGTTAAGTGTCTAGTGTGCCATGCAAATGTCAGATTGATTAATTTGCTTGACATTCTAAAGTGTCTTTTTTTTTTCAAACAAAACAAGCGGAACAATCCACTTTATCTTTACCAGAAAAAAAATTGTTTTCCGTTAAACGATGTCCCGATGAAACGATGGCCAGCAAAGTGTAGGTTAAACGTTTTTGTTGAATTTATTGCACATCACACAATGTGCTAAACATATGCGCGCGTTACAAAGCTACACTGTTACACCTCTTGTTGGATGTACGATTGTGGTGTTTCGTAGTGTGTGTGTGTGTGTGTGCACGCACATTCCGAAACAGATGCAAAACACTTGCAACATTTGTGCAACATGTGCCAAAACTAAGGTGTATGCACAGTGTGGCGCGTTCGCGACGGAAAAAGTACGTAAAAGCGCAAGGCTGTTTAAGTAACATCAACAGACAACGAAGAAGAATACTAAACAAAATGGCAAACTTAGCCAAAATAATTATTCAAACCGGTGAGGTGCAATACAATCAAAGTGACTGCAAACAAATTATGGCTGACGCAGTAAGATTGCAGGGGACATCGCTCACGAAGCAACAAACACGTTAAACAAGACATTCGTATTTATAGAAGATTCTCATACAAGACACCAGAATTGAATGAGCAAATTTTCGTTGATTTGATGTTTTTTGAGCTTGAATTTTTTTCCATTCGTTGATTAGATGGAATGCTTCCAGTGTGATAAATGGCGGATGACATGCTTGCGAGCACACTTCAATGACGAACTACAAACAATATTCTTATGCGCATGCTACACCGGTTGAATTGTCAATGAAACACGGCAAAGATTGGTTTTGATAGTTTTGGCCCGTTCAGCGATTGTCCACTCGCTCATTATTAATCGTACGTGAAATCGTCTTGTTTGCTATCGGCTGCTATGTTTGCAGTTTTCCAATACACCCAATACACCGGTCAAAACAGCAAGAAGCTTAAGCACACATGCAGGATATGATGTCATTCGCTGCGACAGCAAGTGAACTACACCCGAACCATGCGCCGCGTGGTGTGGATTAATGTTTTATTTTTCATTTACATTTTTTTTTCCACCACTCCGCACTTGGTTTTGGTTTCGCATTCGCGAGAACAAATTTGCTCACACAGCCATCGGACATACGGACGTGCAACACTGTTGTGTGACATGGTGAGGGCACGTAGTGTAATGTTGTACCGTAGCTGTCACTAGCGCGGCTGTCGCTGCTTGTTGTTGTTTGCATCGCCACTGACCCTAGCGTAGTGGAGAGAGGAAAAGGGTGAAGATTAGGAATTTAGGCAAGAGGGTTCACCCTTCCGATAGTGGAAATGAATGAACAAATGAGAGACATTAATGGTCCGATCGGGCTGGGCGGTGGATGTGTGCGATCGCGAGTGTGTGTGTGTGTGTGTGTGTATTATAGAAGAATTTGTTTACCCAGCAGGATTTATCCGATCCAAGCAATGTGGAATACTGTTTGCTATTGGTTGGTGCCGGTCACTGAATTGTCACCGAGGTGGCGTTTGCTAAACGACAACGGTATGTTTCGATGTTTCGACCTCTAGCAAATAGCTGTTTGCGTGTGAGGATGAGATTGGAGTCACTTATGGCTGGCCTTGAACACGTGGAGCACCCAGACAAGCGTATCATGGAGAGAGGACGCACAAGAGGGTGCCGTGTGCAGAGTCGCAACGAATCGTACGATTCATTAGTCGCACCCTTGCCACCGCGTTTTGTTTGAAAGCATAATGTGAAGAGCGCTGCAGAGGGCACTGGAAAGTGCATCACGGGTAAAAAAACGTTCCTTGAGATTGCTGGAAGTGTTGGAAGTAGACAGTCGGTGGCATTAGTGATACGCACGCAAAAACTATTCATAACACGGAAGACCGAAAGAATGAGAAAAAATGTATCTTTAAAAAAATAAGAAAAAAGAAACTTCATGCTGCTAACATAGCAGTGTGTGTGTGTGTGTGTGCATTAATGGGCTTTTTTGCAGCACACCCAACTGCATGCACGTTACAGATACATCTCGAATGATAATATCAAATGCGAAACAACCGAAAGGAAGATTGATGAAGTAGGGAATATTGTAGACTGCATTAAATATGCTCGCCTTCTTCTTCTTCTTCTTCTGCTTCTACTGGCTTAACGACCTACTATGTCAAGCTGGCTATAATGGCTTATTTGGGTTTGGTGATAGGACACAGTTGGATAGTCAGTCCTCAATACGGTCTAGATGGGATTTGAACCCTGCCGTGGTTTATTAAAAACAGTCAAACTCATTTCATAAAATCAACGTGTTTTCGAATTGGTTACAGACTGTACGTAAGCCACCCCAAGCAGTACTTAAGTCATGCAAAAACTGCATTCGTTTCAACCACCACCAAGAAGAACACCAACCAGACAACAAAGTAAAACGCTTTTAAAATCCGCTCTTTCGCTCTTAGTTCGCCATCCCTTGCTGGGTTCGGTGCAATTTGAAGAAATAAAAAAAAAGTGGGAAGGACATGGGTGTGTTTATGGTTCTGCTCAAGAAGCAGCACTACGGGCTACAAGCATCCTCAATCACTTTCTTGATATCTGTGTCATACCGCAGCGACCACTGTTAAGTTGCAGGCAACAGCATCAACCACAACAGCAACAACAACGCTTGGCAGTAAAAGAAGAGGAAAACCCTCAGCGTGCAGATTTTTTCCGCTTAATTTAGCTAAAGAGCACCGATGTCAGCGTTGGATGAGTCAGGGGCCCGAACGAGGCCGGCAAAAACTCCGGTGTGTGAACATTATTATGCCACAAGCGAAGCCTGTCTATTGCGCGTAGGCGAAGAAGGATGGTTTTACTGTTTATATGCAGTCTGTGGCCAGTGGGGCCAGGAACTTGTGACCACGTAGAACCGGTTTCTGCGTCTGGTGGACATCCATTGGCTCGCGGTTCAATATAAACCTTTGTTGTACTGAGAGCTTAAGTGGGTCTGATTTTGTTTCGCCATAATAGATTTTGGCTTCTGCCCAAATGATTTTAGTCAAATTGTAAACACATAAAATCGATATGCGAACGCTTATTTGTTTATTCAATTAAGTTCAACTCGAAGAATTAATCCCTCCATAAAAAGGCAAAAGTAATGTGAAATTTATGCAAATATCTCAGTTCCATGCATGTTCCGTACAATTAAGTCAGGAGATATTTTTATAGCATAATCTTAAATGGATTGTGCAGAAAAGAATAAAATCTTAATTCAGGAGCAATGGGAGAGACAATGTAATTTGTTTCCTAGTTTATGGTTGGCTTATAACACGCATCTATGTCTCAACTTTACAAAGTGTCTTGCGCGCTTTTTAATATCATATTAATCAATACTTCGTCTGTTAGTGTTCGTCGCTTGTGGACACGCCAAGTCAGCGTTTGCAAAACGATGTAACGCTTTCCTTTCAACATCACCAGTTGCTAAAGCATCATAAAGGTCAGACCAAGTCACAACAAGACTCTGCACTGCTGACGAATAAAGAACTCAGGTTCCAAGCCCTTGCCGATCGACTGAGATCAGAGGGTAAGCTTGTGATTTGAGGTTGGTTTTTTTTTTACGCGACGTTCTGCGTAAGTCCTCCTCCGCGAGATCCTTTGCCCACCCGAGCCGTGCTTGGTGGAATTCATGGAACCGGCCAACCCCAACGGGGAAGCGGCCGATGTCTTGCCGTGTCTGCGTTGCGTCTGCTTCGCGTGATTGCTAATCGCGCTCGTGCAAACACAAGGCGAACGGGTTTGTTCGTTTCTGTTTGGGTCGGCCTCACAGCTCTCTGCGTTTTTTTTTTTTTTTTGAGGAGTATTAATTTCTTTCACTCTTCGCCTGTCCAGTGCACCCACGCACTCACCCCCCAGCCCTCCCGGATCTCCTGACCTCGACCGTCCCCAGTTGGGACCGGGGAAAGAAGCATTCTGGCGTATGTGGTCATGTTATTTTTAGAACTCGTTTCGGAATATTGTGAAACGTCTGCTGGCTGCTGGCAGGTAACTAATGTTATGTCGTGCGTGCAGTGAGGGATGAGGTGGCTTTCGATTTTTGAATGTGCTATGCCTCACTTTATGCTGGATTTCGGTTGTTGTTCTCTTTTCCTGTGGTGATGGGGAATCGGTTTTTATTCGCTCTTTCGTATTCTACCTTTCCCAAGCTGGACGATGGAATCGAGAATCCAGTCTGGTGATCTGCTACCTCCGAATGTTGATCGCTAGTAATTGGTGGATCAATAAATCATCAAATTTAGCTTCGTTTTCGAGCGGCATTTTTGTATCGGGTTTGTTATTCTTGCGTCGGTTCATAATATTAACACGCTTTTGTATGATATCATTCTCGCACATGCAGTGAACTGCTGATTGCATCATCCTATGGAGAGAGATTTCACTGCTTTTTGGTGCAGAAGTTTGTTTGTTCTTCTTTGAAAGTCTGCAAACATGGCGCACTAGCCAAAGATCGAAGATCTTTTCATTTTCAGCGTTTAATGTTTGATTTGAGTTTTAAAACAATTAATATAGCATTTTCAATTAATCGAGTTTGAGAAACGTTTGATTGTAAATAATTGTATCACATATTTCATCTGTCGGTTTTGAATTGAACAGATTTTCTATCACGACTAGTTTAGCTCGCTTCCTTGTGTTCCGTTTCAATGTGCAACTTGCAAAGTCGGCACGAACAATTTCATAACTGGACGCAAATTTACTCTGCCTTTAAAAACACAATTAGTTCAAAGTCACGCTTTTCAAGCGAAGAATAGATTTCGAATTAAGAAATAGAACGATTGCTTTTTGATAAATGTTGTAAGCTTTTTCAAAAATTCAACAAAAATCTAACGTGAATTGACAAAGTTAAAGAGAAAGAATGTTTCAATCGCTCCAATAAACTAAGCAACGGCTCGATCATCATTAGGGTCAACAGCACGATTGGCCACGTCAAACTTGATTCGCTGATACATCCAATCATTAAGGAATCATTTTAGGAAGCTACATTTATGACCTGTTTAACGAGCATTAAATGAAACTGTAATGAGTTTTTCATTCCCCTCCCGGAGCTGTAAGAGACCAATGACAAGAACTCGTAAAACGCGTTCACCAGCAATAGCAGGACTGACTGGCATGTGTGCGTTTTGTTGTCAGCTAGTGGTAGCTTCTTGAAGATTGCGCTTGATTGCCGGATTTGATTCGTGTTGATTGGTGCTGATGGCGTTTAGAAGCAAAAATATGCTTATTGATCTGCAAATAGGTTCGACTCTTTGTCGCCAGCTAAATTAGATCGTTTACTAATGAATGAAAAGTGTCTTTTCATTGCTCTGCGTATAAGTCTCATACAAGTAAAGCGTTCATTGTTGTTATAAAAGTAATTTACCGTATTGCCATAGTTTATTTGCCATTTCTATTCCAGCCTTGTAGTTTTACAGATATCTATAATTTTCGATTCATAAGAAGTCAAACAAAGAGCATAAACGAATGTTAGCCTCTCTTAATTTTGTAGCAATTTCTCCTCAAAGTTCAATCCATGGCTATCAACTCGTTCGGAGTGTAAATGTGCTCAGTTGTGTTTCTTCTAGCGCCATAAAAACACATTAATCAATCTCACTTAATGAGCTGTGTTGGCTCAACATCACCGCAAGTCGAGGGTTACAATGAATACTTATAATGCAAACGTTGATGCGTGAAAACATGTGCGGCCAGTGATGCTTTCCTCTCCAGCGGTCATAGTGGGTGGGTGGTTGAATTCGTTTTTTTTTTTTTGGTCCTGGGGGTAAATTTGTATGTAAAAGACCTGCTCTTCCAACACCATCGCGTTGTGCACCATTAGGACCAGGCGCAATGTAATTTGCTTGTTGTTATTCTGTCGTGCACCCTCATGAATAGTGGATCAGGCAAGCCGGTGGACGGTGTTCTACCATTCCACCCAGTTTGTGAAGCAAAAAAAATGTGAGAAAACAAAATTCATTGGATCCAAATTGGAGGCTCGCCGTCTTCAGTTTTTTGTTTTAGCAAACCACTTGCCTGTTAGGATAGAATTGGAACAAGAATGAAGGCACAGTTCGAAGCTTTGAAGCTGCGGAGTAACCATTTTCACGTTTTTCATTTGGGATTGGGGGGTACGGACTCTTCCAAGCGTCTTGAGCGTCTCGCTGCTTGTTGACAGATTCTTGATGACCGTTCCACGTTATAAAGCCGTGTAATGTTTTCTTTTTTTTTTCGCAAACTAACTTTACCCGATTTCGGCACAAGCGTTGACGTACGCTGCGTAGTCGCGGGCAGCATCGTAATTTTGGTCACGTTTCTCTTGTTAAGTTCTTAAGCTTACCATTTTGGGTTGACGCTGGGGTTCTGAGTGTTGGCATTTCTGTGGTTCCGTTGTATACTCTTCTTCATTTCGGCTCGAACGCCATGCAGCTTCTGGTGGCAAGTGCTATTTCATACTTTCGCACCCACGGTATTTGTAGGCAATAATGCATTGTCACAAGCTTTCCCAAATGGTGGAGAGATTGCAAAAAGGTCTATGTGGCTAAAAAAGTGGAGTTGCCACAGGTTGTGCACTGATTGTGTGAAATTTTGCTGGTAGCAATCATTATTCACCGTTGGTAGACCGAGTGAGGAGCACCAGTGAGAATATATTGAGGAAACGCCATCATCGTCAGTGGCAGTGGTCTTTGGCTAACGGGATTTCCAGTATCTGTACCATAACAATGCATAATGCATACGATCGATCGAACGTTTGATGTTTTGGTGCCTTTTTGGATTGTCTTGTTTCGAGCCAGATTTGTGGATGGCTTTGCAAAAGAGTTACAGAGTTACGGAATACAGCATACTGAAACTTAAAGGAGCATGAAGAAGAGGTTGAAAATGCTCCAAATTTTTGGTGCAAATTTCCCAAATTTCTTCAAAGAAAACTTTTTCAACGGAAAGTAAAAATCTAAATAGTAATCACTGATAGACGATCAAAAGTGCTGTAACAACCATTTCCATCGGAAACTACTTCAAATTGTTAAGAGAGTGCTTTTAAAATATTAAGGTACTCGTCGTATACGAGTGCCTTCGCCATATAGACGAGAGTGGGTCGATGGATCGAGGGCAATAAATTTTTATTTCGACCAACTTGAACTTGAGTGACTTCGAATGCGGTTCAGCTGGGACCAAGTGTTGGAATGGCGAACGAACGAAAGTACGACGCCAGACGAACGAGGAATATAGAATGTCCAAAGAGAGTAGCTGCCAGTGCTTGATCTCGTTAAATAGTTCACCACTTTAGAGTAGTTAGTGGAAGAAAAATTAAGTTCTAAGCTCTCTTTGACAACTTCATTGCAACAGTAAGGGAAGAATGGTTGGTGGTAGCGTTATGAGTGTTGCAATGATAGTGCGTATTAATGTGAACACTTATACCACAATTTATAGCAAATTTCTTGTTTTGTTATTGAGCATGTGGTTCACGCTTTAGCAATTAGACTGGGTAATAATATTAGATTAAATACCACTTGCCAAAACAGATATTATTATAGTTGAAGAGTGTCTTGCTGGAAAACTTTTTTCCTTTTTGTTGAAATCAGGAATGATAAAATCTGATAAGCCACTTTAAAGAATGAATTGTTACGATAAGATGGCATGCAATAAAGTCGTTACTAGATCAACTCTTCGTCATGTTTATGTGTTAATCGCCCATCTCATTTGTCGCTGGCTTGCGATACAGGGAAATGATAGCGTGCGGCGGGCCAACTTTAGAGAATAGCGCAATCGCTTATGAAATCCTCAACCACTGATATAAAAACCCCCAATACTTTAGCGAATCAGCAAAAATAGATACAAAATCATCCAAAATAGGTACGGAAGCCAGTGCGATTGATATGGAAAAGGTATACTAGCCGGTTAAAGAGTTGAAAATGTAAACAAACTTTTTTACGTTTTTATTTTACGAAATTACTTAGTTTCTGCGCGCGAAAACCAAATGAAAATTATATTTTTACAGTGGTTAAACATACAGTGCATTTTTACCATCAAATGACAAAAATAAAAAATCCGTATGCCAAAAACATATTAAAATTTGATTTCGAGATTTGAACCAGTACGTATATACAAATGCGTTCAAACATCGTTCTGTCATGCTAGGTAAAATCCGTTTAGATACAAAAAATATTTTAAATTGGGTTTGCAAGCGAAGTGTCAACAATTTATTGTTGTCAATTCAGTGGTCGAGGATTTCATAAGCGCTTGCGATATTTGTTAGAATTGGCCCGCCGCACGCTGTAATGACATTATTTCAGGTTTGGCAGTCCTCCTGGATGAGACCTTTACTTAAAGCATTACGGCAAGCGTGTTTCATTGGTATATTGCGATTCAGTGGTTCAGTAATTCTAGAGAATAAGAACGCAACTAATTATTGTCCTTCTAATTCGTTTTTTGCTGGGTTCTTCATGGTTTATTACTTACTTACTTATCAGACGCTACAATCATTTTGGCGCATTTTGGAAAACTTGGCCTGCCGCAGCAGAATCCGCAACCGCTCACGGTCCAGCGCCGTCGTCCGCCAATCCCTTATCCCGGCCTTGATGGCGAATGATTCTACGCCATCCTCCCTCCTCAATCTGGGTTACCACGCCTCCTCTGTCCTTGTGGACGTTCTAAAAGGACTTTCTGAGCTGGGTCGTCCGGTGCCATGCGTATAACATGGCCAGCCCATCGGAGCCTGGCGAGCCTAATTCGCTGCACGACGGGTGAGGTCGTCATACAGTTCGTACAGCTCGTCTTTATATTGTCGTTCCACACATACGGGGCCAACGATCCTTCTGAGCAACTTCCTCTCGAACGCGACTAAGAGGGCTTCGTCTGTTTTGGACAGGGTCCATTTTTCAGAGGAGTATGTGAGTACTGTACTGTACTATAAAGGTACGACACAGTCCCAGCTTCGCCCTTCGCGACAGGTTTTTTGAGGTGATATGTTTCAGTGCTGACTTTTGACCCGAGATGGGTGAAGTTTTGGACGATTTCAAAATTTGCGATCACCTATCCGTACATCACCCCCACGTAGTTCCGGATTTCTTAGTAGGGCCGCTGATGGTGCCACCATCAATTTGATGTTTGCCTCGTTAATCTGCAACCCGAGGTTTTCTGTCGCCTGCTCAATCCTTTGGTAGGCCTCTGCTAACTGGGAGAGCCGCAAACCAATGATGTTTATATCATCAGCGTATGCCAGGATCTGGGTTGACTTATAGAAGATGGTTCCCGAAGTCTCTACCTCCGAGTCACGGATGGTCCTCTCTAGCGCCAAGTTGAATAGGAGACAGGCGAGCCCATCTCCCTGACGCAGGCCTTTGGTGGTAGCAAAGGAGCCTGAGAGTTTTCCATCTACCTTCACCTTCATTCCAAAAGAGATGGCTTCGTAATGTTTTGCCCTGGCTATGCTGTCATATGCGGTCTTGAAATCTATGAAGAGATGGTACATGTTCATCTCTGTTCAGCCATGGCAGCCATGGTTCATGATTTCTAGAGTGCCAATATCTAATGATAGCAGTAAAAATATCATGTATCAAACAAGAAATTATTTACAAAAACATCTTCAAATAGCACTAAGCGTGCTGTGAAAACTCACTGGTGTGATGCCTTTAATTCTGTACGCTTTTTAATTTGCTGCCGATCTTGGTGGGACTTGTTTCTTAACCCTTGAAATTAGCTACCAAGGATGCTATAATTTATAATTTCTTTACGATCGTACTCTTCATTATGGAGACGCCTAGTGATTATAGTTGTGCAATGGTATTGATAATGGCAATTATATGGCAAGTCATTAAGGCATTAGTTGTATGTGAATGACAAAAATAGGTTTTATGTTTCCAAATTGGCTCAAAAATATCAAAAAAATTTGCAAAATAAAAAAAATGTTTTTCTATTACAATTCTTTCATAACAGCAATAAAAATGTCTTTGATGAAGTTATTTTATGACAGATAATTGCTCTATGATATTAGCCAAGCACTAAAGAATCAAACAACAGATGCAATCTGATTGGATTAATAATTGGATTATAATTTTTATTTAAATTTGAAATGTCATAAATGGCACATGCAATGGCACTGTGCAAGATAGCTATAGCGATATTGTGAGTAAGTTGATTCTAATCGTAAAATTCTTCCTTTTTACCAAAGCGGATACCATTAAAGCAATCAAGCCTCCATGCACGATAAAGATAATATTGACCAAGACAGCCTTCTTTATTTGCACCCATCCAGCGCTTATCTCGAGATGTATTCAAAGCAAGCACAGATTTGCAATTCAAGCTCGTCAAAGTGTTCGAATCGGCCAGCAAAACTGTGATACGATTCCCAGCCATCGCTTATGATGGCTTGGTAAATTTGATCTTCGATCTTCACACAGCCCTGCCTTGAGAGTGAAGATTATGTTCGGTTCGGCAGAGGGCAAAACCAACAACGACGTATCGAAAATAAACACCGCACCACGATGCCGAACCGAGCGTCAATTTTACGACCAATCAATAGATTGATGGTCGGCAGCCTTAGCCGTTAACCTGTGCCGAACGGTTCAAGCGCTCTCTTTTAGCAACTGGTAGATAAACACTACCCCCGCCAAATAGTGTGCGTGTGTGCGTGTGAAGTGTGCATGTTTCACTATCAACAGCATGTATGACTCCTACGGTCGATGTGCCTAATGCATCCAGGGCCCCACCACCCCACACTACCCTGGATCAGCTCATATTGGCGTATCAGCAGACATTCTAGCGCGGAGTGATCCTAATTAGTGGAGACAACTGTGAATGACTGTCGCTCGTTCCCTGTCGTGCAGGGAAATGATGTATTTTTTGTTTTTTTCACTCCGACAACGATACGTTACGCTAGTGGTGGTGTTTTGATGGTGCAAATATTTACCGATTCACTGTTTGCCT
This sequence comes from Anopheles maculipalpis, assembly GCF_943734695.1. NCBI lineage: Eukaryota > Metazoa > Arthropoda > Insecta > Diptera > Culicidae > Anopheles > Anopheles maculipalpis. The sequence continues at coordinate 51,097,464 of NC_064871.1, forward strand.
CGAATCTGTTTGCCGGCTGATGGAATGGCGGTGTAATCTGTCTTCGCGGCTGCAGCATCATGCTCTTTTGCACGTCGCCGGTGTCACACAGATATGAGTACGCAGCAACGGCAAATTTCCGTCCGGGAGTTGAAACATGAATATGAGGAGCTGGGGAGCTACTTAAACTCGGTTGACCTCATGGCCATAAAATGCATCAAGAGATAGCTTAAGCACCTTACTATGATGAGCTCACGTTGTAAATGTCTTTCGGTGGTGTATCCGTTTAGGATGGACAAACCACAAAACAAGACGCACATGAAACAAACAACAAAAAACTAGAGTCTAAAACATATCACTAGACGAACGGACATGGAAAAGTATTTTGGTCCATTGAGTCTGTAACGATGTTTTGGTTTGAGCGTGCAAATTATGATAAAAAATCTGGTGAAAAAGTGACGCGTTGAGCAGTGTGTACTTTTGACATTCAATAGGTGCACTAAGGTTGATTATAGAAATGAATGATTCACTTGATTGGAGTGTATGTTATTCTCAAGACGGTTCGCCCAAAAGGAAGAGACACTATGCTACACTGAAAACCGAGAAAATTAACATAAATTTGCCGATTTACATAGTTCTGTGTCGATTCGGATCAGTGCCAATGACAAACGTTCGAACTAAGCGATGCTGGTCTCGGTGGTTAATCTCTTCGGCAGGTTAAATACGACGAGCAGCAATCGGAGGCTCTATGAGGTACCAAATATAGTCGTCTAACCTTGAAACAAATAAAACCACCGTTTTTGTTATTTCGGTTGTGCGCGAACAGGTTTGTGAGCGCAGACGGAGAATTGATGAGATAAGTTTTAGGAACGATAGTCATTTATTTTCTTCGTGTCTTTGGTTTGTCATTTAAATAACGGTTATCATAAATCCTGTTAATCCTATTGATGTAGGGTTCTAACCTTCGGAATCAATAAACCATGAGTTTCTTGTCGTAGCCTCCAAGATCCACAGGTTTTTCAAGACTTTTCAGCTACTTGATCAATCAAAGTTGATCCTTGGCAATCAATATGAAGAATAAGTTTTCCAAAGAACCCTTTTCGGTTCAATCAGCGCGTTTTGAGTGTTTGGATTTTGGATTATTTTTTAATTAAAACGTTTATTTCGTGGTGCCGTCTAGAATAGGAGCATGCAAATCGTTGAAGCTAAGTTTCACGTTGGGAATTACGGTTTTTATTGCTTGCTGCATCATCATCCATGCCGGAGCGACCCTGGGACATGAGGCGAATTTATGCTCCAAAGTCTCATCCAAAGAACAGTACGCGCACTTCGGAGACGGTATTCTTTGCGTGTTGTATAAGTGAACTGCATGTGTAATTTTTTTGTTTATGAACAGGAACAGGCATGATCTTTGATCGGAAGAAAGCCTCCTGTAACTGATGTTTTTCCAAACCTTTTTCCATGGTATGGAAAGAGTTTGCAACGCAACCTTAGAATCGTATAAACCTTTCGTTGCTTCAGCTATCAGTGCTTTGGATGATGTTGCTGTTCGATATTTCGTTGGAAGAGTTGTCAGGTGTTGGACCACAATTTTTAAACATGGGTAGTTTGATGGTAAGGGAGATTGGCTTGGGTCCGTGATGAATTTTGCTCCAAAACACAACCTTTTCCTATGTGTCACGTAGCGATTGCATAGAAGGGCAGGTGCTTTAAGAGACGGAATTTGAAGATTCAACCCACCACGGTCTCGCGGAAGAGCCAGCTGTTGTAGGGGTACTCTTATTCCTCCACTTCCATCCCAAAGGAAGCTGCCGATTGGTGAGGTGATCGTAGCGATATCCATCGACGCAATGTACCATACTTTGGGTAACAGGATTGTGTTTAGATTGGTTATATTTTGGCACAGGTTTAGGTTTCTAACCATGTGGTAGCGTATCAGCTGCCGAAAAACACTTGGATAACTTGGATATCCCAGTTGCTGTTCATAGCTTTGCGTGCATCGTTAGAAAACAAAATTTCCAGCAGTTGAAGACGTTCTTTGGTGCGAAGCCAAGGAATTTGCATCTGGTTGGCTGGCGTTGTGTGTCCCACGTCCAGTGCTATTGTTTTGTCGAGGTTGAGCAGAGCCCCCGAGCAGATACCGAATGATTAGATCGCTTCTCTTACGCACTCTATCTTGGATGAGAAAGTGGTCACTACTAAGATATCGTCGGCATATCGGCATTGATCAGATCATCCTGATCGTTGCAAATATCTTGGAGCTCAGTGATGAGTGGATGTAGATATAGGATAAAAAGATGCATTGACAAGGGATCGCCTTGTTTTACCGAACGTTGGATGGGAAAGGGATTGGATAGATGTCCATTCACTAGTAGACGAGATGTAGACCGATAGCCAATTAAACGAAGTAGCTCAACTAATCCTGGATTAATTCCTAATGAACTCATTGTTGCCCAAAAGAAACTCTGTCAACTCGGTCGAAGGCCTGAGAGAGATCAAATGAGACCAATTTGCCACTAAGTCTCTTTCTCTTCAAGTTTACTATTTGTTCCTTAACTGAAAGAACAGTTACCAAAATATTTCTTGGTTTGTTGCTACATTTTTGTGTCAATGTGTCAATAATCCCTTGCATGCGAAGCTTTAGTATTCTAGAAAGTATTTTATAGTCCATATTAAGAAGAGAAATGGGGCGAAACTGAGCTTTTTTGGCACTAATACAATGACTCCATCCACAAAGCAGCTGGGTATGTTCAGGTGTAGTGCGTCATTTAGGACGTATGTGAGTTCGCGGTTGATTATGTCAAACGTCCGAACGTAGAACTCCTTGGGAATCCCATCAGGACCGGGAGACTTACGAGAGGCAGAGTGTTTGATTGAATTCAAAATTTCACGTGGAGTAAAAAAGCAGACAGAGAATTTTCAGATCCGTCAGATAATTTTTAGCTACTTGGTCAATCAAAGCTATTGATGAAGAATTAGTTCTCCAAAGAACCCTTTTCGGTGCAATCAACGTGTTTTAAGTGTTTGGATTTTGGATTATCTATTAGCAGTGGCTTCAAATGACAACGGTTACATTTTATTTAAGGTTAAGTTCCTCTACATTTGAAGCAAGAACACAAAGTACGCCATTTCAATACTACTCTGCGTATGGATTTATGTTTACTAATCATCGTCCTTCAACAGCATAAATAAGCGCTCTTCACGAAGTAGGTATTGATGGATATTATTACACACACATTATGGCAACTCAAGTACATCGAAACAGTTATCGCATGGTGGTGTGAAGTTTGGATTGTTTTCTGATTGAAACAGATGTTTAAAATCTGGCCTGCTGATGGAGGGCCGCATTGTGTAACAGTTCATGAACCTCCTCTTGAGTGCACGATCGCTCTATATTCGTTGTGCCCGTTATACTCAAGCTATAACTTGAACGTATTGCAACCTTTCAACAAATTTTAGACTCATATCCACATGTCTGTTTGCTCATGCAAAGACCTCATTCATATGTGTCGTGTTTCAGTTTTGTTTGAAAATAACTTAAGTTATGAAATATATTCAGAATCCATCGAAAATTTTTTTTTTTCAGGCCATTTCATCAGAAGTATCATAATGCATCAAACTTGCACGTAATACTCAACCAACACATGACATCAGCGCTAGAATAATCCCACCAGGCGCCCTTTTCCTTTCGGCACGCATTGTGAAATATGCGGATGATCGTTAAAATTTGGGAGCAGAATTTTCCCTTCACTTTCCTCCGATTGTTGCACTTCCATAGGAGATCTCATATAAATTTCTCACGCACTGGGAATGTGCTCCACCACGCCACATTTACATGCGCACGGGGAACTAATGTCGGTAATAACGCCTCGCACGCCAAGCGTGTCAACGATTGGCGCTGGGTGTTGTACGTGTGCCATTCGTCTGGGAGCTGAGCGGTTTAGACTTAATTATGCCTCGTTTAAATGTTGAGCCTGCTTAATATGGGTGTGCTAGCGCTGCTGTTAGTTTGGAGCTGCACTGCGCATAGTAACATCACGGGAGAGTAGTGTTGGGGCTCCGGATGACAGAAGTCAATGGCAATAAATTACGCATATCAAGTGTCGCTCCGGATGAACAAGGGAAGCCACCCATGACATCACCTTATTAAGCAAACGTTGGTGCAACTGATACTAGTCTTGATGAAGTGCGGGAGGAATGATATCAAATATAGAGATTAATTTACCATCAAGTGTAGCAGATAATTTTAACTCCAAAAATACCTTCTTTTCTGGATAAAAGTAACAAATCATATGATGCATCTTTTTCTTTTTGGTGGGCGACGACTTAGTTCCCACCATGCCGATGGATACAGGAAGGTCTGCAAACAGGTCATCACTATTATCATCTGCAGATTTATTGAATAATATCGATTGTTTACAACTGCCCAGCGAAAGAAGCGAGAAGGAAACACGCACAGAAAACAAAAACAATTGCTTCATCTGTGCATGTCTGCTAAGAACACGTTGCGGGGGAGGAAAATCTGATGCCTCTCATAAGTCAACAGACAAGTTAGCACATTCGTCAGCTCTCTACCGGATGGTGTTTCAACCTTTCCGCGTTTGAGATTGGTTTTATTTCGTTGGCTTTGGGTTTTTGTTAGGTCTTCTCCTTCCTGCAGCTCCGATGCACGTTGTCATGCGGTCACCCATGACTTCCCGAACTGTTTAAAATAGCAAATGTATGGACGCGGTATATTTATAGCACGATCCATGCGCCCTACATATACTAAAACATACCGGATACCTCGTCGTCGGTGTATCTTCCAAATCGTGGTAGAGTCTGGCTAATGTTTGATGGCCATGGTGTACGATTGGCACTATTTTCTGGATGCAGTACGAGCAGCATCCGAAGAGATAGCCATTTTGATGAACCTTTTCAACGACTGCCATGGTACATATTTGGAATACATGAAGCTCGGAAAGATTCCATAGATTCGTCCGAAGTTGTGGCGTACAAAGAACGGCGGCATCACACGTGATGCCCACACGAGACCGAATCGGTGTGGACCATTCTCCGCTTTGACGTCGCAGACGTCGCAAACGATCACTTCGAAGCACTTTATCTCCATTTCACGCTGACAAAGTGTTCGCTTCCGGTGCACGAGCACGATCGTGAGCAGCCACAACATAAAAAGAGGCAGATTCCTAATCCGCAGGATGATATCATACCACTTTGCGTGGTCAAAAGTGTTGCCATACGATTTCATTAGCATTCGGATGGACGGACCTGTGTGGATGTGCATAAGCTTCAACGACCGGCAAAAGATTCGCTGAGACTGATGTCCGTTTGTCAGGGAGGTGGGAAATTCTGTTCGGTGTCACTTTACTTGCAGACCACGCAGCTTTCTTAGCAGCACCAACCGGCAACCGTACTGCGTGTGTACGGGCGCACTGTGGCGTTTTGTTTGCGTTTTTCATTTACATGTCATTCTAACGTGGGGCGATAGTGATGATGATCGTATGTCAGTTGCTAAATGTTTGCAGGAAGGGAGGAGTATTGAGGGAGGAGTAGAAGATTTGTGCATTAGCTTCATTCCTGCTGGTCAAGAGAGGATCCGGAACGTTTTATACAGTGCGGATCGGAAACAGGGCCTCGCTAATGAGAAGGAATAATAGTCGGATTGCAAATTCAATGCTGGAACAATAATAAATCATAAAAGTTTTTAAAGTAATCTACAAATTTAATTCTTATATTTTCTATGTTAAGAAACGTATTTGCTTGAAGTTTATTCAACACAAGCGGTGTTGACAATACGGCACTGGACCGTCATTATTAATTATAAATAAAAACGTATTTGCTTCACCAGTTTCAAATTATAATGTTGATAATATATTTTCATTGCAATCACTCATACTTGGTTATGTTGAAATGAGAAAAAATGATTTGTTTTTCTTCATAATATGCTTACAAATTATTTAATGAACGATGAATTAGTTTTCAATTGTTGCTCTTGGTTCATCGATCTGCCTAGATGGAAGTTAATTGGCTCAATTGTCTTCATAATTTTAATTGAGCCTTCTTGTAACACAAGCCTTATAAGATCAAGTAAAGTATTTTCTTTTCGACGATCTTGTTTTTCTGCTTCGAATACATCGTTCCCATTTCACTACTGTCACAGTTATGATCAAACGTTCTCATACGTATACAATTATTCTATCAACTACTTTTCTTTGCACCTCACTGTACCAGCTTGGATACTCGTGCCCCAACGCATCATGTAAGCCACTCCATGCTAATCTGGTGGTTTACTCTATCCGCCACACTGCAAGGAAAAGCTTTTTGCTCGTTGTGCAACACGAATCGTAATGGGCCAACAAATGCTAATCGTAAAAAAGTGCGGCTGTTTTCAGTGCCGGTGATGTGAGATTACTTTATGCGCACTAACCGACCGTCTACCCGGTTCGGGATCGACAAGAATGACGAAGGAACCGGTCGGATGGTTGTAGATATCGTTGGGCTGGGTTGAGTTGGAATTAAAACTATAAACATCGCCATTTGCACCCTTTATATGTGTTTGGGCCGATAGACGCAAGAAGTAAAGCGTTGACTCCAACACGATCGTACCGTGACTCTTACGGGCGGCAAAAAGATTTTGTTGGTTTTCACAATTGATCTCAGGCTCGTAAACCATAAATGCCATGTTTGACCTATATTGACCATATGTTTCAACGTTTCACAGAACTGAAATAGTGATGAAAGTTTTGGTTTCGAATAAAGAAGAATTAAAATTGATTTTTGTGTTGGTGATTTAAATTCGCTGCATTGCTAATGATAGATGGTCCGGTGATAAAAGCAATAATGGCGCCGGTGTTCACATGGCAGGACTTCTTTTTCTTCTTGGCCTGCTCAGGATTGAGCACGTCGTGTCGACATGGCCAGGTCTCCAATCAGTTTCCAGGAAACTCGGTCTATGGCTGCAATCCGCCATCCACGGCTGCATCCGATCTCCGACAGGTTAGACTCCACTTGATCTTCTACGCCTCGTGCTGAACGGATCGCTGACGAGCACCTTCTTGGTGGGACATGAGTCCGGCATTCCCATCACGTGCCCCAGCCAACGTATCCTTCCGGCTTTGACTACCGTCATGGGCTAAAGAGTAATATAGGCAACTCACATGCAAGCTCCACAGTCGTTTGTGAACATGGCTGAGTAAGACATATTGAAAATATAAAAACTATTGGTTTATAAAATAAAAAAAATCGTATTTTAACTAGTTTCATAATGTTTTAGTAATTCAATCAATTTTCTACTCGAATCATGTTTAAATATTAGTTTTTTCCACATATTGAGTCATTTAAATTAAAAAATATAACTCACTATAGAATTACATCAATTACAGTATGAACTGTCTCGTTTAAATGATGAAATAAGTTAGTTAAATGTTTTTATAAATTAGTCTTATACATAAGCTAGCTTTTGCGACACTTAACAATAATTTCAAATAACTTTGCTAATTTAAAAAAAAAAATTTAATAATATTTTTATGTCCTTCGCATAATGGTCACAATCTACCGTGATTTTTTACACAAGCTTGCATGAGATGAATCCCGTACAACTTGAGGGCCTTTATTAATCTATTGCCCCGTCAGGATATCAGCACCGCCAAACGGCTCAGCTAGCTCGTGGTTAATACTTCTTCGCCCCACGCCCTGCTCGCACACACCGCCGAAGATAGTCCTTAGCATCCACCGTTCGAAAATGGCGAGAGCATTGGCGTCCTCCGTCATCATAGTCCAAGACTCGTACCCGTACAGGACTACCGGACGTATGCGGTAAATCGTGCATTTCGTGCGTTGTTGGAGTCTTCTGGATCGCTGGAGTCTTCGAATTTCGCTAGTTACGTTGTTGTCCGAAGTTACGATCGTACCAAGGTAGCAGAACTCCTCTACCACCTCGAGATCGTCGCCGTCAACTGATACTCTGCTTCCGAGTCGGACTCTATAACGATCAGAGCCTCTGGTAAGCAGATATTTTGTCTTCATCGCATTGATGCTCAATCCAATTCTACTGGCTTCGCATTTCAGTCGGGTGTACGCCTCGCACACCGTCGCAGTTGTCCGTCCGATGATACCACATGGCAAGACTGGGAGTTAAATCCCCACCAGACCGCAGTAAGCGCTGACTATCCAAATACGTGGCATCAATAAGTGTAATAATCCATTTGATAGCCCGCGTGACCTTAAGCAAGCCTTATTTATTTGTTCATTTATTTTATTTATTTATTTATAATTAATAATGACGGTCCAGTGCCGTATTGTCAACACCGCTTGTGTTGAGTAATTTTTTAATCATCTTGATAAGGCATTTCCTCATTATTTGTTCATTTGTTGCAGTATTTTATATAAACTCTGAAATCCGTACACAATTTTTTGCATAACTTTGTAATGTGCAGTTTTATGAGACGATCTTTTACTGCACACGTTCATGCTTCTGATTCTTATGCTTCGTGTTCAAACCCAGATAAGAATACCGAAAGGAATGGTACTGCAATTGTGTGTTAATGATCTGAAAATGACCACTTCAAGATGCTTTCCATCGTAGCTGTTCGTCTTTGGGGTTTTCCCTTTCTGAGTCTCCCAACATAAATCGAAGTAAAGCTGGGCGAACAGAAGCAACGCAATGAAAAACTCATCATGCGGCATTGCCACAATACCCTCTTCTACTTTCGTTCGAAATGAAGCACCATGAAGCATGTTCACAACTTGATATTATCACTCCTACCAATGATGAGACACGTGTTTATGCTTCATACACTTCATGTGGATTGTTTATTCGACAGAGAAACAACAGTGTGATGCAACAGGATCTTTAGAACAGGACAGTAAAGACGGGACATTACATTTGATGCGATTGTTTCAAATAATCATCATGTGAAGGTTAGCTTTAAATGACAGTTTTCAATCAGTTACATTATGAAATGATGTTTTTTTTTTGCTGCTGAACATTTCTAAATGCTCAAACGCTAGAGAATTGGGGCAGAATTCAAAGACGTCGTTACGTGAACAAGGAATTGGTTCAGTGCAGAGCGTTGAAAACATAATAGAGTTGTTTATCATCTCCGCATACTTCTTGCTCATACTAACGTAATTCCAAGGGCTTTCTTACACCATAAGCAGAACCCAGTCTGCACACAGCACCAGCATCAAGCAATCCAGCCAACCAAATATGGCTAGCAAATGAACCTTCCACTGGACAGGAAATATCTCGTTCATTGCCACCGGTCTCGCAAGCGTACCGCCGCTGCACGGATTGCTCTGCTCGTGCTCACTTTGTTTCACACTACTGTGGTTGGGTTGCCCTTTCGATTCTGGCTGCACGGCGACCGGCGAACATCAAGCCACGACCAGAAAGAACACCTAATAAACGAGCGAAAAATGAGCGCGTCGTGATGCCGGTGGTTAAAATTGCTGTCGCGTGCTCGGAATATTTGATTAAATGCGATTTTGGACGCCTTTCTGGTTGGCGTTTTCCCCCAAATGGTGAGGAACAATGGATGTACAGCGAATGTGACCGCACAAGTATCAGTCAAAATAGGTTCTTTAACTTTTGGGCTTTTGGGCTAGGTTGGGCTCGGTAAGCGAGGAGTGTCGATGTTTCGAAGAACCACATTGTGTCATTCTGAATGCTCCAAAAATGGGAAAAGTTTTTGCTGGTCAGAATTACGAGAAATGAAGTGCCGTTTCATGCAGACGATGTGCTGTCGATCGATTTTTATTGACAAAAAAAAAAACTTCCATTCGTTGCAAACTTAAGGCTTTAATATAACTTCTGAAACCGAAAATGCAGGACCTCCACCCAATTGTAATCCTTACACATTTTATATGTAATTACACACACTTTTAACAGCAAACAATGACCTTACTATTTTGTCTTTTACCCTCCACAGACAGCGCGTGACAGCGATTTGGTGTTCGAAGATGAAAAACCCTCGGACTCCTCAAACTTTGACAGGCTAATGGATATTGAGAGCCAAGAAAACCTTCGGTTATTAACTGCTCACTCCAAGCCCACGATCGAACAGTTCGAAGAGTCGGTGGACATGGGCGAACCGCTCGAAAGCGATGAATTGTCCTACATGTCGCCGAACGACGAGGTTGAAGAGTCCGATGAGGAAGACGACGAAACTGACAATGAGGTTGTTCTTCGCGACGAGGCACAACAGGAAGATCAGAACCAGAATTGGTTGATGCGCAACGTTAAACGTATCAAGCGGAGTCTCGACAGTTTGTGGAGCGGTTCAAAAGCAAGCGAAACGATTGCGGAAGGAGAACATAATGAAACGAAGCATGGCAAGCACAAGAAGAAAGCTACCACGCTGGAAAAGCCAGGAAAAATGAAGAACAAAAAGAAGCAGCTGACCAAGGAGGAACGCCAACAGAGACGCGAACAGAAGGAAGCTAGTAAAGCTGGCACTGATGCAGTGTCGCAATCGTCATTTACTCGGCGGATCAGTTCGGGAGTGCATCACAAGGCTCCGGTTGCTCACAATGCGATCTCGACCAGTGACGGAAAATCGAACAAATTCGTTGGTGTGCGTCCCAAACGGCAATTTGACACCACATTCATGGACACTGAGGGAAGCGGTTTCGATGGATCTGGAGAGTCAGGTCCAGGCGAAGAAACGTGGACGTTCTGTGAGTAATGCACCGCCCGACACAAAGTTGCTGTAGCAACAAATTGACTAATTTTAAAATTTAAATTCACAGACAAAATGACGATCACGCTGGACGAACCGTTTCAGAACAGCATGCGCGATACGCGTAAAAATTCCGAAAAGTTATCACACATCAACACGCTAGTTAAGAACCTGATCGATGAGGCATTACGCACGGACTTTGGAGTGACAGCGAAGCGGTTTGAGTAAGTAATAGAACATAATTGTTCAACAGTTGTGCCTTGTTGCCGGCAATTAGAAAAAACGCACTGCGACTGGTTTATAGTTGGAAGAAGACTAATCTTCACTAACGCCAAGGTTTTCCAGCTTCGCGTTTAGTCGAATAAAACAGCCGAAGGGAAAACACGAACGGGAACCACCCGAACTGTTGAAATGAACAAATATTGCATTATTGCAAGCAAGGTTGCGTGCATGGTGCGGCTAAGCTTTTGGTTCATCCATGAGATTGCACTGCACGTAGGGTTCATCTGATGGATTTACGCAAAGCTCCACTGGATGAGCAAGAGTTTGCCGAGTGAATTCTCACTGCTCACTTGTTGTTTATTGCTTTCTCGCTTTCACTTTCATGCAAAGGGTGAGTGAACATCACTGCACTTTTGGCGCAAATTCAATGTGGTTTTGTGCCACGTGGTTTCGTAACAACAAACAATTTTTTTTAATTCATTCATATGATAATTAATAACCGAACTAGAACCGTAATTCTGATCTCTTTCTTTTGCACCACTTTCAGCCCGTATCCATCGAACCAACAACTGACTCTCGTCACACTCGAGCTACACGCACCGAAGGACTTCAACCTGGATGAGATGGAGGATAGAATTCGTTCCCAGCTGCAGAGTGGTCACTACGAGTTGCGCGCCGATGGCCTCTCGCTGGTGCTTGCCGATGATGCCGGTAAATATAGAGTGTCTCGTGTTAGGTTTTCCCATTATCTTGCCTTTTTAGACGACCCTGCACGGTATCCAATGGAATGAACGATTTCGTTTACGTGTGTATTAGCCTACCTCCGCGCAGTTGTTTGTTTGAGCACACGGCCACATAACCGACACGGCAATACTGAGCGGTTGCTTCACGATTCACGATAGCCAACTACTTGACTTGAGCGTGGCAATCTGTTTCGTGTAAACCGTGTCGACAGTAAATACTCCCCTCAACATAGTTACAGTCCATCAAACACAAAACCCCTTTTAACGCTTTTACCTGTCCTGCCCTGTTCATCCTGCAATGTTTTCGGTACGCGATACTCATCGTAGACTCTGAGCTAGACGGTAAGGATGAAGTCATTCTTGATCCTTTCCCGGATCGATCACACATCTCGGGCCGGGACGACGAGGGTGACGAGGAGGAAGACGACGAAGAGGACGAGGAAGAGGATTACGCCACCGATCGTCCGGTTGAGGAAGAGGAGCGACAGGGTGAGAATGAGCTAGAGTCAACCACCATGCGAAACCGTATCGGTGACGAGTACCCGGAGGAAACGACGGATTTGTGTCGCGGCGACGATAAAGTGCGATGCGGCAAGACGTCCGTGTACATTTGTGCCGTGCAATGGTGCGACGGTAGCCCGGACTGTCCGAACGGCGAAGATGAAAATGCAGCCGAGTGTCAGAGTTGGTTTTATTTTTTTTTTTACATTTTCATTTGTGACCAGATACTTGCTTGCTAGCTGACTTTGTTTTCATCTGTTTCGCTTGTGTGGGAGTTTCATGTCCATGTTTAAATGGGGCTTGTTTTGTTCGTTTGTTTCTTGTGGTTCCTGTTGTGTCATTTGTTTTGGGGTTTCGTCTGATCTAAATTCATTTTTACTTGTTTGTGTGTTAAATTAGATCGTTTTTCATGTTACTTCATTCGTTCAATCTTACTAACATCATTTGCAAAGTTAGTTTACTCTTTCTTTTCATATTTCATGAGCTCTTTTGCTCTTTTTTGTGCGATTGTTTCGTAATTCTTATTTCAGATCGTTTCATTATCATCAATCCAATCAATATCCAATTGATTTCAAATGGTCGCTAATTTCCTATGATTAATTTGCTTTAACTAAATAATATAAGTTGTTGAATACGTTGAAATTATCCACTTCCAAGCTCTTTGAATATCTCTTAAATACTGCCATTCATTATTTTCTAAAACAGCCACTAAAGATTTATTCATCAGCTAAAGTTTGAATAATCATACCATCATATCTTGAACACATTCCGGTGCATTTGTTCTATGTTTTCTGCGTGACAACATGCTATGTTTTGTTTCGTCTTTTTCGTGTTTTGTGTGTTTTGTCTGCTATAAAATTATGACGGAGTTCTATACGCACAGCAATCTGTCAGCGTGTTTTTTCCAGCCTAATGCATACAGAAGTAACATCAACATCCAACGCTTACTCACGGGGAATTTATGTGAGAACCATGCTTTCGGCTGGGTGTAACAAAATTTAATTATTATAAGCTTTGGTGTTTTTTGTCGCCTCCTGTGGTTCCTCGTACAACAAGTTATAGATGCTGATTTTAATACCATTCACTGTTAAATCTCTTTTTCATATGCGCTTGCTTCAATCCGTTCAGAGTGCGAGAAGGATGAATTTTCTTGCGACGGAACACGATGCGTTTCGCTGTCGAAGAAATGTGACGGCCATCGTGACTGTAGCGATGGACACGATGAAGCGGATTGTCCTTTGTCGGGTAAGTAAGATATTAAGTTAGGAGCATGAATCCCTAAATCCCTAAGCAAGTGCCCACAAAATTTCTTCGTCTGGGACCACTTCAATTGCCAAATACGTTTGTACCTTGCCCTATTGCAGAATTTTAAAAGTAATTTCAAGTGCGACAACAAGAAACGGAATGAACACCCGTGATGGCCCCGTAAAGCATCCAGCAATCATGTGCCCACGCAAACGAAACGAAACGCACATGCACAGCAAGGACGAGGTTCACGAGATTCATGCTCGAGTGCGCAAAAGTTTACGCCCCATTTTGTGGGGTACCATTTTGATGCTTTGGCCACCGAGAGCGGATAATGCGCCCTTTTTTTGCGTTTGTCACCATCTATATTTGGTTGGTAAGGAAACGCACAATTCTCCAACGGCATCCTTCCGGCGTGAGAAGTCGAAGTCGTTCGCTGGAGGGCTTCCCACTGTCTGTGCCGTGGTCGATTAATTCGTCTCCGTTTTGCTCAGCATTTGGTGGTACCTCCGTGTGGAAGGATGTGTTTATTCCCTTTCACAGTCGGGTCGGTTTCATGGATGTTTTTATTCCCGCGCCGGAATGCTGGGACACCCTTCAAGACAAACTCGGTGCAGAACCCCCTGCCGAGCGACTAATGTATGCTCTCGTTCGGGGTTCACCATCGCCAAGGAATGACTTTTCCATCGGGACTAGCTGTGTGTGTGTGGTGGGATTTGTATAATGTTGCTTTTTTTGCACTCTTCTTCTCGCTCTATCGAAGTAGTAGTAGCCTGTTAGTAGTGTTATTGTGACACCATGTGAAACGCCCTACTTCAAGGCGAGGTTTTCATTCGGTTTAAATCGAAACCACAGAGAAAACAAATATTACTCCCAGTTTTAGGGGTTTGAATTTATTTACTTTCGGACGTCGTAAATCAAAATCGTGCCAAGTTTGTGAAGCGAGCGCGGATTGCTACGGCCAACGGATGGTGTTCAGATGTATCTGCTTTAACAGCTGTAATAGCGTTAGTATGCTTTGCGGAACATTTGATTACAGAAAGCTAGTTTTTTAGATAAGGATACACATTGCAATTTAATATATTTTCCATTGTGAAAACCCTATAAAATCATTTCCACCCAAAAGAAGATATTTTCAAATCATTCTTTTGCCAGTCTTTTCGATTATTCACATCTTTTGTTGTTCATAAACCATCCGAAGCTTACTCGATGAAAAGAAAGATAACCCTTATCGAAATATGATGAAAAGCTAGTGAAAAGAATGTATTTGCATGGTGAAAAGATGCCACAGCGGTATCCAATTAACCAAAGTTGACAGTCAAATGAAAGTTTGATCAAACTGCATTTCAGAGATATCGATTATTGTGAACTGCATTCGTCTTGAGGCTGTTAAAAACGAACTAGAATTCCAACCTAGAAATTCTAGGCGTTGTTTCGATTTTTTGAAATGCTACCGAAATAAAAAAGCGAACGAAAATATTGATTTTTAAATGATCAGATTAGGACCGGCGTTACAACAATCTGATTGCAACCTGTCCACGCATATGGTTTGAGCTGCACTCCATCATCGCTCGGCAGCACCATCAGCCTCATTCGGATGAGTGATGTAAGCGGAAGTGGGATTTTCTAAATCTCAATTTTCCAGTGCTGTTCTCTCACTCAGACTCTCACACGGCGGTCATTTCACACCAAGCGGGCGAAAGAATGTTTGGAAAATGGCAAAAAAAGGTGGAACACGTAACCCACATCAACGTAAAAAGAGTGGTAATTTAAAATTCCCCTTGAACCGGCCTCTCTGGTGAACATCGGCTGAAGTTGGGGCGCTCTACGCGCGTTGAATGTTCGATGCTGCACGGGGGTGGCATAAATCCTTCGGCACACCGGCACGAAGTCATTTGACACCCGAATGAAGGCATCAAGGGATTCGCCGTTGGTTTGAAAAATGTTTGGTACGGCGTGAGAATTTGGCTCGCACTCACTGGCCTCTCCTAACGCTTCCACGCGTGCCACGTGGGCGACCGTGTTGAGGAAGGTCATGCAGGGATAGCCGACCGGAGCAAACGAAGCGAGTGAATAACGGAACCGTGTGCATGTCATCAAATGTGTAAAAATCCACCTTCCCATTGCTGGGGTCTGGTGGAAGCTCTCAACAAACAAAAATTTGCAGCAAAAAGTTTGACGACCAAAAGAAAAAAAAATCATATCTGCGCCCTATAGATTTATAGATCAAACATGTTTCATTACCGAGCGAACGTATGCAGCTCCATTCGTGAGTTCGAATACAGATGCGCCGGAAGTGTGATGCGATCGCTAGCGCCTGGATGCGAGATGAGCAGTCGAAAAGGGATTTTTACTTTCTATCCGTCATTTTCTGCACCTCACTCGGTGCATCTGTTTACGGAAAAGACCTCGGATGCGGACCAATTTTCTTAGGACCGTTTCTTTGCCACATTCCAGGCGCCCAACATAGATATATGCAAATGCAAAGTGCAATATGCATATTGCTAATTGGTCGAATCTAATTACTAGCTGTGCTGTGCTGCAGTCGGCATGCCCTTTTGCAATGTGTTTCCGCGAGATGGTAGTATGTAGGGCACGACGCGTATTGGAACTGGTGTGCAGTGTAAATCGGGCCGAGAACCACTTAAAGTGCTACGCTGTTGGGTGCAGACAGCATAGACAGAAAGCATAAAAGTGAAACTAGTTGGAGGTTAGCTTTCCCGGGGGTCGAGAAATAAAATCCAGCAGCTAAAAAGTTCGCACATCGAACAGCTCATCAAAGCGATTTAAGCATTGCCGAGAACCGTTGGTTGTTCTTTGTGCGGATGGGAGATCATTCTTCTTTCCTAAACTGACGGGGAAGTAGATAGAAATCAACACATTTGCGGTGTCTTTAATGTAATCGCTATTGAAGCCACCGAAGATATGGCCTAATTGATATGTTCTCTTTTTTCGCAAGGAAATTATGATCTGTTGTTCAACAATGGTTTCTAGGAACTTGCGTATAGTTCATGGAAAACGAAGTAATGTTATGGAGAAAAATTAACAAAGTTTAATTTTAGCTTGAAATAGGTCACGAAGGACTATGTTTTAAAATGGGAAAAATATTGCTCCGTGTACCTCTTCAACAAGTGCACCTAACATAACCTTCGTTTGTGTTTCATTATGCCAGGGGTTTATTATTTTATTCATACCCAGCGCCCTTCAACTTAGGGCGCTGCATCTCGACGAAGAATATATTTCAAGTGTTGGTGTAGGATGTTTACCCATAATTCCAAAAGGAATACACAGAGTAATCTACTAAAATTTTGACTTTTGTTTTTCGAGCTTGCTATAAAGTTGGGTTTGCTATAAGATTGAGAATGCAAATGCGAATTTTTGGATGAATTTTAGAATTAAAATGCACAAAAAAAAACCTACGGAAAAATATTTTAAAATTAAATCTAACCTAACCCTAACACTATGATAAATAAAAACGAAAATAAAGGAAAAATAAAAAGACAAATTAACCTTAGTTCAAGCCAGCATGGCTTCAATTGTAGCTATGTTTGTAATTCTGTGAAGCTCTCTAGTATTGAACCACGGAGGAACATTTTTGATCATTTTCAATATCTTGTTCTGCAATACTTGTATTTTTTTACGATGTGAGAATGCTATGCTCTTCCAAGCTGGGGCTGCATACGTTAGTACTGGTCGAAGAAATGCCTTGTCTATAAGTAATTGGTTTTTTAAATTCAATTTTGATCTGCGATTAAGAAAAGGGTACATACTTTTAATCAATTTGTTCGTTCTTACAAGAATATTTTCAATATTTGTTTTAAAACTGACTTTAAAATGACTGCATCAATGTTCTTCCAACTGATGAGCACCTTCTTTTTGCTGATGATATCAAAATCTTTCTCCCCGTGTCTTCGTCTTCCGACTGTCGATCTCTCCAACGCTCTCTTAGTGACTTTTCTGTTTGGTGTTGGTGGGAACAATGGGTTGGTGCTCTGTCCCCCTAAATGTTGTGTCGTCTCTTTCGGGAGGCCTTTTGCTGGTCGGCTGTTACGGGACTACTCCTTATGCGACACCCAAATAAGTAAAGTAACCACCGTGAAAGATCTTGGGGTCTGGTTGGATGAGGGACTCTTGTTTCGATGAACACATTAACAATGTAGTAAATAAAGCTAATAGAGCACTATGCCTAATTTTCCGCATGGCTTCTGAGATCAGAGATCCTTCCAGGATCTCTCCTCTGGATCAGAGATCAAACGGCTACACCGTTCCTGTGCCCTCATATTCTCGCCGCTGCCGTATGTTGGGTTTAATAGATATTAGATCCCGCCATTCGCACGCAAAGTCCTACTTCATCGCATGTATTCTTTCCTCCGAACTCGACGTTCCTTCACTTCTATCTTCTAGAACACCCACATTTATCCCTTCCTGCCGTTCGGTTTTTGGCCAGAATGATCCTTGGTTAAGAGATTTCGTTTCTTTCAACAGAGATCACGAGCTGTTCGACTTCAACTTTCCGATTTCCCACTTCCGAACCCTCCTTCTAGAGTCCACTACCTTTACTCCATAAAAATCCTTTTCCTCGAAAGACTCCTCATCATAACCCCCCCCCACCCCCCCTCCCCCAGCTTAAGGATATACATTGTGTGGCAGACAATTTGAATTAAAATAACTAAATAAATAAATAAAAGTAACCCGTTTGTCAAAATATTAACAGTTCGCTTTGTGGTAGTTTCCTCGTACAAATTTTCCTTGTGAAAAAGATTGCTTCAGATTTTGAGCTATTTGTTTTCAATTTCCATTTGGTAAAGTATTGGGTATATGTCTCTAGAGCTTTGTTTAAATGTTTAATAATTACTTTAGGATTTTTGGCAGAAGATAAGATTGCAAAATCGTCAGCTAAAAGGAAATTGTTGCAGTTTGGTGTTTTAGGTATATCAGAGCTATATAAATATTGAATAATAAAGGCGACAATACGCTACCTAGTGGTACACCGGCCACGGGTACATTGGGCAATGATTCAGATTTTCTGATATGTACAATATTGTTTCGATTGTGTAGAAATGATTTTACTAGATTTATGAGGTAAGCAGGAAATTGAAGTTTGATTAATTTGTGGAGAAGACCCTGGTGCCATATAGAGTCAAAAGCTTTTTCCTTATCTAATAGCACTAATCCTGTAGATTTGCTAAACAACCTGTTATCAAGAATGGTGTTTTTCAATCTGTGAATCTGATGAGTGGTACTGAGAGAAACCCAAACTGGAAATCAGGAATGAAATTGTTGTTGTCAACATGCAATCGAATTCTGGAGGCAATAAGCTTTTTCAGAAGTTTACCTAGTCAACTCAGAAGACTAATGCTTTCCGGTTGAAAGCGGTCCTTGCCAGCCTTAGCGATGGCTACTATTTTTGTAATTTTCCATTTGAAAGGGAAAAACCCACGTTTAAGACATGCGTTAAATATAAGAACTAGATAGGTTATGGCCTTCCTCTCAGTCTCAGGGAGTCTTCAAAACATAAACAAATAATTTATTATTTATCGTGGAATGTTCTCCTATATTATGCTTCCTGCGCTGTCTACGGAAATAGTCCATGTTTGCAAAAGTTGGGCAGCTCTAAAAATGCACAACAATATTAAATTTTCTCTTACTTTAAATCTCTCTAAAGGTTGCTCCGATTCTGTACGTTCATTGGGCGTTCACAGTAAGGCACACTAGGAGTAATGAATGTAAGCATTCAATTAGCAGTAACTGACCCATGAGGGATTTTCTGAGCTTCATCCAGTAATATCCAGATGCCCACCAATCCCTCACACCACCAGCAAGAGCGAAGAAGTTTCTCTTACTGAGGCTTCATGCATTTTCATTATCGTATCGTTTTCGCAGATGAATTGTTATGGTGTAGGTTGAAGTTTTTGTTCACTACCGGTCAGACTGTTTGAATTTTCCAATGTTTATCTTGCGCATGTTAGAAAAACGTGTAATAAAATACGCGTAGCCATTAGCGATGGCCCTAACATGACTTTAAATAGATAAGCTTTAGTCGGCAAATATGCTACCATTTTGGGGGGGATTACCATTTTGGGGGGGTAGTCTATAAAAATGTCATCATATAAAATGTAAGCAAGGCACTATCTTACAGCAAAGATCAGACCTACAATTCGACACTCCAATGCGGAGCAAATGGCAATCTGCTGCAATCACGATAGGATTGTTTTGTTTTGTTGCTTTTTTTTTTTTCAAACGAACAATTTTCTCCCAACCCAATCCGTTTGGCAAGTTTGTCAGACGAGGTTTACAAATTGGACAGCGGCAATCGCTTTTTAAAAACTCCGCACATAAACGGATAGCTTCGTTCGGGTGGCCGATAGCCCGATTTCGCTTTTTGTTTCCAGCCCGGCCGATTCGAATTCGATTGCGTGACTCCAAATATTTATTATGAACCGCACACAAACTTCTAACGAATTGCTGTGGCCATGTCGCGCTCGCTTTTATTTTTTGGGGACGGTTCATGAGGAAAACTTATAAAATCCTTCGCTTTACTGCAAGGAGTGAAGAAGGGATTGCAAGCAGAACCTACCACGTTGTGCTAAAACTTGGTGAAACTTAATTTTTGCCAAGATAAACGAAAAAAGCCAGCGCTTCTTTTTATGGATACTGAAAGGACAAAGTGAGCCGATGGGTAGGCTGAAACAGAATGTTTGAAACGAAAAGTCGGGAGGTTGTTTCTTTTCTCATTACGACGTGCAACTCCATTTGTGTTCCAGCTCTGTAACGATTTGCACGCAATTCGTTTTTCCACGTGTATGATGCTTAGAATGGAACATTTTAAATCGCTTGATTAAGTCAATTTGTAGAGGCGGCCCGATGGTGCAGGTGACAACGGCGCCGGTCTTCATACGGCAGGACCCGTGGTTCAAATCCCATCCGGACCGTCCTCCCGTAGTGAGGACTGCCTAACCAACTACGTGGTTATCGGCAGTCTAGAAAGCCATTCGATGGCCGGCATGACCTTAGAGGCCCGTTAAGTCAATAAAAAGAAAAAGAAATCAATTTGTGACTATTGTTTGTGACAGAATATTATTGGTACCAGAATATACTTTAATAAATAGGGAATATATTTCGTGCATTTTATTACGAAATCCATTAATTTTTGAATCCAAGCATGAGCAAATTCTCTAAGATGGATAGAAAATTGCCGTAGCAACTCCATACTCCAGTGGGAGATGTGTGCAATAATGCAGTTTTAATTCCACTTCGGACAATCGTGCATAACTACAACAATTGTGCATGACTCAAAATGAAAACAGTTCTAAAGCTACAACACAATGTTGTGGTTTATAGCAAGGTCAATAAACTTTAGTTGGTGGAATATTTTATCATAATGCGGTTAATAAATGAATGTTTTCTTTTTATCAATGAAGTTGTTTAATACGCATCCATTCTTCAATCCTATCGTTAGTTTTGCTACACCAAAATACCAAGAAAAAAAAAACAGTTGGACACACCGAAAATGTCAGTGACAATCAAAGTAATAGAGCATTTTGTCCTAGCATTAGCTCCTAGCTCCCCCGTGGACCCTGAATGCAAGCTGTGCTTACACTGTTCGAGAAAAAAACGCTAGGGGCCTGTTGCATCGTGTCATGTGTTGATATCATCGACGGCCACTGTTTCCACTGCATATTATTTACATTAAATGACACGATCTTGCGGATCTCGCAACTGATCACAGGCGCACTGTGCATACGGAACGCCAGCAAACGCTGGCGCTGTAGGGCGCGCGAGATGCAGTATTATTTTTAGTGCTTACTGTGTCGCTCTGGAATGTTTCTTCTGCCGGCGTTGGCAGAGTGGTTCATCCAGTTCGGTTCGCCGGGAAAGTGTTGGTGTTGGTGTGCGCGGGAAGACTTGAATTTCTAAGGTTACAGGGTTTGTTCCGTGGGGGAAACGTGCGTGCCTGACGCATGATTGATATGGCGCGTTGCCGGGTCCGAATCCCGGGCATCGTTTACGGTTATCATAGGCGTGTGTTCCAACACCTCGATTGGCAACTGATTGGTTCAATTGGGTTCGATTTGGCGCATTGCTCCGGCTCCAGCAAACGGATATAAAATCATTCTAGTCTCACTGCGTGCGGGCCACGCAAGCTTACGCATTTATGGGGTGCGCTCGTCTACTCGCTCGCACGGGTCAATGCGTGACCCGACAGCACAATAAAAAGTCTTACGGGTACTCTGTGTCTTTTTTTTTTCAAATTTGATTGCAAAAATAAAATCAAAACCAGAATTGCCAAACGATCGTTTCACCCCTAGAAACAAATTGGTGTTAAGCGTTTTTAAAACAGTACTTAAACCGAAATCACTACCGAATGGTTAGTGTCGCCCGTCTCACCAGCGACGACCCCTGATTGCTTCATGTTGCGTGATAATTTATGGTGGTGCAAATTTGCTACGACATCCCAGGGCACCGGTTGGTTGGACCAGTAAATATTTCTCGCTGCAAAACTTGATACTAAACTAAACAGGACCAGAATTGGAGTTTGATCAATTTCTGCACAATCGTATCGCAGTTACACTGGCTGTGGTTCTACATTTTTGCCGTTCATTATGAGCTCCTTTACTTAAGGACGCAGTGGCACCACATAGCCTCTGGGCTAGGTCGTCACGATCGCTGTTGACAACACACATACATAGAGAGAGAGAGAGAGAGAGAGAGAGAGAGAGAGAGAGAGAGAGAGAGCTAGAGATTCGGTCTGTGGTTTTGTTCATTTGCTAAACTGATAAACGAATCACTGCTTGGATGGAGCTATGATGAAATTTTTTGACCCACCAAACACTATGGGTGGCCCAAACCTTCCTCCCCTGGTGAGAATGTCAACTGTTGTCGCGAAACGAATTGTCTCCACGCCGGTTGTAAGGACTTTTATTAAATCGATAATTACATTAAAACTCTCCCGGCGCTGGGAGCCGTGTGGACGAGCAGCGGTGGACAAGCGAAAGGTGGAACGAAAATATTAACTAAACTAAATACCGATGTTGTCAGTCGATGGTTCATCCACGACGGGGCGAGCGGTTTTGATTCAGAAATTGGATCGCTGAACTTTGGGAATGACCTTCTTCCGTTAGCCCTTCACAAATTCCCTAACTCAATGCATTGGAATTGCTGTCCCATTAGACATTCTTGGCCGTAGTAGCGGCCCGCAATACATCAGTGGAATCAGGGTTTGATTTTTATGACTTACTCAAACGCAACCAGTTCCCTCACGGGACGCTCCTAGAAGTGCAGGAATGCATCCTAAATGCATTTACAGGATCTTGCCCTGTAAACCAATAGACAAAGTAATGCTCTGGCAGTTTGGATCAAGTTGGAGATGTATATATGATGTCATTTTGTAACCAAGTAAATTGTGCGTATCAGTTTAACTGCTTCTAATGATTTGTACGACAAGAGCTCTCAGTTGTAGGCACAGCAAGTCCTTAGTCAAACGAGTACGATCGAAAAAAATAATCCACGCTTCCATTAAGAATAAATATCCAGAAAGCTTAATTTATGACATTGGAATAAATTACACTACAAATTGAAACTGTGGCGTGGAGCTATTTGCATTCTGCTGCTGCATCTGCTTGATGCACTACACACATGATTAATGTGCGCGCACTCATCCAGCGCTAGAAGCACTGTTTTATTGTTTTTGTTTACACATTCCGCGTGTGCGTGTGCCCTTTTTTTTTTTGCTTTACTTTTTACCATCAGCGGTTTTCGATTCCGATCAACATGGGTATGCAAAAAAAAAAAAACCGCCCGATGCAGTTGAGGGTGGTTCAAGGTTTCCAAGATGTGTGGCGCTCGGGATGTGAGCGTGATTGGATCACTTGACATTCTTGTTTAGCGGGAGTTGTGTGCATCTTCTTCGGGTTTCCCGATAGAGAAAGAACAGCTTCACAGAGAAGCATTTGGGTTTAAAAGCCATGTACGGATTTTTCCCATGCAAGCAACTCCACATTCGAATGCAAACATAAATCAATGAACCAACGTGCCTGGTGGAGCGTCTTTCTTTTTGTGATCGGTTTTGATGAGCGCATCCCAAGAAGCATCCTCTGATGAACACTGATTTGCCTTATCATACTTTCCAGCGAGACAGCAAACCACCCAAAGAATGACGAATGTAGCACAGCGTTTATAGAACAAATTTTGCAATTTGCTCGTACAGCAAACAAATCATAAACACCGGTGAATAATTCTGCACGCCTGTCGATGAGCAAGATTTGAGCGCTAATAGCGCATTTGGGCATTTCACCAAACAGCAACAATAAGACCCTAGACCGTCGGTGTAACAATGAAAAACCCATCCCCACAGGGGTTCCGTTTCCGTTCGGATCAGCGCTGAACGCGGCGAGCAACACTGCTCCACCCAGAACGCGCTGGCATAAACGCAATTTTCTTCGCTCGGGCGCTCTCGCGAGCATTCTGCTGCTGCTCCCGGCTCGCACGCGATAGTAACCGAGTCGGCAAGTCGTTCGCCTGCTAGTACGTTAGTTGGTGCCGGAAAACGAAACAGTGCGGACGCATCCACCGAGCGTTCTTGAGGACGATTTTCCGCGCCGTGCCATTGTTCCACCAGATCGATTGTGTGTTTTGGTGCACACCTCGGGCGTGCGGGTGTGTGTGTGTGTGTGTGTGAATGTGTGTGGGGTAGTGATCGTGAATTTAGCAACAATATCGTAGTGCTATTGGTTCCAGCTGATCGTGTTGCTGGTGCTGCCGGTGGACTTGTAAGCCTGGCCTTGCTAGCTTTGGTGCTGTGAGTGTTTCACCGATCGCGGGTGTGTTTCGCTGACACTTCATTTGTCAGGCGTGATATTTATGGCGCTGAACTGCAAACTGTTTTCTCGGCGCTTAGCTCATCGTCGTGTGGGGACGGTTGATGCAGAATGTGGTGGACAATAAATTGTTGATTTACATTTTCATCTGCGAAAAGTAAAGTGTGTTCCGAAGGCGGTGCGGATCGCTTTCCTTCCAAGAAATATTCTATTTGGAATTGGAATGCAAGAACTTGGGTGAGGTTCACACGCTGAAATGATCGTGTTGCGCTTACACCGACGGTTTCTTTTACGCTCGATCGTTAGCATTTGTTGCTATCGTGACGAAATGAGCATTCCAATGGGAACGATTTTTTAGTTCTTGAGAAGTCTTTACAGTTGGGAAATTACTGAGGAAATTATTTATCATAAACTTGGTTGTCTTCAGCAAAGAGCAGGATTAAAGTTCAAAGTGGAAGTGCCCATGGTTCTAATGATGTTTAATAATGTCTACATCAGGCAGCAAGCGATAAATTACAATCCAACATGACACGATTTATATGTAATTTTATTTATTTCTTGGTAAATCATTCCAAGAAACCAGCAAGGACTAAGGTCAAAAATAAGCTTTTTGATATTTTCTTCACTCGCGGAACGATCCACGAGACCGATCCAGTGCCGATTTCTAAGCGCGTCGCGAAGTTGTTCCCTTGGCGCTCTGCTACTTAGAATCCATTATCATAATTTTAATTCGTGATTGTCGAAAATCCCAACCTGTGTTTTGACGGCAAAAATGAAAAATGGACAGCAGAACTGATCGCCACCAGTGACCTTTTACCGCTGGCGATAATACTTGCGTAGCGTAGTTGCGATTGTGAAATTCATTTTTCAGAAAATAGACCAACGGATGTGTGGAGTGTGTGTGTGTGTGTTATTATTATTTCAAGGTTATTTTTGTCGTCAGGTCGTTTGTCTGTTTGTAGTACACCAAATGAAACATATTTTGAATTTTGAAACATATATTGGCTCGACGAGCAGGTTATTAAAAATGAGGAAAGATAAGAAGCCACGAACTAAGTGTGAGATTAATGTGCTAAATTTGATTATTGAGAGAAAAAAAAAATTACCATCACTTCTGTTATTTCTACGATTAAGGAACCGGCGATTAAGGAATCTTTTGAAGTGTGAAGCGCTCGGTTGCATTATCAGAGTGCAACTGTTTACTCTATGCTCATCCACGTTAGCCATTGCCTGTGCCATCTGCATTATCGTGCAATGTCATCATATACGTTCATTAGCCGAGCAAGGTGTTGATGTTTTCCTGTCGTGACAGAAATCAAGCGTTTTCATTTTTAAAAGTCCCTTTCATCCATATCAAACGAAGAGCGTAAATGTTAAAACAAAACACGTATAATGGATACGCTAAACAGCAGAGAATGTTTTCCTCTGTTGGTCTGTTCGTCATAAAAACCAACAACAACCCCCCCTAGAACGACATCACCGTGCTCCAACAGGGTGGATAAAAGTTAAACTTCATTATCGTTGCACTCGGAAAGCTCTTTTGGCAGCAGTCGCTTACGTTATTGCTGACGTTTCTTGCGTCCACGTAGAATCGTGGATCATGGAAAGTGAGGAAAAAGTATCTCTGATCTCGTCTTGAGCAGAGAGCGTCACGGGCAAGAACATGATCATCCGTCTATTCGCACACTTTCTGAAGGCGGTTGGGAGAAAAAATTGGATAAAAATTTATTAAATCTTGTGCCAATTTGTTTACGCTGCTTATTTTGCGGCGTATGTTTGTCCGTATGTGTGCATGCATGTTTTTTTTTTTACGTGCAAGCATCACATTATACGAGGGTCAGAACACGCTGCAACAACGGAAAAAAGGAACGTCTAGGATAGAATGTTTTGGCTGAAGAATATGTTTTTTCCATATTTAGTACGACGGAATCATCAGGACCAAGCAGAGTGAGAGGATAGTCAAGGCGGAAAATCAAGAAAAGAACGTAACGTAACAACCAAAAATGCGAGAGAAGCATAACATGCCAACACTCTGAAAGCTTTTACAGTCTCGCCGATGTTTGGCGGTAGGTCGGAGGCATCCGAGGAAATTTGATTTTTCCCACCATTTTTTTTTTTCCTTTGCTATCGCTAATGGCTCCTTCGTTTGGATGTGATTGACTGACGAAAAAAAAAAATTATAAGAACTTTCACAAGACATATGCGTGTAAACCTAAACATGCACTATTGCTTCGTTGGAATGTTTGTAGCACGTACATTATGATGGTATTTTAAATAGATAAAATATATTTACTCTCAACCTAAACAATGATGATCATTTGTCCATCTTTTGAACAGGAAACAAGTGCACAATTTCCATGCATTTGAGAATTCGCTGGTGTTATGAATCACTCAAACAAATTGAGTCCAATTTGTCGGCATGAGCACTACATTCATAAATCAGATTACTTGCTTGAAAGTGATACAAATAGTTGTAATGCGCTTGCTAGCTGTACACACATAGGTTAGAAGACATCGTTTGAACACTGGAGATGTTAATCTTAGAGAGAAAAAAGACACACGCTGTCCTCGCCCCGAATGCCGATAACCTACTGGCTTAACAGCGTGGTTGAACACGGTCGTAAAAATGGGCAAAATTTTAAAACAACGTGCCGCCGCGATCGATAAGCCTGCCTGCCACGGACCCGATGTAAGCAATCGGCTCACAGTACAAAAATCTCAATGAACGAAGCACATTAGTACCGCGGCCTGGCGGTCCTTGATAGTGCCACCATTATCAACATGTTAAGATTATTATTTTTATTTTCACGCCACCATAACGGTCGACGGCTATGGTCGCATCCTTTCGTCAATCGCCAACACGCCGTGCCCTGCGCGTAAAGGTCTTTCAGCTGACATGCCAAACCATGTTGTCTGTGCTCCATTAAAATCAATACCAGCTCATCAACCAGTGGGCAGTGGTACGCTTAAAATGATGAATGTACTTGCTATGTGGGGACTGCTGATAGTGAGGTTTCCTTCCCTTTTCCTTCCGGCCCAACCGGGCACAACCTCTAGGGCTCGAGATGGCCTGGTTTAAAGGCGAGAAAAAGACCCACAAATGTTGCATGAATAAATACCAACCTTCCATCTCATACTTTGTACCGTAGAGAATAGAATAGTTTAAAAAAAAAATGGATCCTTACTTAATAAATAATTTTCCCAAATTATCCTTGACCAATGATTTTTGGCAAATGTTTTATTGTGTCAGCCCAACCACAATAGTAAATGTGACAACATCATGTCGTGAAGTATTTAATTAAGGTGTTCCATTTAATAATAAAAAATATGTGCAGAAGCATGCTGCTGTGTGTGTGCAAATGTTGCATAATGTCAGTTCAATCAATCATCAATCTTTATCCAGAGTGAGGCTCATGCAGTGTTCGATTCGGGTTACGAACCATGTAATGGAAAAATGGTGTTTTGTTTGGTGCTACATTTTAATTAACAAAAAGGCATTTAAGAAAACAAAAGCAGTTAACTTGACTTGCCGTTGATAAGCTTTCCTTTTGCAGTGCTTGAACTGAAACATTGCTCTTTTTGCAGCAGTTGATTTCCGAAAAAAAGTCATCGATTTTTTAAAACGAATATTCCGATGCATATACGACATTTGTTTCCTTCTTCTGCCCTTGGCTTTCCTTTCCTGAAAGTAGACTCGAGTTCTTCCGTTAAATTCAACGATTTTCCAACGCATACAAAGGGTAGTAGTTTTTTTTTTATTTGCCAACAAAGCACAGCACCAACCCCCAAAAGGTTACGAAAAAAAACGCCACGTGAACAGCATCCAAACGGGAAGGAACCTCCAAAATAGCGCGTAAAGTGTGGCGTATATATCCTAGAAAAACTGTCGCGCACGCGAGGACATCGCGCGGAGCAGGAGGTAATGACATTAAAAAGTTAATGGCTGTGCGGACACTAATTGACTTGAACGGTCCCAGGCAAGTTAGCGTAGCGATAGGGAGAAAACAAAGATTTTTCACTGTTTAAAAATGTGAGCGATAAACTTTAAAGAAAGCGTCTAGGAATGGTGCGATGAAATCCACCAGGAAGTCTGGGACACCCTGTTTAGTAATATTTGAGGCTCCGCCCGTGCGTGTTTCGCGTAGGCTTGTGACGCTCGTAAAAGTGTGTTCCGGCAGCGGCTTTTCGCAGACTGATGGATCTGGCGTCTGGCGTCTATTTTGCACCGATCGCTCACCACTTGAAATCGGGCGCCACCGTGAAGTGTTGTTTTGCTGTCTCGGACACGTTCACGGACAGAAATGGCAACGCACATGCTGGTTAGAACGGACTGCCATACACTCTTAGCACAAAGTGTGCACTGTGCGTACTGCACTCAAGGCGCCATCGGTACTGCTGAGATCATAAACATTCCCGCCAGTCAGTCAACGGCCGTGGAATGGAACCGAGAACTGCCAACCGAGGATCGGTTCGATAGCAACTAAAGGCAACAGGGCCGAGGATCGTGTGCACCCAACACCAAACGGCCGGACGATGGTTGGCGATCGTAAATTACTCAATTAAAAAGCAATGTAAACTTTAGAAATACTTTTCAATTTGCCACCCTGTTTTGCATCGAAGCTGGAAGACCTCGCTGCCATCTTTAGCTATTTAGGTTCGCAGAGTATGTTGCTATTGGTTGCGTTTGTGCTTTGAAGAATGAATAGAACCCGCTTGTTCGTTTGCTTTCTGACGTAGCGAAAGCCTGTTGATAAATTAATAGAGATTATCTGGATGTGCGCGTGTTTGCTCTCGCAACCAGTCATCCGTTTCTTCCGGGAGGCCACACTTCTGACAACTGTTGACGAGTTGACGGATGTCCGTTCACCCGTAGGAAGCTGGGCTGTGCGTTCATGTATCCAGCTTCTCCTTCTTGGGCGCAGTAGCATGATTGGTTTGCTTTGGCCGATCCAGGATTAGGCGAGTCTTAACTAGTCCCCTTTAATTTCTTTTACACAATTCCCACCAATCCTGTCCTGACTACTCCGCTTCTGACTCATCATGTCTCTAAACAATATCTGCATCTGATGGGTTAGACACATCCGGGTAGGGTGGACGGAGTTGGTGCGCTTAAAAATTGTGTTAAGTAATGAAAACTATTAATATTAATTGACCGGTGGCAACCCATCGCATCGTGCCCAGCAACTACGACCGGTAAAGGACAAAGCACCGAAGGGAACTATAAGTGATCGGAAGGGGAGGGGGGAGGAGGGGGGGGGGCTTAAATATTACCTCATCGTACGCTGTTGCTCTGGGCTAGGTCAAATCATGTCGGCCCACCCTTCATACGGTTACCAGTTGTGGTCAAGCGTGTTCATCATTGTGCATTCGTTTATTTTAGGAGCATTTCAAATCTTGTAACTTTGGCAAGAATGTACCGGAAGGTGTGAGAAAGTGGTAACAGCCGAGCAGAAAACAGCTAGTGTGTGTATGAGTGCGTGTGTGTGAGTTCGGGGTGGGTTAAACGGTTGGGCAACGCAGAGTGAACGCTGCCGATCAGTAGGGTCTGTGGTGTTGTTGCCGTTACTCCTGCAGTAGGAGTACTGCAGTCCGGGACACCTGCACGCTCCTCGGATAAGTGTTTGTTACACCTACATAATCTCGCAATCAGTGTCCGTGAATCATCGAAATCTACAAAATCTCGGTTAATCTGACAGTGTGGCGGTGGATGCAAAATGTTTGCTGCGCATTCACGAGCCGCCATATGGCTGGCAGTTTTGCTAATATTTGTAGGATGTACCCTTGGACAAGGTAAGATGATTGTTGTATATAAAAAAAGTGATATTCGTGACTTTACTGTAACTTTTACTCTAGAGAACATCAACTACTGTACCAAGAATAAGACTAATAAAATCTGCAATACACAATGCTCACCAGTTGCGCACTGCCCAAACTTTCAATGCCAATAAGCAACAGTACGCGTTGTTGTGCGCTTCGTTTCGAGTTATTTTAAGGATTTTGTGATCCTTTCAGCACCGACTCATGGGTATGGAATGGAAATTTTCCAACACCAACGCCGCACATTTCGGCCAACATCTGCCAACGATTGTGTTCAACTTTTATTGCACTAATCTCAGCACCTCAGCATACGCAGCGTGACTCTGGATGTGCATCACTACTATCGGACACCTACGGAGTCGCTCGAATGGCGCCTCCTATTTCGGGATGCAATATGTCAGCAAAGTCCGCGCCAAAAGGAACACCCCAAACAACGTCGAGCAAACCAGGCCTCACTGTGTTCATTCGATTCGTTTTCTCGCGCACGTATGATGAATAATTCAGTGCATTGCCAGGCATACGGACGAATATGTGTTTTTTTTTTGTTGTGTGCAATGTGCAATCAATCGTTTAATATAATTAAACAATCTCGGGTCCGCTTTCTAAATGCTGTTTTAAATGAATGAGCTGTTAAAAACGAAAAACCTCCAGCAAAGCAAGTCTAAACCTTTAACCAATTGATGTACGATATTTGTCATGGCGAAAGCAGCTTGTTGGCGAAGGACGCAAAGGACAATCAATAATGTCACACGTTGTAAATTGTAGATCAAAAGGAAATCCCCTCTTTCCGGGATGCAACCAATACACGATTAAGAGCAAACCGGCACGCATCACCCGACAGACCCACGACACAAAAACGCTGTTTTCAATTAAAAATGTGCCACGCACTTTTTTTTAAATTAAATCCTTTCGGTGCAAAGGTTTCGGCTGCTGGCTACCGAGATACTGCTGGAATTCTATTCCCTAGCCTGGCTAGTGCACGTGCATACTGTAACCGTTCCGGGGCGCACGTTGCTACTCGAGCTGCGTCGGCTGTCGAAATAACTCGGCGACACGGTTGTGTCTATTGTTTTTCTTGCATTTACTCAGATTAAGTCCGCTGCCTTCACCCTTTGGCGTGCCGTTCGTGCTGTGAGGTTCGCCTCGAGTGTTATTCCCCCAAAAATGACAGTTTTCGTTACATGGATTTTTGAGTTTCATCGATTTGCGTTTGCTCTTTCGGTGTCGTTACACATGAACACTCGAAGGATGTGGGTACGGGCGGCCAATTTGATGACCTAACGATACCAATTCAACGCGCCATTTGTCGCATTTCATTAAAATCGTATATGACCGGTCACATAGTTGTAAGCCACCGTAACACAACTCTTTGCCGGAGCGATTTGTTGTTCGAGTGTTGTAACATTTCTTCTCCTGACTGTGATTTGCTCCCTTTTTTTTCCCCGCCTGTGGCGCCATCCTACCCATGAACATAACTTTCGATTTGGGTAGAGTGAATAAAAAGACTAAATCCGCTCACCGGCTTCCCTCCGCTGGCTAAACATTTGAATTCCACCGCGAAAAAACACGCCCGAGTACGGGTTAGTCGGTCCGGTTGGCATTTTGGAACTAATTGACATTTTCTATTTCGGTTCCGTTTCGTGTTTGCTCGACGCTGAACGAAACCCGAGTAGCCCGAGTTGAAACAACTCATGTAGGATGCAGCAGGTCCCGTGTCTGCGGCAGTGTCCTCGTCTCCTCGTATGCTGACAACAAGCCCGTAAGCTGAGTAAATGATTAACTTTCGCGCCACCGAACGACGTCGTCATCAACGTCTTCATCACCGTTTTGGTCCGTTTGGTTCGTTTGGCCCGTTGTTTCCGCAAGGGTCACGGTGAAACGTGGGGAAAATATTTATTTTCACACGACTGGTATGGGAGGGAGATGGAACATGGAGGCGAAGGAAAGATTTTCTTTATCCTACACCCGCGCCGCGTTCTGGAGATTCCCAGGGCGATGCAAACGGGCGGGATCAAGCTGATGGGATTGGTTTCGAAGTATGGTGTGGTCCGGAGGTAAAATGTGCATCGTGATCTAATTTCGAACTTCTCACTTCACTACGGGACCATCGCTAAAACTTCCCACCGCCACAGGGGTGGTTGGGAGACAGGTGTGGTTGAAGAATACCGAAGCAAAGGACAGTGGGCCAAACGGGGGAAGAACATCAGCTCATCATTCGAGCTGTTCTCGGCGTTAGTTGGGAAGTTGGTCAAAACCGCTAATGGATTCCGAATCGACACCCACGGATGCAGCGGAAACTTGTCGCATCGCAAAAGATGCTTCAGTATGCTTAATAATTCTTCATTAGATATAGATCAGTTGGCAAACCAACTTTGTGGCAGTGTTTGAAATGAGGAATGGATGAAATTAAATACGATTCTGTTGGACGATGGATTGATTGCGATAGCCATTTTGATTTGTCAGAATTTTAGTGTTTGATGATTCTTTTTTTTCCATCATTCATCTATCCACAAACAGAGCGCCTTTGTTTTGGAATCTACACTTTCCCTTTCTGGTATTCATCAGCTGTGTTGTGATTTGTATTATTTATGTGATTTTTACCAACCCAAAGAAGAAAAGAAAGGGTTGATGGAAAATAATGATTACAAAACAAACCTTAATGAATCGAGCAAAAATATTGTATCAGATTACTGTAAACATCCCTTGTTTCAGTTCTAGCCTGGCGTTCCTTTAGGTTGGAGGGTTTGGTAGGCTTATCAGCAAATAATTGTTGTGTTTTAGATTCCAAATCAAACTGAAGTAAATTTCAAAGCAAAACCCAATCGTCATCGAGAGAACCGAATGCATACTGACACACAATTGTATCGAAGGCGACGAACGGAGATTTTAAAATTAAAACATTACACCTCTTAGTCGAAGCTTACATTCTGACTCCAGTATTCTGCCCAATTTTTTCTTGCAGTACGTAAAATCCAATCCTATTTTCGAAATGGAATCACATCTACCCGGTATTGTGTGAATCAATTTTCCAAGCTAATGAATAGTGAAGCAAGGATTCCTTCTTCACAAGTGAAAACAAGGTTAGCGAAAAATGGGATAACAAAACAGACAGAATCATTAAGGGAAAGAAACACGAGATAAACGGTTGAACAGGGAGAGGGTGAATGATGGTGTTGATGATGATGACGACGACGACAACGACGAAGGTGATACAAATGATGTTCACCCTGCTGAAGAGTGGAATAATAGACAACCTGTCTGTACTGGCACTGTTCCCCCAACGGTTCAACGGACACAGGCATTACTCCCCTGTTCCGATGCGAATGAATGACGAAAACGGCTGGTGACCAAACTTGGTCACGTATTTAATAGAAAATGCAGTTCTAAGTCCCATTACGCCACTACAGGCACAGTAGAACGGTTTAAAGAAATCCGTGTGTTTGTTTGCTGGTTGCCATCCAAAACGAAGTCTCGGCACCTGATCGTGTGGCTCGTTTCCGTGCAGCTACCAATAATGATCTAATATTTATTCCACGGTTTTCTAAAAGCGAATGCATCTGCAGGTGAACGAGACAGGACGGGGCACTTCGGTTGTTAGTGTGGTGTTGCTAGGAGAAGCTAAAATAAAAATAAATACACAGCAAGAACAACAACAGCAGCCCCGGTCGACACATTTTTATCCAATTACTTTCTCTCTTCAGGGGAAATCTCTTTTTCATGAGTTTCATTTGCAGCGATTGGCTAAATAATCGCCAAAACGTTTTGTTTATTTAGCAAGACATGGTGGCCCTTTTCGGTTTTAAGGGTTACTATGAGTTTTATCGGATAAAATCCATCTTTAATTATAATTTCGCTCATTTAATGTTTACATCGTTTTAAAAAATTCTATCATCTTTTGCATTTCTACGTGAAACTCATTATAATACATTCCGGACAAGGACTCACCGTACGTCTAGACACAGGCAGTCAGCATTACGGGGCAGAATAGTAAACAGTTTATCATGCTCTTTGCCTTCCCATAATATCAACTTTTACCGAAATAACGAAAGTACTTCCCCGAACCAGCCTTGTGGTTCGGCCTACCGAACCCTAGCACTCTTAAATCTTTCGCCGGTTGATGATTTGTGGGAGCTTACCACCGATTGTGACACACTCGCTGGCGGGCGAATGCATACAATTGTATAGGTCGATTAATAGAGATGGTCGATTTAATGTGGCGTACCGATCGACATGAAGCGACGCTGGGAGACAAAGGCCACACAAGAAAAAAAAAATCCCTCCCACAACACCAACAAATTCGTTTTGATTTGCATTTAGTCGTCAATAAACAAATGTATTTGATATTCTCTAAAATTGTTTACAGTCACGACAGCCAACCTTGCGGCCACCGATTCTATCCGGACCCGTTCGTGAGATATTCGTTTATCGTGACTTTTTGCTCGCTTTCTTGTTCAACTGCGAGGCTGCTCATTACTAACCCAGCGTCCCCGATGATGGACACACGCAAATCCGGGGAAAATAAACCGCACAGTGGCTACAGTTCCGTCTGCCTCGCTTCGTCACTCGTTTGCACTCCCGGTGGGTCACATTAAACTAAGCGCTTCACTTATGTATCCTTTAGCCTGAACGCTACAACGAATCATTGCTGGACAAAAGTTCAGTTTCAACTCGCGAGCCGCACTGCACGGTAATGTGATTTATAAATGTAGACATTTAAGCTCTCGCTGGGAAAGCACTTAGCGAATAAAGGAGAGCACTTTTTCGATAGGCCGGATTGATGGGTGGTTAGATATTTTTTTCTCGTTGTATAAGTGCGTGTTGTGTGCGTGTGTGTGTGTCTTTCACCGAGAATGTCGTTATGAGGTAATGACGACAACCATTCATAAATTGAACAGGCCTTCAATCAGAGGATTTTCGGAGCAAGAATAATTATTTTCCCTTAAGTTTTTTACTCTTGTCTTTGAAAACGATATGTCTTGAGTTAGTAAATTATTTATTGCACCTTTTTATTGATGTGTTATTTGAATGAAATTTTATTTTTTTTAAGTATAACTAACTAACTAACTGTATTATGAAAGATTTTATGAAATCCTTCTGCCCATACAGGGCGTTCGGGATAATTTTGACAGTCACCTACGGAGAAAGAAAAAACAAATTTATGGCAAAATTAATCATCGGGGAATTTTTTTAGAAATAGTAGTTTTAGAAATAGTAGCTTACCATGTATTTTATTCATTTTATTTAAAATATCCGCCCTCGGCTTCTATTACGGCCTCCACCCGTCTCCGGAACCGGGAACAAGCCCTGGCGACAGTTCGCGGGGTAGGGCCGCGAAAACGGACCTGAGCTCCGCCTTGGTGTTGCTGGAGGTTCTGTTGGAAATAATCCATTGGATTAAGATCCGAGGAGCTGGGAGGCCACACATTCGGCGCGGTGAAGTCGTTGAAATTGGTCGCCAACCACTTTATCGTTTTGGAGGCTGTATGGCACGGAGCGGAATCCTGCTGGAACACGTACGGTCTGCCGTTGGCCACTCTCGTGATCCAAGGCTTTACGACGGTGTCCAGCATTGAAATGTACCCGTCCGCGTCCCCTTCCGATGATACGCAGGAAAACACCATCACCGTCTGGGGGAACTTGGTTTGCGGCACCCGTGGCACGTCCGCCCGGCAGTAAGCCAGCCACCGGTTGTTCTGGGTGTTAACTGTGACGGTGGTTGTCGCGTCCGGCGCGGATCATCATGATGCATGTAATCCGCTTCCACAATGTACTCTTTTTTGGCATTTTTTTTATCACGGGATGTTTTCGCTGCTTGTTCCGTACGCTTTTAGCTGTCGAATGACGTATTGCTTGTTTTCCTATGCCAACTCCATCACGAGTTATAAACAAAAATGTAACTGTCAACATTATCCCGAACGCCCTGTAATTCATTTATTGCTAAGAATTGTCCTATTACAAACTACGAACTAATCACAATCTATAAAATGCAACCCATCCGTTCGCAAACTAACTGCCAAAGCACTTGCCATATGTTGTACAGACGGTATAACTCTTACATGGTGGTGGAAGGGCTCCAAGGTATGCAAATGTCAGCAAACTTTGTCACCCCCACTCGAACCATTCCAGAGACTCAACTGCTGGGGGAAGAAACTAGATCAAAGCGGACGTGCAAATGCGATAATTATGCCTTGCCGTTTCATACTTTTTCCTTTCGACCAAGAAGGAATCTGCTTTTTCAACGTTTTTTTTTTTTTTTGTTTACATACTTCCACTCCCACAAATACTTCATCCAAAGTCGCAGAAGGCCGACAAACCGTGTACCACTAGGAAACATTTTTTTTTCCGAGTGTGTAAATTGAGCGTTAAAGCGTGCCGAGGAATGTTGCTGTAATCGTAGTAAAAGCTACACACATCGGTGCATGTTGGTGCCGCCGAGCAAAAGATGATGAGTCGGGGAAAAAACAAAGTGACGTATTTAAGTCTTGCACTAGCCACAGATGCTAGCGAGACTACTCGAAAGTTTGTTTGCACTTGAAGCGCTGAATACTAATCAGCTTGATATTAATAGAGCGTTATTGAATGCATGAAACGCTTCTTCGTGGGAAGCGTTTTTATTTTAAGCGATATTTCAACTCAATCGGTGATAAGCAATGAACCTTAAGACGAAGCGCACTGTATCTGCGTGCAATCAAGACATCAATATTCTATGCGTTATTCGTTTCTTATCGATTTATGTTGAAGACTTTGGGAGCAAATTTCAACCATCACCCACACATAAACACATTATACAGTACAGTACTCATCATCCTTCGTGCATTCTTAAGTATTGCAAAAGGTTTATTTTTAGTTTCGAAGTGAACAAACTTCGGATGTTCCGCTGCCCAGCAACAATGGTGCATCATCAACTGCATGACAATGGCAAAAAAAAACAAAACGAATCATTATTCATATTGTTCACTATTGTTCACCGTGGACCACTGTGTCAATCGATTCAATCGACTGTGTAAACACCAACAATAGATTTACCGCGGTTTATGAAAATCATGCCAACAACACGAAGCTCACATTCATTAGCTTAAAATGTTGTGCCGCAACAATGGCTTCAACTTCATTTTCCAATATCCTGTCAAGTTTACTCTCCTGCTAATGGATGCCATTTTCGGTTTGCTGCATTTATTTCCAGCTTGCGGTTACAAAGTTTCTCCCCTCCGTGGTCAATATTTTCTATTAATCCTGGGCTGTTTTTTGTTAAGTTTTGGAGTGTTCTGCTGGTTTCAAATACGGATGTTTTTTTTTATTTGGAGGTAATAGGTCTACCACAGTTGCAAGCTTTGTACAAACAACTCGAGAAAGTGCACATGAAATAGCATACATTTACAGTCGGACCAAATTGTTACAACACATTACAGTCGCATTCACAACATTTGGAAAGCGTGACGAGCGTAACGTGAGTCCTCGGAATCTGCTCTAATTGATCAAAAGTTTAGAGTGCAACGCCGACTCTCACAGCTACTAGTCTCGATGAATATCGTATTACTACTCCATGTTTTGCAACCGGTATTTCGGTTTTTGGTGCAGCAAAAGCTAGTACACCTGCTAATACACGCGGCAAAAGAGCAAATACACTTCAGCGGCTTAACATTGGCCGACAGCAAAACGTGAACACTAGTAGTGGCGAGACTTTTACTGTGTTGAAAACACTCTGCATTGCATTTTCAAGTTCACTTCCGTTTTTTTTTTGGTGTGATTAAATTACATCGTCTCTAGAATTGCTTCTTTCTCCACGTTTATCTAATACTGACATTTTGCTGATGGGTCGGAGCACTTCGCAGGATCTCGGTACCAAAACAAAAACTCCTCACGAGCGGTTGCCGATGCGGGTTGACTCGTATGCCTCTCCTGAAATGGGAAACTGGCCGGATTTTGGTTGCTAGCTTTCCTCCATTGGGGTTTTTTTGTTCATTCCGGAAAACGAAGAAGTACACGGTACGGTACGTAAGTTTCTACCCTTCATATGACGGATGTGAAACAGGCTAAACTTTCCACACATTTCCCGGTGAATGTTGGTACCGTATTTAGAAGGTCATGTTACACCAAAACAATGTGCATAACCGAACAACAGGTGGATATGAGCCGTCTTTCGTTGCATACCTCGGCTCTGTTCGACAATTATTACGCTGCCTATAAGGAATAACGTACCCTAGGGGTCACAGTTTAACACGGTTCAAATGGATTCCTGACCATCACAAGAAGCAAAGTTTCGTCCTGTTTCGATGGAGTATCGAAACCTTTCGTGAACGATTTATGCTTTTGCTACTGCTTTCTTCCAACATTCTTTTAAAGCTCCACAGACAGACAGGCACGATCCGTTGGATGGTAATGCCCGACTGCTGATGTTGTTTACGATGAAGGTAAACTCGATACCTGATTCCGAGCAAGCAAAACAACTTTTCACGTGGTGTCTGATTCGCCCAACTTGCATCAGCTTCATGATTTGGAAATTTGAAGACACGATGGATGTGTTCCTTCGTTGAATCGGTGCACGGTTTGTACCGTACCAGCAAGAGCAGCAGCTACGCTACACCTTCGCCTCCAACCACTCCGACACATGTATGTATTCATGGGGGGAATTGGCAGCTTGCAACCATACGCTAACTCTGGTTGGCGCGAAGGATATAAGCGCGTGGTCGAATGACGAAAAAGGGCTTTAGAATATTCTGAAACATCGACACGGTTTGGAAGTGCACGGATGGACGAAAGAAGAAAAAATCCCACCACTCAAAATGAAGCATATTCGAAGGAGAAAATTCCATTGCTCTGGAATGCTCCAAATTTAGCTTCCCTTGTTTCGAGAGTTTTCCGCAATATGTGTCCGTGTTGATTTATTTTTCCAATCCGGCGAAAAAAAAAAAGGTGTCCGGATCGAAGAGCGAAAGATAATGCGCGGATCAGATATCAATGGTAACACAACCAGCTAAGGCAGGTAAGGCAACTGGAGCAAAACGCCAGCAGTGCGCTGCGTAACGGAACGATCCCCACAGTACCGGGGTCGTGTTGCTTCCAAAGTGGAACGGTGCACTTCACGTGAAAAGTGTGCACCCACTTGAAAGTTGTGGCCAGATGTACGATAGTTTTTCGAAAACCCTGTGTGTGTGTGTGTGTATGAGGATGTGTGTGTGTTTTTTTTTTGTTTTCCCGAAACACTTTACAAAAGCAACACCGGCACACGGCACCAGCTGGCTGTCGGGTAGTGTGTCACCTGTCGAGTAAATGTCATTTGATCGCAAAACAGTGTCCGGACGACATCGTCGCGATTGGATTCAATTGATCGAGTGTCAAACGGTGTTAGAATAAACGAACAAATACTCACTTTGATAACAAACTGGTATTAGGTGTACTGAAAAAAAGTGGGCGATTGAGAGTTTACAGCATCGATATCCAAACGGAATCAGTTTTTAAATTATATTATGAATTTTAAAAAATTTTCCCAACGTCAGCCCTCACTCAAATCATTTAAAACATATCAATGTTATTGTTAAAGAGATTTCTAAAGAGAGCATTTATTCCTATGAGAGGGACTCTTTATAGGTGAGAATGTCATCCATATTTGGATTTCATGGCACCAAACGTGTTAAAACGCAGACATTACCATATACAATAAACCATAGTGCCGCATTGAAGCATAAGACGTCGTCCTCAAAGTGATCGTAATCGCAAAGATTGTATCTATCGAAGCTTCAATTAGCTACAATTAGCGTGTTGCAGGTTCGCGTGAACTTGCCCTTCGATAAATATTGGGTCAGGGGTGCGTCAATGGAAGCATAATCGTAGATTTCCATCGCTCACTGTAACACAATTTGCTGACTAAATGATGATGCAATGGAGTTCTGATTTGTACTGAAGTAGTTTAGAGGCGGACCGGTGATAGAGACGACAACGGCGCCAATCTTTACGTGACAGGACCGGGGTTCAAATCCCATCCAAACCGTTCCCCACTAGTGAGGGCTGACGTTCACATCCAACTCTGGGGTATCAGCAAGTTTAGCAAGCGATTAGATGGCCGGCCGAAGAATGAGATTAAGAACTTACTTACTTACTTATCGGGCGCTACAACCGCTTTGCAGTCTTGGCCTGCCGCAGCAGAATCCGGAACCGCTACCGGTCCCGCGCAGTCGTCCGCCAATCCCTTATCCCGGCCTTGATGGCGAATGATTCTACGCCATCCTCCCTCCTCAATCTGGGTTACCACGCCTCCTCTGAGCTGGGTCGTCCGGTGTCATGCGTATAACATGGCCAACCCATCGGAGCCTGGTGAGCCTAATTCGCTGCACGACGGTGAGGTCGTCATACAGTTCGTACAGCTCGTCGTTGTAGCGGCTTCACCATTGTTCTTTCAAGGTTCTCTGCCTCCTGCTCGATCCTTTGGTAGGCCTCTGCTACCTGGGAGAGCCGCAGACCAATGAAGTCTATATCATCAGCGTATGCCAGGATATGGGTTGACTTATAGAAGTTCCCGGTTCCCGAAGTCCTTACCTTCAAGTCACGGATGCCCCTCTCTAGCGCCAAGTTGAATAGGAGACAGGCGAGCCCATCTCCCTGACGCAAGCCTTTGGTGGTAGCAAAGGACCCTGAGAGTTTTCAATCCACCTTCACCTCGCATGTGACGTTGGTCATGGTCATTCTAACAAGATTGATCAGTTTTTCTGGGATTCCAAAGAAATTTTTACCCTGGTTATGGTATCATATGCGGCCTTGAAATCGATGAAGAGATGGTACATGATCATCTGCTGTTCAGCCATCTTCTACAAGATTTGCAACATGGTGAAGATCTGATTAGTTTTCGACGATTTTCCGTTTCGGAATCCTTTTTGATAGTTTCCAACTATCTGTTCAACGAATGGGACAAGCTTATCCTGAAAGATTAGGAAGAATATTTTGTAGGCGGTATTCAACACCGTAATACCCCTGTAGTTGTTGCAATTCAACATATCTCCCTTCTTGTATATGGGGTAGATGATGCCGAGATTCCATTAAGATTAAGATTAATGGAGATTAAGAACAAGAAGAAGAAAGTAGGAAACATCAGGAAACATTCAACCGCGCCAATAGAACTCTAGGATTAATATTCAAACTGACTCGTGACTTTGACGACTTCCGGTGTTTAAAAGCTCTGTATTGCTCGCTGGTACGATCGCTCCTTGAATACTACTCACCTGTGTGCTGTCCATACACTAACGAATGGATAAACGGATTTGAGGCTGTCCAAAAAAAGTTCACACGTTACGCGATTCGTAAGTTAGGATGGGCCGATAGTTCCTCCCACCCATTATACACTGAGCGTTGTCAACTGTTAGGTCTCGAGTCTCTGGAACAACGGCGATATTTGCATCAAGTCACATTCATAGCAGGACGTCTTTTAGGGACTATCGACGATCCCTATTTATTAGGAGAACTTATATTTAATGTCCCCAGACTATCCGCCAGACATCACCTAATGTTACTTGTTACGCGCTCGCGCACGGAGTATGGAGATAATGCTCCCTGGAAACGCACATATTTGACTTTAATATGCCTCTTTCCATGTTTAAAAATCTGTTACGCATCCGTCTAACTACGAACTAATTATCTGTACATGACATATGTTTTAATGTATAAGTCTTGTAAAACTGTAATCCTCCTGCTTCGTTAAGCCGTAAACGGCGGACGATCAATAAACAATAATAATCACTCGAGAGAAGTAGTAGTGTCCAAAGAGCATGGTTTACCATTGTGAAGAATAAAATAAAATATTAATCGACTGCTCACGGTCTAGTGCTGTCGGCTAACAAATCACTCCATGCCGGTTGCTCGATCTTTTAGATAGCTTTTTCTAAATAGAGTATCCTGCGATCAATTAAGCAGCTCTAGTAAATCTGTACTTCTTTGATTGCGACGAGTGAGCTCGACAGTAATACGAACAATGTAAAGAACAGTTTAAGTACTCATATCAAATCACTCAGGGGGCGGCCCGGTGGTTTATGCGACAGCAGCGTCAGTCTTCAAACGGCAGGACCCGGGGTTCAAATAGTGAGGACTGACTAACCAACTACATGGTATCGGCAGTCTAGTAAGCCGTTTCGATGGCCGGCATGACCTTAGAAAGCCGTTAAGCTAAGAAAAAGAAGAACAAGAAGTACTCAAACATGGCAAAAGAAAACATTCGTTCCCAACTGGTGTGCGTTCCTACTTGTGCGCAAAACATTGAACTAAAAGGATGACTGCAATTCGCAGCAGGAACTGCTTCTTATTTACTATTCCGTGCTCATACACATTGAAAATCCTTTTTGTTGGCCCTCTGCAAAACGGAAAGGAACCAAATTGAGCAAAACCACAACAAACCCACAAGACGATGAGATCAACTGCGCGAAAATCAGCCCTCTTTACTGCTGTTACACCAGGATTACCCTGCACTGAATTTATAATCGGTTATGTTTGCGCTACTGCTACTGATTGTAGCTTTCCGGTTCGATTTAAACGGTTTCATCCGTTTGCTGCTGAACTATGGACGAGCGATAGAACGATATCAACCATAAGCTACCTAAAGACTGGCACGAGCACGGGACAGAAAATGGAGCGAGAGTCTTTAGCACATAAACAGAAATGGTCGCTTGGTTGTTCTTTTATGCTTTCAAAACTGAAGTTTTAACCAAGCAACATGGTGTCGGCTTTTACTTACAGAGTGTGGACCGAACGAATTCGAATGTGAGGATGGAACTTGCATCGACCAGGTCCAGCAATGTGACGGTGTGCCCGATTGTAGACGAGGCGAAGACGAAATGGAATGTGGTAAGTGTTGATAGTCGATTAATTTAAACCAGCGAAGAAGAACACACTTGTACAATCTTTGCTGGCTTTTTTTTTCTTTTTTGCGGCAAAACAGGAACGGTAGAGTGTGATGAGCTGCGCGAATTTTTCTGCAGAGCGGATAAAACATGCATACCAAAGGAAACTGTTTGCGACGGTAGAAATGACTGTTCCGATGCCGAGGATGAAATCTGCGAAGGTAAGAGCAAATGTAGTCTAATGTTTTTACAGATGTTCCCGTGTCGCGCACACACACACACACACACACACACACACACACACACAAACACACACAGACTACCGATGATGATGATAAAATACAGAATAGACGACAACCCCAAACCAAACAACGCATAACGTCTGCTAACTTCTTGCCCCTTGCATGCCACTTAACCGTAAATCGAACGGAATTGCTTCCAAGGAAAGGGCGGAAAAGCCAGCTTCTGTCCGTTGGGGAAGTTCACCTGCGGGGACAAGTCGTGCGTATCGATACTGGGTCGATGCGATGGCAAGGTCGACTGTCCACGGGATCACGCGGACGAGGATGAATGTCGTAGGTGTTTTGATTTGTCCTAGTGTCGTTTTTGTCGTATTGCTTCTGCCGCTGCTCAGCACTATGACTTGAGGCTGCTCGCTAGTAAAAGTGTTTATAAAACTGTGTATGAATGTAATTATGCTCGTTCACCCTCATGCCTTCCGGATGCGGTGGATGAATGCATCCCATCAACGCTTCCAGCCTG
The DNA here is from genome assembly GCF_943734695.1 of Anopheles maculipalpis. Classification (NCBI taxonomy): domain Eukaryota; kingdom Metazoa; phylum Arthropoda; class Insecta; order Diptera; family Culicidae; genus Anopheles; species Anopheles maculipalpis. The sequence continues at coordinate 51,141,050 of NC_064871.1, forward strand.
TCCTAGGAACACCTGGCAATGTGACTACGGACAGTGTATACCGCTCGAGCAAAAGTGTGACGGCAACATCGACTGTCCGGACGACATTTCCGACGAACGCAACTGTCCCAGTAAGCACCACCGGAGAGTGGAGGGGGGGGAGGGGGAGAGAACGTGTTGGTAGTAGAAAACGGTAGTAGCTGGGTCGGTTTTGGTGCGGTTCAGTGTGGATTGCCGTTGGGATGTACTATCATTAGCATTGCATTAACCACATTGTGCACGTGTAGTATCGGTAGCATGACCCCCGGGGGCGAAAAAGCATGACCCGTGCATTATATCCTTTTGTTGCATTTTACTGTATCCCTTCGTTTTCTATGCTTGTGAAGTTGTTTTTTTTAACAATTCTGGTGACCCAAACCGGAGCAGGACAACAGGTAAAATAAATCATAATACGAGTAGGATAACTACAACGCACACGCACACACCCAAGAGTCCAACCTTACAGTGGACACATATCGTCGCTTCCATACGCTTTACTTACAAAGCCTCAAATAAAAAAAAGGCCTTCTGTCACAGAGGCCAGTGCATGCTTCTCAATGCTCATGGAACCATGTCCAGACGAAGTACCATCTCCCATGTTTTACCCCTTCCCATCCTTATGCTCCCTTTGCTTCGATCAATATTTTAATATCGACCCCCTCCAGGGGGGCCGTGTTGCGTGATTAAATCGAATGGCTTTAGGACCCTCCGGGTTGTAGGGATTCAAATTTTGATTTGTTTTTCCACGCGATATGATTAGCCGCTTCTGTCCCTGCTGTGAATCGTTTGTGCGCGATTGTTTTCCATCGCTGATTTTTATTTATAACCATTCCCGAATAAATTTTGTGTTTGCACTGACTGAAAAATAAAAATACTTCAATCCGCATCAAGCTCAAATCATTCAGCAGAGGGAAAAATTCCCCCCCCCCAAAAACACATTAATTGACTTTCGTGTCGGGATTTATAGGTTTTCGCCCGGTGCGTGACATTGCAACTGAGATCGTGGAGAAGTACGATTGATGCCCCTCTCTCTCTCTCTCTCTCTCTCTCTCTCTCTCTCTCTATCTCTCGGTTGGCAGATAGGTTGATTGAAATGTGACGTTTGATACGCATTGTTTAATGAGTTTCCGTTCTGCTGGCATGTCTGTTTCGGCATGCAAAAGGATGTCTCAACCCGGATTGGTGGAATTTCCCTCCCCCTCCCCCCCCCCTTTTTCTTTTTTTTTTTCTTCGAACGTTATATCTCCCCAGCGAAATGGCAATTTATTTCTATCGAACAACTCCCTTGACCAAAACACAACACCGGGAACACTCAACACCAAGAAATCGACAGCAGCCAATATTTCGCCGAGCGCCAATTTTTGGTCTGCTCAGTACACACGCACGACGCTTCACTAATACCTCACGTGTTTTAGGGTGTTCGGCTAACGAGTTTCAGTGTCGGTGGGATAGAAGATGCATACCGATAGAGAAGAAGTGCGATAAGGTGTATGATTGCTACGATAAAACTGATGAGCAAGTTTGTGGTAAGTGTGGTCCCGATGCAGTCCTTCGGTTCCTTTTCTTTCCCCACTGTCGTTCCTCCTTTCCTGCCGGTCGGTGCAAGCATTCGTTCCTTGTCCTTGTGTCTCTCGTGCCCCTGTGGCCTCGCTCTCTGTTCTGTGTTGTGTATACGAATTGTATGCTATGATGTTGCGTGTGCAAGTGTGAATTGGTTTGCAGAAGATTGTGTTTGTTTTGTGTAATATGCATTTTAGGTGTCTCTTATTCCGTGGTATAAAAATATGATATTGACTATTGAGCTAAATGGTGAAGGCTTTTAATTGAAGGACACCAACGTTATCTTACTTTAAGGTTAAATTAGTTAAACATTTTTGCAATCGTAGCAGAAGGTGGTGGAAAAAAGTAAATATTTTTCAAAGACATAATAAAGGATCGAAATATTTTAAAGTATTTAAAATACAGTACTGGACAAAATAATTCATACGCTTCAACTATTCTTTCTACAAGCTCAATATTTCCTTCAATGTAATAGTTACAACAATGCTATATTTGGGAAAGTTGTTGCCATATTATCAGGCAATAATGTTGTAGAAGTGAAGTTATTAGAATTATGCATGACTTTCTAAATCTTTCAGGAAAGGATGAGAATCGGCATGGACAAAATAAATCATACACCAGATTTCTTATTCACAAGTTATGCTTACATCAAATATCTCTTTTTATTTTTGAACCCTTCATATTTCGTATGGCCACCCTTTGCCTTCAGCATCGCTTCCAATCGACGAGTCATACTTTCAACGGGATGCCGTAGATATTCTGGATCAATTTTATCCCACGATGTTTTCAAAACATCAAAATAGTCGTCTTTGTTGAAGATCGATGTTTTGTCCACTTTATCGTCCAAATAACGCCACAAATTTTCTATCTAATTCAAGTTGGGAGATTGGGGTGGCCGTTCCAGCACTTTAATTCGGTTAGATTTGAAGAACGCAGTTGTTTTTTTGACCGTATTTTTGGGGTTGTTGTCTTTTTGAAAAATGTAATTTGGTTCTAGGCGAGTTTTCAATAGTGAAACCTCCAAATTTGCATTCAACAAGTTAAAATATACATCTGCGGTCAAAATCCCCTTGATATTTACCAAACTTCCGACTCCAAACCACGCAAACGATCCCCAAACCAATGTATAGTTCCTTAAGTGCGTCACCGGATCTGCGCCATACCCTGGATCGACGTTTTTGTCCAGGCAGCTCATACTTGCTCTCATCGCTCCACAAAACACTTTTCCAAAAGTCTATAAACATTCCGGCATACTTTGTTCTTTGGCATTGTTCTCGCATCATCACGACGCGGTCGTTACGCGATGAGGTCCTTGTCCAGATAAGTTGAGCACAATTCCAAAGGTCCGAAACCTTTGGTTTTTTTTTCAGATGTGCGGCACAGCTCCAATAGAAATCGAATACTTTTCAGCAATTTTCTGGAAAGCAATTCCTTTTTTTCGATCGCTTATAACCCGATTTCTCACATCGAGCGAAATTTGTTTTCCTGACATTTTACACTTTTCATATGACGCAATATTTTGATCCACTAGCTTTCCACTAAAAGCACTGTCAAATATTAAGTTAATTATCACGGCAAGAAAAAATGTTTTTTAAGTGTATGATTTATTTTGTCCATGCTTCAAAACCAACTGTTGGGTAAAACAACTTCTTGTATGCATATAAAGCTATTTTTAATATTTTTCTCTGCAATACTAAAAACTTTAATGAAAATACTAAAATTCTTCCAAAAAAAATCATGGTTTTTATATGTATAATAAAGATAATACTCCTCAAAGAGCATTTTTACTTTGCTCGTATGATTTATTTTGTCCAGTACTGTGAATGATATATTCTCCTTGAAATGGGTAGGGTTGCGGTTCATTATTATATTAAACCTGTAGTAGCATATCGAATATCCATCAGCACTAAAATTGTTTAATAAACTCATCGTAAATCTCTAAAAGTAAAAATTCTTCAAGTAATCTATAAATATCAGTTGGATAAACAAAACAAATCCATTTCTTCATCACTTGTTGTGTGACTAACAAACGTCCGCTTTACTCTTATTAACACACTCCTTCTAATCGGTACCAATCAATTAAGGATACTGGTATCGGCAACCTACTCATTAAGGTCCAATTTACAACTTCCGATAACTAATCAGCGTGATGAATTTTATTTTTTCTTTCCCTTCTTCACTGGTAAATGCTAACTTCTTACTTGCATGCCGCATGTTTTCTTGCGCAAAAAACCTCGAACCATCTACGAAACCATCGACCGTAAACCATCTACGGCAAAATGGGCGGGTTTGGGGATGTAACGCTACTCTAAATCACTCACGATCCCAACCAACCCGAACATAAACAAACATCGCAGAATGCACCGAGCGCGAGTTCCAGTGTGATAACGGATTCTGCATTCCGAAGTCTCAGCGTTGCGATCGCGTGCACCATTGCAATGACATGTCGGATGAACGGGGATGTACAAGTATGTTTTCGGTTCGGCTCTACTACGTCAATCTAGTGGGTTGTCTGCATGTTCTACAATTGGCTTAAAGATGTGACAATGACAAGTTGCCCGTTGCAACATTGGTTTGAAAATGTTATCTGCAGAAAACAATATTTATATTATTATTTTATTTCAGTTTATTTCATTATTTAATCTGTTGTAGGTCCTTGCTTTGTAGGTTGTACATCAATTTGTTTTGTTTGTTACCATTTTTTCATGTTTTTTCCTCGGTTCTTTTTGACACTTCAGACAGTCGATGCAGTGAGCATGAGTTCCTTTGCAATAACGGCCAGTGCATTCCAAAGGAGTACACGTGTAACGATATTGACGATTGTGGGGACAATTCTGATGAGACCGATGCAAACTGTGAAGATTTTGGTACCTGTTTGCCGTCAGAGGTAGGAGACAGCTCTGGCACCATTTTTGTTTCGATACGTTTACTTTTAAAATTGGATTTCTGTTTAACTTTCCTGCTTTATTATTTGGTATTTTTCTGTTCTTATTTATTTGTTTTCTTTTATTCTGTTCTTATATTTGAAATTCGTTGCAACAAATTAGTTCACTTGCTACGATGGTGGCTGTGTTCCGAGGTCGGTTATGTGCGATGGGCGCAAGGACTGTGGGGACGGAAGCGACGAAATGGACTGTGGTAAGTATAATAGGGACATCCATCCAGTGAAATGTTGACCCCAATCGGCTAAATGCAAATGCATTTTTTTTTAATGCAATGTGCAACAACTGCAAACATGAAATCCTAACGCTCGTCCTAGTCCGTAATTTCTGTCGTCCCGTTGTTTCTCTGTTTATCGTGTGACCGTCTGTATGTATTGTTTACATTTGAATGCTTCCAAAAAAAAAAATCCATTGTACGTCTTGTGTCCGTTCCATTTACGCATACACGTGTTTATTGGCTTTTATGTGTCGCTTGTATCATCAAAAGTTGTATAAAATACATGCATCGATGTTAGTTTCCCATTGCATCAATCGTAATTTGAAAAATGTAGAACACGCGAAACAAAACATGCCGCCAAGAGCGAGACACAATCATTAATGAAACGATTTAAAAAAATTATCGAAACAAATTGAAACAGAACTATGGAACCAAAAGCTCCGTAAAGTAAAAATTGTGCACATCTTAAGCTGTATCGGGCATTTCCAATATGGGCTGGTCCGAAACCATAACCAATATGCCAGTACTCATCGACATACCCATTTTTTCGTAGAGCAAACCCCATCGATCAAATCACTGAGCCGCTGTGGCCAAGGCCAGTTTGAATGTAACGACGGCATATGTATCGCGGATTACAAACACTGCAACGGTATCGTTGATTGCCACGATGAATCTGACGAAACTGGCTGCAATTCTGGTATAAAAGAGTCTTTTCAAATTATCATTTAAATCTTAAACCCCTTAAACTTAATCATAGTGGATGATGATTTATTTAAAGTCTCAAATCATTGCATTTGAGCGTAAATAACGTAGACTTGAGAATGTCTTACCAACGGGGTGATTAGTGTATTGGTAACAAATAGTGTACGGTTGTCGGGTATTGAGTGTATGTTTAAACATCATTTACATCCATATATTCTTAGGTGTTTGGAGCAATAAACCTTGCCACAATAGATCCTCATTATAGCATGTACACCTTTGATAGTAAAGTTAATTAAAACTCGTATGATTTTAAGTTAATGTTGGGTTATGAAAACTACCAACAACTTAAGGATAAAAGCTAACAACGAAATAATTAATTAATCTTGAAATTAATGTCCTGCTAGACATGTTCCACTTCTGTCTACAGGTTTGTGCCTTACGGTATCGTTGAGCTTCTATGTAGCGTTGAGCCAAATTCTTCCGTATTGCTTTTGGTAACTAATACTAGAAACAATTTAAATTGCACTAACCAAGAAGATAACACTTTGTTTCCTCACTTCACCAACTCGAAAAAAATCTTAAATCGCTCTAAACGCTTAAATTCTGCCCTTTTTAATAAATAACATCACCCAAAACACATGCAAATTTGGTGAAAGCTTTCAGTTTTCGGAGATGCCAAACCAAATTGTTTGCTGTGCTCAAAATCAAAACCACCACAAACGTCACAACTTACTTTCACATCTTTCTGTTCTAATCAATACTCTGACCGAAAACGAATCACCAACACCACAGATGCGTGTAGCTCCGACGAGTTCTCGTGCGACGGCCAGTGTTTCGAGATGCGGGCTGCCTGCAACGGTATTCCCGATTGTATGGATGGCAGTGATGAGCAAGACTGTATCATGTGCTACGGTGATGCGTACCAGTAAGTGTGTGCCCAGACCGGCACAACGTTTTTCCTTCCCGAATGGAGGAAGAAAGTCCTTCCTTCCAGCGAAAGGAGCTTCCGTGGTGTACATAATTGCTGACGTGTTCTGTTATCTTCTCTTTTTCCCATATCTTGTGACTTCGACACTCTGTTCGACAATCTCTTGCTGGTATTTGCATCCTGGTATTTACTGTGACCGTTGTACATATCTATGTTTGTATATATTTCTGCACCTTCGACCATTTGTATCAATCAACCATTACACGTGCACGCCTTAAAACAGTTGCAAGAATAAGCAATGCATTCTGTCGGAACACTATTGTGACGGGGAGCCTCATTGTAGCGACGGTAGTGACGAGCTTGACTGTAGTAAGTGTCTTCAAGGGATTTGTGTTTAAACTTGGTGTTTTTTATTATTATTTCTTGACTATTTTAAAATCCTAATAAGTGTGGATTGTGTTAGAATATCAACTAATACAGTAATTGTCCTAATCCTAATGGGGTAATACGGTTTACGTGTGTGCAGTATATTTATACAGTAGTAAAAGATAGTAGCTAGATCATTGTCGCTTACATATTTTCTCACGGAATGAGTTTAGAAACGAATCGGTTCAAAAATCGATTGAAGCGTTGTAGAGTTCGCATCATTTAATTCGCTAACACGCTGTTGATTTATATTTTTCTGCTCTCATTCGATTCAAACGCCGCCTATCAATACCATTTGCTTCTTCCGTTTTTGACGCACTTTACATCTGCAGACAACACTACGAACTGCAATCGGTACGAGTGGCAGTGTAGAAATGGCTTTTGCATAAACAAGGATTTCCGCTGCGATGAGGCATACGATTGCACTGATCGCTCTGATGAAGAGGGCTGCGATTACCAAGGTAGGTAGCGCTTCAACTGCACTAACAGTAGTTACTTTAGCGATAAATCGCAGGCCAACGTAAAAGTTCAGACAAGTTTTAAGGTATTGTTGATACAGGCAACCCGAAGAAACATACGCGTTTTAGTTGCCTAACTTCTCCAACATCGAACATAGCAGCATTCGTTTTCTGGTCACTAACCACGCAGTTCAGATCACACGTTTTCTAACTTTGTATTTTTGCAAATAATTATGTGCACTTGTTTAAACAAATTTTCACTAACAAAATATTGTTTTCCGTCTTCTGATTCGAGGCAAACTGTCGAACAATATAAGCAATCCAAACTGGGTTTTGGGAGCCATGAAGTTGCATTAAAATGTACTGACTGTATCCTTCCTTTCTCCAATACCACCCCGATTGGACAGAACGCCCCAACGAAATTTGCCGCGACGATGAGTTTTACTGTGATGGAAGATGCATTGATGAATTCCGTAGATGCGACGGAGCTGAAGATTGTGCTGACGGTACGGACGAGCAAGATTGTGACGTTCCTCCGGAGGTAAATTCCATCCCACCATCGTTTCAATAATAGTGCAATTAATTATCAACTCATCAAATTTCAGCGCTGCGAAGAGCTACAGTGTCCGGATGGAAGTTGTTTTAAACACGCGCAGCGTTGTGACGGAGTACGCAACTGTCTCGATGCCTACGATGAGCAGAATTGTCGTATGTATTCTGCTAACCTTATACCTTCAAACGAAGTATCAAAGAGTGAAGTTAATTGCGCATTAACACGCATACTACATATCCACAGTTTCCAAGTCCAACAGGACACTATCGCCTAGCACTGTATACTAGCACAGTCGAGTAGTTAAAATTGATAGCCGTTTATCGGAAACCAGTAGTCTCGTAACGGAATCTACTACGGTCCGCTAGAATTGAGACTAACTGCTTCCAATCCTTTTTTTTTTCTTTCTATCTTTTCGCACCAAACCCAAACGACTTCAAATAATCCTTTATTGATATGCAAACTTCGTGCACTGTACGTGTGTACTCGCTACAATACTACTTCCACTACTGCTACTACTACTACTACTGCTACTGCTACTACTACCTTCTAAATCCGCACTTCACCATCGCACTTGCTCCGGCACTAAATGCACCCGTGCAGGCACCTGCAATGACACTGAGTTCACCTGCTTAGATGGGCACCTTTGCATTGACGTCTCGCTGCGGTGTGACAGTTTCTACGACTGCAAAGATTTCTCGGATGAGCAGAACTGTTTCGGTTAATAATAGTACCTACACGTTATTATCCTCCTCTCTCTCTGTTTTCGTCTGTAGACAGTTGCGATTTTGAGCATTTGTTTAGAACCTAGCACTGCCTAAACTGCTTTAGGCTGGTCTCTTTTTGTTTGCATTAAATGTGGCGCTTGTAGTAAGTGAAGTTTAGTTATTTTTACACTCGACAATGCTAAACAATATTTTCTCTTTCAGCTTTTTGAAAACATATTTATATGAATATAAATGTTTGCCAGTTCTTGCATGATGCGTACAACATAAACTATTACGCTTTTTATTAGCATGCCCTCCACCTATCGTTTGCTATTTTTCACATGTTTCACAACAATATCGTTTTCAAATTCCAGCATGCAGCAGCAAAAAATGTTAAATTTTTTTTTAAATTCTTATTCGGTAACCAATACCGTAAAGCAATATTTTAACGTTAAACTGATGAATTTATGTTTATCAGGTCATTCGAAAAAGATATCTCTACACATTCTTTATATTTCACATTAACTTTATCAAGAGGTGGCCAGAAATTGGAACACTTCTTTCCAACATAGCCTTCTGACACTGACTGCCTCGGTCGTGTTATTGGAGGTTACTTATACTAGAATGAAATTGCTCAGAGGTTTCTGCTTCAACAAATGTGTAAATAAAATAAACCTTAGAATTGAGGCATTAAGAGATAACTTGGTTCTCTTGGGTTTCTCGTTGAATTTGGCTTTAACCTGAAGGTTTGCCTTCTCTGGACTATTCTCAGGTTTGTCTAGTAAAACAGTGCGATCTGTGCCACTTTTGAACACAGCATGGATACTTAACAGCCTTATCATCCTAATGTAGCACAACAGGATTAACAGGATTTGATAAAATAGAAGACCAGGTGTATCATTATTTTAGACGGCTTTCTCGGGAGATCATAGCCTGCTCTTACTGGCTTCCCTTGACTTAATTATACCCGTAGTTTGATAGTTAGTCCTGAAAAAGGAAGTACCAATTTTCGAACTAATTACGTGTTATTTCTTTGTAAATTCTGTTTTCAAGTATTGAATCTAGAATTTGTTAAGAATTTTCAAGTTTTCCGAATGGAAAGTAGCAGATTGCGAGACATCTTTGTTTGGATCAAAGATTTTCGATCGCTTCTTCTCGGCTTCCGTTGATTAGGATCTTTCCGTAGACTTTGCAATGCAATGGCCAAACAACGCATTCAACGCACAGCTTTTTTTTTTGGTTGTGCTCATAAATCATACATTTGCGAATAAAACTGTTTCGAATGTTCTGTTCACTCAAAAAAGTGACTAAAAACTCAGCGAGAGCTTAAGAAATAATAATAGAATAAGAAAGCTTTGTGTTTTTCGCATTTTTTTTCCCTGTCGCACTCTGTAATTTATTTGAAACCTTTTGTTGTACTCTCTCCTTTAAATAACAGCCGATAGTATCAATTTACGGAAGTATAAACCCATGTTCATTATTTCAGCTTGTCGATCGAATGAATTCACCTGCGGCGATGGTCACTGCATTCCCAACTCTCAAGTATGCAACAAACGCGCCGAATGTGCGGATGGATCAGACGAACGAAACTGTATGTATTAACTGTTTAGCTTTCTCTTTAAAAGTATCACTTTTAACATGAATTATTTCTTGTTACTGCAGGCTCCTGTGCAAGAGACGAGTTCCGTTGCGGTACCGGCCAATGTATCGATAATAATCGACGCTGTGATCAGCGTATCGATTGTTCTGATGGATCGGACGAAAGAGATTGCAGTAAGTATCGCAAAACGGAGTAATCTTTTTACTGATGGGTTTCAAAAAGAAATGTACAAAATTTAAAACCGAGAAAAAGTGAGACCAAATGTTCGGCTTTGATAGGCTATCGTTTTGTAGCAGTAACAATGCTATTATTTCCGATTTAATTTCATTTATTTTTTAAACTATCATTTTCTTTCCATACACCTCATCCACTCGCAAAACCTCATACCATCGTCAATGCATATTGACGTACAACCACATTTACACACGTCGCTACGTTGCCAAATGGTGCATTACAGGACCGGTTGGTTGTAGATCGAACGAATGGAAATGCAACGATGGTCAGTGCATCCGACTCGACCAGCGTTGCAATCGTCGATACGATTGTGTAGATCGTAGTGATGAGTCGAGTTGTTGTAAGTTGTTACATTTTTTTTCCAGTTTTAATTTCCTTAATTTTGTCCTAAGTGTTTAATCCACCTGTTTCAATTTCATTCTATCAATATTTCGTCCATACCTTATCAATGTTCTTAATTTGGTGCAAAATCTTCATTGAGAGAGAAAGAGAGCTGTTGCCAATTAAAATCATTTCCTGTTTTCTATCCACGATCACGACCCAAACGGTTCCAAATATCTTGTTTTCATCAAATTCATCCTGCAACCCATACAGATAGCTGCGGTCCGAACAAGTTCCGATGCGAGAATGGTCCTTGTATTGCACAGGCGTTGAAATGTAACGGCAGGGTAGACTGTCCGTATGACACTAGCGATGAGCTAGATTGTACTGATGAATTCCAGTGTAAGTGCCGCGGCTTCGAGCCGCGCGTGCCCGTGTTTGATGCTTTTGCTTCGGATATTGTGTTCCACTCCACCTAACAGCGTTTGACTAATTTTAGTTATTAAAAAACAAAATTATTGACAAAAACTTTACGCGCAATCTTAAAACCTTAACTGAAATGTGTTATTGTAATCGAAGAATGTGTAGTTATAAATTCATGCTTCACACACATGTTTATGATCTACACCACCAGATTAATACACTTTTTTATATTTTTATCAGCACACATAATGATTGAAAAACACATTTATCTTATTCTGGTAAATTAATTCGATACATTCGATTTGTTATAATGATTAATGTGAAAATCCTTGAAATAGTAACACAAACGTTTTACCAATATACAAAAAATAATTTACGGTGTATAATGGTGCGATCCTGTACGATATGAGGCGGTCCGGCAGCCAAGGCAGTCACAGACCGTCTCCCCGTACTTAGGATTGACTTTCCAGCCACAGGTATACTAAGTCAAGACGCCTAGTAACGGCAGAATAAAGCATCCCAAGATTATAAAGCCAACAGAAGAAGTTACCAATTATAAAATGTTTTCCTTAACTATCAGTTTGCGTTTTAGCCTGCTTTTAAAATTAGAACTAAAACAACAAATTGGTTTTACGAATGAATTTATCTTACCGCTTCCTAGAACAAACATTAACACGGAATACAGCATAAATCTCAAACCAAACCGAAGAAGGAATGGTCGATGGTGGTTTATATGATGATATTAATTACATTGTATTTGTTCTTATTAATTTCACAATTCCATTTCCAAAATAGATGTCCCTCCACCACCATTCGATCAGCCAAGACTGAATCTGAAGACCTACCCCGATGAGCAAACCATCAAAGAAAGTAAGTAGAAAATCGTTATGATTGGCAATTGGAAAAACAAACCCTTTAAAATGCTCCAACGGTTCAGAGCGATGGTTTATATTGCCGTATTTGTGTGTGCTTTCTCTGCTGCGTGTTTCTGATGTGCTGTATATTCCTAGTTCCTAGTTCCTTTTTTCCCAAACATTGATCTACCTTTGCTTTACTATAACGCTATCTTCTTCCATTTTTATACGCTTTCTAATCACTTGCTTGCTATGAAAAGAGGAAATTGTGGAGGGTAAGTTGTACTACCGACTATCAAGTAGAGAAAATGATCGTTTTCTTATCGCATGATCTTTGCATGGAGTTAACCTCGCAGTAAATTTAGCTGCCCAATTATTTTAACCATACAGATAACAATATCAATTTATAGTTTCTCAAATCAATTAAGATTACACGATCGTCAAATTGGAATAGTTATTTGCACTCTACGCTAAATTAAGCATCGTACTTGTACAAAACATACCAATAAACTAATAAAAAGTATATTTTATTCTATTTAATTTAATGTCGATGCAAAACAGAGCTTTGATTATTTTCAATTCACGCTCATAATTTTCACTAATTTCATTTCATTTATTTTACCTTGTTTGATTTTCAAATCAAAATTATCATTCCATAAAATAAATCAGATCACATTGTAAATATTTTTATATTAAACTGGTTTACAAATATTTGGAAACATTATTATCAAAAAATATCATAGATAATGCACTTCCATCGGGTAGAAATAAAATGTCTATTGCACAATCGCTAATACAACTTTTGACAATATTACAGGCAATGAGGTCGTGTTCCAATGTCGCGATGAAGGCCCAATGCACGCCAAGGTTAGGTGGGTGCGTGGAAATGGGCAACCCTTACCACCCGGCACACGAGACATGAACGGTCGTCTGGAAATACCGAACATTCGGGTTAGTTATCATTTAGTCGCAGTCATATTGTAGGAAGACCTGAATTTGCATCTCTTGCTCATGATTAACTTTTGTCTACCACACTTTAGATCGATCACAACGGCGAATACGTTTGTGAGGCTGTCGGTTATTCGAAATCAACTCCTGGAAGCAGCAAAACGGTTCACCTTACGGTTGAACGATGTAAGTAACAGTAACAATAGTGTATTCTTTCCATTTCGAATAAAATACGAACTGTGCAAACGAACTTGTCAAATCTTTGCGGGAATTAAACTTCATGTCGAACCTTCCAACAACGCTGCTTCAGCTTGGAATGTAAAGTACATGAAGCTTTGGAACAGTGCCTTAAAGTATGGAACAGTGCCTCATATAGGGTTTACATTTTATGGAACAGGTAAAGCTTGCAAGACTCATAGCTCCATATTACGTATCTAAATGAATACCATTTTATTTCATGCTTCCTTATCACGACTGTATTCGTGATGTATTGGAACGTGGTTAGTACAAACATTCGTATATTACAAAATGTACACCTCATCAGACAAAAAGGATACACATCAAACGTGGATTGTACTGTCAATTCTTTCTTTAACGTCTTCATACCATTTGTACTATTTTCGATACATCACCAGACAACTACCAACGTCCACCGACAGCGTGTGCAGTGAATGAAGCCACCTGCATGAACGGTGACTGTATTCTAAAGACACAGATTTGCGATGGTAATCGCGACTGTACGGATGGTTCCGATGAGACGGGTTGCAGTCGATACCAACAGTGCGAACCGAACCAGTTTAAATGCCGTAACAGCAAGTGCGTGCTCAAGACATGGCTGTGCGATGGTGAACAGGATTGCGGTGACGGTTCGGACGAAGAAAACTGCGCCACACTGCCCCCAGACGCACCGTGCCGTTACGACGAGTTCCAGTGCCGATCGGGTCAATGCATTCCGAAGTCATTCCAGTGCGATACGCACCCAGACTGTCAGGACAAATCGGACGAAGTTGGCTGCAGTAAGTAACAGTAACGTTATTAACATTGCGATTTAAACAGCATTTTTTAAAATGCCTGCTTATTGGTTTGTCCTTTTGACGCTAGTGGCTCCATCGGTAATTCAGCCACCACCGCCATCGTTAACTATCCCTGCTGGTGGAATCTTGAACATTACGTGCCGCGCTACCGGAATTCCGGTGCCACTGATCGTGTGGCGTCTAAACTGGGGACATGTTCCGCAAAAGTGCAAATCGCGCAGTGATCAAGGTTTAGGTCGATTGATTTGCGAGGATATGCAACCGATCGACTCCGGTGCGTACTCGTGCGAAATCATTAACACGATGGGAACCCACTTTGTGTCACCCGACACGATTGTCATCGTAACCGGTAGTGGTCCTGTTTGCCAGCAGGGCACATTCAACAGCAAGGCACGCAATCCGTCCGACTGCATCAACTGTTTCTGCTTTGGTGTCTCGACCACCTGCAACAGCGCCGATCTGTACACTTACGCTGTAAGTAACCGTAGCTGACAGCAGGTATTACTTATTTTTAAAATTATATGTTACATCTTAACTTGACAGCTGAAACCTCCAGTCTCATCGTTGACGATCGTCGGAGTCGAAGGCCCGTGGAGTGGTCTTAGGGATTTGATTGTCGGAGAGTTCGAAAACCATAACCTGACCGCTCAACGGCACGGTGTACAACTACGCTTGACTAATCTTGTGCCTGGCCGTCGGGTACCATATTACTCCCTCCCAGAAGAATATAAAGGCAATCAGCTCAAATCGTACGGTGGTTCCATTCGATATGATGTCGAGTACGATGGTACCGGTCGTCCAGTGAATGCTCCAGATGTTATTATTACGGTACTTGCGATTAAATGATTCTATTTCGACAAGTCTCTATAGTAAGTTTGTTTTTCAGGGCAATGGTATGACCTTGACGTACTGGCACAGTGGCTCAATCTATCCAGACATTAAAAACCACGTGTCCGTTAGCCTACTACCCAGCAACTGGGTGCGCACAGATCGCACGCAAGCAACCCGGGAAGATATCATGATGGTGCTAGCCAATATCGAAAGTATTCTGATACGCATGCAGTATGTAGAGGGCATTGAGCGCAACATTGAGCTGGTCAATGTGATGATGGACTCGGCAGCACATGACGACCGCGGACTCGGCTCTGCTTCGCTGGTTGAAGAGTGCCGTTGCCCGCCTGGCTATCGTGGCCTTTCGTGTGAGAGCTGCGAGCATGGTTATGTGCGGCAAAGCAGTGGACCGTGGTTAGGACGCTGTGTTCCAAGAGCGGAAGAGTGTCGCCCTGGGTATTATGGTGATCCAAACCGAGGCATTCCCTGTACACCGTGCCCATGCCCGGTGGCTGGTGAAAAGTCAAGGGCCCGCTCCTGCTACCTGGATAGCAGAGGCAATGTGGTATGCCAGTGTGACCGTGGATATACAGGCGAACGGTGTATGGAATGTGATACAGGCTACGTCGGTAATGCGCTTGGTGAAGGATGTTTCCCACGCCCCGCCTCCAACTGCAACTCCCTGGGAACGGAACGTGTCGGTTCCGATGGACGATGTTATTGCAAGCCGGGCATTGAAGGAGTGTACTGCGATCGTTGTGCCAACCAACATTTCTACATGCATGATAAGGGTTGTGTCGAATGTTTCTGCATGGGTGTTGTGAATCAGTGCAGCAGTACTACCTGGACCCGTGACACCATCCAAGCGTCGTTTGCTGATGGTCGATCAGGTTTCTCGCTAATCTCGGACTACATCAATCCTTCGGTCGTAGCACAAGCCCTACCAATTTTCAACCGGGAGATCGTGTACCGTAACTTTGGTCCCAGTGAGAATACCTTCTACTGGAGGCTTCCGACCCAGTACGTATTGTGCAACAGATCAAATATTCAGCCATGTGTCATTTCACCTTCTTAAAATCCTCCTCTTTCAGGTTCTTAGGCAATAAGCTTACCTCATTTGGTGGTTATCTGAATTACACCCTGCGCTATACTCCTCACTCCTCTGGTGGTATTTCACGCAACAATTCCCCGGACGTCGTTCTGCACAGTGTAAGACACCATTCAGATTGTTGTATCCTATCATTATCGGCATTAGTTTAATTTCTTACACTTGTCTTCTACGTACAGGGTAACAAAATTAAGCTGCATCACTATCGAACGAACAATCCCATCTCACCATACGGTTCAAGCACGCATTCCGTTGCGATTGTAGAGGATGAATGGCAAAACTATGAAGACGGCAACACCGTAAACCGCGAGTATCTGCTGATGGCACTAGCGAACGTTAGTGATATTTTCATCAAGGCAACGTACAATACGATTTCGAACGAGGCAGCCCTTTCACATGTTAGCTTAGACATTGCTAGAGACACACCGTACGGAACGGGTGTCCGTGCCTGGCCAGTCGAGCAGTGCCAGTGTCCTACCGGTCACATCGGTTTATCGTGTGAGGATTGTGCTCCCGGCTATTACAAGGGCGACCAGGGCATCTATCTCGGACTGTGCGAGCCCTGCTCTTGCAATGGACATTCGGAAGAGTGCGACGCTCAGACCGGTGTCTGCATGAACTGCCGCGATAACACCTACGGCAACAACTGCGAACTGTGCCGACCGCCGTATACGGGCAATGCAACCATCGGCACACCGTACGACTGTACGCTCAGCAGGCCCGATCAAACCTTCGATTGTCGGGAGTGTGATGTGCGTGGTTTCACCGGCAGCTGCCAGCGGGGCTGCGAGTGCAAGCAGCTCGTCGAGGGACGCCGCTGCGATCAATGCCGCGAAGGTTCGTTCGGTCTGAGCGTGCGCCACGAAACTGGATGTTTGGAATGTTTCTGTTCGGGCGTAACGAAATCGTGCGGCAGTTCGAACTTGTACCGCGAAGAGTTGCCAGTGATTGTGGATGCGTTTGACAACACGATTACGTTAGCCGATCGTGAAGGTACGGTGCTGGTGAGCAACAACTTTAACATCAACCCGAGCATTAACGAGATCAGTTACACGTTCCGTGATCGTGAAACTTACTACTGGAGCCTACCGCATTTAGTGCTTGGTAATCAAGTACTATCGTACGGTGCTAATCTCACCCTCACGCAACACGTCGATGGAGGACGTCCGCTGCCTGATCAGGACATTATTCTGATCGGTACGAATGGTATGAAATTGACATGGTCTCGCGACTATTACGACGATGGTGTAAGTATCGGTGTTGGAAAGTGGATAGGAAAGACAGCGAGGGAAGCATAATAATACTACTGGGCAATTATTTCAGACATTCACCGTACCGCTGCTTGAACGAGGATGGACGGTGACGAATCGCCGATCCTCGTATCCGGCATCCCGAAGCGATCTGTTGACGGTGTTATCCGATCTGAAGAATATCTTGATTCGTGCAACCACTAAGGAATCTACAAGGGTATCGAAGCTGAGTGATATTGCACTCGGAACGGCTATTCCCACACGAACGGCCGAACCTGCCGAAGAAGTCGAAATGTGCCGCTGTCCTAAGGGTTATCGTGGAACCAGCTGTGAGGTAGGAATGCTTACGTGGATAAATGCTAAAGTACACGCCAGAGGCTGTAACACATTTTTGTTTCCCTTTTTCCAGCAATGTGAGGACCTGCACTACCGTGACATTTACGATCGTTCAGCCGGTCTCCTAGGCGCTTGCAAACCATGCCCATGCAGCCATGAAACTGCCGAATCGTGCCAGATGAGCAACCGGGGAGTCGTAGTGTGCAGCTGTAGGGAGGGCTTCACTGGCGATTATTGTGATAACCGTAAGTAGTAAAATGCGTACCCTTGGTCACGGTGATTAAATGAACTGGTATCCCTTCCGTGGTAATTTTGTTTTCCTCGGTACTCTGTGCATTGTCTAACATCGGGATACATTTACAAATTTGCACACTTTCGTCACTTTTGTCTTTAACGCACAGATAGAAAGCAGCGGTTTGCATTAAACATATCATTTGCCTTTTATTAATCACTTAAAGTTCAAGTACTACATGCAATAAAATACACACACTATATGCACTATACACACTGCACGGATATTTGCATGACCGTAAGGTAAATTTATGAGGTTGGCAATTTCTCATTTTAATAGTCACGTTATGTACTATCCTAATTATGCTTACATCTATCTCTCACCTGTAACACACTTAATCGCATGGAATCATCTCAACATCACTCAGTGAAACCGGCTAACAGTAGAGCTCCAACAAAAGTTGAATGCACAAAAGATGCCTTCGTACACACGCTTAACAACGGTCGCTACAATTATGTCCACAAGTGTGATGTTGACGGCTTGGAGGTTGGCGTAATGTACAAAAGCAAGCGATCGAATGAAGGTTTTGTTTTTCATTTATAGAATTCTCTCTGTTTTGAGCAGTTATTGCGTTAATCATGAGCTCTGTTAAACGCTTCTTCCGTAATAATTTATTAACGGCGCTTCAACTAACGATCCATCGTACTCACAAACAAAATAGTCAAATTATACTTGCTTCTTGATCATGGATCAATGGCAACGATTTGTTAAATTATTTTAGTGACTAACCCCAGCGCTAGTAGTCACACTGTTACTACCAGTAGCAATACAAAAGTTTATCAACTGTCCACTGCGACCACAATTGATACGACTTCTCTTCTGTACCATTCTGCATATGCTTCGACTGTGAAGAAATCGACACTCGTCCGACTGTGCCACCAAGGAATCCGGTAATCGAAATAAGCGTTAGCGTACCTTCCATTAAGATCGTCGAGGTTGGTGAGGACTTCCGTGCGAACTGTAAAGCATACCACGTCATTACGAAGGTAAAAGTCACAATGTAACATGCGTTGTTAGGTCATCACCAACCATGTGCCAATTCTGCTTATTCTTTTGTAGAACCCGATCGACGTACAATGGACCAGAATGAATGGACGCTTGCCGGAGAGAGCGTACATAGACCGTGGTACGCTTGTGATCACGAACATTCAAATCACCGACGGTGGTTCGTACGTTTGTAAGGCAGGCAGTGGAGCCGAGGTGGTTTACTCGCAGATCACGATCAACGTCAGTAAGCTAGAACCGGTCAGACCGACGATCGAAGTTTCGCCGCCATTCATCGATCAGGACGAATATTCATCAGCAGAAGTACGCTGTTCTGCCACCGGCTATCCCACTCCCACCATCACATGGGAACGTGCCGATCAACCGCTACCGTACAACGTCGTCAACGAAGGTGGCCTGCTCCGTTTCAACTCACTGCGACTGCACGATGCTGGAACATACCGTTGCCGTGCCAGTAACAATGTCGGCGACGTTGATGAAATATTGACGGTTTATGTACGTCCCACCGTTGGACCCACGGTTCCTCCACCGGATTCCCAAGAAGTCGAACGCATTGAAATTACACCCAACAGCTTCGATGGACAGCCGGGTGAAAAGATCCGACTCGTCTGCCGTTGCTCACCGACCGCACACGTCATCTGGACAAAGCTGGGAGAACCTCAGCTGCCCTACAATGTGGAAGTTAACAACGAGATACTTATCATCGAGCATGCATCGCAGGAGAACACAGGACGGTACAGCTGTACCGCATACTTCCCGAACGGGCGCGTCAAAACTTCAACCGTCGATGTCTTGATTACCGATAATAACGTGCGCCCAGAATCGAACAAGTATGTAAAGTTTGCCCGTCTCCACCTTAAGGTTAGAAGCTAACTTTCCTTCCAATGCAGGGTTGCTCCGCGGGTGAATCCTTTGAACAAGAACTACGTCGTTTTGCAAGGGGCTGACTTTTCGCTTTCTTGCGAAGCAACTGGCACTCCTTTCCCTACCATCAAATGGACATTGAGTGGCAAACCGTTCGAAAGCAACGTCCAGCAGAGTGGCAACGTGCTGCGTATCTTCAACGCTCAACCGAGCAACGGTGGCGTGTACATCTGCGTCGCCAACAATGAGGAGGGCATGGACCGATCGTACACCGTCGTAGAAATTGATCGTAAGTTTTCCAAAAAAACATCATAAATGGATTCAGCAAGAAGGTGAAAAAAAGATAGTTAAAAAGCGAATAAGATATTTTATTTACAATGATTATTTTCATTGCAAGCACTCGAGGCAATAACGGGTAACAATAACTTGCTCTCCGAAACTAATTCCATGCGATCAGCGAAACATTCTTTAAGTCCTGTTTTTGTTCATCCTTTCTTTCAGGTCGAGAAAGACCTACGCTAGAAATCTATCCGAGCGAACCGCAAACGATTAAGGTTGGCGAATCGGTGCGTCTTAGCTGTCGCGCTTCCGCTGGCGTGCCGTACCCAACGATCACTTGGGTCCGCAAAGATCGTATGCCACTATCATCTCGCTTCACCAACGACGCAGAAGGTGTTATAACGTAAGTACCGTGAACTAACCACCAAAATTTCCGGAGCAAAAAACGATCATCCACTGAATGTTCACCTACAGTCTACGGGAAGCCACACTGGACGATGCGGGCGAGTACGAGTGCCGTGCGGAGAACGTAGCCGGTACGGCCGTGATTGCAACAACGATCGAAGTATTGCAGCCACCAATTATTAGACTGGAGCCAAATGAGTACCACAAGGTAACCGAGAACGATGACTTTACCATCCACTGTTCTGCGACGGGCAAACCGGCACCCATGGTCATGCTGACGCCACCACGCGGTGCCATGCGTTCGCACTTTGGCCAGCAGACGGAAGGCTTACGCGAGGTAACGCTTCACCTACACCGAGCCGAGCTAAATGACGCTGGAACGTACGAGTGTACCGCTAAGAATGCGGCCGGTGAGGACTCCCAGTACCTGACACTGCAAGTTGACATGAAACGTGGTGACGTTGGTAGCTATGACGATTACGATCGTCCCACTCCACGGCCAAATCCCCGACCAAACCCACAAACCCCATTCGTGCACACGTATAAGGCAGTGTACGGCGAAGAATCCACACTGTTGTGTCAGGAGGAGTTGAAAAGTGCACGAACGGAATGGCGCCGCAGTGATGGACGTCCATTGCCGTACGGTTCCACCGTTAGGGGAGGCAATCTGACGATTGAAAATACGGGCTACGATGCGGAAGGTATGTACGACTGTATAGCGTACCCAATGCCGAATCAGCAACCAGTGACGGTGGTGCGCATTATGGTCGAAGTAGTCTCCATGCCAAAGATAACGTTTAGCCCATCGATGCCAATGACGGTGCGTCCGGGCGACATGGTTGATATCTACTGTAATATAACGGGTGTCGAAGGTCAGGTTAATATCCGCTGGCACGGTGAGGATGAACGACCACTGCCACCTACGGTGGATGTGCATGGAAATTATTTGCGATTCTCGAGTATCGCACCGGAGGACGCCGGTCGGTACCTGTGCAACGTAACGCATAGGCACGGAACCATTACGAAGGCTGCGGAAGTGATCGTTAACAGTAAGCATACTTTTTATTCTCTTAATATATTACGTTAATCTACATTTGGATATTGGAATAGTCTGACAATTCTTCAAGCTATGCATATGCACCTAATCAATCGTTAACATTACTAGAAACAGCGCTCGTGCACGATCCTTCCCATTCGGGCAACCGCAACATCAACGTGGCGCAAGGTTCTTCAATACAGCTGGAATGTAAGCTACCGCCTGGTGCACCGTACGTCAATGTTAGGGTAAGTGGTTTTATGGTTATTTTGTGAAATATAAACCATTGTTACGTGTGTCATACCAGTTAAAGCATGTTCATAACACTAATGGCTTAATCTTTGCGAACTTTGCATCCACACACAGTATAACTGGCATCGTAGAGGGCAAAGTCTGCCGGCAAGTACGTACATTTCAAGGAACGGCAAAGTGATGCATCTCAAAAACCTGGCCCGTAATGATGCCGGTACATACGAGTGCAGTATGACCTACCCGGACGGCACTGTTGTAAACGATTCCATCGTGCTAACTATCGGTGGTAAGTAGCAGCGTTAACGCGAAATGCAATCAGCTCTATGGAAAAACCGAACCAATACGTGGCCTGAACAAGCTATAGAATTCGATGGTGGTGGGGGCTTTAAGCAAAATTAAACCCAAACAAAGGCAAAGTGTTCTTCGAGTAAATGGTTAAAGTAACTAAACATGGCCAACCGTTTCGCATCCTCCGAAGAGTTGTAAAGAGTAAAAAAAAAAAAATATGGTTTTAGGGTTTCGTCAAGAGGTAAAACGGATTTGACGAAAAACTTTTGCTTTTTTTATTATGTGCTTTTCTGTACTTTTTTGTTCCTTCGGCGCTCTCCTGCTCTGAAGAAGTAGCAAACTGTAGCACCACAAAAGTAGTAGTAGATACAGTGGAGTGATGCTTCGTTTTCAGGAATCAAGAATGCAGAAGAAGTAGAACATTATTTTAGAAAACTAGATTTTTTTTTTTTTTGTTGAGCTGAATGTTATAGAAAAATTGTTGATATTTAACGCAAACTGCTCGACCACGATCACGTTTGTTCTAGGTTGCAATTTCTTATTCCCAGTGAATGTACATAGACATAACCATGTCCCATCTACTGTACGACAATTCTTATGTTTCAATACCTTGAGTACTGAGTTGATGATGAAGTTGATCTAAATCGGCACAAGTACGCTACCAATGGCACACCACGGGCATACGCTAGGTATTTAGATGCTTAGAAGCTAATAGAGTACATCGGAGACAAACGATGAAAGGTGGAAAGCAAAATTAATCGAATAACTCTCTAACTGCCATTCTTAGTGATACAACGTACAGTGTAAAACAGTGGAATCATAAAACTTTCAGATATTTCTGCTTTGGTTTGCGGAACGAATGATAGAATAATGCTATAAGATATTAAGAAGAGATCAAACACCAACAAACAAACGAAATACTGCCATCAGCCAATGTATAGCACACAAAGCAAAATTTTAACACAATACTACAAAAACTTCCCAAACAGGGCACACTAAACACACCAGCGATAAGTAGACATCTTTTCAAACACGTAAACACAAGTGCCGGCCGACACACACACACGTGCGGTTGTACTTAGCAGTTGTTAGTAAATGTTAGAGGTGATTAACAGTAGTATGTATCATTTAGCCACCGCATGTTCAATCAGCAATCAGCGCACTCTTTTGAGTGCACGCAGCCCATTATTTCAACAGTAGTGCGTTAACTAGTGTTCGATTGTGACAGTCAAAGATCCGTAAGTAGATGGTGTGGATCTTTGCTCTGGCACACTGTATCTACTATATGGTCTAATATAGAACATTGTCACTAGCAACAACGAGTACTGCATCCCGCATCCGTGCTCTTTATCCTGTCATGCACCCATTCACAATCACACATGCCCGTCCCCGATATACACCAGCAAAAGCATACATACTGACAAATGTACTTGTTGAAACATGCGCCTATATCCATTATGTTATGAATGACTAACAGCCCCGTTTGAGACGCAGGGATTTTCTGACAGTTGTAGCGTGAGAATCAAACGGATAAGGTAACAGAAGTAGTAGAGATATGAAAACACAAAATGGGACAATAAAATAACAACAACCAATGTACTAATGTAAAATCATCTCCAATCTCTCTTGTCATTTGCTTACACCAAAACTGCAGCACCATTCGCTAAGAGGATTTTCCCTAGAATATCTAGTGGGAAAAAAAAACCCAAAAGCACTCAATTAGCTATCTGCCATAGAATCATCCACTAGTCCTGTTCCCTCAAGGCGACTCACTTGCCAATTTAGACCTGTCGTTGACGTCAGTGTGTGTGTGTGTGTTATTTGCCAAATTCATGCATCCTGTTCATTTGTTCACTTTCATCTCATGTTACACGAGCTACAACACCTTTGCCTTAGCAACATAATTCGACGAATAGCACAAAAGCGTACATACGCAGCTCATTTTGTAGTGTTGTCACTAGCACCACCTTGTTGTCGCCTTGTTCTACCTGCGCTTGCTCACCGTTGTGCTGATCGTGATCATTACTGAAATACGCACAAGACGAACAAACGATTTCCATGGCAGTTTATCTACATGTGCCTGCCCATGTTAGTGTGTGTTTTTGTGTGTGAGATTGTTTGTGTGTAGAGCTATGTGTTTTGCCACTGTTACATCTCAACATCATACGACGTGCACGTGTAAAACTGTGACAACATAACTACCCGGTAAAATGCGTAACATGCACTAATGGCATCTGTGCCCCATATGCAATCCAACATGCACCTTCAGTCAATAGAACCCATGCACACACGTACAAACACAGACGCATTCGCACCCAACCGACGATCGAACGCACTTCATCTCATCCCTTTTTCTATTGGTTGTTTAAGTTTATCGAATTCCATGCGATCCTGAGCGATTTCTTGGGAAGTTATACGCATCCATAAGAAAGCACTCGTAGCACCTGTTTAGAACACTGCCATCGCCAATGCTTCGGATGTTTTTGATTCGATCCGCGTGTTTGATTACTAATTCACAAAGCAAACGCGATCAAAATTCCAAATTTTAACCTGTGCCGTTTCAATATTTTCTGTGTGTGTGGCAAATTCGCTTCTTAAACGCAATTAGTAGTAGAAACATAGTGCGCCAAACGATCAACACAAATACTCAATCAAAGCCAAACCTCAACTGGTGCCAATTGGTGCGCAAATCGTTGCGAACCAATTTCCATTTCCATCTTTTTTTTTTGTCGTTGTTGTGAATCTATTCCCATCGGTGGGTGGCGCAGGGCGTCCAACCGATGTGCAGAAACCTACGTTAGAACCTTGTCCCGCCGTGCCCAAATACTGTCTAGAGCTCGTTATCTGCTGCATCAGGGTTGACAGGCCGCGAATGCAACGCGGTCGAAAGCGCAACGCCCGATGGAGACGAGTCGGCGGTGTCAACAGGCCTACCATTAAGGATGCTGCGTTCGCGGTTGCGGATGTCAAGGTCGACCGTCCGAACCGCCTGCCAACGTACCAGTTCGGTTTGTTATGCATATGACTTCTTATTTCTCCTTCTCTGTCTGTCTGTGTGTCCCTTATTAGTTCACATATGTCCGTGCAATTATAGCAAATGGTAGTAGACGCCGTAGTTAGTCAGTCTCTTTGTCAATGTCACTAGAGGATTCTCTCTAATGAAAAAAAAAAAAAAGAGAAGATCGTCGATTCAGCTCGTGACAGTTACTCTGCTACTCGCTCCAGTGTCACATGTTCGAAATTCCAAATTCTAAATTGATCGTCTACGTATCGGTATGATCGTTGCTGGTTCGGTTTACCAATAGGATGTTCCCAATCGAAGTACCTCGCAAGCATTGAGCAGTTCAGTGGAGTATCTGCGTCATTTCTTATGCTAAACATCCATTTGTGTTCCACTTGTATCT
Organism: Anopheles maculipalpis; assembly: GCF_943734695.1. Lineage (NCBI taxonomy): Eukaryota > Metazoa > Arthropoda > Insecta > Diptera > Culicidae > Anopheles > Anopheles maculipalpis. The sequence goes on from NC_064871.1 coordinate 51,166,322, forward strand.
GTGTTCACCGAAGTAGAATCCATAAGTGTTATAGCTATTTTATTCCCATTGTCTTAACGTCTCGTTCGATGTCTGCCTAAAGCTGATTGAGAAATTAATTTTAGCAACTTCAAAAAAAAAAATTCTTGAAATTTAGCATCGTCTACTAATCACCCACATACCGTCACAGTTCGTGCGATAGCGAGAAGATGTATTCAAAATAAGTCTTTGCTTTCCCATTTTTTGTAAGTTGTTTTTAGCATCTGAGGTTTGCTATTTTTTCACAAATGCTGCAAAAACAAATCAAACGTAACAAAAGATTCTCCATTTCTGACAAAGCATTTATTTCGTATCGTCAAAATCAACGTGCCTGTGCAATATCGCCAGGAAACGAAAAACAAAAACACTTGTGAATAACTTTTCCTAACTCGTCCCCCAAAATGGCACGTATAAAACGATCCGATATACGATGGTATGTAGAACAATTAAATTTTTCTGTGTTCTGTGTGCTTACTGTGTAAACTTCCTGTGTGCGTTTCACGGTACGGAAGTGTACTGTTAGGAAGAAGGTATATTTTACTTTACAAACTGTGCTTTTGCTGCGTGTGTCCTACTGTTATTTGCTGTGTGCTTACGTGTTTGTGCGACTGTTTAACTTAACAGAACTATTCACGTGTCTGTTATCTGTGCAACATTGCTTATCATTTGTTCATTATCCTTTCAGGATAATCTTCCAGCTATCGGCTAGTTTGAGTTTGTTTTTTGTTCTGATTTTCTATTAAACTTTTCTATTGTATTGCTTAATTTTCATTTTGCTTTTAATTTTTTATGCGACTTATACCTTTTCATTTTGTTTGTCTAAAGAAATTCGCGTCCGCTGTGTATATAATATACTCTTACCAAGACCGGTATTAATCAGTATCACCAAGACTGCCTCTCGACGACTCTAAATACCTTTTAGAAAAATCCCATGAGTAAGAAAACTTCTCGGACTGAATAAAATGGAAGAAATATTGTCTGAGCTTGCTTCAACTAAATAACCATAATTGTAAATCTGTGCTAACTGCTAACCCTGATCAGTAGCTTGTGTCTGTTCGTGCTAATGGATTTCATTGTAACCTAGTGTTATTCCTATAAATCATTAACTTAATAGCGAGGTTGTGGTACTAACAGGTGGGAACGGTGTGCTAATAATATATAGCTGAGATGATGTACCTTACAAATCTAATCTAAGCTGATAGATCTATAACAGGTGGTAGTGCAAAAGGATTCGGATTCGTACCAAAGACAAATGCAGCTAAATCATTCCAGAAAATGCAACAAACCAATAGTAGTGAATGTTATAAAACCAATATGTATCGAACAGCCTAGTAACATCAGTTGTCACAGTCGAGGGTGCTTTGCCTAAAATTTTGTAGCACCTTCAATCACACGATGAGCGCAATCATAAATGTTTTACTTGTTTTGTCCCACTTTTGCTCCGGAACAGCTCCAGAGTCACTGCCCTATCTGCAGCTCGAACCTTCGTATTCGATGGTACGGCCCGGTGAATCGTTGGTAGTCGATTGTAGCTCTTCCGATGGTACGGGTGTACCAATCCGCTGGGAGAAGTCTGACGGAACATCCCTGCCGTACAACATTCGTGTAAGTATCACGCCCACCGTTGAAATTTTAGTCCTTCAACTACAACACAAATACAAACATTCTTGGAACCCAAACAGCAAGAAGGAAACCGTCTCTACATTCAAAATGCCCGAGAAGATGATTCCGGCTCGTACACCTGCATCTGTTACACCGACGATGGTTTACGGTACATTACTGACTTCCAGCTGGAGGTAGAGGAAAATACGATCCCAGACGTACCACCGCGTAGTACGTCACGGTTAGAATTTGTCGAACGTGGCAGTACGGTGAGATTACAGTGCAACACTGAGTTGCAACCAACATCCTACCAGTGGTCCCGCGTAGACGGAGATCTACCATCCGACCGAGATACACGCGGAGTACGTAAAGCTGTCGGTAAGTGGTTTCGTAATTGCAGCAAACTAACTGCATGTTCTGTCTTTATTCAATACACAGCCTGTTCTAACGCTGACGAATGTCCAAGCTTCGGATGCCGGAAAGTACATCTGCTCGGCCAAACACGGTGGTCAATCGGTGAACGTCGTCATCACGCTGGTAGTCAACAACGTGATTCCATTCTTCCCACAGTCACCTCGTAGCTACATGGAGTTCAAGTCCTTCGACAATGTGTACTCCAAGTTCTATTTCGAGATTTCGTTCAAACCGGAAAAGATGAACGGTCTCATCCTGTACGCTTCGCAGCGTCGCCCTAACCAGGACTACATTGCACTGTCGCTCCGCAACGGCTATCCACAGTTCCGCTTCAACTTCGATGGGCAGCAGGTAGTTTTGCAGCCGGAGAAACCTGTACACATGGGCAAATGGCACACGGTGAAGGTGAATCGCGTACGCAACAATGGTTTCCTGCTTGTGGACGATCAAACGCCGGTCAACTTCCCGGAGAAGCTTAAATTCTACGGACTCAACCTGGACGACCATTTGTTCATTGGCGGTGTGCCACAGTTCGATCAGGTACCGGCGTCCGCCGTGGAGTATAAGGAAGGCTTTGTTGGATGCATTAGTCGGCTCAAGTTGAACGAGAAGGAGGTGCAGCTATACGAAGATGCACTGGAAACGATCGGTATAACAACGTGCGAACCCTGCGCTGAAGATCCGTGCAAGAACTCGGGAACTTGTCTGGAAGCACAAACGGCCCACGGCTACAGCTGTCTCTGCCGGGACGGATATACAGGTAAGAACTGTCAGCATGAGGGTGACGGATGTAGCGAAGACACATGCGGTGTGGGACGCTGCGAGGAAACGGACAGTGGAACGGAATGCTACTGCCCAATACACAAGACCGGCGATCGCTGTCAGTACACCGAGCACTACACGGATGCAACGCTCGCTTTTAAGGATGGTAGTTACGCAGCATACGAGTAAGTAGAACATTTTGCAAGCGGTTGAAAATCGAATTCCGCACTCATTATGTTTGGTTGTTTTGTAGCAAATTCCAATCGAAGCGTAGCATCCGCTTCCGTTTCAAGCCAGACTCGCTGGATAATGGTATTATATTCTATGCGGCAGAACACGAACAATCGTATGGTGATTTTATGGCAGTGATTCTTAACTTCGGGTTCGTCGAGCTGCGCTATAGTGTGGCCGGAAGTACGTTAGAAGCTTATGCATTTCGAAACAAATATCACATTTAACATTTCTATCCTCGATCATTCGTCCATAGAAACGAAACCACTCATCGTACGTTCGACTGTGCCGGTTCAGATCGCCCAGTGGCATACGGTGTCGGCAGGACGTAGCAAGGCCGGCATCGGTTATCTGCAAGTAGATGATGAGCCTGTCAACAATGAAATGTCCAATCGCAACACACCAATCGCGCTAAAGACGAAGGTGTACGCCGGTGGTTACGACAAGCGGCTGCTGCTTAGTCAAGAAATTGGTGTACGACGAGGCTTTGAGGGCTGCATAGCGGAGGTAAGTTTTTGATGCAATCATTCCTACGGTCTGCCAATCAACTGACCTGACTGACATTATCCCCTAATCAGCTCGAAACATCTGGCAACAAACTGAACATGATTGAAGATATTCGAGACTCGGCCAACGTGTACCACTGCGGACACGCAGGAGCACCACAACCTGATCCTTCGGACGATGAAAGTCCGGTCACGTGTCGCCCGGGACGTGGTGGTTATGATTGCGAAATCATCACCGACATCTGTCTCGATCAGCGGCCCTGCGAGAATGGTGCCCTCTGCCAAACGCATCAGGGTGGTCAAAACTATACATGCACCTGTCTGGCGGGCTATCTTGGATTGCGCTGCGAGGTTCAGTACAATACGCTCGTTGCATCACGTTTCAGCGGAAATGGGTTTATCGAGATAAATCCAAAAGCTTTCAAGAACAACGAAAACCAAGTCACGACTGAACTCGCGATCATGTTCAGCGCCAACGAACCGAATGGATTGCTAATATGGTACGGACAGCGCAACGATGAGGAGTTCCTTGGCAATGATTACATTGCTCTCGCAATTCAAAATGGCTTCGTCGAGTTAACCATCCGCATGGATGGACAGGAATCGAACGTACGCAACAGCGATGTGTATGTCGTCGATAACGAACGGCACGTGGCACTGATACGCCGCGAGCGCAACCAGTTCCATCTCCAGGTTGACTCGATGACGGTGCACGGTGAGACGCGTCCTACCGGCAAGCAGACGATGGAAATCCCCGGCAGCATCTATGTCGGTAAGTACTGAAGTTATGGGAAAATGAATCCTACTTCCTATGCACAATGTTGATCGAAATATTACTTTAAAGGTGGTGTACCGGACATTGAACGTATCACCGGAAATCGGTACAACGAGAGCTTCAACGGATGCGTATTTAGTGTGGAGAACATCGAAGAGAGCAAGTCGATTGAACTGCGTGACTTTGCCATTCGCACCGTAAATGTAGATGTGTGTGACGAGTGAGTATTGCTTCTTTGTTTCAGTATACTGTTAGGTTTATCACTTGGCTGTAAAATCAATATTAGCTTATTTCTGTTCACATATAAAACATTTGTCTAACAAAAAATACATTTTCTTCATAAACGCTGTCGAATGGATGTGTGGTAACTATTAACAAACGTATACTTAAATAACAACCAGTCCATCTTGGATACCGTCCTCTCTTCTTTACACCGATTTCGATGATCTGGGCGATTCGCTCGGTCCGTATGAGTTTGACAAAATTGAGGAACCTCCGCCAGTGCACATTATCTATCCCCGGCCGTACAATGGTGCCCGACACGTGGCACCATTAGTGTGCTGGATTAGCTTTCTTACATTACAACTTACGATATTCTTATTAGCTCATAACGTGACGCCAAACCATATCTTATGAAACGCCTAAGAGATCCTAAGCTCAGGAAGGGCTGCAGTTTCTGTTTTAGTGCTAGCTAGTTCTAATGCGTAACGAATTCATCACCAGCACACAGAAAAGAGCAACCGTTTGTACATTACCTTCACGTCCCTGTGTGGGACATGTTTGATTGATCATCGTTGCTGTTCTATTTGTCCTGTTGCGATTGTTTTCTTTTTTATAAGCAAACAAAAAACGATATTCATACAGAACAGTTGATATCAGCTAATCATATTTTAATCACACGTTATCGCGAGCGAGGTGCACGGGCTCGTAAATGCACAACTACGGTAGACTGAAGGACCAGAGAGTTACGGCGAATGTACATGTTAAAGGTGTACATAAACAATCGTGAATTTTTGCATATGCCATACAATATCATTTTTTCAATGTGTTGTTATTAACATCTTGATTTAATTTTGTGTTACCACGTTTTTGATCTCATTTTCAAATTTCATAAAGATTTACCCGCATTTGTCATTCAGTTCAAATTAATAATATTGTTAAAAACTAAACTATTTTGAACAGTCATGTATCAATGCCTTGCTATTTCTGCCATCAATGCGAGATGTTAGGTTAGCCATTTGTATCGATTCATTAAAAAAATCCAACACCCTTCTTTTCTTTCAAATTTTCTATACACATACTCTTCCCCACTACAGTCAAATAGCCAACGAATGTATATAATGCACTAACGATATACGACCACTACATATCGGAAATAGAAAAAAAACCCTCATGTAAAAACTAGTCTAATTTATAGCCCTAATATATACTAAAATCAAAACACAAACTCTATAGGTATAACACCAAATTGATAAAAGGAAAGCTTCTCTTGACTACTATAATCAACTCTACCATCCTTGCATTCCAATTTGCAGACCCAACCTAGGAACGGAACCGCCCGTTGTATAAAACTCATTTCTTCCCCGAGCAAGAAGGAGCTTCTATCGATCCTACGATGAAACGATGTTTCTTCCACACAAGAAAGGAAAATAAGTGGCCCCAAACTGTTCACTCTTGGATGTGCGCGCTGTGCCGAGTGACAAAATAATCTACAATGCTTTATGGAGAACGCAGTCGAGACAAGATAGAAATAACATATAAAACAAAGCATACTAAAAGGAAACGGTAGAAACGCATAAACATGCACGAAGAAGAGAAAAACGATAAAAACGCGTACAGTAACGAACAACGAATGTGCCAAATAAATGTAGTATTTATGTAAAAAAAAGTGAAACAAAACAAATAGTAACGAAAAAGAAAGTTGTTGACTTGACCGGCGAACGGATTTTAAACAAGCGAGCCGCATGTTTGTCGGAAGCAAAATTTTGAACTCTGTGCACATTTTCACATACTGCGGTTACACGTACGTGCACGGGCAGAAAAATCCGCACTCGTGTACTAAAATATTTTTTTGCACTGCCAGCTAACGTGTCACATACGATATTATTTTGCTCTAATATGTTGTTTTTAAAATTACTTTCAAGAATCGTAACACTGTAACGACCAAACACAATGCACAAAACTTTCTTCCAGTTTCGGAAGAAGCCAAAATTGAGCAACAGTTCTGCACAAAAAAAAAATAACAATAATAAAATTGTGTTCATTTTCGTTTAGAAGAATCACCCTTATCGTAAGCTTAAGGGGCATGTGACGCCACGTGCACGTATAGATTTCATTGAATATCTCAATCTCAAAGTTTTGTTACTCGCCATATTCTAATCCTGCAAAGCTTTTGGTTTGTGTTTAATTGTTTAATTTCCCACAAGGATGGGTATATTCATTTCAACTACTGCCCATTATGATGGTCTTCAATTTTAAATACTAAGTACGCTTGATAAGTGAGAAAGCGAGGAAGAAAGGAGGAGTGATAGAATCAAACTATGACCACCATATAGCAACTAAACAACTACACCACAGCAAACAATACAGCGTCCCGATTGTGAGTGAACAAAGGGACACAGATAACTATGCTATAATTTGTCACTCGTTTACTTTCGTATCAATTATGACAATAAAATGAATAGTCAATGTAAAACGACGCCACGACTTTGCGACGGTTAGACTTCTCTTGCAATCAAAAGCAAGCAAAACAAATGCTGTCCATAAGGAAAGAAAATATAGGGACGAATGAATTCCAACTAGCTCTCAAACTCCCTGTAAACCAAACGAGTTATCCGAGTCGAGAATCCAACGGAAAGAAAATCCAGCGTTTAACGCCACCTGGTGTCTGGGATGGTAAGCTGACCGTAAATTCAAACATTCCAAGAATTGCTCTCTCACTCACAAGCCAAACGGAAAACCGGACACCTTAAAATCAGACCATTGCATAACTTTGTAAGCGATATTCTTGGCGTAGGTGATTATAGTTATTTCTTCACCTACATTTAAATACACCTTCCTACTAACCATTCACAAAAAAATAAATGAAAATTGGTCGCCAAATGACCGACATGGACAAAAGAGTGCAAAAAGTCCGATTTTTGCAAAACAAATTAAAACACGCAGATAATTTCAGGAAGCGGAAGTTGCGGCCCCTGCGGATGGTTAAGATGATAAACATGATTTTCCTGGTGAAACGCAACGAGACGTTGGTGATAGACGACGAGACCTATCTCATCCTGGATGGCAATGATTTTCAGGGCATTCCGTGTTTTTGTACACCTACGAAGGGGGTGACCTCCGAGATGACGTTTACTTCACCCAACGTTTGCCAGCTGTGTCCTATCGAGAATTTCTGAGCCAACTTGCTATCTATTCCAACAATTTTATCGCGTCCTCTACGGTAAAAAATGAAAAACAAAACGAAAAAAATACAAAAAAAAGGTTACATGCATGTTTGCGTCCGCCATGGCGAATGTTCTGGTTACAAGGGTTTTAGCATTCTTTCTACCAGTATCTGACATATTTCTAGCCCTGTAACATTTCATAATTGTCCTAGACGATCTTCTAATCGCTTGATGTTAGTAACGCGGTGTTGGATATCCTTTCCCGGTAGTGAGAAGACAACAGTGCCGGATTTCACACGGCGGGACCGGGGTTCAAATCCCATTCGGACCGTTCTCCCGTAGTTAAGGACTGACTATCCAAATACATGATATTTTCAGCAAATCTAAAAATTTCCAAGCCTGGGTCGGGACGGGTTTCGATAATCAGTACTACTGTGTGAAGTCCAGCACCGTTAACGTCACGGCGACCGCCTCACAATCATTCAAAGTAGTGATGGGCGAGTCTTGAAGTATTCCCAATTCCAGCGAGTTCGGGTAGACCCGTGGAGTGCGAGTCGTAGGTTTGGATTAGTGTTGGTCGTTCCGGTTCGAACCTACCAAACAAGTTCCATTCCTTTTGCTGACCGTTCCGTTCCGATTCGCTCATAAAAATCGTTCCCTGCGAATACTTTCGTTTCTCTGCACCTTTTTTGTTCCGTTCCGATACTTTTGGTCCGTTTTGATACTTTCGTTCCGATACTTTCGTGCCGATAGGAAAGAACCTGGCTAAAGCAATGATCCTGACAAAAGGAAAGAAGCTGACGAAAGGAACGATCCTGACAAAAGGAAAGAAAAATATACATATAACATATGTATACATTTCGCGCACGTACTTTATTTTCGCTCACTGCTTCATTTCTCAACCGATTTCGATGCGGTTTTTTGCATTATATTCATCTTCTTCGTGGCTTAACGACCTTCTAAGGTCGCTCCGGCCATCGAATGGCTTACTAAACTGTCGATACCTCGTAGTTATATAGTCAGTCCTCACTACGGGGAGATTGTCCGAATGAGGTTTGAACTCCGGTCTTGACGCCTACACCACCGCCTACATCACTTTCTTGATCTTACTTTTACAGGTTTTGCTCTCACTGCTCTCACCGATATGATTTCAGCCAAAATAAAAAGCACTGGGCACTAAGCTGTGTACAAGTATGTCGCTATATGAGCTGTCTATTGGTCGATACAAACTCGTTGCACTCACGGATCTAACCCGATTCTTACAGGAACGAGCCTAGCTCCGGATCAATGTGTAAAAAAGAGTCGTATGACCCATTCAAAGCAGCATTTATTAAAAGGACATTTGAAAGGGGGAAATTTGAACGTAGAATTATTTGGAATAATTATTGTACCCCCTATAGACAAAATTGCCTTAATAACCTGCTAAGGGGTTTTCAATACAAATAAATAATATTGCCTTAGTTGGCGGATTAACAAAGATTTTGTCAATAGGGCATCAAATACATGCGGTTGCGAGAAAGGTACACCGTAATTTACATTCATATAAACCTTGGCCACAACAGACTTTGGCACAACTTTGTAGGGTTCTGCACAACGCTCTAACTTTGTTGAGCTCCGACCCAAGCTAGACGTGAAGATGTCAAAGGCAATACTTGGCAACAATAATAACATTGATATAGTTGGAAATTGTTTTCCTTTTTCTCAAAATAACCAATTTAAATTGAAAGCGAAAGCAAGTAGCGTACCCGCATTCAGTACTTCAAGTGCGATTATGCGATAGGATCAGGTGGTTCTACAACAAAGTGAAAAGTTTTATTCATATCGCTCGGTTCTTGTGATGGAGCCCCCGTATAGCTATCTGCAAGTGGACATACAGGAGCATCCAACACCGATTGAGTTTCCACCACCGTTCAGCATAGAGGAGTTTAATCTGTATCATCATCACGGGTATCCACCGCACATGAATTACGATAAGAATGCCTTGTACATGAACCATTTGTCGCTGTCCGGTACCATGTTCCCGAATGGTACGTCCCGGAGCACCCACAAGTCCAAAGGCCACAACACCAAGCATCAGCCACAGCAACAGCAACAACAACACCACCAGCAGCAGCACCCTTCGCAACATCCGCAACAGCAACACTCGCAACATCCGCAACAGCAGCAACATCCGCATCCGCAACAACAATCGCATCAGCCGCCGCATCAGCAGCACCCGCATCCACAGCAGCAACCATCCCAACCTTCCCCTGCACCAGCTCATCCCCTGCAGCAAGTGCACAACCCACGAATGGCGAAGGAAGAAAAACCGGACGTTTTTAGCAAGGAATCATCGCAAGCACCACCCACTACCCCAACGACCAGTACGTCCAGCGAAATATCGTTGTCCAAGCTGAAACACTCACCTACCGTGCCCGAGGAATCGATCAAGAACATCTCCGTGAAGCAGCTGGTACGCGCCAAACATACGCTGCAGCAGCGTATCAAGCGCCAGAACGAAACGCCCGAACAGCAGGCAGCACGCAGAATGCGAAATGCCGAATTAAATCGAAGGCGACGTCAAAATAAGGAAGACATTCGCGTCACGATCGAGAAAACGAAAAATCGGCTCCGTCAGCGAATAAAGCGCGAGATAGATAGGATGCTGCGAACACGCCAGAAGCGGGACGATTTTCTACGCGAAACATTCGAACAGATGGCAACCGTGTTCGAGGACGAGAATATGCTGCAGTACCAGGAGCGAGTGGCGAACGTACTGTGGGAAATCTCGAAGGGTGGCGGCAGTGCAGATACTGCATCACTCGGAAGCGAAACCAGCGGGACGAATACGACGGAACGGAGTGCTTCCTAAGTCCTGCTGGCGGTTGCGGTTGCGTACAAGCTTCGTAAATATTTTTAACCCTTTTTTCTGCAGGAAAAATCGGCCATCATAAGCAGTAAACCATAAATATTGTAACTAGTGTTAGGTCAATAAGCTCTTTTGACTGAGCGGAACGCACTGCTCTCGCTCCCTAAAGTGTGCGATGCATTGGAGATAGCTTCGGGTGGAGCGCCTAGCGAAGGAGGGATTTTACAATGCGCACTTAGGAGCCCAATTTTCCGTAATAAACACTATTAAGGGTTTTGGTCAATACAAATTTGCCATAATAACATCTTAATAGGCAGATTTTGTCGATAGGGCTGTGCGAAGGAGCGATTTTCAAATTCATTCAATTTGTCATTTCAAAAACAATGCACAGAGAACATATCAGTACTTGTTCCACATTGTCAGAAAAAATGTTTGCTTTATACAACTTTCGTAGAATAGGAAATATGGCCATAAGTTGCCGGTCCTGAAAGCTTTAAGAGGATCGTATTTCACAATCACGGAATAGTACCGGAGGGCCCAGGAAGCTGGACTCTGATACCGAACCAGGATATATCCTCGCAAAGAAGAAGAAGAAACTTTCGTAGCACGTTTAAATGCGCATAGACGTACCAGTCATAAAGTTTTGTTAAGCATTTCCTTCTCTGTTTTTACATAATTCTTGTTCTTGGCTTAATGTGCATTACTTGAACGCAGATTAAAAGCTACGTCATTAAAACTTCGTCATCTGATCGTCGATCAAACAGCGCCTCGTACGGAGTTTAAATTCGCTCCTCAGAGCATTTCGCATCGTGAAATCGCTCCAAGCGGAGCTACCTCTTTTTTCCAGCGAGCTGTGCAGGAGCGTGCACAATAAGATGAGTAGAGCGATTGAGGACCTCTTTCGCCAATGACCCAACACTAAAATGTAACATAGAACCTTGCACATGAGATTGATAACGCTAACCTTGGCTAACCGTGAGCCAGTTTTTGAACAATCTAGTTGGAGCCTTGAGAAAACGGCAACAAAATCTGTCGCTCATGCCCAAGGAAACGGAATTAGCAAAATTAGTAACTAATGGTGGGTGAAGAAGAAAAAAAATAGAAGCAACATAGAGATAGTAGTGTGTAAGTAAACAAGTTTCAGAGGGCAAAAATGTAATTGTGCAGTGCGAGTTGTTCGAATGCAGCAAACCTGTACATAAACCCTTTGATGCGTGTCATTCATTTTTTTCTTTCTTATATCTTTGTAATACGGAAACACCATTGGGTGGTGAAGGGACTAGCGGGCGCCGAAACGCATAACCTACCACCTTACCATCCCCTAAAAAGCAGCATCAACTTCAAAAACAAACAAGTTCAATAAATTTGCTCACCCAACCGTTTGAATGGGGTGTTGTACTCGGTATTAAGATTTGTGTTCATATTTTTATCGTCTGCTTGCCATCACATTAGTAAAATAGTAAAAACTTCGTCGTAAAACTCGATAAAAAAGGGACCATTGTTCGCGACGTACCAAAATACCTATTTGCGTCCTCTCTATCACTCTACTAGCCCATCTTCCCCGGCATAATTGTACCTCCTCAACGCGGTGCTGTGTCCGACTAGTCTGGTCCGACAACAAACGACTGTTCCGCGCAACTGCATGGACAGGTGTGTAATTGTCCCTAGTTGGTCATTCCGTCATCGAAAAATAGCCTTACCATTACGAATTACTATAAATGGGTGGCGTGCAAACCGTGCTACGTTTTAGTGGTTCTAGATTCGTAACACAAAGCAGCAGGTATTAGCCCATTCGGATAAACGCCGAAGAAAGTGAAGCTTTTCCTTTGGACATTGTTTCATATTAGATGCATGCAGTGATTTAGTACGATAAACTTATCAAATAGATACGTTGTGTAAAGTTTGATAAAGAGTATTCAAATTTATAGTGTAAAATCAATCATTGCTTTCGATTAGCAGTGCATTCAAACAATTTTCGCACATTTGAAATAAAAATCGAGTGAAAAAAGTGCTTCCTCAAGTAAGCTTAAGTACATTAGCGGATTAATCATTCATTAGAAGACAGTGCCAGCAATCATCCTACGGCAAGTAAAGCTATCTTCACTTTATTCCGTAAGCTCGTGTTTATTTAATAATACGTTGGCACGCGATACGTTGGAAACGGTAGTAACTGGGCCTAACGTAAATAGCTGCAGACAAGTAAGAAGAATATTAAAAAAAAAAAAAACCAATATAAACCGAACGCGATGATGACTGGAAGGAGTCTCATAAAACTGATCGTTTGGGCCAGCGGAATCTATACCATTGCGGCTCTTTCCGCAATTGAACGCAGCCCAGCTTTCAATTTTCCCCAGGATGGTGCTACTCCAAACAATGGTAATACAATTGACCATGTTTCAAATGCTTATGCACATTCGATCCTATGTTTGCTTTAAATAATTTACCCCACTTTATGATTGGTTGCTTACCACATGTAAAGACCTCACACGACAGGCCGGAAATCTGAGCAATGGCATTACAAGCGGTGTCCTTACGGGTGTCGTACCACTGCAGACAGGTTAGTGTCAAGAGTGTGCACCACAATTCGACTCTTGTCCCCCCACATTTCCAGCACAGGCCTCTTATGATTAACTGCTTCTGGTTTTGTAACGCGCTAAATGGTGCCCCTTCAAGGTATTCTTCCGAATATTGTTAACACAGGCGTATCTACAGGACAAACGTGCATCTGTGTGCCGACTGGCCGGTGTAATACTACATCCAGCGGAAGTGGCACAACCGACGGTGCCGGACAGTTAGACGTCAGAATTGTATCTAACGTGAGTGTGCTTCTTTTGTGGTGAATATTGAGGTTTCCCTTCATTAAAAAATGTTTTCCAACAACAGCCCAATGCAAATACGGGAGTTACGCTTGGCTCAACTACAACGACCACCACCACAAACTCAATCGCGTCCGTAATATCGGTTAATATCGTCTCACCGTCCAGTTGTCAATCCGGACTGGAGCGTTGTTGTCTGGCGGGCAGTTACCAGTGTGGGCTCCAGTATCCACCCATTGCAAACTCCCCAGCCGTCTCCGCTAATCAGGCCAGCTATGGGGAATATCCTTGGCAGGTGGTGTTGCTTGGGCCGGGCGACGTTTATGTCGGTTCCGGTGTGCTCATCGATAATCTACACGTATTAACAGCGGCTCATAAAATTTCCGACTACACGTAAGTGTGTGTTATTTGAAAGGCGGAGATGTATCAGCCAATTAACTCCACACGCTTTTCCAAACTCAGCTCCGGCAGCCGAACGCTGAAGGTGCGTCTTGGCGAGTGGGATGCAGCATCCACGTCCGAACCATTACCCGTCCAGGAGTTCAATGTAGCCAGATACTTTGTGCATCCGAGCTTCAACTCAGCTAACCTGCGTAACGACATTGCCATCCTACGTCTATCCGGGACGGTAACTCTCGGCACAACGCCAACCATTGCCACTGCTTGCCTGCCCGTCACTTCCTTTGTTGGTGCACGCTGCTGGGTTTCCGGATGGGGTAAAAATGACTTCGTAAGCGGTGCCTTCCAATCGATCCCGAAAGAGGTGGACGTGCCGATCGTAAGTGCGACCAACTGTCAAACGGCACTACGGACAACACGGCTCGGAGGAAACTTTGTCCTCGACACGACTAGCTTTATCTGTGCCGGTGGTGAACTGGGTAAGGATGCGTGTACCGGAGACGGTGGATCACCGCTAGTTTGCGCACTGAACGGACGCTGGTATGTGGTGGGATTGGTCGCGTGGGGTATCGGTTGTGGTGCGAACGGCATACCAGGTGTTTACGTGAACGTTGCGTCCTACAATTCATGGATCACGAGTACGATTGCTACTGTTTAACGATTCATTAATTATTAAAGGCATCTCCGCCAGTAAAGTAATGATGAGAATAACAACTATTTTCAAGAAGTTAATTCAATGGGATTCAATTCTTTTTACAAAACTTTGAGAGTTGTTATAACAAGGCAGAAGGCGGTATCTTACTTAAAACTAAAGTGCTGAGAGGAACTTCCTCTTTTAACATAACTTTTAACGACCAGAGGAGTTGCGGCGAGATTACGACGACGTGACGCCTCGACGTGACGCAGTGTCAACTCACTGTACTTTAAGCCCCAACACAGTTTTCTAAACTCGATGTTGGGTTAAATCCTAAGAATTGTTTTAAAACTCTTTGCGCTTCGAATCCCTCTGGCGACTATTTACTCCTTCGGAGTGAGTTTGATAATAACGATTCTTAAAAGCGTTTAAACACTCTTATTTTTGTTCTCGTTTTGAATCTCAAAAGAGTTTTTAAAACTTTTTGTGAGGATTTTATTTAAATCCTTCATTAGAAAGATTTAAATCACTCACACACTCTTACGCAGTGCGCACAACATTACAATAAAGGCATCGATCGAACGATAGTCCTTACCATATATATATAGAGAGAGAGTGATATTCACGAACAGTGGAAAAATAAAACCGGTAAGTCATATCCACAGCAGGAGCAGATATCATATTTGGTAAAACAAGGACAAACAACGGAATTCCATTACGTCATAGCCTTCGCATAATAACATACCTGTCCCACCAACGATGTCGGCCATCGTCGGTCATCGATCTACCACCACCTGGTCCGATTTGCTATAACTTTAACGTGCTGGTGGTACACGTGTTGCTGCTAGCACTGCTGTCCACATTTCCAACTTCTGGTACTTTGGCAATTGAGTAAATATTGTACCGTTTCCTCAGCACTTGGTGCATTTCTTCGGTACAGTCGATACGCAACCCGAGTCGCTTGTACTCAAGGTACGTTCGAACAAAATTTCGATTCGTTTCGTGTACCTTTGGATGGTGCAGGTACTCGTCCACATCCATCCACTCACATTTTGCTATCTCGCGGTTGCACTTGGTTATTTCTTCCGACAGCGGCTTTAGTGCCATCACGATGTAAAGATCGGAACAGCCGAACCCGGCTCCATGTGCGTGTCGTATCGAAATGACCGATTCGAACTGTGTCCGAATGTTCGTTTCCTCGGCCACTTCCCGTATAGCGGCATCAATAAAATTCTCATCTAAAATTAAAAAAAAACATAGATTATTGCGGAGTACCAGCGGAGCCGGAGCCAGCTGTATTTACTTGGTTCCACATAGCCTCCCGGCAGCTTCCATGATCCTACGATTAAGGCATTATTCTCGCTCACTACCAGCACCTGATTACGATCGTTCACGACAAGCGCACCGACACCGACCATCGTATGGGAATACGGTGGAATGTTGGCCGACTCATCCGTTGGCAGCCAACGATACAGCATCACGAACGTATTTTTCGCATGATGGAATTGGAATCCATTCTAACATATCAGTAAACAAACAAACATTATAACATACTATAAAGAAATCGTAAATACGACACAGCAAAATCTCGCTTACATTAACTAGTTCCGGTATCCAAGCTGCTGAGGTTAAGTGGACTTTGAACCAAATACCTCGATGTTTACCTTGAATCCAATGCTCTAGGGAACCTAGCGACAGATTAAAAAACACACACACAAATCAAGGTAACGCTGAGACCATTTAAAGCCGACTTACGTTTCAGCACGGTTGGAAAACTGTCGGGACTGCAGGTTTCCATGCTCGAGTCAACCGTGATGCCATTGAACCGATCCTTCACCCCCTTAAACGTGCCCTCGGGAGAACTCTCTACCGCCGTGTATCTGCGAAATGGGATTGACACAGTAAACAATAACCCCGACCATGGCGATATTATTAGACCGCGTGGCCTACTAGGATTACGGCCGGTTGCAAAACCCACGTCTGTACTTACTTGTTAAACCAGCTATCAGCACCCTTAACAATGTTAGTCTCCGTTTGTTCGCTCATTTTGCTCGAATGGCGCGTTATCAATGAAACCTGGTTACATCGGACGATTGATAGCAAGCGTTGCGGAATGACAAAAAGCGCTCTACTCATTTAGCGACCGGCAATAGTGTGTGCTTCCACAAGGTTGGACACGATGGACAAGCGCACCGCCGCGACAGTTATCTCAGATAGTTGCTGTTGATCACAGACGCACAATTCTCGCAACAGTTTTTATTGTTTTTTTCGGACTTCAAAACTGACTAAATCCGCGTCAGCACTCTCTCGCGCTACACTTTTGACCGCTAACAAAGCAAAACATTCAACCAGTCCGACAGTATCAAACAGTACGAAAAAATCACGTCCATGCAGAATGACCACACCATCTGATCGGCCGATCAGCAAATTGGAGGATGCACTCGTTTGTCGTCACACCGAATCGGACCGAAGCTCCGGTCGCTTCCGGTTAAACAATGCGATCACAAGGTTGAGGCGGCGTAACAATTGGTCCATTGTTTCGCGACTATTTTGATTAGAATACACACCCACACATACACAGATGCGCGCACAAACACACACACACACACCCAGCACCGTGGTGTTTACTTTTGTACCATCCTTGTGAACAATTGATCACCACTATACAATGCACTTTTTTTGTTGTTATTTCTGAAAGTGTGCCACGAATTTCGCAACCACCGCCCGACGACGTGTGTGTGCGAGAAATGTGTGAGCAATTGTTTATTGAAATCTGATCTGATGATTTGATGTGCGCTGTATAAACCTTGGTTGTGATGTGCTCATACAATTTTAAATGGATTGAAAATAATGTTATCGAATATTCTTTATAAAACGTATTGTAGCTGGAAAATCATGCAAATTGTTAAAAATAACTAACACCGTACAAGTAATTGAAAGACACAAATATTTTAATAAGCATTGAAGCACTTCTTGGGACCATTATTTGTATGAAGGCGTTCCACAGTGCAATAGCCGTTGCACAAACCATTCAGCGGTTATGCACAGTGTTCAATGAATTTATCAATTGATTGTTGTTGTTGAATGAAGGTAATAAATTAGGTTTTAATTTTAAATGGTTAGAAATTAAGCTGAAGAAAAATTCTAAACCTTCTAGAGCCACTAAATGGTACAGCTACTTGTTGGCTAGACAACCTGCTAGGTCACACCCGCCATTAAAGGGCTTACGAGACTTATTAATACCACGTAGCTGGATAATCAACCCTCACTAAGATTGTTCGGATTATATTTGAACCCCAGTCTCACTCCAGCAACCCCAGCTTTCACACGGTCACCGGATCAAAATCCGGATTTTCTGTCGAATCCCGTACGGCAGATTCTCAAGCACCCAGGACTAATGAAAATCAATTCAAATGGGAACAGTTTGGATAAGAATAAAGAGCATTCCTGCCATGTGTAAGATTGGTCTCTTGGTGATAAATTTTCTCAAATTGCTCATTTTTAAACCAACCCTTTCTCATAATCCCTCGACACATTTCATCCTTGTAAACGTCTTAACCATCATCTTCTATTGGGATTAACGACCTGCTACGTCAAGCCAGACCATAGTGACCATCAAGTTGCTTACTAGACTGGTCCGGTGGTGAAGGCGACAACGACGCTGATCTTCACATGACAGGACAGGGGCTGAAATCTCATCCGGACCGTTCCCCCGTAGTAAGGACTTCAGTATCCATCTACAAGGCTCCATGAAGACTAGTACGCCATTAGATGGCGAGGTGACCTTCGATTAGAAGGTCGTTAAGCCAAGAAGAGGATTAAGAGTTTAAAATTATGTATTTATATATAGTTTATTAACTATCTTCTTCTCCTTCTTGGCTTGGTTTGGCTTGGGTTGGAATCTTTTTTTCAAATAAGCATCATTAAGATTTTTATAAAACACTCCATGCAAACTTTGTTCTGTTCTTTAAATTACCAAATTTCAACCGTGTTCCCTCGAGAGATACATTCACATTAAATATCAAACTGTAAAAAGTTCAATTAAATTCAATTTCCGAAGTCATAAGGCCGAAACACGTTCTTCACTATTCGCTTTCACAACAGAAGTGACGTCTCTCCTTTATTTCACCAGGTTGTTCCACATTTTGACATTTGACATATCCACGTTTGACAATTGTGCTTGACCAAGATATTTAGCCGGTTTTGCTTGAAGCAGGATGTTTACAGCTCGGCTATCCTGACTTGGGAATTGCCCTCAATTCCCCCTTGACTATGTGCAAACTGATGCAGAGTCTGCATCTTGCGACATCCACTTCCTTAGTTTATCTGATTCGAGTACACCATCGTAGGGAATTTGAGTTTGTTGTGCTCCATCAATGTCTCGTATTACATATCTGTCATTTGGCAAACACTTGTGTACTACATAAGGTCCCTTGAACCTGGCTATTAGTTTCTTATTTACATTTACGCTAGTGTCTAGATTGCGGATCATAACGAGATCTCCTAATTGGAATTGTACAGCTGGGCGGTGCTTTTTTGCAAATTGTTCCTCATTTATAATCTGCGATTGAATTATGTTTTCATGAGCTTTGCTTCGAATAAATGTCAAATCTCTTTCTACGGGGTTTTTTGTTTCAAGGAATTCCGTTATTTCGTCTATTATAGGGCCACGTTGGTCTGTTCCGAAAAGTAGCATTGAAGGTGTAAAATCTGTCGAAGAGTGTACTGTATTGTTCAGGGCATATTCTATTGAACGTAATTTCTTAGTCCAATCGGAATGATCACGCGGGTCTGTTTCTTTGCTTAGCATTGGTCGTAATACTCTATTTACACGCTCCACCTGACCATTAGCCTGCGGAGATGCTGTAGCCGTAAGGACATGATTAATACCACGACTCGACAAAAACCTACTAAATTCATTTGACGTGAAACATGTGCCTCGATCGCTTATTACTCTTTTAGGACGGCTGTAATATGAAAAATACTGCTCCAGTGCATTACAAACACCACGACTAGTCGTTGATGATGCTGGATAGAGCTTCGTGAATTTCGTGAATGAATCAATGACAACTAAAATGTATTTTTTCTGTGATAGTGTTGTAGGTAGAGGGCCTAAATGGTCTATATGTATTGTATGGAATGGAATCTGAGCTTTTGGGATACTGTGTAAGTTTCGTTGATTATGTCGTGTAGGTGCGGAGTAAATGATACATTTCAGACAATTCCGAATGAAATTCTCGACTCGCGTTTTCATTAAGGGGAACCAATAGAGCTTACTAATTGAAGCACAACATTTGTCGACTCCAAGATGCCCTATTTTCTCATGAATGCAACGGATGACATTGTTTATCATTTCTTTTGGAACTAGTAGTTGGATTTTATTAGCATATGGTTGTCTATATACTACGCTGTCCTTTAATATATATCCTTGAACAGGACCTGATTCTAATTTTGTCTTCAGTAGTTGTATATCATTATCTCGAGATTGTGCAATCTGTAATTGATAGTCAATGTCCAAAGTTTCGATTGCAGTTGCTGCCTGTTTACGACTCAATGCATCGACATGACACATTGAGTTTCCCGGCCGATGAATTATTGAGTACTCATAGTTTTCCAAAAACAACGACCAACGTGCTATCTTCGCCGAGGTATTTCGATTCTTTAGTGTTTCCACCAGTGAATTGCAATCAGTTACAATTTTGATGGGTATCCCATGGACATAAGAATGAAACCGTTTTAATGCGTAGATAATTGATAAGGTCTCTAATTCATAACTATGCAGCTTGCTTTCGTCAGCCGAAGCTGTCTTTGAGAAGTATGCGACTGGGTGGAGTTTGCCATCACTCTGTCTTTGAAGCAACACTGATCCAAAACCAGTTGAACAGGCATCGCAATGCAACTCAGTTTCCTTGGTAGGGTCATACACAGATAGCACAGGGGCCTCAATCAATTTCTTCTTTAGAGTTTCAAATGAATTAATGCATTTCTCATCAAAACGGAACAATACATTATCTTTCAATAAATTCGTCAATGGTTTTGCTATGACTGAAAAAGAGGGTACGAATCTTCTAAAAAATGAAAATAAACCTAAACATTGCTGTACTTGTTTTCTATTTTGTGGTCGTGGGTAGTTAGTTATAGCCGTGAGATGTTGTTCACTCGGGCGTATACCTGAAACGTTTGCTCGATAGCCTGAATAATCTAGTTCACTAAACCCGAACTTACACTTGTCCAACCGAAGTTGTAAGCCGTTCCTTTTTAAGGTCTGCAAAACTGCTTTAACTATGTCGAGGTGTTCTTGAAACTCAGTTGAAGCTATGATAATGTCATCAATGTAGACAACAAGGACCCCTTTCTCGATAAATTCCCTTAGGATGTTGTTAATGAAACGTTGGAACTCTGCAGGAGCATTCTTTAATCCAAATGGCATCCGCATATATTCGTATTGTCCATCAGGCGTGACAAAGGCAGTATATCTTATAGAGTTTTCGTCCATTTTGACCTGATGAAAGCCACTTTTCAAATCGAGAAGTGTAAAGTAACGTTTATTTCCTAAGTGTTCGAGGCACGTTTCTATCAAAGGCAAAGGATAATTGTCCCGAATCGTGATCTTATTCAATGGCCTATAATCCACACACTTACGGATTTCTCCATTTTTCTTTCTGACCAGCACAAGAGCTGAGGCATAAGGAGAGTTGCTAGGGCGTATTATCTTCTTCTCTAATAAAGTTTTAATAATATCCTTTACTTGATTACGTTCGGCATAAGAAAGTCGTCGAGGTTTGCAAAATATTGGCGTGTCATGTGCTAAGTTAATTTTCATGCTGTAATCAGGTGGAGTTACTTCTTCCAAGGGAAATTCATTGTAATTTTGTTCGACCAATTGAACCATTGATTTAGATTGTTCGTTACTTAAATCTTGTCCTACTTCAAATTCGTGTACAACATTAGAAACATCTATGGCACATATTTCAAGAAATGCGTCTTCAATAGTATCGGATTCAGAAAGGGATGGGTTTTCTTGTTTTGAAATTACTTTGCTTCCTAAGTCCTTAGAAATGCCCAAATCTTTGATCAGTTTTCGAACGCATGGTATTAAGAAAGAATGAGTTTTTGATTTTAAATTCAGAAGTTCAGTTTTATCATATTTATAAGTCTTAAAATATGCGAGACTGACATTTAGTTTAGGCAAAGCATCTTCACCGATAATGAGAGACCACGACATGCTTTGTTTGGGTAGTATAATAAATTCAACAGTCATTTGCAAATTTCTGTACTTGATTTGACATTCCACTAATCCCAGCGACATCAAGCTGCTATTTCCAAGTCCGCAATACCCTGAACGTATCGGTGTTGTTGTGCAACATTTGGGCACTAATTCCTCGTTTATAAAGCTCCTAGGGCTTCCTGAATCAAAAAGAGACAGCACATGTGGAATTTGCCCAATTGGTTCATTCGAAAGCATAAAAGTTAGACCTACCTCCTGAATTGACTGAATCGGTTGGGCGTACTCTAATTCCCCATCTTGCTGAACAGCTGCTGAAGTTGATGAGACACGACGTGGACAGTCCCGATTGACATGTCCCATCTCATGGCACGTGAAACATGATCCGTTCGGTCGACGTGGTGAAGGACAGGAACTTTGATAATGCCCATATTTTGAGCAATTGTAGCATCTTGTTTGCTGGATATCACCTGCTTCTTTACCGCCCTTATTTGGTTGGTTAATAGGTCCGGTTGATGACGGCGTTGCTATATTACGAGGGCGAATTTGTTCATATCGTTTGAGTAACTGCTGCAATTCATCCATAGATCTAGCGGCGAAACGAATTGATGCGGTGTTGATGGGATCACCGATTCCATCAATGATGATGTTGATCAATTCTTCTTCTGGGATCGGTGTATCACAAGCCAAGATCTGCATGTCCAGGATATAGCTGATGATGGATTCATTCCGTGCAAGTCGTCGTGCTCTAAGCTGCTTGTACGTACTTTCAACCGATTTGATTTTGCTGAAAGTTTGTATCAAACGATCTTTCAGCTCATGATAGGTTGTAACATCGAGTGATTTCGCGAATTTAGCTGCCGTTCCAGTAAGCAATCGACGTGTACAGTGGAACTTATTCGTGTCATCCATATTATATGGAAGGAAGACACGCTCCAGTTCCTTGAACCACCGCTCAATGTGATCACTATTGTCACCACCAAATGTATCTACAAATTCTTCGAATTTGATGACTGCTGGTTGTAGCCCCGAAGAAACAGTAGCTGGGGCTTTTAGAGCTGCGATTTTCTGTTGCAGCTCAAGAATCTCGATTTTCTTTTTCAGCAACTCTATTTCGTGATTTGCATCGGTGATGGCGTTTGTTGAGTTCCGGACTAAGCTCAAACCACGTGGAACCGTACTGTTCTTTTCACTGTACAAAATGGCGGCGGCGGCGGCGGCGTCTCTCTCATCGGGCAACATGGCGGTGGCGGCGTCGTTTTCATCTGACAACATGGCTGCAGCATTATCGCTATTCGGATCACTATGTACAGCGACTGCATTCTCCAATTTAGCACTTCCAATAACAGCTGGCACTTCAATTTCTGCGGTTCCCATCGTTGTTTTATAAAGCTCACGTATTTGTGTGATGGTAGCAGTAAGCGGCACAGAAATGGCTGCATGTTCCAATGCGCACAGCATTTCATCTTTTGTCAACATTTTGGCTAACACTCTCTTCACGAAGAAGGCTACAAACTACACCTTTGTACGCTCAAAATGTTCACTTAATAGGCTCTGGTAATCCCACTTCTGAGTTGTAAAAAGTTCAATTAAATTCAATTTCCGAAGTCATAAGGCCGAAACACGTTCTTCACTATTCGCTTTCACAACAGAAGTGACGTCTCTCCTTTATTTCACCAGGTTGTTCCACATTTTGACATTTGACATATCCACGTTTGACAATTGTGCTTGACCAAGATATTTAGCCGGTTTTGCTTGAAGCAGGATGTTTACAAAACGAAGGATTGGCGTACGTGGTCGCAAGTCAAATTATGATTACTTCTATCTACAATCCTCTTTATATCGCTATGAATTAGCAGCAATGCACGCAAATGAAATTTTTCCTCAGCACATTGTAAGGTTTGAAATTTGCAATACGTTTAACAAAAATGATCTCCAGCACAACTTGCATCTCTTCTATACATGACTATATTAAAACATGCAATAACATTCACTAAGTACATCAACCTCAGAACGACCTCGGGCCAGTCCGTTGTCGTTCGTTGTGAACAGGAGACACGATGCAGCTAGAATTCGACCTAATCGGTCACATAAAAATATAATTGCAACTCGATATATATCATTCCACTATAACCAAAATGTGGTAGAGGAACTATACAAGCGATCCTCTGTTTATGGTCCTGATTCTGAATTAAAAAAAGTACCACAGGGTACCCTCATCTTACATTCTGCTTATGCTTGATGAACCACTCAGTAAAGCAGTAAGAGTTTTTTTTATCATTTATCGTTTTCAATCCATCGAAAAACATATTTATGACACAAAGCAGTAGTTAGTAAAAACAGTGCACCTAAGTACCATTTTCCATGGCAGGTGGCATAAGCGTAAGCTCAATCGTAAAACTGTACCTAAATTTGTATGGTAAATAAATTCAATTTCATACCTATTATCTTCAATTGATATTCGAAAGTAATGGAAGTACCACACGTTAGTATCTGTTTTTACCTCCTGTTCATTGGTTGTGCGCAATTAGAACGTGAGCTTTCAGAGTGCAATTAGGAGATGAATTGAATTCGCCCAATAAACACGATCTACGCTAATATCATTAGGTTGTCTGTGCTCTACCAAGGGTTGCACCTGCATGATTTATGCTAGCTGAGCAAATGAGTTAGCTGTAAAGTTTTTTTGTGTTTTAATTATACATTTCAATCTGCTACACTGATTTACTGTCCCAATGAATCATGTACAATAAACATACGCTGAGATAATTATGAATGTTTCAATAAATTATTGAAACAACTAATTTTTGTCGTTTCTTGTTATAAACTAGTGTTGCATTGGTGTAAATGAATTATAATTTAATTATTGTAACACTGCACAGAATCATTGGTAGAATGACGCTGTTACTTATTGCTCGAAATCGATGTGTCATTAGTTAAATTAGTAATTTGGTGCCTCATGTAAGTTTTATTATGCTATGTGACGAGCTCCATTCAATAGTAAATGAATAACTTAAATGTTTAAGCTTAAGAACTTTGGTGCATATGTATGAAGTAGTAGATTTCGATAAGTTAAAAAACATTCAAATATTTTTACATTAACGTAACAGCAGAGCACCGAAAATTGGTTGCTGAGCAGAGCTTCGAATTCGCTCACGCTCTCACCTGTTGATTCTGCTTCGGTCGCCCGAAAGAGAAGCAAACGTCACTCTAGTTCTTATCTTATCTGACTGCACCGAAAGCTTTCTCTCCGGCCTCAGTCCTTATTTTATGCTCACGTGGTATACTATAAAGCTAACGAAATAAAACCTTCACTTTTTTTCCAGTAGTCTAGAATGCGTTTATTTTATTTTTGTTTTCTCTCTCAAAGTTGTCTCATTTTTAGAAGGATTTGCTGAACTTTACTATTTTATCTCGCTTCTCCACACTGCCGTTACGCATCTTTACGAATGACTTTCTAGCTCAAATTTTACTACTACAAAACCATTTTCATCTCTTCATCTCTCACGTTCACTCTCCAAACACAAAAGCACATCTGCCCTGTATCATGTTTGGAGTTTTATGTCGGCTAACCGAAACAACTCCGATTCGTCCCCCACTGTCAAGACACTGGCGAGACAGACTCTCAGCCACGCTGTACCGATGCCGGAACGCATTCGTTCGCCATTCGGTGAGCGCAGTTTTCGCCATTTGCACCACGCTACTGATCCGTCACAATCACCGGGTGTCAGTTTTCGTTGGTGTTTCGTATCAGTCGGGGCGTAAAAACGGGACGAAACGGTTTTCCACTCACGAAACGGCAGCCGGTGGCACCACACTCGCTGGCAAGCTTCGGGCGGCATCAGTGCAGGTACGCCACTTGGTACCACCAACCATCGGATAACCGTTGAAAATGTCTGCAACACGCGCACACACACCAGTTGCATGCACATTGCTTAGTATCTAAACAACCGCCGTAGTGACTTGACCTATCTCGCGGTTGTCCTGAAACTTTACCAAAGTGTCTAAAGTGAGTGAGTGTGTGGTGGTTCACGTTGCGTTCCACATATTTCCAAGGTGAAAGTTTTGTTTGGGTTTTTGGAAGATTTTTTGATGTATATTTAAAAACTTTTCTCATTTTTCTGTGGTTTTACCATCAGCACAGGTTTTGGTACATAAATAAACCCACCCAAGTGCGGCTACCCCACCGTAGTGAACCGTTCATTTTTTTTTGTGAGTGTCTGCGCGTGTGTTTACCGAACATTTCTTCCTTTTGCACCGTATCGACAGAGTGGAAAAAAGCAATTGGATAATAAAAAAGGAAGAAGAAAAAAAACACTCTTTTCCATGTGAGTGATTGCAAATGTTCGATTCATTGTGTAAACAATGCAATAACAATACACCCACGGAAGATGGGTTTTCTTTCCAGGAAGCGAAACGAAACAACAGCCAGCAAATAAAAAAAAGATGTCTAAGATTAGTGAAGGCCGTACGAAGTTCGTGAAAATGATGGCAAAATGTGTGAAGTGTTTTGTAAACAACAACCTAGCACCTTGTACCGGTTTTCGGTGATTTACGGAGCTCGGCTTGCGTTTCGGGCGCAGTGTGTTAACTTGGCGAGGAACAATAAATTACTCTGGCGGCAGAAGAACGCCCTGCGATGAACGCCAGCAGATGAGCTGGAGCCGTGTAGTAGCAGTGAAGCAGGAAAAAGAATCTCAGTCGATGAAACCTGAGGGTGTAAGATAACACACCGTGCAGTGTAACACGTGGCGAAAAATCTCAACCCTGCAAGCTATCTCCTATCTTCCACCCTTACAACTGGCCACCCTCACGACAATGTGTTGAACGAGTGTGATGTGGAATTTGTGCAACCAAGTTTTCCACCGTGTTCGTTGTTCATTCGATATCATTCGAAGCGGGGGAGGGGGTGGGGGGGGGGGTTGAGGTTTTTGCCTCCTATCTCATACACACGCAACGTTATCATCATCGATTGGGTCATTTCCCGGTTGTTTCGCTTTGCTATTTTGTGCCAACCCCGCCATTTCACCGCCCCGCTTGTGGGTACGCCGTATTTCGAGTCGACACATTGCAAGCAATGTCTCGTCCCCGGCACACGGAATGCGACGCGAGCAAACATTTATTATTGAAACTCTGGGCTCCCGCTATCGGAAGACACTCACTCAGGATGTGACAAATTCTATTACCGGTTCAACTTATCAACCGTAATGGATACGGAATGATTTACGGCTTGTGTGTAGGGCCTTTGCCAGACTTTCGCCGTTCGTCCCAATCGTTCCCGTTCCGTTTTTCACTAAGTGATTTAATTTTTCCACAACCCATTTAAGGCGCATCGCTAAGGGTGATCCGTGTGGTTGCGGGATCACGATCCCGTATATTTTCGTACCATGTGGGCATGTGTGGGTGTAGGTCGAGATTTAGATACCGTACAGCGACAGCGACACAACTCTATCCTTCTGATGGTTTTAATGTCGGATGAAAGTGTGTCAAGCGACAGACAGCCCATTTCACTGGTTTCCAATTTTCAATCAACTCAAACCCCCGGGAAACGGACGACTGTTTGTCAGAAGAGAATGCAACCTGTAAAGACTTCCCGTTGTGATGGCGCGTGCTACGACACGTAACCCATTTCACGGGAAAGAAAAATCCTCCCCAATCAAGCGGTAATCCTTTTTCTTATCCCTGCTTGAAGTGTTTGCCGTAAACCTTCCAAATCAAACAAACACACACATTTACTTTTGCGCTCTGCCGGAAGTTAGTGCAAAGTTCTGTGGGCTAAGGTTTCGAGCGGCCTCTTGGAAGGAGACCGATTAATGATGATGGACATGCTGTCGGCTATTATTGCTCCAACCGTGCCAGTTGCCTGGCCAGCAAACGCACATCCATCATTTAATTTCGCCTCACACTCGACGACCTCTGGCTGCAAAATGGCTTCAAGCATGTCAACTACACTCACGGTTTACGGGTCGCTACTTCGTTTCACACAGCTGACTTCAGTTCGTAACATAAACCTGAAAAGAAGCTTTCCTTAAAGCTGCGTGCCGTTTCCAAGGTAACCGTGTACGAAAATGACATTTCTTCATCTTCATCGGTCCACACCGACCATCCGCGTTCGTTGCGTAAGCTACTAACAAATATTTATCTTCATTTATTAGTTGGTCCTGCGCTCAAATATTTTTACCGGTGTGTGGAGACACCGCTCCTTTTCCTTACTGCTCCTTGTCGAAGAAAAAGGAAGTCATCGACTCTTTTCCACCGTAGCTTCCTGGTACGTCCTGAATGCTTTTATCCGCTACCGGTATACGTATCTACCTTATTCGCTCGGATGAAATGGACGCGACCTATAATTTCTCATTTTTCTGCCAGATAAACCCGCCAGCTGCCTTATCTAGTTGATCTGAAAAACTTCTACCCAGCGGTTTTAATGTGCCCGCAAGGGAAAACAATTCACTGTCAAGGTAGCATGGAGCTTGTACTGGAACTAGTAGGAAGCGGACGATTACTCCAACCAGTCCGATTAGCAGCTGCGTCTAATTATTTCCTTTATTATTATTCTTTTCGTACTCGTTTGCTCGCGCCCACGTCACACCTTTCAATAAAGTTGTGCTTCCATTCCGTCGATATCAGGCGGCCGCTTGCCTCTATTTTCATTTGTGCAATCAACCAAAAAGCTCCCCGAACGGTAGAGCAACAGCGGCAGGATTTCAAGGATACCACAGCCACATGCTCACGTAACGGGTTATGCCCTTCGTATGCGATCCAGCGGTACGTGCCATACGTATATACTGTCTAGTTTTGCAACACTAGCAAATTCGGAGCAACATCTTGCGGCGCAGCTTGTGCGTTTGAGTCGACAATAGGTGACATAATCGTAATGAAGAAATTTTACCCCCCAAGCTTCACACTGAAAGGATTAGTCTCACGCACACTCACTCCCTGTCTCTCTTTCTTTCTCACTCTTCTTCCATGTCGTTCCTTCAACGATGGAACGTGAAATAAATTCGAGGTCGATACTGGAGGAAAACGTGATTTACATAAATATACATAAACAGCAGCCAGGTTAATCCTTTTATGCACAAAAAAAAAAATAGCTTCACCCCTTTATTGACACACCCAGAGCACAATAACGTAAGTGGGAGTTTTTGATAATGGACCAGAATTGCTAAACTGCGTCATTTGTTTCATGAATTAAGTGTTTAATCATATAATCGATATCATTTATGAGATAAGCTATGAAATTTTTTTTTTGTAGATAAAGTTTAAGGCACTTTCTGAACACGAAACTGGATAAATAAGCATGAAATAAATTAAGAGTTGTATTAAAGATTTGTTATTTGACACTCATATTATCATTTTTCGAACCAAAGCTATTGTTCAATTGTAAAGCGCTTAGTAAACCACTCATATAAAGGACAACTCATTACAAATTACATGGCTGAAGAACGGCCAAGCCTTATTGCAATACAAATTAAACTTGTTTTCACTATTTTTTATACTATAACCTTTGTTTCAAGTACTGCTCCTTACAGATCATTTGCACTCTTTTGTGGCATGTATTTTATGTACACAATACACCGTTTTCTTTTTATTAGGAGGATATAAGATCTTTTCATTACTACGAATTTGATGTCTAAGTGAAGAAATTGGAAATGATCCACATTCTGATAATTGCTAACAACTATGTAGAGTTTATTTGCATTTTATGATTTCTGAAGAAAGTCACATTGAAAAACGTTTTCTGATCGTAAAATGTGTCAGCTTTATAGTTGTGAGACTTAAATCCATGGATCAGAGAATCCGTTTAAAGGGGGGAAATTTGTAAAAGATGGATCAAGTTACTCAAAACTCGCCATCTGTGTTAGGGACGATGTCGCCTCGATGACTGATGACACCACTGAGAAATATCTTTTCGACAGTAAACACGCCGTCAGTAGAAGATACACACAACTATCCTCTGATCAATTGACACAGCAGCGACCGAAATATATTTTTTGGTCAAACTTTTATGACAGGATGAAGCTCATTCATTCAATACAATACGAGAGAACAAATAGTCATCGCAAGATCACTCTCAATATTAGCTTGAACAAGAACAGACGAAGAATTGTTTTGCAATACTTTATTCAAATGATTAACATCTGACACATCTAATTTCACTTTCATTTAAAGGTGTTTGTATTTCCTTAAAATCTTTCTCTACCCAATAAATAAATGATAAAATCTTCAATTCAAGACTTGAACAGTGATTTTCTTTGTTGCTCCTACATATGAAATGTCCCTCACAAGAATGAATAATTTTTTTCATTCACGATAGGTTTCCCAACACTTCACAGTTAAACAGTAAAGATTCAATCAAGGAAATATTACATTGAAAACATTGCATTTAAACATTCTTTTTTTTACCGATTACGAAAAATTCCCTGCTGGAATAGCGTTTCAAAATTTCTTCCACAATAATGGAAGCCTCTAAAGCTAAAAAAACTGTTTTTTTCTATCTGCGTGTGTACATACCATAAGTTCTAGACGTAAAAGGACGTAATTTGCATTTTTCGTCCCTAGTGCGATGTAAGCAAACCTTTGGGATACTTTTGCACATGTAGGTAGGGTTTTTTTTACCGACATTTCACATGCTAAAATGACACACGTCGGCACCGCTCCAATATTTTCCCTCCATCTCATTAAACTGTTTTCCACGCTTCTCTATTTAAAAGATTTTACCGCCGCGTTCACTACGCGTTTACCAGCTGTTAATGAGAAATATTGTTACGAAAACACGGTTCACTACGGTGTTCGCGATACGTTGCCCGTAACTTTAAGGTAAAGGAAGCTTTATCGGAACCTCACAAGGTTCTTCTGGCTAGGTTTGAGCATAATCCAGTCAAGCTCCAGAACGCTAACCACCAAGCGTGCCCACAAATGCTTTCGGGTACGTGTACGCGTAAGATCAGCCAATCGGTTTTAATATACAAAGTAAACAGACTTTAGCTTTTCACACGTTGCGCTGGGTGTCCGCCCGGCGAACAGCAGCAAACACCAGCTTACTGGTTTTCGCAATTAATTTATCCCTTCTTGTGCCACCCGTTCATCCACCATGTTCCAATAACTAAATGAAACAGGGAAACCAGCATTAGAATATTCAATCAGCCACCAACTATGGCGTCACTTTGATACCAGCTAATTTCTTCACATTTCCATCTAAGAAAAGTTTGTCTAGAAGCGATCAGAAACGGAACGGATTTATGCGAAACGGTAGGACAAAGAGCAGCACCACCGCTAAGCAACATCATCAGTTAGCGTGTGTTGCCGATACAGTGCAAATGTTTGAGCAACTGGGCCGAAATTGCGTACCACGGGAAACGGGGGAAGTCGCGTCCTTGGACGGAACGCACACGACCAAATGAAATTCGATACCGGCCCCAGGACCAATCACAATCCTATCACGCTCCATATGTTGCGGCACACAGCAAGAAGCCACAACAGGGACGGACTCTGTGATTGATGAGGGTTGTAATTTATGGCGTTCATCGCACAAAACTGCTCAACAAGTACAATTACATTCATTTACATTTTGCTCTCGATCGAGATCCCCCTCGGAGCGGGAAGGAGAGTTTCTTGTGAATGCTGCCGATGTCGGTGATCGTTGCTAGAAGATAAAGTTTAGCCGGTATATATCGCGTAATAGTTTTCAGTTGAAAGTTTCAGGAGTTTCGCCGTATCCATCTATTTAAATCTCGTCAAGCTTTCTGAGTTTTTTTTTCTGAAAAAGCTATGAAACATTCTACGAACTTTGCTTGGTATATCCCATTTTATTCTGCCTTTACTTTTCTATAAATCGGGCTCCAACCGATGCTTGACTTTTGCCTTTTTCCTAGTACATTTGAGGTGAATGACTTGAAGAATTGTAATTTAGTTCAAGAGAAATGCATCAAGCAGCTATGGCAATTATCAGAAATGTTTCGAGTTAGCAAGAAGTTATAAATATTTAAGATGTTTTTTTGTAAACATATTTATAAACACTTTGACTCAAGCAAATCATAGATTTCCTAGTAAATAGAATTGATTTCATGCTCATAACTCTATGTTATATGGTATGGCAGTTCCATTTATGGATCAAAATATTTTTAATGTAGGTGCAATATGCAGTCTGTACCTTTGAGTTTATTGAGTCAATACAACCTGTTGCGCCAAATCAACGATAATCACTAACCAATTTTTACCTCCTTTTATGATGTATCTCATTTAATAGTCATCAATCATCATGAAGCATTGTCAGATAATGTCAACCAGATTGACATGAATGATAATCGGTTATAGGTCAGATATCTGGCCATTGTCACTATTGCGCTTAAACGAATGATTTTTATCCTGGTCAATATTTTTCCGTCATACCTTTTTATCAAGTTTCATAAAGTTACGAAGAGATTGAGCACTTTAATCATATAGTTTTGCTCGGAGTATGGTTGAACATACCTCTCGCTTGGGAACGATCGTTCAATAATCGATAAAAATATTTCACCAACAGAACAATTCTCAACATTTCTCGCAACGGTAGTAATTCTCAGTTGCGCAAAAAAATTGTATTCTTTGCAAGTAAAATGGACAACAAGCTTAACACGAATTTCTTTTTCTACATTTTGCAGGACCACAGTATTTGTGCCGTTGCCAACAGCTCTTCATAACACATCTGTGTTTGTAGTGCATGCTAGTGCTTTGTTTACCTTCCGTTATACACTGGACCAACGCCATCATGGCAGCACAGAAAAGATGGGATAAAAAATCCCAACGCAAGATCACGTAGAGAAAACGAGCGCTCTTAAGCCTTTATTTATCCTAGCAGTTAAAATGCAGCAAAACACAAGTTCGTCGTTTTGTGGATAAAAACATTGTGCAAATGAAGATGATTTAATCGAAAGCAGTATCAAGCGTCGTGATAGCAAATAAAAAATTCGAGGCATACAGAGGAAAAAAAAACAGTTGCATTATGGATTAAAGTGTTCAACGATAGTGTGAAGAAAACTGAATGACCACAGCATAAATAACGGAACATAATTTTTCCACTCACACCTGCAACCAGCGCTAGCAGGTGGTGTGCGTTTTTTCGCGAATCAGATAATCTGCCGATTATTTCAGATAAATCTTCTTGCGTACATCGGCGATGATGAACGATTCTAAAATTACATCCACTGAACCGCCCGGGCTGCATCATCAGCTGCAGATGCTAATGTCAGATGGGACGATGAGCAATAGCTCGTGGTCGGATCTGTTGAACTACACCTTCGAAAATGAGGCTCTCTACCACGTCAACACATCCACCATCGAGCGGATCGTCTCTATGATGGTGCCAGTATTTTTTGGTTTCATTGGACTAGCTGGATTGCTTGGTAATGGATTAGTTGTACTTGGTAAGTAACCCATTTGCTAAGCAAATCAAGGCTAAGCACATCAAATAAAATATTTGTTTTCTGAATGTTTCTTTAACCATCTCATTAGACTCAAAACCCCTACAAATATACAAAATCTGCTTTTTCTTATACCTGGTCTTCGAATGTGATCTGGATGGAGGCGCCCAGTCAATTTTAACTCAAAGATTTGTATACCTGTAATTGTTTTCATGTATGGCTTGCACTGAAGTGAAAAGAAGGGCAATTTGATGGCAGATACGATGTAAAATAAAAAAAAAAGATTTTCAAAAGAGATTCAATTCCCATCCGGGCCGTTCCTACGTAGTTATTGCTGACTACAGTTAGCCATCAGATGGCTTGCAAGATCTGGTAGTTTGTTAGAAGAGAAAATAAGTAACGAGTAAGAATAAGTATTAATTATACGTTGTGTAGCTTGGGTAGTGAGCAAAATGAACTGTTTTTATCTACAGGTACATCATATTTAACAGCATTTATTATTTATTTAGTAGCCCTTACTTTAGCTTAATTTTGATGAGTAATTTGATGAAGAATATTGAAAATACAATTAAACTACCTTAGAAGTCTTGGTCTAAGGGGTTTCCCCTTGGGCCTCCTTGGACCTTGGGGTTTCTTCTTTCCTTTAACTTTTACCTAGTATATATTCAATATCATTCTTTGAGGCTCGCTCGAAACTGCTACCAACTATTCCATCTCGTTTATCGTTCTGCCTATCAGGATACATGACAACAACTCGAAATATATATTATTCTCTTCCAACAAGTATGGTAGGAGCAATTATAGAATCATGATATAATAGCATAGTAGACAACACGGTAACGTGCCGTCATTCTTAGTCGTGAATAAAGAAATAAAATATAATAGCATAGAGCAAAAGGCAAAATTTGCATTATTGAAAAATAAGCATAAATTTTATGAACAAGTTGAAACTTAAAATCACAGAAGTAACAATTATTTGAGCTAGTTCTTCTTTTTGATTCTATTTCGTACACAAACTTAGGTTGTTCTTGTTCTACTGTTTTTTATTTTATTTTATTGGCTTAATATTGTTGGAGACTCAATGCTTCTTTGTGTCAGATCAGCACTTTTATCACTTAGGGATTGATCAATAGGAACTATTAAATTATGGAACTGGAACTCAAATCTGAGTCAATTAGTCGTTTGTCTAGTTTGAAAGCACTGTTTGAGTTAAACCTTGGCGTGGTGTAGGCGGCGCCGGTGTTCAAACGGCAGGACCGGGGTTCAAATCCCACCCGGACCGTCCCCCCCTTGTGAGGTCTGACTTATCGCACTACGTAGTATCTGTAGTCTAGTAAGCCATTTCGATGGCCGGCATGATCTTAGAGGTCGTTAAGCCAAGAAGAAGAAGAAGCTTAACTTTAAATTTTTGAAGTACAAGATGGTTTGTCGATTATGAAGATTAGTTTGTATTTTTTAAACAAAATTTATTTGAAATTTCACACCAGCATTTTTTGTCACTCAGGCCTTTAGCTCAGTAATTTAGTTTTTTGATGAATAGTAACAAAGATTATGCACCCACACTGCTTTCAAACATGCTGTGATTAATGTACGGACATCAACCAAAAGGCGAAACAAATAAGATATCAACGCTGCTTATGATTTCGACAAGCTTATCACACAACGCCCCCACATGTTAAGCTGAAATGTTAATTTTGTCTGCTATCAAAAACACTCCCAAACACGAAAAACAATTCTCAGAAGATATGGTGCAAAATTCGAAAAAATATCTTACCAGATACTGCGAGTATGTACCCCCCGTGGACCATGTTCCAGTAATGAAATTCAATACCATGCTTGAGCTTTAAAGATCGGTACCATCGCCGAGCTGGAGTATGAGTACGGAGCAAAAAAATAAAAAAATATATCCTCACTACCCTGCTAAGCCTCTGCCGTTGGGCAGAACCGTGAAACCGATCCATCTTACGCCCTCGTATGGGCGTATCAATGTTTGATGCCCCAAGTGCTTTCCGCCAGGCTCTGCCGAACGAAACCCGATACCATATACTAAAAATCAATCTCACTGATGTTGCCGAAGCACAAACACCAGTCGGCTTTGGGGCCCGGTAGAACGGAAACTATAAAATCGACCCTTCAACCAGAATGAAATTCATTGGCTTTTTCAAACCCCACTCAGTCAGCGGTGCAAACGCTCAGCTACCATCAATTGTTGATTTTTTTTGCCAAAACAGCTAAAACACACCCATTCGGGGCAAACATAAATCTTGTACACCGTGACGGAGGATGGTTTCGGAATTTAGAGTACTGAAAACAAACGCTGAAATAAGGACTCTTGAATGCATCACGCGTGTTCTTTTGGAGGTCTGTCGACAGATTAGATTACTGCAGATTATCGATACATTAGAGAAATACAATAGTTTGTTTAGAAAACCTAGCGAAAACGATACCGCTTCTTAAACTAGGCAATCTAAAAGGATCACACAAGCCTTTGTATTATTTTGTTTAAAAAATCTCCCTAGCACTTTAATCGCCACGGAGCGATGATTTATTTTTTTCAAGGTGGCGCTTCTATCCTCTTTTTTTGCTAAGAAAACAACATCGTCATCATGGTGAATGTGTTGTTAAGCTCACTTCGTGTAACTTACACTTCAAGAGAAACCGATAACTCGAAACCAAACAACACACACACACACACATCATGGTACCCTATCAATCTTCAAACCCGCCTTCTTATGAACATCCCGTTTGCCTTTTTCTATGTTTTCTCTTCCATTTTCTTTGCATATGATTCAAACACGTCCGATTTCTGCCGCACCATTAGCGCCTCTTACGCTCGTTCACAGCTCGTGCAAAGATCGACGGTACGGTTTGATAAGGGTAATTAATCTTGTTCGAATGCGCTGGAGCCGGGTTGATTTAACCCTCCCCGAACACTCCACGGCGCATTATTACATATAACCTTCGCCATAGCTTGCGTCCACATTACCAGCACTCCAGAGCGGCATCCGTACGTGAGCGTATGAATGATGGCCAACTAAGAGTATCTTTGGCACCTCTCGGCTGATCTCATCCTACTGGGCCCATTGACTCATAGCAAAGTGATGAATGAAGTTGTCTCCCAGTGAGCAGGGACGGTGAAGAGAAGCCTCGAGCAAGGAAACCTTTTCTACTCACGGCAACCCTTTATCAAAGGGATACGGTTGCTGGTCCTCGGAGGATATTATCTTCCACCCAACAAACACGGAAGGTCAATCTCCAACAAAATGTATTGGATGGTGTGCGACGTTGGTATGATTTAATGAAATCGCAG
The DNA here is from genome assembly GCF_943734695.1 of Anopheles maculipalpis. Taxonomy (NCBI): domain Eukaryota; kingdom Metazoa; phylum Arthropoda; class Insecta; order Diptera; family Culicidae; genus Anopheles; species Anopheles maculipalpis. Next base: position 51,202,644 of record NC_064871.1, read on the forward strand.
ACATTTTCTGTCTTTCATCCCTGGCTGCACTAAAGCAAAGAATGTGGCTCTTCTTTCTATTCAGTAACCGAAGTAGCTTACATTGAACTTTGTTGCATTTGAAACATTCTAATAACTTCAAATGCTCCCACGGGCTTGTGCGGACAACTTTGAGTACATATTTTCCCCTAACCGTGCACTGCTGCATATCAACACTCGCTCGCATAATACCGTAGACAAAAGAAAATGCAAAGTATGTGAAATTATTTCTACAGTACACTTTTTGGACCAGCACTAGGAACCTCATTTGACATTGGTGCACTCATTGCTTTTCACAGAAAGCAGTAGTTTCCTTTTTCAGCATAATGACAACATCTTACTCATACTAGAAAGCTATGCATCCTCAATGCAGCATAGTTGCCATGAGAAACTGAACGTTAGAAATTGGGGCAAGTGTGCCTCGTTAAGCAACTGCACGCATGGTGTAACTGAATAAAACTTGTTTTATAAAAGGTAAATATGCTTTCACTGTCATTTGACATTTATTTCACGTTATTCATGTATTAGAGCAGCCCTGTGGTGCGGTGCTTATGAGCTCCCCGGCAGGCCGGAGTTCGAATCCCATCCGGCCTTGTCTTGCCTTGTAGTTAGGACTGAGTATCCAACTACGTGGTATCAGCAAGATTAGTAAGCCAAGATCGGCGTGACTTAGTAGGGCATAAAGCCAAGAAGTAGTTATTCACATATTATTCAGTAGTAGAAAAAAAATAATGCAAAAACATATGTTTTGACAACTCAGCGATAAGCCATAATACAAAAACATAAATTAAAAGTAACATCTGTTTCAAAAAAGGTTTAAAAATGGTAATTTTTTGTGTATTTGAGCGTAAGAGTGCCACTCATTCAGGGTAAGATGGTTACATAAACCACATAGACATAGATAAAAAAATCATGAAAAAATGGAAAAATAACAGATTAGGTGTTGTGTCAGGGGTACATTTGCTTCACCAAATCCTTGTCTTGTTGCGCGTTAAAAATAGTTTTGCCTCGACCAGTACTTAGCTGTAAGCTGTAAGCTGTAAGGTCTAGGAGTTGATTCGTTGGACTTCAAGTATGTGACATGTGTTATCAGTGTGTCCTAGTAATCCTGAACGGTTCGTGTCAAAGAAGTGATTTTTTCGGTCAACGATCTTACTGCCAATTCTATTCCATTCCATGTAGCACACAGTTTTTCGATTTTTTTGTTTCTATATGCTTTGAGAGCTTATTTGTATTGGTTGAAATATTATTGTTGTTAGTCAATTTATTGTTATTTGAATTTTTTTTATTATTTTATACTTAAATACTTAACTTACTCATCAGCCACTACAACCGCTTTGCGGTCTGAGTCTGCCGCAGAGGAATCCGGAACCGCTCGCGGTTCCGCGCCGTCGTCCGCCAATCTGTTATCCCGGCCTTCATGGGGGATGATTCCACGCCATCCTCCCTCCTGAATCTGGGCCTATCACGCCCAGATTGACGCCCTCTGTCCTTATGGACGGTATCAAAGGACTATCTGAGATGGGTCGTCCGGTGCCATGCGTATCACATGGCCAGCCCATCGGAGTATGGCGAGTCTTATTCACTGCACGACGGTGAGGTCGTCATACAGTGCGTGCACCTCTTCGTTGTAACGGCTCCTCCATTGTCCTTCCGACGTTCTCTGCCTCCTGCTCGATCCTTTGGTAGGCCTCTGCTACCTGCGAGAGCCGCAGACCTATGAAGTCTATATCATCAGCGTATGCCAGGATCTGGGTTGACTTATAGAAGTTCCCGGTTCCCGAAGTCTCCTCCTTCGAGTCACGGATGGCCCTCTCTAGCGCCAAGTTGAATAGCAGACAGGCGAGCCCATCTCCCTGACGCAGGCCTTTGGTGGTAGCAAAGGACCCTGAGAGTTTTCCATCCACCTTCACGTGGCATGTGACGTTGGTCATGATCATTCTAACAAGCCTGATCTGTTTGGCCGGGATTCCAAAGGAAGTTTTACCCTGGCTATGCTATCATATGTGGCCTTGAAATCTATGAAGAGATGGTACATCTTCATCTGCTGTTCAGCCATCTTCTCCAAGATTTGTTGCATGTTGAAGATTTGATAATCATAGATTTTCCGATTATTTGATACACTTTATCTAATCAGATGTACTAACAACTATGTACACTCTCTTAATTACCTTATTGAGTTTTTACTGAATGTTTTTTTAAAAATCTCACTTGCTTCCATGTTAGAAATAAACGAAAAAAAATCACTTGACATGTACAATCCCGTGACATGTACTTGCCTCAACTTCCGCAGAATGACTGGGCGTCTCCATTGTCGTAGCAGCTTCTTAAAACATGGTATGCTGATGAAATACAGCACATGTTAGTAAAGAAATAACGAAAATTTAACTATTTACAACGGACAATACAATCATTTGGAACAAACTAGCAGACTTTTTTACAATTACCATTCCACCATAAAGTCAACAGAGCCAAAATTATGGTTTTTCACAGGTTAAATGATAAATATAAAAACTTTACAAACATCTTATACAAATCAAGACATAAATTTAAACCGACGTGTTTCTCATCGCCCCATAGAAAACAAAAGTTAAGATTTGTCCACAGCAAACCGGTTAACCATTGATGAATTACCTCTCACGACGCCATCACTCACGGAAACTTTCCTTCTCATTCATGTTCCGGAACCACCCACAAACTCTTGATTGGTTTACTTTCTGTCGTTTTACGTATTGATGATGCCCTCTTTCCCTTTCTTTCGTTCGCACCCTCTTTCTTTCGCTTGCTGCCTACATCCCTCCGTATAAGTAAGCAAATATTCATTTCCATTTGACACACCATCCAACGAAGGGACCGTGATCTAATCTGCATTTAACTTGCTCTACTTTATTGCATTGACATAGGATAAAACTTTTCCCTACCGGTGCGGTTGGACACCTCCAAGGAGATCATGCAAATTGAAAGCAATGTCTCTCATCTTACGACCATTTGCTACAAGCAAGAAAGCAATGCCAAGTAGCGAAAGATAATATTCGCCCGTGTGAAATTCCCTGCGCGAATGTTTTAGAAAATGAACACCCGAAATGGAATTCCGAAGCCAAGCGAAGGGCCAATGGGCAAATGGGATGAAGTACGCTTTTCAATTTAGTCCAATGTTGCCGAAGGGAAAAGCATAATAAAAATGATTGATCTACACGTTGAGTAGCGCGTGGAAGTGGCGTTCAAAACATCACATTTTCTTACTCTCAAGTAGGATCTACCTTTCAATACCCAAGAGAGAGAAATAATATCTTAATTCATGCGTTTATATTGACAACAGAACGAAAATAGAGTAGCTTTTAGGGTGTAGATAAAAATTAGATAATCTTGAATTTTTTATTATTAGCAGTAAAATACTTAAAAAAATTACAAATTCACTTCTCAAAACACTCCTAAAATAATCAATCATCCTTCATGATTACCTTCATTGGAACTGATGACAAACATGCTTTTTAAACATACCATAGAATGTCGGGGAAATTTTTTATTTCACATTTTTCTCTTATCTCTCATCTCCTTTTGAACAGTGGTTGCCGCAAACCAGAGTATGCGATCGACAACCAACTTGCTGATCATCAACCTGGCTGCTGCAGATCTGCTGTTCGTCGTATTTTGTGTGCCTTTCACCGCTGTCGATTACGTCTTGCCCGAATGGCCGTTCGGAGAATATTGGTGCAAATTTGTACGTGACGCAGACGAATGACACACTTAGTAGAAATACTGCAATGCCACCATGAACGTCCTTTAGAATATAGCCTTCCACTGCTGTTTCCTCTCTTTGCGGACAGGTCCAGTACATGATCGTGGTCACGGCACATGCCAGCGCGTACACGCTCGTCCTGATGTCACTGGATCGGTTCCTGGCCGTGGTACATCCCATTACCAGCATGTCGATTCGAACCGAACGGAATGCTTCTATGTAAGTTTATCATCTGTTGTACTCAACTGGCTGCATCCTTTCGGCACGTGCTATTTGTCCTCGAAGCGAATGCGAAGCTTAATGTGGTCCTTCATGCTCCATTGACGGCTCCAATTGATTTTCTTGTCCACTTGAGGCTGATAAATTCTGCTTCGTGTGCATGCTACAACTTAGCATAATGAATAATGCTCATCATCACTAATAGAACATCGTACGATACTATCTACGTGTTGCCAAAAGCAATCATACGATGACAATCCGTTTCCTATTCACTATTGCTTAACATTCGATGCTTAACTCAATCGATTTTCTGTTACTTTTTTTCTTCTTCTACTTCTACAGCGCTATCTGTTTGACATGGTTTGTCATCCTAACGACGGCCATACCAGTGGCCATCTCGCACGGTGTGCTGTTCTACCCACGACAAGGTGGATACTACACTGCATGTCTTTTTCTGCACAATGAAGGATATAGTTTAGTTGCCTTCCATGTAAGTAGTTCTATTAATTTTATTGGTGCTTTGTTCATCCATTTAAGACGTTTATGATACATTCAATTATTTCACCTTCAAATGATTTGCTACGTTGAGCGATAATCGAATAATTTATTTTCTACCGAAATCATAAATGTTTTCATGAAGGTAAAAATAAGAAAATTACAATACGGCACTGGACCGTCATAATTAATTATAAATAGATAAAAATATTAAAACTTTGCCTAAGTGAGAGGTTTGATTTTCGGCTCGTAATTTTGATCGTGTTTTACGGGCTAAGTGTAACCAAGTTAAAATAAAGTATTTTCATTTTCTGCTTGATTTTTATTTGCATTTAAACCCGTAATGGGTTTTAAATAATCTCCAATTTTGTTCCCTCTATCGGACATCAAATCGAACATTTTAATGTCGGTAACGATGACTTTATCACCGCTGAAAATCACAAAACCTTGATTCAAGCTACGTTTCGTTATCTTGAATCCATGAATAGGAAATTATGAACCCAATTTATTTCTAAAGCTTAATTTTCCATACGTTTTGTTTGCAGTTTGCCCATTTCCTTCATCCCTGCGTAGTGCGCTTTGCAGTGGAAAAACGTCTCTCCAGACGAGCCCTAGCCGATTGGGCTCGTCCAGTGTAACAGTTTAATGAACAAATAGTAACCGCAATAATGCGCCTCCGCACTTTGCGACCGAGGTAGCATATTTTCTGCTTAGGTCAAGCAAAATATTCATAAAACGATATTTCGATGCCCGGCCAGTCGGACGGAGCAGGGCCAAATAGCGAAGAAAGCATCGTAATATCCATTGTGAAAAGAATAGAAGACGGACGGAAAACATAAGAAAAACAAGATAGAAGTTCCGGACACAACATTGTGAATGGCCTCCATTGCCCATGGGAAGCATGCATACGGCTACGGCTCCAAGTGCAAGTGTGATCTCGCACCGAATCGACCTTCAGGGATGCAGTAGCAGCACCACTAGGTCGCCGAATAAGTACACCTCTGAGAAAATGAGCAAATAAACAATCCTCCTACGGTTTGCTCTCTAGGCTAGCGCTCCCACCCGACTGTCTATCTTCGGGATGGGGCCCGAAAAGCCGCACATGGAATGCAATCTGCCCGTTACCAATGTTCTCCTCATCCAGGGAAAACAAACACTGCATGTAAACAAATACATACGAAGCAAATACATAGCACAGCACGCTTCCCTTCCCTGCCGCGCCGTACGCTTGTGGTGAGAGTTCGCTGTAAAGTGCTTCTATTTCCACACGCTGCGACAAGATAAACACGTTTTTGCAGTTTCATACTAGCTGGTTCATACAAACAACTTCGAGGCAAAAATTGCCACAAAAATAGAGCGTACATGGGTCGTGTATGGGGTGATTTTACTCGGTAGAAAAAGGAAGCAAACATAAAATCAGCTTCATAGCAGTCCCGACAACCGGTGCGGTTGAACTTCACCCCGGAACGGACATTAAGCTCCAGGACATGCTTAGTTACATCGCGCTACACAATCTGAAAATGTAGTGTAGTGAAACCATTGCCGGCGAGCGGTTTCATGCTTCAGCTCGTACATGTCAATTTTAATACTATCAGCAAGGAATGTGTAGTGCACGATGAGAAGCAATTGCAAAGATCATTTATCTTTGTTTGAAATGGAAGAACAGTGAAGTGAAGCCATTATCTTATTGTTGTTTGAAATTGTTTAAGATAATTCATGCATTTCATGTTATAAAATGTAGATTTATTTGGAGTATCAGTGATGTGCTTTTAATTATGCTTTTAATTATTTCTTAATATATTTACTAATTTGTCAGGAGCCACACCTGTTTCACGGTCTTAGCTTACTGAGTTTTTGATAATGGTTGTCTTCTAATCCTATATTTCGGAATTGAACGACGGCTCCATTTCTACATATGCCTATCATTATGCCTCATTTCAACCCGCTACCATTTACATGGCGTCGCCTACAGTCTGATGAGTATAATTCATTCTACATCTAGGTCTTTGTACAGCTTATGCAAAGTATTGGATAAGTTCGGATACACAATCAAAATATGCGATAGAAATTTAAATAAAGGCGGCACAGTGGTGTAAGCTGTGCCGGTCTTAAAACAGCAGGACAGGGGTTAAAATCCCATCCGGACTATCCCCCCATAGCAAGGGGCTGACTACCCAACTACGTGGTTTCAGCAATCTAGTAAGCCATTCGATGGCCGGCGTAACCTAGTAGGTCGTTAAGCCCAGAAGAAGAAGACATTTAAATAAAAACTCTACATTGGTTTCTGACTTAATTTGAAGTACTGAAGTATTCAATATTCAGAAAAATAGCATATAAACTGAAAGCTTAAGACGATTCCCAAAAGAATCGCACGCGTTACGAAACTTGTCCATTGGCATTTTGTTTGGAAGTGACCTCTCTAAACTGCTCCATATGATGTTCGCTTCTCACTTTATGTTTGCTCTGCTCTGTACGATCATACGTAGAAGTTCAGAGGATTAAGATCAGGGGTGCTAGCAGGCCGCATATTATTTTCGATAAAATCGCTCAAATTGTCCTGACACCACGTATGGACGATACTCGCCGTGTGGGTGCACCTTATACTTGAAAAAAGTAATGATCCTTTCCATAAAGTTCCAGAAGTGACAAAGCGAAAAATTCTTCAGAATTTCGGTCTTATTTTCACTAACGGCCCCCATACTATCACGAACGCGGAGCTCTGAGGCCAAGAAATTTTTGTTTAGGATGAGGGAATACTGGAATATTGGATGAGGTGGTTATTGCATCGTTCCGCGATAGTATCTGTTTGACTCTGTCCAGCCTCTTCTTGAATCGCATACCTTCCGTTATCACGTGAACCTGGCGTTTCTTGTACGGTTTGTCCTTCGTCTCCTTCGAAGATCCTTCGTCATGATGGTCAACAACGGGCATCGAACATCGAACAATTTATTTTTCGGTCAATTTGTTCCTTAACCACCTTGATGACTGACATCCTCACCGAATACGGCCGTCCTGATCACGCAAGATTTTTGATCGAGCCCATCTCCTGGTACCGAGTCGCGGTACATCGTCACCGTGCTTAGTAAACACACTACAGCTGGACAAACGACAGCTAAACGATACCATGCGTGTCAGTTAGCCCATATAAGGGGATAAAGTTGAAATCAATATTAAAACAATGAATGCACATATAGCGCAACCACAAAAGTATGCAAAACTGTACATGAACTTATGGAACATCCTCTATAGCTCGTCATTATAGTGACTCCACGCGAGCCGGAATCTACTTAACAACTATTTACAATCTAAATTACAATATTACAATCTTAGTTTCGTCTTTTGTGGCAGGTATTTTGAATGGAAAAGTCTCCTTAGACTATAGTACTGTGACTGTGATCAAAGTTAAATTTTAACCCAAGTTTTATTAAATTTTTAACGAATTCAAAGGTATGAATCATCTATTACCCATTTGTAATTCGATACTAGTTAACAGGACCGCTTGTTCGTTATCTTATCCCTATTCCTAATATTCAAACGCTTTGCCAAAATGCATGGATCTAGGATTTCAAGATTGCAATCGAGTAGTTTTGACGCTCAAAAATATTCACCACAAAAGTTATAAATACTTATTCTTAACACAATTTTTCCAAAATTTTTTTGTTCTGAAACGAAATAAAAGCGATGAATCCTTGTACGAAAAATGAACGCAAGCGTGCACACGAAGAGAGACAGAAGTTTTCTAGTAGAATTTTGATAGATTGAACAAGATTGACACCTGGGAGGGTTGCGTTACGTGGAAAAAGATATTTGAAAAGAAGGTTCTGTTGTATATACGTCCTAGAGTATGTTTACACTTCGGAGATTTGCTGTGTAGCTCTTTAACAGAGTCACATTAACCAGTAATATTAAACAGTATCATAGCGAAAGACAGTTGCATGAATTTTTTGTTTACTATCTGGATGTTTCACCAATTCTTGGAAAAAAATCTGCTTCAACAGTTACAACCATGATGAAAATAATGAAAATCTCAAAGAAAACATTTCAAAGAATATTCAAAGCCGTTCCTTTCGTGGGTAGGGGGTAAATTTGTCGTACTTGTTCGTCATGTTAAGGAATCGTGTATCTTCATCACAAAAAGCTAACCGTGGGCTGTTCTTTGATCGTAGGATATCAAGCATTATTGCGAGCGCGAGATATAATCCCAACGAGGGTGGATATCCGTTGCACTATTTGAATGCTACGTTTTTTACCCTGACGATAAAACATCTTGAGAACATGGGCAAAAGAAATAATCCAGTCCATTTTTTTTTTCTTCATTCATATACGTTGCGATTCATGTATACTATTTCAAACAACATTCGTTTTCATAGCCATAGTTTGTAATGGAATCGAAATCGATAAAGAGTCTTCTTAACAATGTGCTATTATTCATTGAAACCAAACATGTTTACCCATTGCGTGTAAGCGTAGCATACAAACACATTCGTACCATACGTTCCACGGAATGTTTTGGATGTACATGTAGTGTGGCTCATGTAAGGATCGTACCTCGAAACTCGCTGTTTCATTATGCGCTACTATAGCTTCCATCACCGTTGATGATTAGTTTTCCTACAGTCAGGCCAAAGCGCTATTCACAACTTCAGGTAACGGTAGTGCTCATTAAAACCAGCACCAAATCGCAATACGATGATCTCAGCGCCGGATTCGCTTTTCTCAAACCCATTAAATGAAATTAGATCGAATCTTTGGAACATTGGACCGGGTTTTCATCCATTGCTATAGCTACATCAGAATTTGACCAAAAAGCAGACACGCGTCGGCGTGGTCACACAGAACGATCCCATTTCTGCTCGGAGGCTACAGAACGCTACTAAATGGTAGTGAAGCAGAAAGCACAAAGCGCCCTGCAAGAAGATAGAAGCATCGTTAACACACTTGGATGCATTTCCGATTGATTGGACTTTTCCTCGATTTTATGGGAAAATGGGTTTCCCCAAACCCATGCATACGCACAATGGGAGGAATTCGTTCATCGAACAGAAGCAATAGAGGGGTTCGCTCGCTGTGCAGGTATGTCAGTTATTGAATTTAGCACAAATGCTTTTAGCATACGTACAAATTTGCTTGGGAAAAGCTGAAACTTTTTCGCCCCATCACTGGGCCAAAAAACCAGGCCACCAACATACAAACAAATACTTAACTATATTTGCCCAATCCAGCTAAGCGCTCGGCTAGAAACCATAATTTTATTTTCTAAATTATGCACAGAATACGACACAAATAGACTGGCGGGAGAATAATTTTCCAGAAAAGCAATTTACGTCACCCATTCAACTGGAATCATCATATCGGGTTCTGCTCCATCATCGTGCTCTCTAAAAAAAAAAAAAGCAGACCATAAAATTACATCGCACAGCACATTACGGTAATTGGTGCGTGAAATTTTGTGCCAATAAAACTTCCATAAAAACTGTTAAAATAGGAATACTGCGGCAAAATGTGCCAAGACGAACCCAGCTACTGCTGGGAGTGTGAAACCATTCACTTGTGGATTTCCACTAGAGCACATATATACACGTACACATACTTCTGAGCCCATTCAAATGTGAAGCAGACTCCATCCAAAAGCTGGTAAGTGGGATGCCAACATATGAAGAACTCGAAACTAAAGATTTGAGAGTATACAAAGGGACACACAAAACACAGCCATACGGACGCTTTGCAAGAACTTGGTGAAGAATATTTGTATCATCTAAAAATGGCAGTGTGTCGCGAAGCGCATCTGCTCCACCGGCGCATGAGGATTCCGGCAACGTGCGGCTTAGTGCTATGCTAACGTTCAAAGTTTGGCTCACGTTTCAGGCGCGATTGAAGAATAATTCTAAATGATCCTGTTTGTAGTTCGTGCGGACAAACAAGTGTGCAAGAGTTTCGGTATTTCTCGCGAGTGTTTTATTGTTTTTTGTTGCTTTCCATTTCTGGGAAAACATTTGCTTGATATTATGTTTTTAACACTTGACACCACCGAACACAACTAGCAGAACCGTTCACTGAGGAACGATTCCAAAAAATAAAAAAATCGTTCAAATGTGCAATGAGTTGCAAATTTATTCACCCACAAATTGGTGCTGTGAATCTTGCATTTGCGAAAAGGAAGCCTGTTCTATTAGCTTTGAAGGTTTGAATTCCGTTTTATTGCTAGCTTTCGTTTGTGTAATATGAGAAAGGAATGAAAAGAAAAAGGGAGAAAGAAATTGAGAAAATGACGAGTTACATTGTATATTCTATTGTACCTTTCGAAAAAGAAAGGGGTTGAACGATACTTTTTAGCATGGTAATGTTTTCACTTTGTCACAGAGGAGCCTCAACTGAACAAGCTTTGAGCGATTCTTTATTCATAAGCGGTCGTTGTTTTGATAAAATGCATGCAAGGCAAAACAGTTTTACAAATATACATTGAATACAATGTTGACAAAAATAAATTGATTGCTTATGATTGCATTTTTTAATGTGGAATCATTCGTTCGAACAGTTCCAATGATTTGCCATTTGCTAGCCGTTCCCGAGGCAATCGATCCTAGACAGATATACAAAATTCAATAAATAATCAGTCGAAACAGTCGTTGTCGATTAAATTCTGAATAATGAATATGCAACAACCCGCACGCACCGCAAGCTCATCATTAAACATCAACAAAGTGTATTGTATTGCCGACAGACTTTAGTTCCAGCGCAACTACTGGTGTGGGAAAAATAAAATGTAGCAAATATATTATGAAATGTTAAACAAAATATAATCGCAAAAACAACTTTTCATCGTAAACCAAAATCACACATTTTGTATATTAAACCAAAAATAAAAACACCAAAAAACACAGCTCATAAAATCATCGTACGAAACTTTACGATCTGCGATACGTTAGGCAAGCGGACATATTTTGAGCTCTACTTTTTCATACCAAGGCAAGGGTTGCAAATAATCCTCTTTCCTCTATTAGCCGGTGGCATGATTCGTACCGAGAATTTCAACCGTTTCTTTTTTCTTTCTGGTGTTTGGTTTACTTAAGCAAAATTTAATGGGAAATTTATGCTGCGCCCATCCGGTCACTCCTAAATCCCCAGCTTAGCGTGGGAAAAGCCTCTAGCGGAAAGTGCTTCTCACTGTTTTACCTGTAAACTCGGAAGACCGGAAGGCACACAATTTTGCACAACAAAGATCAAATGAAAATTGTCGAATGTTTTCAACGCTCAACAGTTCAACTAGGTGGAAAATATGAGACAATTTGTTTCATTTGTTGCTTACGGGAGGGTATGATATGAAGTGCTGTTTATTAATCATTCTTTCGTTATCATAGCATATTCGCTATCTGTTTACTACTGTATTTTATTGATAAAATTAATTGAACGGCTGTTACGAACACGGAAAATGAAGGTTTTTTAAGCGATAATCAATCAGGCTTTCCCATACCGTGTGGCTGTGTATTAACTATTAAAGACTTATTATGAAATTATGCTTAACTCCTTTATTCAATCAAGGCACAAAATGTTTCTTTGTGATTCATCCAAACCTGCATAGCAAACTACCATCTCGAACGGAAACACTAACGCAACAATATTTACAACGGTGCCAGGCAACAACATTCCAGTTTTTGAAGAGCCAATCCATTGGCTGGAGGGAAAAGTCAATCTACTCCGCTCCAGCATCCTGTCACGGGTACAAAATTCCAACATAAAATACGTTAGTCTGATACATTGAAGAGGTGGCACAAAATCTGGACAAGCTTAACTGCTGCTGCTTGTCCGACAGTACACAAATACGTTGCGACAAGTGCTTGCCCCATTTTTCACATGGAACCTCTCAAGTGTGGTGAACCTTACGGAGACGGCAATGGCATGACCGTTCTGGGAAGGTTTAACTCGGACTTTGCTTCCATCGCAAAGTCTCACCCGGACCGCAGAGATCCATGTTTCATGACCCGGATCGGCGGTACGAAGCACCCGAAAACTAGCAGTTGATTGCAAAAGATAGCTTGCGAAGGAGATTTACAATCTTAGAGCATGTAATCGTGTAACTTGTCATATTATGGAAAAATTGACAAATTTCATTGACGGATTTGTGTGTCAATATTCTCATTTTCAATATACTGCATGTTAGTTTATTTTTCTGTAAGCTTACATCTGAAATCAAGGCACATTATGGTTGACTAACTTATTGCTCCAATGATTTAGGTGAAAGGATTTGAAAGGTAAAAGGGTAAAAGATAATTAAAAATGATGATAAAAATACCATGATTGTTATAGAATTTAAAATATAACTTGGTCTTGACAGTACGACGACGTACCGTCCTACTTAATAATAATTTGTCCTATTGACTGTGGCGTGAAACGAGGCGCGATTCCACTAACAGTTTGTTTTATACTTCTAAACAAAGAAAATCCGCTGTTGAAGTAATATTTGATTCGTTCTCGTTCCTAATTTGATTCGTGGTTGATTGCTCGCTCCTTAACTGATCTCAGGGCAGACTTATCCTGCCCTTTTCCGATCGTTACTCTTTTTCTTTTCCTCTCTTGTTCTCTTTTTTATTTTCTAACTGACCATGCGTTGTGAACCCCAGAAAGTTTGCGACATTAAGGGGCAAGATTGCTCCGCGACACGGGGCGAGATTGCTCCTTGCTGGATCACTTCTTGACGTAGGGGAACGTCGTACTCGTTTTGGCGCCTCTAATTCGTTCCTCGTCATGTGCCGCGAATTCAACGCCGTGTGTAATCGTTTTGAACTAGACCTGTCGTGCTCTGCGTTCCTTAATTGTATACGTACAGTGCGGCCAATTACTTGTTGAATGTAAAATTGTATATGTTCACTATAAACGTAAAACGTAAAAAAAAATCGCTTCAAGGGGGCCACATATAGTTCGTTGAATTCAACAAATAAAATAACAAATAACAAATATTCACATACAGCGAAGTTTTGAAACATTGATTTTGTTTTTCACTAATCGTTCAAAAACTTAGTAAGTTATTAATTTATTTATTAATAATATTCTACTAGCAAATAAATGTTCATTCGTATCGAATAATAAAGTAAAAACTCATCCGTAAAAAGATGGACCGGTCATAAAATTGGCAACGATGACGGCAAGTGTTGACACAAAGAGACCGGTATCAAATCCCGTCCAGTTCATCTCGCCATACATTGAGTAGACTATTCGGCTACATTACATCGTGGTAAAGAAACCCAGATCTCTTAAGATTGTAGAGTTAAAAAAGATAAATTCTGTAACAGCGGTAACGATTGAGAAAAAATACAGCTTTTTCTTTATCGAGAACATGCCGGCCATCGAAATGGCTTTCTAGACTGCCGATAACCACGTAGTTGGTTAGTCAGTCCTCACTATGGGGACGGGACAGGACGGACCGGATGGGATTTGAACCCCGGTCCTGCTGGTTGAAGACCGGCGCCACTGTCACCTGTACCACCGGGCCGGCCCCAGCTACGAACGCTTGTATTACATATAAATTGTATACTACCTATACAGCGCAGAACCTGACTTATAAAATATACAACATTACTGAACTCAGCGAACTATGCGATGTTTTCAACAGTATACCAAATATCTTTGGGATCTTTAGAGTAGCACACGCTTAATATATTCAATAATTAAACCAGTTAACGCAGAAGAAAGTTTGTTGAAAAAAATGGTCAGAATTCATGCTTTTTTAATTAACGTTCACAGTAACGGTAATTAAATTAAAGTGCATCGCATTTGAGAAAAGTGCCTTCCTCGGTACATCCGGTTTCATCAGTGTGCTTCCGTCCGATGCTTTTAGTTCTTAGATCCGCTTATAATTATGGCTACCGTGCACTTGCTTCATGATGCGATTCGACAGCATCAATAGAAGAAGCGAGCGAATGAAAATTAAAATGGTCTGCTCACCCAATGCACTATCATTAACAGGTCCCCACACGCGGAAATGGTGTAGAATGTGGCCGACGGGATATGCCAGACTGTCCGTTCGCTTGCTGAACCCAGCTCGCTTCAAGCATCCCGACATGTTTGCACTCTTTAATCCATTTATCGATGCGCGCATCCAGTAATGAACCAAGCGCCAAACGGAGCGATCCCGACCTACTGGGAAGGTCACGTAACGCTGGATGTCGGTGCTGTTGGTTTCAGTTCTCGGAATGAATTCCGACGCTGTCGATGATTATTATCCACCATTGTTGGTGGTAATGTACGTACGCTAGAAAAGAGAAACCATGCAAAGCAGTATTTGAATAGTAACCAGAATGGAGTGGAATTTTGAAGGCTTTGTTTTTGTTTTTGCTCGTTTTTATTCAATTCTTGCGTAGTTTTTCTCTCGTGCATGTTCCAAAGCGTCTAGTCAGAAGTAGTCTGTGCCACTCAAAAGTGTTCCAACTCTCACAAAAAGAAACATTATCACAATATTTTCAAAGCAATGACTATTGCGTCCACTGTTTGTTACACAATAAAACAAAAACAATCATGCAACTGTCAAAAGTTTTAAAGTTAATTTCATGGGACAGAGAGAAGAGTAGGGAGAGCGATTTGGGATGACAGAATGTGCCTGCAGGTTTAAATTTGTTAAACAGAAAACAAGAAGGACACTTGTGAACCGTGACTGACATCTCGTGTAGCATACGATATTAATTGCTTCTCTGCTTTGCTAGAACCTTCCTTCAGACGACGTCTGTTCAATTCGCTTTCGATAGTTGGTTGTTCGCACTTCCGCTGCAAAAACCACATCCTGCCCTTATCCTGGTCCCTTTGCTGTCTAAAGTGCTCCCATCAGCACAGTTCCACTCATCACAATCAACTGTTTGAAAGTTTTTCCGGCGGTCTCACACAAAAAAAAACTTTCTTTTTCAGTGCGCACAAATCTTTACCAAAACATTCTGCCAACATGACTTTGCCGTGTGTCACTGTGCTGCTGGGAATTCTCTTCTGGGCCATTGGGGCTCAGTTTGTCTTAGGTGTCACTGCAATAAGCAAATCCCAATGGAACCACCGTTCCATCGTGTGCGGTGTTCTTTGAGGGTGCAAAAGTTTGAATCTAAACTTTACGAACTGGCGCCAGGCTCCTGTCTGCTGTCGTTCATGTTGGGTAAAAGTTTTGCCCTGAACCGGATGGGATGGTCGATGATTAGCTCAACTGTTTTTTAGAGCTCTCGAAGAAACTTTCGTCCGCTTTCATCAAGCATTCCAAAGTGTCAAATTATCTTCCCTAAGATCGTGAAACGATAACGGCCCTTTCAGACATGAGCTTTGCTCCAGTTTTTCCGTTACCATCGAAACTGCACTGTGGGACAAATTGCGGTAACTCTAAATGTTCGTCCTTGGATAGAGAAAATTAGAACATTGAGGTTTTTGAGCTCTTAACTCTTCCGTTCTCTCCGTGCCACTTCGACAAATGGTAGCTTTGCTTTCAAGATTTTCTGCAAAATTAGTTCCGTTTTAAAGTACTTTCCGTTTTCTGGAAAGTTTCCTTTTTGTTTAATGCTAAAAATAAAACATCCTTGAAATGAACTTTGCTGATTGATGGTACAGTTGGCTTGGGGTTTTGTTGTGTAAAGTTTTCTTTCAACTTTCCAATTACATTTCTCGTGATATTTGTGGCTTCTAAAAATAACATCTCTAGGCTGTCCCTCGTGTAAACAAAAAAAGCATCTCCAGCTTACCAAACATAAATCATACCATAAAAGCTAATCTAGCTAAATCTTTCCTGAAGCGCGTTTAATTAATGTTCATAATTTCATTAATAAATTGTAAACATTATTGCTTTAACGTTTAATTCGCGTAATCTGCATATTCAAGGTCTCATTAAACTGCAGAAAAAAAAATCGTTTACTTCAACTCATTTATCATAAGTTTTTCTGACGAACAAAAACATTCCAAAGTTTCGAAGTTGAAGGAGGAAAATGCTTCCTACATTTAGTGCAAGTTGCAATAGTAGATCAAAACCGGCCGGATTTCATCGTAGAAAACGTCGTGCTGGGATCCTTCTCTAGCACTAACAATTCATCAAAATTAATCAACGGAATTAATCTCGTCTAACATCCTGCATACCTTACCGTATCATTAGCTAAACTACGTTGCCGTTCCACAGCCCACACAAACGAATCCTAACTTTGTGGAAAGGTTAATTGATTCGCCTTATCAGATATACTTTACGTGTTCGTTTTTCGCAATCTAATAAACAGTACAATCTTGAATCGATCATTGGACACACAGGCCCGGCATGTCGAAGGTAATGTGTACGAAGGCGTGAAATTGTTGCATGGAAAAATCTTCGCCTTACGTGTAAACATCCCGGCAAAAGCATGAGATGAAACGATACTTATCCGTTTCCTCCAGTAACAACCATTTTTCATATGAGCATCCTTTCCACCCATGCTTGTCGGTTGGTTAAAAATGTATGTAAATTGAACACCGTACGTACCACCCAAATCTAACCCCTTTCGGCGGTTTTGACTTTCCGAGCACGACGGTAAAGTTTGTCGCTCACGCACATACACATTTAAGCAACACAAACCTATTCTGTGTGGGCACCTCTTCACTTCGATCCTATTTTTTCCCGCGGGTTTTGTGGTTCATGTTCATTCTCTGTTGCCCGCCTTTTTTTCCGTTCGACTGAGCTGCACGTGCTAATATAAAGCTCGGAGAGTAGAGAAAAAAATAAGGCCCAATTCAAATGCATCTATTATGAAACGTACGGCTCGTGGTGGTGTGGTAGAGTGGGCGCCGGAATGGATGAGTACGGACAGCCAAACACCACATTTTACCGGATTAGCGCAAATTCCATCCGTCCATGGAAACGAATTTTCCACATTGCTACACTACGCCACGTACGCTCGTGCCTGCGTGTGAGCGAGAGTGAGCGTCGGTGGTGTTATGGGTCGAAATTTTCAAATTTTCCTAAAAATGTTCACAGCGAAGCTAAAGCCAGAATAGGATAACCAACGTCCTTTCCGCCAGGAGTATTATCATGTCAATTTTCGGCCCTGTGGATGTGTTTCATGGAAACCGGGATGATTTTGCATCATTCGTATCTTTTGCGATACCATCTTCGTTACCCCAAATGGCTGTATAGGAAAGGCAAGTATATGAGGCGTGAGGCTAGTCTATGCGACAGGATTGGATGTTTGTTATTAAATCGTTTTTGAGCAAAATTATTAGAAAGGCATGAAAAATGTGGAAAATTCTTCACCGATTTATTGATCCTACGTTCCGCTTATAACAACAAGAACGAATAGATTTAAGGTTATAAAACTTCTTTAAACGTTAAGTTGATCGCAACGAATGAAAGAATCGTTAACAATTAATTTTCCTTTAAATAGTTTTTTTTATACTTTATTGTGTTATAGTTTGCAGTATTATAGTTTGTACAATGTTTGAATACACATTGTTGATTCATTAAAGTATTTCATTGTCAGTTGAACGACTAAAAGTCCTACGAAAGTTATGTAAACATGGCATTCTTTTGGGCAGGATATAACTATAACTAACTAACTTCTTCTTCTTGGCTTTACGACCTTCTAGTTCACACGAATACAAGACCTAGTCCAAGGAACAATTTACAAAAATATTGCCACCAGATGTCAATCAGTTTGAATCTTGAAGGCATAATGAAAAATAAGGTCATCTCATTCCCCAACACTCTCTTTTTTATCATTGAGGTGATTTGGTAGTCTTTTCTATCGATGACGCGTCCACCGTTTGACATTTATTTCTCATAAGCTTCGTCGGTGGCTCATACGGAGGAATTGTCAAACAGATGACTTCAGTTTCGGTGGCTTAGGCGATATACGACGCCGGTCTGGCCAACGAAGGATCGTAAATCAAAAACTGACGATTGATTATTCAACTACAATGTTTCAATAAGTTATAGTAAGCCACGAGACGGCCGGCATGACCTAGTAGGAAGTCGTTATAAGGAGAAATGATCAATTTTGTACGGCTCATTGATACTTTTTCAGATACGTAATAAATCAGGCGTAAGTGTTATGTTCTTAGTGTCTGTGCACTACACTGCACTGCAAATAAGCATGCGTACACGGATAAGTACAGTATAACACTTAACAACCTAAATTTATGATGCAAGTTAACTTGGTTGATTTTTTTCATCACCACAAACTGATCTAGCTTTAAAATTAAATTGCTGACCAGTCAGTAGTTTAGAATCTGCAACTCGCGAACACTTGGTTGTTTTCATCTACCACACTAGGTATGTGGAAACCTTAAAAATATGCAGCGTTCTATCCCGCGAAAAAAAAAAACGAAAAACAAAATGGTGTAATTAAAATACACAAAACAGAATAACAAACAAACTGATCTCGTTAGCAAAGGCACGCATACCACTGGCAGCAAACAATGAAGGTAAATGTTGTGGTTGGGGTTCCAAGTTTTTTTTTGGTTTTGGTATTCCGTTTTGTAGCTCCGTTTTTATGCAAACAGACAATACTTCGGTATCGGTGAATGGAAACCACTGATGATTTGCGAAATATAATTGTATAATGATAAAATGCGTACGCTCCTAGTTGACTATAAGTGCTTGTCCTCCAGTCGAATACTTTATATTCTCCGACAGTTTAAGCGCTGTCGAAGCATTAAAATCTGTGAAGGCTTTTAAGAGCCCGGACCACTTCGTAAAAGAAATAACAAAGATCTTAAGCTCATTGTTTGAGAAATCATTCTAGATATAACGCTTGTTTGGTTGCCTGCACATTGCGGTATCTTTGGCAATGCAAAGGCAGACTAATTGGCAAAAAAGGGTGCTTCGGAAGGGTCCTTTTTCGACAGGCTTATCCTACCTCACGAGTACATGCGTGCCCCACAGTCTCTCTGCATGGCTCGGTGGCAGAGTTTGTGGGACACCGATGAGCTCGGGAAGTTTCTATATTCGATCACTCCCCAAGTGTCCTTGAAGCCTTGGTTCCACGGCATCTCAAGTGATCGCGTGTTCATTCGAATGATGCCTAGGCTTAGGTCTAATCATTTCGCTTTGGGCGCGCATCTCCAGCGTATTGCAAAGTTACCAAACATTTAGTCTACCGGAGAATAATCTTTCTTTTTTGCCGTGCTAACGGATTATTAGTGTGATCTCCCTCCCCCCTCTACACCCACTGTTTGTCTGTCTTACATGTGTTGTACTTCGCTTGTATGAATGATGGTAGATGAATGAGTACGATGCGTGAAGGGTTGGGTACCATATGGAAGAAGTTGCACCGGCCGATGCTATGGATGGACATGCCAGCGAAAGGGAGAGGAAGACTTCAAGATTGGACACAATCAGGAACCTTCGAAATGGAAAACGATCAAGACCCCCGCTACCATCTGACATACCCTGGGATACGGTGCCCTCACACGATAAAACCCTCGCTATGAACACGACTTTGGCTTTGGATGACGGAACATACGCAACGGAACAACCGAGCACCCCTGGGATATGGTGCCCTTTCACAGCTCGGAGAAGGAAATGTCTCCCAGCAAAGATGAAAGAAGTATACTAATTTTAAGTTTATTGCAAGCAATACGGCCTGGCCATCCTTTATGAATAAAAAATGGGTACGCTCAGGTGCGAATCTTAGTATAAAGCCAACTAAGTAGCTTCTTGAATCATCACGGCCCCAGTAGCATCATGGTGTCATGAGCTCCTCGCCAATTGTTTGTACTCGGAATTTCCTTGGGGCTCTTTTTGAAAAGTTTACGAGCATTCTTCAACTCATTGTTTTAATTTTTTTGTAGTTATCTTTTGCGGTTCAATGCCGTATTGCCATGACCTCATGGTTTCCTATCAAATTATTAAATCTGTTACTTTTACATGTACATGTTCTCGCTACATTACGGTATTGTTTATTAAGAAATGTCCACCATTGGTTTAACAATATTGTAAGTTCTTAAAACTAAACGTAGGGGTTGGAGGTAGAGAGAGAAGTGAAACACTTATGAGGAAGCTGGAAAGGCTAAAATTTAACGGAGCATAATTATTGTTAAAGCAACGAATGATACGCAAGAACGGATCACGGGCACCTATTGCCGTGCGGCAAGTTTCTACAAAGATGGGAGGGCGTGGGCTCAATTGGAGCAACGGATGCGTAAAACCCAATTGAGGACAAGAGAGGAGAAACGTCAGAATGATTAAGGAGTATGTAATCAATTAAAGAGCCTTGGACATGGAATGCGTCAAATAAGGTGGAAGAGCACCATATGGTATTCGTATGCATTGGCAGATCGCTAAACGGGTAAATGCCTTTTGGATGCGAACGATATCCGAAGCAGTCGATGGGGTCCAAATGATGGACGCATATTCTAGGATCGACCTAACCATCGAACAGTAAAGTGCTTTTAAGCAATCCGGATTAGAGAATTTAGATGCTAGGCGTCGAATCAAACCTAGACACTTGTTCGCTTTCGGTGTGATTATATTCAAGTGATCAGCGAATGAAAGTTTGCAGTCCAACCAGACACCCAGATCCTTTACCAGTTGGACGCGGGTCAATGCCAAATCGGCTACTTTGTAAACGTGTAAAATCGGATCGCGGGATCTGCTGAAACTAATCACTGCGCATTTCGGGACAGATAGGAGTAAGTTGTTTGACAGACACCACATGTAAAAGTTGTCAAGATGGGATTGTAGGGACGAACAATCAGAGTGAGAGCATATACAGGAGAAGACCTCGCGTAAATCGTTAATAAATAAAATAAATAGACATGCACTTAACGCACTTCCTTGGGGTACGCCAGAGTGTGACATTAAGCATGACAAATAAGTATTGCCAAGTTGGGTTGGACCGGTGGTGTAGGCGACAGCGGCGCCGGTCTTCAAACGGCAGGACCGGGATTCAAATCCCATCCGGACCGTCCGTCCCCCCGTAGTGAGGACTGACTTACCTCACTACATGGTATTAATAAGTAGTCGATACGGGCCAGGCCGTTCTTTACGAAAAAAAGTATTGCCAAGTTTGACTTGATATATGTACACGGTTTGATAAATAAGAATAAAGCCACGAGAGAATGTCGTCCGACAGTTCAAAATGTTTTCATTTTTTTAGGCAAATATCGTGAGGTAAACGGTAAAATGCCGCTTTGAAGTAAGTGTAAATTGTATCAATTTGGCAACCTGAGTCAAGTGCTTTGGATACAAAGATATTCATATTCAAAGCATTTTGTGTGTCAAAATAATTTGACAACAACATTCAGCAAGTCTAAAATTTATCTTTTTTTCAAGCATGATGCTAGCCTATGG
Source organism: Anopheles maculipalpis (assembly GCF_943734695.1). Classification (NCBI taxonomy): domain Eukaryota; kingdom Metazoa; phylum Arthropoda; class Insecta; order Diptera; family Culicidae; genus Anopheles; species Anopheles maculipalpis. The sequence goes on from NC_064871.1 coordinate 51,224,384, forward strand.
TCGTATTAGTACAGAATACTAGGTACAATTATAAAGTTTTTTTCATTTCTGCTGTCATCGCAAGAACTACAATCTACATGTAAAAGCCAAAGTACAAAAGGATACTTGGAGCATCCATATATCACACACAGAACGTCACTTCGCTGTAATGTCACAAATTTATTTCCAGGGGAGTATATTTTCAAACAACATGTACATTAAAATGTACGTGAAACATGAAACACAATTTCTAGAAATACATTAAACAATTGTGCTAGTATCCAAGTACAGACAAATAGCAAAGGAATACTTTCAATCGACTGCTTTATACAAAGCTCCCTTCAAATTAAACGAATAGCTTCACACAAAATCCCCACCCCACGCTGAACATATTGCTTAGAAATCCGCTTAAAGCTAATTACTCAGAAATTATGATTAAATTTTAAGCTTCGGGCGAACAAACATAGACCATTGCGAACTTAGCGTGCCTCCGCAAGGCAGCAAAACGCACCATCCAAACGTTCCGCTTTGAAGCGGATTGCCGCATTCAATTAAGCTTTTTTAACTCTAACTTTCATCGCCATCGTGTAGGATGTATATTTTCAATATCAAGCTTCAGGCGCACGATTTTCCGCTCAACCCACAACGGGCGCAATAAAGCTTGTTTGATGTTTCGCGATGGAGTGAACTAGATCAAATTATCTGCCTTTATTTGTTTGCAAATCGACATTACGTTCAATGGAATTTTCCTTCACTTTCAATCTCTCCACCTGTGCGGATCAAATTCACAAATCGGTTGGAAACAAATCGTAATCGCTGCTACGATCATGTCATAATCTTTTACGACAAATCCTTGGAATAGATTCCCTTGTCACATTTATGCATTTGTTCCTCGAGGGTTTAACCGTGAAGCAATTATGTTTGATGATTAAAAAAGATGCTCAACGTTGAACATTCGTTGTTAAGTGTATTTAAAGTGTATTTAAAGTGTAGATAAACTCTTGTACTGTATGTTACTAGCATAATTTGATATTTTTTTACAAGCAAACAATGTTCTGATTTGCTAAAAATAATCGAAAATTTCATCAATTCAACACATTCAGAAGATCCGCTCAGCAAACAAAAGGAAATTGAGTATCACAAATAACTGTGTGATGAACTTGAGCGTACAATAATGTATGAACTAAATGGGTCTAAATTTTAAGGTAAAATTCAGCTGAAACATTCGCAACAAGTAATGAGTGTCCTAGCGTCCACGTAGCATAGCGCAATGTAGACGCCAGCTCGTCCTCTCCCCTGATATCTGTGTTTCTTCCTGGTTGTCACACTAGCTCCTCCAGGGATCAACCTATATTTGCCCGTGTCAAATCCACCCGTCTACTGTAATCACTTCATCTGCCATTTTCTCGGACCCGTACGCATCATCTCTGTGTACGTTCCGTGCGATTGTAGCGAGTTTGTTTTCATGACTGAGTATTCTGTTTCTTCCATTCCTTTTATCCTTTAGGTGTCATTTTTCCTGTCATCGTACGTGGTACCGCTGTCACTAATATCGTTCTTGTACATGGGCATGCTGGCACGTCTATGGAAAGGCGCCCCCGGAGGCCGTGCATCAGCCGAATCCAGGTATGTGTGCAGTATGTTTTTTTTTTCTCTTCCATTTCACAAGCCACGGGCACCTTTCGAAGAATATGTCAGCCATACAGGAACAGGGGAAAAAAATCAACAACAAACCGTTATTACTGTCTTCCCACGAGGCGGGCCATAATGCCAGGAAATCATCACGATGCTTTTGCTGTTGGGGACATACTCGAAGCGTTAGCATGCCACCGGCCATGCCCTATTTAATGTGGCTGTCAACACGACCGCTCGCTACCCCTATTACAGCAATCTTGCTGCCTACCTGTTGTTGTTATTTTCTCATCGGCAGGGAAGACACACAGAAACCTGTAGCATATTTAAGACAGTCGTTTGGCTGATCAACCAATTTTAGCATTATTCAATTTTCGGTCCACACAGCATTATCCAGCGCACCGTAATGGAGCTCCATGATTTCGTCTTATGCTTGTTCTTGTACGTTGATACCATTAGAAAGATCTTTAAATACTGTTATTTGTTCTCAGTGCTAGGCAATTGCTGCTTGGCCTGAGATGTGATACACAGAACTAACCAGTAATAGCATTCCATCATCAGTTTAAATATTTAAACGTTTAATTTGCAATTTTTTAACAGTCTGTTTTTGCACCATCCTTCTTTCCAAATATCCATGGCATGCTGCGCCCGCTGGCGGCGTAGATGTGTGTGTACAAGCAAATAACGTAAAGTTGGCTTCACTTCGTCCTAGAACACCATTACCGACTCTCTGTGGAAGTGTGTATTTAGGTGCACCAATTTGATTTACGTGCCATCAAAAAGTTATAAGTACGAAGCTCAGTACATAAGGCCGAGTCCGGGGTTCTGAGCACTCGACAGTAATGCAATGGTAGATGCTGCTCAGAAGATGAGCATGTTTATGAGTCTTCATTAGAGCTGTTTCAGCTACTCTAAGATGGTGTGTTGTGTATGAGGGGGGAAAAAATGTTAAATTACCCCAGATGTTTCTCGTTTGATGTGAAATACAGCGGTCGTACGTGGCCTAAGTAGAGTAGCTCTCTGTGTTAAACTATCATGGAATTTTAGCACATCACATAAGGGGTATTTGAAGTAGTATTTTGAAATCAAAATTGAAATTGTGTTCCATTTATGTGGCTAAATAATTTTGAAGTTCCTTAATAAATTCTATATTGCAAATAATATTATAATAATTGAGTATAAATATGCAAAACCGGGAAAAGCAATCAATTTAAGAACATTTTCTCCTAACAATCATGTTTTTCTTTACACATTTTACTACACCTTCCAACATACGATTTTTTTGTATAAAAATAAAATTTTCCCTCCCACCAACAAATGTCTGTCGACCAATGCTCAGTGTTTTCTTTTTTTTATTCATAAAGGACGGCCAGGCCGTATTGCTAATGCTCAGTGTTCTCCTGATTGCATTACATTGATTGCCACCAGTTTGCTGTGGTTGTGCATTGTTGTTTCAAGTGCGAAAAGTGTAAAGGCCCGCAGGCGGAAAATCTTGTCTGCGTTGAAGAAAAGGAGCACCATCGTTCAGTGTCAAACGAAACAAGCAACAACAAAAGTGCTGTAAGGTACCATTATTGTTACTAATTGGCATGACCGTGGTCGAGTGCGCCGCACGTTTCAATCACCGGGCAGGAATGGAAATTTAATTCAATTTATTGATAGCACCGTATGTCGCACGACGTCAAAGCTATATTTGCTGACGCGTACACGAAAATAACACAACAAAAGATGACACTGGTGAAGATAGTTGAAAAAAACAAACCCCGCCGCCAGCTTACCTGCGTAAGAAGCGTCAAAAGAAGGAAAAGTTAAGTAAACTCCACGAAATCATGAGCAAGGTTGGCCACGAAATTCCATTCATTTTGATCATTGATTGTCGTGAATCAAAATGTATTTCACTATTAACTTCCATTAGCATACATCAAAATTAAAGCTCAAGCACGAACTCTTTCATGTTCGAACGTTCATGGCAAGTGTCCGCCACCAGGCGGCTCCATCTACTAACGGAACCTTCACGCTCGGGAGTGCTGCTTCCATTTCAACATGTTTCACACAAACACACAAACACACACAGGTTCCATTTCGTTTTTATACTTTTATGTTTTCGGCACCAGTTCTATTTGTTTTCATTCTGGACAGTTTTGAAGAAAAGCAGCAAGCGTCCAAATCACGTACACGTGCAGAATATCCGCATTCGCATCGTATCCTCTCCTGTCATAAACTAATTTATTTTCAACCTCCGTTTCACCCTGCTACTTCACGACCGGTATGTATGGAATGGACCCAACGGAAAAGAGCAAACGAATCACAACGGGTCACCTGTTGTGTGTGTTTGCAAAGTGTGAACGGAAGAGCACGCTCCACACATAACTTTCCCTGCCGAATGCCATGTTCGTCGATTCGTGCCTCCAGGCAATTCGTTGGCGTTCGATTGGCTTTGGGCCAATTTTCACCCAGCAGAATGTTGAACTGCTGAATTGAAAGCGATATCGAACCGTTAAGGGGTGTGTCGATGTTACGCTCCGGTCCGGTACAATTCGAAACAGTAATAAATTCTGATCCAACACGGACTACTTCTGGCCATGGTTGCATCATCATCGGAGTGGACGCTTCTCGCACACTTATTAAATATGTGGCTTTCGAGTGAAACTGCCATTTCCACAAGACCAAGAACTGAACTATTTGAAAACCCTTTGGCAACTCCAGCATGACTCCTTTGAGGTCGGATAGTTTGTTAGCAAGCAGAACCGGATGCTTTCGACCTATTTTTACATCGAGACGGGAGCGAGAGTGCACCACAACGACCATCCGACTGGCAATTATTTAAACAATGCCTACGGAACTTTGTGGCTAGTGAAACGTACTATATAAACTTATATCTGAGAACGCCTGGACGGCACTGGACGTGATGGGGCGACACTATCAGGATGGAACTACCATATATGGCTACCAGACCGAGACTGGTTCGTACCATCGTATCGTAGTTAGTAGTTGCATAACGAGTTGCTGCTGTAAAAAAAAAAAAAAACAAATTTCGCACTCGACCACACAAATGAACAGTAATTGATGTAGGTCAGCATGGTTCGGTTTACGCCAATCGCTCAGTGTCATCAGTCGATTGCATCAGACATCCCAGTAGCCTTAACATCTGCTTTCAGTCGTCAGGTTTTCGATATTTTTCAGTGTGAGCAAAAAAGCGATGTATCTTCGATACAGAATAACATTGGAATACATTTTGTAGCACAACTTAGAGAAATCTTAAATTTATTATACTGTCTTTTTTCTCAAATAGTATTGCTTTTGTGCTTTTGTATAAAAATTAAAATATGATCAATTTATAGCGCATACCAGCTTAAAACACGCCAGACTTCTTGGTACACTCAACGTTACGTTCCCCAACGTAGCATCTACTCAACAATTTGTAACGACGTGATATAACGCATTCGAGTTGACTTAATCACTTTGTCACTCGTTCTCCCCCGAGAACGAGATGCTACCGTCCCGTGCCTTCTAGAGAAGTCGGCCAAATGGAAACATGTCCATCGTGTGATGTATGTGTAAACATGCCTTGACGCACATTGCCCTCGCCCACAGCATCCATCTCGCAGACACATTTCTCCCCGAGACAATTTGCATCGCCTTCCCAAGGCGTTCTACCACACATCTACCGACATTCATTCAATACTGTCTTTCTTTCTCATGCAGGAGAGGCAAGAAGCGTGTAACCCGAATGGTCGTTGTTGTGGTGTTGGTTTTTGCCTTCTGCTGGTGTCCCATACAGGTAATGCAGTGATGGGTGATGGGTGTTGTACCGTTGAAAGAGCAAACTAATTGAACAAAAACTTTATACCACGTTGAACGTGTTCAGGTGATCCTGCTGCTGAAGTCACTGAAGCTGTACGATCTGACGCATGCCAGCATCATCTTCCAGATCGTGTCGCACGTGCTGGCCTACACCAACTCCTGCATCAACCCCGTGCTGTACGCCTTCCTGTCGGACAACTTCCGGAAAGCATTTCGCAAGGTAAAGTTACCGCTTACGGTTTACGGCCCAGTCTAGCCGTTGCTTGTGTTGGCCATGTGGAGTTCGTCAATTGTCGAAATGATTTATCAGTTCTTGCAGCTCATCTTTCACATCCAGTGTTTACGGTGCCTCGATAATGATCGTCTTGATCGCTTTCTGTTGTGAATGTTATGTGTTCCGAAAAAGTTACAGCCTCCATTTTGTTGTCTTATGTCCCCCTGCGACCCCCCCCATCACTCATTTACTGCACACTTGTGTAACCCTTGCCATCGTGCGTCCCAGTGCGTGATTTATAGCCAATATGAACACCATGGCCACCGTAGGCAATAAACAACGCTTTGGCCACTTTACACAATGGTAACTAAAGAAAATGTTTCTTGCTCCCCATACACACAAACACGTTCACAGGTCGTATGGTGTGGTAAACCACCACCACCTACCATCCCACCCGCCGCACAAACCAAAACTACGCGCACCACCGGCAACGGTACATCGAACGCGGACGCCTTATGAGCGGAGGAGACGCCGGCCGTCGACGAGAGCAGATTTATGATGGAGAAATACATCGAAATCGCGAGCGTCTGAACAACGGCATCCCGGCGTCCTCCTGTAGCTTCCGCAGAGCGGGAGCGTTTGGAATTTTACTAAAATCATCCTGAGAAGGAGGCCAACGCCACACGGCAAACCAAGTCTGTAAATATTAATTTGTTTTGTTGCGTTTGCTTTTATTTTGCCAAATGGTACCAAACACAACTAGCGGCTAGATAAATACACTTCCCATTTTAAAGCATCTTGCGATGAACAAATAGCATTACCTCCTGCCAGCACTCACACTACAGTAATGGCGCAAGTGCAAAACTTTGGTAATTATTTTAGCTTGCTCCAGAGCTACACTGCTCTAGCAGCGCACGTAGAAGGTCAATGCTGTATCCTGGTGATACCTTGAACACTCCACGAGCCACCGCAAATCTCACGCTACCACGTCCGACAGTCGAAGATCTCAGCTATCAGCCCCCTGGGTTCTTCGGATGCGAACGCCAGTCTGAGATCGTGGTGGTCGTTGACTGTCGCTATCCGTCCTTCCCTTCTTCCTTCTGCTCCAGGCATGATTATCGGAATTCTCGCTAAATTCGCCCAATACTGAGGCTGATTGATTTCAGCAGCAAACCGGTGGAGATTGATTGCACGTAACATTCTTCACATGGAGCGTATACTTGCCTTCCACATCGTCAGCTGCACTGTTGTTCTGCAACAAACTGTAACATCTTCACTGGAGGTGGTCTCGCGCGCGTTAGAAGGTTGCAAGTAAACAAACAAATAAACAAACAAACGCGGTTACAATTGCGAACCGCCATTTACGCTCGGTTTGGTCCACCAAATTCTGTGGCTGACATGTACGAGTGACAGTTGTGTTGATGTGCAGGCCGCGTGACTCACGCGATTTCATTACGTGCTTCTTACCGCCCACTGGGAGCATGTAATGACATTGTTTTGGGGTCGTTCCATTGGCAAGCGAAATTGGAAGTGATAACGCCAACATAATCCGTCTCCCGGATTTCTAATCAGTACAGCTAAACGCTTCCGGGAGTTCTGAACGGGAGACTAATGGCTTGGCAGGAGCATCATCGCAACAGTCGCGGTTGGAGCTCTGGGGCGTGACGTTTGATTGTGAGAGACGCCACAGTGCCGGCTGCTAGCAGTAGATCGATGATTTCTAATTATAAGCCTATTAAGTAGTAAAAGTCTGCCGCCTACATCCAGCAGCGCGAACCTCCCGAACGAGATAATCGAACAGATGAAGTTCCTGCTTAATGATTAGAATATGGCCCTCCCGGGCGTTAAACAGGCGTACCCATCAGCCCATCGCACGCAATCGCGCGCAATGGCCACGGACCGAAAAGTGATTTGCTTATCGATGCAGAATACGATGGTCATTAATTGCTGCCGGCTGTACATCTAATTTTACTGCCAAATGCTCAAACGTCCGAATCCGAACACACCAAACCTGGTGCTAAATGATGTGTAAAACATCCCACTGACACTGAAGTCACAGTCCGGAATTGTCCGCAGGTGTGCCATGTTGCGTGTGCGGAAGTAAGGAATACAAGATTTCCAACGTGTTCGATTCCTGCATCCATTTCGGAACAACCTGCTGGGGCAATGGCGCATTTTATGGTACCACAGATCATTAGCTCGCGTTCATCATTGTTTGCCACAATACCCGTGGTGCGCGAGCTGACGTCAACGAAGGAATGGTGTTCCATCTGATCATACACAAACAACCTGCGTGAATGGTCCCACGATACTGTAGATTTGGTGTGATGGACCGATTATGCACACCATGGGAGATGGAAGTGAAAGTAGATATTAATTTAACACAAGCACACAGACCGGAGCGTGTGCCTAAACGTTTAAACATTTGCCAGTATACTTGTCACGGTGATGGAATACAAGTCAAGTGTCCAGAAGTGTAATTATGTGTACAGATGTTATCTTCGAGCGAGGAACAATGTCTTGAAAGCACTACAAAGATTCGTTGCTGTTTGCTGGGGTAATACTAGAAACAATTGTAGCTACCTGACATCTAGTAAAAATGTTGCCAATCTTTGGCAATTGGCGAAGCGACATCGGAATGTTTTGCGAAGCACACGGTGCTCTAGAGAGATCTTTCCTGTTTAGCGTAAGAATAAGAATGTTTTTGAGATGTAAGAAGACGAATTTTATCTAACACTGGTTATATCAACTAACAACTAAGCTACTGACTCAATTTATCACGTTCAACAAACCTGTAGTATAACTATAAAATTACGTTTAATCTGGAATGTAAAATATGTACAACAATAGCTGTAAATCTGTCCACTCCTTTATATCAACGTGAAAAAGAGGATCAAAACTCTAATTTGTATAAAAACAATGTATGTTTCGATATGATGTTATCAACAAATATATTCTCAATTTTTTACTGGTCATTCACTATATTTGTTTGACATTTGTTTCCCAAAAGCTATGGGTCATATCCACAGATTTGATAGTGTTTTCACATCTTGAGAGCAGTATCAAATCTGACATGATTTTGAGCATAGAAAACATCCGACAGAAATGCCTATAATTTAATAAAACATTTTTTAAGAGTAAAATTTAGAAAAAAAAAATTGAGAAATTCATATTGCATTGGTAAACTTTCCACTAAAATGCTCAAATATATGACATTTTGAAACCCCACAATTTATTGTTATGTAGAATAATTTAATCACAAAACTAGTTTTATCCAGAAAATTCACTTACCAAACTTATTCTTTTAATTATGCGTTTTTTTTTTTCGTAAGAACGGCCTGGCCGTATTGCTTGACTAATGAATACCACGTAGTGAGGTTCCTTATCCTTACTATGGGGGGACGGTCCGGATGGGATTTGAACCCCGGTCCTGCCGTTTGAAGACCGGCGCCGATCTCGCCTGCACCACCCTAAGCCACCCCAATTATGCATTATTTTGATTTAAAATTTTTAGTTTAATGTTTTGTAAACCAGAATAGAAAACAAATACAAGGAGCTAGTAAAATTTTAAACCTCTTAAGAGCCGTTCAAAAGGCGGCTCAAAATCTTCCCAATGAAATATTTCAGGCTTGGCTCACGTGAAATGTTTCGTCCACCGTGAAAGTTCCAAGTTATTACTGAAGATGTCACTAACCTGGGCATATTACAAGCAACATTTAAAAAATAACTTTGCTGCATTGGTGAACATTTTATGAAGATGTTCAATGTTACTGATATTTTACATTCAGTTTGTTATTTGTTTTCAAACAACAATACATCGCTAAACCGTTATACTTTAAAAAAATATTTGTTTTTCCACTTTCAGTTTCGGATAATAAATTACAAAAAGTTACGCATTTTGGTGTTTCACGACAGGTTTGTATTTCTATATAATAAAAAATAATATAATCTAGGCTTTTCGTTGCCGCAATGGCCGAAACAACATTAATATCCAACCTGTGCAGCTGCACTGCGTAAAACTTACAATATTGCTTAATTGAATCGCATCTTTCGATCAAGTCGATTAATGTATATAAAAACGGTCGAACTTTTAGATTGCTGTTCGGTACGAAGCTGATTAAAAATGTTCAAGACTTTAAGGTACAAAAATACGCACCGCGCAGTGTCAACAAGTATTATCGACTCTGTTCCCTCTTCAATAACTATGCACAGCTACAATAAATACTCTCCTTAAACATGTATCACTCGTTGTCCGCTAAAGGACGTTTGAGCGCAATTATGTCTGATCTATCTAGCAGTATCTGCCTTATATGCTTCATGGTTTCCTACTTATTTAACGGCAAATTTGAGGCAAACATAATTTGTACAAATTACTATGCAATGTGGCTAGCACATCACACGAAGGTCTGTATAACGTTCGTTAGAAAAAAAAAATCTCATCGAAATTCAGCTTTTTCGTGTAAAACTGGACAACTCTTGTAATTGCATAATGTAACTGGGGACATATTAAAGTCTTCGAACGAGTCAGAAACAATCCCCCTTTGAACTAGCGCCACGTTTCTACAAGATTTGTTTCTATTTTCGATAGCATAGATATTTTTTTGAAAAAAATATCCAACATCGAAACGTCCTTATAGCGCTTTCCATGGTTCATAAACAATCAACTAAACACGTATCGCAAAAACCGCCGATACGTCGAGTGTTTCATGTGGTTATCTCCATACATCGACCGTCAGTTTATTAACGGTTTTATTGCGGTGGGTCACTACGGTCAGACCAGCGTCGACAGTTCGTGTGGCGAGTTGGCAGTCGTAACATTGCTCATGTCTAGGTTGTTGTTATTGTTCGCGCCACTGCCAGGCATGCCGGGACTGACCGAACCAGACGCATCCCGATTTAACAACGAACCGATGACCTTCGGCGTCGGCGGTGTAGCCGTGGCGGCCCGTACACCCGCGTACGGTGGCGGAACGTAGGAATGGTTGAAGCTGATGTGCGAATGGTTCCCGGACAAGGGCGTTACCGGTGTTAGCTGTGTAATCGGTGTCGTGTGGCTCGCCTGCGAGTTGTGAGTGAGTGGCGTGTGGTTGTGGTTGCTGTACACGTGGTTCAGACTGATGTGATGATGGGCGCCCGGTGCATGTCCGTTCTGGTACTGGTGAGCCGCAGCAGCCGTTGCCGATATCGTGCTTATCTGTGGCGAAAGGGTGAGGTTTAGGTTGAGCGGTGTCTGCCGGACACTGATTGTCTTTTCCCGCTGCCAGACGAACACGTTATGCACCATAGCGCCACCGCAAAACACGATCCCAACGCCGATTAGTATGCTCGTCACGATGGCCGGTGTCGAGTGGAACTGGGTGAATGTGTACAGGATGATACCTAAAACAGACGAAAAGAGGTAAAAATCAATCATCAGAAAGCTAATAGACATCTGGTCGATTACATTTTAAGGATCATTACTTACCGGTCAAAAATATTGGTATCGAAATAAAAAACCCGCCAACTGCACACACGCGACTGACGCTGGACTTTTGTAAGTATTTGTTCCCCCTGGAAAAATAGAAGAAAGTGAAATTATTTAAATAAACCTGTCGGTATTCAAACAACGAATATCAGCAGCTGATGACGCCCGTAAAATAACTATTTGAAGTGTCAGTGACTATAGTAATTTTTGGAGTAAACCTCTAATATCTCCTTTTTGGTTATTGGCTCAGTCATGCTGGCCAACTGATGGCTTGCTAGATGTATTGATACGACGTAGTTTGATGGTTACCATTTGGTCAGTACTCTCTACTATTTTATGCATACATTACTACAACAATTACAATGAATGTACTGCTCTGAAGTAAACTTTCCCCCCATTTACAAAGATTAACTTATATTGCACTTTCCTAAGTCGCACCAATTCCTTCACGGATGGATGCAACACACCAATTTATCTATAATTAAATCTTAAATCCCCAAAGCGCTACCATCTGCTCTCTGCCATTCTTCTGCCGAATCGTCTTAATCGATCTCATTCCGTTCCGAATCGTTTAGCTAATGAATCAATAAAACCACACGTTCAACAACATATAAAACGTTGAGCGTACCGTACCGGAATGTGCTAATAATACACGAATCGGTCGAAGCCCTAGAGCTACAGCAAGATTCAAAGAAAACACTAACCCTATATAGAGCATACCTGCAACGGAGTGTGTTTGTGCATGGCAGGCACATAAACATGGATCAAAACTAACTCCGGACTGGGTGGGACCAGCTAGTATCCGGATTAGTCTTGCACTGGTCGACCGTATCACATCAAGGTAATGCAACAATGCAACAAATGCTACTAAAGGAGCGCTACGCAATCACACCACCAACACGTAATCCTTTCACGTATGGTAATCGAATTAATGCGTGCCGGGAGAAATAATACCGTGTTCAAGGAATCAAACATGCCAACATCCGAGGTCAGTTATGTAAACTTGATAACATTGCTTTCGAGTTAAGGCTTTGAAAAGTCCGGATGGGTTGTTAATGTAGGTCGCTCGGTCAATCCTAAGATTGATTTAATGTGGAATCGTTGTGCCAATTTGATGTTGACACTTTTAAAATTAATTTCTAGATACTTACTAGATCGATAAATTTAAAACCCAATTAACTTGGTAGATAATTCTCACACCCAAAACGCATGAGAATTAAGCAAATCGAGCGTAACATCTTCTTCATATCCCGATCTCTAAATGTACATCGCTGTGTGCGCCTATAATCGACCAGGAACACCTCAATATCTCCCATCATCAGGTACAGCAGGTGCTAATGCTGCTGCTGGTACGTATGGGTTAAATTTAGTAGCCAAAGCATAACGAGTAAAAACCATCAAAAGTATCTCCCAAACAGCACCCAAAACGCAAGGAATGCAACCCTTTCGTTGGCCTTTTTTCACGTTCAAGCTCTTCAATACTCTCTACGCAGTAACCTCAAAGACTTGTTCCCTATCCGCCCTGAGTGCTGCCTCATTAAAGATTACAATCGCGAACCAAACCAACGCCAACGGAAACTGTACTATTGCCGGTCGGCGATACACACTTACGAAATTAAAAAATTCGTTCCTCAGTTGAACAGGCCAGTACGGTTTGAAGAGAACACGCCAACAGACTGTCGAGAGGGTGTTCAGGCCAGACGCAATTGTTCGATTGCTTATCGTTTGTTGCAATTGAACGTGGAGTCTATGGAGGCAAATATATGATCATGCTTAACGCTGTAACACTAGCGCTGCAGAATAAAAGTTTGCAAACCAGAAAAGTATAAATTTAACACAAAAATATGCCTTAGCAAGCGTTTCTGTCTGTTTGTCTCGAAGCTGTCCCTTTTATTCTACGCCCCCTCTATACAACCCTCTTATAGCTACTTTGTAAGGGAAGGTGCATCAACCGTCACCAGGACATTGGGTATAATTTGTTTCGCTTTACTCTTTTCTCTACCTTGCTTTAGTTTTCACGGTTCGATGAGCATTTTCCGTTAAATGGAGAAAAAAAACTACCACGTGCACAACAAGCCAAAGCGTTCGTCGTATCAGCTTTCCACACTTAATGTAAACTAACGAAAATTTACAAATTTAAAGCCAGCAGAAGGGGTAGCTTAACTATCTTCCCTAATGTTCTTTTTGGGAAGAATAAAACAGGAGGCCTCAAAGTGAGCAGTTAAGTTCAATACACAGAGAAATTTTAAAAAAAAATGGAATACAGCACGTGTTTGATGTGTTTTTGTTATTATTGCTAGAAGGAGCTGAGCTGCGCACAATGCAATTGGTAAAAAGAGGTTTCCTGTCGATGTCCTGTTGACCGTCTCGAGGACCATGACTAGTGAGTTCAATAAAAGGGGAACTTAATAAAACCGAACCACTGCCTTCCGAACTGGTCTAACATAAAAAAAAACGCTTATATTTGCTCTCTTGCCCTCTTGCTCTTGCTCTCTTGGACAAGAACAACTAAGTGACGTGAAAAAGAAAGGTAGAATGATTGTATTCTTTGTAACGAGAGAAAAAAACTACAGCAAATATGCACCCCTCAGGTTGCGTTTGTAACAAACAACTTACCTTCCGGTCGTGGCAGGTGCGCGGACCAGCTTGACGGCGAACAGGAACTGAATGGCACACACCAGCAGGCAGCACAGGTTCAGCGAGAGCGACAACGCGCACAGGGCCAACGTCACATCGTACACGATAGCGTAATCCTCCAGGACGGCAGGACCGATTGTCGGTGGCGGTGGATCACGGCCACCGGGTGATATTTTGAGCAGAAATATCAACGAAAGCAAAGCCAACAGAAGTGACACTGTATATGTGGACGATTCATTCGGCAGATCCAGATGGTTCGTAGAGACCATCCAGCGTACATGAAATGAAATAGAAAAAAAAAAGGTGAGCTGAGTTTCGTTTTGTCGAATCGCTCTATGTTTGTCTATTGCTTTGTAACTGACGATGTGACTGAGCTTGTGCTCTTGTGAAAGAAAAACTTGAGAACCCGCATGAAAAACAACGAAAAGAAACATTTTTTAACCGCTCGAAAGAACCATAAACCAATTAGCTCAAACGGCATCTAGCAGGGGCAGGAGGTTAATGTCAGTAATGTGTGTAATAGGAAGAACAAACGAACGAAAAGAAGGATCTTTCCACTTCCAATAATCGATGATAATTGATTTAAAAGCTGTGAGTGGATCGTTTAAAACTCTATCGACTCTTGGGAAAAGTTTTTGAATGTTTGTTTCGGTACAGTGACATCGTGAAATTTCGACTATATCCTTTTGAGGGTAATGCATTACGCTTCTTTTAACTTTTTCACTGTTTTACCGCAAGGAAAACAATTTCAAATAACGTTTTTGGTGTTAGTAATTGAGTACTTTCGCTTTTTAAAAAATCTTTTTCAAATGCTTTACATGCACTATCAAAAGCATACATTCTATACAGAGGTAGTGTATTTGAGGCACATAATTGTTTAATATTCTGTTTCCTTTTAGATTTTACAATCTCAAGAAGCTATCAGAAAACTTCTTGACTTAGATTGCCAGTAAAAGTTTTAAACGGCAAGTATGCTTTGAATATTTTTGTTTTTATTTATTACAAAAATATTTGAAATTAATCAAATAAAAGATAGTATTGATACGAGGAAGTCCGTTTTCAGAGCCCATCCTGACCGTTCCTCTGTCTACTGAGGCGGTATGAACTGGAAGGTCGTTAAGCCAAGGAGAAGAATGGACTATTTACTAGCTTGAGATTTTTGAGCGATGCTTAATATATTTCATTTAATTTCTTTTCCGTTTATTGTACGCTGCAGTCGTAAGTAAGTTAGTAGAACTTAGTGAACAGAGAAGTCTTTTAGTTTCATAAGTTTTCAGTCTATTTTAAAACATAATTCCTTCTTCTGCGAAGCATGTTGCAGACAGAACTGGAATCTAGATTGTGACTTTACTATTAAACAAAAAAATACAGCAGTTTATTTCCTGCTCACTACCTACACTATTTTGCCGTAATATTCGTCTCACTGACGTAGGAGTATGGCGTGTAAAAAAATAAAATAAAATAAAAAACAGAACACACTCAATTTAAAAGACGTGTCCTTGCATTTTTCATTATTCCATACGCATCGTGCAGTACGATGGAACAGTGTGTGACCTTTAAAACATTGTCTATATTCATTTGCTAACGTTTATAATGCTAAGATATAAAAATAAAAAGCATAAAATATCCAGGAGCTCGACAAATTAGCACAAAGATCAAATACACATCAATAAGAATATTCAATATTGACTTTACAAACATTGGAACACTGTGGTAATCTAGTAGGAATACTTAAATAAGACAACAGCTGCGAATATAGCGAATAGATCATCCGCACTATGGACAGCCATGCTGTAAACAGTGACACAACAAAGTGTTACGTTTTACTGCAATCTGAAAAGACACGCTTGATTTGCACTTTCCTCTCGGCTTCGTTTCACACATGTGTTTCCCCAAAAATAGCATTGCTCATCAAAGCAAAACAAAACAAAAACCCCTTTAGCTTAGCCTGGGAAATCATTTTAGGTGGCGCTTGCGGGAACATTTTAGCCGAAAGGCAGTATGAGTCAGCTTATTCCTGTGACCATCTGGATCATCATGAGAAACATGTTGCTTTCGACAAATGAATTCCTCTCAAAAAAAAAAAACTCCAAAGAGTGACGTCATCATCATCACACAATTACAAACAGAAGAGGATAACACATACCCAAGCACAGCAGCCCGAGACTGGTCAATGCTTCCCGTGCTCCTAACCGGTCCTTGTTCATGTTGATCGTGCTGCTGAGGATGTTGTTATTCGTCGTCGAGTTGTTGTGATTGAATCCAGCCAGGCCCATCGCTCCTCCTCCACCGCCTCCCCCACCACCTCCTCCTCCGCCGCCTCCGCCAACTCCACCGATCGCTCCGTTGCCCAACGCAACCGACAGCCCACTGAGTGCGGACGCGTTGTGTAGGAGGTTGTTGCTGTTGTTGGTATTGTTGTTGCCGGTCCCATTCCCCGTGGACGGAGTGATGAAGGAGGATGAGAGCAGTGTCCGTCCCGGTGGTCCTCCGTTCATGTGCTTCGTTCCGACCGCACCGGATGGTCCGGTGTTGGTCGAGTTGACCGTAGCAGCCGAGCTGGCCGACACGGTCGACACGTTCAGCGGTGGTATGGGTCGACCGAGACCGCCTCCACCACCGGCCGTACCCCGTATGGAACGGTTTTGGCCCGTCGTTACGGGCCCGGTATGTATGTGTTTTAGCATTGAACATGTAATGGATCGGTCCGACCGGGTGCTCGAAAATGTAGCCTTCCCGGTTTCGCTCGTGCTGGACGGCTTCTCTATCGCAATCTCATGCTCACTTTTGCGATGTCACGCATGCACGCATCAAAAGCATGACCGCGGCACTACATACCGATCGTAACTAATCGGAAGCTGGAACCACACCAAAAATAGCACCCTGTCTCACTCTCCCGCCCCTGCTTTTGTTTTTCTCCGGGATGGTCGACGATCAATCTCTCGATTAACAAATGCACAGGTGGCCTTGATCGCAAGAAGCGCTTGACATTTCTTGCTTTACACGTAAGTAACGCGCGCACAAACAACACCAGCAGCGTCGTAAACTTTTAAAGATATTCTTTTTATCTTCGACACCAAATACTTTCTGATCGGTAAACTAGGCTATGTTGTGTAGGTTTCTCAAATTGCTTCCCATTTTGTAAATAAACTTTACTCGCAGCCGGATGGCAAGTAAATTAGTAAGATCACCAATGAAGCAGCACACGATAAACACGTAACACGTAGCATCAACTGAGAGAACGACTTGTTTTCTTCTTCTTCCACATTAAAAAAGCGAACGAATGTGTGTGAGATGAAACACGCGCATTCGAATTACACGACGAAGGAACTGGCAGCCAGATTGTAACGGAACTTTTGATTCTGAATTGCTGAACACGTCTTGTTTCACTACCGAAACTAATGGGCGCTTTTACTCTGACAGTAAGGACCCACCAAACACTTTGCACTCAAAATGACACTACCAATCCAACACTCACAAACTAATCAAATCAACTATTTTATCGGCCCAACACACTCACTCACACACAAACACGCGAGAAGCACTTCAGTTCACCATGCGATCGATCGTCTCACGGAAGAACACAAATTCGAACGATCTGTACAGCCTGGCGTGCTTTTAAAGCGGTATTTTAATAATATTACCAACTGTGAACACTTCTTGCCCGAGATCGTTTAGCTTCATTCATCACCGATCACACACCACATCTCGATTGCGCTTGATCGAGCACCGCAACGAGCACTGTGAAATGCACCACGTCACAGAAGCGTTGCCGGAGCAACCACGATCGAGCCGCCAACAAGAAGCGAGCGCGTTCGAAGCGAGTCTGAACCGTTGCGACGACCACTACGACACATCGAGACGAACTGGTTCTGTCTCTCGCGAGAGTCGCGCTTCTCCCGCTGGGCTGAGCGTGGATTGCGCGCGGTCGGCGCAGTTGAATGGAAATGGGACCGCGCTTCCGTACGGGTTTCCACCCTTGCGCGATCAACTATTTCTCGAACACCGCAACCCTTCGGCGCTTTTAGTGGTGAGCGTTTCGCACACCCTGACGATGCGAATAGTTTGGCACGCAGGCAGACTTTGCTTCAGGGATAGTACGGGTGGCAGACTGAGGGCTGTCTTTTTTCGCCGAGATGGATGTCCGCAAAGATGCCAGGATGGTGCTTACGATGAGACCGCCTCACTTTCAACGTTTCAACGACGGAGCTCCCGATTCTTGGCGCAGCCCGTACACATGACTGCAGGACAGCCAAAGGGTGTCGCTCGGTTCGTGTCTGTGGAAAGAATGTGGTTGCAAGGAAGAACAATGAGCGAAAGAATAACAACAAACATCAGTGGCAGGAGGCTCGGTGGAAAAACTGGAATCGTACCGTGTGCGAACGAGACCGCTGCCTTTCCATTCAGAAGAACCCACCACAGCATTGGAGTGGAAAGAATGACCGATCGAGTGGGTAGGTTGACCGTGGTTACTACGAAGAAGAAAACCCATCAGCTAGGAACGTCTTTTGGCCGCCTTTCCCACGACATCCACTACCCTGTTTTGAAGGTGGTTGGTGTTATGTTTGTGTATGCGTGTGAACGGGTAGGGCGCGCACAGGTAGAGGCCGTTCTTTCGTCTTCCCTTCGGGTGAACACCAAAAAGAGAGTATGATGCTGGCTCGAGCCAGAATGGAAAAAATAGGTATTTTACCTTCCATCTCAGGCAATCCACCTGAGAGAGAGAAGACCATTTATTTGTCGAGGTGAGCCCATAACGTCTGGAGGTAAGACTCCGTAGGGTCTTTCACAGAGAAGGCTCTTTCTCTCAAGCGTCCATTCCTGTTTATGGTTCTTTTTTTTTTTAGCTTATGTTACAAACTGCAAGCCACAGCAGCCCGAACCGAACCGGTAATATGTGTCAAACATACCACAAAGTTTTCCTGTTACGAATTGCTTTTTGCTGTTATTGCAAAGATCATAAAACCATTTACGATTGGGGGGATGACCAAGCTGACGATCGAGAGCAACAGCGTTACCGGAAAAAGCGAAATTGTTTAACCAACTCCGTTAAGCCTCATTAACCCTTTTTTCGTTACTCGCAGGGAGATATGAGTATTAGTGTTTGCACTTGTTTCGTAAGTAAACCTTCCAACGAAAAGGGCACGCTGGAAGGGGACACATGTTCCGCTGTTCTGCTCTCTTTCTCCACATTCCACGAGACATTTTTCGCGCGCTTTGTTTTCTATCTCACTTTCCCATCTCTTTCGGCAGGGGCTCAGGGCCGAACGAGGGTCCTATAAGGTCTAAGCACACCCATACACATACCAATCGAGGCCCATAGTGTGGTGTGTGAGTAAAAGGTCATCCGTTGATCAACATGTTCAACCGATAACGGTTGACCGGCAGATCCTCTAGCACGTTTCCTTTTCACCTGCTGCAGCTACCTGTAATGCAGTTTCTACGCCGCATTCGGGGTTTTTTTTTTGAAAGTGGAAAATAATCGAGCCCGGTAAAAGAGATACATTTTTACGACAAGCAATGCAACTGAGCAACTCAATCGTGCAGTGTAAGGTGTTTTCGCATCTTGCATCCCGTTGAGGTATCATTTTATACCGATTGAAAGGTCTTTGCGTGCATCCATCATCATCATCACCTTCATTATCTGCGCCGTACGGAAGGGGAAAACCTACATTAACCCTTTGAGGCAGGATATGTTTAATGTTTGGTAGAACAAAATATTTAATCCAACAACTAACAAACTTTTGTACAAAAATATTGAAATCATTAAATTTGTGTAAGTTTCTATGGAAGTCACTTTTCGATTGAAGATGAACCTCTAAATTTTTGAATTTTAAAAACCTCAAGCTTTAGCTCAATTACGCAAAGTATCAATTTTCTTTTCGCATCGAACCGTCGAAACCTTTGTACCATAATTGCAGTGTTATGTTTGGCGAGTTTGGTGACACCGTGAGCACCATATTACCCTCTTCTGGCAGTCTCAGCTGTATGGCTTCGTTTTGGTTACGGTGCCTAACCATAGCCGCTTCCGAAAGGTAATAACGCCGTAAAAGAAGCAAGACAAAATGTCAACTTCACTCGTCCCACCATCATCCAACCTCACCGCTGGCCAATGAACTGTTCCACTGGCCAGTAACTCAATCAAACTTTGTACAGTCTACAGCAGCTTTGCTCGGTTTTGTTACTCAAAAACGGAAAACAACCGGAAAGTAAAACGAAACATTTCCACCACTAGCGGATGCATCTCCCAGAAGCTGCACCGGTATGCACCGGCGATGTTGGGTTTGTTTGTTTACACAGTTCGTTCCGAATATTTTCGGACGAATGAGTCGTAGTTTTTTGGTTTATGGTTGGCGAGTTACAACATTCCCGTCCCGCGTTTTGCTTTTTATGTAGGTGAAGCAACTTCATCAGAAACGATGCTCTTTTATTTTGTATTCTGTTGCAAACTAGCCTAATTTTCAAAAAAACAGAGATGAGTTTGAATTTGTCTTGCAGAAACGTTACTCGATTAAAATTTGTGAACTATGTTATTAAAACAATAATTTTTTTTTCAAAGTTACACAATTCGGTTGCGACATCCAATCCGATTTTTCTAATTCACTCAAACTTCGCTTCATCTTGCATCAACAGAAGATCCAAATTTGAATTGCCCACCACCATTAGTCAAAATCCACAGCAGTCGCACCGAATAATTTAAAAGATTGTCATTCATTAATGATAGCACCGATTCCCGTTTCAAATCCAATTATCAGCGGGCTCGAGTTGAATCCACTACCGTTACACTGAGGTAAAAGCTCACAGAATAAAGTCATCCAAGATTTTGAAACTGCACATCAGACCCATTATAACTCGCAGCTCATTAAAATACGTTTGCCATTAAATGACCAAAGACGAGGGGGGAAAAAGGTCAGCATTGTATACACATCTTCCGTCCCAAATCATCTTCACACCTTGCACAATTGATGAACCTGAACCCGCCACAAATCTCGTCCAAAGTATTTGTCCAAACGAGCCCGCTTCTAATGCTTACAAATGTCTGTTTTTGAGGAGAGAGTCTTTTTTTTGTATTTGTTTTCTCTACAAAATAGAAACATCCCACCACACCGTGGCATAGCGCATCAACCAGCTTTATTGGTGGGGAATGTTGGGGACCAATTCATTACATTCCGTGCAGGCCAGTTTTTCCACGATCTCTCACTGACCTTAGACAGTAGCGGGTGATGCAAGGCAGGTGTTTTTCAGGTCGATTCTTGTGCCGAAAGAGCCGAAGGATTTATGATAATGGCCGATGCTAGGCCGTGTCTTCTGACGTACCAGGCCGTGTCTTCGGCAGTTGCAGCAACCTGTGGCTGGATGGCATAACCGTAGCACGACGGTCACTACGCTAAATACAATAATTGAATACGAGAGTTTGAACGATGGGAAAAGAGTCAAGTAATTCCTTTCTCTGCTAACGATAAGCAGCGTGTCCCAGTGTACGGTGGAAACAACAACCCATTTCCACCTTTATTTTCTTCACGAGGTTGGCCAAAGGCGCTGTACGAATATCTTCATCGTACCAAGAACTTCACTGTGGAGCGTTTTCAAAGCAAATGTTCCATGGGAAACTCTTATGAAATCTGAACTAAGACCGCTTCAACAATTGAATTCAATAATATACCCAGTTCAGATGGGCAAACAGGCTGGCCATAGGCGGAAGAGAATGAGTGACAGTTATTTTATACTGATTTGTGAATTATTACTGATGACTTTTTCGTGCAAGATAATTATGGCAAATTTATATGAACAGAAAAATATCGTAACATAGTTTGAAGTCTCTGTAAGCTACAGAAGCTAGCTTTCGTCTAATTAATCTGGAATTTTTCTTCTAACCGGTACCAACCGATGTTCGGAGAGTTCTTGACGGACTGTCCAGAGCTATGGAAGCATAATGGATAGTAATTTTAACGGATTTCATGTACAAACCGTTCCCGGAAGTTTCGTGGTTCGACGGATGCGAGAGATAAATAATCGTTTGCACTACAACAGTGGCCAAGCTATTCGTGCTAAATGCTTAACAAATCGATGTATTAATTTGGGAAGGGTTGGGAATCTTATAGGCCTTGTAAAAATTTGTTCATTTTCAAACGGAAATCTTCAGTTGTGCTTGAACGATGAGTAAAGTTTTTAAAGGGTTCAAAAATGAAAATTCTTAATATTTGCGAAGCATAACTTTTTGCTATGAGATTCATGCTATGAGGTACTGACCAAACCCCTTGTACCAAATAGAAGATAGCTAGTATAATTACCCTGCCGTCCAAAGTGGGAGCATCAGCGAGAAAGAACAGTAAACTGAAGCAGGAAAAAACACACACACAATCCCATGTACGGCAAGCGAACTGTCCAGCGGACACCAACTAAACATCATGGGCGAGTTTGACCGGAAACCGGAAAGCTTCTCATTCCACACACTCTCGGGGTCTTTGCACCTGATCGGCAAAATTGTTCCTTTAGCGACGGCCGGCATGCATATGAGCGGAACATGAAAAATCCGGCCACATAAACAGAGCGCGCTGTGTCTTGCGACTCGCGACTTGCCGCAATCTTACCGCGGGTCGCTTGCTCAATCGGGAGGAAAAGAAATAGAACGAACAGGTCTATAATCTGTGCTGGTGCATAATTAATTCAACGACTACGCCAATCTATATTCTACCATCATTACACCTGGTTCCACCACTACACTGCCTCCCCTAGCTAGATGATGCGATCCAGTAATTGAAACAACACCTAAGCACGTAACGTCTATTGAGCGTACTGCTGGTATGATTTTTTCGATCTTTTCCTCCCTTTTTTCCAACATGACAGACTGCTCTATTTTCCACCTGTCCCAATCTTAATGGCGAGCATCATATACTGTTACAAGGCGGAAGACCCCGGGAATCAACAAAGACTGGGAAGAGTCAATACGAATTATGTAAGAAAATAAGACCTTAGCCGACGTACTCAGGACCACGAATGATTGGTACTAATTATGCATGGTAGGAGAGTTAAGCTAACGATCGATGAATGTCGGTACAGATCTAGTTGATCTAGGAACGTTTTTTTAAATACTCCAGAATCTTAAAGGCATTGTAATCGAGTTACTCTACTTAGCCAAACACATTCATTGATTAAATATGCATAAAAACATGCAAATAGATGAAGGGATTTTTTCAACATTACATTTAGATTAAACTTGTAACACAGCCCATTTTTGGTGTGAAAATTCCTCAATCATTTTGTAACATGATTTAAATACTATGATCTTGCAGTCTTGCGACGTAATACCAGCATTAAATTGACCCGCAGACTACACTATTATGTTATGGCCCATGGCTGGTAACCTACTTTTTCCAGTTCTTATTTTCCATACATAATCAAGGATATATTATTCATAGTCCGAAAGTAACGTTACCTCTCGTTGCTCATTACCTCGCAATTATGCCTCGCCTGTTGTTGTTTTTAATAACCGTTTAATAAAACAGGTTTGAGGAAGATAAATTTACCAGAATATGATCTATTTTTCCTTACTAATTTTCATAACGGATAATGAGTCCATAACTAAACGAGGTTGTTTCGGATATTTTAGCATTCATTAAACGGATGCATTAACACCTACAGCGGGTTAAACACAATTTCTTAACCGGCGGACGAACCGGTGTAAAAGATTATTTTGCTGATTCATAAATTGATTAATCGCTTCGGACTGATAGTTTGCTAGCAATTATTCAATTCATCCAATCCGTTCATTGCTTCAAAAACACTTTGCCGATCCGAAAGCCCGTACCACCGGCTGCTAACGCAAAGCATGAGTGTGGATGTATGTAAAAACTAAAATATGCTCAAAAGGCATTTCGAAAATGTTGCCGGGCAACGGGGTAGACAAAACGAAGATTTCAAAAAGAAACTGGCAAGCGCGCATAACTGCTTGGATGTCAGAAAAAAAACCGGTTTCGCTGAATTCGGTTCGTTTTTGGCAATATCATAATGAAAGAAACCACTCCAACACGGTCTTACCGGGGGGCTTTGATTTTAGGGTTTTTGGATGTACGGTCGTAAAGGAGGTGACTAGCGGAAGATATCACGTTTTACGTTATTACTAAATAGGTGGATATGCATTTTATGATTTAAAAATTTAAAAATTTTAATAAACATTTTTATTCATTTCATATAGAAAACAATTTTTTAAATCTAAAGATTCTAAAATAATTTAATTTTTGATTGCTGATCACAACATTGTACATGTGCGCCGATTAAAGTCTTGTACACAGGCTGTTTACTTAGTCAACGCTGCACAAAGACATCCCTTTGCAAACGACCCTTGATTTACTGTAAACATGCCATTTCAACGATTTCCTTTCGCATTCGCGTGGTATGTGGTTTCCTGCAAACAAATCCTCAACATCCAACCGCTTCATACGGCCTGGTGTAATAAAACGACACCCAGTTTAAAACTGTTTGCTATCTGTTTAACACACGTACCTACATGGATATGTTTGTTCTGCACGTTTACTTGGACAAGGATGCACAAAGAAAGCGAGGAGGCAGATGCTATCTAGTCTAGATGCAATTTTGATGTGTAGAAAAAGGCTTCTTCAATAATAGAACTTCCCAAAAATCGTTCAGTTAAGATCACTAGTAAACAGTTGAGTAACTGTTTTTTATAGACTTTACGCACCTTTAGTATTGCGCCCTTTTAACCACACCAATCTTGCGATGCCGCCACGAGACACAAAAAAAGAAAATACGCAACCACCTCACAACAATATACGCGCGAGAAAGGTAAGAACGACCGTTACAACGCGCGCCACGCGCAACAACTACGCTCACGAGCAATCCGAACCGTTTCTGAGCACAACACACAACTCACGCAAGGGGAACGCCAAACGCGCTTGCTGAGGCAGTGTTCTATTAATGAGTAGAATACATAAATTGAGATTATTTAGGAATAAATATCAAAAACAACAATTTAAACTTCGTAAGATGCTGTGCAGGTTTTCCAACATGGTATAATTTTACTATACATTTTGCCTAGTATCTTCAATGACATATTTGCTCCAATATTTACCTTCAAATTACATTATGTTAATGGCAAAAAGTGTGTGTTTTTGTCAGTTCGTAACGTCCTAAATATTTCTTGCTAAACGTGCTAAACTTGCTAAACTTGCTAAACGTGCTAAATATTTCTTATTTAGCATTTCTCTATTAATAACTTAGTGCCTGTTCAACGAATTACCTTGGACTGCGCCAGGGTAATCTGGACTCCAGAGGTAATTTTAAGATATGGTTCAGATCGGCGATTATCAGTTCGTTGATCCACGGTTAGACCATCTCTGTGCGTGCGTCTCATTTAATAGGGATCGCCAAATGTTGGACTTTCGCCTTCCAATTCCCCACCAGTGCCTTATAACCATACATGTATTAATATCCATTTTTCCCCTACCCTAGCTATTAGGAGATCAAAATGGCCAGTGGCAGACAATCATAGCATTTAAATGAATAAATTTGCAGTCTACCGATTGACCACCGATATGGAATATTTTTTCTAAAATGAATTTTATGAAAAATGCCTGCAGGAAAACACGAATGTCATGTCCTACCTTTGCCCATAGTGCGAAGTTTCTCTCTTTAGTCTAAAGTATCGCTTTTTATTTTTAACCAGAATATTCTCTCATTTTTGCTTCATGGCCAGTACCGCAAGACGCACAGTGTGATGCATGCAAATTTCGATAATGGATACTATCTGTTTCAAACAGCACCACGTTGGAAGGAAGTGTACATTTAGTAGAAAAATAGAAACGATTGTTAGCTTTTCGATTTTGTTTTGACCAAAAATCTTCATTAACTTCATTAACAATCTTTCATTGGATAGGACTATTGGAAGAATCCAAAATATTGTGTTGCACGTGGTCTTCAACACAGCAGAGGGCAAGCAGTAGGAACATTTCTAGCTACGCGTCGCACACAAAAATAAAGAAAATGGAATACATACATTAAAAAACAAACTTGTAAAACCATTAAAGCTTTACAGCTTAGGTAAATCATTCCATGAACATCTATAAGAACTACTTTTTTACACGATTCTTAAATAATTCTTCCTGAAGTATTGATCCGAAGGAAGTGATCTGCTTGACTGCAGGGTAAGTGTATCTCTTGTAATTCTGCCATTCTAAAGCGAATATGGACGAGCAGATCGTTACGGCACAACAACAAATATGAAATACACAAATATTATCTCATTACACCAGCCATCCAACGGACGTAGAGCTACCCTTTCACCAACGATCATGATACATGCCAGGTTGGCAATTAATTTAGCATACCAAAGCCTTCAACGTGTTGCTGATCAATACTGCAGCTGGCAAATGTCATGCCATAATGGAAAACAAGCCACCTTGACAGTGAAATACGTTGCCAACCGCACAGATCCGTAGGACACCAAACACCCGTTGGTGTGAAAGAAAAGTAGCGATGAGTTTAATAATTATAAATATATACATAACACCAATGAAACTTATTCACCACCTTCGATCGTACAAAGGATCGCCTATGCCCTCACAGTATTGCACCGGATCGAACGGAATGGATTATGGTGGATTTTTATTGCGCCCTGTTGGCATTTCCTACACCTCTGCAAAGCGTGGCAAAGATCGTCGATCAGCGATGGGCATTCTCAACGGTGCATGAATCGGTTCACGGTAGTGTTGCTTCAGAATCGAGCAAAGTTGGACGCTAAACGCTGTCAACCGATCCTGCTGACTTTTGCGGACAAGTGAACTTACGGTTACGAAACAAAGCAGTTTCTTAAGATGAGTGCGTTTAAGCAGCGACAAAGCATTGCAAATTTGTTGTTAGGAACAAACATGAACGATGACGAAGATGCTCGGAAAGCAATTTTCATATCGAACTGTGTAAGTAGTGTATTGAAGCACCATTGTTCGCTCAAATGCAACAGTGTTCGGTTGTTATATTGCGCACGGTAACCACGAACGTTTCATCGAACACAGATCATCATTGTCACCAGCAGCAGTGCAAAGTGTTTATTTGTGCACCAGTAATCAAGTTAGTTTAATTAAGCAGTGTTTTTTGGTTTGGTTTGAATTAAAACAGAGCAGTTTAAAAAGAGCAGTGATCTACTAAAAGAATGAACTGGTACGCAAAGTTTGAAGTGCATTTTTTTTTTAATAATTATTCGGGTATACTTCTGCATGCCGTAAAGTTCGTAATATTATCTCAAGGTATACTAATTCGTACAAACCACCAGGCACCTCCATTCATGCAGCCATGCTTCAAATCCGCAATAGCACTTTAGTGTATCAAGCCAACAGTTCTCGTGCGATTCGATTTTCGTCGTGTCACGATCGTTACCGAACAACACTGCTAGCCTTTCGTAATCCGATCCCGAGTTCCCTGCGAACCGATCGGATGCCAAATCGATCGGCGAACGGCTGACAATCGCCTTAACTCCTACCGTGAGTGACAGATCAATTTACACTTTTACAGTCAGTGAGTGAGTAACGTTCCAATAGCTGTAACACTGCGCTTGCATATTCATACTTCTCGATGGATTTACTTTTTCCGGTAACATTCAGAAAGCGCCCGTCCCAGGTAGGTTCGTAAGATGCTGCTAATGTCGTCAAAATATCCCAGCAATTAAACAAAAAAAAAACAAAACACAAAAAGAGTTTTCATTTCATGGCGAATCAGTGAGTTCTATTTATAGGCGTAATTTGAACCGAGATGCTAGTGATTGACATACCTTTTGGCAATATGATCGGGTAAAGAAGAATATGGTAAATTATCCTCCACCGGTACGTGCAAGCGGCAAGCACACAGCGTGTGCTGTGCTTCAATGCTAGAGGGAATCCCGATATACTCTCTAGCCATTAAAATTGTTGACGAAAGTCCAACGTATTGAATCCAAAACGAAGAAATGCAAAAGTAGAAAACACCAATTGGCACCACTACCAGACGTGACGACATTTTGTCTTTTCGATGATCGTAAGCTATAACGATTCAGATGATGATGCACCGAGGGTGAGGGGGGGGGGGGTGATTTTTCTTTTTGTTTTAACCGAAACAAGCCGTAAAGAAAATTAATAGAATGTGAGGAGATTTTGTTGTTGAGCGAAAATATGCGCGTGATAAATAAACACGTTTTGAGAACATTGCATGCATGTATTTTTTATCGAAGGCGAAGCTTACGAAAACGTACTTTGGGTTGTACCATAAATTTGAATATAGAAATTAATTCAAAAATCAATCATTTTAATTCATTTTAAAGTGTTTATTTTTAGTCTTTAGATTTTGTTCGATTTTATTATTGCTTTCAAAATGATTCTATTTTTATTTAAAAAATATGTAGAAAAAGGCAGATAACTATAATATTTTAGACCATTCAAACATTACTGACCCTGCGTAAGAAAGATAACTCAACATCAAAAGAGTAACAAACCTATTTATTGTACTCTCTGATTCGAAGAGAAACAGAGAAGATGAGCCGATACATCCAAGGAAGTATCACTTTTAATTATAATTTCTTGTGCGGAACTCCCTCACATTGGTTCGGTGTTGGATCGGAACTCACGGTCACATTAGACAGTGCCACCAGGCTTGTGCGTAAAGTACGCGTCGCGAAATCCTTATTGTTGAATGGTGAGTTTGGTGAATTGTTCCTATTTTACGATCAGTTTATTAGTGATCATACGTGGCATACTGATAGCTTGATATGGTCCATTGTGGCAGATCGTAAATCATTTCGACCTCGTAAATGCCGGTGCGAAGTGTCATTCTTAAATCTTTCCGCACGTAATGTGCGTTTTGCAGTTGCGTTTTGTGTGTTTTATGTGAACAGTTGTAATGATTATGAAGAGCATTATTAACTTTAAATCTGATGAGAATATGAAAAACAATATAGACACACAGAGCGCTGCGCACGCTGGCTTTCTGATTACGTCGAGTGGTCATAAGGTTGAAGAAATGAATAGTGTTCAATATTCACATCTTCTAGTACACATGTTGCAGTGCGGTTAGTTTTGTATGATAAAATCATTGAAATCTAGTGTAGTTTGGTTATTTTTTTTCTATAAAGCATAAAGGATGCAAGCATGGAATGCAATCGATTTCTCTTCATCGCTAGTTCATAGTGACAGTTTTTCAAGCGGGAGTATACGTCAGAGCCGCATGGTAAGTGGTCGGCATAATCCATACGAGCAATGAAGCAACATTTCAGGATTGATTTAAGACTTTAACATTTAAGACTAATTCATGTAAATTATTGGCTTTGCTGTAATGCTTCAAGGATCGCTTCTATTCTTTTCCTAGCTATTTTTTGGCGCTTCCGATGGAACGGTTAGTATTCATTTGGGACAATCTGTTGCTAACCGTATCCATGACAACCATGCAATAACTGTTCATTAATTTCTTACCGTCAGTAAACTCATAACTGGACCGCATGTCGCTTACTAACACTCGCTAAAGTAGTTTCTGACCGATCCGGTAGCATCTTGTAGTCGAACTACGCATGAGCAGTATTCTACCAAAACACTGGGATTTTCCTGTAAGCACCACATTGTTTAAATTTAGCATATACCAACACACACATCTTTGATGTCGGGGTTTTGGGAGAGCGTTGAACATTTCAAATATGCTTATTAAAAACAGAATCTCTCAAAACTTGAACTGTATCTAACAACAACGACAACGAGCTTGGCAAGGCATCACCACATTGCTTCCCATGGCGATCGTACGCACACAGGAAAACGGTACGATCACACACTTTCATCGTTACGAATGTCAAAATTTTCACTCTCTTTCGGAAAATTTGGACGTGCAGCTATCGGTGGTCCTGCATTAGCTGGTTCCTTCCCTAAACTTTAACTTTGTGCCCGAACTATTTTCAACAAGTGATTTAGGATGGATATTTCGAGTGATGTGTGGAACCAAGTGGCACTGGAAGCATCGCAGCTCTACTTTACCGAAGATGGCAAAAGCCCGTTCGCAAATACGGTTTGCTGAAAATAGTCCACCCCATTTCTTTGCTTCATTTGTTGCATGCCACAATTATTAACGTGCTCGTACATCGCATCGTTTGTACAGGTCAATAATCTAACGCTGCTTTTTCTTTCCTCTGTAATCGTAGTCCATTGAAAAGCTTCCTGATAAGGTCATCTTGCATATCTTTTCCTATCTGAGTCACTTGGAAATATGTCGCATGGCTACGGTATGTCGCCGCTGGCGAACCATAGCGTACAACACTCAGCTCTGGAAGAATGTTTCGCTGCGGCCGGAAGTTTCGGGACTGCACGTTGGTTCGTTGGAGTCTTTGCTGCAGCTCATCTCGGTGCGGTTCGGACCATCGCTGCGTTACATCGAGCTGCCGATTGAGCTTATCACGCACACCGTATTGCATGAGCTGTCGTCGAAATGTCCGAATCTGACACACATGCTTCTTGATTTCTCTACGGGTAAGTGCGACACGCTTTGATGACTATCCGTTGAATGTTGCACCTAATAGTATTTAACGCTTAAACACTTTCAGCCATGCAGCTGCATGACTTCAGCGAAATGCAAGCGTTCCCGGCCAAGCTACGTTATATGTGCATCTGCTTGTCAGAGGTAATCTTCATGGAGGGTTTCATGCGCAAAATTTACAACTTCATCAACGGGCTCGAAGTGCTGCATCTCATCGGCACGTACGAGAAATGTGAAGAAGAAGAGGAGGAAATCTATGAAGTCATCAACGTGCATAAGCTCAAATCTGCCACACCGAACTTGCGTGTGATCAATCTGTATGGTATCAACTTCATCGATGATTCTCACATCGATGCCTTCAGCTCCAACTGCATCCAGCTCGAGTGTCTGGCAGTTAACTATTGCAACAAGGTCGTCGGATCGACCCTGAAGGCTCTGCTGGCAAGATCGAAACAGTTGAAATGCTTGCTGATGAACGGTACCAGCCTGAAGTCGGAATACGTGATGCAGGCAGAGTGGGATAAATGTTCGGTGCAGGAGTTGGACATCTCTGGCACCGATCTATCAAGCGAGTGCTTGATCGATGTTTTGACAAGAATTCCTACGCTGCGCTTTTTAAGCGCTGGTCAAATTAATGGTTTCAACGACTCCGTGCTGAAGGCCTGGATGGAAGGTGGCAATCCGAAAAGCCTGATCGCTCTGGATCTTGATTCTTCCGACAATGTGTCCGATGAAGCTTTGGCTCGATTCATCACGCGTTACGGTGCACAGCTTCAGGCGTGCGTGCTTTCCGGCATGACGCACATCACGGATCAGCTGTGGATGACCATCATGCCAATTCTGACCAACATACGCATCATCGTGATGGGTACAACGGAACGGCTCGGTGGTAACATACACGTGGACCAGTTGATGGATACCATTGGCTCACACTGTACCAAGTTGGAACGTTTGGAGCTTCGTTGGGATCCGGAAAATCTACGATTCTCCGACAAGAGTCAGAAAGCGATCGATTTACTGCGTGTTAAGTGTTTGAAGCTGCGCTGTCTTGTGCTGAGGTAAGTATCAATATCGTTCCGCTTATTTTTTTTTTTTGATTTTCAAGTAATGTAAACTCATTCCGTTTCGCAGTGATGGGCGTTACTACGAAACGGTGAAGGCTAACTTTGAACGTGCTGACCGTACGACCGTGGTTCGCACTACCACCAGCTGCCGCGTGTCGGCGTACCATGTGCTGAGCAATTACAACGATTTGGTTTTCAATTGAATTTTTTTCGCTTACATCACAATAATATCCATAAAGGGTGTGTTTTTATAGTTACTATCTTCAAACGCAGTTTATTCATTCGAAAGAGAAAAAAATCTTCATTTTATTGTGAACTATATGAGTAATTGTTGAAATAAACGTTGTTATTAATCTCTAACATTTTAGCATTGCTATGTTTAGATCGTTGAGAAAATAAATCAGGTCTCACGCTCATATTTTTCACGGCAAATTAATTCAACGGCAAAACGATTCGTGAAAGAAAACAAATAAATTATATTTAACATTTAACATGTTCGTTCCGGTGATGGGAGTTGGTTAGTTGATCAAGTTAGTTGATCTACAAAACTCTTGCTTCGTCAATTAAAAGGATCTGACATTTTTGGTGTACAAATTCCTTTATACTAATTTTTTATCAGTTGACAATCATAATTTTCTTAACTGCAGTAGCGTTTCACAGAAAAGATATGGAATATAATCCATTGTTTAGTTCATTTCTAATTGATGTATCTTAGTTCTTTGATTTCGTTTACCATTAGCATCGCTATGGAAGGGGCATTGATTTTTCAAATCAAATCGTTCAATATGTTACGTTGCAATATTAGCCAAGGGCGCTAGAGCTTACAGTCTATTATAAAATCCATTTGCTCATGTATACCTTTCAAACCGTTTCGGTGAGGAAAGTTTCCATGTCCTCGGTAACAATTGCATCGATGTTATAGAAGGCCGCATGAAGTGATATCACAAAAAAGGAGGCACCCAGCACCCAGAACATTACAGCACCTGCTCCGGCTAGGTAGAGCACCGGAACTGATGCAACACCAACAGCAATGCACTGCTGGTTCGTATTCAACTGCTTGCTGAAGAAGGCTACAGGCGTGCTGTTCTGCTTAATTTTGTAGCAAGCATAAAACACAGCTCCCAGCACTATCAGTATGAGCGGAGAGGTCAATCTGTAAAATACAATCGCACGTATTTATTGTCAATTAAAAGGATTCAGGGAGAAAAAAATAGGGAGAATACTATTAAAACGCTAGTACTTACAGACAGTAAACGATCAACCCAAGAAACACAAACAGATAGTTGCTTTGGAAGTAGGCCAAATTGCGTATGATGCGATTCGTCAACCGGGAAACGTTGGCCACAGTTTTGAAGTTGGATGTCTGTAGAAATTCCGACCAAGGACGGATGTTTTGCCGGCTTAATCGCAGCAGCTCCCACGGGCTCGGAATACGGGTGGAGATGTTGGAAAACCTTGAACAGAGCATATTCCATTCTTATTATTGTCGATGCGTCATACGTACAGCTGCAGCAACATCGAAATTTTACTTACGAAGATAAATTAAAACCGGCCTTGGTATCCTGCTTTGGTGTCTCCATTTCACCGCTCACGTCGATATGAACTTCCGGCGTTTCCATGATGATTTAATACGATGAATAACTTCTATAAAATATACCAACTGAAACTCAGCAGATCCGCACTAATAAGGAAGGAAAAGTTTTGTATTGTTTGGTTTGACAGTTCATGAAAATCAGTATTGTTTACGTTTTCCGCGGACGTGGCAAGAATGAGACATGTCTACACGGTGCAAGTGCTAATTCGAGCAATTATTTATTGTAAAATACATTTAAATTGTTAATTAAACGAAATATTTTTGTAGAACGGTATGTTCAAGTGTAAAAGAATCATATTTTTTTTTACAATGCTCTTGTATTGAGACTGTCGACCCTACGTTCCATTAAACCATTTTCAGCGAGATATTGATACATTAAATTGGATTGCTGACAACCTCTGCTACTGACGTTTGACAGTGTAGAAGATGCTTAATTTGCACTCGCATGAGCAGGAAGGTTTCTTCACATGATGTAGCAGCGTGGCTTTCTTTCGAAAATTGACCGTGATTAGGTAAGCATCTCGGTTGGTGTGTTTCCGCTGGAAGTTGTACCCGTGACTAGCCAGAGAGATGTGCTAGTGGAATGGTGCAATAGTGAAATCCGTCGGCGGAAAAAACCACACATTAAAATGTTGGGACTTACGTGTCGTCGGTCGCTAACGACTGTTCTTCGCTCGTTTTGCAGTACATCTTCATCGGCCAATTTCGGTAGTCGCTTGCGAATCCCGGAAGTCAGCGCAGCAGTAACTACATCCCGACATCCGTCTCGCTGCGATCGTTCGCATATTGTACTTTCCACGGCACTATCGGTCAGTGGCAGTCGATTTTACTCGACTCCTATCATCAAGGAAGGTTTTGTGGACGAATTTGACATGTAAGTAAATGTGCATTAAACTGAAAAAGCAAAAGCAAGTGATGAAACATTAGTTAGGAACATGGGCCAGGTGTGTGCAGCGTGTATGGTTTGCACGTGGTAATGGCGTGGTTGTAAAGAGGTTGAAAAAGGATGAATAAGCTAGATGGGTCATTTATGCTTTACGGTAATGTTGAGCGCTCCTGTGCTCGGGCATATTTTGCAGTGGGAAAACTGGCTGGTAAGGTGCCAGAAAGCAGCATAAATGTGATTTTTATTTGGCCTTGGGTCTCCATGTTGGGAAACAAGATGGCGGCCCGTTAGTCACACACATCTTTGCTTTGTCGATGGATTTGCTGCTTCCACCACGCAGAGGCGTCATTAGCTTGGTATGGTGGTGTTAGTGCAGCAAGAGGGCAGCAGTGTTGCCTGATGGGAAGTTTTTTTTTCTCGCTCGCTCGCCAAATGCGTATGGGTGTGTGCGTGCGTGCATACGTGCGAAGAGATGGAATGGTTGAGTGTGTATGTGTTAGTGAAAGATCATGATGATGAACCGATTCGGTTAGGGGTAAAAATTGAATCATGAATAGTTGTGTGTGTGAGAGTGCATGCGTGCGAACGCCTAGCAGCCGAGCGCCATTGCGCCTTGAGCGGCATTGTGTGTTGGCTTGTTGAATCAGACCGAGTGGGCAGTGTAGTTGTTAGTGCCCCCCCCCCTCGCGTTGAGTAAAATCAAACTTTTTGACTTTTTGAATTTATTACCCATCAACCGTCCAGAGTCGGTTATGATACGTTTTTTGGTGCTTGTTCTCGTAAATCTGTCCACATATCAGCATCAACCATCACACAGACAGCGATGCCACGCTCAAAACGCAGGCTTCATTCGAGGTCCGGGTCCAGGGCGTCTGTCGGCGGCCGGTACGAGGAGAAGCGAATGAAGCATACAGAATCCGGTGACTGCTATAAGAGTGCGAGGGTATCAAACACAAGCTCGTCCCGTAGAAAACGGAAGCGTTCAGAAGAGTCCCACCACCAGCGCAGTGTCGGTTCCACCAGTGGCGGTCACAAGAAAAACAGATATCGGGAAGAGAAAACGTCGCGGCGCCACGAGCATCGGGCATCCCGGAAAGATCGCGAGCGGGAACGGGAGCGTGAACAGCGGGAACGCGATCGAGAACGGGAGCGGGAGAGAGAGCGTGACCGAGAGAGGGAACGGGAGCGAGAACGTGAACGGGATCGTGACCGCGAACGAGAGCATCGGACGGAAGGGACAAAAAAGCACAGCCCCATTAAGAATGACTCCCACGGGCATTTGATCTACCAACCGGGTGATGTAATACATAATAGATACAAACTATTATCTACCCTAGGTGAAGGTACGTTTGGTCGCGTCGTGAAGGCGAAGGACACGGAAAAGGAACACACGATCGCACTAAAAATCATTCGGAACGTAGATAAGTATCGCAAGACGGCCAAGCTGGAGATAAATGTGTTGGAAGAGATCATAGCGAAAGATCCGTCCGGTCGCCACCTTTGCATCCTGATGTTGGACTGGTTCGATTACCACGGGCACATATGCATTGCGTTCGAAATGCTGGGACAGAGCGTGTACGATTTCATGAAGGACAATAAATACCAACCGTTTCCGATGGAGCAGGTACGGCACATGTCCTATCAGCTATGCTTTGCGGTGAACTTTCTGCACAGCGTCAAGCTCACGCACACAGATCTGAAGCCGGAAAATATACTGTTTGTTAGTTCGGAATACACCACAGTAGTTAGTAGGACGACGCGGAAGAATCGCGAACTACGCCACGTAAATTGTAGTGATATACGGTTAATCGATTTTGGCAACGCTATATTCGATCACGAGTATCATAGCACGATCGTTTCGACCCGACACTACCGGGCCCCGGAGGTGATACTGGAGCTGGGCTGGGCACAACCGTGTGATGTGTGGTCGATCGGATGTATCATTTACGAGCTGTACCTGGGCATAACGCTGTTCCAAACGCATGACAACCGAGAACATTTGGCAATGATGGAGCGAATACTCGGGCCAATACCGTACAGTATGGCGAAGAAGACGCCAACACGATATTTCCCGCACGGGAAGCTGGACTGGGACGAGAAAACTTCTGAGGCGCGGTACGTGCTGCAGAACTGTAAGCCACTGTTGCGCAGCGCCATGTCGGATGCACCGGAGCACATGCAGATGTTCGATCTGATCGGGAAGATGCTTCTCTACGAGCCGAAGGACCGCATCACGCTGGCCGAGGCACTTGATCATCCGTTCTTCGCGAAGCTACCCCCTCATCAGCGATTGCACCGATACGGGAGCGATAAAAGTATGTCCTCTTCTTCTGTGCCGCCGAGCAGTTCGCGCGAGTTCTCGCACAGTCTGTCGAGATGAAATGATGAGCATGCGCTGCTACTGTTGCTGCTGCTGCTGCTGCTAGTGGTGGAAGATATGATAATATTAGAAATTCTGATTCGCACACGCATGTACACTGACCTAACTATCATGACCATTAGGCGTAAATCGACTCTCCTAGCTTGCAACCACCAACCCCATACAAGAGCTATTAATTAAAAACCATACGATCTTTAATCGAAACCGAAAAAGAGAAAACAGAGAGAGAGACCCTTCTCAGTGACAGTAACCGAGCGAGATTTTCAGAAAGAGAGAGAAAGAGAAAATATCACATGATTTGTATTTTTTATCGTTTTATCTTCAAGGGCTCCGAGATTCGAGCGAGAAGACTACAAGAAGGAACCGTACCACGGTGTGAAGCGTACCGGAACCGAGTTCAAGCGAGGAACCGGTTCGCGCAGTGGTGGTGGTGGTGGGTACGGTGGTAGTAGCGGAGCAAACGGCTCCGGTGGCGGTTATGGAGGCGGCGGCGGAAATCGCTTCGGCGGTGGAGGTGGTGGTGGTGGGCGTCGCGACAAGTGGGCGGAAGCTGGTACACTCCAGAAAATCGACTGGAGCAAGATGACGCTAGCGCCGTTTAAGAAAGATTTCTACCGCGAACATTCGGTCGTACGCAACCGATCGCAGAAAGACGTGGACCGTTTTCTGGCCAAGCACGATATCACATTAGTCGGCCAGTGCCCGAAACCAATCACCGAGTTCGACGAGATCGACATTCCCGACTACGTGATGCGGGAGATTGAAAAGCAAGGCTACAAATCGCCGACTCCGATCCAGGCCCAAGGTTGGCCGATCGCTCTGAGCGGCCTCAACATGGTCGGTGTGGCAAAGACCGGTTCGGGAAAAACGCTCGGTTACATGCTGCCCGCGATCGTGCACATTAACCATCAAAAACCGGACCCATCGGTGCGTGGACCACTGGTGCTGGTGTTGGCACCCACCCGCGAGCTTGCGCAGCAGATTCAACAGGTCGCCACGGACTTTGGTTCGTCGTCGTACATTCGCAACACGTGCTTATTCGGTGGCTCCAGCAAGGGACCGCAGGCATCGGATCTTCGGCGTGGTGTAGAGATCGTCATCGCTACCCCTGGCCGTTTGATTGATTTCCTCGAATCTGGAACGACTACGCTGCAACGCGTAACGTACCTAGTGTTGGACGAAGCCGATCGTATGCTGGACATGGGCTTCGAGCCACAAATCAGAAAGATTCTGGAGCATGTGCGCCCGGACCGTCAAATTTTGATGTGGTCCGCTACCTGGCCGAAAGAGGTGCAGCGTTTGGCGCGCGATTTCCTCGGAGACTACGTGCAGATCAACGTCGGTTCGTTGGAGCTTTCGGCAAATCACAACATCACTCAGCATGTTCGTGTCGTTGAAGAAAAGGATAAAAATCAAGAGTAAGTGTCATCAAGAAGCAGCTTCGTTAGCTTTCGATTTCGTGTATTGTATTTAAGTGCCATTTTTTGTTATTGTGCGGCTATTTCCAATTTCTATTTAGACTTGGTAACCTTCTGGAGGAACTGTACCGCGGTGGAAACCCTGGTAAGATTCTGATCTTTACCACTACCAAACGACGTTGCGATCAGATAAGTATGCAAATCCGTCGCTATGGTTACGACTCGGTTGGAATGCACGGAGACAAATCACAGCAGGAACGTGAGCGTGCTCTACACCGTTTCCGGAATGCACGCTCCTGCATACTGGTAGCAACAGATGTGGCCGCTCGTGGTTTAGGTAAGTGTTTGACACTTTTTTTTTCAAAAACAATGATCCGAGATTATGAACGACGAACGGCACGGTATAAATGATGTCACTGAGTGTATATGAACGGCTTTGTAATGCATTTAGACCATGTTATTTTTGTGAATGAGCGAGAGAGAGAAGCAAGCAAGAAAGAATCGAATGTAAGAGCGATTATGTATGTATGTGTGCTGTATGAATGATAGCTAAAAAAGCACAATAATTAGTAGCATCAGCAGAGTACGGGGTGAGCCTTTCCTCACAATGTGCGCGCAGCAGGCTTAGGAACTGATGAGCATGCTCGGGCACATGACAGATGTTTTGTTCTTCCAATCCCCCCTATCTTTCGAACCACATGTAATGTGATTCCCGTTTACTTAATTGAAATTAACAATTCCTTCACGTACGTTCAACATAACTTCTTAGACACGAGAAAAGAAAGCAGTAACGTAAACTAGAGCATCTACACTACTGTCCCAAGCCACTAAGGCGCAAGATGGAGAATTCATCATCGGTGATTAGTATCGGAAGGCGTCTGAGCAGTGGAACTAAAATGTTAGTGTGGCGCGCATTTGTAGATTTCTCCCTTTAGAGCCCTTCTTCGCTAAAAAGTTCTACAAATATTTTTTTTACTCAACTTTTCTGCTTTCTCTTCTTCCCGATCTCGTGTCGTTCTTTCTATTACAGAGGCCGGACCATCTTGCTGCTGTGGTGGGGATAGTGAGCAAAAGTACATCTCGGCCCGCTGTTTTACATATGTTTCGCCCGTACAATGAAAATGAGCACCAACTCCGCGACTCGCAGAAAACCCGCGTCCGACCGCCTCTACCCGTATCCTGTTGGTATTGGTTGGCGCACGCGGAACGCTGTGTGTGGTGGTGCGTTCATGGATAAAAACACATGATAAAAAAATGGACGGGAAAAGTGTATGTTACACGGTGCGAGCCTTGCACGTAGCGCCCTTCTGAACGAAAGGGACAGTGAGAGATGCATAATGCAATGTCACGAAACAATATCCTCGCCAGGGGCAAAAGGTTACCGATTCTCAAACGGCCTCTTGATAAAAACAAACGGGTGTTGTGCGTGCGGTCACAGAAAACTAGGTGGGCTGCTGCTATATTGCGTGTAAGAGTCATTCAATGACTCGCGCAGTGATCAGCTCACTTACGAAATTACGTAAACACACCAATGATTAAAACTCGACTACTACTACTACTACTACTATCAGTACTTTCGTACGCCCGCAAACACGTATCAAAGCATCAACCACGTCCAGAACGAAAATGCTTTATTTTCAATAAACTGTCAGTATCGATGTGTGTGTATGTGTGCGTGTTCAACAAATCTGCCCGAAGTTACTTTGATTTGTATGAGGAATTGCTGTATCGCGCAAACCGACACGCACACCTGGCTGGTTTGAATATATCGTAGAAAACAGCGAACCAACGATATGGCATAACGATCGGAAATGGTTAGAACAATCAGCATATACTGCTGCCAACCAGCACTTACTCTTCAAAATTGATTGATAGTCATCATAAATGGCAAAAAAAATGAAGTCGCCATAGGCTCCATAGTCTCTATACACTAATCAAACATCATACATGGCAGATCTTCATCACTCCTATTGCCAATTGCCTTGTAGAACCTGTGAAACTGCGGAAGAGAAGTGTATCCAGGCGGATCCGACAAGAACCACCATCGTCTTTTATCTATGATACGTGTGCCGGGACTGCGTACGGAAGAACATGCGGTCTCACGGAATACTGCGAAAAGATCAATACGATTGGAAGTAGACGACACCCGGAGGAACGCGTTTGGTGTCCTCCTGGCAACACACTGCATACTCCTAGCTGCGTCGACATTAACGTGTTGACCGGGCAGTAGTAGTGATAAGCACCGGATGTGTCCAGTCTTTCCAGGTGGCCCTAAGTCGTCGATCGAATCGATAACACCGTGAAGATAAACGCGCCGTGTGAGGCGGTGCTGGGCTACAGTATTTGATCGACTACGCGCAGTATGAATCGCAGCTGTAGTAGTAGTAGTGTCCAGCGGCACCCCAAGAGAAAGACGTTACGTCTTGTTTAGCGTGTTTAGTAGTCGCGATTAGACTGGAAATCTCTTTCGTCTTCGTGTGTTTTCTTACTATTCCGCATCTTCATAACATGCGGTAGATGCGTACTTCGATCTCTATCGTTGCAATAGTAGGGGATTGTGGAAAGAGCACTAACGTGTGTATCTGTGAGTGTGTGAGAGAGAGATAGAAAGGAGTAAAAATCTGTTTACTCACTCTGGAAAGGCTCTGAAGAAAACATACATAGTGACGGTTTGTATTTTGTGCTGTTCATATTAATTTCGAAGTTCCTTTACTATTAGAATTATCTACCACTAATCATATACACTTGCGAAAAGCAAACAAAAGCCAGATAAGCAAAGTATCTGTAAGCTATTAACATAGTTGATTATGAAGAGTCTCCTGATCAACCATGTTTAATAGGTTATAGCGCAAAAATTAGGGTAGCAGCAGTAGTAGGTAGTCGTCTCATGGGGGGACCATCCGGTTTATACAGGCAAAATTTCACTGCATCCATTTATCATGCTTTACTCATGCTAATTATCATTCATTGTCATCGTGTGGCGCAAGTCCATCCTCTGTCCCCCTTTTGAATATTTCCTAAATCGAGTTTAGAGTCGCTGGTATGAATGTCAACCGAATCCGTGTTCTGCCAGTGCTAAAACAATTGTACTCGAAAATTATCTCCCAATCTTCAGCCCAAACAAAACTCAACGAAGCTTTGTGTGCCGTTGCAGCGTATATTTTTTTCGCGGAAGATACAATATCCTCAAATCTTGTGAAATATTTGAAATTTGATTTTCTTTTATTAATTTCATTTTTACTCCATTCTCGTTCACCATGCATGATTGCCCAAGGAGCAAAATATCATGGCCCAGGACCACGAGAGCCGAGAAAAAGCTGATAAATAACTGCTCTTCCTCTGGCGCCTTACATATTTTCTCAAAAAAAGTGAAAATTTTAGCTACACATAAACAAGCCAGTATCGAGCAAACGTTCAAATTTTATCAACGTTTTTCCCAACTGCTACTTGTGGGTATTCTACGAGAATAATTTTTCTGAAAAATTCTGTTTTGAGAAGATAATCACGGTTTTTCAGCTCTCGTGGCCCTGGGACTTCATATCACACTATAGTGGGAAGTACCTGTTCACTATAGTGAGAAGCAATATTTTGTTCCTAGGATGATCTTCATCATTTCTAATTTTTCCCTTCATAACGTCCATCTTCAGTACTCAGTTATGGTAGTAGCATATGTAAGCTAGTAGGGCGCTTGAATTTGCTTGTTTTTTTTGTCTTAGCTCAGTATTTTAAAAGAAATTACACGATAAATTGGTCGTCGATTGGCAACAAATGGAACTAACTGTATGTTTTACGTTCGATTTCCCTGTATCTCTGAACGTTGCGTGTGATATTTTGCAGATGTTGACGGTATAAAGGTGGTCATCAACTACGACTATCCCCAGCAAACGGAAGATTACGTGCATCGCATCGGACGTACCGGACGCTCGAATGCCACCGGCGAAGCATACACATTCTTCACCCATAACGAGCGTAAGATGGCCAAAGAGCTGATCAGCATTCTCGAGGAAGCGCACCAAACCGTACCGCCAGAGTTGCTTAAGTGGCGCAACATGTTCGGCGGCAGTGGTGGCGGTAATCGCTTCACGCGTTTCGGAACATTCCGCGGTGGCAACGGTGGATATGGTGGTGGTGGCAACCGGTTCGGCGGTGGCGGTGATTACCGAAATGGAGGATCATCGATGGGAGCGAAACGACCATATGACAGCAGCAGCCATGGTGGTGGTTATGGCGGCAGCAGCAGCTACTCGAACGGTGGCGGTTACGGCGCTGCCAGCAGTAGTTCAAACGGTTACGATTCCCGATCCACAAAGCACACCCGGTTCGATGTGTAAGAAGAACAAGCGAGAGCCAGGGTTTTAGGGTAAGACCAGACACCGTAGGGTAGTACGCGCACTTTAACGTACACGATCGGCGCGATTATTTTTTTAACGTAAAAGAGAAGAAATAATGCGCTCGGCGGATTCTGTAATGCATTCGTTCGTTTGCACTTAATTCCTTACGATAGAAACATAGAATTACTTTTTCCTCAATTCTATTCCTTGATTATTATGCATCATATTAACGCCTTTTTGTGTTGGTCATCATGTCCCGCCAAGTAATCTTAAGTTATATTTTAACCGCCACCCCTCCCCCTGCGTCACAAGTGTTTTGTCCAGATCTACCTACTACTACACACATCGAATAATGTTTCCTTTGGAGAACCTCCGCTACATTCATATGTGTGTGTACGATCGTAGTAATTTAGAAGACACTGAACTCTCTGCGAGAACAACCACTTGTTTTCAATGTTCATGCTTGTGTCCCAGATACGCGGGACACGCACAAGCACACGGTACAGAGAGAAGAAATGCAGAGGGGATCTTTTCCATAGCGCGCGACTCACGGTAAAAGAGAAAAGTAAAAACAAAAAGCGTCATAAAAATCATTGAAATGTGTCTCTCATCGGTATTTGATGTGTATTATCTCCAGATGAAATTTAGTAAAACAGAGAAGAATAGACACACCAGAACAAGTTATGTAGAACTATTATATTACTTTCTATCTCTCTCTCTCTCAGGCAAGGCAAGGTAAAGTAGACCATCATTTGAATAACTCTCAGAGCTCAGTGTGTGCGAATTCGTCGGTGGGTCGATTTTCTTAATATTATCTTAACATTTTCTAAGAGCTACCACCACCTCTCTTAGTCATCAGAGCATGCGAAGGATTTTTGTTTGTAATATTTCTTTTTTTATATTACTCTGTGATAAATGACAAAAGTGTGTTAGCAAACACGTATACAAAACAGAAAGCCACCCGCTTGCGCAGCGCGCGCATTGCAGTTATATGTGTACGCGTGCAAACATATATGCTCGATCCACACACCGGGTGCAAAGGATACGTGGCTAACACACATCCTGTTACTGTACACACAAGGATTTCGCAAAAAAGAAACATATTTGGGTTTTTTTTCTCTTTATCTTTCACTCCTTTACTCGCTCGACTGGCATTATTGTAGATCCTTTGCGTCACAAGTTCTCTTCCAGTTGGCGATTGCTGCCCATAGGGAGGAGGAGTGTGTTAGTAAACGGTCGGTGTGAGAAACCGGGAGGAGTGAGGAGAAGAGAAAAGGGAAGCGTTTTTGAAATCCTTTTATATGTATGTATGGATTCACCCACCATCTATCTCGGATTCCCCGCCACCTCGGGTATGTAACACGCATGTCCAGCAGAAGAAACAAGAAGATACAAAAATAAAATAATTTTAAAAACACAAGAAAAAAGTATTGTTGGTTCACTTGTTTTTATTGAGTCTAACTGAATGCAGAAAGAAAGACGCAACTAGAGCGACATTAATTGTTGACAATAAATAAACTTTCTAATGGTACATGTAAAAACCGGTTGTGACGACATTAGATGCCGAGGGTCTTGCACAAGTTGTAGTATTTTTTGCTAATTTTGGGATTATCCAAACACCGGTACAGATCGTTAATCTTCAGACAGTCCGTTTTGCTCAGTGCCTGACGTTGGCCAAGCTTGATGCCCGGCATCTTTGTTTCGATCGTAGTTTTGCCCTTGCCGATGCTGAAGTAAT
Organism: Anopheles maculipalpis; assembly: GCF_943734695.1. Taxonomy (NCBI): domain Eukaryota; kingdom Metazoa; phylum Arthropoda; class Insecta; order Diptera; family Culicidae; genus Anopheles; species Anopheles maculipalpis. The sequence goes on from NC_064871.1 coordinate 51,268,019, forward strand.
TTTTCCCATAATGCATAATGCTGTTGTAATCGTACTCGAAGCTGTAGGTAGTGTTTTTCAGCGATTGTTTCTCAAAGTTTGACTTAAAAGCTGCGAAAGAAGAAATCGAAACACCCATTCCATTCAAAATGTTGATACATCGCGCTGCGCCCTGGCACTTACCCGGTATTATGTTATCCCATATGATCTTCACAAAACGGTCCCGATCGGCACGTGACTGCTCATGAAATATGCCGAGCGCATGCATCAGCTCGTGTATAGCACGGCCCTCATTGCCCAGGCAGTTCGGACTGCGGTCGTCCGGCGGCTGCAGCGACACAATCTGTGTACCCCCAATCTTACCGACATAGCTCCAACAGCCCTTCGGATACTTGATCGGCCATATCAGTAGAAAGTCTTTGTCTTTCCCGTTCCACGGTACGAAATTGACGCACGTCATAAAGTTCAGCGTACGTATGGCCTGCAGAATTGTCACCTGATCGTCCACGTCGTACAGTGGGCTGATCGCGTACGGCACCGTACCGTTGGGCCAGACACGTTCCGGAAATACGTCCCAGTTCAGTCCTACACGCCAGTAGCGATACATACGATTGTCCATCGCCATATCACCCTGGAAGAGGCCCGGCGTTACCTCGGGATCCTGGTCGGTGCTCTCGAGAAAGGCAGACTGTTGCACTAGATCGATACCGTCCGGTACGGGTGGATTTAGGACATCCGGAATTTTTGGCAAAATCACAGCACCGTGTACACTAACGAACGCGACACAGACCCAGACAAACGTGATGTACCACCGAAACATGATCATTTTCAATGGCAATGGAACCTGTACACAAACTCTATAACCTACTCTCGTCACAAGTATTAGTCGCAATGGGGAAACTGATGTTCACACACCACACACTGTCGTCAGTCCACATAAGACTGGAGTCAATCACCGACTGGCCCTGATCTTGCTACACGAGGAACTGGAAGAAATTTCTCCAGTCACAAATTGACATTCCGCCAGGCACACACGCCGCTCAATCGATCGTGTTGCGGTTGGCGAACTCAGTGAAAGTGAAACTAGTTTTGGCGCTTTGGTCGCGAGAACGGGATCGCATCAGCGTGCCGTCGTAGGTCGATACATTGAAAGCAGAGGAGGAAGGTTGCAGATATTGCTCGGCACGAGATGAAAACACTGAGCGTATTTGCTAATTTATGGAACGGGTCCCTTAATAACATTTTATGTTTGAGTTGTAGGTTACTATGGCACTTACCGTGGAAACCATATCAGAAGCAGCATTCCTACTTGTAACAGAACCCCTTCCTGCAGTTGGTTATTGTTCGTCTATTACTTTTAGTATATTTTATCGTATTGCTATAGAACCTATCCCGCAAGCAGTGCCAACAAATTATGATATTTAATTCTTTTAAAAAACTGTATTGAGCTGTATCAGCTAATTGGTGACAATACGGCGGAAAGCCATAACACTATAATACAAACAAAATAACAGCTAATTAGTCCGCTCACATGCGGCAACGCGTGTGGTGTAGCACACACTTAGCTCTGAGTTTACTACACATCAAAAATCAATGAAGGATCAGCCCATCAAATCCGTTTTATCGATGCTTAACACTATATATCAGAAGTTTCTACGCTCAAAACATTCACACATGTGTGTTTTCAAGGTTGGCCAAAAACTGACAAAAATTTCATTTTATTTGTTTTGTTGCAATCTATACATCAGGACTACAACTCATCCATCCTATTCTTACGTTCCTTGCAATCCTTGAAACAATTACTATTTGACTACTTGGATAAACCTTAATCCGAACGACTAAATTTTATGTGCGAAGGCTTGGTACTTAATGCATTCCATAGCTCCTGTACTTATAGCATGTGAAAATCCCTGAAAAAAGGCTTTAGACTCTATTAAATCTTTTATTTGAGTGACCACCAAATGACTAAGTATAATTTGAAATCTGGAGAAACGTTACTTATCGACTTATCCGAATCAATATTGGCTCATTTCGGCGAACAACGCAATTATCTATTAGGATCCAGATCAGTTAACGGTAGGTAAGCTACCCTATCCTGAAACTTTGTTGCAACTATATTGAAGTTGAATCTCAATAACATACTACACCGTGGGTACGACAATTTTTCTATTTAGTGGCAAAAACAAGATATTTATTATTGCTGAAATAGATACGTTATGAACACTAAGGGTGCCAATTATGTACACATACATGGGTACTGAAGCATGGCATAGATGATTCAATGTGAATTGTATTGAAATGTATTATAAAGAAAACGGCAAAGTAAAGGGGAAGCATTATTCGGGCATACTAAAGTTTGCCCTCAAAGTAGACCGATTTTTCGAAGGAATCAGATAGCTGTAATAAAAGAAAACCCATTAGCAACAACAAAATAATCTCAATTTGTTCAGCCGTGTGGTCTTAAAAACGGGGACTTACATCGCTATCGCTGATAACACACATTGGGTCCTTCGACGGTCCTCCTTTTTCACCGTGCTTTGCTTTGATGAGCACGCTCTTTTTTTGGCAGTTGTTCAAGATCTTGTTCGGCTTGGCAGCTTTGACGGCTTCCTGTAGTTTTGCGAGCTCCATGTCCTGCTGTTTGCTTCGATTAAATTTGCCAAGCTCTTGTTTCAGCTTGACATTACGTTCTTTGGATTTCTGCAGCTCGTCCGCCAACTTGGATCGCTTATCGTTCAGCTCATTGATACGTTCTTCAGTGGCTTTGCATTTTGTGTCCAGGGTTTTCATGTTGTTTGTCATGTCTTCAATCAGCTTCTCTTTTTCCACTATCATATCATCAAATGATTTTTCCGAAAATTCAATTTGTTTGGTAAAGTATTCATTTTTCTTTTCCAGCTCAGCCTCGGTTGTTTGCTTCAGCTGATGGAAGCTATTTTGAAGTGTCTCATTCTCTGCTTGTAGTTGATCGTAAGCATCCGTCTGTTCGCGCAACTTTTGCTGTTCACGCTGCAGTTCTTCGACGAGCTGCTGAATTTTAGATTTGTTTTCCATTAATTGATTTTTGATTGTTTGCATAATATCTGCCTGTTTCGATAATGTAGCACTCATTTCACATTCCTTGGCGTGACATTCTTGCTGAATTTTGTCTTTCTCTGCCGACGCATTTTGGACCAGTTGGCTTAAATCTTTCAGTCGATTTTCTCCTTTCTTAACACTATGCTCTAGGCTATTCGCTGGAATAGATTGCAACCGGTTTAAGATAGTTTGGTGAACATTTCCTCTTACATCGTCAAACACGTACCTTTTCCAGTTAGTGCGTCCAATAGCTTCTTAATCTCATCCATTTCCAATCGAGCCATCCCATCGTCTTCCTTGAGCTGTGCGCGAAGCGCTTCGTTCGATTTGATGAGCTCATTGATGGTTTCCAATTTTTCGCGTACGCGTACGGAGGTTGTACGATTCAAATCCTCGCTACAAAGATAAAACGCCACACAGATCGAAAGTTAACACACTGCTCTGCGTTTGACACCGCATGAAAAGCTGTAAAACAATACTCACATTTGTTGTACATTTTTCTGAAAGTTGTGCTGTATGAACAGATCGCTTTTGGTCTGCATTCGCTCCTCCAGCACTTTCTTGATGGATTGCTGCAACTTCATGATTTCCTTTTTCTGATTTATGTGCTCAATGCTTAGCTCTATTACTCGATGCAACACGGTGAACTTATTCTGCTCCACCATCTCATGCACTTGCTCCATCACCTTCTGGATCACGTCTTGCGATGGTTGCTCCTCGGGGAAATCACATTCCATATCCATGTTTTCGTTGGTAATTTCTTGACTGTTGTCCGCCATTATTTTTCAATTCTATTTTTGCACAGTTTAATATGCAAAGGAGGAATTTAGGAACGAAGAATGAACCTCTGTACAAAGCGTCGCGTCCTGCCGGTTAGAAAATGTCTTTTCAATGTGAAAAGAACAGGAAAGTTCATGTACGTATAACGTTTTTAGTAGGCGTTGCTAGCTCGTCGGAAGCAGGAACTTGCCAATGTTTGTATAAGCAAGGTAGGGTAGTGACATCGAGAATTTTCTTATTAAAATCATAATTCATTTTTCGGTGCAAAGTATTAATGCTATTGATTGAAAAAATGAAGAATACCTTATAAAAGGATAAAACTTCATTTTCTGCGTTGTAATTATAATAAATTAAAAACTTAATCGCTGTTATAAGGTTCTAGCATTTGTTCACAGCTCTCAACCTTGGCCATAAGTTTATACGTGTAGTTTCGCGCCATTTTCAGTTTTCGTATCATTCTCGTAGAAGAGAGTGTGTCTCCAGTTTTGCAGCGTCCCTCTTTGGGGAAGTGATTGATTAATCGGTGCGAATTCCTGTGATTCTGAAATATAACAAAGCCATTTTCGTAGACAATCCTCATAGAGGGGTGAATATAGTTCCTGACACGAAAAGAGTTAGTTGCAGTGCACCTGACGACGAAGTGCTTCGATAATGGCTGACGACCAGCAGGAAGACCCAACCTCACCACCCATGACATTAGAAAAATCGGCTACGAGCAACGATATGGTAGAAATTGTACGCGAATTGTTGTACAAAAACAAGAACACTGCTCTGGTAAAGGCGGTAGAGTTGCTGGTACTGAATATCCAGCAGCGGCAAGTAATTATTATGCTGAATCAAACACTGCAAGAAGCGATTGTACAGACGGACCAAATGCTGAAGGATTTGCATGATCAGCCGGTAATGGAATCGATGCTGAACAATATGTAAGCATTATTTTTATGATAATAAATTGTTGGCAGACTTGTATGGATTTGTATGACAACTACTGAATTCTTATATCCATTTGACAGTAAAAGCCAGAACCAATCCACCCGGAAGCAACTTGGGGACAAGGTGGAATCGATTCGTATGCACATGAAATCGAACGAAGTGCTACGCAAGCAGCTGAAAAAAGAAATTATGTGTTTTCGCTCAGGCATAGAGGACATAAAAAGAAATATGCACGACAAGGAAGAAACAGGTAAGTAATATTCGTATAAAGTCGTTATTTCTGTTCGTAAATCTACATAATGGAAATTTGTAGGGAAAATGCTGTTCCAAACAATAACCGATACTAAGGCGCGTGCAGAAGTACTTCATGAAAAATTTCGTATTATAACGGGCGAGAAAGCTAAACTTCTTGAAGAAACTCAAGAAAGATTGAATCAATTAAGAAATCAAAAGTCAATTTGTGAAGATAATGTTCGACAGATGAAGCTGGAACTGGCGGAGTGTGAAAAAGAAATGGCCCAAGATTTGGTAGAGTATGAAGCTGTAAAGCAACAAGTAACCGAAATGATTCAAGCTTACCACCAGGTGGCGTCTGAGAAAGCAGCCATACAACAATGTACTGTCAATATGGTAGAGCAGATGCAAAATGAAATGCAAAAGTTGGAACAGAACTTTGAGGAGAAAAAAATGCAGCTTGATCTTGCATTCGTTGAAAACTCTGATAAATACAAACAGAAAATTGAAGCACTAGACCAAACAATCGGTGACGGAACGAATAAGTACGCAGAGCAAGCGAAACATGCTGCAAATTATGAGGTCGAAGTGTGCAAGATGGAAGACGAGTTAAATGATTTTAACAACGAAAATGTAAAGCTGGAAAACGAACTCATCAAGCTTAAAACATTGGTCCAGGTAAACGGCGAATTGTCAAAGATTAAACCGACGAATCTATTCGGAGCAAGAATTATTACACGGGCAAGGCCATGCAAATCAGTTGCCGAATATGCATCATTGACCTCGGACAACGAATTTGATGTAAGTATTGCTACGTCATTTGCACAATATACACTGAAATTGTTTTTAATTTAATTTCACAGGAATCTTGCCACTTGGACAATGAGCAAAGTTTCACCAGTACGGAACCTAAAATAGGTAAACTTTGAGCTCTATTAATATCACTCTATCGAAACGTACTGTTTGTATGTTTTGTCTGTCAGTTCACGAAAGCCTACGAAGAACTTATCACGATTTTCTTTTCTTTCTGTATTTTCCGTAATTACTACTAACACGCAAAACATAATAAAAGACGAAGCTCTTCATTAGATAGCAAAAATAATTTATTACATATTAACATACCTACACATGGACGGCGTGTGTAAGTTAACCGTACGATAGCGTATATCCCATGCTTTCCATTAGTGTTTCCTTGATCGCAGGCTGGAGGGCTTTCTGCATGTAGGTAGTGAGGAGACCACGCACTCCTTTCGAAAATAGGTTATCAATTTCATTCGAGTAAGCATCATCCAATGCTTCGTTTGTCTCAACATTTTGCCATCCGTTGTCCGGCTTTCCATGCTCGTGTGCGTAATTGTTTGAGGGTCCACCACCGTAAGCCGAATACGAGAAAGGGTTTCTTTCCGCAAAGAATGTTCTACTGTTCGGATCCTGACTGGGCACGCTCGGGCCATCTTGATTATTTTCACCATCTATATTGACGAACGTAGAAGGCGATAGGAACAGGGCATCACCGTCATTAAGCTTAAACACATCGTTCATTCCATCGTTGGCGATCAGATCATCATCGAGGAAATCAAGCGACCGCCGTCGATCCCGTCCATAGTACGAAGCTGATGTAGGAGGTTGACGGTTGAAAAAGTGCCGTCGTTTCGAATTGATTCGATACTTTATACCGCTAGGTCCTTCACAGCTATGAGCAAACACGGAAATGAATCCTGGTTCGGAGAAATGTGAATCCGTTCGCACATTCGCCTGTCGGCTTCGTTCACCAACGCCCGACGGTAAAAGAGGAATGGTGCGAAATTCGATACCCGCGCGGCGCAGTCGTAAAATCATATCACATCGGCCACCCGACGGATGCATGATTACGCGCCCGCTTATCTGTAGATCAGGGAACTCGAGCTTTGTGTCTAGGGTGCGATTATGTTCGATGAATTGACACCGATCGACTACAACCCAATGATTGTTTTGCGGTATTCTCACTTTTAAATTTGCCACTTCAACTTGTGCGGCAGCCAGTGAGTTGGTGGGACTGGCGGATGGTTGAAAGTACGGAGATGAGGAACCGCCACTGCCAGAAGGATTACCCAGCTTGTGTTTGTACTCGGAGACTATTTGTTGTATTTCTTCGTTGTAATTGCTGTTGCTAAATGGAGACCGTTGTCCTGTAGCATCAAATAAGGTGGGTCTGTGCGGTGGTCCGTTGTCGGAAAAATCTATGATCGACTTTAAAGCGATCGAGTGGTAAAGAGAACTGATTTAACACATCGGTTTCAAGTGAGTATCGATTTTAAGGATTATGACGACAGTGAGACTTACACTAGAACCTGAACGCTGCTGGCTACGACGCAGTGTAGTGTCCAGAGCCGACTCCAAACGATTTGCACATCGTTGTCCATATAGATTGCGGATGGTTCTTGTGTGTCCTAGAAAATGAAGGTAAGTAATATTTTGTAATAAACGACTGTATATGTTTCATTACAATTATAATACAAATACTTCAAAATACAGTTATTTACAATGAGTTTGATCTGTTTATGACGAATTGTTCGCTAAAAGTTTTTTACCACACAATTCTACAAAAGTTTCTTATATTATTCATTCATATAAATGTATATGATATGATATAAATACATAGTATATGAATGATCTATTAAATTCTAAAATTTTACTCATGCAAGTAGCATCTTGATCTTCAAAAGAAGTATTTTTAAAAGCTTGGGTAAAGTTATACCCATTATGAAGTTTACTGTGTTTAGGTATTTGTTGCAATAGTAATTGATTGTTAATTTAGAGTGTTTTCTCAGTACTTCATATTCTGATACTACGACGTAAGCCGTAATACTAGAGTATAAATAAAATATTCTGATACTATAAACACACATTATTTTTCTTTTAGATACTGTTACGACACCCCATGAAATACTTCGATTCTACTACTGATGATGGAAAGAACACGTCCAGTAAGTAACTTTCTCTTTTAATAAGTAATTGTATAAAAGAAAGTATTTTTTTTTACCAAATTTAATTTATTTACCAACGTTAAAAAAACGAACTGAATTTCAAGATTTTTCCTGCTTTGTCCTATGGATCAAGACAACCATGTTCATTGGCGTTTGTGTCAAGCATTTTATATATAGATAAAAAATTAGCAGCATTATCCTTTAATGTGGAGCAGTTTTGGCAAGAACAGTCGAACCACTGCTGCCATTCGAAAAAGGCTAGGCCGTTCTTTTTAAGTAAAAATGGCTGTTTATTTCCTGAGCAAAAAGAGTGAATGGAAATATGGATATACGTCCTGAGGATCCGGTTATAATCGCATTAAATTTTGCTACATCGTTTCATTTCCAGAAAATGTCGATAAAATAGTTTCCAACTCAAACCTTTTGTAGCTGGTACTGTTTTCAGAGGTATCATGTATGATTTTGGAGTATGTATTGAACAATAACTTATGTGCGATTTTTTACAGGACGGTACTCGTGTACACTTTATTTCTTGTAGTACATATATGTAGTACTTTATATCTTGTAGTACTGCCTGAATCGTGTACACGTTTGAGTCTTGTAAAATGTTACTTTAGGTTTAGCGAGTGATCATCTGACTCTATTGTGTTTTTCTCGAATTTTCACGATCAAATTTTTTGTTTTCTTAATTCACTACCAAGCAAAACTAAAACAATGGCCAACGAAAGTACGGGAACACTCAACTTCATTAATTACATCACTCTTTTCCCATGAGCCATGGCGCTGAACGCTGAATGATCATTTTTACATGCCATTTGAGACACACCATATAGCTTAAGCTTCGTGTTACGGCTACATATTTTCTTGAGTTTATTTAAACACGCTCACCAAAATATTGTTAAAGAAAATAATAACTCTTTCTTTGATTGTTATCACTGTCCGTGCGTGTTGCATCACTCCAAACTCACCAAAAACTACGTCGGACGTGGAGAAACATAAAAAAATAATCCAGAATTTACGACACATTGCAGTACTACACAAAAATCCGTCTAATTCACTGTTCAGTTTTCTATAATTTCACACTTTTCACTGATAACTGAGGCAAGCTGGGGCAAATGCTTGAACAATTTTTACAGTCCTATTAAATTTTGGAAACATGTAATATTATCCAGCTTGTGTATCGTAAAACCGCGAATGGGTGTTGTCGATCGCATAAGCACCACTCCAAGAGTTTCGTCGTTGAAAGTCATTGGTAGACTGAAGCACTGTGGATCGAAATGGAAGCCACCTCCGACCGAAAGTAACCACCCACCACCTCCACCACACCACATCGCTATTAAGGCACGAGAAAAGCATTTCCCAGCTTTTGCATCCTAACATGGGCTACCTTCCTCGTTTATGGGGCCGCGATTGCAGTTGTACCCTTTTTTTCCTATGTTTTTTATTTCCAGTTCCATTTTGTGGCACATCTTACGTACCATCTGGGGAGCAGGGTGGGAGAAGTTAATACTTTGCAAGGTCTGCGAGAGAAGGCAAGCTTCTCCCGGGCCAGTATGTGGCTGCCTGGGATTTGGTTGGTTTGGCAGCGCTTTGAAAGGGCTGCGAAAGAAGGCAAGCTCCTCCCGGGCCAGTATAGGGCAGCCTGGGATTTGGTTGGTTTGGCAGCGCCACCACAGTCTGGCGACGTTCCCTTCTCCCTTTAGTCAGTTTGGCTGCTGCAACTGCCAGGTGCAACGGGTCGCTAGGGGATCACAGCGAAACTGGCATTGAAATGTGGTGCTGGAAATGAAGAGTAAAGTTAAGAAAAAGACAGATAACCGAAGAAAAGACGCACAGAGAAAACCGAATACAAATCATGTTGCGTGAAATGCGTCTTCCGCCCCCAACGTTGAGGGAACATGTCTGAATGTTAGCACCCAGCTGAAGGTAGTTTTGAGACCTGTTTACTGGGTTGCATACATATTCTTCGTCAGGGCCGGTTCTCACTTCGTTTTGGATCAGTAAACTGACGACGATGATAGCGTTCTGTTGTGATTCTTCTTTCCGGTGCGGTAGGGAAATTTTCCTTGTATCCTCTTGACTGCTGCACCGTGAAGAACTCGTTAGTAGGTTTGATTGTGAATAGGACTGTTTTGCTGCAAAATTTTAACGCCTGGCCGTGACTTTCGGTAATGTGAGTGCAATTATATACCATGGAGGTAAAATGAAGAAAAAAGAGGCATTCAAATAATTTTCGTTTGGAATATGAGGTAGTTTTTAATAACTTCCACTGATGGCAAATCTTTTAATATATGCACGTTCATTTACACTATATGAACTTGATAAGAATTGATCCAAAACAATGCCAACAATGCCTTTAATGCCAGTCCGAATAAAGCTTTTGCTCGGCTCCTCGCGAATCTTTTCAAACATACAAAAGAGTACATGATTAATCTCATTTGTTATTTGTTCCATTGCATGAGACTAAAAATGAATTATCAGTTGCATTTCCTCTTTTCATCAACACATTCATTACTGTAATGGAGACTCTTTAATCCATCGGAATCAAATATGCGGTGGTAATAGGGCTAACGACTTATTTTCTACTAAACCAAGACTAAAGATCCAGACCCTGGAGAACAGCTTCAGAACAATGTATTAGCAAAGGATCCCTTTGTATAAATTCAAGAGTTTCTGTATACCTTGTAGTATTATTGAGCTGCTTCAATTCTTCTTATCAATTCTTTTTCAATACTGAGCCTCAGCCGTAGCTAGAAGGCGGATGGGTTTCCATATGCGGTCGTGCCGTTTGAAGATCGGCTTTGCAATCGTCACCAGACCGTCCATATCTGACCATGAATATTTTTTTAAATACTACAAATGTTCATGTAAAATACACCAAGCAGTTTTATGTAAAATAGGCCAATAGTTGATGATAACACGGGAACTGGAAATGTGAATTTTATATATTGTAGGGTATTAAGTTCTACGGCGTGGTCATTATTCAGTGAATAAAAAAAAAATGTGGCAGAGTATAATAATAAGTTGCAATAAGAAAAAAAATCAGCAGTGCAACGATTCAATTTTCAAATCGATTGAACATGCATTGCGGCTGCTGATTCAATGTGCGAAACTAATGGCGGGTGCTGGTTTTGCTCTCAAGAAAGTTTTAATATAATATTAACAAAAACACTAATTCTCACCTTTGTAGCTATCGCAACTTGCAAACATTCTACGTCTTCTTCGTGGTTTAGAATCGGTCACCGAATGGCTTATTAGACTTACTGATACTATGTAGTTGAGTGCTCAGTCCTCAATAAGGGTGAACGATCCGACGATAGTATTTGAACCTCGGTTATGCCGTATGACGCCCGCTCCGCTATCGCCTTTACCACCAGACCGTCCCCCGCAAGTAATTGTCGCTTTCGCGTATGAAGAATATCCGCTGACACTGCTGACCGTTTGGCACGCGTATTAGAGTATATGGAGTATCGTGAGATGCCGAGCGTCACGGGACAACAGAAGTGAAAATAATTGGACGAAGCGGTGGGGCCTGGTGGTGTCGCTTCATGGCAATTTTACATTGCCAGTGCCAGCTTTGGAGACTTGCAGGTGCGCGGAAAAGGAGAGTGCCACCGTTCTTTCCACAACCATGACATGAAGCGAACAGGTGAAAAAGAAGCTGTTCATCTGTCAAGTCACTGGAACGATAGGAAAGTAAAAGAGTACATTTTTTCGCCTACGAGACACCTTGTGACCCTCGTTGATTTTTTTCCTAAGGGCGGAGGGCGAAAATGTGGCAAATCGCGCACACACACACATACGCAAATACAGGCACGAAACAAATTGCCTTCCAATTGAAAAGACAATGGGCATTCATTTCTCTAACAACAAAAATCGACAGAAAGTGAATCTGATTGTGAGTTGTAAAAGAAGCCACCTTGCAAAGTACCTCATTCACTACCTTTAAACTGTTTTTGGTGCCACCTCCAACGTGGTTTGTCTGGCGCTAGTGACAACGTGCCAGCGGATGGTTGAATCACATGCAGTGGCACCACGAGGATATGAAAGTGAAAGAAAGAGGAAAACAACAGGCATAAAGCCAGAAATAGTCGCTTTACGTTTCTGTTCATTTCTAGCAATTCGACATGTCGCATTATCGTCTAATTTTAGCGAACCCATGTACTATTACGCCTATTTTCATGGGTAACAATAGGCGGGACGAGTTCGTGGGGTGTAATCATCATCATCCTTCTCTGTGAACAATGTGTCACTTGCGTTGTTGGATATTATGCATATTGTTATCGGTTGAGAGTGTGCCGAGCGTTGCAATTATTTGCACAAACTATGCGGCAACACGTGTGTTGGTTGGTATATGTGAATTGAGTAATAGTAATGCAATTGATGCACAGTTACGTGTCGTCTAGGATGATTTATTAGGAACGGAAATTATTTAGTTATTTTTAAACAATTTAAGCTGTTCACATGATTAATCATATAATGTGTAAAACAATAATTAAAACAACGAAAACACTATCCATTTTATTTAAAAATAGCCTATTTCTTTGAGCTTCGTATGAAAGTAAAAATGACCGAAGGTTCAATGAACATTTCATTTCACATGATTGCCTTCAACGTTGTATACAACATCAAACCCAAGGGTAAAACTGTACGAAGGGGTGAATTTTGTTAGGCCAACCACTTGTCTACTACCAAAGAGATTCGGAGGTTAAATTGCAGGTATCATTTTCTAGAGGACAATCCCTATAGTGGCTTACGCCGATGACATAGACATCATTTGACGTATGTACGTAGCAGAAGCTTATCAAATGATCATCTAACCGACACAGAATCTCAACCTCCGGTTATAGATGGGGAGAAAACCGCAGTTATGGTGATAGGTAAGTTGAAAACCAAAAGGAAAGTGGCATCATTAGAGGCCCTGCTAAAAAATACTAATTTACGTTGGGATGATGTAAAGATAGGTGTGCGCGCATCATTCAGGATTTGCAAACCCCCTTTCTTGGGTCAAAAGTCTGCACTAACGGGCAAGTGCTACAAACGCTCTACCATTGTACAGCGAATTAGATTTGCTAGGGTTTAGTGAGCTGGTGATGTATTGTACGTTTGTAGCGCTTGCTATGAAAGTATGAATATAATAATCTAATGCAAATCACAGGTGTCCCAGCTATCGATACAATATATGAAATCATTTGTTCTATAGAAAAAAACTCTTGAGATTTTAGTACTACAACATTTACCGAATATTTCAAAGGATCAAGTGAGATCCGCGATACTAATACAATTTCTTATTTTTCTTTGTCTTGGCTCAACGATCTTCTTGGTCACGTCGACCATCGAATGGCGTACCAAAGTTAGAAAAGAAACAAATTTAGGATCAATAACTATAAAATGTGTTGGATTTTCTCTAAATATTCTATGATTTATGTAAAGCCGAAGAGTAGCAGTAGCATCCATGAAGCATAAATACATCGTGTATGATAAAGTGGGAAAAAACATGGGCAATGTGGCACAGTTCCAGCCTACAAAATACAAAATAGGTTACGGAATTGGCAAAAAAGTGCTTTAAAATATGTGTCAAGTCGTGTTAATGTATGATAAAAATAAGTATTAACAATGCCGGCGTACGGTTAGAGTCGATTGTAATTTAATTATGATTCATGACAGTGCGAAAACGCCTTCTGAACAGTCTGCGGCACATCTTCTAGTGCTGTATTTGCTTCCCCTTTGGCAAACATTCCCCCCCCCCCCCTCTCCCTCCACTATCCCCGTGTTTAACGGTAAGCCAGGCATACGGTTCCCCAATTGCTGCCACCTTTTTCATAAACCCGCCTTTCCTACAGTTGAGGAGGAGGTGGGAAAACGTGATACACATCTGCATAGGGATGGTGTGCGGTAGCGAAACAGCGGGCAGAATCGTTCGGGGCAGCTTCTTCCAAACGGAAGAAGAGATCCATCCATCTAGGCAGGTGTTACAAAAAAGCTGGCAAATGCGGCGCGCGAATGAGATAAATATTTAAAATTTCAAGAACCCACACTCCTTCTACACTGCAACTGGGCCATCCCCCTTTGGAATAAGTTGATGAACCGTTTACGTGTTTGGGGTGCAGAAAGTGAAATAAGGTCACCGATGCTGAGTAACTGATGCAACAACTGCGATTGCGCCTGCTGCTTCTCCCGGCAGCAAAAGGAAAATAAAAACGGCTGGTGTCTCATCAGGCATCTGATTTTCACCTAAATGGCACACATTTGGGTTTGTTGGGTGCTTTGACTCCGAGGGGACGCAATTTTTGTTTTTGTACCTTTTCGCTTTGGCGCTGGTTGGAAGTCTTGGGCATACTTTGTGTAGCTATCTTTTCAATGTGTTGGATGTTAAAAAGCGGCGTTCGCGATCAAGTCACACAATGCTCTGGTGATCTTAATGCTGGCAGAAGAGTAGTGTACTCTACGGTGATGGGGCTTCGTTAGCCGCTTTGGTCGTGGGTCGTTTGTAACAGAGCCATTCGGAACGCATTATTTAGTGCGACGGCCTATCTCTATCATCGCACCATTCTTTTCTTAAGTGTGTTGACTAGTTCTCTTTTTTTGGCGCGAAACTGCGTGTTTTAAGATGGTGCTACACTCGATGACGTTGATTGGATTTTTTGCTGAGTGAGAAGGAAGGTAACAATTGCAAATGGAAAATTCATTAGAGTAGCGAATGAATCTAGTTCAAGACCAATCGTTCGAGAAAAAGCATATAAAATTCGAGAGTATTTAAAAAAATGTATCATAGAAAATAATTTTCGCTTTTTTGTCAGCTCTTTGAGAGCCTTAGCGATTAGTTGCTACTCCATCTTTGGAATCCATATGGAATAATCGAAAAAGATCATCCAGAACACAAGGCCCATCGCATGAAAAATGTCGAAAATCGGTTGTATGCGTTTAAACGACCTTATAGGCCCCGCCAGCCGCGCGATTAATAAAGCACGGAGCCTCATTTCTCGCATGGCTTCTGAAATACGAGATCCTTTGTGTCTAAACTTTGTGCTCTGTACTGCTGTTGGGTTTGCTCCACTTGACACTATGCCAACGTAATTTGTAGACCTTATTCTCTCCGTTGCCTGATATGTCTCTATATGCTCCTTCTTGTCCTTCTCCTTCGTGAAAGGCCTCCTATATTCATCCCTTCTCGCCGATCAGTTTTTGGCCAGAATGATCCTTGGTTAAGAGTTTGCCCTTCGTTGAAAAGGGTACAGCAAATGTTTTACTTTTATTTTCCTATTTCCCACTTCCGTACCCACTTCATGGACTGCACAATTCATTAAATATTTCGGATGTTCTAACCACTGATTCTAGACTTTTTTTTAGGAATTTACCTACAACAGTTTTACTACTTTGTTTATTATCTCACAGCTGATGTTTTTTTTCTGATTTTTGTCTGGTCATTTTTGGTTACCTTTTTCAAGACCACAGCTATATACACATATTGCCCAGAAATTGCTTCTGTAAAAAAAACACGATAATGACGATACAGTAGAAAGTGTTAAAATGTTCAACGATCAAAAGTAACGCATATAGCCTGAAAACTTGAGCGTAAGAAGTAAAATTGGCAAAACAACATGAACACCTCACCTTTTTCAGAATTGAATAGAAGTCTGAAAAATAAAACTGTACCTTGTGCAGTGTGCATAAGCGTTGCGCTTAAGATAACATGTTGTTCCATCGTTTAATCCCTAGCTATCTGTCTGTAGGAAATATATTTGCAGTTTTGTGCATTCCGTCGAACCTGCTGTAAGATGTAGCACGCACATTGTGCCCCAATAAACCAGGAAAAGATTATTGAGAGCCGTATTATGCAATGCAGCGATTAAACAACGACAAATCGGCTAATTGATCGTTTTAATTTCTATCCATTCGTTTGTTTCTTTTTCTGTCTTCTATTTTATCCGTTGTTTTGCTTTATTTGGTTGATACATCTGTTGCTCTCTGTGTGTCTTTCTGCATACTTAATGGGAGTGCGGTACATTTAGGTACTGCATCAAGCATTAAGGGACACAGCTCTTGAAACTACCACATTGGACGGTAATCAAACAAATGGAACGTAAAGTTGCCAACGCTTCTGCGACCTCCTCGCACGTTCAATGGACACGATCTAAGCGGTCAACTGTAATTTGTGCTCGATTCGAGACAATGTGCATTTAATTCCGCGATATGCTTTGAGGGGGCGAGAGAAAATACATCGATACACAGCAATAAGTGGTCAGTTTAGTATTCGAACCCGATGGATGAATAATGACGAAAAAAAAAAACAAACAAACAAATCTGCTATTGACAATCCGTCCGTCTGGCTGTTTGCTTATTTGCGGCTACAGGATGTACTTTCAGCACACCTAACAATCCCTGTGTTTGGTTCACCTCTAACTTGTTACAGTGAATGGACGAAGAAGCAGTTTCCGCTTTCGTTAGTGTGAATTTCCCCGTTCCCAAAACTCCATCCCTTGCTTTGTTGTGAGGCAAGAAAAACAGTATCATGCGCCAGTAGCAGGCAGTCTGTTTTCCCTTTTCTCACTTCTATTTGTGTAAGCCCTTATGTTCCGGTTCTTTATAAAGGAGTTAATATATAAATATACAACGCTGCTACATTTTCATACCACTTACTAGAAATGTACACTCACATAACTTCTTACCCGATAAATCCATACCACTGTCTTTTTTTTTTCGTTCAGTCCATAAATTTGCAGCACGGATAGTCTTCGTCCGTATTCTTCTGTTTCTTGACCTCATTGATAGCCTGTGTGTGTGTGTATCCTACACTTAACTAATCGGTCAAAATAATCTCATGTGATTAGGCAAGCGCTATTCTAGCTTGATTATTCAACAGAAAATGACCGTCTTCGTATGCCGCTTCTATCATTCCGAAATTGTGCGTCTGCTGGTGCAGCTATCCGTTTTGGTTGTTATTCTCTTGATGCATTTGGCTGCTGTTGCTGTTGCTGCTGCAAAATAACGGGATGTCGACGGAGGTTGAATGAAATGGCGGCAGCCGACACCAGCGAACTGTTTGACAGTCCCGACAGAGTGCCACTTCCACCACTGTTGCTGCTGGTGCTGCTCCCACTGCTGCTACTACCTCCCGTAGCTTCCGTATTGCTGCTGCTGGTACTATCCGATGTGCTTGCATAGCTGCTCCCACATTCACTCGGATGTGTCTCTTCCGGTGTTGCTATAAGCTCTGCACCATTATCTAACAGCAACGGCATCAGTAAATTATTGCTGGATTGTCCCGATTCTGTTGCATTTGCAGCTTGAAGAAGATTCGCTACTTTATCACCTTGTGGTCGCTCGAATCTTACATGATCACGGCTATAGATTTGTTCCCTAGCGAACTGATCTAGCAAGGTGGTTCTTCTTGATGGTTCCATTTGTGCGTCCTGTAAGCCGATCGCATTTCCACCTAACGTTCTACCGGCACTGGCTGCACGATTATGATTGATAATTTGTTCTTCTAAAAACACATCATCAAATAACGGTTGGTTGTGTTCGTCTGTGTGGTCAGCAGGTGCTGCGTGTAATATGCTAGCGGATGCAACGTGAGGTTGCCGATTGTTAGCCTCATTGTCGGGCCTACCGATGTGGCCTTCGGCTCTTGCGTTATCAATATTGTTGCCGGCGTGCTCCTCTAGGCTATCCTCGCCCGAACTGCCATCCTGATTCATGATGATTTCGTGACACAGCGGGCAACGATCCTGCACGTACAGCCACTTCCGAAGACAGACACCATGGAAATAATGATTGCATCGTGTGATTTTGGCTGAAGTCATATCCTGGAAGGCAGTGGAAAAGCATAACGTTTACTCTGACCTGATGCTAACATTTTCAAAACAAAACAAAAAACTCATTTACCTGATAACATATAGCGCAGACGTCATCAAATTGGTGTAATTGAGCAGTGGTCGCTTCCGGTAGAGAGGAAATTTTGTGTACTGCTGTGCGACGCTTCATAAACACTACCCAGCCAGCCCGAGCCTCGCACCAGATGTTGAAGTACGCATGGATACCCATCATCAGTGCACGTATGGCACCGCCTATTGGAATCATTTCTAAATGTAAGCGAGCCATCAAGCAGTACAAAATCGACATTTTGACGGAGTCGGGGAAGTATGTTGGGAGGAGTAAGGAGACACAGGGAAAGGGTTTTTTTATACAGAGAGGACGTCAGCAATAAATATATCAATCGGGAGGAGGGAGGAGGGATAAGGTGTCGTGTCCATAATTGTTGTTTGGTGGTTTAATGCGATCGGGAATGTTTGTATAATCAAAACAAAGAAAGAGAAAGCACAAAACACAAAACAATGAGAATGAAAAGGAATGAAAGAATTAGAAAGAAAGGAAAACTTTCGTAAATTGAATGGAGAAACGACAAAACAATAATAGTATGTTGCTAATGAGCCTTTTGTAATTGTGAAAATTTGTTTGAGCATGACTAACGGAAAAAAATACTGAATTTGCTAACAATTCGTTACATCGATAGAAATAAGTTTGTTGAGTTTGAATTGTAATTACACAAACGAAAGTCTGAACATTTTGAATTTGAAAATCGTGATAATTTTGCTAACATTGAAAGCAATACGGCTACGTCCCTCTCGAAATAAAAAAAAAATTCACAAGTGGCCAACACGGATAAAATAGAACATAAAGCCCGACTTTTGGGGTCAAAAAACTTGTGGAAGACAGAACAGCTTTAAAAGAAAAACGAATTAATTTTTCTGGAGCTATTTTTCTACTAAATGCAGATGTGTTGATTTTAAAGAACAAAAAGCTATATTTCCATACTTTCATCTTGGATTTTATATCAAGCATGATGAAAAATTAGGCGATATAAAAAGCCTCAAAACTACAGAAAAGTTTGAGAATAGTACCGGTCAGCGAGAAAAAATATGATTTAAAATGGCTAAATCAGAAAAAATAAAAGCTCTAACTTATTGTTATTAATTAATTATTATAAACAAAACAAAACAAGCATTGAATAGAAGAAGTACAACAGTTTTTAGGTAATTTGAAAAGGAAATAAACTACCAAACAACAAGCTAAGGGAAAGGATAACGACAGCAACAATATTAAGCACCAAGGCGAGTGACGGCAGGATGTGCAGTGAACAATCACTTCCTCGAGTAGCCTAAAATATATTAAATGTGGTTTTAAACTAACAAAATTTTCCTTACCGGACTCGAAGATCAATATCCAGGCGCCATTGAAAAAGAGAAATATTCCGAAGCAAAATTCTACCGAATTTCCAAACGCTCGTATGTAATAAACGTAATCATCCAGTTTTTCCCAGAATGTTTGGCGCCTTGCATCGAGCAAGAATAGTGTGTATGTGGCCAAACTGACGAGAACCTGAGGAAGGAAAGCAGAAAGTTGTGTTAATAATGGGTGTCATATCTGATCCAGCTTCCCAAATAATCTAATTTAAACGGAGACTTTGAATTGAATCCTAATAAATTTTACGGAGCAGTAATAATTGCAAGCAACATTTAGTTACAGAATTAAATTTTCTCACGGTACTCCTAAGACCAGAACTTCCATGTCTTCTCCCCCTTTGCCGCGCGAGGTGTTCTGTTCTGCCATTACGGACTTTCCTCAACCTAATTTTACCCGTAAAGGAATAATCAGCCCCTTGCGAACACCGACGCTGCTATTGTTTTTGCCACCAGAATGTCCTACATTTACGTTTACTGTCAAGTTAAAACAATGCCCAACATACCTTCACAATCACTTCAACCGAAAAAGCTGTAACTGCCAACAACCACGTGGAGGGTGAGTGGCTGGCCCAAAGTACGGCCAGCAATGATCCGGGCGCAATAAGAAGGAAAGCACACACGATTAATGCCCGTGCGTGACGCTTGCTGTGAGATGGGAAATATTCCCCACGATCGAGAGG
Source organism: Anopheles maculipalpis (assembly GCF_943734695.1). Lineage (NCBI taxonomy): Eukaryota > Metazoa > Arthropoda > Insecta > Diptera > Culicidae > Anopheles > Anopheles maculipalpis. The sequence continues at coordinate 51,287,912 of NC_064871.1, forward strand.
CGAGTGAGCAAAACAAGGAAGAAAAAAAAAAGCCATAATTAGGAGGACACAGTGACTGGAAACGTGGTTTTAGGTGGTGGTGATTGTTATGGCATTGCGCTTGCGGCAACCAGAGCTGGAGAAGGTCCTTAGTACTCACCGTGACGGATTGCGGGCAGCACTCAGTGACATTAGTATGGGTGCAACAATGTTGTGCAAAAAGTGCAATAAAGCCGTCACTAGCAGACACATATTGCGACACAACCGAATAATGCGCTTGTCCGGTGAGAGTGAGGTGAGTCCAGTTTGTAGGGCCAAAATGTAGAAGAGTATCGCTGACACCGTACCGATTGATTTATCCTCATCGTAGTCTTCGGAAAGCAAGAACAGCTGAAACATCTTGCCGATGTAGTGACAAATCAATGAAATTATGCTGGTCATGCCGAGCACGGCCGTTAGAGTTTCGCACCCGCTGACTAGTACGCTCTGCACGGTGGCAGCAAAGCGCAGTGGAGCTTCGGACGACATGAGCAAACTGATGAGATGCTCCGTCAGCCGTATGGTCCAAAACACGCGCAACACGCACGGTACGTTCAAGCGTTGCCATTCGTTTTCGATCAACGTCGCGATGCCAAAGTTGCTGGCAAAGTTGCGTGCGTGCTGGTAACCGCTGAGGATTGTTTTCACGACATCGAACGAGGAACTCCAGAGCGCAATTTTGGACAGCACGAGGGGCAGGATGGCGGCAAAAGCAGGGGAATGTTTAAGGACTACCGACGGCAGTGGCAGCATCGCAAGCAGCAGTGGCATTAAGAAACTAAACGGAAGCGCCTTTTGGACGATTTTGTGCCTAAAAAGACAGAGTTAGATGAAACATAACGTTATGCTGTGGTTATAGATATATTTTGCTTGCTATCTCGTTACGTACCGTGGTCCCAAATGTATATAGGCGAATATGACACCCATCAACCATTGGGCAAGGAGGTGAGGCAGTATTGAGATTAGAACACCTCCAGGATCAAGCAAACGTTCCATATTGAGCGAAAGGACATCCTCCAACAGGCTGGGACTGTCGGAGATCACCGATAGCGCGGAGACGTTGCTCCAATACGACAGGAAGATTAATCCCACGGATACGATATACATGTACACGATGACTAAATGCCGCGTCCATAGCATGAATACACAGGCTGCACTGATGGCGCCTGTCGGTGGAAGGAAGAAAGAGGTGAGACAATTACATTATAAAGTGCTAATAGGCATAAATATTTACATTGTTTGCTTGGAATTTTGTAAGGAAGCATTCATTGGTATGACAATGAACAGAAAGCCTCTAGAGAGAATATTGGCACTCCATGCTAATGCTCTCGGTTTATAGAATGGTAACCTGAGCTCTCAGCTGCAAAGTCAGAGTGACGATCTGCAAGATATTGTTGTCCATCAAGACTAAAACTGATCCTGATACCATGCAAAGATGCTATGATAGTTTCGTGATGAAATTTAAGCAAACTAACTTCAAGTTTAGTTCTTGCTTAAAATTTCTATTACGACCTCTAGACGGAAAGTTGCGATTTTTATATATTTAAAAACATTTCGATGCCAGCTCTTAAAAAATTTATTCTCAAAAAAGTTGCACTCTATGGCAAAATAGAGTTAGCTCTTAAAATAGTCTTAAATACACTTAATCATTACAAATTTCAATAAATAATGCATGTCATGAATATCTAAAGTTTTGGGAAATTCGTCCCGCTTGCGATCACGAACGACTATACTGGAGCCACTATTTCTGTTTTTAATTTTAATGTTATTGTTTATTAATAAATCTGTTTACTTCTCGGGCTAAACAATTATAAACTTACTGTAATTTTAAAACTAAAAACTATATTAAACCGAATTTCCGATCAGATTTGCTAAGAGCTGTCTTTGGCCTAACTATCAAGAGGTGGATTAAGATGGTAGCCAAACATGGAAGGATACCACGATTGAGGCACGCGATAAGCTTGCAAAAAGCTCAAAGGTTGGCTCTCGATTTGGCAAATATGCCCCAGTCAGCATGACTGTTTGACTGGAAAGTTCTGTTGATACATCTTGCATACGTATGAAATTCTGAACTTTTGAATCCCCCTTTTCAATTCGCCTACGTGTACTATGGACAGAAGGGTCTTTTAAACATGAAACTGAAGCATTGTCTTCACCTTCCCATTCGTATTATACAAGAAACAAGCTGCACTACGTACTGTTTGCACAATATACGGAGGCGAAACCCAAACAAAACTAACATTTGTACATGACTCAACTACAATGTCGCGGATATTTCTATCACTTCAAGCAGTTGTGCTGTACGATTTCTACCGGTGTACAAGTGTGTGAGGCCAACAAATGTGGTAATCCACTGGGTACCATCTACCGTCAGCGTGTGCCACCTATTGTATGGTCAGACAGTCGATAGAGGAAGACAGACTGAAATGTTATCAGGAGGAAACATGCTGAATCATTTAACAGTAGCTGCCACAACCACTCTGCTTAGCTTGCATACTCGCTATACGCACACGCGGTCCATTCAATTGGGTGGCCAAAGTTGCCGTATTCGTTTAAATCATTAAATGAATTTAATTTCGTGTATTCTCGAGCATATGTCGCATAACTTGTGAGCGTCTAAAGCGGCAACGAAATGCCAGAGAGGTTACAAAATTTAAAAAAAACATTCAATATCTTTTCCCAAGTAAGTGTTCGGAGCCAATTAATCATTCAATCCTTATTTCGATCAACAGATTGTATCTCGTCACGCAACGTTAACTATCAATGAGCTAGTAATTAAAGAATATTCGTTCTAATGCGATAAGCAAACAATAACGACATAATTTCGTTATCGTTTATATTATGCTGATAGTGATTGTTTTAAATGAAAAAACATATTTGTAGATCATAGATTCTAGAACGATGAATGATAATTGTAAGAAAAGGAAGGTATTGATAAATTCCCTAGCCCGATACCAACCCAGTACAATACTGTGCACCACGAAGGAATGACTAGTAAATGGTTCGTTTTGGTGTGGTTCATTAACTCTTGCTTCCATTGGAACCTTGAAGGTCGGCAAAAAAAAACCAGACAGTTCAAACGTGCTGATGGGAAACTGTGACGCATTTGAACATGATGATTTAGATTCTAGACATTTGGCAAAATAGAATTTTGGAATAAAGAACACTATTTCTTCTGATCGTTTACCTTAAACTCGTAAATTAGCAATTGGTATAAAAAAAATGCAGTGACGTCAATGGGATGAAAGAATCATTTGATAAACATTGGTCTATTTGCTGCATCCTTGCTAGCCAGCCGGGGGAAGAAGGCCACCCAACACCAGAATGCAGGTCAGAGAGCCGTTTAAGTGATGAAAGAGAGATGGCAATACAAAATAACCCACATCCGAGTGCCAAGGCTACGCAAGGCTGCTAGTCAGGTGAGGAAATAGATGGTCGCATAGTCTTTGCAAACAGGTTGGCGGTTGTCCGTAGTGATACGATGGCGAAACAACTAGACGGAAGAAAGACGGTAGGACGGTGGCAATGCACGAGAAGTACAGTTAACACTAGATAAACCGCAGTTAAGATGGATGATGACCATGACTTTTTTTAACGATATACACGTCCTCTGGAAAAAGGCTAGGTCGGTACTATATTTGCGAAAGTAAACCAAATCGTGTGGTCCCAGACAGTCGCCATAGCTTACCGAACAGACAGAAGAGAAACTTTAGCACCGCGAGCGAGATGAATTTGTACACCTCGATACTGTCCTGCATTCCTCGGTCGTCTTCTGGCAACATTGCAGCTACTGGCGGGTCGAGATTGATGGCGGTACTGTTCGCAACCTGGCTGGCGGATTGGGCTATCGGCACGCCCATACCCATCTTAAGGATTTCATCGATGATAAACAGGCTGGGAACGCGCATTATAACGTCCACCAGACCAAGGACCTTCGTTCGTACCACGGACATTTTGGGGGGCGGGCTATGACGTACTTAATTGCACTCAATGTTGGAAAGAACAAAACACACACTCACACACGCATATCTGACTTTTTTCACTTAAGCATTCGTTGGCCTTACGGCAGGTGGTTTTATAATGTTAAGAATTTTGATATTTCGTTGGACCGTTGCAGGGGAAACTGGGTAACTATGTTTCGCAGAAATTATACCGAACGGATTCACACAACATCACAGCAGCCATCCATTTAGGGAGCTACAGCTGTGCAAGTTCAGAGCGGTTCGGAGGCAACAGTCGGACGTACTGTTCAATTTCGGATCAGTTTTTCACTAACATACTGTACACTTGGTTAGTCTACACTCGTTTTAAGCACGTTCGTGTATGGAGGCGTTTGTTTTTCGATCGATTTGTCGTAATTTTTCGGAGGATTGCAGAAAAAAACGTTTTCGTTGATGTTATTTTTTCGCAATTGAGCAAGCTGTACAGACACAGCTGGTATTGGACAGCAGACGAGTTGTTGACATTTCGTTCGATGACATATGGATTCCAGTGCTAGTTGTACTAAAAACATTTCTTTTAAATATTTAGCAATGAAAAAACAGGAATTTGTATCAAAAATATCTGATAACAAATGCATACACATAACATTATATTCTCAAAAAAAAAAATTCACTCCATATAAAACCAAATTGCTTATTGTTCTTAATTTCTATGTACTAAAATTGAATGTCCACATCCCACCTTTACTACATCTATCTTGACAGTTGTCAATGTTTGTTGTGAAAATATTCCGGAATGCAACAGCACAAAGTTCTTTAAAATCGTTTGTTTCGCGTTCTAAATGCATTGAATTAGAAAGCCCCGCATGGAATCCAAGTTAGATAACTACAGAAAGACAAAACGTCGTCAAGCTTTGCTGAACGACGTGAAAGATAAGATTTACAATATGGTATCCTTCCACCAAGTGCAATCGGGAGAGAAAGCATCCCACGTCATTATAGAGGCAGATGTGCGTAAACGTATAGAAGGTTTTACAGTCGAACTGTGTTTGCTAACATTTGCTTTTATTTTTCCAGAATGAATTACCATCGGATGAAAATCCTTCCAAGAGAAAGAAAGAAGATGCTAATCTACCGACCAAAGCAATAGTTAAAACTGTACGGTTCTGCCCCAGCCCGGAACCAACACTATCAGATCCGGACCTTTCGGACAGCGCGACAACGAACGAGACAGAGCAGTCGGAAACAAAACGGCGATCCTCCTGGTTGACGTACATAACTTATCTCGTGTATTTCCTGTTCTGGGCAACACTCTATGCCATCGCGATAGAACTACGTTTCGGTGTGGTATTTTTAATGCTTTCGGCACTGTTCGGGATCTACTTCAATACCCGCACCAAGAAGGCTCCCGGCGAGATAAGTGCGTACAGTGTATTCAATGAAAACTGCGAAGCTATTGACGGTACTTTAAAGGCTGAACAATTTGAACGTGAGATAGGTATAAGGCACTGACTGTATAGTGGTTTTATAATGGAAGATTCAAGTATTTATTACATATTTTGTTGTTTGTACAATGTACAATTATTACACAGGAAGGGGTCGTTAGAAAAGGAAATCTAATTGAGAAATTTTTATCATGATTTAGTATATGAATGCCTAAGCGTATCTATTACCTAACATCTTAAGTATTCATTGCTTATACACATTAAATATTAAATTGTACTTTAAACTGAACCGAGGCCCCTGTAGATCTTCATCGTCCGACCAGGAGTCCATATACGAGACAGCTATCTTTCGTAGTACTCGTTCCATAACGGCTTTGGTCTAATCATTCTAAGGCTAAAGGGGTTCTCTGACCGGTGAGGGTCCCTGTCCGGAGTGGCCCGTGGTGGGTCCTTACTTCACCCATAAGTTAATCCTCGACTGACGATACGAGAGTGATTCTCCTGATAGTGATCGTGGTGACCCTTGTTACAGACTTCGTCGGAAGCTTCCAAGCTGGATTTGTTAAGGGCAAATCGACTGCCGACCAAATCTTTACGCTACGACATCGGCCTTCAGAAATGTCGAGGGCACCAAATCCCTATGCACACTTGGTTCATAGAAGTCAAGGCGGCCCACGATACTGTTTATCGGAACAAACTAAGGAACATCTTGCAGCTGTGCGGATTCTCTGGGAAGCTGTTGAAGGCCACTATGGTCTGAGGATTCTCAGAGGACGGATTCTCCTGTTAACTGTTTAACATCGCCCTGGAAGGTATCATGTGAACGACGGGCTTCGACATCCGGGGCACCCGAACCTGTTGGCTTTGTGGATGACAATGACATCATCGGATGGGGATCTGGGGAGGTGTGTCGATAGGATAATGAGGATAAATTCGATGAAGACAAAGTACCACAGTACAAAGCTTGGGACTCTGACCTTGATAGAGCCCGACGGAAAAATAATATCAGTGTTTAGCAATGATGTAGAGGTGGTAGAGTAGTTCTGTAGAGTAGAGTAGGGGGCGGCCCGGGGATATAGGCGACAGCGCCGCCGGTCTTCATACGGCAGGACCGGGGTTCAAATCCCATCCGGACCTTCCCCACGTAGTGAGGACTGACTAACCAACTACGTGGTATCGGCAGCCTAGTAAGCCATTTCGATGGCCGGCATGGCCTTAGAGGTCGTTAAGCCAAGAAAAAGATTAGTTATGTTACCTTGGTACGCTCGTAACTTAGGACAACCACGTAAGCAGTTATGTCCGAAATATTCAGGGAAATCGTGCCTACTACGGCTACAGCTCCATAAACTCCAGCGTTTCAGAAGACTCCAACAATACACTTAACGCACGATATATCTACCGCCCATTGATACGCCATTTAGTCCTCTACGGGTACGAATCCAGGACTATACTGACGAAGGACTCCAATGTACTCACCATTTCCGAATGGCATGGTACACTGGAGCATGGCACCATCAAACACCACTGACTAGTAGTATAACAATTGTTGCATACTGCCCAGTATAGTGAAAACGCAACGATGGGACCAAGTCAACCTAGAGATCACTAAGTCAGAGATTCTAACTAACTCAAACAGGACTATTTCCCGGTTGTGATAGAGTTTATCGACTCCAACTCCAGTGTACCATGCCGTCGTCGAAAAGACTACCACATTGTGAACTGGCAATGTTTTGGGAGACTAGTGGATTGATTGATGGACTAGTGGATTAAGAGAGATTGATAGTTCAGTCTATGACAACAACACGACCGCTAAACAAGAGCTAGCCGTTCGAAATGCAGAAAATGCCTGTCTGCGCTCAGAGGTGATCCCTTTAACATTAATCCCTGTACTACAACACTCATAAAAGTACAAAGCTGGTTTATAAGGTACACCGCACTGGGGGGATTAGGAAAATGCCAAGATGGTAGGTGCAACAATGTCCTTACAGATATCCTAACGAGTATAGGTACGGCACCTGCTTTTTGAAAGGTGGCCATGTTTTTGAAACAGAGACCGGTTGTTCCTCCATCGGACTTTGCTAGAGACATATTAATCACTTCTATAGATAAAAGTAACGCTCTTGCTATGCAGTTTACTAGTGCACACTTGATGGGTGCAAATACTGTCAGCAACAGTGGCTGTCAGTTTAACTCACATTGAATGCACTGTTCCTTATTATCATATTATAAATACACTGAGCAGATAATAGGGGCCCCAAGTCGACAATATTTTTCGAAATTTCATATCGGAGGACATTAGAATAGGAATATTGGACATTTAGAAGACCCCGGATTATAAGGGGCTCTTGGAAAGTGGAAAGGATATGTTTTAATAGAGACAGAGAGGCGACATCATAAGCGGATAACTCTTGTTTAAGATCAACCAGCCATTACTCTGTTATTTTCAGGGATCACTTAGGGAAGTAATTTGGCTCCTTGTTCATCGGATATCCTTACTCTCGCTGGTGAAGGCCATCTATTTCTATTCGCATCTATTTCTATTGATATAATTGAGGACCAAAGCAGGATACAGCTTAATTGTACGTTCTACTTAGGTATGTTAGGTTAGGAAAATTACAATCAATCTTGGTAAAAATAAGGTGATGATTTTCTCGCATGACTTGTCGAATGACTTGAATGATTGAATTCTCTCAAAGTGTCTGCAGCAGAGAATAATGCGGATGATAGTTAATGCGTGTCCAGTGTGGGATTCACATGGTAGAATGCACCTTAGGGCCTGCCCGTTGGTAAAGGCGACAGCGGCGCCGGTCTTCAAACGGCAGGACCAGGGTTCAAATCCCATCCGGACCGTCCCACCGTAGTTGGGGACTGACTATTGAGCTACGTGGTATCGGAGAGTCTAGTAAGCCAATAGATGGCCGGCATGGCCTTAAAGGTTGTTAAGCCAAGAAGAAGAACAATAATAACGCACCATAGAAGACTTCAAGTCGTGCAAGTTTATGGTTCTTGGTGGGCGAAAAATCACTCATAGAAATTATGAGCCATCTATCACATCGTTATTCCAGTTTCCTCGCGGGTTTCCCTCTGGACCTCATAAACGCTTTGCAGATGTGCTGTAGTGAAGTCTGTGCTGCACTATACATTAAAAATAGTATTAGACAATGTAGAATTGGGTATTATAGAAAAGGTACAAAAAACTCATGCGTCACACTCATTGAATGCGTACAACTCCAAAACGTCTAAAACGTCATACGTATGGACCATTTTGAAAAGCGTAAATGAGCAAGATCGTATTGAATACTAATGTATATGAAACTTTTAGTTCTAAGATCATCTATAAACATTTGTATGTATTTCTGCTATACCTGGTGTTGTATCGAATTTTATCTATACCTACAAGCGTCAACACAAGCGCTTGGCAGAATCACGCAAAATGGACAAGTTCAGTTTAGTAAGTGACTGGAGTGGATTGGATTTTATTTGCTCCTCCTATTTGCTCGTAAAGCCAAAAAAAGAAAAAAAAGCTTCCAACTGTATGATTACAGTGTAGTTTTAAATAGGCGAATTAGCATAAAAGAAAAATATATTTGTACCGTTTGCTTTCTTGTATAAATTACAAAAAAGTAAAAAAAGTTCCTCGCTTTGATTATGTATTCCACAATCGGTTCCTGTACAGTCAGACAGTTTTAGCGTTGCAAATCTAAGGTACGGAGTTCAAACTAGGAACCAGGAACGAACCTTTTTCGGTTGTCGATCAATCGAGACGATTGCCATCGTTCTGGATAGCCCGGAAAGGGCATTTCTGTGGCAAGTGTCCACTTGTGGATCGAAACGATAGTATCAAGCGCGCGCATTGATTGTCGGTGCACCATCGTCGCGAACGAGGTAAATGATTAATTAAAAGCTCATTGTCAGCAGCCACACGACTCGATCGCACGAACTGGTAATACGGAAACCCTTGCGAACTCTGCAGCAGTGCGCACGCAATTGGCAAAGGTGTTAAATGGACGCACGATTTGTATGTCTGGTAGTACCGTCTATGTGAAGTTATTCTAGGAGCACAGTAGCGAAAAAGATTGAACGCTTATAGATAGTGCTTCTGCATTCTGTGTTCTGGAACGCTGCAGTTTGCGACATATTTGCCGCCATTTTACACATCTCATCCGGCTAATTCGAAATCAATTGATCCGCCAGGAGATTGGTGAGACAGAGGTTCTAACCGTGCCGTAAAGGTCATTGCTGCACGTTGATGAAAAGCATCACGATATTGTACTGCACGCCTCTCTTGCTGAAAATCACTTTCTGTCACGCGTCGGCACCGACAACGCCGTTGTGAGTTGTCAATCGTCGAATTAATTAGTCAACCCTTTGCCACCCTTTTGAGCACACTGATTTCCACTCGCCAGAAACGGTAGGACAGCCCTAAAGCTGTCGATGGTTTCAACACTTAGTCTGAGTTGTCCTTTGGCCGTTTTTGTTTTTGTTCGCGTACATCCTTACAAGAGAACCCAATTACGATTGCAAGGGAGGATGCTTGTGCACGTGCATCCTCACCCGTGTCCATCTCGAGGTTGAGTGACAGCAGAACGCATTGGGGAGAAATCTTGCGATGGGCGGCCACTTCTCGATGTCGATCCTGCCAGCGATCACATCGCACCATCGCTGGCCATTCGCGTAGTGTTGTGAGCGTCAATAGACCACCACCACCACCACCAACGCCCCAGTTCTTCCTGCCGTTTATGGAAGCGCTGTCGTTTGACGAACGTTTCATGAACTGAACCCGCGACTGTTTTGATTTGGCCACTGTTGAATGTCTTCCCCGACAGCGGGACATCCGCACAGGAAGACATTAGTGTGCGCATTAGAGACGCGAGTTTGTAGTGCGTTCCTTTTTCGGGGATCTAAGGTGAATGCCGCCACGATTGTCGCGAATGGTGGGATTGTAGCGAAAACGGATGAGGAGGATTTGTACCAATTGCGGGGCGACTAGAGTCATCCGCAAAACTAAAGATACTGAATCACGCATGCAGGGGCTAACATAGATATTGTACACAATGAAAAGCCTATAGAAACGATACGATACTAAGCCTGATTGAACGTTAAAGCGTTGTGGAAAAAAAGGGACCTGGTCAGCTGTTATGTTCAATTATTTATTTACGGCAATGGTTACCAAGTCATTCCCTCACTTGGTAGTTGCTTGTTTTCCCCATTCTGTGATTTGATAGCAAGACGTTAAGCAGGAAGAGTCCATCGTCCAACAACCATGCAGGACACGGCAAGCAATGTGCGCAAATGAATCGCAATTGGTTTTGCACAGTGTTTTGCATCGATGGTATGTGTGATTCAATTGAACTTTTTTCGGCTGTTGGACAGGCAGATAGGCAGATCGAATGCCCATATCTGATCGTGTGCAAAAAAACACACTAACAAGCACTGCTAATGGTTAGTCGATAGCTATTGCCCTCAAACGACGCGTTATCGATTGCTTTTTTGTTTATCTTTGCAGTTTGATAAGGGATTGGAAGTTGCGGGGATGATCATAAGAAAATTTAAACGACATAAAAACATGTGTGCTTATGCGTAAGGTAGTCTGCAGTAAGTCACATAACGATCGTAGCTTCAATTCGAAGATGGACACTCAATTAAAGCGTTTGGTTATGTTAACAATTATTTCTCATGTCCTAAAACTCCAAAAAGAAACGATCTTACGAAGTCCAAGTTACCTGCATAAGGAATTCGGTATTTCAATATGTTGAAGTACACAGAAATTTATGTAAGCCAGTAAAATTCTTAGCACAAAATAATAACGCACAAAACCCGTTAGTTGTGACCATAGTAAAATTGGGTCAGTAAATACTTGTGATCGAAAGCCCAAAACAACAACATTCCAATTGAAAAGCAATAGCCAACAAAGGTAGCTCACGATCCCCTCGCTGTTCCTATTGACTCTATTGTTATCCAAAAGCGGGTGTTTGAGTAATTTCCCTTTACTTCCTATTACTTGCATCCCGCAGGAACGGTCGTACAATAAGCGATGGCCTCATATACATCCCCAATGCTCATGTCTGTGAGTTTTGCCGCAACAATCAAAAAAAGGAAACGGACATTTTCAAAACAGGGTGCAAAAAGTTGCCTTCCTTCGCCCACACCCAGGCCGCTCTTTTTCTTTTGGGAATTGAACGCAGGCCGGTGGGGAAGCAGGACGTGGCCGTTTTTGCCTATTAACATTTTTCCACATTCCATTTCGATTTTTCCTCCACAATCGTTTCTTTTGCCTGCCGGAGAGTGACTGCATCCGAACACCGATCACTCGGTGGTGAAAATGATTGGAAAAAAAACGAGCCTCAGCTTAATAAGCTATAAAATGAAAATCTTTAATTTTTAATGACTCTACATTGCTGGCATTGCGGGAACAGGCGTGTTAACCACCCCCTCTTCCCCCCCACAGCTCAGTTATTACCAAGCAGATCCATTCTTGTTCGGCTTCTGTTCCTTCTTTGGGTTTTCTGGCCTGGTTTGTTCGAAAAGGAACGCTGCGCTGACGAGAACGTATTCGTCTTGATGGAACAGATGTGTCTGCGTGTGTGTGGTGTGGTGTGCTTCCGTCGTGGACATTTTTGTGTTTCTGCCCGGTGGAGCGATAGGGCCTCCATGCCGGCAAGCCATCAAAAATAGCTTTTGGCAACATTCGTCCATTGTAGATGTCTTTCCGACTGCTCCTTGCCGTGGCATTTTCGTTTCGCTCTTATAACAATTTGTTTCCATCAGTCGTTGTGTCAGGCCCGTGGTTGATGCGACGGGGGAGCTTGGCCATGCTTCGACAAAAGTCACCAAAAGTCCCGGGAGCCAGTGACTTCAATGCGTTCGCATTCGTTATTGCCCGGGTACGCTTTTGGAAGTGATATTGGAACGGCACAGCGAATCATCTTCAACGGGGGATGTTGGATTCAACATGGACGAATTGTCAGAGCGTTCGAGAGTACTCCGACCCCCAGAGGAACATTCGCTCCCGAAATGGAGTGCGGAGTGTTTTCGCTCGGAATCTCAACCCCCAGGGCGTACTTCCATCATCGACCGTTCCCGATGACCGACGTACTCGCACGTGGATGGCATGTCTTTTCGCTTCCGCAAAGCAAAACGCACCAGGGTTCGTTCGCCACGGCAGTTTCCACGGCGACCAGTAATGGTTCCGATGCTATAATTGATATAAATTAATTCCTTTTATAAAACATTCTCAAGCCGATCATGGAGACGGCGTGTTATTTTTTTATTTTCGTTCGACCGTAAGAAACTTGCACAATGACACACAACAACAGCCGATCGTACACATTGTTCGAAATTTTGTCCCGCTTTCTTCTTCACGATCGTACAACTAGCGCGTGCTTTTTTTTATTCTATTTTTTCGACAGTTCAAATCGGCCCGCTGACAATTCCCTTAGATGCGAAGCAATTACGATACCAACAGGATGCTAGTGCGGTTTGAAAGTCCATCTCAGTCCCGTCAGTTGCTTCCGCATATGGCAACACACTGTGTTTGCAATACTTGGGCGACGTAGTAGCTGGTGAGGCCGGGCCAATGATGAGGGCTGTAGTGAAAGCGGTACGATACGCCAGTTTTGATCCAGCCTGACCCTTACCGGGTGTGCAGTTTCCTGTTTTGTTTCGTAGGTCATCGCCTGCCGCAGTTCGGGTTTGGAAAGGGTGCATGGTACTGATGCTTATTAAAATGGTTATTAAGAATGGTGGAATAAAATCGTCAAAGCTCAAAAGCTCATGACCGGCCCGTTGTCGGTGGAACGTAAAAGGTTTGTTGAAGATTTGGGTAGCATTTTTTTCTGTTTTAGCATAAGCTTATAAATATGACGATTGTTCGATTGCTGCTGAATTTTTAAATTAGCATGTTTGAATTCGTCTGCAACAAAAAAACACAGGACGACTGGGTGTCACGTATTAGCATAATAATGAATGCCAACCGAAGGTCGGCTGGGGTGTCAATGATCGGTTCGAATTGGTATATGATTGGAGCCCAGCGTGATGCACTGAAGCAACGTGGAACGTGTCATTTGTTTTATTTGTATCACATTTAGTAAATATATAATAATAATAAGTAAGCTTTACTGAAGTAGAAAATGTCTAAAAATGTCTTTTTTTATGCTAGACTCTGTGCTTAGTTCTTTTAAAAACTTAAGTTATGATGGTTAACACTAGAACTACCGTAATTTTGGCGCGTGCAACTCTACCGCGACCACTCAAAATGTTGGTTACCGAATAAATATTTTTTATGATCTGACTAACATTTTCCTATTTCTTTGAGTATGTATACTTATCTTAATACACTTTTTATTGGCTGTTTCTTACACCAGCAGTGTTTTTCAATCAAATAGAACAAGCCAATAGGTTATACTGTTCTGTAGCAAACTCGGAGATTCAAATTGTTTACAGGTTTGTTCAATATTGGATTAGATTTTTAATGTATGAATTCATAGAAATAAACAACCGATTGAATGTGCAAAAGTCATGCATCAACATCGACAGAATTGTATAACTATGACAAATAAATCCACTTGAAAGGTATCTTCTTTTTCTTCTTGGCTTAACGACCTCTAAGGTCATGCCGGCCATCGAAATGGCTTAATAGACTGTCGATACCACGTAGTTGGTAAGTCAGACCTCACTACGGGGGGACGGTCCGAATGGGATTTGAACCCCGGTCCTGACGTTTGATGATCGGTGCGGCTGTCGCCTATACCACCGAGCCGGCCCAAAAAACTTGAAAGGTATGTAACCAGTCAAAATGACTGATCCGGTAGTTCTAGTGTTAATAGTCGCCTACAAAAGAATTCCGCTTTTTCTAACGGAAGATGTCTGATAAGTTTGCAGTATTAAAGTATAATTTATAAAAATTGATGGTTGCCTTCAATACACTAAAGATCCCAAAAAATGAAGTGACTTTGCGTTTTTCTCTTAAATGTTTTTTTTTTTTTTATAATGACAAATGAAGGTCGACACTTTAGAAGTAATCCCCATACGATGTAATGCACCTCCTCCACTTCTTCTCCCACTCCTCAAAGCAGGTGGAAAACGCGAGTGCTGAAATGTCCTTTAATTCCGCCGTCGCTGCGGCTACTATCTCCTCGATAGTGTGAAAACGGTTTTCCCGAAGTGGCCGTTTTACCTTGTTGAACAGCCAGAAGTCGGCTGGTGCCAAATCTTTCGAATACGGCGGTTGTGGAACAATATGGGTGCCAGTTCTTGCGAAAAACTCCATCAAAATGATGGCCGTATGGCAGGGCGCATTATCGTAGTGCAAAAACCAGCTGTTGTTTTTCCTCAAATCTGGCCGCTTTCGTCGGATGGAGGTTCCGAAAAATCTCGTATCGTCAACCGACGCTTGTTCACCACCAAATCCTAGATTTGGACGACGTGGGAGTCGTCGGTCGAGGTGGATGGTCTCACCCGGATGGTCCTCGTCTTCGAGCTTCTCATGGCCATTCTTGAAATCACTGTACCATTTGTACACATTTTTCTTGGACATAGATTCTTCCCCGAAGGTTTTTTGTAACATCCGCAATGTTTCCGCAGCATTTATTTCATTGCTCAAACCAAATTTGATACATGCGCGCTGCTCCACAAACTTGGACATGGTCAATATGGACAAAAACACTTGGCGCAGCTCCGAAAACAATTTGTCACTCCTAGCCGGGTTGATGTTGTGTCTTGAAACGTGTCAGAACTGTCAAAAACATACATATTGACAAACAAAAAACAAGAACAAATGGCTTCTTTTGGCGCGCGAAATTTGACATCCAATTTCACCTTACTTTTCGGACACAGTAGTATATATTTATTTTTTTACAATACGGCGAAAGTTTCTACTATAGTTTAATATTGTTCAATCCTATTCCAAGATCTTTTTTTCAAGATCAATCGAAGTTAATCTAATGATCAAAACAAAATCATGCAGTGGTCTCATATTTTCCGCAAAAAGACTCTTTAAATGATACATTTTGGAACTCCTCCCAAAATAACTAAATTTATAATGAAGATGGCCGATTTCCTTACTGTTAAAGGAAATCTACTTTTTATACTTGCCCTAAAGACCGACTATTTAGTCCATGTACCAACACATGTTTAACGTGTTATACATTATTAGTCTCTACAATGTAAGATTTTCCGCCACTTTTGCTTTTTTATAAAGATTCTTAAATGCACACAACACATAACACATAGACAAGAAACGGAAGTGTGTCTATACATTGTAGCTGGTCGAAATTCAACACTCGCTGCTTATTGGAGTGATTATCAGTCGTTTGATACTCGTTCAACCATTCGTATCGTGCTGACCCCTCTTCTGCCTGTCCTGCACGATGGCGTGGACCGTAATACATGTATCTTGTCCTATCGTACGAAGGGGAGAAATCTACAACTAAAAATATGATCAATGCGGAAGTACTGCGGACGACCCTAACCGTGGGGTTATCTATCTGTACAGAGACGCGCTTAATGGCAGTTTAATTCAATTTCCAGCCAATTTTGGCAATCGTTCCCTCATCGTTCACCATATCCTACTGTTCCAGTATCGTTTACGAATTGTCGAGGCTCGTTTGATAGAGAGCTGAGGCGTTATCCGGAACATTGAGAGGGTCTATTCTGTTCCAACCCAGGCGATTGTACTAAAAATGTTAAACACCATCGCACACCGGTACGATGAGCCATTTTATGTGCAATGCGTGAGTTAGAAATGGTTGATTTATTGCTGTTTGAGGATACGATTTGTGCTATCTTGGCTACGCTGGTTCTGGGGACTGGTTGGCACAGTGTGGTCCTGGTCGAATGTGAGGTGTGCTTGGTTGTGGGAATATGGTAGATATGTTACAAGCAAACCACCAGCTCGGATTGCCGCTATCACCAGGAAGTAATGGCTTCATTACATGATCTCTTGTTGTGATGAAATTATCGCTCTTCGTAGGTCGTTAGCGTGGTGATCAGTAAGAGACAAATTTTCTTGCGTATTAGGAACATTTCTGCTTTCAGATAGTGTTGTGTATAAGAACGAACTTATTTTTTATATTCTCAGGGCAGCTATCAGTAATATTTGTAATTTGGACTTTTTGTAGAGAGGGCTTAATAAGTCCAAATACGTGGTATCAACCAGTCTTGCAAGCCATTCGATGGCTGGAGAGACCTAGTAGATCGTTAAAGTAAGAATGAAGAAAAAGAAAAAGACTGATGTGTTTGTCACTTAGAAACATGCTTCAAGAGCCACAGAAAAAGAGACGAATATTTCGTATTTTAGTTCATCAAGGCTTTTTTTCTTCCTTAATGAAACTTTAATTGGATTATGAATAGTTTCAAATTACAATCCTGTATGGAGCAAGCATTAAATACAGTTTAGTTGTATTAAATAGTACTGAATGGCAAGTCATCTGCCAAGGATTCAAACTACTCGACATATTTTTAATGCCTTTAGTTCTGCCACACGGGTTTATAATGCTTTTTCAGCTTATTTTTCATAATTTCTGTCTTTCACTTTGCCTTCGCGTCGGACTGTGTGAGGTATGGGATCCTTTCGTCGCTTCTGGTGCAGCAAACGAAGAAACATTTAGCAGCTAAATAAAGGTACTGACTGGGATGACAATGACCTCCTAATAGAATTTCGGCCTCGCACATGTGGCATGGCATGTCGTCGAGTATGAATGAAATTTCGGCGTATCATTACGGGCTGTTTATTTGTTAATGATTAACCACTTCAAGATGCTCGGCGGCCGCGTCTAGTGTGAAGCAAGGGTGGGCAATTAAGTCAGCAGGCGAGGACGGTCAAAAAGAAAGTGAGAATATCAAATGCCGGGTAAAAACCGGAGTCACAATTCTCGAGGGTCCTTCAACAACCATAAACTAATAGATGAACCGCTTGATCCATTCCGAAAGGATCCAAAAAGCGTAAAGAAAATGTTCGATTGATGATGACCGTGGGCAATCCGACATTGACGTGCAGGGGAAATAAGATTTATGACCGAACATGACTTTTCTAATGTAGTTGGGCTTGTTGAATGGTGGTCGAACGCGTCCGAAAAACGGAAAGACCTGCTAGGATATCATGAATGAGTTCCGTTGAGAAAGGACAATGATTTTTACGACGAAGGAGAATGCACACTTTTATCCCATTGAGCCATGAAAACGTTGAATGAATCCTCGAAACATTGACACGCTCTCACTTGACCAGAATGCATTCTCGAGGAAATGTGTAAAGTTTTGTGAATGAAAGAGTTGCCAAGTGGAATGTTAATCCTACATGATAAATGGTACCTGTAGCTGTTGCAAGTACTTGTAGCTGATTCTGAATGATAATTGTGTGAAAATTTACCGAAAGCATACAAATCTGTACAGTCTCACTCGGGGGGGAAAAAATAAATTTAAATATAATGTTCTTCGGGTGAATTGAAGTGGAATGTTGATGCTCGAAAAGGTTACGGATTAGAACTCTGAATTTTGGTTTGATTCAATCGAGGTAATTGAAAAAGCAGATTTAAAAAAATGGTACTTTCCAATGATTGTTGATCAATTATAAAATTATTTTCATATGAGGTTGAGCAACCGGACAATTCTTTTAGCAAAGTCTTACCCACTACTTACTTACATGAAGTGATTTAAACAAACATATAATCATTTTAAAGTCTATTTTTTCTTGTCTTAACGATCTTCTAAGTCACGCCGGCCATCCTCAATACGGGGGAACGGGCCCGGATGGGATTTGATTCCCGGAGCTGCCGTATGAAGACCGGTGTCGCGGTAGAATCCAGAAATTGCAGGCCAAAGTCTCTTGAAAGAAATTTTTTGAAAAAAATGAATATCTTGTGATAAGTACACACTATCGTCTGTTTCGTTAATTGAAGTTTGTTATGTTTATCTGTTTTTTCCATCTTTATTTTGTATGCTTCGTATATGTTTGCAACGCATCCATATGCGTCAGTCGCTGTTCTGGTTTAAGAATCAACAAAAATTGGTTTAAGAAGAGATCTAGGCGTTGTTAGTGGCAGCCTTTTTTGTCGTAAGAAAGGCCTGACCGTATTATTGCTTGACTCATGGATACTTCGTAGTGAGGTTAGTCAGTCCTCACTACGGGGGGACGGTCCGGATGGGATTTGAACCCCGGTCCTGTCTTTTGAAGACCGGCGCCGCTGTCGCCTATTCCAGCGGGCCGCCCCATAACTGGTGGACTTACCTGCGTTTTGTAGGCGTCAGGGTCTTGAACATTAGATTGCTGAACAAATGAATAAGGTTTGGGAGACGTGAAGTTGAGACTGGCGGCCTTACTGTTGATGGAAATGTTTTTTTTTTATTTCTTTTATAGAGGTTTTGAGCCGTTTTGGCTACATTCACCTCTCCACGTTTTGATATTAAAATTTTCGGTTTTAGTGCTGTATTTTTAAAAGTTAAGTAAGTTTTTTCTCTCTTTGTTTTAGATTTAGATTTTTTTATTTCGTAATGACGGCCAGGCCGTATTCCTTAAAATGTAATCTTATATCCAGCTTAACAAATCATCAAACTTATATCCTATTTTGAGGGTATAAATTTCCTTCTCCCTCAATTCAAGCACCTTATCCCGGGTGAGCTCGGTTGTGGGTGTTGTTGCTGTCAGGTATGGTTCTGATGTCCTCTCTATGTCCGCTAAGAGGTTGTCGTGCCGTGGAGACTAATAATTGGCTCCCAAGAAAATCCCTTTTCGTGGATACTCCTTGGTGTTCATCACACCATATAGTTGCCAGCATTTGGATGTTATGGCTAGCGGCTCCACCATCGGCTTAACCATTGTCGTCCAAACCTGATTCAATTGGTTCAGCGATATAATGTTGTCGCTGGTGACCCTGACGCCAGTAAAACGCAAGGAGCCGACAGCCGCAATAATTGTTTTGTTTAGATTTTTGTCTACAAATTGGTCTTTGCCTTAAAAAACATAATAGATTTTGTTCTGTTTCTTCGTCGTTTGCAAGTATGTCGTCGATGTTTGCATCAAGTAGGTGTTTTGATCTTTCATTGGTGTACTCCAAACAATCGGCCAGTATGTGTCGGATAGATAGTTCCCATCCACAAAATTGGAAATTTGGCGGATGGCTTCCTTTGCCAGGATGTAGCTGTGTGCAAGGTTTGTATGCCCTATACGTAGCCTGGAGAGTACCAGTTGTTCTTTGTTGCTGATGTGATCAGTATATGGTATGACAGATGTTTTGTTGTACCTCAAGAAGGAGTCGTTTTCTTCCAACCATTTTTGCTGCCACGTGTTCTTTAATATTTCTTTGGTCCATTTTTCAAGTCCTTGTTGGAGATCGTTTGCAAGTTGCAACTTTCGTTCGCCAGATAGTCAACATCTTCGTTGCCTTTTCGCCCAGTATGGTTTGGGATCCAATAGAAAGTGATGGAAGGTGTTAAAGGAAGGTCATCGAGAATTTGAATACATGGGTCTTTTGATTTTCCGTGTTCTAAGACAGCCAAGACACTAGCGCTATCTGAAAAGATAACGTTGGGTTTGATGGAGAATGTCTATTCATCTGCCGCTATGATAATTTTTCTGTTCTGCCGCCATTTTCTGTTGGCGGAATGTGTGAGCTGGATATTACTGTAGCTTCACAAAGTAGTAATAGCTTTAGCCTCCTGCGTTCTACCGATGATGGGGCCGCTAGCCACAGTATCTATATGCCCTCAACGAAATGCAGTAATCGCAACAAAGGGAGTTATCTTGGGATCCAGTACCAAGTGTCCACAGTAAGATGCTCCAAAAATTCGCTAATCCCACTGAACAATATCAATAGGACACCGGGCAGGCATAAAAACATCCACATTTAATCTGAGAGAGAAGGAAATGTCTACCCTCCATATAGCATATTAGATGGAAGAATTGTAAAAAAAACTAGATATAAGTTTAGATTTTAAGGCAAACAGCTTGGTTTCTTTAAGTTGAATGTATTTTGAAGCTGACGGATGCGGAAAACATGTGTCTTAATGTGAAAACTAGTTACGCACGCAGTATGACGAATGTTGGAGGAATACGATCGATATACGAGTTCTAGCTCATAAGTAGATCATAAGATGGAATTTTCGTATCTTAAATTGTCGCGTAGGTTCCTACCTACCAGAATGTTCTTTCAAGGCTCAAGGAATAAAGTTACCATCACAGGTTGCAGATTACAATAGCTGTTATACTTGTAAATGGTGTAAAAATTAGACAGTATCTCTAATTTTCACATATTATAACAGAATTGCGGCATCACTGCCTCTCTAACTGTTTACGACTGAGAGAAGAGGAACTCTTTTTGGTTGGTTGCTTCGTGACCCTTTCATCGTCGTTGCAATTTTGCACAAAAACACTCGAGCAACCACACCACACACCATTGTGGCCTAGTGGTGTAGCAATTGCACAATTAATTAAAGTGACTTATTTATGATAATGTAATAAACTTTCAATTGGACACAATTAGCCGATCGTGCTTGGGCAAACGATCCTCATAGTGTACATTTGTAGTGTGTCCGTGCTGTGTGACATCGGTTAACAAGGGAGCAAATCGAAAAAATAAAAAAAAAAGTTTTGTGACAAGCTGCACGCCGCAATTGAGTTGTAAATTTATGTGATTTAATTAAACTCCGCGTACGAATGTGATGTGACTTATGTATCGTTGAGCTCTGCCCCCGCACGCAAGTGTGTCGGTTGTGGAGGAGGACGGTCGAGATTTCCCGGAAAAAAGATTGAATCTTACGCTGCGTGTAGTGGCAATGATGATTTGTGATGCTTTGTGGTGTCAGTTTGGTGCCATCCGAGGAACATGAGAGCAACGATCGTAAAACTCTAGAAGATCACGCTTCATAACTGTACTTTCTACATCCGTGAAAAAGTTATCCATCGGCAATTTTCAAAATATGGAACACCGATATTGAAAGGATCATTGACCTCTTCATCTTACGGGCATACGGTAATGGGAGAAAAACAGGCTAAAGGAAAGAATTGACAAACGCCAACCATGGGACCAATCAAAATATTTTAATTCCAATAAAGTTTTTGCGCGCTTTTCTTAGCGTTACACGACCACAGTCTTCAACAAAATATAGAAACAATTTATCGCAAATATCGCGCTTTGCTCCACGCCGTCCGATGGCAGGCTGAACCGAGCGGCCGAGCGACAAAAAAGCGGCCGCTCCTGGTGAAAGAAGAATTCGCTCTGTTGCATTGGATGCAGGAGCGACGCCTTACATCGCTAATGAGTTGTTTCGGAAATGAAGCTATGGTCCACACGAAAACCAGCATCCGTCATCAAAGTGATCGTTGCATTTTTGTCGTAATTTGTCAAGCGCTTTTTTTTTCTTTTCATTCCCTTTTTCTGCTTACTGGTGCTGTTCGTCCCGTTTCGTCAAATCGGTTCTTGTTTCTTTATTGTTTTTTTTTTTTTTTTACGATTCGCTCTACCAATTGTGTTTGTCTTCCCTGTTTGGCTGATCGATCAGCAGTTTTGAATTCGTTTGATATTAGTTTTGGCTCTTTTTATTTTATTTTTGGGGCTAGCTTTAGTTATTTTGTGTTCTTCGGTTCTTAGGTCCCCGGTGTCACATTGTTGTTGCACATAATTCGGAGCGTTAAAACAGCGCTCGCCATACGGAGGCTGTGTGCACGCGTTGTGTAAAATGGCGGACCGCAAGAATGGAGAAATGTACCGAAAGTTTCCTTGTCCTTCGTATGGTCGGATGGCAGTTTTTTTTTTCGCGTTTTGCACAAAACATTTTTACCGTTTTGTCCTTTTGGTGATTGTCTGTTGGCTGGCTGTTGGAGCTAGTTTGGGTCCAATTGTGCGGGAAAGGGAAAAGAAGGAAGCGGTGTAGTGTGTGCAAAAAATGGTTGGAATTTTAACAAGATGTTTATTTTTATTTCGAACAATAAGAAATGTTTACACATGCAGAAGCCGTCGTTTTCAGGGGGTTTTTTCCCTTCTTTTCTACCAACTGCAAAAGTATGATGCGGTGAACTGCTGGAAGCTCGATCAAACTTTTCATGATATAATTGTGATCCTTTGTGGTCAGTTTCAAACGGTGCTAAATTGATAGGAATCATTTTTTTTTTTTTTGAAGAAGCATACGATCACAATAGGTTCTTTACAACTATTTTTAATGTCAGTCAATCGCGTTATTAAAATAATTACTAGTATTCTCACACGTATCGTTTACTTCAGGCTCTAATTATTTTACAGCGGGGTGCGTGCACTAACGAGAACAGTTTTCATCTTGTTTCTTAACACGAATATCGATACACACACCGATGCGACGCCAGGCAATGGTCCAGCAGTTTCCTACGTGTCACTCAATCAATAATCGATCGCTTAGTTACAGCTCTATTTGGAAGGGAGTTAACGTTAAAAATCGACGACATTAATCGTCGTTAGGTGCGTGCAAAACGTGAGTATCTGCGTGATTGGCCTCGTCCTGCTGAACGTGCCGAAATGAGGTATTACGAGCGAGTGCGACGCTTACAATTGCAATTCCAGCACATCTGGCCAAACGGTCGCGCGATTTGTGGGAAAAGTCCCCATTACCACGCTTGGCCGGCCAGTTCGAGGGTAGTGGTTTGATTTATGGTGGTTTGTTTTTTGTGCACAGTCACTCCAGTGACAATTTTGTGATCTGTGAATTGATATGTTCTCGGAAGGAAAATTGTAAAAAGAAAATACACTATTTTGAACGCTCACGATGCTGAGGATCCTGAAGAAGTAATTCCTTGTCAAAAGCCAATAGTCAGTTATTTTGTTAAATATCGTATACTTTCATGCTGAAAACACACTTGTCGACACTTTTGCACAGGAGGAAAGGGAGCACTGTGAACGATGATAGATAATTATCCGTTAGGTCTCCAGGCAGAGCTCACCTCGCCCTCGCGCAATATTTGTATCGTAATTCGTGATCGAGTCGATCTCACCCGGTTAGCATTCCATCACATCGTTATTAATTGAAAGTAGATTGAGGATATCCTGCGACCGTTTGCTGATAATTGCGAAAATATCGCAAGCCGCTGGAAAAATG